>NC_047673.1:41291732-43691732 GCF_011762505.2 Arvicanthis niloticus
TCAGGGAAAATCTATTTAACTCACTCAGCATTTTTTAGTTATTTGTATTTCTTAGTGTAGGTTTGAGCCTTTGTGAACATCTACATATCTACTTTGGTATGTCTCTTGGTATCCTCCTAGTTTGTCTCATGTTTTTCAGTCATTTTGGTGAGACTTTGTAGTAGTTGCTTCTGATATTATTAGGAGATATCATCTCACAACAAACTTCATGATCATCTAGGTCTTACCATCTTTACACAGTCTCTTTTTCAGTGTTCCCTGAGTCTTAGATGTGGAATAGTTTGTAGCTATATCTGTGGGAACCAGGCTGTAAACTGCATATAGTTTGGTTGTGGTTCATTGTATTAGTGTCATCTGTTGCAAAAAAAGT
Source organism: Arvicanthis niloticus (assembly GCF_011762505.2). Classification (NCBI taxonomy): domain Eukaryota; kingdom Metazoa; phylum Chordata; class Mammalia; order Rodentia; family Muridae; genus Arvicanthis; species Arvicanthis niloticus. The sequence goes on from NC_047673.1 coordinate 41,292,103, forward strand.
TTCCTTGATGGAAGGGTGATGCCTTTACTTATCAGTTTGTATAAGGAAAAATGGTTAGATTGTTGTTGGGGCGTTTGCTGGTTTAGTAAGTTAGTTATAGGTTCTCCTCAAATATCCTTATCTTTACTGTGATTGAGTAGTTAGTTTTGTTTCCAGTACTAGTCATGTTTTATTTTTCTTGTTGATTGTGTCTTAATTCCAATTAGAGAGCTATTAGTAACTGTCAAGGTGTGTTTGCTACTAGTGTACCCTTAGGTCAATCATGCCATGCTGGTCCTTGATGCAAATCATAGGGATCATAACTGGGAAGGATTCTCGACTTTCTTTAAGGAAAGCTTCTACGTCATCTTCTGCTACTAGAAGATCTAATTCTCACCGGACAGATAATTATCAGTTCTAGCTCAGGGGCTTGGGTCCCTGTTCTTCAAATTCATGGTGTCTTCAGCAGTAAGAATTTACCTTCCACCTCTGGGAGGGGCAACCAAGAACAGTAGGAATATACTGTATATTTTAGTCATAAAAATATTTTAAGTGAGTAACCAATAGGATGAAGGCATATAAACTAGATTAAAACTAACAAGCAAGCCAATGACTAGACAAACCATATTTCTCTTATTGTACACTTTAAATTTTCTTTGTGATACTCCACTCAAGCATTTTTTTTTTTATGTAATGTTTTGGTGGCAGCTTCTGCTGGTTTACCAACTGAATACTTTGCATGTTTAGAAAAAGTCTTTCAACCTTTTCTAATATAACAATATTTTCCAATGGTTTCTTAATTAGTTTCATCTTCATTAAATAAAACGAAAATATTATGAGCCATTGATTTCACCAATGTGTAGTGGTGCAATGTTATCAGATTCAAATTGTAAATACATCATTACCCATTTTACTATGTATTAAAATATTATATATTGATTAGTATATTAAATAAGTTATCTAAATGCGAATTAAACATGTTCAATTATCTTATGATGGTATAATACATTCACCTGGTTGACATGAAGTGTATTATTAACTTAAAAAAACCTTAAGATTTGTATTAATTATATATTTTTCATGTTTTTTAATGTATAATACATAATGCTCCAGTGATAATTTGACAGATATTTAGAAGCTTGAAACAATGTACTGCTAAACATATTTCATAGATGAATAAAACCAAGTGGCAGAATTTTTTTTGTCCAAGATCATGTCACATACCCTATTTGCTTTACCAATGCTATATTTCTGTATTGCAAAGCTTTTCAGTTTATTTGGGTATTTTTTTGCTGTATAAAAACTTTATTTTTACTCAATAATTTTAAACCTCATAGTAATTGCCAAATATACAATTTTGCATTAATAAACATATGAATGATTCAATCAAATCCAATTTATTGTTAAATATGAATGACTAATAGCCTCTTTAAAAACATAATAATCAATGTAGTTCTAGAAACTGACAGCTGCTTGCGTTTATGCTATGAACAACTATGAAGAATGTAAAGCTCAGTCTTAAAAGGTTGTTAAACAGTTTTCTGGATATAAATATACAGGCAGATTTATAGCATTCCTGATAGGCCCTGGGACCTCAAACCTCCCACCACATTAATCAACAGTGTCTTTAAATCTTAATATTTGCCCAAAGAGTGGTTTTCTAACTTCAATTATTTGTGGCAGATAAAACAACATTTAATATGCTTGGTAACATCAGAATTAATAATAGATATGTTCTTTTAATCTGTTTGGAGGTTATGCTCAGTTTTGTAATAACACTTTTAATACATTGTACAGCTACTTCTGTTTGTATTATAAGCAAAGAATGGATAAAAACATACATTTAATTTTATGTGCATATAGAATCTCAAGGAGGACACTGTTAATTCCTATTCAACAAAGGTCTCAGAATTATAATGTGTTATACATTTTGAATGTTATTAAATGCAAATAATGCAATCATATTTATGGCTCTGTTTAATATTACTCAGACTCAGAATTCTATAAATTTTTAATAGCTACTGAGTTTTCATCATTAGGGTGATCAAATAGGATATGGTATTTCTTTAAAAATAACATGATTTTTAAAACTGTTTATAACAAAGTAAACTTTTACAAAATTGGAGTATTGCTGGACTAAGCTGATTTCCCCTGAAGCATACCTATATTCTCATCTTCTGAAAAGGAATATTAATAACAGATATATATCAATTATTTCCTGATTTTTGTCAGTTTTGAATAATCTTTCTAATAAATATGACTATTTGTAAGAAAAAAAATCCAATGCAACAAATACTATCTTCAGGAGCAGCTTATTCAGCAGAAAACAAAACCAAGTGTTCTGTTCCCAGCATAGCCAGTGTGGTTCTTTATGTAGTTTCTTTACTATAAATCAGAATGAAAAAATATTTATGAACCAAAAATCAGTTATTGATGAAGCCTAAAATATAGATGGAAATAGATGACAAAAATTTCCATATGACTGTCTCCTTCTTTCCTTTATTCCTTCCTTAGTTCCTTCTTTCCTTCCATCTTTGCTGATTTTCTCTGTGTCTTTTTCTTTGCTTTGTGGTTAAGGCCTACAGTGAAATTATCAATTTGGGAATCATATGAAAAGTAGGAGGCTAATATCCTCATTAAAAGCAATGGGAATTCATGAAAGGTATTATGTGTCCAAAGAGAGAAATATTAGCATAAATAAATTTCTGAACAAAAGGCAAAGGAATTTTTAAAAGCAAAAGGAAATAAATGAAAGTATATAAGGAAGTATAGCCAACTAAGGAATGGAGAAATATTGTTCTAAAGGGAAGAACATTGATTGCCAGAAACCAATTTTTTTAATTCCCAAAATACACATGCATATAAATAACAGCATACAGATTAAATATGATGCACTTAAACATTTGTGTGTGTGTATGTGTGTCTGTGTGTGTGTGTGTGTGAGAGAGAGAGAGAGAGAGAGAGAGAGAGAGAGAGAGAGAGAGAAGATGGAGAGAGAGAGAAAGAGAGTGTGTGTTTCTCTGTGTCTCTCTCTGTGTCTATCTCCCTCTCTGTGTCTTTCTGTGTGTGTGTGTTTATGTGTGTGCATGTGTGTGTTTTCAAAAATAAAACCTTAATGATTTCAATGTATTTTAGAACAAAGATCATAATAGAAAGTATGCAATATAATGAAATAACCTCTTAAAGTTTATAATAAATGAGAATTACAGAAACTTTTTTTCTAGTCAAAGGTATCTTAGTAATGGAAAGATGTAGGAAAAATCCAAATACTGACCAAAAGTTAAAAAGAAGCCATGCCTCAGAAAATAATCTTCAAAGACTACAACAAAAGTGTGTTCAATGGGGATACAATCAGAATGAAATATCAATTTATAGGACACAAATTAACAATGAGTGAAAATATAGATAAAAATTAGTTATAGATGTGATAAATAAAAGAGGATGTTACTACAGATCACATGCATAGAAAAGAAGATTTAAAGTGATAATATCTACAAGACTTCTCTATATATTTTCTTTAAAGAGACTTATGGATAAATATCTAATCACTTCAGAAAAGATTGAATGCTGGAACAGTTCTGCTGAACTTGAGCTTTCTGAAAGACTAAGTTTAATTGGTATTACATGCAAGAGCATAGTCATCTTATGAATGCCTACACAGGTGAAGGAAAGCTCTCTCACTTCCTCAGGAATGGTTAACTATTGGCATAGGTTAGCTCTAGGTATCACTTAGGAGAGGGAGGCCTTGAAAATACCTGCTCCCCAAGAACAGTTAATATCATAAATGTTGAGAGAAGGGTCTCATAAGCCCCTCTTCCTTCCAGTGATAGAAAGTCAATGGTCATAATTTGTACAGGTCTCCTTTAGATAATTATGGCTGCTGATTTATTTTGAAAGCATAGCAGCCATCTTATACACAGAGCATAGTGGTCCTCATCAACTCTCCAAGCATCAGTTTTTAGCTGGGATGAAGTGAAGAAAAATAACATTCCTAAGTAGGAGACACATCTATTTTCTATGTGAAATGAATAGGTAACAGCCATACAGTCATTAAGGATAATAAAATCATAATTTAACAATTTCCCTGAGACAAATGTCTAGGTCCATATTTTTTTTCTTTTCAAGGTAAGGTTTATTTTACAGGCCTAACTAACATCTAGTTTTCTTTGAAGACCAGGCTATCCTGAAATGCTGACAATCCTGAGTGCTGGAATTAGAATTTTGTGCTACTGTGTGTGCTACCGTGTGTGCTACGGTGTATGTGCGTGTGTGTGTGTGTGTATCATATATATATGTGTGTGTGTGTGTGTGTGTGTGTGTGTACATATATACACACATATATATATATATATATATATATATATATATATATATATATATTCTGCTAGTATGCAAAAAGATAAGATAAATAGATGCAACTTAGATAAGTCTTGTCCATAAAAATTTAATGCAGATATAGAAAAATGTGTTAGGTTATACATGCATGAAGAAACTCAGTGACTGGAAAAATTTTACTTTTCTTTGCTTGTTTTTGATAGGATCTCTCTCTGGTCAAGGCTAGTATTTTTTTTAATTTGATTTTTTCAAAAAATGTATTTATTTATTACTTATTCACTTTACATTCTGTTCACTGCTCTCCTCCCAGACTGAGCCTCCCACAATTCTTCCCCCACCATTCCACACTCCCCTTATCTTTTGAGAGGGAGCAGGCCCCCTTTGTATCTCCCTATCCTGACATATCAAGTATCTGCAGTGATAGAAGCATCCTCTCCAGCTAAGGCTAGAGAACACAGCCAAAGTAGAAGAACATATTCCACATACAGTCAACAGCTTTTGAATAGCTCCTGCTCCAGTTGTTCAGGTTAGATGAGTGATTGGTAGGCTATTCCCTAAGTTTCTAATCTATTTCTTGGGGCTCCATTTCTTGTAGACATGATAAATTTTTGGTTGAAAATTTTGCTTGTGGTTTGGTATCTCTATTATTTCACTGTGGTTCCTGCCTGGCTACAGGAGATGGCATCTTCAGATTTCATATCTCCAATGCTATGAGAAACAGCTAATGTCATCCCCATTGAATTTTGGGTACATTTCCTATCCCAGGTTCTTGTCACATCTTCAAGATTGCTGCCCTCCACCCATCCCCTCTGGTCAGATGCACTTTTCTCTTCATTCTCACAGCCATCTGGCCATCTCTTCTGACCCTCCCCACACCTGTTCTAAATGCTCCTATCCCATATCCATCCCATCTTCTACCCATTTTTCTCATTCCATCTTTCTCCTATGACTATTTTATTTCCCATTCTAAGTGATATTCAAGCATCCTAAATTGGGCCTGCCTTTTTGTTTAGATACTTTGAGTCTGTGTAGCATGGGTATCCTGTACTTTATGGCTTATAACCACTTATAAGTGAGTACATAACATGCACATTCCTTTTTAGTCTGGGTTACCTCACTCAGGATTATATTTTCAAGTTACATCCTTTGCCTGAAAAATTCATGATGCTATTTTTTGTCATTTATTTATTTATTTATTATGTATTTTCAGATTTTATTCACCCCCTGTCCACCCTCCAACTGTTCCACATTCCATACCTCCTTCCCATCCCCTGTCCACAAGGATGTTCACACCCCCATCCCCCAGGCAAACAAACTTCTAAACTCCCTGGGGCCCCTAGTCTCTTGATGGTCAGCTGTCCATTTGTTGGGTGCAACTATTTGCATCTGACACTTTCAGCTGCTTGTTAGGTCTTCTGGAGTGCTGTCATGATAGGTCCCTTTTTGTGAGCGCTCCATAGTATCAGTAATAGTGTCAGGCCTTGGAATCTCCTTTTGAGCTGGATCCCACTTTGATCTTCTTTTCTTAAGGCTCCTCTCCATTTCCACCCATGCATTTCTTTCAAGCATGAACAAATATGATCCAGAATTTTGACTGTGGGATGGCAAGCCCCTCCCTCACTTGATGCCCTATCTTCCTACTGGAGGTGGGCTCCATAAGTTCCCACTCCCTACCGATGAGCATTTCATCTAAGGATGTTTTTACTTTTAATGGAAAAATTATGTAGATGTACCACATTTTTAAAATTTATTCTTCAGTTGAAGGACATCTAGCCTTTTTTTCCAGTTTCTCGCTTTTATTAATAAAGCTGCTATGAACATAGTTGTGCAAGTGTCTTTGTGTGATGGTAGAGCATTTTGGGGTATATACTCAGGAGTGGTAAAGTTGAGTCTTTAGGTAGAATTCTTCTCAGATTTCATTTAAAAAAACTAAAGTTGATTTCCAAATTTGTTGTACATGTATTAACTCTCACCATCAATGAAGGAGTTTTCCTCTTGCTCCATGTCCTGATCACCATTTGCTATAACTTTTTTTTTATCTTAGCTATTCTGACTGGTATAAAATGGAATCTAAGAGTTGTTGAACACCCTTTACAACAGCCCTTAATAGTATGAAATATCTTGGTATAACTCTAACTGTGCAAGTGAAAGACACATATGAGAAGAAATTCAAGTCCCTGAAGAAAGAAATTGAGGAGGATATCATCAAAAGATGAAAAGATCCTCCATGCTCATGGATGGGTAGGATGAACGTAATGAAAATGGCCATTTAACCAATAGCAAGTTACAGTTTCAATACAATTCTAATCAAAATCCCAAGACAGTTCTTTTCAGACCTCAATAGTACAATTCTCTTCTTCATATAGAAAAACAAAAATCCAGTACAGCAAAAACAATCCTAAACTAGAAAGAATTTTTAGAGGATCACCATCTCTGCTGTCAAACTATACTCTGGGTAATAAACTGCATGGTTTAGAAATAGGAACAGAGAGGTTGATTAATGTCATTGGACTACAGACCCTTCAATAAACTGACAAACCTATGGACACTTGATTTTTGACAAAGAAAGAAAAAAAACATACAATAGATAAAGAGAAACATCTTCAACAAATGATACTAGTCTAACTGGATGTCTGCAAAAGGAAAAATGCAAATAGATCCGTATTTATTATCCGGCACAAAACTCAATTCTAAGTGGATAAAAGACCTCAACATAAAACCAGACACACAAAATCTTATGGAACAGAAAGTGGGTGATATCCTTGAACTCATTGGTGCATTTCCTTAACAGAACACCAATGGCTCAGGCTCTAAAATATCAGTTGATAATTGGGACCTCTTGAAACTAAAAAGCAAGGCAATGGAAAATGTCAATAGCACAAAATGACAGCCTACAGATTGGAAAAGGATCTTCACTAACCCTACATCTGCTAGAGGGTTAATATTCAAAAATTATAAAGAACTTAATAAGTTAGACAACAACAACCCAAGTAACCCAATTAAAAAATGGGATACAGAGCTAAATAAATAATTCTCAACAGAGAAATCTAGAATGGCTGAAAAGCCTATGTAGGAAAATTTGAGGGCAGGAAGGCAGGTTTGGTGGTTGGGTGGTAGAACACCCTCATAAAAGTAGGTGGGGGGGGAAGGGATAGGATAAGGGGTTTCTGTGGTGGGAGGAACCAGGAAAGGGGATAAAATTTGAAATGTTAATAAAGAAAATATCCAATACAAAAGAAATATTCAAATTCTTTAATAATCAGGGAAATGCAAATCAAACGCTTATCTTAAATTCATGAGAACTCTCCTCTTCAACATATTAAATTCTAGAATTAAAGGTGTTGGCCACAGTGTCAAGTTTTTTAAATCTTTATTTTTATCTTTATGTGGTTATTCATTTATATTTTTGCTTACTTTTGTGTGTGTGTGTGTGTGTGTGTGTGTGTGTTATCCATGTAGAGACCAGAGGACAATGTGCAGAAGTCCATTCTCTCCTTTAAGCACTTGTCTTCTAGGTGGGCAAGTTTGTCACCTGAGTCTAGAAGCATTCTCACCTTTTTTTTTTTTTTTTTTTTCCTTTTGGTTCAGTTCATTGATTTTTTTTCTTCTGTTTTTAATTTAAAAGATGCATTTTCATTGTATTCTTTTTTAAAAAAAAATTAAATGATTTCTAATTATATTCTGCTATATTCATAGATCAGTGCCTCATCCAGTAACCATCCAAGTGGCTTCCTCTAAGCAGCAGACGGGAGTGGGAACATAGAATTATACCCAGACCATATGCAAAAATGAGACTCTAAAGTGGACATCTGCACTGGTTCCCTCCTCTCAGATATTGAGGAATCCAGTGGAAGAAGTGGAGGAAAGACTGTAGGAGTCTGAGTTGATAAAGGACAAGAGGAGAATAAAAATGATCAAAGCCACCAAACAGGGCACACACATGGTCACAAAACATGAAGAGGCAGGCATGAGGCCTGCATGTGTCTGCATGTTTTCTGCATATCTGGTATGGTTGTTACCTTGGTGTTCTGTAGAATACCTATCAGTGTGAACTGGTTCATCTTATTCTTTTGTGTGCTCTTAAGACTCCTTTTGTTATACTGCTTTGTTTTGTCCAGCCACAGTTTGAGAGCTTTTACCCTGTCTTATTGTATCTTGATTAAACCAATTTGGCTGTAGTTTCTTGGAGGCCTGCTTTTTTCTGAAGAGGAAAGGGAGAGGGAACTAAGTCTCGGGTAAAGGGCAACACAGGGGTGAGATAGAAAAAGTGGAGTGAGGGCAAAATGTGGACATAATGTATTGTTTTAGAAATGAATATATTTTCAACAAAAAGAGGGTGTGCCAATATATCTTCTTCTCAGATGTTATTATTAAAATTCATGAGGCTATTCCTCTAATGTTAATATAGAAATTAAAGTGTTCCTTAAAATTTTCATGAATTCGCCAAGAATTTTGTTTTTTGCAAACATTAAGATAGTTTTTTTTAAATGTATACAAAAGTTCATTGAACTAGAACAGCCAAATGACTCCTAAAATCAATACAACTGGAAAATTCAAGGTACATGAAGGCACATGGTTTCATTAAATCTCAATAGCAAAGCAACGTGGAATAGAAAATATATATCCACAATACAACTCACAGACCATAGGAAGCTCAAGAAGAAAAAACAGAGTGTGGATGCTTCAGTTTGTCTTACATGGGTGAACAAAATACTCATGAGAGGAAGAGGGAGGGAGAGACTTTGGAGGAAGACAGAAGGGAGAGGGGAAAGGGGGTCAGGAGATGGGGGTGAAATACAGAGGGTCAGGAAATTGAAGAAAGGTGTGTAGCAATGGGGGATGGGGAACTTGTATAGCTTCTGAAAATTCCCAGATGCCAATAAAACAAGAGGCTCTCAGGACATAATAGGGATGACATTAGCTAAAATACCCAACAAAGGGGAGGGAGATTCTATAGAGACCATATCCAGAGGTTAGGCAAGGCCCCCTGTTGAGGGTTGGGTCCATCCACTCATCTCCAAAATTTTAACCCAGGATTGCTCCTGTCTAAAGGAAATACAGGGAGAAAGTGGAGCAGAGACTGAAGGAAAGGCCATCCAGAAACTGCTCCACCTGGGGATCCATCCCATATAAAGACACCAAACCCAGGCACTATTGTAGATTCCAAGAAGTGCTTGCTTACAGGAGCCTGATATAGCTGTCTTCTGAGAGGCTCTGACCAAACCTGACAAATACAGATGGGGATGGCTACAGCCAACCATTGATTGGACTGTGAGTGGGAACCCCAATGGAGGAGTTAGGTAAAGGAATGAAGGAGCTGAAGGGGTTTGCAGACTCATAGGAAGAACAATATCAACCAACCAGACCCCCAGAGCTCCCAGGGACTAAATCACCAACCAAAGAGAACATATGGAGGGACCCATGGCTCCAGTTGCTTATATAGCAGAGAATGGTTTAATCAGACATCCATGAGAGGAGAGGCCCTTCATCTTGTGAAGGTTCAATGTCCCAGTGTAGGGGAATGCCAGGGTGGTGAGTTGGAAGTTGGTGGGTGGGGGAGCACCCTCATAGAAGCAGGGGAAGAGGGGATAGGACAGGGGTTTGTGGAGGGGAAACAAGGAAAGGGAACAACATTTGAAATGTAAATAAATAAAATTTCCAATAAAAAATTCTGTAAAATAAAAAAAAAGAAAAAGAAAAAAATCACATACATCAACAGAACTACATATGGAGTGTATAGAAATAGAACTATTAAAATAGCACCAAATATATGCTTATCATAATCTAAAAACTTTTCTAAGAAAAAGTTGTTTTAACTAACATTACTGGAGTTAGTAACATTTATATATAAAAGTAAATTTGAAAGAGACTTCCAACCCTGTTTATAATGTATATGAAAATTAACTTAAAGTATAAACACAAATTAAAAACTTTTTAAGAAAATTAATTATTTTAGTACAATTTTATTTTATGTTTTCAGCATGTTTCTAAGATTGTGTTCCACCTAACGACTCTGTTAGATATGTTTCTGTTAATGAATCTTGTCTTTCATTTGTTAATGCTATTTATTTTTCAGACTGCATAATTTTTCTTTGAATAAAATTAATTATACAAATGTGTGCACACATGCTGTGTATATAAAGAAAGATATTTATGTTGCTCAATTCCTATATACAGATTCAATAGCTATATAAAGTCAGTAGTAATAGTGTTTTATTTGATTCAAAGGAGAAAAATTCTATTAGGCATAAGTGAAAGAATATGAAGACTGAAACTAAAAAAGGTATTATAACATTTTTAGGTCTGCACATTAGTACAGTATAGCTCTTCTTGCCATAGAGGAAAATGCATAACTTTGTGAAATGATGGATATAATGAGTCTTAGTGTACTTAACATTTTATAGTGCTTGTGCATCATAAAGCATAATGCTGCTTTAAATATACATATATACACACACACAAACACACTATAAAATACATGAATTAGGATAAAATTTTGTGATACTTATGATCTAAATTTGTAGATTTCATATATCAATGACAATAGTATGCATATAAGTTGCACTCATTCATAGTGAAATGATTCATTCCGTAAAAGCTTGTTAAAGAAAATCAGAGAGATGATGTCACTGATAAATCACATTGACAAAGTCTATGAGATAAAACTTTTACATCAGTAAGTCTTTATTTAGACAAGTGAAAAGGCTGAGGATAAGAGGCTGGGAGACCTTGAAAGATTCAGTTGTAAATGGGAGATGTTTATTAGACCTCTCACCCCAGGCTCAGTGATACACAATACTGAGAAGGCTGAATGATTTTAAGAGCCACTGTTGTGGTGGGTGTTGAAAGGAACTGGAAAGATGGCTCAGGTTAGGAGCACTGACTTCTTCCAGACATTCTGAGTTCAATTCCCAGCAACTACATGGTGGTTCACAACGATCTGTAGTGGGATCTGATACTCTCTCCTGGTGTGTCTGAAAATAGCTACAGTGTTCTCATACACATAAAATAAATAATTCTAAAAAAAAAAAAAATGACTCCAAACAATACCAAGTCCTAGCAATGAGAGGGGGAAGTGGACACAAGTTCCAAACCCTCACCAAGAACCTATCTCCAATACACAACATAGGAATAATAAGTTTTCTCCAATGGATTCTCACTGGGGATAGAAACCACTGCTAAAGGTACATGCTCAGCAGGAGACAGACAACAGGAAATCAACAAATGCCTGCTAATGGTATGTTTGAACAGTTTGTAGTAATTGATTATTTTATTTATTTACATTTCAAATGTCTGCATTCCTAATCTATCCTCTGAACATCCCCATCCCATACCCCCTCCCCTTTGCCTTTAACAGGGTGGTCCCCCACCCGACTTTGCACACACTGATGTCTCACCCCTCTAGCCTTTTTTATCTTAAAGTCTTTTGTGTGTATATTATGGTTCTTGATTTGGGATTTTACGTTATTTCTCTCTCTTTACTGTGCTCTCCCCCCTCTTTTTCTCTCCCCCCATCTGTGAGTGTGTGCATGTGTGTGTGTGAGTACACACGTGAGTGTAGTCACATACGTGCATGCATGAGTAAATGTGTTTCTTGCAGTTTTTATTTTTGTGTTGAACTTTATTTGTGTTCATCATTATCTGTTTTCTCAAAAAGAGAAAAAGAAGGCATGAAGATAGATGATTAGAGAAGTGGAGTAGGATCTGAGAGTACATGAAGAAAGGAAGCATGACGAGAGTGTGTGGTATTAAAATGATCTTAATAATTAAAAGACAAAGTACGTCAAGCACATAAAACACAGGACAACCATAGATGTTACAATTCACGGACCCTAAGAAACCAAGTGATTGTGAGGGCTCAAGGGTGAGATTCCACGTGAATCTCACACAGAAGGGTAAATAAAATAGACACCAAAGGTGGATAGAGGGAGTAATCTGGTTAAGATGGAGTAAGGAGGACAACTGTGATGAAATTCAATCATGGGGAGGATGGGGTTTGCAGAGGGCTAGGAATAAGAATGAAGTTGGTAATGGGCATTTCTGGGAATAGCTGGAGACCTAGGATTGAGGAAGTTTCAGGGAGTCTGTGGGGGTGACTGTAGGTTAGAGGCATAGTACTTGGGCATATGTAGACTGAAGTGGTCACCTCCTGTAGCCAGGCTTGACTTCTAGTGGAGAAAGGAGGGCATGAACCCACTCTATTTTCAACCTAAAATTTGACCTGTGTAACTGCACTGGGATAGTGATGGAGCAGAGACTGAGGAAATGGCCAACCAATGACTGTCCCAACTTTAGACAAAGTCCATGTAAGAGAGCAAACCCCTGACACTATTAATGATACTCTGCTAAGTTTGCAGGCAGGAACCTAGCACAACTGTCTCCTTAGATTTCATCTAGTAGCAGGCAGAAACAGATGTAAAGACCAAAAGCCAAACATCAGGTGGAGCTCAGGGAGCCTTAAAGAAAAGAGAGGGGGATAAAATCGAGCCAGTCAAAAGAGTCAAGGGCAACACACGATCTCCAGAGTCAACTAACCTGCATCCATGAGGGCTCATACAGTTTGACTGGTCCTAGATCGCGTACACATTTGTAGCAGATTTGAAGCTTGGTCTTCATGTGGGCCCAGTAATATTTAGAGTGGGGGCTGTCTCTGTTTCTGTTTTGTGCCATTGGATCCTATTCCCTACCCAGACTGCCTGGTTGGGGAAATTTGATATGCCTTTGCATAAAATCTCTGTTAAGGTCTTTACTTATTTGATGTCTCAATTCTATAATGCTGCCTTTTGTAAAGTTGAGGGAGGAACCTTGACACCACTCTGGGCAAATCAGCAACTTCCAAGCCTGCCTTGTCTATGATGAAAATCTCTTTCTCAAGAAAGCAAACAAACAAAGAGAAAGAAAGAAAGAAAGAGAGATTTAAAAAGAAAGAAAGAAAGAAACAAAGAAAGAAACAAAGAAAGAAACAAAGAAAGAAAGATAGAAAGAAAGAAAAAGAAGGAAGGAAGGAAACAAAGAAACACAAGAAATAAAGAAACTAATTAGCCCCAAGGCATGAGTGAAATCCATAATGTAGGAGAGGGTAAATAGATAATATATTTTCATATAAAATATACCAATTAAAAGGCAGTTAATTTTTATCGACTAATAACTTGAAAAATATTTTATTAGCAATTTGCTCACAGGAAAATGAAATTTAATCAAAGATATATTAAAATAAAAGAGAAAATTGTATTCTTATACTGAAAATTAAACAGCAATTTAGAATTTTTTACTACTTTTTTAAGGAAAAAAGCATACAAAACTAAGTAAACTAAAAAAAAAAAAAAAAAAAAAAAAAAAAACCTTACCTTTCGGAGCATCCATCCTTTGTAGAATAGTCTCAAAGACCCTAAAGAAAACAAAAACAAAAACAAAACAAAACAAAAACAAGATGCCATTAAAAACTGAGAGATAGATAGATGGATGTTGGAAAACCATGATTTGGTTTAGTAGAAGAAAGGACTAGAATATCTATAGGCAATTTAGGTGTCCAGAGAGGAACACCTTAACTATTAGTAAATAATTTCTGGAGGCTCAGCACAAACAAGCCTGAATATTCATATCCTCAGAGGACTCATCCATTCCTCACTGGGAAACTGATGGACAAAGTTGTGAACCTCAACTGCATAAAGTTCACCAAGTCCTCACATTAAATAATGGACAAAAATTGTATGCAGTCTTTTACCTGCAGACTTACCATTTAGGGCATCCATCCTTTGTAGAATAGTCAAAGACCCTAAAAAACAAAACAAACCAAAACAGAAAAACCCATGCCATTAAAAATTGATAGATAGATAGATAGATAGATAGATAGATAGATAGATAGATAGATAGATAGATCTATCTCTGACTTGGACAGAGAGAGGTGAGAAATGAACCCATTTGAAATATTCTTGAGCATCTCTTGCTTCTTAATCCTCAGTAGACATTATTTTGCCAGTACCTGTTCAACTTTTTTTTCATCCAACTTTAGCTACCTAGGTGAAGGAAATTGTTGAATCCTGACTCCTGAGCCATTCCATGCTGCAATATTATATGCTGTGCATTCTCAGACATCTATAACCAAGATGCTCATAAACATCTACACAGTTCCTCTTAGGTGACTTAGCATGGGCCCATTTCTACAATAACAACAGCAACAACATCCTCATCAACAACAAGTTGCAAAGTAAGATAAATACAAATAGAAAAGGCACTGCTTGCTTTAAGGGACCAAGTATACACCTGAATAGGAGTCAGAGATTGTAGGAGACTTAGGAATATACATCAGAAATATACATAGATACACACACACACACACACACACACACACCTACCTACCTACTTATCTCTTCATTTTTAAAGGCACAGGCTTTCTTTAATTTTTTTTAGGGTCTTTGGATGTTCTAAAGGACAAGTTAAATATTTTGTTTGTTTAGCATTGTACGCATATGTGAGTGTCTATATATTTATAGAAAATTTAACAAAAAATGTACTCATAGTCTACAAAAACTGATTGATAATTAAAGCAGATATATGTAAATTTTACTGACAAATCAAAAGACTTTGTAAGAATAAAATGGACTGTAGGAGAAATCAGAAATACCTTGAAAGCAAAACAAAACATCAAATAGAAATAAGAGTGGAGTGGCTGGATATAAAATCAACTCAAACAAATCAGTAGCCTTCCTCTACTCAAAGGATAAACAGGCAGAGAAAGAAATCAGGGAAATGACACCCTTCACAATAGCCACGAATAAAATAAATTATCTTGGAGTGAATCTAACAAAGCAAGTGAAAGATCTGTATGACAAGAACTTCAAGTCTCTCAAGAAAGAAATTGAAGAACATCTCAGAAGATGGAAAGATCTCCCATGCTCCTGGATTGGCAAGATTAATTTAGTAAAAATGGCTATCCTGCCAAAAGCAATCTACAGATTCAATGCAATACCCATCAAAATTCCAAATCAATTCTTCATAGAGATAGAAAAAGCAATTTACAAATTCATTTGGAATAACAAAAAACCTAGGATAGCGAGAACTATTCTCAACAATAAAAGAACCTCTGGGGGAATCACCATTCCGGACCTCAAACTGTACTACAGAGCAGTAGTGATAAAAACTGCTTGGTATTGGTACAGAGACAGAAAGGACGATCAATGGAACAGAATTGAAGACCCAGAAATGAACCCGCATACCTATGGTCACTTGATATTTGACAAGGGAGCTAAATTCATCCAGTGGAAAAAGGACAGCATTTTCAACAAGTGGTGCTGGCTCAACTGGAGGTCAACATGTAGAAGAATGCAAATTAATCCATTCTTATCTCCTTGCACAAAGCTCAACTCCAAGTGGATAAAGGACCTTCACATAAAGCCAGGTACACTGAAAATATTAGAAGAGAAGTTGGGGAAGACCCTCGAATACCTAGGCACAGGGGAAAAGTTCCTGAAGAGAACACCAATGGCTTATGCTCTAAGATCAAGAATCGACAAATGGGACCTCATCAAATTGCAAAGCTTCTGTAAGGCAAAGGACACTGTCAACAAGACAAAACGGCAACCAACAGATTGGGAAAAGATCATTACCAATCCTACATCTGATAGGGGGCTAATATCTAATATTTACAAAGAACTCAAGAAATTAGACGCCAAACAACAAAATAACCCCATTAAAAAATGGGGTACAGAGCTAAACAAAGAATTCTCAACTGAGGAAACTCGAATGGCCGAGAAGCACCTTAAGAAATGCTCAACATCCTTAGTCATCAGGGAAATGCAAATCAAAACAACACTGAGATACCACCTCACACCAGTCAGAATGGCTAAGATCAAAAACTCAGGTGATAGTAGATGCTGGCGAGGATGTGAAGAAAGAGGAACACTCCTGCATTGTTGGTGGGGTTGCAAGCTGGTACAACCACTTTGGAAGTCAGTCTGGCGGTTCCTCAGAAAATTGGACATAGCACTACCTGAGGACCCAGCTATACCACTTCTGGGTATATACCCAGAAAATGCCTCAACAAATAACAAAGACATATGCTCCACTATGTTCATAGCAGCCCTATTTATAATAGCCAGAAGCTGGAAAGAACCCAGATGCCCTTCAACAGAGGAATGGATACAAAAAATGTGGTACATTTACACAATGGAATATTACTCAGCTATTAAAAATAATGAATTCGAGAAATTCTTAGGTAAATGGATGGATCTAGAAAATATCATCCTGAGTGAGGTAACCCAATCACAAAAGAACACACATGGTATTTACTCACTGATAAGCGGAGATTAGCCCAAAAGTTTGAAACAACAAAGATTCAACTACCAGAAGACACGAAGCTCATGAAGAAGAAAGAACAAGTGAGGATGCCTAGGTCTTTCTTAGAAGGAGTAACTAAATAACCAAGGGAGCAAATATGGAGACAAAGTGTGGGTCAGAATCATAAGGGGGGGTTGTAGGGAGACCATTGTGTCTGGGTATTCATTCCATAGGCAGTCACCAAAAATAGACGCTGATAGGGATGTCAGGATGGGAAAGCTGACAGCAGCCTGATAAGGCTGTCTCCTTAGAGGTCTCTCAGAGTCGGACATACCCAGAGACAGATACCCACAGCTATCCATTAATCTGATCAAAGTTCCCAGTGGAGGAGGTAGAGAGTAAATTGAGGGAACCGTGAACCATACGGGCTGGTGGCCCTGTGAGGAGAGCAAGAATACCAACCAGCCAGAGCTCCCCAGGGTCTAAACCACCAGCCCAGGTGCACATAGGGAGAGACACATGACTCCAGCTGTATATGTAGGGGAGGATGGCCCTGTTGGGCATAGGTGGGAGACAAGATCATTGGTACCCTGAAGGCTGAGCACTGAGGGGGGGGAATCTGAGGGTGGGGAGGGAGGCTGGGGGTAGGTGGGTAACACCTTCATAGAGGCAGGAGGAGGGAGGATGGGATAAGGGGTTCCTGGGTGGTGGGGGAAATATGGTAAGGGGATAAAATTTGAAATGTAAATATTATATCCAAAAGAAGAGGGGAAAAATAGAAAAGCGGTTAGAACCAACATTCTTAATAAAATGTCAGCCCTCTTTAAAAAAAAAAAACTATCTTGATACTAAAATTTGTTTTGAGAATTGTATATTGCAGAATGATCAGCCTTGGTGTATCTACTCAACAAGCAAGCTGGGCAGACCTGCTCAAACCTCTGAGGTCCGTGAATTCCATCTGGAGGCAGCGAAGACACAGCATCAGAGGATTGTCAACTTGCTCTCCCCCCCCCACTCCTCTTCTAATATCTCAACGCCCATAATCAGCTTGAAGAAGCTAATGATGAGTCAGCGCCCCTATTCCCTGGGCATGGGGACTAAGGTGGTAAATGTTGGGCTGTCTCCCTAGGGAAAAGTAGTGGTTTTGTCGGAATAGAGAGGATTAGCTAGGGTTTATTGCATAGCCATAACCTATTAGTAGAAATCTGTATAATTAATATCAAGATGAAGATATAAATTCTTAAATGGCACCAATTTACTTTGTTTACAAATTTTAAGGTTTTCATTGGCATGAGCTTCTTAGTGATATAAGAGTGAGATGAATATTGTTACTCTCATAGGCATTGTACCAGTATAACACACTTAGGAATACAAAGCTTAGACCCAGTCCTTCTTTAACTTTTTTAACTGATTTGAGATGGTCAGCCTGTGAGTTAAGGGACTATAGCAAATTCATGACTTGGAGTTTATTATAAGGGTGTTCTCTATGTTTTATTTAGAAATAGCTGAGTGGAGTTAACAGGCAACAGTCCAGATAACCTTACATGGATAGCTGGTTTTCAAAACATCAGAAATCCTTAGAATTGACATGACAAACATTTCAGTATTAATGTTCATTTTCATTAGAGACCTGTCTGCTCCGGACAGCTTCCTATGTTAAATTCTAAGAAGAAATTGAGCATCCTTGGAGTTACTCCAGTTGTGGTGAGACAGCCACTAGGCAAGAATTGCCACTTTCCTTCTACAGACAAATTACTGTCCAGAAAAGGACACACTTGCAGAATAGTCGACTGATTATATCTGCCTAGACAGAGTAATCAGCCCTTAATAATTCTGCAGCACTAAGGTCTGTCAGAGGATCCTGGGCCAGAAGGCAGAAGAACAGATGCTCCAACGTTTTGAAGTAGAGAGAGTGTCCAGGTGTTCAGAGGTCTCTATAAATTGGCTAAGTTTTAGAAGCTATGCTTTGTGCTTCCCACAATTATAGTCAACTCAGTCATTCTGGATTTCTGATGGGGTTGAAAACTTATAGCTATTTACTTTGAGAGAAAAGATCTGAGTGTATGGTCATCAGCTGACATTCATCCTAAAGCCAAGGAAAAAGCCAGGTTCAGAACTAAGTGTTTTAGTTAGGATAGATGACAGAGGTGCTGGTTAGTCAACAAAAGGATGGACTGGGTATTAGGACTATCTTGTACCTCACTGGTGCAAATAGGCATAATTATGCTCTAATTGTATTTTGAGAGAAAAGTTTCCTTTTAACAGGAAGGGTGATGTGTAGGAGGAGCTAAGGTGGGAGGAGTACTGAGAGGAAGAAAAGGAGTAAGAAGAGGAGAAGAAGAAGGAGAGGAGAAGCTAGGTGATGAAAGAGAGATAGAGGGGGGAGACAGGGAAGCAGATGTTCATGTATCTCCACCAGTCAAAGATAGTTGATATATCTAGGTTGGGTAGTGGGTTACACCTCTGATTGAACAATACCAAACTTATAAAGCCTATGATTAACATTTCTTAAAAAAATGTATAAATGCAAAATGAAAAGGGGGCATGGGATAGGGGTTTTCTAAGGGGGGGGAATGGGGAAACAGGATGGTATCTGAAGTGTAAATGAAAGATCTAATAAAAAAAAAAGAAAAAAAAAAGAAACTTAAGTTAGGAATATATAGCAAATATTAATAAATTAAGTGTCTATAAGCAGTATTCTAGATTGTTAATTTTGCATATATTTAGGAATTCTTAGGAAAGTTTCAATTCATGGCCGAATAAAACCTAAGATGTTGTTAATATCATATAATAAGGCTTTTAATTACATACATTTGTTTATTCTATTATAATGATTTCTGAAAACTTAAATTTATTCTGGTATTTCAAAAGTATCTGGAAATCTCATCTTACTTATTTATTAAATCCTTGTAAAGTTATTCTTACAAAAATGTAAGATTGGAGATTTCTGTAAGAGTCTGAGTGTCTCAATTAAAATAAATTTAGTTTTAGTATTTCAAGTTTTCTAAATCAAACCTTGTAACTTTGATATCAATGTAATAGAGTAAGTTTTTCTTTAGCAGTGAGAAGAATATTTGGAATTCTCAAATAGTATATAATTATTTAAAGTCAAAATTACAAATGCTTCCTTTAATAATTACAAACTACAATAGCTTGATAAAATACACATTCACAAAAATACCAAGTAAATTTAAGTTTAGCTGGTGACTATCTGAAGTCCATTTTTATTTTGGTAGAATATCATTTACTAACATATAATGTATAATATATAATATGTGTGAGATTAAAATAGTAAATGAAGGCAAAAAAAAAAAAAAAAAAGAAATAAGAGTGGAAATAATATTCCCCAAGTAAGTTGAGAAGACAACAAAACAAAAGGAAACAAAAGGAAAGCCAAAACAAAATAAAAACCACAACACACAAACAAACACACACATAAACAAACAAACAAACAAACAAACAAACGGAAACAAAGCCTAACAGAAGAATAATGAAAGTAACGTAAGAAGGGAGCAAAGCAACAGCAAGCAAAAATTATATTTTCTCAAAATTACAATCAGTTAAATAATCACAGAATCAAGAAATTTAGAAAAGTTCATGAAAGGTATATTTCTCAATAATTATACAAAGGCACATTCAAATTGCAAGTCTCAAAAATGATAATAAATTAGAAGCAGGAGTCAGAAAAGGGATGCATATTACTTATAGAAGAACAAACATGAATCATATCATGCTTGTCAGAAACTAGACAAACAAGAAAATTGAATGGAGTTTTCAGTTTTTCTAATAAACACTAGACTATAGTTATAAAATGAGCAGAGGTATTCTTCAAAAGGAAACAAAATATAAAGAATTTTTGGCAATACTTGGAAAAATATGTTGCCAATATGCCTGTCATGTTAGCTGGATTCCTGGGGTTGGGTAGGCTCCAAGGAGTCTATGGGAGTGACTCTAGCTGAAATTCCACCAGTAGGATATATTGAGACTGAAGTGGCCAACTCTTCTAGCCAGACAGTACTTCAAGTTGAGGAACAGGGACATCAAATCACCTACAAAACTTTCAACCCAAAAGTTAAGCTATCTACAAGATGCACGTGGATGATAAAACAGAGATAGTACAGAATGGCCAAACAATAACTCGCCTAAATTGAGACCCATCCCATGTAAGAGAAATAACCCCTGGCACCATTAATGGTATTCTGATATGCTTGGATTTAGGAACCTAGCATAACTGTCTCCTGAGAGACTTCATCTATCAGCAGATGCAAGGAGATGCAGGTACCCACAGCTAAACAGCTTGTGGAGCTTGGAAGTTTTGTGGAAGAGTGAAGGAGAGATTTTAGCAAACCTGAGGGGTAAAGGACATTATAAGGAGACATACAGAGTTAACTAACCTAAGTCCAAAGTGTGCTCACAGAGACTGAGCCACCAACAAAAGAGCATGCAGGGGCTGGTCCTAGGCTCCCTGCGTGTTTGTAGCAGATGTGCAGCTTGGTCTTCATGTGGGTGCCCTAACAATTAGAGCAGAGTTGTCTTTGAATCTGTTTCCTGACATTGTATCCCATTCTCCTAACTACACTCCCTGCCTGGAACTCACTGAGAGACAATGTGCTTAGTTCTGAGACTAAGGATAGGGGGTACACAATGGGGGATTCCCACCTTTGAGAAGAAAGGGGTGGTAATGTGGATAGGAATTTGTTAGTGGGCCAGGAAAGAGAGAAGGGAGGGCCAGTGGTAGCAGGGATGTAAAATAAATAAATGTATTAATTAATAAAGAAAGAGATTCCATGTTTTCCTGGTTAAGTATCAATATAGTCACAATACAAGAAGTTGTCAGGAGCCAGCAAAGTTACCTGGATAAACAAAGATAAGGAGAATTTCAAAAGTAGCCAACAGAGATCAAGCAAGCAACAGGGGACTGAGGAAACTACCTCTCCTCAAAACATGCTTTTTTAAAAAATACAGTGAACTGCCTGATTTCCATGTCAGTATTTCTGACCTGATATTCAGAACAAGCAAGACTCTGACCTTATTCATCTGTGATTTTGTATTAATCATTATCCAGAATGTAACAAAGAGCATGATCAATGTCATGTTTCTTTTTTAAGTTTCAAATGTATTTTAACTGCATACTTTATATAAATATGGAATTGTGACTTAATTAACGATGTTCCACATGGGATTTAGGAAAATATTAGGTTTTAAAAACAAGACTCCCTCTCCATCTCCAGTATTTGTCTGTTATCTTGAACACATTTAAAAGTGTATTTCCATACTAGAATTAAAAGAGTTTTAAGACATTCACTGATTCCTTAAGGGATCCTGGGAAGATGGAGAACAAACCCCTTACTATCCAAGTGGTCTCCTTTTCTTCTCCATCTTTCTATTTTTTATATAACTAAACATAGAAAGTGTTTTATCTAAAGATTATAAGGGAACTTAAAAGGATTTTTTCCCCATAAATCCCACAGGCAAAATTAATTTTACTTGATTTGCTTTCTACTAAGTCTACCAAACATTTCTTATATCATAATTGAAAAATCTATATAAAAATGTAAATACATTCTCTTTCATTATCATCATCATTCATTTATTTCTTGGGTCATTCAAATAAGAGTTCAGTGTCTACTCAGATCCATTGTCTTGATAAGTCGGAGTAGTGTGATCCATCTTGTACCACCAAAAATAAACATGGTTACTGTACATCTTAAATTGTAATTCTTATAAAAGCCTGATCCACGTTTCAAACATCTTAGGGTTCTCTTCCAGGTAATTAAATGCTATGCAATTAAATTTTATTTAGATTTTCTTCTGGTGATGTGTTTGCCTGTGAAGGTAGGGGGATGAGTAGGTATTTAAACACCAGTGCATTTTAGTACTTGATCAAAGGGCTCTATTTCTCTAGATCTGTCATGGCTGGTATCCTTGTAGGTGAGAATAATATGTCAGATCTCTGGCAGGAGTTATGGGACATCAAAATGATTCCTGTAATGGTTCTCAGTTCTTCTGTAAGC
Source organism: Arvicanthis niloticus (assembly GCF_011762505.2). Taxonomy (NCBI): domain Eukaryota; kingdom Metazoa; phylum Chordata; class Mammalia; order Rodentia; family Muridae; genus Arvicanthis; species Arvicanthis niloticus. The sequence continues at coordinate 41,314,707 of NC_047673.1, forward strand.
ACAAAAATTCTTTGGATTGTTAAGTCATTTCTCTAACCACCACCAACAGGCATTTAAAACTCAGAAATACTACCCTGAATTATCCAGTAGAAGAACTTAACCTTTGTACTTCTACATTTTAATTTTGGTTAATAGCCTCTTGTCAGTCAAACACGTTAGTCATTTTGGAGTTACTCCATCTTTTCTGAACCATTTTTATATCTACAATGTGAAAAAAAAAAAGAAGTTCTGAACTAGTAAAGAAAAAACTGTATACCTATAAACCAATGAGCTTAAAAACCTAGAACCTAATGGCAAATAACATTAGATTTACAAAATTGTTACATTCTCTAAACTGGCAAGAAAAAAAATATTTTAGAAAATTAATTGAATTGTTCATGTTTAAGTATTTCTGCAATAATGTTTTTATTGAGAGATGTTCAAATTAAAATTAATAGTATTAAGACATTTTTTACTTTCTTTTTCCCCTTTTTAAAATTATTTTTATTTTTTTCACATTCTAGCCATTGCCCCATTTCAGTACCCCCTCCAACAGTTCCTCATCCCATTCCTTCTCACCCTGTCTCTAAGAGGATGTCTGTATACCTCCTATAAACTCCTAACTGCTAGGACTCTTCTATTCCTGGGGCTTCACTTCTCTCAATGGTTAGACACATCTCCCACTGAGGTAAAACCAGGCAGTCTTCTGCTCTATATATGCCAGGGGCCTTGGATCAACTTCTGTATGCTGACTGACTGGTGGCTCAGTGTCTGAGAGATCTCAAGGGTCTGGGTTAATGGAGGTCACTGGTCTTAGGCAAAAAGATATTTTTTGAAAAATGATGCAATTATTATGACATTCTGAGTGTTTTAAACCTTGTTAACAAACAAGCTCCATAAAATTTTGTGGGAATTGCCAATATTTTCTTTAGTTCTATTTATATTCAATTTTGGCACTAGCTTCAGAACAGATGATAAACAAAATTTGTATACTTGTTTCAAAAATATTTTCCTCCTCATTATACTGATGTGAAAACAGATTCCCTACTTTCTTTTTAACCTTTAATGTGAGGTAAAATTGTTTGACAGATCTTTTAGTGAGTATATCATTTTGATAATAAAGTACTGGAATAAATAAGATAAAAACTAAAGTATCAAAAATAACTGAGAACAAATAGGCTTTTTTTTTGTAACTGTCATCTAAGTCCTTATTCAGATATATGCCATGAAAATATAGATCTATAAATAGATAATAATAATTTCAATTTGAATCTTCATAATCCTTATAAAAAGATATATTTAGCTACATGTGATTACAATGCAACATTTTGGGCATAGAATCACAAGGATCCCAAAAGTTCAGTGGGCATCATACCCAACTGCAATGATAAGCTTCCAATTCACTGAGACTGTATTGTAAATTTTGCCTTTACTTCCTCAGAAGAAGAGATGAGATGATGGAGATATGTACCCAAACTATTGAACAAACATAGCCAAGGCTTATTCTAGAGCCTCTCTCTGTTCTATAGGCTTAGAAGCTTCTAGGCTCCATGTAAACTACTCTTACAATCTGACTGACTCAATCATGCTTCTCTCCACTTCTGCTTAGTCTCATACTATCTTCTGGCTCCATCTCATTCTCTGGCAAGTTCTGTTTTCACCTGTGTCTAGCTCTCTTTTCTCTCTCATCCTATTTCTGTAAAACTTCCACTCTCTCCCTCATCTCATTCATATTCTCTCTCTCTCTCGCTCTCTCTCTGTCTCTCTCTCTCTCTCTCTCTCTCTCTCTCTCTCTCTAATCTTTAGTAGCCTCTTTCCTGAACTTTCTCCTGTGAGTTGGGCATGTCTTATCTCTGACTCATTCTGTCAAATCTTTCTCTGATTCATCACTTTGTCTGTCCCACAATTGGATGTCAATTAAGGCATAGCTGCTGCATTCTAAAAACTAAACTTATGTTAGGGAGTAAAAATATGTACTCAGTGCCTTTCTATATTTTAGCAAGATCATATTGTAATCCATTGTGTGTCCCTTGGCAGAGTAGACATGTTGATGGATAAAAATCCCCTACACTTTAAAGGCCTCTATCATTTTTATCAGATGGAATTTAAGATCACAGTCTTTCTCTTCTGGTGTGTTAGGATACTCAGGTCTTGCTAAAGGGATCACTGATGGAAGAGTTGGGGGTAGGATTGAAGACTCTGAAAGGGAAAGTAATGCCACAGGAAGACTAACAGAGCGAATTAACCTGAACCCCTGGGAGTTCTCTGAGGATTGGCCACCAACAAAAGAGCATATATTGGCTAGAATGAGGTCCCTGGAACATATGTAGCAGATGTGCAGCTCAGTTTCCATGGCTTCCTTGTCTGGCCTCTGTAAAGGGTATGCCTAATCTGTCAAAAGACTTGAGTGGAGTCATAGCCAGGGGAAGGAGGCACTGTCTCAGGAGAAGAGGAGGGGGAGGGACTCTGTGAGGAAGCCACAAGGAAGGGGAGCAATGTTTGGAATGTAAATAAATAAATAAGAGTTTCTAAGGGAGAAAATAAAAAAATAAATTAATTAGTTTTAAAAGTTATAAAAAAAATTCCTCAAGGCAAAGATCTAAATACATAGAGGAAGTTGTTCACCCTTTTCTGTTCCCTGGATGCATATTTAAATACATACACATACCATGCACGCATACAACAAATAATTCCCCCATGCTGGGGTCCAACATCAACAAGAGTTGGGGGTTGTCAGGACTAGGGATACCTGGTAGGCAGATAAGAAGTAACATCAATTAAGATACAATACTGACACGCTGTTCTGATGTTGAGAGTCCCTGAACTCGGGAATCAGAAATTGTCATATAGACTTGACTCAGCCCCAGTCTTTTATTGAAATCATACAAGGAAGTTGGGATACAAAGTTAATGGGGAGGGGAGTAAATATTCTATTTTTCTGTGCTAATATTTTCTTGTGATACAAAGTACAGATTTAGACAGAAAAAACAAAAAAGGAAACCATATAATCTCTAACATAAAAGTTTTACAGCAAGCACTATTTTTTTTTTATCTCCTGACCACCTGACCACCAGTCTCTGGTGAGGTTGGGGGCAGCAGTATTGCGGTGACAAAGTCAGTCTTTTTCAGACATGTGTGAGAAAGTATGGTTTCATAAAAGGGCAAACATGAAGTCACTTAATCTGTATGGAGAATTCCTAGGGAATTCTCCCTAGGTTCAGCCACCATAGTCCCTAAACCCAAGGAACCCATTGCTGACTTTCTGGGAAATATCTGTTTGTTATTGCATCCTCAGCTTTAAAATGTCCTATTTTTATTATACAGAATTGAGACTAAGACTGGGGGAACATCTGCAGATTTACTCATCTCTAGGTTCTAGGCTTTAGGTTACTTTCATTTTCACCTTGAGAGGGTGACTGGAACATACATTTCTGTTTAATTCATGAACAGCCTTCACTTTATTATTATTGGAAACATCTAGTTTCTGGATATCAAGTGGGCTCCCAGTAGGCCATGTTACCAAATACTGGTTTAATCAAGTAAGGAGGAAATCAAGGAGAAAAATGTAAGTAGATAAGGAGAATGATAAGTACTAAGAGAAATTGCAGAAATGACATCGAGAGGTGCTTGCACCAAAGAGGCAGCCCTTGGGGTTTCTCAGCTCTCTTACTGGGGCCCACAAGATGCACTAGCCTCTTTCTTTGAAACAAGGTACCCCAAGCAGGTTTTTCTTTCTTGTCATCATTGGTCCCAGGCATCTTGAGCTTAATATGGAGTGTCTCCAACACCCCCAACAACCTACACAGGTTCATGGAGTTAGAGAGAGAGAGAGAGAGAGAGAGAGAGAGAGAGAGAGAGAGAGAGAGAAGGAGAGAGAGAAAATTTATAAACACATTGTTTCAAAAAATGAGGAAAGGACAGTGAGACAAGCATTCATGGATTAATTACTGTGAATTTCTTACACATTACTAAGTGTGTCATTGTCCATGCCTTGGTTCGCTCACTAAAATTGCACTGTGCAGTTGTAGCACTGAACCATACAAAGGAGATAGAAAGAAAATTTTACTACTCCACCAAGTTTAATATCCAAGGAAGGCAAACCTAAGTACTTCTCATATTTTAGAGTTAAACTGGTTTTGTGGATTGCTGACTGTATACTTATGCATACTTATACTTATGATACAGATAATGCATCATCTGTATCAGTAATAAAGAATCATCTTTGACTCAGCATTAGTTTCAGGTCATAAATTCCTTGAAAACTATCATATATATAGTATATATATATCTTACATAAAACTATATAAATATATTTTATTACTTTTCACTCAACTCTATCCAACATAATATAAAAATTATAAGATGTTTGAATTATTTGTTTATATTTTGACTATATCTCTATAGATCTTCAACGATTATGTAACCATAAAACCATCATTTCCATCTAGGGTGCAATCATGGCCATCCCTTCCTGGAGTGTTCTCTTATTTCCTTCATGATTATTATTAGTATTTATTTATTTTATTTTAATATGATTTCATTACCTTGACTTATCATACTCTTCTTCCTCAATATCATTAGGGAATAAGTTCCAGGAACACCAAAGTACATCAACATCCGCAGATGTTCAATTTCCATGCACAAAATGGGGCTGTTTTTCATATAAGCCACATGTTTTATCTTTAGCATCTCTAAAATGATTATAATATATAGTACAATATAAACACCTGGAGGAGGGCAACTATATTATACCAGTGGAGAAAAAAAGAAAAGAAAAAAGAGAAGAAAAGAAAGGAAAAGAAAAGAAAACAAAGAAAGAACAATTATAATGCATGTTCCATTGCCAGCGAGATGATTCAGTGCCTAGAATGCTTGCTCTGGAAGTTTGATGAACTGACTTGGATCATTGAGCACAGAGTGGAAAGAAGGTATACACTCCAGAAATTTATGCTATAACATACACATGTATGCATACACACATGCATATATCACATACAGGGAAGATAGAGGATGGCAATAAGCACATTTATTCACATTTTTTAAAGAATATGGTAGTTGTGTGATAAGCATGGAAAAATAATGGATAAGGATTGCTCAGCATATATGAATTTTACAATTACTAAGCCATTCAGTCAAATGATTATATTTATAATAAAGTAATTATGTCAGCAATATTACTATTGAATTTTTATAGATTTTTTAACCTTTCTTTCCTTTATCTTTTTGCTCCCATTTCTCTCACTGAAAACTGACATTTTTATTTATTGTTTTATTATAATTTTTGTAGTGGTATATTTTGACAATATTTTATGTATCATTAGTATTTTAAATAATTTTTATGTAATGACAGTGAGTTCACATAATCTATCTTACAATTATAGCTACAGCAAGATAATGATTTGATTTGATTGCATGCAAACTCTCTATACTTATTGTTTCTCTCATCACATTTTATGATATTGATATCACAATTTACATCATTTTATATTATCTACCAATTACCATTGTTTTCATATTTGTTTTACAATTGCTTTTAACTTTTATATTAGTTAAGTGTTATGCATCATCTTTACAATATTGGTATTCTGAATTAGACTATATATTTAATAATAGCAGTGACATTTATAGCCATGTGCATTTTATATTATTAGCTTTCATTCTTTCTTTTCAATGGGACAAATTGCTTTCTAACATATCTCATAAGGCAAATCTAATGGTAAATTATTATATTGCCTTTTGTTTGCATGAAACTCTTTCTTCTCTCCTCCATGTACAAAGCACAATTTTATCAGATAATTTCTTCCTGGTTGAAGTGTTTTATCCTTCTTTTACAATTGCAGACTTACTGACCTGTCCTTCTTTGTGCTATATAACACCTGTTGAGAAATCTACTTAATTAGATTTACAGTATTTCTAGTGAAGTCCTTAGAATATGTTTCAATATAGGTTCATACCATCTGCAAATGAGAATATTGTTATGTTTCTCTTTTCTACTTACACTCCATTTTTTCTTTTCTTGTCTTATTGATCTGGCTAAAATTATAACAAGTATTTTGACAGTCTTGTATTATTCTTGATTTTAAAGGAAAAAACTGTTTTTTTTCCTTATTTACTGTAATGTTAGATACAATTTTGTCATTTGTATACAATTTTATAATTATTTGTTTTGTCTCTTTATATTTTCTTATGATGAATAGATAGTTAATACTGTCAAAATGTTTTCTACATCTATTAAGATGTTTATGTGACTTTCTGTTTTTTGATTCCGTTTCTGTGATGGATTGCATGCATTGGTTAGAATATATTGAGCTATCTTTGAATCCTTTAATGTAATCAATATCAAATATGATCTTTTGAATAGGGAATTAAAAAGAAAAATCTGCTGATTCTTTTAGGAAAGGCCAATTTCCAGTATGATAAGGAATTACTTTTCTTTTAGTAAGTTTGAAGGACTACACCTCTCAGCATCTCCCTCTGTGTGTCTGTCTTTTTAAGTGGCCATTCCTTCTGGATTGTTTTTTCATGTCATTATTTATTTCATTAAGCTTTGTCCGTTTCTTTTTCTCACTTCCTCCTAGAATACAGATGCTGATTGATTGCTATGTCCCAGAAGTACTGTAGGCTTTGTTTTTGTTTTATGCTTTTTCTCTTTTGATTCCTATGCTGGATATTTTCTTACCTCGCATTGAGCTCACTGAGTCTTTTCCATGTTCACCCGCTATGTAAATTATTATTAGATTTCTCAGTTCACAAATTATATTTATTACTCGAGGACTTTTACTTTTGTTCAATCATTTTAAAGTTTTATACTTGCATGTGCATTTTCTTCAACTCTATGTCACATTCCATCTCCTCTGATTCCTCTTCTATCTTCATTTAACTTATTGCTCCCAATTTCATGACTCTGTTTCTAAAACCTTGTGTCTACTTAGTGCACTCAGTAAATCCATGTGTATAAGAGCATATGCTGGAGCCTGTGCACCATCTCCAGAGAGCACAATCCTAAAGGAAATTTGCTTCCACACCCCCAGATGCATTAGTTTTTAATAGCTCCTCATGTGTAGGTAGCAATTTATGAGTCTTCGCTTCATTCAGTCTGAAATTTATCTGGTTTGTCTTGTGTAGTTCATGTTAATGTAGTCATATTTCATGGGTGAAACTAATCGATTGTTTCAGGTGGACTCTAAATAATTATTTTCAGTTCCATTCATATACCTGTGAATTTCATTCTTTGTACTTTTATATATTTATATATAAAGGACATTTGCATTATCAATTTATCAGTTTATACATTCTAGATATTAACTCTCTCTCATATATGAACCTGGTAAAGAATTTTTGCATTCTGTAGTTTGCATCTTTGTTTGAAGGATGGTGTCAGTTGTTGTGTAGTAGCTTCCTAGTTTAGTGAGCTCCCATTTGTAAATTTCTGGTCTTAATGTCTAGTTTAGAAGCACCTTGTTTGGAAAGCCTCTCCTTATGCCTATATATTCAAGGGGATTCTCTAATTTATCATGTCATATGTCGATGTACTTGGAGTAGTAGGAGTTGAATTTGTGTGGAGTAAAAACAAAGAATCCAAATTTATAATTTTACTTCAAATTATCTTGTTTATATAGCACCATTTGTGGGATATGCTGTCTTTTTTCCAATGTCTTTTAAAGGATTTATTTATGAAGATATCTAGATCAAACACGTTAATTCTATGGTATTTTCTAGAAATCTGTTTACAAATAATTTATCAAAAATTGTATTTCTGTTGATAAAAGTTATATGTCTATCATTTTTTTGGTTTGTTTGTTTGGGTCTTTGCTTATTTTTGCTATTAGTGTATTACTGACTTCAAATAAAAGGGTTTGGAAATCTTTCTTTCTGTTTTACAAAATAATTTCAGAAGAATTAGAAGAAATACATGTAGCCTTAGCAAGTTTTAGTTAAGGAAACTTTGAATACTACATTGTTTCACAATTATTTTAATAATCTGTTTAAGTTTTTACTTAATCTTTTTTTTTTAAATTTAGTAAACATATGCATCTAAAATTGTATCTATTTGTTTTATTAGTGTTTGAATTTTTGTCATATGAGAATTATGGCTTGTTGTATCTTCAAGTGGTTCTATTTGTAAAATGGTTATTTAGTCATTTCTCTGTCCAATAACAATTCAAAAATAGAATTGCTACAGAGTAATAATGACAATGATCCAAGTAGTAACACTAATACTCTACAGAAAAATCAAATTTTATCTCTCTTTTGACACTCAACCTAAACTTCTGCCAGAATTAGTTGACCTATACTTTATTCCTCATAATTTTTCTAAATTTGGGAGACCATGGCATGTGATTGTAAAGCAAGAACAATGAAAGTATGTAAACTCAATTATCATAAAACCATTTAAAGGCACTGACCAATTTGAACATTAAATGACTTGTTTTTAACCTAAGAAGCTCATGTATTCCAATTCTCACTTAAGAAAGAATTTTATAAGTCAATTTACATCATGTTGCTGAGCCTTATTTTAAGATGTACAACTCAATCTGATCAGTCTTCACTGAAGCTGATTCACTGAAAATGAAAATGTCACCTCGAACATCAATGGGCCATGTTCTGAATTTTGTGGTTCCTCTTCATACTCGCTTATGCCAAATCAAACCATGTGGCAAATTTGTGTTAGACACAGGCTCTGAACACCAAGAATGCTTTGCTGAAGTAGTTTAAATCTGCAAGCAGAATTTATCAAACACTTCCCATTCTCTCCCCTAGGAGTCATCATTGTGAGTACTATTGGGTTTGCCATTCGTGAATGATCTTGACATTTAATTTATTTTTTTAGTAATTATAACTGAGGGAGGAGTTGACAATCCTATATAATTGGACCATCCACAAAGCAGATGCGTCTCCACAGGAATAGCTTCAAAGACCTTTGCACTGTCAGTCTGTCATAATCAAAGCTATTATTCTTCAGTCTCTATGTGATTCCAAGCCTTGTGATATTTCAGGCTCTGCCTCATTTCATAGTTTATCATATTTTTCTGGCCTGCACAGAAACAGAAATGAGCTAGAGCCCACTGCTGTGCACTACATCCCACTTTCTGGAATGGGTCCTAGCTTGGACCTTTAAAAACATAACAGGAAGAAATCAATTTTTTTGAAGCTAGGAAATTGAACTTTTTCAATTCAAGGCAATTCTACAGTCTTTGAGCTGAAGGCGAGAATAATCCAAACTAAGACAGAATGATTGGGGCAATCTGGTATCAGAAAAGATAGAAGCAAAGTTGAGAAAAGCTGATTAGATGGTGTGATTTGTTGACTATAAAATAACATAAGAAATAAAAGTTAAACATGCAAATTCACTGAAGAATAGAGAATACTAAAAGAAACCAGAGGAAGAAAAGAAAAGGGACAGTATAAACAAACAAAGCAAAGAAAACTTGCAAAATTCAATCAAGAGAATTGAAGAAATAAAATCAAAAGAAAACAGAAACTAGGTTTTTTCATAAATAAATTAAGTAAATATATAGTTAGTTAATCATCTTATTCAAATATAAACTAGTACAAAGTAAATAACATGTTAAAATAAGATTGTAAAGCAATAGAAGCAAAAAGAGAACTGGCCTTGTGACATTCTAAACCCAGAAAGTAATTTACATAAAAAACAAACAAAAAATAAAACAACAACATATAATGTGTTTAAAGAAAAGCTCATATTCAGAGAAATGAATAAAATACAATTGGGTGTAGACTTTACAGATAGCTTTTTTTAAAATGAAGAACAAAACAGACAGTTTAAATTTTTGGAAGGGAAGAACTTAAAAAAAATTCTAAAAAAAATCCAAATTAGATTAAATGAAAGGTCTATTCATAAAATAAATGAAAAACTAGAAATAATTACTATAGACCATCCTTGATTCATATTACGTTTAATTCTGACAAATAGAGTAAAGACAGAATCATTTAGATGTCTAATAAAATCCAATTCATTAAAACTGGTCTACAGATGATTTATGAGTGTAAATAAACAGAAAAACAAACAAAAATCAAATAAAGGAAAAAGAAAAGAAGGTAGTAATGTTCACACACCTGCAGCCTGAATGAGTGAGGCAGGTAATCATAAGGTGAAATATCGATTATTTTTAATGACAGCACTATAGATGATAAATGTATACTTTATATGTAACTTTGACTTTATTTCTAGAATCAGTTCTAGTTAAGATATCATATAATACGTGGATTTTAAATTTGACCACACATTGTATGGCTTCTGTGAAGGCCAGTCAACTAACACAAATATAATTTCCAGTAGCATGAGAAGTTTCTCTGTTCTCAGAAAGGTTACCTTCCCCTCATCTATCAGATAGAACCATGGTTGGAGCAAAAGCTGTGTTCAGCATCAAATCAAATCAAGTAGCTATGGTTCATGCCATGTATGTGTGCCATATTTAGTTTGGTCCCTTGCTGATGACCCTTCACTCCAAAGTGCTCTTCTTTTATATGTCATACAATATGCAAAGTTTTCATGTGCTTAAGTGTTAAGCAGTTTTCTACTATTGAAACAACCAAGAAAATCCATGAAGTATAAAGTTTGTTTTTTAGTTTATAAGTATTTTCAGGTTTTAGAATTTGATCAACAGGCTCCATTTTGGTAGCTCTGTTGTGGCATATTATAGCAAGAGTGCAGTTGACCAGACTGTCCATCTATTGCTAGGTATAAATCCACACTATTGTGGAAACATCAAGGATAGGATCAGATTAGAAAAAAGAAAGGATCTTCATAATGGAATATCATTAAAACATCTGAAGATGTAATTACATATTAAAATACTGAGTTTAATCTAGTCCATTCATGTACATTTGATCCAGAACATGAAGATCACAATAGCTCTTTTATTATACTCAGTGTAAAGTTGCATTTTGTTGCAACATCTGAGATCTTGATAGAAAATATGCCTCAAACACTATTTTCTTTCATCTTTCCTGTATTTATCAGATTTTTCAAAATCACTATTTTAAAAACTGAGATAATGACACAAACACCTAATATGGGAAGAGTTAGCACTTCGAATATAATATGGATCGTTTTCTACTTAAGCAATATGTAATCCAACTGCCTACATTCCCTTTCTTCCCATTTCTGTAGGCAGAAGAGTTCTATACAATTGGGAAGTATGTTCTTCCCAAAATTTGTTGCTCCATGCCAGGAAATTGCAAAGTGTTTGACTTTGAAAGCATCACAAAACCTATCTTCAAGTATCTTCTTTTAATTCTTAGGCTACTGGAGGGTGCTACTGAATATAAAGAACATAATTCATTTACTTGGTTTTTAAAAAATCATTTATTCATTTTCAAACCCAATATCAGTCCTTCTCTGGGTAACCCCTCACGTAAGTTCTCCCTCCCGTCCACTTTCCCTTTCTTTTTTGAGAAGAGAAAGAGCCCCTTTTGGGAGTCATCTGCCTAGCTACACACATCCCCCATCCCTTCCCCATCCTTCCACCTCTGCCTGTACCCCATCTCTCACCTCCCCGCACATCAAATTGTGTCAGGCTAGGCCCATCCTCTCCCACTGAGGTGCTGGATTCACAAGCAGGCAGGCAACAAGCTCAGGGACAGGTCCTATTCCAGTTGCTGAGGGATCCACAAGAAGACCAAGATGTTTATCTGTTACATGTGCAGGGGTCCGCAGGTCCAGCCCATGCTTGCTCTTTGCTTGGTGATTCAGTCTCTGGGCCAAGGTTCCAGGGTACTTGACTCTGTTGGTCTTTCTGTGAAGTCCCTGTCCGCTTTGGGTTTCTCAATCATCCCAACGGTCTGTAAGACAGCCCAATCTCCATCTAATATCTGAGTGAGAGTCTTCTAAATCCCTTGGGTGATGGGTGGAGCCTCTCAGAGCACAGTTACGCTAGCTTTCCAGCCCCCATAACTCATTTTAACTTGCTGTACTAGGAAGATTTTGCTCAACAGCTTACTAACACAGCATATTCTTTTGAGAGAGTTTTGTGAGGTTTAGTTATGAGTGTCCTTGAAATGTGCACACATACACACACCAGCCTGCAGCTCGTAGAGACTGACTTTATGTGATGAAATTTTGTGAAAGCATATCCCTCGACTGACAATTAAAGTAGTGACATTTTATTTTGTGGGCTACTCTGAAGTTGTATGAAAACAAATTGCTATACTTCCAGCTGGGATTGTAGAGTTTGAGTTCTGAGCTTCCTAATGTCATTTAGAGGAAGAGGTCATGCAGATTGGGTTTTGGGTCCTAAATTAGCAGTGTTACTCCTTAGCACTTTTACTTCCGATGATGCTAATTGTTCTTCCAGTCCTTTGTTTAATTTTTGTGGGGTTTGCTCTTCTGCATGTCATCTGTCTTCTGAGCTCTTGTCAGTGATCTATGGGGCAGCTGATTGCTCTTGTCAGACTACCGTAAAGCTCCAACGCAAATGTACACCTCTGAAGGCAAAGCCGGCCTCTGATGTGTTCACTCACCATCCCTCCTTGGCTACACTCTATTACTTTCATCTTATGCGCTATTTTATAATGTGACCTTAGTCATAAAAAAAAAAAATCCTACTTGAATTTTAAGTGGTAGTTAAGAGAAAGTAATGTTGTGAAAAAGGAGAGGGAAAAAAGAAAATAGGTTTTCATTTTAAGGCATTGCTTATTACATACAAGAGTGTTAATCACAGCTGGAATGGGACTTTCAAATCTCAACAATATAATACATCAATGCCCCTGAGATTTTGGTGAGAGAAATGTGTTTTTGTATTTTATAGAAAACATAACTTCCTTGATAACCTTGTTTTCTTTGTTGTATAAATTATGAGTATATAATATATATATATATCTTATATTCTTGTTGACTTACTATAGTTTATGGTGTTTTACATGAAATGACTGCCTAATACTAAAAATTCTGTTACACATATATGTGAGTGTATATAAGAATAAATGTTCAAATAGACTTTCTGAATTCTTTAAAGAGAATGTACTTGCATGGTTTATGTGCTTAAACTTAAAAATTAAGTGCTTTGTGTCATATATACACACATATAAGCATAATATACATATTAATATACATGTGGATGTAGATTAAATTTGATTCAAAGTTTTTATGAACCTAAAGTACTCTGCTAAAATAGTAATGTGTTTCTTTCTTCTTTCCTTTTTCTTTTTTTTCATTTCCCCACAACACTTTCCAAATTTTGGTTTTCTTTTCTATCACTGCTTCTGATCATTTTCTGGCAGATGTCTGTACTGTCCAACCTTAAATCTCTATTGTGTGTATTTCATTCCAAAGTGAAAAAGTCTAAAAATGGGTCTTTCTGTTAAATGATTGGTGTTGTTTCACATTGGGATGTAGACTCCTCAGGTTGACAGCTCTTTAAAGAGATAAACAGAAATTTCTCTTCTGTACTGTACACCCACAACAAGGAAAAACAGGAAGGCATACCAAGTTCCAAAATGATGAAACCTACAAAGACGCCTCCAGTTCACAAGGTTTCTGGCATCCAGAACTTTTAATAAGTCATGTAGTGATTAATACACCTAGGCTATATTATTTGTGAATACCAACTGGTATAGATACCACACCAGAATTGTCTGGTTCAAAGGAAAAAATAAAAATAGATTAGATAGATTTCTAGAGGTGGTGGGAAATCTTCTGGAATTTCATGTAGCTTCTTTGTAGAGGTGGCAGAAATATTAGGGTATGTATGAAAAATAGATTTAAAAAACAGATTCAGTAGTGGAAGTAAAAGATATTGTGTGTGAAGATAGAAAAGAACAGATGTCTTGCAATATTCTAAAGGCATAGCATCCATTCTACTGAGTCTGGGCTGAATAAAGACTTTTCACAGTTTTGTCTTCTTGGAAATTAAAATATATGGTACATAAGACAATACTAATTAGATATTATCGAAGTTTTATAATATGCAATATGTTCTAATGGAAAATTTAATGAAGTCTGATGAAACTTCTATTCTAGAATAATTGTCCAATGTGTATCTGAGCTAAAAGGAAGGAAGGGTGAGAAAAAAAGTGGAACATCATAGAACATTATGAGAATTTGTTCATTTAATTTTCTACTTGGAGATAAAGAGAAAGAAAGAAATGGAGGAAGAAAAAGAAAGAAAGAAAGAAAGAAAGAAAGAAAGAAAGAAAGAAAGAAAGAAAGAAGTGAAAAGAAGGAAAAAAGAAGGATGGAAGGACACTCTGAATACCCAGTATTTTCTATTACGCTAAACCATTCCTAGTTCTTGCTTAAAACAATAAAGAACAGGATTTCCCTTTTATATACGAAATATATATAAAATTAAAAATCTAGAGTTAAGGCAATTGAGGGAAGCTGGGAATGGACATAGTATTTGCCTTCAGGGATAAGCTCATGATTTGTTGACCAGTGTCCAACTGTCAGTCTTGAAATTAGGCATTAAAGGATCATTATTTGGACAGACAATGTTTAATAATATGTGTGGATATGCATATATGCATATAATAACAATAGTGAAGAAGTTCCATTAATCTGAAGGACAGTAGGAAGGGTGGTATAGGAAGGTAAGGAAGGACATGCTTTCATAAAATGATTAAGAAAGTTGGCATTTTTAAATTCTAATATTAAAAAATAGTGAAAAAGGTAAACTTTATCTTTAAAATTTCAACTGACACATTTTTACATGAGTAAAATAGTTTCATTAAAATGAAATAATGAGGTTCCAATTACTTAAGTTCACAATTACCAACATCATGTAGAACTTTTAGAAGCCATACAATAGACATTTTATTTTTTGAAAAGTGGGTACTTGAAAACCCAACATGCTATTGTCTTTTTCAAAACTGTTTCACTAACAGTTTCAATGCTAGTCATGTCATTAAACAGCCACAACTAGTTACAGATCATTGTAATCTTCATCCTAATGGGAAATTACTCAATTTGCTATGTTAGTATCTTTAAGGTCATCATTAGATTGTGAAAATCTTAGCACATTCATTTTCTATCAATCTTAGAACAACTGAACAAAAACATTTTAGCAAAATACCATATGCATATTTTTTTTCTGTCATTTTGGAAACAAGGACTACTTCAAAATGCATTTTGATTCATTAGATTGATGGCTACCTGGATGAAGCATTCCTTGCTTATATCCTGTTTCTATACTACACATGGATTCTACTATCTATAGCCAGCAAAAGGAGACCACATTCATTCTCACTTTGCCTATCTGTTTCTATTCCCTCCCTTATTACTGATAAAGACTCTGATGAATACTATGGACCACCGAGACCTTGCATCTCTGATTATTATGTTATTAGTTCCATCTGCCACTTGTATTCTTTATTCTTGTATAGGCTACTGTATTCACAGGTTGCAGATGATAGTTTGGAGGGCCTGATTTTAGAGCTTTCTTTACTCAAACATTAACGTACAACAATTACAATCAAAACTGGACAATCAAATAGAGAAGTAACAACTTATTATTTGATACCATTCAACACAGACAAATTTCCATTTAAATTGTTCAATCATGTAGGAGAAAAAATATGGTAGAGAAGATTAGATGGTAAAAGAGACGGGGCCAGAGAAGGAGCCATCAGAGTATAGCAAACGAGTGAGTTAATCTTGTAGCAGAGAGTTGAAGATGCAAAAATCTCAGGAACTCTCCAAATTTCTGAGCAAGCATCTGCATGTTGATAATATATCTAGACAACATGTAATTTATACGAGTGGAGAAACCCTGCCTAGTAAGTGATGGTGTTCTTTAAACTCCATACTAAAAGATGCTGAAATTCACATTTCAGCCTCCAGTTTTCTGAAAGTGTTCTTAGCTTCACCAAGCTTTGCCACCCCACATATAAAATATAGTTTTTTTAATTGCCCAATTATTAGATAGGTGAAGCATTAAATGTAACAAGCCATGAGTAATTTTTATAGTACCCAATAAATATTGGGTTGATTCTATAGTGAATCCTTATGTAACAGAGAGTGGAAAAAACAAAAACAAAGTGGAAAAAACTATGAACTGAAAATGTTTAAATATTGACATTTTACTCAAAATGAAAAAGAATAATGTAAAGTGGAGCAGTTACAATTACCATCTGCCCTAATAAATGTTGCTAGGTTTTTAATCTGTTTTGTATCTGGCAAGAATTAACATCTTCTGTAGTTGGGTCTAGTGACATGTTAGTATAGTTTAAATTAAGAAACACACACAAATACAGTCTAGACCATATCTGTATCCTCTGTGAAGAATAGCAGACTCTACATATGGGCAAAGCCTATTAAAAGCCAATTTGTTGCACATTCCCATTATAGAGAAGAGACACTTGACTCATAATTTCCAGAATCCTCTGTGACTAGAACATCTTAGAGCAGGTAACGAAGTAAACAATTTATGCGTTTTCATGTATGACAAGAGATGACCTTCATAACTTACTAGTGGTTTCATTTCTTATTTCTTGTGACTCATTCAATAAATGATAGAAATAAATTATAATGTTCTACTGCCCTCTGTTACATATCCCTATTGCCACAGGATATTTTTCATTGTCCTGACATATTTGCAACAATAATGGGTTTTCAGGCTATAAATATTGATAGCACAATGATGTGTGTGTTTGTGCTGTGAATATTTGATAAGCTTCACAAATACCTATAGGATGAGTATTAATAGTTCTAGGAACTTTACTTATTTCACAAAGGACAGTGTTTCCTGCAGTGGTTGAAGAATATCCTTCATGAAACAAGTTATTTGTACTAACAATTTCTTCATTTTGTATGACTTTTAACTAAGATTAGGCTTCAATGTACTATTATTGATAATTTTATAGGTAATACCCTTGAGTGAGTAAAATATGATTTTTCATTTAATCAAGAATTATAAAACTCATTTTTGCATACACATTATCTTGTTGTCAATTACTTGCCTTGCAACATGATGAATATCTACATGTGTTATAAAAAGAAGAAAGGATCAAGTCATAAGCAACTTTGGATGAAGGAGAGTAGTTGAACTGAATAAACGGGAACAGAAACATTTAATATCAAATTATAATCGTTTATTTTTAATTTTGTAGTATTTTATTAATTTCTAGATTAACATTTTATAAAATTGTATAATATTTATGTAATTTTATATAATTTATCTTTATCATATTCATTTCTCACTTATCATTGCTGTTCCTCTCCTTCAAGAACAACTCATGCCTTGCCAGCACTTATATCCTGTTCCTTTTTAAACACAAAATTGTCTGGCAACAAATGACCTCTTTGCCTTTTCTTACTTTATGTTATTTATTTACTTTTAATGTTTTATTTATTTACATTCCAAATGTTGCCCACACTTCCTGTCCTCCCTCCAAGAGTTCTTCACCCCATCCCGTCCTGTTTTGCCTATGAGAGGGTACACCCACACCCAACCTCCCTTATCCACCCAACCACCTCCTTCACCTCACCCCCATTCCTGCATCCCCCTTCCCTGGGGCATCAAATCTCTATAGGAATAGGCACATCCTCTTCCACTGTGTCCAGACAAAACAGTCCTGTGCTAAATATGTGCTGATGACCACAGACTAGAAATGTATGCACTTTGGTTGGTGGTTTTGTCTCTGGGAGCTCCCAGGAGTCCTGGTTAGTCAATACTTTTGGTCTTCCTACAAGTTTACCATCCCCTTTACCTCCTTCAGTCCTTCCCCTATCTTTTCCATAGGAGTCCCCAACTATAGTTCAATGGATGGCTTTAAATATTTGCATTTGTCTCATTCAGCTGCTGATTGAGCCTCTCAGAAGACAGCTATAATAGGCTACTGTCTGCAACCAAAAGATGGTATCAGTAATATTATCAGAGTTTGGTGTCTGCTCATGGGATGGATCCCAACTTGGACTGGTCATTGAATGGCCCTTCTTTCAGGTTCTGCTCCAATTTTGTTCATGAATTGTTTTTTTAGACAAGAACAATTCAGGGTAAAAAATTTTGAAGGTAGGTTGGTTTTCCCATGCCTCCACTGGACAACCTATATATCTAGTGGAGGTGGTCTCTTCAGGTTCTATCCCCCTACTGTTGGGCATTTCAGCTATGGTCATCCCCATTGAGTTCTGAGACCCTTTCACATCCCATGTCACAATAAAAGTCTATTTGTTGTCTTCTTGTTACTCATACCAACATAGATATGGAAGTAAGTCATTCATATCTACTTAGAGTTCTGAGGATTTTGGTTCATGTTTGATCAACACTGCTGCATTTGCACAGACAAAAAAGTGCATCAGGGTAAGACTCATGGAGAGACAGAATACTCTTCTACTGGCCAGGAAGTAAAAGGGGGAAGGAGAAAAATTGGAAACCCACTAACTGCTTATCTTCTTTAAGGATACACCTCTAATAATGGTCCAAACAATTTTCTATATATCCATCTTCCAAAGATATCATCTCCTAGTACCACCCACGGAAGATGATAGGCCTTTGGGGTAATATTCAATCTGTAGCAATGACAAGTTTGATTTTTTTTTCCTTTCCTTTCCTTTCCTTTCCTTTCCTTTCCTTTCCTTTCCTTTCCTTTCCTTTCCTTTCCTTTCCTTTCCTTTCCTTTCCTTTCCTTCCTTCCTTTCCTTTCCTTTCTTTCCTTTCCTTTTTCTCTTCTCTTCTCTTCTCTTCTCTTCTCTTCTCTTCTCTTCTCTTCTCTTCTCTTTTCTTCTCTTCTCTTTTCTTTTCAAGAAAGCTCTGGCTCCCCTGAAACTCACTCTGTAGATTAGGCTGGTCTTGACCACACAGTGACTGCTTGACTTTGCCTTCTGAGTGCTAGGATTAAAAGCATGCACCACCATTGCCATGCTAGTGCTGTACATTTTTTTTTTATTGATCATTTTATATGTTTACATTTCAAATGATATCCCCCTTCCTGGTTACCCCTCCACCAAACCCCTCATCCCATTACCCTCTCCCTTTTGCCTCTGTTAGGGTGCTTCTCTACCCATTTTTCCACTCCTGCCTCATCCCTCTTGCATCCCCCTAAGCTGGGACATCATGCCTCCCTCCCCTCCCACTGATGACAGATAAAGTCATCCTCTGCTACATACATTTCTGGAACCCTGAATCCTTCTGTGTATACTCATCAGTTGGTGGCTTAGTCCCTGGGAGCTCTGTGTGGTCCAGTAAGTTTGTTCTTCTCATGAGGTTGCAATCCCCTTCAGCTCCTTCAGTAGCTTCCCTGTGCTCTTCCATTGGGGTACCCGTGCTCAGTCCAATGGTTATCTGTAAATATCTGCATCTGTATTGGTCAGGTGCTTGTAGAACCTCTCAGGGAATAGTCACATTATGCTCCTGTCAGCAATCACTTCTTGGTACTTTTTTAAAAATGAAATTTTGTAAAATTTCTCATTTAAATTATTCAAGAATAGAGCTGATTTACAAGCAAATGTGGTTTTCCTAACTGTACATATTAAATTACAGGGATATTTGGTCCCTGATATCACTAGCATAGAAAAAGTAACAACATATATTTTAATAATGTGATGTGAAAATTAGAGAGAAAATAAAATGCAACGTATTCTAATAGTTGCTTTTATACTATGATTTGATACATGCTTTACTTGTATTGGTTCTTGCTAATGCTGGTGTAGAATCTTACATTTATCCTAGCATCACTGGAAACTTTTCAGTTTTTTTTTTTTTTGGCTTTTTGTATTTCTAATCTACATTCCTAGAGTATATGCACTTTGACATTTTCTAACAATTACCCAGACATGGGTAAAAACATTCGAAAATACAGCAATTATGATGAGAGTCTTACTAGATTAATGCACTGGGAAATCCAAAACTGGAAATCAGTAACAGAGATTAGCTAATACTGGAGTTTTAAGGCTGCTTCTTAATTTTCTTTATTGTCTTTCTTTTTATTCTTCCCACCACAGACAGATGTTCCTATACAGATAGTTTGGTATATGTATCTCTCTAGATTAAGGATATTAAAGAATAGGGGATGTCAGGGGCAAACACCACAGTAGCATCTTTGCAGAAATTCATAGCAAATGCTATTCCAGACCTAGCTTTAAGTGCAGAGTGAAACAGTCTATAAGCAATTAAGCAGAGTTCATTTAAATGTGTCAACACTGACATTGAAGTATTGATGTTTTCATGAGTCAGTAGCCCAATTGTCAAAGGAAGGAGAAATGGTTAAATCTTGTCATGGAAGTCAAGACAAGGGCAGAAAAACACTTTATATAAAGGAGATATATGAAATAAGTATGTGGAAATAAGTATCAGGAAAAGTATGTACCATTGTATTAGCTTTTCTCATTTCTCAGCCCTAAATAGGTGACAGAAACTGTCTAAGGGAGGTTAGGTATGTTTTGCTCACAGATTCGGGGAATTTTCAGGAAAAGTATCTTCATTAGTGAAGATGAGATTGTGTGATGATACAAGTTCATAGGATAAGAATGTAGACACAGATCGTGCAGACTAAAACAGATATATCCAAAAGTCTGTTCCCAGTAACATCTACTACTCCCCAAGTCAGTCCCTAAACTAACTAAAGCCTCCTCGGCATTCACAATAGCAGCTTAGACAATAGAATGACTGTTCAAAAAGTGATGTTGCCAGAGCCATTCAAACTAACATCACATTCTTTTGTAAATAGAGATTTTTAAAATTTTAATTATTATATTATTTACATTCCAGTTGTTGGCCCCTTCCTGATCCCCTCTTCCACAGTTCCTCATCCCATCCCTCCCTCCTTGCCTCCACTCCAAGAGGGTATCTCCCACCACCCGGCTTCCCACTTGGGGCCTCAAGTCTCCCAAGAATTAAGCACATCTCTCACTGAGGCCAGACAAGGCAGCCCTCTGCTACATATGTGCGAGGATCCTCTGACTGGCCCATGTATGCTCCTGGGTGGTGGCTTAGTCCCTGGGGCCTGGGTTAGTTGAGACTACTGGTTTTCTATGGGGCCAATCTCTCTTTCAGCTTCTTCAGTTCTTCCACTAATTCAACAGTAGGGTTCCTGACTTCAGTTCAATGGTTGGGTATAAGTATCTGTGTCTGTCTCAGTCAGCTACTAGTAAGGCTTATCAGAGGAGAGCCATGCCAGGCTCCCTTCTATAAGAACATCATAGCATCAGCAATAGTGCCAAACCCTGCCTGCCTTTAGGTTCTTCTCTATTTTTGTCCCTGCAGTTCTTTTAGATGGGAACAATTCTGGTTCAGAAATTCTGACTGTGGTTTACTAACCCTGTCCCTCCACTTGAGTCCCTGTCTATCTCTTTGAGGCAGATTCTTCGAGTTCCTGCTCTACAATTTTGGACATTTTGGCTAAGGTCACCCCAATTGAGTCCTGAGAGTGTCTCACATCTCAGTCCCAGATCTCTGGTACTTTCTAGTGCCCCCCCCCCCCCAGGCTGCTTATTTCTATTCATTCTCCTGGCCCCTCTGGGCTTCTCTCCTGTCTCCCCTATACCTGATCCTGTTCCCATTTTCCTGCTCCTCTCTCCTTTCCCACCCAGATCCTTCCTTCCTTCTGCCTCCTATGATTCTTTCCTTTCCCCTTTTAAGTGGAAGTAAAACATCCTCACTTGGACCTTTCTGCTTGTTACACTTCTTATGGTCTGTGGGTTGTATCCTAGGTATTCTGTACTTTTTGGCTAATATCTACTTCTCAGTGAGTACATACCATGCATATCCTTTTGAGTCTGAGTTATGTCACTTAGGATGATATTTTCTATTTCTATCCATTTCCCTGGAAAATTCATTATGTCCTCGTTTTTAATAGCTGGAAAATATTTAATTGTGTGAATGAGTCACATTTTCTGTATCCATTGTTCTGTTGAGGGACAACTGGGTTGTTTCCAGCTTCTGACTATTACAAATAAGGCTTCTATGAACATGGTGTAGCATGTGCCCTTGTGGTATGGTAGAGCAGGTTTTGGTTGTATTCCCAAGAGTAGTATAGCCGGGTCTTCAGGTAGAACTATTTACAATTTTCTGTCCTAACAAAGATTTATTTCCAGAGTGGTTGTAGCAGTTTGCAATACAACCAGCAATGGAAGTATGTTCCTCTTTCTTCATGCACATGCCAGCCAGCACATTGTTTCATGAGATTTCTTAACTATATATCCAGGTGTACTCTGACTACGTCTGAGCCTGGGATAAAAGTGAGTAGAGAGCTGTGTAGGGAAATCCAGTGCCAAAATTTTCTATGTGGATATGGTACAGATATTTGTGTAGAAATGTGCAGTTATATGAGTCCCAAGTTAGAGGAAACTTCCCCTCCTTAGAAACAACAGAGGCTCAAATTGTGTTCCAATTCCCTCTTTGCTGCTATGTCTAGCCACTGCAAACAAGTGTAAGAAATGCAATTCAGGGTCAAGCTGACTTGTCTATCATCATTTATCCAGGACATCTCTTGCAAGTTAGAGAATTCTTGTCTAGAGCATACTTTCACATAGCAACACGTTCACCATCTCACCATGGTTGTTATTTGGTTAAAGTTGACTCTAAAGTTAGAAAATGTCATTAACTTCCTAGCTTAAATTGTTAGAGAGCTTCAGTTTACATCATTTTGCTACTTACTCTTTTGCTCGTGTTTCTGGGCTTCTGATTCCATCATCCCTTAGCTTTTGCACTACCAGCAACATCACACTTTCTTCAAAGCAACTGTGAATCGACTAACTCAGATGACCTTTCCTTGAGAGACTATACATCAAATGGAGAATGTTCAATTGGCAATATGGTTACCATATCATAGTCTACAATATAGCAGATTCAAGTCCTACTTCTCAAACACTAAAAGGTTCTGTTTCCCTCCCAGTCATTTGCATCTCATTACCATGGTCTTTGTAAAATCCATTGCTATGGTGACAGAAGTACTCTTCTTGAAAAGAAAATTTTTAAAATGCCAGCACAGTATGTCACATATTTACAAGGCTTTGATAATGTTGCTATCTTACCTTTCTATCCCTTTTTTATCATCTGTAGATAGAGACAAGTATTATTTTCACTTTGAACTTTCCTGCATTGCCGGAAACAACAGACTTTATAATGAATTGCATTGATTACTTTTGATGTGACTAGTAATTGTGCTTCAGTTCTAGAAACTGTTCTGTCATGTCACGTTTGTACCTTTGACAGACTGACCCACTTTTTGAAATGCCTTCAAATCTATGGTTCAGTTAATGACCTAAATCCCCTTCTTGATGGGTTCAGTGCATTTGACATCTTTCTCAAAGGAGCAGGGAGCTGTGTGATCGTTGGACATTATTCATAACTGCCTACACATACTGGGAACTTAATTGAAGCATGTTTTGCAAAATAGAACAGGAGATCAGCCAAATAATTCACTCTGCTTTTCCACAATTCACCTAAATTTATCTTGAAAGTTTACTTCAAACTTTTCACTTAGCCTACCCATTTATCTTAGAAGCAAATGACGTATAAATTAAAATGGATATCCAAATGTGTTAACTATGCTTAAATTGAAGGAGACGTGTGCATGTGTGCAGTTGCTAGCAATTTTATCAGTATAATGTCATAAGGATCTTTAGCTTACAAAATTACAATGAATGTGGTGGTTCAGGGATTAAAATCTCCTTAAATACTCATTCACATGACAGACTGGAGCAATTAGTGTATAGTAACAATGGAGCTGGGATAACCAGAGTATCTCATACATTTCCAGTGAGAGTCATCTTCCATTATAATCATCCTAATGAAAAAAATCACAGTGGTTGAAGGGAAATGCTATTGGCATAATGTTAAAAAAATAAAAAATAAATGAACACTAAAAAACATCATTAAAGTCACATTAGGAACTGATTGAAATTGACCAAAAAGTGAGTAATCATGGCACTGTCATTACTACCTCTTCCTTATAGCTTTGAGTCCAGGTGTTATAGGATCTCCTGTCAGTGGGTGCTTATGTTATTATATCCTTGCAATGATGTATATAAAACAAATAGGAACAGACCTAATAATCTTACCCATATAGTTTATCATCTCAGATTTAGTATGTATCATAGACTCTCCATGTAGACATTCTATATATTGATAGTGACATAAAAATCAAATTAAAAATAATTTTCTTACTGGTAATATTAATTTTCGAACTACTCACTGAAAACCTACCTATGTATTGGAATACCTGTCTTCCAAATATTTTTCTTACCTTCTTCCTTTAATGATTATATTTTCTTTTCATAACAAAAAAATTAGAAAATATATGTCCAAACTGAAGTGAGCAGCAGTAAGTTATTTAAGTGAGATTAAAGTCTAGAGAAACCAAGAGAAAATCAATATATGATGTGGAACTGGTTTGTTGTCCTGTCAGCTAGTTGAGCTAGCAGATTCAGGAGTGATGTGTGTGTGTGTGTGTGTGTGTGTGTGTGTGTGAGAGAGAGAGAGAGAGAGAGAGAGAGAGAGAGAGAGAGAGAGAGAGAGAGAATTTGGGATAAGAAGGAGCCAATCCACGGAAGGCTGGTGTTGAAATGAAAGATGGTGTTGACAACTGAACTTATTGAGTTCCTCTTCCTTCTTATCCTTGTATAACAGGAGGGGAATTGAGCTGCCACACTTGGTAGTTAACAAACCAGTCCAGTTTATCTACAAGTGAAATAATCCTGCGGAACTGGTCAATCTGATGAGTATTTTTACCCCAAGTGTATTGGTATACCATGCTTAAATCCTGCTATCGACTCTTGAAATCTGAAGGTGATAAGTCGATTGGGATTCTGTTGTAGTAATTATTTTAAAACTGCCTGCTGGTCAAGCTGACTATCTAAGCTGCAGCAGCTCTGCCTAGCTCAGCTACCATGTTCAGTGGCCAGAGGCCACGTGTGCACCACAGCTAGAAATGGCCAGCCAGAAACACCAGCCCTGCCACCCACAACACGTCAGGATAGGAGATGGCTCTGCCAATCTTCCACGCTGTCTCCACAAGGCTGGGCATTGCTCGGACCATCCTGCCAAACATGCAGGCTCAGTACAAATGAGAATCTAAATGCTTAGATTATCCAAAGGGTTATATATTTCATAATGATCAATAAAAAGATGCCCACTCAATCAGATGTGTAATCCAATAGCCAACCTAGATATACCAACTACCTTTGACTGCCAGAGACACGTGAACATCTGCCTCCATGTTCCCCTCTCTCATCTCTCTTCCCTAGCTCCTCCTCTTCCTTCTGTTCCTCTCCTTACTCCTCCCACCTTGCCCTTCCTACAGGATTCTGCATTTGAACAGAAGGGAGTTGGATTACATTACATCAACCTAAGAAGTCATAGCACATTTAGTATAAATATAATTTATGTTCTTATCATGAATTGTGATTGTTGAGTGCAATGTGTGAAACATAAAACAATTCTCTCAAGACATATTTCACAGCAAGCCTGGAGTACTACTATATTATTTTGTTAGTCAGCTTTTGTTTTCTTAATAATTAGATAAACGCCAGAGCATCCTACTCTACTTACTTTCTGAGGAAAGGCAGTGTAAAGATTTTGATGAAAGTATCTAATTTTTTAAGTACTGAATTTCTTTCTTCATTAGTACAACATTTTATTTTCCACAAAAGGTCAATTCCAACTTGACTTGCCACAACTGAGTAACATAGAATCTTGGAATAAAAGAACCATGCCACCATATATCAGACAACCATGAGAATTCATGTCATACAAAATTAGAAAACAGTAGTATATAAAATCAAGGACCTTAATGTAAATCTAGCAACATGGTCAAAAATCAGAAGACTTGCCTGTCTTTCAAAAAATATTATTCCGATGAGATGTCCCAAAGCTTGACTGCCTACTTATAACGATATCTTTAAAGTGAACCCATTAAGTGGTAACAGCCACTAATGCAATCATTTACATACACAGATCAGGAATTGTAAAATGTTTCTTTCACATTTTTATATCAATCTTCTTATTTGGTAATGTATTAGTCTTTAAAACAAAACACAGAAAGCTGACTTATTCAATAGAAGAACAACTTAATGGTTCTCAATTGTAGAGACCAGAGGTCTGATATCAAGTTGCTTCCAGAGAGAAAATTTCCTCTTAAGATCCTCAAGTAATTTCCTTTTTCCTTTCCCTTTTCTGGTAGATTCCTGTGTATGCTTAAGTAGAAAGATAGTCAAATATAATCCAACTCCCTTCTGTTCAAATGCAGAATCCCAATTTTAAACCATATTATTACAGAACATGGCACCACAATGCAGGACAAGTGCCCAATTTGCTTACTTTCAGTCATTTTCCTGATTCATATTTTGTATTTTCTAAGCTTATTGTTTTGTTTTGTTTGCATCACAGGTTGCCAAACTGCAAACCAAGATCTACATGTGACAGCTTGTAACAATTTCATTCATAATGGTTCAAACTGAAAAAAACATGTCACCCAGTGAATGGACTGTAAATTGCCACATATTTATATAGCACAATGCTGCTTCAAAAACCACTACCACTAATAAAGATCATTCTTTATTCTTTAATAATAAAGACAAGTAATACAAACACATGGATGAATTTTAAGAGGACTGCGCTATGTAAAAGAAAACAGAAGCAAAATAACAAAAGACTACATGCTACAAAGTTCTATTTATTTGACTTTCTGTAAAAGAGAAAAGTATAGATACAGAAAGGCAATGGTGTTTTTACAAAGAAGGGGATGACTGGAAGAGATGAAGACTGTGAAGACTCATGAAGAAATATGCCTCAAGAGGAATATGACTGATCCCCATTACGTTTTCTTGATCATTTTAAGATAACATGTACTTGATAACATTTATTAATTGGAAGAGTTAAAATAATTAATTTCTAGACTGATAAGAAGGTTTAATATTTAAATGTACTTACTGTTCTTGCAGCAAACCTTGGTTTAGTTGTCAGGCACCAAGCACCCTGATTGCATGGCTGTAAAGATCTCCTGGCCTCCACAGGAATCTATACACATGTGCACTCACAAGTACAGATTCACAGACATCATAAAAATTATAAAATTATTTGCAGACATCCACAGAATCATAAAAGTCAAATTAAATTATAAAAAAGTGAATTTTATTATATACAAAGTAGACTTGGAGCTTACTTTTAAACATGTTAAATAAGTTACCATTTATTTTGAGTGCCTATATTGGGTTAGAATGCAAATTCATCCTTTTAGGGCTGACCTACTTCATTCCTTGGTTCATGAAGAAGTATAAAATTCAGTTTTGGAGAAAAAGATGATACTGAAGGCTCTCAAAGAATGCATAATTTTGCTTCACTGAATTCTCAGATCAAATATGAATTACTTTATAAAATTGTATGTATTGTATAAAGAAATGTTATTGTGGGGAGCTGACAGAAGGCGGCTATCATCCTTGCAGCTATCTTGAGCCATATACCCTGATAAGAGACTTGATTACATTAGCCTGCAACAGCTGAGCACACTCTGATAACATCTTGCTTTAGATACCCAGGATTTTCCCTTGGGTGTGTGAGACTTAAAGGTGTGTGACTTAAGGGCATGACTTAGAGATCAGATTTAGAGAAAAGACCTAAGGGCATGATTAAAGGCGTAACTTAGAGGTGTGGCTTAGAAGTGAGAAATATAAAAGGCAAGAGGCAGACAGAAGAGAGAACAGAGAATCAGACACTTCAGAGAGTACAACTTGGAGTTAGTTATTAAACATTAGGCACTTAGCACTTGGAAGAAGAAAGTTGGAACTTGGAGGCACTAGGGACTAGGAACTAGGGACTAGGAACTAGAGACTAGGAACTCAAGAGAAGAGAGACTGAAGAATAAACAGGATTGAATCACACTCTGTCTAGTCTCCATTCTTTGAGTCAATCTTCACTCTCTCTCTTGCTGAACCCTGATCTTCGGACCGGAGCTGTTTGGGGCAGTGCGGGCTAACAAGTTAGTCCCCAAGGCTTTTGGCAGTGCAGGTACCAACATTGACAGAACGGTCCGAGACATTTTGGCCCCCAAACGTGGGGTAATGCAGTTCTCAACATTTCTGGCCCCCAAGAGTGGGGCAGCTAGGGCTGCAATATTTTATCAAGAAGTTTTGTGAACTACCAATGTCTTCATATCACATAAACATTTTACATTTTTAATTTCTAATTTTTCATCTAATTTTACATTTCTTCTTCCTTATACTCCAATAGTATGTGTTAATTTAAATGCCTTGAATCATACAATAGAATATTTACTCTATCTATCTACTTATCTATCTATCTATCTATCTATCATCTATCTATCTGTTTATCTATCTATCTATCATTTCTCTACCTGTTTCTTTCATATTGATACACACTTTGATTTTGGATATTCTACTTTTTTTAGCTTGACTTTCTAACACATTAGTCAGTATGAAGCAGTACTTACTAAAATACACAAGATGGTTACAGTGTCTAGATAACTGTGTCAACATAGATATTT
This sequence comes from Arvicanthis niloticus, assembly GCF_011762505.2. Taxonomy (NCBI): domain Eukaryota; kingdom Metazoa; phylum Chordata; class Mammalia; order Rodentia; family Muridae; genus Arvicanthis; species Arvicanthis niloticus. Next base: position 41,343,081 of record NC_047673.1, read on the forward strand.
TTTATTCTGCTATATATTTTTTATTCTTTCATATTTTTTATTCTGCTATAGGGAACACTCTTATATTGATTTGAAAGATATGTGCTTGGTAATTATAACATTCAAAGGTTGGCCACTTTAAAGTTATTGTTTTGCTTTTCATCTTACTTAAATATAAGAATAAAATGAAACCTGAAAGTGTTCAAGAAAAGCAAAATCTTCACATATTCTGTAAATATTAAATTAACAGGGACATCCTTTTTGTATACCATGGTGTCTATATGTTTTTATGAGAAGAGGAACATTCATGTGTAGGGAAGCTATTTTATGGTGCTTTATTATTCGCATATCTCCCAGTACAAACATATGGTTCCAGTACAAATTCTTCAGATTTTCAATGCCCCTTTCTGCTCACTTAAATAATTAAAGAACTGAATCAAATTATCTCTAATGGCTTTTGAAACTACAATAATGTGGCTATTTTGTTTCGGATGCATACACAGTATTTGAACCCCCTAGATAAGCAGCCAGCTAATAATTTACAGATGTTAAAATACAATGGTTATGTCTTTTCAATGACTACATTGTTATACTGTAAAAACTAACAATGGAATGGCAAGTGTGAAAGATACTGGCAGTTTTAAAGGAAACATTACTCCTTTCTACAGCTTCTGCAGTGTTTAGAAATGTAGGAAAACTTGTTAAAGTGTTTGTTTTCTGCTTTATCCCATCACCATTGTTGTCATTGAACTACTTAGTACTTTCCCTTTAGATTAAACTTGCCCTGGTTTTCTTTGCTTTTTCTCCTTTGTTCTTATCAATTCTTTTATCTTTTTTCTCTGTATTTTATCCATTCCCCAAAGACTATTGCTTTCTATGATTTGTGTTTTTAAGCACTAAGATAACCTTAGGGTATAAATTCTTTCATTTATATACTTTGCATGTTTTATAGACTATGCAGAGAATTTCTTCAGGCTGTAGCACAGGAGGGAACCTGGAAGTCAATCACCACCTTTCATGTTCATCTTTGGACATTTAATGCTCTCACTGATTGCCTACCTTCTAGAATTTATAAAATTATTTTCTTGCAGCACTGTCCCAAGTTAAGAAATGTTGGATTTTGAGAATTTATGGTTTTGATCTTTAGCCAATTTCTATACAGTTGCTTTTCCACCACTTAAAAATAAACATTTTCTAAGCAAGAAATGAACCAAAAGTTGAATACGTATCTGTAAGGTATATACTGAATTAAAAGAAAAAAAAAAGAGGTTACATACATTTCCTTAATCCTCTTTTAGTACCCACAATAACCTAGTAGAATAAAATAAAATAAGCAAACAAAATAGCCACATTCCCCTGATCCCAGGGCTATAAAAGTCTCTGGATATTTTATATGATATTATCATAGTTAAGTAATGCTTTTCAAATTTGCAAAGTGTTTGCATTTTTCCAGAGGTTGTAGAACAGTATTATTTGACACACAAGTATCATTCAGAGGCAGAGCTATATTCTAGCAACCCACTGATCAGAAACAACAAAGAAGAACACTTATGTTCTGCATAGCTCTGTTTATATTCCTAGGAATTCTTGGATGAACTCAGAATAGCTCCCTCCAAATGAAGGGTGCAAAGTTTGATGGACAGAAATCTGAAATGCTCCAAAAATGATAAGACCCAGACTCCAACATTGATTGCTCCACGAAGCAAACTATTGAGTAGGAAGTATAGAACAAAATATTTCTATATTCCTCTGATCAGCCTCTTGAGTACTCATGTGAAACAGTTACATTATATATCCATGATGTAATTCCAGATGCTCCTATTAATAAATATTTAATTGTCGGCTTGGGTCCATCAAAATAAGTTTCAATTAAGAATTTTTTTATTCTGAGAACCATTGTTTATATACTTCAAGCTATAAGAAGTATAAGAATTCATATGTTAAAGGAGAATCAATTTTTTATTCAAAATAATATTAAGTGGATGACTTCAGTTGTGCTCCTGCTTCTGTTATATACAAGAAGCCTTAGCTTTCTATTACTTTGCTCTAAAAGCATCACTTCTAAAATTAAACCCAGAGTTTTGAAAAAGTCAATGCCTTGCTCTTTTTTTTTTTCTTGTGACAAAGATATAATTTAGGGACCTGAGTCTTCAGGATAATTATATATATAAAATGACATTCAGCGAAATAACATTATAAAATACAGAAATACTTAGGACAAAGAGAGTTCCACATTTCTCAGCTAGTGCTCAGAGCTCATAAATGTTCCAATTCAGTTAGAGAAGACAGTGCTGGTGCAGAGCTCAATACTGTCCTTGATGAGTAGGAACATCCAGACTGAGAGGCACAAATGTGAAGGCCAGCGGCCATGCCTCTGCCTTATTACCACTTCAATAGTCGACTCAGCAGGAATTAACATGCGGTTTGAACTGAGTCTTTTCCCCCTTGGCCACAGTACCCAGACAACTCTCCGGAATCTTGACTTTCTCACTCTAAATTTCATTACATGAAAGGGACTTGGAAAGCAAGACCCGGATGGCCTAACTGCTTCTCCAGCTCGTGGTGAATCAATAGCGTGTCCTGCTTTGGGGCAATCTCCAATTTATATATAAAAATGTTCCTTTACGTAATGCCACTGAGTGCAATGGCTCTGAACAATACTTCCCTATAACCAAATCCTTTATTCCTCATGAGGAAATCAAAAAGCTTTAAAACTAATTCATGCGTGCTCACACAGCACACTACACTTTCATGAGAAAAGATCAAATATGTCCAGTTCTAATTTTACTGTTTGCCGTTCTCCAAACCAAAATGGTCATTCGACAATAAAAACAACACCAATAATTTTTATTAAAATTTCCCAACATTAAAACGTTTTCTTTTTGCCACATATTAATTGTTGAAAGGTTGGTGATTTACTATCTGCACCACAGTATTGAAGAATAAGCAATTGAGACCAAGTGTTACAATAGTAATGATAACAAAAAAAACGTAGAAAGGACTCATAAAGTTAGGAAATAGTTAAGAATGTCCTGCAGTGGTTTCTTATCCTTGGGCACCAAAGTGTTAGTTACACACTATGGGTGTAACAGTCAAGAAAATACGAATAGCAAATGACCCAATGTGTGCATTATGTATGCCTATTGAGTAACGTATAATCATTCAAGAGATATAAAACAATTCTTACAACAACCACTGGGTCATGAAGATGTAAGACGTGTCAGTAACTGCATAGATGGGAGTGTGCTTATAAAGGCTTTTGTATTTCAGTATGTTTTCCTTACATTACCTTTCATGAGACCTGAGAGGTGGTTCAGCATCTGAGAGAGAACATTACTATTATACAAGAGCTTCACAATCACCAGTATGTCTAGTGTCAAGGGATGGTGGACAGCTGACCTTCCTCGACCTGCTCTTATGTACACAGAACCACACACAAAATCACTCCTAAAAATTAAATACAAAACAGGAAAATAAATTCTCTGTTGCTTGATGACTTGACAAGAGTTTAGGAATTCATATGCCAAATGTGCTGTTCCAAAAATACGACTCAGTACACTGTACAGGAGAACTTGTCTCCTCTTCAGTATTATCTGCCATTTCCCATATGTATTCTAGTGAAGCATATCATTTCAGAGTTTTCTCTTTCAGTGATGTTTCTAGTCCTGCTTTGTCCTTAACTTCTTATTATGGAGTCCTTCACTGATCTTCTTAGTCCCCAAGTGGAGTTAGGAGGCAATGAAGTGCAGGAAAGAAATCTGCTCCTTAACTCCTTCATTTGTTGGCTGCATAATGTTAAGGCAGAATGCTATAGTTTCTTCTATAGGATTTGAACCAATAAATATTTGCACTTGTACATAATAAACAGATACATATCAAGAGTTTACATTCAGAACCAATCTGCCAAATAGATTTTAATAAATATTTTCTGTAATAACAGTTTTCAATGTCATATTTATAGAATCCTTAATTACTTGTTGCTTTATAAAGGAGAAGGGTGAAACAGGTGATACAATTGCCAAAATTAAATGAATAAGAACTAATAGCCATTAATGAAATAACATCCAAATAAGAAAATGATAGTTAAATTATAAATATTAGATATCAATCTATGATGTGCTGTGGAAAATCATTTTATGTGTATAGAGACATAGGCAAAAGCATGTACATTCAGTTGTAGTGTAGTGCATGCACAGGTGGATTATGCAGTTATGCATGACATAGATCTTCCTCAGGCATGAAGAATTATAGGACTTCTCTACATTCTCAAATATTAGCCACAATTAATCAAAGAGCTCCAGAACACTTAATACTTAAGAAACCATTGATTAGAACCACTCAGAAATCAGAGTCCTGGCTGGAAATTTCACTCAGGTAGAAATGCTTGTCAGATTTCTGATCCACAGTACACAGGTTGAAAGATAATAAAAAATAATCTGCCCTGCCTGACTAGACTATTCTCTATACTGTCATAAAAAAAGATCTATGCCTCAAAAACCAGGGAAGGTGGTACCAAAAAATGATGTCTGTCTTGATAACTGACTTTCATGAGTATATGAACCTATATACATGCATACAACAAGAAGAAAGGAAGAAAGGAAGAAAGAAAAAAGGGAGGAAAGAGAAAGAGAGGAAGACAGGAAAACACACAGAGTGAGACAGAGAGAGACAGAGAAAGGGGGAAAGGAGGGAGGGACAGAGGGGGAGAGAGAGACAGACAGAGAGATGGATATTGAGAGAATTTAGTGTCTTGAAAGAAATTACAATCTAAATGTTGAACTCCAGTATTGCTGTAGTGTGTAGACTACTGACTTGCATATGTAGAAGCTGATAGGAAAAATTTAATGCATTCCTTCTGACTCCATAAGAGATCCTGGAAGGGAAAACATGATTTTCTTTTCTTCTTCTAAACCCAGGAGCAACTTTTAAAATGCTGTGTATTTCAATAATTAAAAATTCAAATAATTGATCTGAAGACATTGTGCAATATATGGTATGAAACACTAATAAAAATCATGATGCATTTGATTATGCATGAAGCATTGTGTTTGTTTCTTATAGAGACACATGTTCTCATTTCCCGATTATATACAATATATTTGGTTTAATTGTGGAAAACTAAATTGGGTAAAAAGAAAGCAAGCACGTGAGTGAATCTGGACAAATCTACTTCAGGACAGACATGAGCTGCTTGCATGGTTGTTCTCAAAATTCACTGTCGTTGAGATATAGAAATTGTGAATATTAATGTTTCATTGTCTGAATTTTCTGAATTGAAATATAATAAATTATTTTAAAAATTAGCACAATAATCAGCACCTTCTGTTTATTTCATGCTTAGGTTAAGAAAGCAAATGTTAACTGGACATTAAAGGATAAAGAAAGAGAAAATAGTTGTTTTTCCTACTTGGGTTTGCAGGTAAAAACTGCTTAAAATGTGAAATTATTGTTTTTCTGGGTTAAGAAACACCTTGACTCATTAATAATCCTTAGTAACTTCTAGGATTTTCTTTTTTATTGCATTCAGTATTTAGAGGAAAGTAATTTGCAAGCGAGCTACTAGACTTTGTATTTTTCTAAAAGATTTTGAACTCTTTGTTTTCTATTTTACTCAGGAACTGAACAGTTTAATAAATGTTAAGTCCTTCTATTGTTGAGATTTTGAGGCCCTTGAATCAAACATTGCATTCTCCCCTGTCTTTAACTTTCTCCTCCTGTTCATTTGCTCTGTAATTTTTACATAATTTTATCAAAACCACTATTCAGCTGGAGTCAGCCTCTTTAGTCCTGATCTGGACTATTGTCCTTTTATACAAACAGATCTTAATCAAGTTATTAGTCCCTATTGCTTTTAAGTTTTTGTAAGATAATGTGACATTAAAACCACCATATTTGTTCAAAATATATATAAATGGATACACACGCGCACACACACACACACACACACACACACACACACACACACACACACAATTTCCAAAGTATTGTGCCAATTTTATAACGTAATAGAAACCAGTATCGTAAAGAGCTGAAATAACTAAATGTCTAATTCTAAGGCTAAAGCAACAAAACAAAGCACAGACAATACTTTAGATTGCAAGACAATTCTGCTTCCAGCATTGTCTCTAGTCTGATCTGTCACAGAAAAACTTCAATTAGAACATGAAATCTTGCACAAGAAAAACCCAGGATTAAACTTTAGCATTTACAGCATCTCAAAGTGTATGACAGCTTGAAAGTCGGAAAAGGCAATTTTAGAACACTGTACTTTCAGTCAGTAACAAGTGGTGCATAAGAATGAAGGTTCAGTTATAATCTGACGTGACCCGTTGCCTTCTCTAATCTTTCTTCCTACCTCTGTTTTCCTTTCATTTTCTTAATTTCTTGTAATACCATTTATAATCTTACTCACACTGCCCCTTGACTTCCCTGGCTTCTATTCCTGGATCTTTATTAAGTGATTCCTTTCAGTACAGCCCCATGTTTCTGACTCTATTTCTACTTATGTTATTTAAAATTTTATTATCAAGAATTCAATTGAAAATTTGTTAAATCTGCAAGCCTGAAGATTATATGACTGTGACCTGTGATCTTTTCTGTGAGTGACTTTCAAGTTATATGAATAGACTATGAAGGCCACACTGGGCTAGACTTTGTAATGACCCAGATGACACATTTCTTTTTTTCTATTTTTGTTTCAGGTATATACGTGTGTGTGCGTGTGTGTGTGTGTGTGTTTATGAACATATTCCAAATACAGGGCCACATTTTAATACATCTGTATCAACATGATTCGATATGACCACAAAAGAAATTACATATTACCTTCACTGAATACTTTCTCTCCTTCATCTAGGGATATTTGATGAACTCAAATGTTTCTGTAAATTATCCTTTTGTCTCTGACTGCTATATGAGTATAGGAGGAAAGTTTCATTGTTGCATTCCATATCTTTTGAAACAAACAATATTACACAGTTGGCTCAGAATACTGTTTGATATGCATTTGACATCTAAAGTTTTTTCATGGCTCCCATAAACCGTTCCTGCGTCGAGGATTCTGTTCACTTGCCAGCTGCTCCGCCTGCTTGAAATACTCAGCAGTTGAGGAGGGAATGTTCACATCCAACCTCTGGTGGATTGCAGCTGTGATCTGTGAGCTCATTGTTCTCCTCTGTGAAGCTGGTTATGGCCTTCACACTATGCCTATTAATTAGAACATATGAGTGCTTACTGGCGCTTTATGAGATTTTAACAATAGATATTGAATATTAAATATGTGACTGCATTGATATGCTTTAGTGCTGAAGAAGTAAAAAAGAGAAACACAAACACAGAAGGCACATTTTTCGCTGATTGAAAAGAAAAAAGATAAAAGTGTTTATATATATATTCATATATATATATATATATATATATGTATATATGTCTTTCTTAGGTAATCTCTACAGATAGATAAGATAAAGAGAGAAGTAAGTATTTGTTTTCTAACCTGAGACAAAAAGAATGGGGATTTTGATGGGAGGGTATGAAGGTGAGGAAGAGGGAAAGAAAACCTGTAATTAAATTATACTGTATGAAAAAAATACTATTTTCTGTACAAGAAAAGAAAGTTACATAATTTTGAGAGTGGGGGGAAAGCATAAAAGTAATTTCTATAATCGAACCCAGGTTTAAGAAAAAAATGCACATTCTTATGAGAAGCACATGAAAGAATTTGTAATCCTAATGGATCAAGAATATAATATGAATTCATAATGTGATTGGCAAGTTTGGCAAGGGCTTGACAAAAAGTTTTTCTGTACATTTTGAAATAATAAAATATCATTCACACTTTGAAGAACATAGAATTTCACTGTACAGTTGCTAAAAACCATAATGTACAGTTAATACACTGAGTGCATCATGAATACATAGTTTATATATGGCAATTTATCCAGAACCTTGCAGAATTCTATTGAGTAGAAGAAATTGAGTTTTGATAAACACAGTGTTTTCTAAACCCAGAGGTTTAATCTGAATCTTAACAGTGGCCCAGTAGTCCATGAAATATTGATATTGTTTTTCTAAGTATATACATTATTTACTGAACAGTCTATAAAGTATTTACGTTGTTTTTCTAAATACAGTATGCATTATTTACATCTCACTGTACTTTTTTCCTGATTCAGGTAGAATGGAATACTTGGAAATCATTGAATCTGAATAATTCTATCTGGATACCATTGAAAGGGCATGTCAAAATATTCCTCATGATCCTTTATGGGTGATTCAGGCTATCTAGCTGGCAAGGGATTTCCCTTTAAACCTGGCTGTTTTGAAAATATTGTCATTGAGTTACATATAATCCATATTACTAATGCTCAAAGGTATTTTATGGAGTGCTCTATGGTTTACCAACCATTGTGAAATATACATGTACAACTTCCATATACAAATATGTATCCCTTCCTATCCATATCACTAATTACATATTCAGAGTTACTTTGAAAATTTGAATATTTTAATAGATAAAAATAATATTTACTACAAGCTAAGTGAATCGATCCATTATTTTAGATTCCTTAATATGTCATAGGACTACATTGTATCACCCACAGGAATATAGTAAAAGTTATAATTTAAAAGCATATTTACACATGTGTCCATTCACAACTACAGAAATACTTCATGCAATTAAAATACATTTGTTACATTATTTTACATGTTTAAAAAATTACTTTGAAGTATTATGAAAAGTGCTGTAATTTGAGAGTTCTCTTAACACCTTTGGTCTTGCAATAATGATGAGAAGACAGCTTATTTGAGAAATCTCAGTCCAATCCACATAAGAACAAAGTTTCACAGGTTACAGAGATATTTCCCATTGTAAACATTTTCCCACTTGAATGTATTTTGAAAGGTAAGATTTCAACTGGTACACACAGAAGTGCTCATCTAAATTCTTACCAAGATTTCAAAGTGGATTGAGCAAAGCATTGTACATCAAAAGTTCCCTAATCTTTGATATTTACTTACTATTACAAAATGATTAAGACAATAAGAACAAAATTCTGAGGTTAAGCAATTAAATATATCATAGCATATAAATTAATTTTTGTAGTCATTTATCTCTAAAATTGTTATTTCAGAACAAAGCCTATATACTTATTGAATGGATGAGCCCTCATGAATGGAGTCATGTGGCAACCTAGATAATCTAAACAGAAATTTTTATGCATATGCACCTTTTCCACATACCATTCATGTGTAAAATTTTTTCAATGAAATGACACAGAAATAGGCCTGGCATATAAATTTCTATTACATCTGTGGACATATTTACTGTTTATGGAGCAGGTTTCTGAATTTAAATCATTATCAGGAACTCAATCTTGCCCCAGACCTACTGATGTTTATCCCAATTAATTCAATGAGACGATGAAATGGCATTTTTTTTCCTTTACCTCTGCTGTCAGGGCTTTTTAGGCAACCCAAAACTGAAACCCAGGATGGGAAGTTTAAGGAAAATTTGATGTTGTTAAGTTGGGATCACATAAAATAAAATGTGACAACAATAAGTTATGGAGACTCCTGTTGTCTTAGGTTTTAAGTGAGAACTACCATCTTTGAGATGGGTCAAGGATATTCAGTGTCATAGATGCTACTCACTTGCAACTTCTTTCTTTGTGTTTCCATTCAGGTTTTTACAGATGTTTCAATAGTCTACTTTCTAACATGGCTCGTACAGTTCTATATACTACTGTTAACAGAAGTATACTTGTGTAGTGATTTATTTTACAGGACAACATGAATGGCTAAAAAATTTTATAGGAAATGATCACAGTTTTATTTGCTTCAGAATCTACTGTGTCATATTACTAGATCTCATCAGTGAGGACAAGGATGATATAGGTGACTCCAGTGTGAGTATCAAATACTCCACATCTTCCCTGCAGCCTTGATAACTCTCATTCAGATGTTCAAGTGGAGCAAACCCCAGAAATCTGATATTGAAAACATAGTTATTAAAGTTAGCACAAGATCCAACCTTCAAATATTATATGTGAATCAGAACACTACTACCTAATTAGAGCAACGCTTTGTTGCTTCCAAAATAAACAAATGATGAGAATCTTTGGAGTGAAACTATAAAGAAAAACCAACAACAAAAATTAAATATCTGAATACAGTGAATGCATACATAATTTTTTCCACAGAAGAATGAGGGGATGGTGAATAGCAATTATCTTTGTCTGATAATTGTAGAAATTCAACTTCAGAACATAATCTGAGTTCCAGAAATATATGCATAAGTATCAATTAGAAAATATAAAAAAATTGTAATTGTAAACATTTACAAGTAAATGTTTCTTAAAGCTACAGAAACCCTAAAAATAACAACAGTCAAAGGTATAGGTGAAAATTTTTACAAATGAATAGAGAATGAAGATCAAATAAACAAAAGATAGACAACACCTAAGAGGTAAATAGGATGAATGTTTTTTAAAACTTGATTATGTGTTAAGTAAAGATGAAATGTATAATTGTTATAGGCATAATGAAGCATATTTTTGTTTTGAAATAATTAGATCTAGTGGACTATTTAGAATCAAATACCAGTGAAAAGAAATGCTAGCCATCCAGGTACTCACAAACAAATTAAGAGAAAAAAACTGAAACTCAATTCATTATTCAAACTAGGAAAACAGAAAGGGTAGTAATTTAAGGTTAACAAATAAGAGTTTTCATTATCAGCATGCACAAGTAATCTGAGAAAACTGCAGAGATGTCTGGCATACCACATGCCTAGGAGTGAGCATGAACTAACAAGGGTCTATCCTGATTTTTCAAGTTCTATTATGGGTCATCCATAGAATTTTTTTATGGTGCCTAAGTGCTAATCAAAATAGTCTAGAATTATACATCTTTACTGAGTGATTACATTTTCTTTTCTACATTTTCTTTTGTGGAAAATTTTACATAAGTGATTTCTCACAATGATATTAATAATAATGCTTTGAGACCAACAAAAAACTTAAAAAACTGCTTTTAAACCGCTTTAAAAATCTTTGTCTCGACTTTCAAAATGAACTTATCTTAGCCTTCTTAATTGACTCACAATGAGGGAAAAGACACTTGTATTGCTTTTTAGACTTTAGTTTTGCCGATATCTCCCACTTTTTTGCAGAATGGGAGTCATTTTCTAGATAGAAATCTAGTTTCCCAGGGATGAAAGTTCACTTAGTGGGTAAATTGCTCCTTCATGATTGGTATGTCTTGCATTGACTCTCAGCTCTCAAAATAGGTATAGAATATTTCCTGGCAGTTACTTCTGCTAGCAGTAACAATTTTAATGTTTATCAACATTTTTTTCTTTTTTATTAATTATTGTTGTTTACCTATCAGATGATATGCCCCTTCTAGGTTACCCTTCCACCAAACCCTCCATGCCATCCCTCTCCCCCATCCCCTTTGCCTCTATGAAGATGCTCCTCTCCCCATTCATCCACTCCTGCCTCACCATTTTAGCATCTTCCTACATTGGGAAATCAAGTCTCCCTCCCCATCCATTGATGTCAGATAAGGCCATCCTCTGCTACATATGTATCTGGAGTCCTGGCTCCCTCCATGTATACTCTGGTTGGTGGTTTAGTCCCTGGGAGCTCCGGGTGGTTCAGTTAGTTGATATTGTTCTTCTTATGGGGATACAATCCTCTTAAATTCCTTCAGTCTTTCCCCATCTCTTCCATTGGGGACCCTGTGCTCAGTCCTATGGTTGGATTCTTATGCAGTTGGAATCCCCTTCAACTTTTTTATTACTTCCCCCTTGCTCTTCCATTTTGGTCTTCAGGCTCAGTCCAATGACTATCTGTAAGTATCTGCATCTGTATTTGTCAGGTGCTGGATGAACTTCTCAGGGAAAAGCAATATATGACTCGTGTCAGCAAGTGCTTTTTGGCATCAACAACAGTGTAGAGTTTGGTGTCTGCAAATGGAAAGGATACCTATGTGGGCAGTCTCCACATGATTTTTCCTTCAGTCTCTGTTCTATATTTTTGTCCCTGTCTTTCTTTTAGACAGGGATATTTCTGGGTTAAAATTTTTGAGTTTTATGGGTGGCCCCATCCCTCAACTGGGGGCTGTGCCTATCATCTACTAGAAGTGGTCTCTACAGATTGTATCTCTACTTTGTTGGTTATTTCAGTCAATGCCATTTCTATTGGCTCCTGGAAGCTTCTTGCTTCCCTGGAGTCTGGGACTTTAGTGGCAATCCCCGGTTTCCCATCTCCCACTGCTATATATTTCTATTGAATTTTCTGACCCTCTGTACTTCTTTCTTTTCCAATACCTGTTCCTGCTCCCTTTTATTCTGGTCCCCTTCTCTCTTCATCCCAGGTCCCTCCCTCCCTCTAGCTCCTGTGATTATTTTGTTCCATGTTCTACCTAGGATTGATGCATCTACACTTTGGTCTTCCTTTTTCTTAAGCTGAATATGGTTTGTGGGTTATATCATGGGTATTCTGAGCCTTTGGGCTAAAACCACACTTATCAGTGAGTGCATACAATGTGTATTCTTTTGTGTCTGGGTTATCTCACTCAGGATGATATTTTCTAGTTCAGTCCATTTTCCTGTAAATTTCATGAAGTCATTGCTTTTAATATCTGTGTAGCAATCCATTGTATAAATATACGACAATTTCCATATCGATTCTTATGTTGAGGGACATCTGGGTTGTTTTCAGCATCTGGCTATTACAAACATAGTGGAGCATGTGTCCTTGTTAGATGTTGGAGCAGATTTTGGGTATATGCTCAATAGTTGTATATCTGGGTCTTCAGAGAACTATTTCCAATTTTCTGAGGAACTATCAGATTTTTCTAGCTTTCCCTACTATAATCTCATTTAACCTTTACAATATCATTACCAATTTTTTCTATTGTACATTGGAGTAAACTGAATATGAGGAAGTAAAATACTTGATTTTACTTCCACTAATGGAGCTGAGATTTGAAACTACATGCTTTTGAAATGGTAGTGGGTCTTGCCCACTTCACTGCTTGGCAGGTTGGAAGGCCGTTGCTTTATGGTTTCTATCATCATCAAGGTCTATGTTATATTTGGCTCCATTTGATTTGTTAGAAAGGGTGAGAAAAAATTAGTATGCTTACTTCTTAATTTTGGTTAATCCTCCAAATATATTTGTAGATAATGTCTCATGTTTACTATCTAAACTACAAAGTAGAACATGATATTTCAACACTTTCCATTCATTAAACACTTCTGAAAAATTATTAAATGTTTGCCACAATTTTGAGACCTTTTCCTGATGGACATTTTTTCAGATCATGAGAACCAGAAGACAATTTTTGACAATTTGTCTCTGAACTGCTTATTAGCAATCTACATTTGACTTCCTACTCATTATTTATACCACATAGTACATCTTTTGTTGTTGATTCTTATTTTTGTATATTCAGAACTCTTTTGTGATATTATATAATTTACTTAAAGATATACTGGTATTGATGGTTTGTATACCTGTGATTCTTTTATAATATATTTTCCCAGTACAATTTTAAGAGAATTGCTTCCTCAAAAGCTAAGTGTGAGTACAGAATTCTTTAAAAGATTCAAAAAGCAAGTCAGGAGCCTAAAGACTACCAGCGACCTTGATGACTTCCAGTAAGGAATGTTGTTTAACAATGTCTGGGTTCTTTTCAGTTTAACAAATGGATAACACCTTAATCTAGATTCATCTGTTATTGGGTGGATTATTCAGTTATATTTTTTAAAATTCTGTTGTATATTAGGTAACTCATAACTATTATATTGAAAAGTAATCAGAGAACATATGCCTGGCATCTTTTAGTATAGCATTCCCCCAATGATGCATTTAATTTTACATTTCTTTTAAATTTATTCAGATATTATTTGGGCATGATATTATATATAAAGAAATCACATAGAGTAAAATTAGACCTTTTTTCATATTCCAGTTGGCTGAACAGCATGAACAGTAAAATATATATTCCTACTGGGGAAGAGGGGAAAGAGTTTCACAATATGGGGTTTTTGGATATTAAAGTATATCTTTCTGTGAATTCATTTTCAGCAGGAATTATGAGTTTTATTGAAAGATACAGCTTTTCACAAATATAGTTAGTTTCTCTTGAGAAACCACCCTAAAACTCAGAGTAATGTGATAATTATGAAAGGCCATAAACATGTCTATCTGTTATAAGTTGGCTGGTAAATTCCTAAGTGTGAAACATTTTCTCATTGCGGCAAAGGCAACTGTTCTTAGCCCTTAGCTACAATGATGACCAACAAAAGGGTTTCCTGCAAGAAGGAGCTGCAGATTTCTGTGTATTATATACCACCTGGGGGTCTCCACCAACACAGCTATGAAAGACAGAACTGCTTGGGAAGGAAAAGTTCCTTATGAGTAAGTTCACATCTCACATCTAATTTCTATCAGCCTGAATGCTGATTAACAGTTGCAATACTTTCATGTCAAATAAGGTTTATTTTTACCCCAATAACCACTACATGAGCAGCTATAGTGTAGATCATCTTCAAATTTTATTAGTAATATAACACTGCCTGTCAAAGTAACTAAATAAACTCTTATTATGTTTAAACCAACTTGTAGCAACGCCAGATCCACCCCCTGGTCATAGACTGAGGATATTTGGATAGCTGCCTGGTTGTAAAGAAAGCTTATGTACAGCATTGATTCTCAAATGGACAAAAAAAATGTGTGAAATTTGCTTAGAAGTAAAGGTTTGTCAAGAGGAATGGTGTCTGTGAAGAAACGACTGCACAAATAGCCTCTTAGCAGCCAGAAGTATTACACACCCAGAGGAAACCAGGAGCTCTTCATCCAGATGCCAGGCAAGCTTGCCAAGAAACCATATGCTGCTCCTGGAAGAAGATTTTTGCAGTTTGGCATCTGGATTCCAGAATTATCATTCAATAGGGAAAATGAGAAGCATATGAAGGTATGGAATAAGATAGTGTCCACACAAGCACCAGGAACTCAAGCTGCAGAAAGATGAATTTTAAAACATGGTTTTAATGAAGAAGAAATTTAATTTCAATGACTAAGATGTAAATATTTTCAGAGGATACAAATGATAAGGCTAGAAAATTTTAACATATTAGTTAACATTAGAGAAATTCCAGTAGCACTCCCTGATTCACTTATTCTCACATGGGAATTTCAGAATCTGATAGACCATCAATTGCATGGGATGGAGATTTAATCCCCTAGAGGATGCTATTCTATGGGCTTTCAATATTTACACTCCACTGTGGTTTTCCATGTAAAATGCAAGTAATAAAAAAAGTTATTTTTCTTTTGTTTTTCCTATTCAGGATCCATGCTATGAAATTTGCCCCAAACATCTGATTGCATTAGCGAGCTAAAGACTCCAGTGTTCGATATTGCAATAGCATTCAGCAACAAAAAGATCTAAGTAAACATGGGTAGATTTTTTGCTAAATGTGTCAGGGTACAAAATGAGAGGCAAAGTTCTATTAAGGTTCTAATGTCGAATTCTATATTTAAATAGTCGAAACCAAAGAAAACATTAACATGTACATTGTAATTAATTTAGTCATATTAAGATTGTCCATTTAAAAAAATAGGCTGATGTTTATATACTGTTTGTGACAGGCAGCCCCATGTATTCTAGCTTCCTACTTTTCACCTTTTGACCATTGTACTCCAATGACTAATTGACAGCTCTTAAAAGTTTCTGTCACAGTTGGCTTAACTAGTCAGTCATAGGTCAATACATCTGGTTGACACAACTGAGAGGCTTACACAATGAGAAGCCATGGGATAATGTATTGAAAGGGCCAGCCTTTTCCTTGCCCTTTGCCCTACCCCTACTTTGGCAATAGATCCCATGTTTTTTAATTACGGAAGAGGTTGTCACTCCAATAATGAGTTCTCAATCTGCATTTAGTTTCGAATACAAATAGATAATGGAGGTCAGAGAAGGTTACCTTTTTATCTGTCTGTGTTTGCATGTTGCCAAAACAACTCATCTTTTCAGTCAATTTAGAGGAAAAATCAGCTAGATAATTTATTTGTTGTTGAGTAGCAACCAATTGACCCAGTGTGCCACCTCTGAGCAGTTTAATTCTGTGAAAAACACCATTAAATAAGGTGGATGTGTCAGTTAACTGTCTCCCTCCCTTTACACTAATAGTGTCCATCTGTCTTTTTCATATCAGGTTTTAAAGGTGGCTATTTCATTGTAAAGTATTTTATAATTTTAATCCTGCTACATTTTACATCATGTTATCATGACTTTATTTGTCAACAAATATCAAGTTTAGTGTCAGTAAACCATTATGTGAGCACACACTGATAGCCACACATTGCCATAAGCACATACACATTTACACACACATGCACACACACACACTACAATCTTGCCAAGAGCATCTTTACAAAGTGTTTTATTTTTCTTTTATAACATTTTATGAGATAAGCACAAGTCACATTATTTATATAAGACTAATATATGAAAATCTGTATATGTGTGAACAATGCATGTTGTATGCATATTGCCCAAGGCTGGAAATAAACATACATATAATTAAAAATATGGAAAAATGAATGTTTGGTGTTTTGCTGTTATCTGCCTAATCTTTTTCTTTAATTCTCATTTCAAGTTGGGGACTTGGTCATTATAATAACATAAAGACTTTTTATTTTCTACATTTCAGAAATCCTTTATATAAAAGGCAAAATAGTTTTAATTCATCGTTAGCAGGAATACTTTCTTAGTATAATACCAATACAGACCCTGTAGAGAAAATGTGACAGCTTAAATTCAGAGAATACATTTGCACCTTGGCATCCAAGCATCACCTTCTTTCTTGTAGACACTTGAGATATGGAGATTTGCCTGTCAAAGATTGAAACTCATGACCCCTCCCTACAGATATCCTTAAAAACCAGTTTTAGAAAAATGTTAAATGCATTAACCCTGTTCTGATCTTGGGCACATAGCTGCAGAGCTATTCTCAGGTAGGAATAATTGAAAGGTATGAGTTTTTATATGGATTTTACTGTTAAAGTCTTTTCCTGAGGCAAAGCCAAAGGATAAACCCATGCCACACATTGAGCTGCAAGAACCAAAAGCCAGCTCCATTGCCTCTGCTTACTGAGCCACAAATGAACAAGGGGGTCATGATTTAGTTCTAAGCACATTTTGTATGGCCCTTGCTACTTAATTTTTACTTATTCTGTGTATGTTCTTGGTTACAAAAACAGGAGAGATGCCTATGGATTCACTTTGTAGGGAGGAATTTACATATCAAGGATAGATTTTATGGTACTTCTAGTACATATGACAAACTGTTTTTCACATAGAACTAAATCCTATTTCTAATAGGTACTACCATGATTGTGCTACGTGGTTCATTTGCAGATGGACTAAATTAGTATTTTTTTGTACTTTAAATGAAATCATGTAGTCTGTGCAAGTATCAGAAATATTCCAGCCTGAGCTGCATATGTTCTGATTTATTCACACGGTGGACATTACTGAAAAAGGATAAACTGTATATGTTTTTTATGTTTCCTTCACTCATTCAATGGAAGTGGTAAAGTGATAAGAATTCATCATTAATTATTGTCCTTGTTTTTAGTTTATTCACATATGTATTTATATCCATAGGTAATTATAATTTTATATTCTGACATTGGATGTGTGATTGCACGTGTATATGAGGGTATAAAGAAGAATTTCTTTGATGATATGAAGGCCTGGTCCATCTCAATATGGATAGTCACCAAAGGGATGCATGTTGGAGCTTAGTACATTGAAATAAATAAACAACACTATTTAATAAAATTTTTATTGTTAAAAACACTGAGGAAATAGTTATAATAATCAGAAATAAGAAAGTTCTAAAATCCCATGGAAAGTAAGTGATTTGCATCAGTATATAATGTGCAGTGTTTTGATCATACCTATTATGTTTTCTAGACCTTTCAGTTTGCCTCTTCATTAATGTTTTTGTTTATGAGTTCTAAGGGAAACTCTGTGAAAAGAAGTTTTGAGATGAGGCAATACTGAGTAAGAACCATATTGAAAAGACAGGATTGCAATTGTGATGTCATTGACATAGAATACTGGGCGCTATATGTGGAAAGACACATCAAAGCACCTTATTACACATTGCTTCCCCTGAATTGAATTATTTCTTCTTAAAAGGGAAAACAAAAGCCTATGAGACTCAAAAACCAAGGAAACCTGCAAGCCTCAGTAAACATGGCAGCTTGAAAGACTAAGAAGGCTTCTTCCCAAGGTTCCAGAAACTTCTAAACTACTGCAATGGAAGACTGCCTGTAAGTTTCACAGGGAGATCTAGTAATTCTGATACCCAAGGAGTCACCTCTGCTCTTAAGGGGCTCCTGGAAAATGCATATATATTTGAGTCAGCACCAATTCTCTAAGTCAAATTGATATACTTATTGCTCCTATGAGCTAGACTTTGAGTTTACATTACTGCCCTATAGGGGGGATGAATCAGCATTTTGTCAAACCTCCAAGGAAAGTCACATAACCCTGATGAAAAAAATAAAATAAAATTAGGGAGAAGGAAGGGCACTTTGTAGACATATCTTTAATTTTACAAATAATGTAAATATGATGATTTATTCTTTTGACTTTATTTACAAAATTAAACAGTATTCTTTCAAGACTAGTAGTTTTGGCATCTCATAGTTACTTACTGTGTATGTCTATTTTTGTTTTCTATTTTGACCTGAGACGAATTATTTAAAGCTGTTTTATAAACATGTCATCTTTTATAATGTTTTAATAAGTTTTACCTTTAGAACTGGATTGATAAATTCCTCAAATTGAATAAATTTTTTTTTAGCCTGTTTATGTCAAGTAACAAAGTAGATTGATTGTGTTTAGCTTTTTAAATAAAGCACCTGTTGATTTAATAAAAGTGACAAAAATTTTATTTTCAGATGTCTCTGGCATTATGTTTATAAGGAAGTGAAAAGGAAAGTATTTTCATTTTTTTTTAATCAAACATAATGGCAGAAACACTTTAGGGGACATATGCCATTTCTTTGTATCCAACACATGCAGTGTTTGACTGTTCCTTTTAAGCCCTTTAATACTGTCACTAGCTCGATGATAATCAGTGTAAACTACTTTATATTTTCTAGTTTAGTTCTCAGTGAGGGAGATTAAACTATCTACATTACCAGTGTTATTGGATCTGTTTTTCTGCTTGAAATCTTTATTTTAAGTTTTCTTTAGTTTCTATCTGTACATTATCATTAAGATATGAACTGAGCTCAGGGTCCCAAATGGAGAAGTTAGAGAAAGGACAGAAGGAGCTGAAGGGTTTGCAACTCCACAGGAAGAACAATATCAACCAACTAGGTACCTCCCCTCCAGAGCTCCCAGAGACTAACCCACCACTTCCCATGGTTCCAGCTGCATAGTAGCAGAGAATAGCCTTGTTGGGCATCAATAGGAGGAGAGGCCCTTTGTTCAGTGTAGATCAGGGAGGCAGGAGTGAGTAGGTGGATGGGAAAGCACCCTCATAGAAGCAGGGGGAGAGAGGATGGGATAGTAGGTTTCCAGAGGGGAAACTGATAAAGGGGATAACAGTTAAAATATAAATAAATAAAATATCCTATTAAAAAGATTTTAAAAAGATATTTACAGGACATACATATTGCATTGCATGTGTATATTTATAAATGTCATCACTTATTCTCATATTTTCCAGGTTCCATAAAGCTCAAAATCTCTGATTCTCAGCATATTAGTGATAAAACAAAATTCATTCTTTTTTTGGATTTGATTCTTTTAATAATCCCACTTTGCATGTGCTTATTGAATATGAGGTATCTTTCTGTATACTATACCTAGAGCTAGTGTTTTCTCAGTATTCCCTGATATTTTGTAAAGAACCAGGTTGTTTTTTTGGTTACTTATTCTAGGAAATAGATTTAACAAATTATATATTATTTAAAAATAAAGAATGTATCAATTATCTGTTGACTACCAACAAGATGTCATGCCCCACAGTAATACCCTTTTCACAGCCAAGATTGATCAAATTGGCTGAAAGAAGCAGAGAATTGAAACTAGACCAGAAGAGGCTTGGATCTGTTTAACAGTCTGAAGGATCATCTCTAAACTGCAGGGCTGCCATGCAACATCCCACAAATTTACATATCTCATGTGCTGCCACCCTTGCTGGGGTGAATATTGATGTTGTATCTGCCCTTGGGTTATCTCTGCATCTCTAAGTATTGCTCACCCACATGCCTGTAACTAACCCAAATTAAACCCATTGTTTAACCAAGTTGGATGTTGGTGATATTCTTACCTTGGTCTGTGCAGGTCTCTATCTGGTATAAGTAGAGACTTCACATTGTCTCCCTAGTGTATAATGTGACAAAACACTCTGTGTGTGTGTGTGTGTGTGTGCACACACATGTCATAGTATGCCAATATTATATTCATAAATTGTGGTATGTATTTATAAATCTATTCATTGATATGATTATAGATCTGTATGTTTTCACACCATATATTATTTTATAAATCTTCAGACTTTACATGCACACATATCAGAGGTCATTCTATATTGCCATATTGTTCTTCATGCTCATTACCTGCACAGTCCTATTTTATAGCATTTGAAGGAACCAAACAGACTTTTTAGAGTCAAGTCTTCCTCAGAAAATAAATTTCTATATTCAAATGTTCTATATTATTTTGTGTTTACTACTGGAGTTATATTTGTCCACAATGATGTTTATGACAAACATTATTAACATTATAAACATTATTATTATTATTAAGGAACAATTCCTACAGGTGTAGAATATATGAATGCCAAATATGGTTTTATATTGTTAGCTTACAAGTGATGTATCTGAATGTATCTGAATATGGTGTAAAGGATTATAGTAAGTTACCTGGGCGTGTGGCAACACACACACACACACACACACACACACACACACACACGCACGCACGCCGACTCCTCTTACAAGTTTTGGCTGCTAACTTAGCAGTCCAGAGTTATTTGAGGGAGGTTCTGTTGGAGGACGGCCTTGCTCAATCTGACCTGACTTGTAAGAAGGTATGTGGGACATTACCCTGACTATAACTGTTGTAGTGGGCCATAGCTCAGCGAATACCCAGAAATCATGGGTGTTTTAATTATTGGGCTGGGGAAATAATGTGAGTATCTGACTCTACTCTACTTAGAAAAAAATTTCATTTGATTAACTTCATTGGTAACCCTAGCTCATTTTGTAAAACGATAACCCTGTGCATGTGACCTGAGATGAGTAAGAGCATTATTTGGAAATTTTCCAGAGGCAGCAAGTCAGTCAATGATTCTTTCAAGATTTTGCTTCATATTCTGATGCTAGAATCCTGCTTTTAGTTCTTGTTCTGACCTTTCTCAGTAATGGAAATCCAAGCTGGAATAAACCTTTTTCTTGTGGCTAGAGTTACTTTTGTTTACATTTTATCACAGGAGCAAGAGAGTAACACGAACAATTCATGTTACTTTTCAAAAAAAATCAAAATATAGAGGAATGTACTGAAGTTATCTTGAGAGTTGTAGGAAAGGATAAACAGAACTGAAGAAGAGAAAATACGAGGGAGGCTTGAGAAGTTGGGAATGTTCTAAAACATTTTGAATTGGGGAAATTAGGGGTACAATGGCTGGAATTTGGAATGAAGGTGGAGATTCATATACTTCCTTGCTTTCTGGTGTTTCTGGGACAAAACCAATCCTATATCTACTTATGCTAGAAACTTTCTGCAGCAAGCAGAGACTGTATGTCTGTTTTTCTTGCTTAAGCAGAACTCAATAAAATTTGCAAGAACTGTAGGAACCTAATAGTATGCTTCAGTGTGTCCTTCTAGAGAAGAGAGAAGAAGGGAAAAGTATGAACCCTGAACTGGATTGGATAATTTAGTCTGTATGGCAAGTCTGCCATCCTCCCTTTTTGTTCTAAGGAGTTAACACAACAAGCAGAATAACTGAATGAAAAATTTTAATTGATTTGTCCTTGAAACTTTTATATATCTCACTGAAAATATGAATATCAATTATATAGTCTAACAAAATTCTTAAAATGAAAGATTATTTCTTTATTTTTATAAGATAATCTTTCCCTTACATTTTATTTCATTCTCTATCATTTATAACGTCTTTAAAGCATTCTGCCAATAGTTTTGTTAGACTCAATACTTCGCTTTTGATGCAAAATCTTGTATCTTTTTTTATTATGTGATAGAAAATTAGTGAATGTTGAACCCTAGGAATAGTGTAGTCATTTAAACATGATGTGTATGCATGTATGTATTTGTAATATATATATATGCATTATGTATATCACATATACATTTAATTACATATATATCATATACAACTATGTGTTTGTATTTCATTGGAGAATTAGAAGTAGCTACATAAAGTATCATTACTTCTTTCCTATATGAACATGTTAAAGAATTGAGGCCGTATGTCTTGAGGTAAGACTAATATCTATTTGACATCTGATCATATTGAACATTCATAATTATATTTTATTATGTTTTTATATATTTATATATATGTTATTTTATATAGTTACATTTCAAATGCTATTCCTCTTTCTAGTTTCCCCTCCACAATCACCCTATCCCTTCTCTCATCCCCTCTGAGCCTATGAGCTTGATCCTACACCCTCCCACCTACTATTGCCTCAGTGCCCTAGCATTTCCCCACTCTGGGTCATCGATCCTCCACAGGACCAAAGGCTCAGGTAAGGAAAAAATCATGGCACAGACCTGAAAGTAATGATGCTGGGGATTATGCTGGTAATTATGCTGGTAAATTATGCATTATTTCTTTTGGCAAATGACAGACAGGAAAACATCAATGCAACTGTGAATCTATAATAATTGTGACTGAATTTACTCATGGAGTCCCACTCCTACAGAGAAGATACTGACAGCTAATGACTTCTCTAAGAGGGAGAGCGCATCTTCTTCAAGGATTCTGCTGCTGACAGTCTACCAGTATTCCAATAGACAGTCCTACACTGCTCCTACTGGCAGCACTTGGAGGACATAATGGGTTTAAGACAAAGAAGACATGAAGTTGGAATGGGAAAGTAATAGGGTGGGTAGCAAAGACATTAGACAGGAAGAAATGAGGATGGGTTTGATTAAAATACAACATATGTACATATCAAAGTTTCATGTAATTGAAATAAAATAAAATGGAACAAAAGAAAAGAATAAACCTCATAATATATTCAATTTGTAGCATAAAGACATCTTATCTTTGTTTTTAATTTTCATATTAATTATTTCTCTGGATAACTTTAGACTGTGGGATAGGTTGGGAAAACGTACAAGAGAAATTCTTCTGGCTTTCTTGTTATTTTGTGTCAGTGTTAACTTGTTTGATGCTATTTTTGCATTGTGGAAATTCTGTCTACATATCTATGCTTAGATTCTTTCATGTTTTGATGAGTCAATTACAAGAAAGATTTAAGCACATATTTATAATAAATACTATATGTATTAAGGAAAAGCATCAACCAAACTTAGGTTCCCTGACACTGCTCTGGAGTACATCGCTGTCTCCTTGTGTAAATCTGACATCTTAAAGAGGGAGTTATACATCTGTTTTATTCCCTGTAATAACAGTGATTTCTGGGAATTGTTTGCTGAATATCACCACAATAAGATGTACATCATTTTTATTGATGATAAGGGAGATGCCATTTATGAAGCTTAGGTACATCATTTTGTTACTTGGGAAGTATAAATCTTTTTGACTCACAGAGGAAAAAAATCAAGAAAGGCTTCATGAGCTATGTATACAGAATCAGTAGAAAACTATGAAAGGGTACTAAAAATTATTTTTAAAAATAAATTGAGTACATTCTTGTAATGTGTGTTTATGTTTGGAAATTATAGTATCCCTAATTAAGACACTTTAGCCACAGTGATGCACCCTGAAATTCCATCACATGGGAGGTGGAGTCAGGAGTTCAAAGGCAACTTCTACTGCAGAATAAGTTCTAAACAAGATTGGGCTGTAAAACAACCATTACATAAAAATATTGAGGGCCAAAAGTCTATTTGTTCAGTGTATAAGTCAAAGGGAAGAATAAAATTTGCTGACTTGCCTGTCTGTGCTACAATTACTCTATGACATATGCTTTTATTTAATGATACTCGTGTGACAAAGAAGTAAAGGGTCATCATAGTCTACAGTGAAGGGAGCTAATATTTAATTTTCAGGAATTCAGTATCTTGGGGAATAAAAAGAGACGGATTCTCTCCCTTCCATTTCTCCTCTCTGGAGCCTTGCACATCAACCCTTATCCTAATACCCAAACCTTGTTCTTTTTAATTCTCCAAGCTACCACCCTCACAAAGAGAACCAACTCTTTCTTCAAGATACAATGTTTGATGGTTAGTATGCAAATTCATGTCCTTTACTAACAAGTTCTTTTGTGGTTTTGTCCTGATGACTGAGGAAGAGTGGACAGTGGTCTGGACATGCTACTATGAGTTCACACAGATATATGTCCTGCATGAACCTCACAGTCCGTACTACTGAACAGGAGCATGTGAATAATTTGAACTTCTACTATAATAGAATAATAATCATCCCAATTTTGAAGAAGTTATATTAATATACATACCATTTCTTATAATTATGTACAATTATATGATGTCTTACTAATTTAAAAAAATGAGTAAAGTTACAGCAACAACCCTTGTGTTTATAGTGTTTTAGAATGACATTTACCTTTAGAGGTTATAATCTAAAATGATTGAAGCCTCATAGAATTATATTGTATAAATACAAGTCATCTCTATCTGTAATATTCTTCTCTTCTGTAATTCCAGAGGATTAACATTCAGCATACTAAGAAAGAAACTGTCATAAGAAAGATACAAGTGATAATTTTTTTTTTAGTAAGACCATGAATGTTGCCAAGTATATTAACTGTAATCAGGTGGATATGGAAATGGATACAAATATTAGTTGTATATTTCAGCTCATATGGAATCAGAATAATTAAGGGAAAAAGTAAAATATCAGACCATCCTCATGCAGCAGGAACATGGGTTATCTATCTTATCATCTTCTCATAATTTTATACCACATACACAAATTTAAATACCAATTTAAATTCTCACAGAGTATGCATAACCTTTCATATCTTATTATTTTTTTTTACTCATTTAGGTTGTTTCTCTTGAGACTGGAAAGCCTTCTGATGTTCACATGAATGCTATAGCACTGTGGAGCTGGGGTGGGGGGAGGGAGAGGAGTTACCATGGGGCACCCTTCACTTATCTGAGTATAAAACTAGAATTTATCATGAGTTTGAAGGAAAGTGATAGTATAAGAAGCCCATATAATTTCATTTTCACTTCTCAAATTGCCCTTCCCTTAAACTCACCAAGTTTGCCTTTCCAGAATAGTGCTTCTTAGCTTACTTAAGTCAATGAGCCAAAGATTCCTAGGTCCAAAAAACCCTGGGAGCAAAATTAACTTTTAGTCTGACCAAGTAATCATTTTGTGAATAGTAATCTAATGGCCTTAAAATTAATACATTTGTCTAAGGAAATGGCTCCTGAATGTATCAAATAGGTCCACATGGTATTTCTTATTTAATTCACTAGTTCAAAGGCCAGGCAAACTATATTGTATAAAATAAATGCCAAATTCATATAGTCTACATATTCCATGTTTTCATTTTCAAACAAACCTTATGCATGCCAATTGAAAATCCTAATCTTTTAATATATATGCAATAGCAAAACATAATGTAATTCATAATGTAAAACAGAGTAAATTCAATAATTTAGTAAAGTTAGAATTATAATAGTGTATTATATAATACCAGTACACATAATACAGTACATCTAATTATTACAGAATATGATATTTCATTGCAATTTTCAAGAAATATTACCAATATTACCTTTTATAGATGCTATCACTTATACTTAAAAATGTGGATTACACAATTTCATATATTAGTAAAATTATATTTTGAATAAAGTGTACAAACTCACATTACAACAAAAGTGTAATGGTTAATGTTTTGTACTTTAGCAAGATTGCTAAATACTGTCATACAATTTAGAAAAAAGTGCCCATTTTAATTAAATTGCAATCAAGATTCACAAAGGAACTCATAAATAATTCTTACTAGGAAAGTTGTAAGTGAGACTTTGTGAACAGGTGTTTTGTTTGATTGCGCACATTAGATAGGTCAAAAAGTGTTCCGAGCTTTTTTAGCAGTCCTGAGAATTCACAATGTGTTAAGTGTAAAATATTAAAAGTAATTTTGACTTTCATGCTTCTGATTTGAGATAAGACTGTTAAAAAAACACACAACTAAACGAAGAAAAAAATTCACCTTGTCTTTCATACTTACTTTGGAGTAGTTAGACCTCTAGTTTTGAACTTTATGTATCTGAATTGTTTCTTGGCACCAGCAAGAAATAGTTTTAGGTCAGTTTTAACCATGTAAATTTTAAATAATAACCAAAGCTTAAAATTATCAATCAATTTTTTTCACATAATTAATGGCTATTACTGAGAGGACTGAAAAATTAGCTTAAAGTTTTAAAAGTATCTAATCTTCCAAAGGACCACAGTTTGGTTACTCGGACCCACATGGTAATTAACTTCAGACTCTAGGAATGAATTACACTCTTCTGGCTTCCATGGGCACCCATATGGGTATAGACACACACACACACACACACACACACACACACACACGCACATACGCACACGTGTGCACACACACAGAGCAGTAGAGGGAGGGAGGAAGGGAGAGAGAGTAATAGAAAGAGAGATAGACAGACAGGGAGAGAGACACACATAGGGATATATGAAAATTAAAAAATTATATATATTGTAATAATATTTAAGACATGCAGAAGTATATGGTTATTGTATAGAATTAATTATATCCATCACATTTAATCATTTAATGCTATTTTGAGTGTATTATAGAAGGCCAATTTTGGAAGGCTAAACTTCTGCTTTGGGTAACAAGAAAGCTCAGATGACTGTTTTACTATGCACTTCAATTCACACTCTATTCTGAGTTGCTTTCATTTGTCTTCTATATTCCTTCTACTTTCATCAATAACTTAAAGTATTCCAGGACCCCATCTCTGAAAACAGATAGTCAACTAGAAGCAGAGTGGAATGGTGTCAGTTATTGAAGAGCCTACTGTGTTTAGTATCAGACAAAATACTTTAATAATGTGGTTTATAGAGACAGCTGCTTCATTTCAGGGATGAAAATACCAGAAGCACATTGATGGTAACTAAGATTACCAGCTCATAAAATCAGTATTTGGGGGAATGCAGGCTTGGGGTTATCTTTGGCTGATACTAAAAATAATATTTCTTTATTTTTAATTAATTAATTGATTGATTGATTGATTTTTAGAAGATTTTTTTCCCCACACCGTCCACCCTCCCATTGTTCCACATTCCATACCTTCATCCCACCCCGTGTTTCCATGAGGCTGTCCCCAACCCCAACTCCCCACCTACCTGACCTCTAAACTCCCTGGGGCCTCAAGTCTCTTGAGAGTTAAGTTCATTAGATCTGATTGAACACAGACTTGGTTGTTCTCTTCTGTATATGTGTTGCTGGACTCAAATCACATGGTATATGCTACCTTTTTGGTGGTCCAATATTTGAGAGATCTCAGGGTCCAGTTTAATTGAGACCGCTGGTCTTCCTACAGAGTTGCCCTCCTCAGCCTCTTTCAGCCTTTCCTTAATTCAACCACAGGGGTCAGCAGCTTCTGTCCATTGGTTGGGTACAAATATCTGCATCTGACTTTCAGTTGCTTGTTGGGTCTTTCAGAGGGCCGTTATGATAGATCTCTTTTTGTAAGTGCTCATAGCCTCAATAATAGTGTCAGGCCTTGGGACCCCCCTTGAGCTGGATCCCATTTTGGAACTGTTGCTGGACCTTCTTTTCCTCTGGCTTCTCTCCATTTCTGTCCTTGTTGTTCTTTCAAACAGGAACAATTATGGGTCAGAGTTGAATGTGGAGTGGCAACCCCCTCCCTCATTTGATACCCTGTCTCCCTGCTTGAGGTGGGCTCTGTAAGTTCCCTCTCCCTGTTATCAGGCGTTTCATCTAAGGTCCCTCCTTTAGAATCCTGAGATTCTCTCACCTCCCAGGTTTCTGGTACATTCTGGAGGTCCTCCCGCCCCCGCCCCCGCCCCCGCCCCCGCCCCCGCCAACCTCCTACCACCCTAGATTGCTTATTTTCATTCTTTCTGCTGACCCTCGGGGGCTTCAGTCCTTTTCCCTCAACCAATACCGGATCAGGTTTCCCTCTCCTCTCACTCTCACCTGCTTTCCCTTGTAGGTCCCTCCCTCCCTCTTGACTTGTGATTGCTTTCTTCTCCCTCCTAAGTGGGACTGGGGTGTCCTAACTTGCGCCCTTCAGCTTGTTGACCTTTTGAGTTCTTTGAGTTTTGACTGTATCTTCGTTATTCTGTACTTTTTTTGTTTGTGTTTTGGATAATATCCACTTATCAGTGAGTACATACCATACATGTCCTTTTGGGTATGAGTTATCTCGCGTAGGATAATATTTTCTAATTCCACCCATTTTCCTGCAAAACTTAGGATGTCCTCATTCTTCAAAGCTAAGCAGTATTCCATTTTGTAAGTGAATCCCATTTTGTGTATCCATTCTTCTGTCGTGGGACATCTGGGTTGTTTCCAGCTTGTGACTATCACAAATAAGGCCGCTATGAACATAGTGGAACACATGCCCTTATGCCATGGTGGGACACCTTTTGGGTATATTCCCGAGAATGATATTGCTGGGTCTTCAGGTAGCTAGCTCTATTTCCATTTTCTGAGGAACCTCTAGGTGGATTTCTAGAGTGATTGGCCATTTTGCAATCCCAACAGCAATAGAAGAGTGTTCCTCTTTCTCCCCATCCTTGCCAACATGTGTTGTCACCTGAGGTTCTGACCTTATCCATTCTGATTTGTGTAAGATAGAATCTCAGGGTCATTTTGGTTTGCATTTTTCTGATCACTAAGGACTTTGAACATTTCTTTAGGTGCTTCTCAATCATTTGAGATTCCTCTGTTGTGAATTCTTATTTTATTTCCATACCCCATTTTCTATTGGATTGTTTGGTTTTCTCCGTGATAAGCTTCTTGGGTTCTTTATATGCTTTGGATATTAGCCATCTATCAGATGTGGAGTTAGTAAAGATTTTTTTTTCCAACCTATAGGTTGCCAATTTGTCATATTGACTATGTATTTTACCTTACAGAATCTTTCCAGGTCCCATTTATCAATTCTAGATCTTAGGTAGACAGTTACATCTGTGTAACTTTGGGATGGCCAAGCATGTGTTACCCTCAATGCACAGAAATTCCCAACAGACCAAATAAGCCTGTGCAATGTCTATCAGGAATGATTTCTCTTGAAGCAATAAGCTTTACTTCATTTCATTTGCTCATATACAGTTTTTCTCACTTTAAAAAATATTTTGGCATTTAATAGGTATTGCAAATTTTTTTAAGTACACATAACAATGGTATCATTATATTTTCATATATGAAAACTTTTCCTTTAAAATATCTAATAAAATTTTATTAGAATATTTTTATTGGATATTTTATTTATTTACATTTCAGAGGCCACCTCCTTTCCCTGTTTCCCTTCCCTAGAAAACCTCATCTCATTCCCCCTCCTCCTTTTTGCTTTTATGCCATTTTAATTACATGCAAGTACTAAGGTCAGTTCTAGTGAGGAACTATCAATACAATAGATGCAATCAGTAAAGTAACAAGCAAGACAATAAACATAAATAGTCAGAGAACAAGCAAGACAATAAACAATGTTCTGTAAACACTCCCATGATCACTGCTTCTAAGGGCTTATTAGGATGACCAAAATATGTGAGCCTACTTCCCTGTCCTAGCCCAAAGTCATTTTCATGTCTGAAGCCTATTCTTTATTCTAGCCTAACATTTTGATTCCTGCCTGAAATTACTTCTTTTTTCCATCCTAATATTTAGACTCTTGCCTGAAATTGCTTCTTTGTTCTAGCCTAAGATTAAATTCCTGCCTGAAATTACTTCTTTGTTGTAGCCTAATGTCAGATTTCTGCCAAGCAGCCTATTTCCTTGTCCTTGGTCCATGTTAAATACTTGCCAAGCAGCCTGAAAGCTCTCTGCTGCTTCCCCTTTTTGAATTTCATAAAGAAGACTGAGCCACTCTTAGATCATTCTGACAAGAATGACATCCTTATCTGTAGTGGAATATGCATTATCAAAAGCGCTAACGACTTATGTTTTAGGTTGGTAAGGCTCTGTGCAGTATCTTATCCCTCCTTGGTTTTCCAGCCTGTTAATTTAATAACACTGCTCAGGGTCCATTTTCAGTTTCAAGCCATGTACTTTGGCTGCCAACATGTTGATGCTATTAAAGACAAACTTTAACATGATGAGCAGGAATAAACATATTTTCAGGACTAAAAGTTCTATCATGATCAGGCTATATATTCCATTCTTGAAGCTTGACCAAAATAGAAATACTGACCTCAGGCCATGGGCAATTTTATCAGCAGCATCTGTTGCATCAATGCTCAGCAGAGCAGCATTCTTTAAACTTATAAGCTCACTATGCAATGTTAAAACATCCAGAGTGGTGTTAGAACCATGCCAAATACACTGCAAGTGTTTTTTTAATTTTTTTCCTCATTATAATGGCTACTACTATACATTTTAGAACTAACATGAATCCAATGGTATTTGGCATGACACTAGAGATGATTCCTTACTTATAAACTAAGAACCTTGTTCCAATAATTTGAATAGAATAAAGAGCATCAATCCATTTTTCCAAATGCCTATCTAAATCTTCCTATATATTCAACATATTAGTAACATTTTTTTGCTAAATGATTAACAAAAGTAGCTGTCTTAACTTCTTGTGTAAAAAGCAATTGCAAATTCAGTGGTGTTAGCAATTAATGTAATTAAAGCTGTTATAGCAGCAATAATCCAGCCTACTATCCTCTTGCCTAAAATATCTAATAAATAACTTCTTTCAGTATACTATGCATTGTACTTTGATCATGTATTTAAAAATATATTTGACACCTTTCCCTGACTTTTTCCAAGTCCTTCAATTTTCCATCTCACCCAACTTAGTGTCATCATTTTCTTTTTGTTTGTAAACCTAACAAAACCAGTTTGGGCTGTCTATGCTCCTGGGTATGTGGCTATCCACTGTAGCTTGGCTGACTCTCTTTTGTAAGAGTGGACACACTCTTACAAAAATCAAAAGTAATAACTCTTGGGAGCTGGAGAGATGGCTCAGCTGTTGCGAGCACTGCCTGCTCTTCTAGAGAACTTGGGATCAATTCCTGGCACCCACATGGCAGCTGACAACTGTCTGTAACTCTATGATCTGACACTTTCATGCAGGAAAACACCCAATGCACATAAAATAAAAACAAACAAGCAATTTTTTTAAAGTACATAGCTCTTCTTTTTTCAGCAGCTGTCACTTACCCACAGCTTTTTATCTTAGGGTGGTAACTTTACTCTCTAATGAGACTATTTTTCTATCTTGAGCTTGCTGAAGTCTTGTGTCTGCCTTGAATTATTTTGTCTATTAAACATTATTTATCTGGAATCATCAATTACTTTAGATCTTCCAGTCTTTGCATTGATTCCCCCTTTGTGATCCTGAGTTTTGGTTTAAGGGATGTGATACAGATTCACTTTTAGGACTTAATATTCCTCAGTTTGTTAGTCTTTGCCACTAAAGAAGCTGTATATCTTTGTGTTAATCACTTTTTACAGAAAAAGACAAAGAAAAAGAAGCAGCTGGTGTCACCCTGAGGAAATTTGGTAAATGTAATGATTCATGAAGATAATAGTAATTTATTAGAACTCGGTCTACATTGTGTCCATAATTTAGACTAAAAGAAAGGGTTTTTTTCACACCAAAGGATTTACTTAAAATTGAACTTTTAAGAAGAAAAACATTGACTTGAAATATACAGATGGTGTTTTACTTCCAAATTTCTTAGGAACTGCCAGATTGATTTCCAGAGCGGTTTTACCAATTTGCAATCTTATCAGCAATGGAGGAGTTTTTCTGTTTTTCCACATCCTCTCCAGGAGGTACTATTATTTGAGTTTTTGATTGGTGTAAGGTGGAATCTCAAAGTCAATTTGCCTTGCATTTTCCTGATGACTAAGGATATTGAACATTTCTTTTAGTTCTTCTCAACCATTTGAAATTCTTCTGTTTAGAATTCTCTGTTTAGCTCTGTACCCCATTTTTAAATTGGTTTATCTGTGGGGTTTTTTGTTGTTTGTTTATTTTTGTTTTGTTGTGTTTTTTTAGTCTAAATTCTTTCATTTTTTATGTATTTTGGATATCTGCCCTCTATCAGTTGTAGAGTTAGTACAGTGCTAAAGATATTTTCCCAATCTGCATGTTGCCATTTTGTTCTCCTGAGAGTGTCCTTTGCCTATAGAATCTTTTAAGTTTAATGAGGTCCCATTTGTCAACTGTTGATCTTAGAGCTTAAGCCATTGGAGTTCTAGTTCAGAAATTTCACTCCATGCCCACAAGTTTGAGGCTCTTTCCCACTTTCTCTTCTATTAGATTCAATATTTCCAGTTCTATGATGAGGTTCTTGATCTATTTGGAATAGTGGTGTGTGCAAGGTGATAATTATGGATCAGTTTGAATTCTTCTACATGCTGACAGCCAGTTAGACCAGCACTATTTGTTGAAGATGCTTTCTCTTTTCCATTGTATGGTTTTGGCTTCTTTGTTAAAGATTAAGTGTCCATAGTTGTGTGGGTTATTTCTGAGTCTTCAGTTCTACTCTACTGATAAAAATGTCTGTCTCTGTACCAATACCATGAGATTTTACCTAGTATAGCTTGAGTCATATTCACCTACTAAAAACAAGGATTTCATGATTTTTACAGGCAAATGGATAGAAATAGAAAAAAATATATTATTCTGAGTGAGATAATCCAGGACTTTAAAAATGACATACATGGTATGTATTCACTGATTTGTGGATCTTAACCAAAAAGTACAGAATACAAATAACACAATGCATAGACCATAAGAAGATTAACAAGAAGGAAGCCCCAAGTGTGATGCTTCAATCCAACTTTGAAGGGGGAACAAAATAATCACTGGAAACAGAGGGACAGAGGAACCCTGAGTGGAATAGATGAGACTGAGTGGGGAAAGGGGGCAGGATCAGGTATGGGCTAAAACATGAGAGAAGCCCAGAGCTTGAGGAGAATAAATGAAACTATGCAGTTGCAGGGTGGGGAGTGGGGGTGGTGGTGACCTTTAGAAAGTCACAGTAACCTGTCCAGTTTTCTGAGGAACTTCCAGACTGATTTCCAGAGTGGTTGTACCAGCTTGCAATCCCATCAACAATGGAGGAGTGTTCCTCTTTCTCTGCATCCTCGCCAGCATCTACTATCACCTGAGTTTTTGATCTTTGTCATTCTGACTGGTGTGAGGAGGTATCTCAGGGTTGTTTTGATTTGCATTTCCCTGATGACTAAGGATGTTGGGCATTTCTTAAGGTGCTTCTCGACCATTCAAGTTTTCTCTGTTGAGAATTCTTTGGTTAGCTCTGTACCCCATTATTAATAGGGTTATTTGGTGTCTGGAGTATAATTTCTTGAGTTCTTTGTATACTTTGGATATTAGCCCTCTATCAGATGTAGGATTGGTAAAGATCTTTTCCCAATCTGTTGGTTGCCATTTTGTCTTATTGACAATGTCCTTTGCCTTACAGAAGCTTTGCAATTTTATGAAGTCCCATTTGTCAATTCTTGATCTTAAAGCATAAGCTATTGGTGTTCTGTTCAGGAACTTTTCCCCTGTGCCTAAGTATTTGAGTGTCTTTCCCACCTTCTCTTCTATTAGTTTCAGTGTATCTGGTTTTATGTGAAGGTCTTTTATCCACTTGGACTTGAGCTTTGTACAAGGAGATAAGAATGGATTGATTTTCATTCTTCTACGAGTTGACCTCCAGTTGAACCAGCACCATTTGCTGAAAATGTTGTCCTTTTTTTCCCACTGATGGTTTTAGCTCCTTTGTCAAAGATCAACTCATCATAGGTGTGTGGGTTCATTTCTGGATCTTCAATTCTATTCCATTGATCTTCCTGCCTGTCTCTGTACCAATACCATGCAGTTTGTATTACTATTGCCCTGTAGTATAGTTTGAGGTCGGGGATGGTGATTTCCCCAGAAGTTTTATTGTTGAGAATAGTTCTCACTATCCTGGGTTTTTTGTTATTCCAAATGAATTTGCAAATTGCTCTTTCTATCTCTATGAAGAATTGATTTGGAATTTTGATAGGGATTGCATTGAATTTATAGATTGCTTTTGGCAAGGTGGCCATTTTTACTAAATTAATTCTGCCAATCCAGGAGCATGGGAGATCTTTCCATCTTCTGAGATCTTCTTCTATTTCTTTCTTCAGAGACTTGATGTTCTTCTCATACAGATCTTTTACTTGCTTAGTTAGATTCACTCCAAGGTATTTTATATTATTTGTAACTATTGTGAAGGTTGTCCTTTTCCTAATTTCTTTCTCAGCCTGTTTATCCTTAGAATAGAGGAAGGCAACTGATTTGTTTGAGTTGATTTTATATCCAGCCACGTTGCTGAAGTTGTTTATCAGGTTTAGGAGTTCTCTGGTTTAAATTTTAGGGTCACTTAAGTATACTATCATATCATCTGCAAATAGTGAAATTTTGACTTCTTCCTTTCCTATTTGTATCCCTTTGATTTCCTTTTGTTCTCTAATTGCTCTAGCTAGGACTTCTAGTACTATATTGAGTAGGTAAGGTGAGAGTGGGCAGCCTTGTCTAGTCCCTGATCTTAGTGGGATTGCTTCAAGTTTC
The DNA here is from genome assembly GCF_011762505.2 of Arvicanthis niloticus. Taxonomy (NCBI): domain Eukaryota; kingdom Metazoa; phylum Chordata; class Mammalia; order Rodentia; family Muridae; genus Arvicanthis; species Arvicanthis niloticus. The sequence continues at coordinate 41,378,070 of NC_047673.1, forward strand.
TCTCCATTTAGTTTGATGTTGGCTACTGGCTTGCTGTATATTGATTTTACTATGTTTAGGTATGGGTCTTGAATTCCTGATCTTTCCAAAACTTTTAACATGAAGGGATTTTGAATTTTGTCAAATTCTTTCTCAGAGTCTAGTGAGATGACCATGTGGTTTTTTTCTTTGAGTTTATTTATGTGGTTTTCCATTGATGGATTTCCAATATTGAACCATCCCTGCATTACTGGGATAAAACCTACTTGATCATGATGATTTATTGTTTTGATGTGTTCTTGGATTCGGTTTGCATGAATTTTATTGAGTATTTTTGCATCAATATTCATAACAGAGATTGGTCTGTAGTTCTCTTTCTTTTTGGGGTCTTTGTGAGGTTTAGGTATGAGTGTAATTCTCTTCAAACTATTCCACAGGATAGAAACAGAAGGAACAATACCCAATTCATTCTATGAAGCTACAATTACGACCATCCTGCTTTTAAAGAAGCCAACTTTAGTACAATGAAATTTTATTTGACGTTATTAATTCAAGTAAGCAATGCTTAAACTCTGATGAAATCTGAAAACTGTTGAACTCACATTTCTAGTTTTATATTGATAATGAGGTTATAAATTGGCCTAATCTAGTTTCAGTTGTTCTTATTATTTACATCTATGTTTCTCTGTATTTCTGAATAACATTTCTGTGTTGTTCTGGATTTCTTGACAGGCCTTCATTTATTTATTTATCCATTCATGTGGTCTTATTTTTCATGTTGGGTTTGAGGTCCATTTCACAATGAAAAAAGTTAGCTGGTATTATTCAAAAGCATTGGCATTTGGGTTAGAGGCTCTAGCAGTAGAAATAAGCACTTTGTCCTAGCTAAACTGACATGGCAAAAAGCTGACCCCTAAATAGTTAGATTTTTACCCTTGGACAAATGTTATTTTCATTTTTTTTAGTGAAAGAATCTTCACATTGCAGAGAAGCATGAGAAGAACATAGACTAATCCATGTTCAAGATGCTTAGAATAAACTACAGACAAAGGCTCTACTCTAAGCAGAAAATTATGCCTCTCCAAGGTTCAAGAAACATTTGGTAAGACGTAACAGAATCTAAGAGTCAAGAACAGAGGAAAAGGCTGTGAAATGTTATATGCCATTAGAAACCTGATCTCCATGCTTATACCTAGCCTGCATAAGATTGGGTCTATCAATATCCAGTTATGGGGTTCAGGGGAGTAAATGGGTTCTAAACCCTCTCTTATGAAGAATTGATAAATGAAGGATTCTAAGAATTTTATTTGTTTATTAACTGGTAATTCTATCTATGAACTCATAGAAGTCCTGATTAAATGATGGGAAGAGACCCAAGGCAAGAATGAGAAAGTCACAAGGACATGAATGGAAACAGAATGGACTATGTTCAGATATAAGTTTGTCAAAGAGCAAAAAAAATACTCAGAATTCATAGCTGACTTATTGATGTCTCTCTAATTAGTTTTTGTACCTGTCTTCAACTGACTTTGGGGCATATCTTTTATTTTAATTCTTCCTGTTCAATATGGCAATTGCAGGTTTTATTCTAATAATAAAAGACTATGAGAGAGGAATTTTAAACTTGAGGTCAACAAGTTTTACATAACAAGACCTACTGTAAAACAATCCAAAATGAAAAGAAAGGAACCAACATCAAAATTAATATGCAAACAAATTACAATTTTCCAACATCCAGACAAATAAATAAATAGTAAATACACAAAACTTCCACTCTACTTTTCTTCCTATTTCTCAGCTTTGGAAAGTATTTTCCCTCGGGTGTAAGCACTGGCATTGCATTTGGCTTCTCTCTTGACCAGTGGTCCACTCTAAGTTTGAATCTCATTGATTACATCTCTTATTCATCATTTTGCCTTCAAGATTCAGCTCACACTTATTTTTGTGAACAAGACAGGCATAACTGGAAACCCGACTTTTTTTTTTCCTTCTAGCTTCATATTTACTATTTCCTGTGCCTGAGATAAGGGTGAGAAAAATCTTCAACACAACACCTAGGAATGCCAAAACTCAGCATGTATGGTAAATGTTTTAATGTAAGAGTTTAATAAAATATGTCATATAATAGAAATACCTGATGACTAAATTTATAGCTAATTGTAAATGCTGAATCTAAGGATCAGAACTAGAGTAAGATGGGTGTACATTTTAGGGAAAAATATTATAAAATAATAAATTTATGGAAATTTCTACTCTGGTATTTATTTGACAAGATTTGCTAATGTTTTTCTACAGACAGTATTAATACAATCAAAACTTGGTCACTTGAGAAATAAATACTTTATACAGATATAGACATAATTAACTTGGGGAAACAAAACATAACTTAAAATATGAGTGCTTTATGATCCAGTAATGGTCAAATAATGAGAAATTAAATTCTCTAGCATTTAAATTTCTCATATATAAAATAATATATAATGATTTTTGTATTGATTGCACAGTAGAATGTGTCTGTCATTTGACAAAAGTACTACAATGCTATTAGAAACAGTGGTTTGGTCAGTTCTCAGAGATTCTATTACACAGATGAGAAAGCAGAGATATGAAATCTTGATTAAGCTCCTTGAAGTTTCTTTAATGAGTGAAGATTTTTGTTTTGGATTTTTGAAATTTGAGTTATAAGCAGATGACCCCTAACAGTTAAGAATAGAGTTATGTGTGTCAAAATCTTTGTAAGTACATTTTCTTCCTTAAACCAGTTAGTAGTATTGAGGTTACTGGAGTTTGTTTATAGAATTCTACTTTTGACTAATCAGAAAACTATTCAATTAAGTGCAGGTCTACTGATTAATCATTCTTATTTAAAATAATTAATATTCATATTTAAATGGAAATATTTAAAATTTAAATTATAAACAAAACTTCAGTTTTACATTAAGTTTTCAAAAATCTTTAAAAGAATACACTTGTATCTGTTGTTTATTCAAGTTTTTTCTATGGTACCTTCATGTGTACTGCACATGAAGTAATACTGACTCTAAATATGACTCTTCATGTGTACTGCACATGGGTAATACTGACTCTAAATATGACAGAGTCAAGAGGCTCTATGAAGGCGAGCTTCTGGACATAAATTAGGTTGTTAGGGTCCAAAATCACAGTAGAATGATACCTCAAACTCTATTCAACAGAATTTCCGGCATGCAGGGGTCTCCCCATTCAGGAAAGTAGACCCCGGTGGACTTTCAGACCCAGCTTTGATTGACAGGAGAATTCCAGGGAGGGGTATGTGCCCTTTTACCCTGAATTATTAGCTCTATTTCTAGAGGGTCTGACTGATTCTATGATTAGTTAGGTTCTGGAGCCTTCCCACAGGGGTTGCTTACTCCTTTTAGCTACCTATTCTTATTTCAGGTCAGCTGACATGGTGTTCTCAGATTGAATGCCTGACCTCAGGCTGTGGATGGCTCACCATAGCGTCCTGGATCCAGGTTCTCATTTCTAGGAAACAGAAACTTAGTCTTGTTTCTCAAATTGTCAGTATGCAGCCTGTCATGGAGTCAGTCTGCATCTGGTTCTGGCTAACTCAGATCTCTCAGGTAGGTTTTTTTTTTTTTCTATGCTTTATTAGGAATTATTTTGCTTAGATTAAATAAGGTCAGAAACTTGGCCTGAGTTTTATAGACTTTGTTTCATGGGATGGCATCCTGGAATGATGAAAACTAAGGAAGCTAGTGTTATTCAGTGTTCTGAGTTCTCTGCTTCCTGACTGTATAAACAAACACACAACCCCTCTTCTCGATCTCACCAAGACTACTCCACCATGGCAATCTTTAGTCTTGAACCTGTGAGAGAAATAAACATTTTCTCAATTACGATACTTTTGTCAGATTAATTTATGACAGTAATAAAAATTAACAGAAACCTTTATTCATTTAAAACAGAAAACTAAAAATACTACCTGATTTTTTGATCCTAAATTTGTAATCAATATAGACTTATTTAAGTTTAATTTTTTTTATTATGGAGTTATATAACATATTTCCTGGAAAATTTATTGTCTGTGTAACCTGAATAACTGTTGAGATTATAGACATTGTTTTTCGAATTTCTTTTCTGTTGCTTTAGTTTTTAACACACAGCAACATACTTCCTTATTCATTAACTGTAATTACAATTTCTAATTACTATTATAGCAGAATATTTTTAAATAAAAGAATTATGAGGAACTCACTATAAAAAAAGAAACTCTACCAATTTATGTCCTTATGGTTGAATTTTTCATATCAATAATAATATCAAATAATATCAAAGTTTCCGTGCAATGTCATTGTCTTTGTCCACAGATCCAATACTTAGACAGAAAAAAAAAATGCTATAGAAAATGTTGTTAATGTAACATACTGGTGTATTTTATACTGCAGTGCTGCTATAATCTAAAAATTAATTTTACTTTCACTGTTCAAGAAGAAGGAAGACCAAAGTTTGGATGCTTCAGTCCATCTTAGAAGGGGGAACAAAATACTCAAGGGAGGAAATACGGAGACAATGTGTGGAACAGAGACTGAAGGAAAGGCCATCCAGGGACTGCCCCACCTGGGAATCCATCTCATATGGAGACATCAAACTCAGACACTATTGTAGATGCCAAGAAGTGCTTGCTGACAGGAGCCTGATATAGCTGTCTTCTGAGAGGCTTTGTCACCTGACAAATACAGAGATAGATGCTCGCAGCCAACCATTGGACTGAACATAGGGTCCCCAATGGAGGAGGAGTTAGAGAAAGGACTGAAGAAGCTGAAGGGGTTTGCAACCTTATAGGAAGAACAATATCAATCAACTAAACACCCCAGAGCTCCCAGGGACTAAACCACTAACCAAAGAGTACAGATGGAGGAACCCATGGCTCCAGCCGAATATGTAGAAAAGAATGTCCTTGTTGGACATCAATGGGAGGAGAGGCCCTTGGTCTTGTGAAGGCTCGATGCCTCAGTGTAGGGGAATGCCAGGGTGGGGAGGAGGAAGTGGGTGGGGGGAGGGAGTGGATGGGTGGGTGGGGGTACACCTTCATAGAAGCAGGAAGAGGAAGGATGGGATGGGGTTTTCTGGAGGGGAAATCTTGAAAGGGGATAATGTTTGAAATGTAAATAAATAAAATATTATATATATATGTATATATATTTGTGTGTGTGTATTTGAGAAAAAAAGAATTCTATTTGTTCCTCGTAATTTTTAAATTTTATTTCCCTTCAAATATACATGATTTGTCATAATTTTTTTCTTTCTCTTTGTCAACAACGATTTAATATATTAACATGTTAAACTTTTTAAGTATATATATGTATATGTATATATATTATATTTGAATATATGTCTTTAAAATAAATATGTATTGTTTCATATATATTAAGTGCAATATAGTGATTCATAAACATTAATATATATGAACTATGCATGTAAGAAGTTCAACTAATAATAGACTTCACTGTCAAATTATGTGTTACATTGCATAGAATAGGCATTTGAGTTTAAACTTTTTTCTGCCATTGGTGTACTTGGTACAGACAGGAATATCAAAGAATAACAGAGTTTTGATTGCACCATCTAGCTCAGTAATGTATGACCTTTTATTTTTACAACATATTCCAGAAAATGCTCTAAGCATGATTCAGTTGTGTTACAGCATCCAATTTTCCATTTGCAAATGAGACAAATATTTTCAGGTGATGGGAACATCATCTACTAAAGGACAAAACCAATGCCTTAAATTCATTTTATGATGCAACTGCATCCTTTATGTCCATTCGCCACGGGTCTGAGATGAAAGATCTTGCAGACCATTAAGCTCCCTGTATTTTCCCTGAATCAGCACAAAATCTTCAGCACAGGTGTTTCTGTAATTATGATACATTGGGAAATCTCTCCGTGTTCAATGGCCCTCAGACTCACACTTCCATCTCATCAGTCACATGTCAGGCGAACTCCACCCTGTGCCCCGAATCTCTGGTGTCATTAAGAAGCTGAAAACTTCAGAGGGCAGATTTGCAGCTGTGATGTATAATACAGAACATTTCATGAAAAATGTATGAGTGGGAGATTTTTTCCTAATACTTTCTCTGTAGCAATCTGCCAGAACCATAACCATCCAGACATGTTTATTATACAGATTTTTTAAAGAGGTTTTCCTTGCTCTTTGCAATGGGTTGGATGCTCCCTTGTTATTTCATAAACACTCAATTGATATTCTTTCTGCAACAAAGTGCTTTAACCTCAGGAACACAGCTGCTCCTTGCCAGTGAAATCTATATTTCCAATCACACTAGTTTCACCTTGATAGAACTGTAGTCTTTAACACATGTCCTGATTTGATAACTCAAACCAAGTAGCTTATATTTATTTAAGGACAAAGAGGGAGAGATGTAATCAGATTTGCAGTGGCTAGATAATCAGATGACTCTTGAAAACTATGAAAGTGAAGGAGATGATGATATTTGAGATAGTGAACTTCAGAATGAGATAGCAAGCATGAAATGCCTGGCATGCTTAGTATTTCCTCTAATTACCACTAGCTTTCCGTGGTTATATTATTCTAGCTTGATTTTTGATTGTTATTTTTTTCTTTCTTTGATTATTACTATTTTAGTCTCTATGAAGAAAAAAACATTTTATTTATATATTTGTGTTTACAAAGCTATGGTACATGTTTCCACTTTATCCTTTTCTTTGTTTGCATCCTCTCATTCTTCTCTTATTTATGAACTACCTCTTGTTTAAGCCAATGAGTAAGAGACTTCTCCCAATAATTACTAGTAGAATGGTTTTCCATATATTATAACTAGGTTGTTTACAAATTTATGGCTAATACTTAAAAATACCAGCTGGATTCAAATGTGTTTTCATCTCTTGGACAGAGAAAACATAAATGTAAATATACATTACTTACAACTAGAATAAAGGATGAACCTATCCTTGTTATCAATAAATATATCCACTTAGTGTAAAATAAAAACTTCAAATTATATACAGTTGTCAATAAATGACATGGTAAGAAGTAGTATGCAAAGTTTAAGTTCATTTATTTTTATTTGTATTTTTTTCTCAGAAGGAAGGCACATAAACCGATGGCAAATTTGATAGTAAAAATATTCAGGAGGCAACACATACAGAAATGTATACATATTTCACTTAGAACACATTCTCAAGGGCTTTAATTCAATAACAGCATGCTGAACCATGAGCTGTACACTGTTTTTAAGTCTTCCACTATTCAGAAGAATTTTCCTTAAATGATACAACAATGCTTACAGTCAGAAAATGGAAACAGAAAAAAGGAAGAAGAAAAGAATGAAAAACTACAATCTAATGTTCTTTTGAATGATGGACTTCAGGGCCAAAGAGCTTTCTTCCACAGAATCTGAGTTTGAAATGCAGCTCTCCTGTTGGATCACAACGGCCTATAGCTCTAAATCCAAGGGATCAATGCTCATCCTGGCCTTCACAATACCAGATGCTCATGTCGGTCACAGACATAGATGCAGACAAAACACCCACATATGTAAATAATAAAACAAAAGAAACACTGATGTTCAGATACAGTATTTAACATGTAAAAAACAACAAAAGTTGTATCTAACATGTATAATGGCCATAATAAATTAAGATTTCTGGCTGTGGACAGAACATAGTGATTTTTTTTAAATACTGCCTATATCACGACATTAATTAATGCTTTCAATTGGTTAGGACTGGGAAAGATAAGGCAGAATGATCACAGTGCACCTGAATTCAACAAAGACACATCAAACCACTTGCTAAATGGCACCATTGCTTTAAAGGGTTGACTACAGTTAACAATGCCAGAGGTTTTCTGTTTTATTTAAACTGTCTTGTAGCTATTATGTTCTGTTATGATCTATATCTTGAGAGCAGTTTGTCTTTTGATTCTTCTAAATAAATCTTTGAGGTAGATTTTATATTTTATAATCTCAGTTTAACACGAAACAAACCTGAATTTGTAAAATTCTCTTACCACACTATTGGCACTATTGGCAAACTTGTGAAAAACACATTCATGACTATTACATCCAAAATATGTATATTTTCTTGTATTTTATCATTAGATCCTGTACAGACTTTTTAATTTTGATTTTGGAGACATTGCTTAAATGATTCAGAGGCAACATTAGAAAGTGAAGTTGCTCATATTATTTTTGATATATATTTAATTTTATTTGTATGGCCACTTCATCTATTTTTCAATTTTAATTATTCTCCAATTTAAATAATATTTAAGTTATAGTACAATATACATGGTAACTAATTCCATGTTTACCACTGACATATGCAAAAAGATTTGAGGTCTCTGAACAGTAAAAACTGCATTACAGATAACTAGAATGTGTTTATCACTGGTTGTAAGTAGCCTTTTATCCTGTCTAGAGAAATTCCATTTTTCCTTCTCAATCATCAGCTAAGCTTGAGGATTTTAGTTAGCCTGTGTGTTTGTTGGGGGAGTTTCTTCTCTGCCTCAGAATCTTACCACACTTTCTTAGGGGTGTTTTGGGAATAAGGGAGTTAGTACTTTAAGTCCAACCAAGGATCTCTCACAGGACAGGCATTTGTTTTACCACTGAGCTATGCCTCAAATGGTAGCAAGAAATATCTGTAAGAGAGAAAGAGTATGACAAGGTATATACATCAATGAAACACTACTTATATTTTAAATATTCACAAATAAGTTAGACAGGGGATGTATGTTGTAAGCAGTGTGATGCTACTTAAACATATAGAAGGAGGTATGGGATGTGGAATGGAATAGTCAGAGGGTGGACAGAGAGGAGGATAAAATCTAGTGTGTAAAAAAATTAAAATAAAATTAAAAACAAAAAATATAGTATGTGCCTCTAAGATGAAACTTGGTCTTTGTGTCTTCCTCAACCAGTCATTAAAGCCAGTCTTGTAGCAAATATTACATAGTTGAATTTTCCTTGAATATATATATATATATATATATATATATATATATATATATATATATATCCCCATTGCTTTAAAGGCTTGATTATAGTTAATAATGCCAGAGGTTTTCTGTTTTATTTAGATGGTCTTATAGCTAATATATCCTGTTATGATCTATATCTTGTTGGCAGTTTTCCTTTTGAATCTTCTAAATAAATCTATGAGGTAGATTTTATAATTTATTATCATACCCCCTTCCACACACATATATACTTTTTTTTTTAATTCCAGTTCCTCTATCTTTTGGATGTTTGATTTTTTGTAATTATTGTGTGTCAACTCCTTTTGGTGATTCTAGAATAACAAATTATCATGTTGCTATGAAGATTGACATGTGCTAGTTGATACTACAGGTCTGGCAATTAGAAAGTGTTTATGGAATTTGAGCCATTGTCTGTCACCTTGGTGACTACTGTGGTAGCAATTATCCTCAGGTGCATTCTGATTCTTTAAATACATGCTCTAAAGTTGTTCTTCTCCTCCTAACAGAATAGATTTTTAACATTAGATAGAAACTTAACATTTAAATTCTTCTGCCTTATTAATTTGTGATGTTGTGTATACATTTTGCATGGGTATGTGTGTGAGTTCAGGCATGATGTGATACATGTGTGTTGAAAAAACTTACAGGACTCGATACTCTACTTTCCAAATAGTTGCAGGGATAGAATGTATGTTATTGATTTCTGCAACAAAAATATTTACCCTCTCATCTATCTGCTGGCAAAAACAACACTTTTAATATATGGCCTAGTCAATACACTGCTATGTTTTCAAAGAGTGAATTATAAATATCTTATTGTTGAAGGAATTTATGTAAATTACATTCTCAATATGTACTGTTTGACTGACTATATTGGATTTACTAGAATTGTGTTGATTAATCCTCTCAACTTGAAAATGCAATTTATGAAAATTGGTATTCAAATTAATTATAGCATTAATAATGCAAATATGGATAGTTTGTTGATTTTCACCTAAAGTTTATAATCTCAAATACATGAAGTTTTGATCTGTTTAAATAAAATTTGTTGAACCATAGTTAGAGTAGGTCTCTAATATGGTTCACTTGGATTGAAGTTATTTGCCTTTAGTTTTTGAGATTTTTCTCTCATCTGCTTTGTGTATTCACTTTTATTTCCCACTGCATATTCTCTTTGCAAATATGTTGTATTAGGTTGTTTCAATAATAAGTTTTGTTGATATTGTATTTTTATTTAAATAAAAATGTTAACCTTTAAATCTAGCATTAAAAAATAAGATCTCTTTTTAAAATAACATGGTGTAAAATAGAGGGTTTTTTTGTTTGTTTGGTTGGTTGGTTTTTGGTTTTTTGAGACAGAGTTTCTCTGTGTAGCCCTGGCTGTCCTGGAGCTCACTCTGTAGACCAGGCTGGCCTTGAACTCAGAAATTCACCTGCCTCTGCCTCCCATGTGCTGGGATTAAAGGTGTATGCCACCACTGCCCAGCAAAATAGAGATTTTACAATACTTATGTTAGCCCAACAGTTACAAAGAATCGTGTAAGTTGGAATCACATGAATCTAATTCTTTAAGATTTTATGGTGTGCCTGAATTATGTTTCTTCTGTTATTTTTAAAAAGGATCTTAAAAATTTTGAGTCTCAAAAATAGCACCAATTCTTTTAGTAGCTTTCAATATAAGACAGTTATATTAAAGAGTATATAGTAAATCAAAAATTTTCTCCTTTAATAAAACATTATTTTTTAATTGTTGACCTAAATAATCTTAACAGGAAAACCACCATGAATTTAATTTCTTATTACTAGAATTTTACTGATGAGATTACCTATTTACTACAAAATGGCTAAACAGACCTACCACTCAGCATAGGTTACAATAGAACAGAAATAGGTTCTCAGAATAGGTTACAGAAATAAGTGATGTCAACCTACTACAAAATTTTACTTTATTTCAAAGAAAACTATTCTGTTTTTATTACTAACAGATGAGAAACACCTACAAAAATGGTGTATTTGAGTTTGACAATGTTGCAGTTCATCAGGAGAAAAAGATTGTAATCAATCACATAAGAAGGTAAAATAAATTTTAGATACTAGTATTTCTGATTTAAAACAAATTATTAGTTTTATTTTTACCTCAAACCAAATGTATCATTACCTTCCTAATATCATAACCATGAAATACAGTTTTAGAATATTTTACAATGTGATTAAATGTTAACAATAAATATTTTTACATGCTGGAACTTGAGGTATAAAATACAACATAGAATCACACACAAAAATATTATTTCATTTCTTCCAAACCAGATGTTTTAATACTCATTATATACATATAATTTATAATACTCATTATATAATATAATATAAATAATATAATTTATAATACTCATTATATACATATAATTATATAATGTATAATTATATACATTAAAATTCTTAAAATCTCATAATACACTATTTTGTCATTAACTTAAACTTATTTTGTTTCATTAGATAAATATATTGATGATGATGTATAGATAGATGGATAGGTAGATAAATAAATAGATAAATTGATAGATTGATTAATAGATGATAGATAAATCATAGATAGGTAGAGTATCATTTCTAAGAGACAAGTGGAAATGTTAATTAAAGGTATATAATGAAATTAGTATTGATGTCATTTAATACATAAATATCTGTTAGGTAAACTGTTACATTAGTCATATCCTAATGTTCATGATAGACTAATGATGGTTTGAGAAAATGTGGTTTATTTACACAATGCAATACTACTTAGCTATAAAGAACAAGGACATCATGAGTTGTGCAGTCAAATGGATGGAACAAGAAAATATCATCCTGAGTGAGGTAAGAAGGGAAACAAGACTGAATCCCAGAGAGCCAGCAGAAAGAACGGAATCAGGCAACCTCAGGAGGTAGGAGTTGGGGGGACCCTCTAGAATGTACCAGAGACCTGGGTGGTGAGAGACTCTAAGGCCTCAAAAGGCGGGACCATAGATGAAATGCCCTCCAGAGACTAGAGGAAACTTGTAGAGTCTACTTCCAGTAGAAAGGATATCAAGTGGAAGGGATGGGGTTGCCATCCCATACTCAAAAACTCTGACTCAGAATTATTTTTGTCTGAAAGAACTGCAGGAACAAAAATGGAGAAGAGCCTGAGGAAAGAAGGTCCAGTGACAGGCCTACATTGGGAACCAGATCAAGGGGAGGCCTCAAGGCCTGCCACTATTACTGATGCTATGATGTGCTTACAAATAGGGGCCTATCATGACTGCCCTCTGAAAGCCCCAGCAAGCAGCTGCAGTAGTCAGATATAGATACTTACACCCAACCAATGGACAGAAGCTACTGACTCCTGTGGTTGAATTATGGAAAAGCTGGAAGAAACTGAGGAGGAGGGTGACCCTATAGGAAAACCAGCAGTCTCAACTAACCTGAATTGTATTATCTCTCAAGCACTGAGCCACCAACCAGGCAGCACACACCAGCTGATATGAGGCCTCATCATATTAAAAGAAGATAACTGCAGGGTCTCAACTCAGTCAAAGAAGAGAAACTTGAGGCCCCAGGGAGTGGGGAGGTCTGGTGGAGTGGGGGTGGGTGGGTTGGGACATCCTCTTGGAGACTGGGGGGAAAAGGTGTGGGATGTAGAACAGTTGGAGGGTAGACCAGGATGGGGATAAAGTCTTGACTGTAAAATAAGATTTAAGAAAAATAATAAAAAAGAAAAAATTTTCACTGCTTTACTTCATAACATACTAATTTTGAAAAAAAATGTTGTAGAAGTAAAACACTGTGGCAAAATACATTTTAGCAACTAATTTTTCTGTATGAGATGCAAGCGTATGATTGGTAAATTTTCATTTACCCTTCGGAACAATTACTATTTGCAAGGTGATTAGAAATTTAGGGTACAAATTGTTTGCTGAATAATAATTCCTGTTTTGTTTCCTAGAACATACCTCTAAAATCTGCTGTCACAACATAGCTGAAAGGTATTGTGTACATATACTTTAATAGTTCAGTGCTCTAGGTAGAGAAATATTTGATTCTAGACTGGACCAACCTAGTCATTGAAGAATATGTTTAGGAGATAATAACCAGGGAAAAAGTGAAGAGATTTTGATTAACCTGTAAAGGTAAGATTCATGCGGGGAGCTCAAGCTTAGCAAAGTTCATGTGTACTTCAGGTGTACAAAGTTTGTTACATAACAAAAAGTTATGAATGTGATTATAGTTGTCAAAGGGAAATTTATAATTTATTTAGCATTTAAACATGTCTTCAAAACAGTAAACATTTTCTTCTTGCAAATATTTAATGTATAAATAAATAAAAATATATCTAATATAACATATTATGATTTTAACCTATTAGAAAAATAGATAACAAAAATTTTAATTTTCAGTAAGATGTTTCTAGAATAATTTGATCTTTTCTAGCCTTTTTTATTATTTTCTTAGAAATTACAATACCAGGTGTGAATCATTTTTATGCTTGACAAATTGTCATACCAATTTCTAAGCATAGATAAAGTTTAAATACTTTCTCCTTTGCACTCTCAATGTCACAGAATATTTTTGGAGTATTGCTTTAAAGTGAAGGCTTTTTCAGCATTACTTCCTCTGGGAGATTTTCACCTTTCTTCCTTTTTTATAACTACTTTTTTCATTTATGTTGGTCTTTGCCTCTCCATGTTCCTCTTGCTACATATTCATTGTATGTTGAATGGTAGCTATGCCCACGTTCTGAGGTCAGATATTTCTTATGTAAGGCTGCACAGGTTCAAGTAGAATTTTAGTGCAAGCATATATACTAGTCTTTTTACATCCATTATATTTTTGTTGATCTGATTTCTCTTGTGATTCTCAACTTTCTTAAAATATATTTGAGACAGTGAGGGAACACATAGCCACAAACATTGATTACATCTAAATTGAATAGCAGATTCTGTGTAACCAATCACATACAAACTTTGAGAGACAGAACACTACTGATCAATTACTATTATTTTTGCTATTACTTATTGTATATGGTTTTGTAGATGGAATCCAGAGCCTCTTGCATGGTAGTTAGGCAACTGACCCTTGAGACCTAACCTAACACACTTTGTCTATCAGGATGTTTATCTGTTATTGTTTAAGAACACAAGTACTAGTAGCTGAATTTAAATAATGACAAAGGTGAATCTTTGTATTTTACTAAGTTAATGTAACTTAAATTCCATAGATACTAACCACACATAGTCAGGAACAACTGAAATTACTGGTTTAATATATAAAAGTTATAGTTTTTCTGATAAATTTATGGCATATTATTGAACTCTTTTTTAGAGTAAGTTTCTCAAGACTCATATAGATTTCAAAAATAAATATTAATATATATGTAAGTATAGAAAATTATTTTAAGCCATTAAGTATTATTTTTGTCTGATTATGATCAATAATTACTTCTGAATAATATGAAACTATACAAAAGAAGATTTCCTAATCATTTCAACTTGGTTAAGGATATAAATGATGTATCTGTGACTTTCCCAGAGTGTTTCTCTAGTTTGTCTCTTTACTCTAATATTGGTGTCCTTAACTAGACAGAAGCTTTTGGGTTTCTTTAGGCCCCATTTGCTGTCCTTCTAAGCTAAGCCTATTCCATAACTTCTCTCTTACAAAGTACAGGCTTTTAGTCCTTACATTGAGGTTCTCCTTTTTTTTTTCCAGAATGTTTTACCTATCTTGAGACTTTTGTCTTTTCAGAGGGCTAATTTTCTTTTATGAAAACAGTTTTTCACACAACATATTCTTACAACAGTTTTTCCTCTATTGATTCCTTCCACTTGCCTCCTACATTCTCTCATATCTGGATCAACTTCTTTGCAGGCTCCTTTGTTAGAAAACAGATATTTTATAGATTCTTTTCAATATATGGAGGAATTGTTTTGGACATTTGATGGGAAACTGCAGCAATCCTGGAGATAACCTTAGGCATGATGCCCATTTTCACAATATAAGTCTTCCCAATCCAGGACCATGAGAGAATAAGCATTTTTTTTTAATTTCTTTCTTTGCTTCCTTGATTATATTTGTTCCAAGAAACTTAATTTTTAGGCTACTATGAACGGTATTGCTATTGTTAATATTCTCAGTATGTTTGTCATTTTCTGTAATTATGTTAATGGTGTATCATGCCACTTTGGTGGATGAATTTATCAGCTTTAGGAGGTTTTTTTTTTTTTTTTTTTTTTTTTTTTTTTTTTTTTTTTTGAGTGGGGAAACATGTTGGTTAGTTTAATGTTAACCTGACACAGGCCAGAGTCATCGGAGAAGAGGAAACCTCCATTGAGAAAACATCTTTATAACATTGGACCATAGGCAAGCCTTTAAGGTAATATATATTATGATATATATATATATATATATATATATATATATATATATATATCACATATATAATGTATATATGCTATTTATATATTATATATAACACATATATATGTTATTATATATAATATATAATAATATATATGTTATATAATATATATATATATGTTATTTTATTTATTTACGTTTCAAATGTTGTCCTCCTTTCCAGTTTTTCTTCCAGAAACCCCTCATCCCATCCCTAGTCCCCTTTGCCTCTAAGAAGGTACTTCCTCACCTACCCAATCCCACCTCTCTACTCTAGTATCCCCTTATTCTTGGGCTTCAAGCCTCCATAGGACCAAGGGCCTCTCCACTCATTGATTTCCAATAAGACAATCTTCAGTTACATATATAGCTGGATCCATGGGTCCCTCCATGTGTAGTCTTTGGCTGGTGTTTTAGTCCCTGGGAGCTCTGTGTGGTCAGGTTAGTTGATATTGTTCTTCCTGTGGGGTTGAAATCTCTTCGGCTCCTTCAGTCCTTCCCTAACTCTTCAATTGGAGTCCCCACACTCAGTCTGATGGTTGGCTATATCTGTATCTTTATTAGTCAGGTGCTAGTAGCATCTCTCAGGGAACAGCCATACCAGGCTCCTGTCAGTAAGCCATTCTTGGCATCAGCTATAGTCTCAGGGTTTGGTGTTTGCAGATGGGATGGATCTCTAGGTGGGGCAGTCTCTGGATGGCCTTTCCTTCAGTCTCTGCCTCAATTTTCCTTCCTACATTTTAGTTAAATAGAAATCATTCTGAGTTAAAATTTTGGAGATGAGTAGGTAGCCACATCCTTCTACAGTTGGCCATAGTTACCTGTTGAGGCCCACACTGCCCAGCTTGGGGTCCACTGTGTCCTACCTGAGCTGCTGCTCCAGTCCGATGGTCAGGATCTAGCGAGAGAGAGAGAGAGAGAGAGAGAGAGAGAGAGAGAGAGAGAGAGAGGAGGGAGGAGGGGAAGAGACAAGACAGTGTGTGTGATCAAGTCCCGTTTCTTGTTTATTGTCTCTTCTCTTGCAAGGAAATCCTGGGTATTTATAAGCACAAGCAGGGAAACACAGCTGAAGATATTTTACCACGTGCCTTGCAGTTGGGGTCACTAAACAGCAAAACAAGATCTGTGGGATAAACAAGATGTTTATCAGAGTGTTCTCAGCTGTTGTAGGCTGTTGAAAAACAAGTCTTTTGTCAGGGTATATGGCTTGAGATGGCTGCAAGGATGATAGCCACTTTCTACTAGCAGTCGGCTCCCAACAGTTACCTACTAGATATGGTCTCTACAGGTTCTTTCTCCCCTTGTTGGGTATTTTGGCTAATGTCATTCCCGTTGGGTCATGGATCAAAATAACCATGAGATTTCACCTCACACCATTCAGAATGGCTAAGATCAAAAATTCAGGTGACAGCAAACACTGGTAAGATTGTGGAGAAATAGGAAGACTCCTCTGTTGCTGGATGGATTGCAAGCTGGTACAACTACTCTTGAAATTAATCTGTCAGTTCCTCAGAAAATTGAAAATAGTTTTACCTAAAGACCTATCTATGCCACTCCTGGGAAAAGATGTCCCACCATACCACAGGGGCACATGCTCACATGTTCATAGCATCCAGATTTATAATTGCCAGAAGCTAGAAACAGCATAAATGTCTCTAAATGAAAGAATGGATAGAAAAAATGTGGTACATTTGCAGAATGGAGTACTACTCTGCTATTAAAAATAATGAATTCATAAAATTCGTAGGAAAATGGATGGAACTAGAAAATAGCATCCTGAGTGAGGTAATCCAGATACAAAATAACGTACATGAGATGTACTCACTGATAAGTGAATGTTATACCAAAATCTCAGAATACCCAGGATACACCTCATAGACTATATGAAGCTTAAGACAAAGAAAGACCAAAGTGTGGATACTTCAGTCCTACTTAGAGGGGGAACAAAATAATTACAGGAGGTAGAGTGGCAGGGGAACCTGTGAGGAACAAAGCATGGGAAACAAAAAAAAAAAAATGGGCAGGATCAGGTATGGGAACAGACAAGAGAGAAATACACAGGGTTAAGAAATTGAACAGAAATATGTAGCAGTGGGGGATGGGAAACAGGGTGTAGCCTCTAGAAAGTCCCAAATGACATGGAAGCAAGAGGTTTTCAGGACCCAATGTGGATGATATTTGTAGGATATATTTTTAACTGTTGTAGATACTGTCACTCCTGTGTTAGTGGTCCTGGGCTCCAAACAAAGGAAGGACAATCAAATTATAGGGAGCAATGGTGTAAGCAATACTCTATGATGCTGCTTCTAGATTCCTGTCTTCTTTAGTTCACATACTGATTGCCTTAGATAATGAACTGTGATAGCCTAATAAATGAATTGTTTCCCTACATGGTATTTCATCACGGAAATAAAAAGTCTGAATAAGATAGGGAGTCTTTATGAGCTTTAATATAGAGAATTGTTGGTCAGAAGGGTCTGTGACTTTTCAAATAATATTGGCAATGGCTGTTAACCTTAGTATCCTTTCAGAACTTGCATACATATATATTTGCACACAAAATTAATTAGCCATGAAATCATATATATGAAAGTTATAGTAAACTGGGTGATAAAGTATTATATATTTATGTTATATAAAGTAGGTAATATATATTTATATACATATGTACCTAAAACATATATACTATATATATTGTATATACGTATAAATGTACATATATATATATATATACAATTTATGTATATTAAGATGAATACATTTGCCCCACATTAATGTGGCAGGTATTTAATATCCAAGTCTTAGGAATTTTTACATTTATGCAAGTCAAATCAATTGACTTAAGATTTTTTTGTTCTAAGTGTGTGTGTGTGTTTGTGTTTTGTCTGGATTTGGTCTGAGGAATATTATTTTTTGTTGAATGTGAGATAGAATTCTATGTTGAATCCATATGCTCCTATGTTAACTGTTGGTAGCCTTATACTTCTGATTATGTCTCATTGGATGATATTGGTCTATTTGCAACCTAAATAGGAAGAAGAACAATATCAACCAACAAGACCTCCCAGTGCTCCCAGGGACTAAACCACCAACCAAAGAGCGACCCATGGCTCTAGCCACATATATTGCAGAGGATGGTCTTATTGGGCATTGTTGGGAGAAGAGGCCCTTGGTTCAGTGAAGGCTCGATGTCCCAGTGTAGGGAAATACCAGGGCAGGGAGGCAGGAGTGGGTTGGTGGAGGAGCACCATCATAGAAGCAGGGAGAGAAGGATAAGATAGGGGGTTTCCAGAGAGGAAACCAGGAAAAGGGATAATATTTTAAATGTAAATAAAGAAAATATCCAATAAATATCATAGATTTTGTATATATCTAGATTCGTCTCTCTCTCTCTCTCTCTCTCTCTCTCTCTCTCTCTCTCTCTCTCTGTGTGTGTCTGTTAATAGATAGAGGCTCATCAATCTTGATAATCTTTTCGAAGAATCAACACCACATCTCACTGACTTTGTATATACATTTCATTTTTATTTCTTAAATAAATCCACAGTTTTAGTGAGCTCTTCCATTCTCTTTTTCACAGTGTTGTTCATTACTATTTTTCCAGAACTTCATGTGTAGCATTAATTTAATAATTGGAGATCTTTCATTTTGTTTGATATATGCAGGAAGTGCTATGAATTTTCCTATTTTGACCACCTTTATTGTGTCCTATAGATTCTGATATGTTGTTTTCATTTTTTTTCAATTCTAGGAATGAATAAGAATACATATGTATACCTTTACATATTAATCCTGTACATATTTATTTATAAATTTTATATAATATAAACACGTTAAATAATAGATTATGTTTATATTATATATAATTTTAACAGTATTATGATTCAGTGATATCTAACTTTCATCAGTTAGTCTGTATTCTCTCATTACTGTTGAGGTTGATATCAAGCTTTAGTCTGCTTTTGTATGATATAATACAGGACATGATTTCAGTAAGTGAGGTTTATTTTGGAGTAATGGCCATGGAATGCTGAGCATGTATTTCTTTGTTTGGGACAAAATGTTTCATAGATAACAATTTGTAGTCTTATTTTTATTTTATAGAGTTCTAGAGTATTTTTTTTTCAGTTTTCTTCCTTATGACCTTTTTATTTGCAAATATAAGTATTGAAATGACCCTGATATTACTATGTTGTGGTCAACCTGTGGTTTTCAATGTTAAAATATTTGTCAATTCATAAACAGATTTTTTTTTCAGAAAAGTGTTTTACATGTTTTAAATTTTCCCCTTTGGACTGATCATATTTTTTTCCTTTTCTTTGTTGGACATTCAGGTTTGGTTTGAGGGCTAAATTTCAACATTCAGATCTGAAGAAAGAACATGGCCAGTTGATGGAACAAATTTGGAGAGAGAGAGAGAGAGAGAGAGAGAGAGAGAGAGAGAGAGAGAGAGAGAGAGAGAGAAACATATATGCATGAAAATGTGACAAAAACTCAATTCTTTGTCTGCTAGTGAAGCAAATCAAAGTAGTTTTATCTATAAAGTAGCAAAATTGAAACAACACTCTCTTCCACAGTCAGAACTAGCTTTTGCTGCTATTGTTTTTGTTTCTGTTGGATGCTGTTCATGCTAAATATTATTAAATATTTTCTTGTGTGTTTGTGTTTTTTTCTGTGAGTTTGGTTATGGGTAGATAAAAGATTTTGAATTTCTCCAGGATGGAGGCCTGAATCCTCTGTGATTTTCTCCAAAATGGGAAGAAAGAAGAGGAGGAGGAGCTGAAGGAGAAAGAGAAGATGTAG
Organism: Arvicanthis niloticus; assembly: GCF_011762505.2. NCBI lineage: Eukaryota > Metazoa > Chordata > Mammalia > Rodentia > Muridae > Arvicanthis > Arvicanthis niloticus. Next base: position 41,398,267 of record NC_047673.1, read on the forward strand.
AAGGAGAAGGAGGAAGAGGAGGAGTAGGAAGAGGAGGAGGAGGAAGAGGAAGAGGAGGAGGAGAAGGAAGAAAAAAATTTACACTGATTGCTTTAATATCTCTGAGCATTTTCTTTGTTTGCCAGAAAAGATAGGATCAGGGAGAGGACTATCAGAGCCTTCCCACTTGATCTGTGAATCCTTTTGATAAATGAACTAGCTATCAAAAACCCACACTTGTCAACTGAATAACAGTTTTATTGTTAACTATTCCATTATCCTCGCCCTCAAAATGTATATGCAAATCACTCTAGAACATTTATGGTATTGCAACACTTCAGAGTGGGTTTAGGATAGGGATGAACAGCTTATCTCTCAATAGAGCAATTTGTCTGAAATAAATAATGATCTGACTTAGGCATTTGCATCTGAGATCCTTTCCTGCCTGCTTTTTCAAAATAGTTATCTAGATGTGATGCCAATATAAATAGTATTAGTTTTTGACACACTTTTCTGCCTAGTGCTTCTTATGCAGTTGTCTTCTTAGAGTCCTTTCTGCAGATCTATCATTCTTATAAAATATTCCCAAATAAATTGAAGTATTTGATTATTCAATTTTATAAAAGGTAGTATCTTTAAAAATATTGTAAGTAGTGGATGCTTGGCAGTAAATAGTGTTTTTCCATACATTTAGGCACTAGGCTCATTGGAGAGAGCTAACTAAGCACATTGCTTTATTGAAAGTTCTAAAATATGTAGGTGAAAATGCTGTGCACCTTTCTACATTTTAAAACAGGTGGGTTCTTCTTTATTGTTCTGGTGAAACAATAACTATTGTTAAAACATACATTCATGTTTCTTCTATTCATCCCATGACACACTACACAGAAATGTGGATTATAATTGCAAAAAATTGCAAATAAACACCTGCAAACACTCAAAAGGCAGAGTCCTCAGGGACCCCTAAAGTGTATTTCATGAATGCAATGCAATTCATATTGAAAATCAGCTCGGCCCAAACTGGCTTTTAAATTCTTCTAAAACTACCAATATAGTTTCCTTCTTTAATTTTTATACAATGAATAAAAGAGAGCCAATGTAAGTTTATGTAGAGAATGTATTCCTACTAGTATAGAAACCATAACTGCTAGAATGTACAACTCAGGCTGTTCAATAAATACAGAAAATAGAAAAATTCATATAGTCAAATAAGCTGTTTCTGAAGATCTGAAATTAGAAGAATGGAACCTAGAAGAAATTGATGTGAGAAAATGACAGCATATTGTAGTTCAAATTACACATACAATATTGTAAAAATTATTAACTGACAGTTTGCATCATGGACAATAATTATACATAAGATGGAACCTAGAAGAAATTGATGTGAGAAAATGACAGCATATTGTAGTTCAAATTACACATACAATATTGTAAAAATTATTAACTGACAGTTTGCATCATGGACAATAATTATACATAAGATACTTTGGAAGAAGTTTTTATTCAATTATTTACCTACTATTTTTTGATGCCTTCTCTTTTATGTACCTAAACTTTCATGCTATATAGCATTATAAATTTGTATATCATTATAGTAGTGTGAAATCATTACATACCCATATTTTATCTGACCTCCAAATAATCTTTTGAAATATGGAAAATTGATCGCTATTTTACTCACGAGAAAAAATGGTGTCTGTCTATATGGCTGACTTCTGAATCTCAAAGTTATTCAAACTGAACCAGGAGTGTATGTGGGATGATCAGCTTGCACGTGGGCGTGAGGGCGTGGGATCCTGTTGGATGAAGTTGTGGTTTCCCTGGTCTGTTGACCCAGTGGGCTGGGGCCGCGACTCTGGGCAGTGGAAACCTAGTCCTATCATCAAAAAGAAGAATATGTACCTATTAAAATTATTTTAGGTATAGGAGGATTCATAAATAATCCTGTTATGTGACATTGTTATATGACGTTGAAATTTCCTTTGGCTTTTTATACTGTTTGTATTTACCCTTGGTAAAACTATATATTTTTAAAGTGCTCCACTTTCAAGATTATATAAAGAAATGTTTTATAAACTAATTTTGTCTTCATTCAATTCAATATGACTAGATTACTAGGAGATTTTATTTTACATAACTCACCTACAGAATGTGCCTACATAACAGGTTTATTTCACTCTCAAATTTCCTGATTCTTCTACTACATATTTGTACATAATTACAGATTATTATGCTTTCTCTTTAGAACCCCATATTCCCAATTGTTCCAGCTCTCTCATGCACCATGGAATCAGCTTCTATCTCATCATTTAGCACTGAATCGGCTTTTCTTGATAATTTTTATTTTATACGTTGACATTAAATTGTACCTTTCCTTCACCAATTGTTACCATTCTCATGCATAGTTAGTTAAAATATGGCCTTATGTGAAAACAAACTATTCAATTAATTCAATTTAGATGAAATTAATGGTGTATATTAATTTGTCAAACAGGTGGAATACAGGCTCTGTTTCATGTTATAAAATTTAAGAAAAAAGAAAGCTTCCTATTATTACAGTTTTCTAGTTTCCTAATTATCAAAGTTTAGGACACAAAATACACACAATTGTGCTTTTTCCAGTTTTCATTTGTGGAGAAACATACACAGACCATGCAGTTGATATAATAACACAAAAAAGTATTATGTATTGTCTGCATTTTAAAAGTCTAAAAAAGCAAACTATTGAACTGAGTGTAAATTTGAATAAAAACATGCATTTTTTTACATAATGAATGCCTTTTGTTTTTAACATTTGGTGTATATCAATACATGTAAATGTTCTAGCATGTTATCAGTCTATATCATTTATCACCATTGTTGAGTTCTTTATCATGATTCATGCACACTTTATGCTCCCAAGGAAGCTATGCCATATTATATCATTTATCCTCTGCATTCAGAGCATAAACACTCTAAATGAGGTTAAATTGATAAATAGCAAGCTAAGCATAAAAATATTTAATTGTAACTATTACTATTCTGAATAAAGACGAAATACAATTTGAACTGTTAAATAAAAATGACTATAGATTTTGGATTAAGTCATATATATATCAGAGTGCCTAAAATAGCATAAAATAATACTAATGGATATTCATGAACATGCTTTTAAAACAATTGTCTGTTTTTAGAATTTATAGGACTTACAAATATATATAAGAATCTGTTTTTATGGAAATAAAATATTTTATCTTTGTCCACTACATTTCAGGTCCACATGAACCCTTCTGCTTGTTTTCTCAGTATTAGTGAAACTGGAGTTAGCTTCTCCCTGTTGAAGGGATTATTACTATATCTTGTGATGACTGAGCTTATATGTGTGATGAGATTAACTCTCATGAGAACAAATACATTTTCAAGGTTAAAGTCACTCCCAAGTTGAGCAAGGCCATTTTCTATTTTTTGTTATACCCTGATACCACCTGGAACACACACTAGGTAGAACAACCTCTGGTCTTCAGAAGCAGGAGCCAAGAAAATTCTGTAAATTACTCAGCCTCAGGCATTTTGCTTAAAAATACACAGTGGACTAAGACAGTAAGTGCATCCATATTATCCAAAATTTAGTACAAAAACCATCATGGTATTTAACTAGCCTTTAAGCCAAACTATTTTATGGTAAGCCACAGATTATGATTACTATTTAACTCCAACCATGGTTTAAAAAATAGCTAGACAAGTTTCAATTAAGTTAAATCCCTGGCTAGAGATAATTTTCCCCCCTAATAACAGAGGCCTTACAAATGGAGAAACATGACAGCCAGGGCTTATGGTTTAATATTTATGTTATTTTTACATTACTGTTTTGCATCAACATCTCATTGCCAAAGACATGCAGAGAATGGGGTCGTTAAGCTTACCATTTACAAAACTGAAAAAAAAAAAAAATCTGGAAAATAGCTTCAGTTTCAATGCAGCGTTGGCAAAGGAAGCCTGGATAATTGGTAGCACTTCATGCCAGTAACATTTTGGAGCTGGAGTCCCATCAAGACCAGTAACCATCTTTCATAAAAAATGAAGAAAAACTGGTCTCTAGCCTTCCTTTGTACTCTGCTGTGTTCAGGGCTTGACATTCAGTGATTGCCAATTTGGATGTCAATGCGCACAGCTGAATGGTCCCCATTACAAGAGTCTCCAGCATGCATTAAAATTTGGCTGAGTAAGAAAACAAAGCATGCCTACAGTTAAACATCTTGAGCCCTTTCTGTACCGTGCTCCTGGAACTCAATTCTGATGGTTCTTTCATAGGCCAATTTCTCATTGGGGCCATAGAAATTTTCATTTATCAACATTCTGTGATTCTATTTGCAAGGCACTTTGTTCCTTAGATTTAGGGTTGTTACATCTATTTTCCTAAGGCAGTAATGCTGAAAGGACATATGGATAAATCTATGGGATTCAATCACCTCTCCTATTTTGACTAGACGTATTTGCTTTAGATGAGGAACAAACTGAAGCTGCTGTCTTTTACTTAAAATGATGTGTCCTTAGGGGTGAGTTGCTGTAAAAAACTATCATTTGTCAAGGAGGAAAGTTTGAAGCATACCTTCCACTTCTCAGTTACTATCAGTTGGCAAAAAGAAAAACTAGGGGATAATAGTAGAAGACAATTTACAGTAACACTTAAGTTACAGTGAAAAATGGGAGTTAAAAAATAAATTATTTTTTTGAGTAAAAACAGTCTGACAATTTATCTTTAGACAACATTGTGTTATGTATCTTATTTTTATATCAATATGGTTTTAATAATTTTGTAATTTGTTGAGGACAAGAGTTTTTTAAAAGTCATCATGCAATATTAGCACATTACAAACAATTATTTGCCATTTGGGTAATAGCATATTCTTCCATTCAGCTAGTCCTCAAACTAAGGATTGGTCTTGTGATTTTTAGAATTATGGTGTTTCCATATTACAAAATCAGAAGTGATTATAAATCTGGAACTAATTACTTGACTAGTAAAAACATTTAATATATTTAAATGTGGTTCTTGTGTTTCTTTTATTACTACTGTGGTAAAAAGTTAACTTAGTAGCAGTATAAAAAAGAGACTAAAGTACAATTTCTGTAAAACCTCCATGGAATTTATAAGAAAGCAGTATGCAGTCAAATATAGGTTAATATTATGGGAATAAGAAAGTATTAACATGACCTTGGAAACAGATATATTAGAATTTAAATCATAACATTTTCCCTCAACATTTTAACTCTGTTATTTAAATATCCCCAGTTTTTATCCATGGGTCTTATTTGTTAAGACAATTTAACAAAATGATTGATTTAACAGTTAACAAAATGAAGATCTTAATAGCTATTTTTTATTGATATGGTGAGCAATCTCTACATGTTTTTAAATATAAAATGGTCTTCTAATGTAACAAATTTTAATTTTCCCAATGATCAGCTAAATTATATTAAAATTAATGGTATTATATTATGACCTGACATATATATATGTATATATACATATATATATGTTTATAAATATTCATATATCTTCCTCTTCCTGTTCATTGAAAATGTGACTTCTCCTGAATCATAATAGATTCAAACAAAATAATTCAGTCAGTAGCCAGTTTAAAACATCTTCCCTGAACCAGGCACTGTATAATATATCTATAGTATACAATTTTACAAAACAAAAAGCATTACTGTTAGGAGTCAGGAATGGAGAACCTCCAAGCTACTAGTCATTTTATATTGCTTGTCACATCGGTTTATTGTTTCTTATGACTTCTCTCCAGTTTGTCAGTTTGTGTCTTATATAATAATTGAGTTAAAAGGTACTGCATGTCATTGGTCATTGTCAAACATTCTACCCCAAAATTATCAGACATGTATGGGGCCTCACCCTTTCCCTGGCATTATAGATTTATGCTGTACTTCAACCTGGACCAGAACTCTTTTATTATCCCCATTTCATGGCACAATATTGTTATTCTGTAGTGCAACATTGCTTTTTATTTCTGAAACTGTCTCCAGCTTCATGGAGCACACAATTCAGTGGGTCTAAGTTGTTCTTGTTCGTTTTTGTAATTCTTTACACGATTTTGTATGTGGTGTGTGTGTGTGTGTGTGTGTGTGTGTGTGTGTGTGTGTTTGCACTCACTTAAGTGTATATATGCATGTATTTGTGAAGTTCCTGTTTGTAAATACCTCCAACACTGTATTAATTTGATCTGTGAGATACTGCTATGTTCTAACAGATCTAGGATGTTATTTTGGACTCAGAAAATATATGTCTGAAACTTATATACTAAAATAAAATGACAACAAAATTCATCAAATTATTTTTTTAAATTTTTTCACTGGTTGTTTTCTTTATTTATGTTTCAATGTTATAAGGTGTAAAGAAACTGTCTGAAGGATGAGTAAAGATGTTATTGTATTATGTTCAGTATTATAAATATGTAAATCAAACAAGGTTTTGAATTTATAGGCCAAGAAAGCAAAACTAAGGCTTGATTTCAGCCTTTGGATTAAGTTTTAATGAAGGAGGAGAGTGTTTCTACGATATGCTTAGAAATAATTGTTTTTGTTAAACTCCACAGAAAATATAAAAGAAACTTCTAAAATATAAAAGGAAGAGCCACATTTTGAGATGAATTAAATTCAGTTTGCTTAAAAAAGTTAAATGAGATAAGAAAAAATAACAAAACAATAATTATACAATTGACAAATAAAGAATCTTGTAAAACCTAGCGACAATGAATCTCTATTTCTTGAGGTAGTTACACATTTATTCTCCTTCCTAATAATAACATGTTATCAGTGATAACCCAGAGAAAAAATCTCTTTCTTTTGAAATGCCCATGTGCCAGCAACTTGACAGTAAACACAGGGAACACATTTAAGACTTGCTTTGGTAGACAAACTACACATTCAAAAATTTCCTTAGAAATTGGGATGATTTTCTATTGAACATCAGGTACAAAAGACTAGATTTTTATTTCAATGATAGTTTCATAATAAGACAATGGAGAATATGAAAATCTTTGTTTTGTAGAAATAAATACAAGGTGACAAGCCAGTGCTACTTTGTAACCTCCTGATCTAGTTAAGTATGCACAGAAATAAATACACACACACACACACACACACACACACACACACACACACACATACACATACACACACATATTGATACATTTAAGGTTGTATTGGATCAATATTTTTAGGCTTTTTTTTCACTTTTATATCATTTTAATTACATGCAAGTATTAAGGTCAGTTCTAGGTTGAACAACTAGCAATACAATAAATGCAAATAGTCAAGGAACAAGCAAGACAATAAACACAAATAATCAAAGAACAAGCAAGGCAATAAACAAAAGCCCATGATCATTTCTGTGATCACTGTTTCTAAATGCTTATCAGGATGACCAAAATATCTGAGCCTACTTCCCTGTCCTAGCCCAAAGTCATTTTCATGCCTGAAGCCTTCTTCTTTTTCTAGCCCAATATTTAGATTCCTGCCTGAAATTACTTCTTTGTTTGAGCCTAATGTCAGATACCTGCCTGAAGCCAATTTCCTTGTCCTTAGCCAATGTCACATTCCTGCCAAGCAGCCCATTTTCTTGTCTTTGGCCAATGTCAGAATCCTGCCAAGCAGCCCACATAGGTCTTCACATATCTCCCTTTTTTATTTCATAAACAAGACTGAGCCTTTTTAAAATTGTTCTGACAAGAATCCCTTCCTTACCCTTTCATGGAATATGCATTATCAAAAGTTATGCACTTCTGTCTTAGGTTGGTACCACTCTGTGCAGAACCTTCTCTGTCCTTCGCTTGACAGACTGTTAAATTAATAACTCTGTCTAGGGGTCTATTTTCAGTTTCAAGCCATGTATTTTGGCTGCCAACATACTGATATTGTTAAAGACAAGCTTTAACATGATGAGCAGAAAGAAAAGTATACCCAGGACAAAAGTATACCCTGAACAAGCCATATATGCCATTTTTGAAGCTTGACCAAAATAGAAATACTGACCTCAGCCCACGGATAATTTTTTTTTTATTTTTTAGGCTTTTTCTCTTTTTTTTAATTGAATGTTTTCTTTCTTTACATTTCAAATGTTATCCACTTCCCAGGTTCCCCACTCCCTGAAACTCCCTAACCCTTCCCCTGCTTCTTTAAAAAAAAAAAAATTGGATATTTTATTTACATTTCAGATGTAATCCCCTTTCCACATTTTCTCCCCACTGAAAACCCCCTACTCCCTATGATTGGGTTACCTCACTCAGGATGATATTTTCTAGTTCCATCCATTTACCTAAGAATTTCTGGAATTCATTGTTTTTAATAGCTGAGTAATATTCCATTGTGTAAATGTACCACATTTTCTGTATCCATTCCTCTGTTGAAGGACATATGGGCTCTTTCCCCCTTCTGGCTATTAGAAATAAGGCTGCTATTAACATAGTGGAACATGTGTCCTTGATGTATGTTGGAGCATCTTCTGGCTATATGCCCAGAAGTGGTATAGCTGCGTCTTCAGGTAGTGCTATGTCTAATTTTCTGAGGAACCGCCAGACTGATTTTCAGAGTGGTTGTACCACTTTACAATCCCACCAAGAATGGAGGAGTGTTCCTCTTTCTCCATATATTCTCCAGCATCTGCTATCACCTAAATTTTTTTATCTTGGCCATTCTGACTGGTGTGAGGTGGAATCTCAGGGGTGTTTTGGTTTGCATTTCCTTGATAAGGATGTTGAACATTTTTTTATGTGTTTCTCAGCCATTCGAATTTCCTCAGTTGAGAATTCTTTGTTTAGTTCTGTACCCCATTTTTAATAGTGTTATTTGGTTGTCTGGAGTCTAATTTCTTAAGTTCTTTGTATATATTGGATATTAGCCCTCTATTGGATACAGGATTGGTAAAGATCTTTTCCCAATCTGTTGGTTGCTGTTTTGTCCTATTTACAGTGTCCTTTGCCTTACAGAAGCTTTGCAATTATATGAGGTCCAATTTGTCAATTCTTAATTTTAGGCTATAAGCCAATGGTGTTCTGTTTAGGAACTTTTCTCCTGTGCCTAGGTATTTGAGGGTCTTCCCCACCTTCTCTTCTATTAGTTTCTGTGTATCTGGATAATTTTTATCAGCAGTATTTGTAGCACCAAAGCTCAGCAGAGCACCATTATTAAAACTCATACTAAAACTATGCAAAGTTAAACCATCCAGGGAGGTGTTAGAATTATGTCACATATCCTGTAAGAGTCTTTAAAGTTTTTCCTAATTATAATGACTATCATTGTAAATTTTAGAAGTAACACAAATCCGTTGGTATTTGGAATGACACTTGAGATATCTACTTATTCTTAAAATCTGAATCTCCTTGCAATAATTTGAATAGGATAAAGAGCATCAATCTGTTTTTCCAAATGCCTATTTCAATCCTCTCATATACTCAGGACATTAGTAACATTTTTTGCTAAATGATTAACAAAGTAGCTGTCTTAATTTTTTGTGTTAAAGCAATTGCAGAATAAGTGGTTATAGCAATTAATGTAAGTAAAGCTGTTATACCATCAATAATCAAGAGCACTACCCTTTTACTTCTGCTTAATGCCTGACTCATTTCTTCTAGTACCTGCAAGCTTTTTTCAGAAAACCAAGTTTTTGTAATACTCAGGGCAATAAGACAAAAGCTGGTTTGATAGACCCCCATAACAAACTTGCCAGGTTTCAACACACTAACACAAGTAGAAGTGGTACAATCAATACAACTTACATTATATATTGTAGAATAAACAAAAGTATTTTTAACATGACAATTAAAAGAGCCTTAATACATGCCCTAACACTTGTTTGAAATCCAGATCCTGTCCCAACTTTATCTCTTGCTAAAATAACATCATAGAACATTGTAGCTAACTTCTAAATATTTCTCTGAAAATGACCAGAACCATCCTTCCAAATGAAGATTGTTATTTCCAATATTGGATTGTTTTCTTGACTAGTACATGGTTGAGTTTGAATAACTGGTCTCATTTTTAAAAAATACAAGACTCATTATAACTTTCTTTTTTGATTCTCTTTCCCACAAGGTCTTAAAACTTGAGGCAAGGCAGCTTGTCCCATCTGGGATAGAGGTAAGCAAAGGTGGGTCAGGAACATGTGTTCAATACAGCTTACCAGTCACTATTGTCAGGGTGTTCAGTAAGCTCACAGGTCAGCATTAGTCTTTGTTCCATCATCAGCATGTCTCACCAATCAGTCTGGCAGCCACCATGCTCCTTCAGCATCCTGCAGAAAATAACATAAACATGCCCTCTTCCCCATATTAGAACCTGCTCAGAATTATGCCATATTCCAGTAAGTGGATCCTTCCTTTTCACATAGGCATAAGTATTCCTAGTTGTAGGGTGCCATAGACACTCTGCAGAAAGTTCCATGGGGCTCAATTTTTTTTAAAAAAATTTAAAATAAAAAGAACATGATTTAAATAAATTTGTGATGCACTAGGATATACCTCCTCCTCTTGTATTTTATGAAGATATTGTTTAAAGTTCCATGGGCCTCTTTCATAATTCTTTGTCCTTGCGATTGTTAGGAATCCTAGTAATATTTTGATATTAAATTATTGACAAAAACTCTTGAATGCTCTACTGCAATAGCCAGTGCCATTATCTATCTTAATCTTTTTTGGGACAGCCAACATAAAAAAAAAAAAAAAAAAACAGTGTAGGCAATAATTAATTACAGTTTTAGTTTCTTATGCTGTTAAAGCAGTTGCAACTAGAAAGCCTGGGAGGGTGTCAATAGTCACATGTACATATTTTAATGTCCAAAATCAGAAATATGAATACCATCCATTTGCTATAATTGATTAGGTATGAGTCCTCAAAGATTAATGCCATTTTGTGATACAGAAAGAAATTGAGGCCATTCAGGACAAGTCTTTACAATTTGATGTGCATTCTCTAAAAATACCAAATTGTTGTCTCAAAGTATTGCTATTTTGATGATGCAAAGAATGAGATTGTTTGGCTAACTGTTCCTGTGTAAGGCCTATAATCTGCCTGGTATACAAATCTGCTGTGGCATTGCCCTAAGTAGTCCAAGCAATCCAGTATGAACACTTAAATATACTATAAAGTTAATGAACAGTGTGTTCTCTATGATTTAGTTAAATTTGCATAACTAATTGCAAAATTTGAGAATTAGCAGTAACTAAAAGAGCAACAGTTTCAAGTAACTGTAATCCATGAGTTATATATTGGCTGTCAGAATACAAAATAAAAGCTTGATTTTTCAGCATTTCTTTCTTCTTTATTTATTTGAATATTTTAGTATATTTCAAAAGTTATCCTAATCCACCCCCAAATCCCCTATCCCATCCAACCTCATTATTGTTATTTTATTGTTGAGAATAGTTTTGCTATCCTGTTTTTTTGTCATTCCAAATGAATTTGCAAATTACTCTTTCTAACTGTATGAATAATTGAGTTGGAATTTTGATAGGGATTGCATTGAATCTGTATATTGCTCTTAGCAAGATGGCCATTTTTACTATATTAATCCTGCCAATCCATGAGGATAGGAGATCTTTCCATCTTCTGAAATCTTCTTTAATTTCTTTCTTCAGTGACTTGAAGTTCTTCTCAAACAGATCTTTCACTTGCTTGGTTAGATTCACACCAAGGTATTTTATATTATTTGTGACTATTGTGAAGAGTGTCATTTCACTACTTTCTCAGCCTGTTTATTCTTTTAGTAGAGGAAGGCTATTGATTTGTTTGAGTTAATTTTATGTTCATCTACTTTGCTGAAGTTGTTTATCAGTTTTAGGGGGTTTCTGGTAGAAGTTTGGGGGTCACTTATGTATACTATCATATCATCTGCAAATAGTGATAATTTGGCTTATTCTTCTCCAATTCTTATCCCTTTGACCTCCAGTTTTTGTCTTATATCTCTGGTTACAACTTTGAGTGCTATATTGAGTAAGTAGCAAGAGAGTGTGCAACCTTGTCTAGTCCCTGATTTTAGTGGGATTGCTTCAAGTTTCTCTCCATTTATTTTGATGTTGGCTATTGGTTTGCTGTATATTTATTACTTTTACTATGTTTAATTATGTGCCTTGAATTCCTGATATTTCCAGGACTTTTAATATGAAGGGGAATTGAATTTTGTCAAAAGCTTTCTGAACATTGAGAGAGAAAATGATGTGCTTTTTTTTTCTTTGAGTTTGTTCATATACTGGATTATATTGGTTGATTTCTATATATAGAAACACCCTTGCATATCTGTGACAATGCCTATTTGATCATAATGGATGATTGTTTTGATCTGTTCTTGGATTTGGTTTGCAAGTATTTTATTAAGTAGTTTTGCTTTGATATTAGTAAGGGAGATTGGTCTGAAGTGTTCTTTGTTGTGTCTTTGTGTGGTTTATGTATGAGCATAATTGTGGTTTCATACAATGAAATAGGTAGTGTTTGTTTTATTTCTATTTTGTGGAATAGTTTAAAGAGAATTGGTGTTAGATCTTTCTTGAACATCTGATCAAATTCTGCACTAAAACCATCTGGACTTGGGGTTTATTTATTTATTTATTTGAGACTTTTAATGACTGCTTCTATTTCTTTAGGGAATATGGTACTGTTTAGATGGAATATTTGTTCCTTATTTAATTTTGGTACCTGGTATCTGTGTATAAAATTATCCATTACATCCAGAATTTCTAGTTTTGTTAAGGTTTTTGTAGTAGGATCTGATAATTCTTTTAATTTCCTTGGTTCCTGTTGTTATGTCTCCCTTTTCAGTTCTGATTTTATTAATTTGTATACTGTGTCTGTGCCCTCTGGTTAGTCTGGCTATTTATCTTGTTGATTTTCTCAAAGAACCAGATCCTGGTTTTGTTGATTCTTTGTATAGTTCTTTTAGTTTCTACTTGGTTGATTTCAGCTCTGTGTTTGATTATTCCCTGCTGTCTAATCCTCTTGGGTGTATTTGCTTCTTTTATTCTAGAGCTTTCAGGTGTGTTGTCAAACTGCTAGTGTATAGTATCTCCACTTTCTTTCTGTAGGAAAGTAGAGCTATGAGTTTTCCTCTTAGCACTGTTTTGTGTGTGTGTATGTGTGTCCCACAAGTTTTGGTATGATGTGCCTTCATTTTCATTAAATTCTAAAATGTCTTTAATTTCTTTATAACTTCCTTTACCAGGTTATCATTGAGTAGAGCATTGTTCAGCTTCCACATATATGTGGGTTTTTTATTGTTTTTGATATTATTGAAGACCAGTCTTAGTCTGTGGTGACTTGATAGGATACATAGAATTATTTCAATTTTATTGTATCTGTTGAGGCATGTTTTGTGACCAATTATATGGTCAATTTTGAAGAAGGTACTATGAGGTGCTGAGAAGAAGGTATATTCTTTTGTTCTAGAATGAAATGTTCTATAGATATCTATTAATTCTGTTTGGTTCATAACTTCTCTTAGTTCCACTTCATCTCTGTTTACTTTCTGTTTTCATGATTTATCCATTGCTGAGTGTGGTGTTGATGTCTCCTACTCTAGTTGTGGAAAGTACAATATATGCTTTGAGCTTTAGTTAAGTTTCTTTTATGAATGTGGGTGCCCTTGCATTTGGAACATAGATGTTCAGAATTGAGGGTTCTTCTTTTTTTTTTTTTTTTTTTTTTTTTTTTTTGACGAGTATGAAGTATCCTTCCTTATCTTTACTTTAGGTTAATAATAGAATGGCTACTCCAGCTTGTTTCTTGGAACCATTTGCTTAAAAAAAGGTTTTCCAGCCGTTTATTCTTTGTCATTGAGGTGTGTTTCCTGAATGCAGAAAAATTATTAGTTCTCTTTATGTATCCCCCTTTTTAGTCTAAGTCATTTTATTGAGGAACTGAGTCCATTGATCTTAAGAGATATTAAGGAAAAATTATTGTTGCTTCCTTTTTTGTTGTTATTAGAAGTGGAATTATGTTTTTGTGGCTATCTTCTTTTGGGTTTGTTGGAAGAAGATTAATTTCCTGCTTTTTCTTTCTTATGTTGGAGTTTTCCCTTTACTATCCTTTGTTGGGCTGGATTTGTGGAAAAATATTATGTAAATCTGGTTTTGTCATGGAATATCTTGGTTTCTCCATCCATAGTAATTTAGAGTTTTGCTGGGTATAGTAGCCTGGGCTGGCATTTGTGTTCTCTTAGGGTCTGTATGACATCTGTCCAGGATCTTCTGGTTTCTGGTGAAAAGTCTGGTATAATTCTGAAAGATTTGCCTTTATAAGTAACTTGACCTTTTTTTTCTATAATTTTCTTAAAGATATTTACTGGCCCTTTAAGTTGGGAGTCTTTATTCTCTTCTATACCTATTATCTTCAGGTATGGTCTTCTCATTGTTTCCTGTGTTTCCTGGATGCTTTGGGTTAGGAGCCTTTTGTGTTTTGCATTTTCTTTGACAGTTGTGTTATTTTTTTTTCCTATGGTATTTTCTGCAGCTGAAATTCTCTCTTCTATCATTTGTATTCTGTTGGTGATGCTTGGATCTATGACTCCTGTTCTCTTTTTTTAGGTTTTCTATCTCCAGGGTACTCCCTTTTTGATTTCTTTATTGTTTCTACTTTCATTTTTAGATCCTGGATGGTTTTGTTCCATTCCTTCACCTGTTTTGTTGTGATTTCTTGTAATCCTTTAAGGGATTTTTGTGTTTCCTTTTTAAAGGCTTCTACCTCTTTACCTGTGTTCTCCTGTATTTCTTTAAGGGAGTTATTTATGTTATTCTTAATGTCCTTGATCATCATCATGAGAAGTGATTTTAAGTCACAATCCTGCTTTTCTGGTGTGATGAGATATCCAAGATTTGTTATGGTGGGAGAACTGGGTTCTGATGATGCCAAGTAATCTTGGTTTCTGTTGTTTAGGTTCTTGAATTTACCTTTTGCCACCTAGTTCTCTGTAGTGCTACTTGCCTTGCACTCACTGTCTTTGACTGAAACCTCTCTCTCTTTTTATTTTGCTTGTGTTAGAACTCCTCAGAGTCTACCTTTCTCTGTGATCCTGTGATCCTGAGACCCTGTGTGTACTATCTGCTAGGAGTCAGGCTCCCTCTGAGATCCCGGAATCTTGGCATGACCAATCTTCTGAGATCCTGTGATCATTTGATCCTATGTTCCTGGCGTGTTAGAGCTCCTGGGAGGACAGCTTCCTCTGGGTTTTGTGGGATTGGGCGCAGAGATGGTGCCCAAGGTCTGCTCCAGGCACTGGCGTAGACTGAAAGTATGAATTGGATCAAATTTATTGACACAGTCATATAAATTCTGTGTTGAGTTTGACTCATCTCAAATTCAAATCTAGGATTCTTATTTGACCCTATTTCAAACAAAACGAAAAGTTAAAGGCTAGCAGCCTCTTGTAGCCCAATTTTATTGATTCGAATCTTATAAAGCATATTCAGGTGATTTATTATTGAAAGATGGTTTTCATGATTAAATAGATCTTAGGAATAGATTTTCTTAATATATTACTAGGTTACTTTTTAAAGATTTCACAGTGTGGACATCATTACACTGTTTATTGATGACTATTATGAATGAATAAACAAACGTTCCATAATATACTCTAAAACAGGTCCTTGACAAAACTTGCTCATCTTTATATCTTTAAGAACACCATACACAATCAATACCTTTCATCCTCTTGCAGATTAAATTCAGTGAAAAAGAAATATCACATACTTTAAAATTATATATTTGAGATAAGTATATGCATAAAGAGAAAGATCAGTCTCATGTTAATTGAGGTATTAGAAACACATTTGAAGTACATCAGGGTTATGTTCTCTTTCATGATATGCTCTTTATTCTATTATTAAAATTTAAACATATACAATTCACACTCTCTACCACATTAATAAGGCCATTTTGCTGTGACTTATCCATGATCTTAAATATATATTAAGTTACTTACTATTTCTTTGGTGGCTGAGTTTTATAGAGAAACCAGGCCAAGAATGATTCTGGAGTAGCCTTTGGATCTATTGTTAGATTGTTCTTGCATAGTCAATGATAACTAAGGTTGGAACAGTTTTTTATCACTTAACTCTCATGTTTCTGGCATTACTGAGTTTCTCTAGGACCATAGCTATTCTAACATAGTTTCTGCTGATGATAATTCATTTTATGAGTCATGTTCTTGGGAACACATTTCCAAATATTT
This sequence comes from Arvicanthis niloticus, assembly GCF_011762505.2. NCBI lineage: Eukaryota > Metazoa > Chordata > Mammalia > Rodentia > Muridae > Arvicanthis > Arvicanthis niloticus. The sequence continues at coordinate 41,414,456 of NC_047673.1, forward strand.
GACTAAATATGATCCTATACAGGCTTTACAGAAGTGTTTTATCTTTAAATTGGTTGACTTTTTAAGAATGCACTAACTTGCATGAGAGGGGTGGGCTGTATCCCTTCAACTGAAGCATGTACACACCTAACATCTCTACTAACCTATTTGTATTGAGATTTTGCCAGTATGTTACTTGAGGATTCCATGTGTGTCTTAGTAATTTTTTATTGCTATAAAATGACATTGTGATCGAGGAAACTTATAGAAGAGAAAATTTATTTGAGACTCATAGTTTCATATTTAAAATCTGTCACTACCACTTTGGGAAGCATGGGCACAGATAGACAAGCATTGCATTGGAGCAGTAGCAGAGAGCTTACACCATGAACCATTGAATGACATCGTGACACTGTAACCTATTAGGTTAACTGCCACATCCCCTTCCCACTGGTTCATCAAGTCTCTGCAGGAATAAGCACATCCCACTGAGGCCAGACAAGGCAGTCTCAGCTACATACCAGTGAGTGGTAGCTCAGTCTTTGAAAACTGCCACAGTTTGAGGTTAGTTGACACTATTGGCCTTCCTGTGGAGTTGCCATCACCTTGAGGACCATCAATCCTTTTCCTACTTCATTCATAGATGTCCCCAACCTCCATCCAATGTTTGTCTGTGGGTATCTGCATCTGTGTCAGTAGGCTGCTGGGTAGAGCCTCACAGAGTGCTGCTATGCTAGGTTCTTGTCTGCAAGCACAACATATGTTGGGGTCCACACTAGCCCCATGTTGGGGCGGCCAAAAACGTCACAGCCCAGGCAAAATGTTGAGGCCCGGGCCAACCCACGTTTGGGCGGCCACTGTATCCCGGCCCAAGCTGCCGCTCCGGTCTGCGGGTCGGGGTTCAGCAAGAGCGAGGGTGAGGGCAGACTCTACCTAATGTCTGATGTGTCTGATTCGTCTGATCTCAGTCTGATTCTGATCTGTTCTGTCTCTGCTTTTTATATGTCTCACTTCTAAGCCACGCCTCTAAGTTACATCTTTAATCATGCCCTTAGGTCTTGTCTCTAACTCTGATCTCTATACTTCTAAGTCATACTCTTAAGTCACACACCTTTAATCTCACACACCTTTAATCTCATGTACCTTTAATCTCAAGATTATCAGAGTGTGCTCAGCTGTTGTAGGCTATTGTAATCCAAATATCATGTCAGGGTATATGGCTCAAGATGGCTGCAAAGCTGATAGCCGCTTTCTGCTAAAAGTCGGCCCCCAACAAACATACATTCATTAATAGTGTGAGGGATAAGTGCTTGCCCATGGGAAGGGCATCAAAATGGGCCAGGCATTGGTGGCCCATTCCTTCAGTCTCTGTCCATCTTTGTCCCTTCATTTATTTTTACACAAGATCAGTTTTTGATCAAAAGCATTGTAGGTGAGTTGGTGTCCCCATCTCTCTACTGGGAGTCCTTTCTGGCTACTGAAGGTAGTCTCTTCAGGATCCATGTCTTAATGTACGAGTATTTCAACTCAAGATCACCTGCCTTGAGTCTTAGGATCCTCCCTCATCTGGAGTCTCTGGGACTTCCTAAAGATTTCACTTAACCCCCCACTCCTGGTATCTGCCAATGACTCAGGTACTGAAATCGACAATTGATTAATGGAACCTTATGAAACTGGAAAGCTTCTGTAAGGCAAAGGACACTGTCAATCAGACAAAATAACAACCTACAAATTAGGAAAAGATCTTCACTAACACTTCATCTGACAAAGGGTTAATGTACAAAATCTATAAAGAATTTAAGAAGTTAAGTTCCAAAAGACAAAATAATCCAATAAAAATGGAGTACGGAACTAAACAGAATTCCCAAGAGAGGAATCTTAAATAGCTGAGGTACTTAAATAAGTGTTCATGTTGAGGTCCTTGATCCACTTGGATTTGAACTTTGTGCAAGGAAACAAATATGTGTCTGTTTTCATTTATCTACATACAGACAGCCAGTTAGGCCAGCACCATTTATTGAAGATGCTTTCTTTTTTACATTGTATCTTTTTGACTTTTTTGTTAAAGATCAAGTGTGTATAAGTGTGTCGTTCTATTTCTGGGTCTTCAATTTTATTTCATTGATCAACCTGCTGTTTTTTACCAATACCATATAGTTTTTATCACTATTGCTCTGTAGTAGAGCTTAATGTCAGGGATGATGATTTTCCTGGCTGTTTTTTATTGTTAAGAGTTATATTTTCTATTCTGGGTTTTTCGACTTTCCAGGTGAATTTGAGAATTGCATTTTACGTTTCTTTGAAGAATTGTGTTGGGATTTTGATGAGGATTGCATTGAGTCTGTAGGGAGTGGTACTATTAGGAGGTGAGGCCTTTATGGAGTTAGGAGAGAGCTTTGAGAAATTGTGTGACTGTGGAGATGGGTTTTACCAGTCTGTTCCTTTTTGCCTTCAGAACAAAACATAGAACTCTCAGTTTCTGTGCTATGCCTGCACGAACACTGCCATGTTCCTGCCTTGATGATAATGGACTGGACCTCTGAACCTGCAACCCAGCCCCAATTAAATGTCCTTTATAAGAGTTGTCCTGTCTGTTCATAGCAGTAAAACCATAACTAGGACATATTTACTCATAGATAAGTGGATATTAGACAAAAGGTTCTGAATGTACATGATATACCATATGGATGCAAAGAAATTAAACAAGAAAAAAGGCCCAAGTGAGGATGTTTGAATTCAACTTAGAATGGGGAACAAAATAGACATGGAGGCATCAGGGGTAATAGAGAAGCAGTATCAGGCATGGGGAGAGACAGGAGGGAGATCCATAGGGCCAGGAGAACGAATGGGGTGAGTCTGAAGCCTTAAACCCATCCCCAGTAACAGTCTTTCACTGACAAGGTCATACCTACTAAACCTCTCTAAACATTTATGTTGTAACAAACCAAAATCCCAGTTGTTTGATTTTACCAAATGATGATTCTGGTGAGAGCCTGCTAGCTCATAGTGGCAGAGAAATCACCCAGTTGACCTTCATAATCCACCAATCTCCCAGAAAGAAAAAGTTCTTCTCTTTCTCCACCATGATCTTAAATATACGTCAACTCAAAGATCCTACTTTCTATTTACTTCTGTTCATTCCCTATTAACTGGTTCCTTGCTCCACTGGACCTATGGTTGCCTTTATTTATCTCTTCTATTAAAAGTGTGTGCTAGGGCTGAGCCACACCACAAGTAGTTGTTTACAGTAAACAAAAGCTCTAGGATCAAAGGTTGAGTCACAATTGGAAACAGATTCTCACTGTTGACATTCTCAGGCTTCACAATGTAATTAAATATCCTGTAACACTTCAAACTAGAGGCCAAGAATTCAAACAGATGAGCCTATAGAGACCATTCTCCTTCCAACTCCCAAAATTTGCAATATTGTTTTGATTTCAAATAGTCTTTTGGTTTAAACTGCAACTTCCCTCAATCTCTAGCCTGTGGATTAATGCCTTATTTAATCCCCACGTCTCCACAGTCATGTGAGACAATCCCACTATTTATCTACACTACCCTATTGTTTCTAATTATTATGAGAACTGAGTAACAGGATTTATCATTCCTTTTCCAGTTATTATTTTGCATAATATGCAAGACAGGTCTTGTGGTACAAGGCTATAATTCATGCCCTCATGAATACAGGGCAGGAAGATTGCAAATCTTAGAGCTACAAAGGCTAGAAGGTAAAGTAAAAGCTGGTCAGGGCTATACACTGACACCCTGTCTAAAACCAATGCCAATAAAAACAGGGGAAAGAAAGAAAGAAAGAAAGAAAGAAAGAAAGAAAGAAAGAAAGAAGGAAATCTCCTAAATTTTGTTAACACTATTTTTTTTTTTTTTTATTTTTACTCTTCAAGTCAAGGAATCATACTGTTTTCCTGATTCTGATATTATGCATAACAAACTATTTCTTTTTTTTTTTTTTTTTTTTTTTTTTGCTTTCCATTAAAAATTTTAAATTTCTTTTTTAACTAAGTTGAATGTTTAGTGGACTCTTTAAAACCTTAATTTTCAAGTATTTTATTTTTCTAAGATACAGGTGTTATTTATTTATATGCTTATGCTTTGGATATTTTGTGACTCTTCATTTAAATATAGAAGATCCCTTGAAATTTGTCTTGCTCTATACATAGCTATAAAAGTTCCTTTGTAAACTAATTAAAATTCCTCCATATATAGTACTAACAACTCTTGCAAAATGTATACATTCAGAACTGATCCAAGTTATCGCCTTAATTTTTTTACTTTCAATACACACAATTGATTTTCTTCTTTCAGCTAAATAAAACATGAATATATCAGTTATAAAAATTAAAATATTAATAATTAAAATATTAAATATATATGTATCTATACATGTATACTCCCTTTAGTGACTAACAATTATATTCGGATAAAGAGAAATGGTTTCAAATGGTAGATGTTCTTGACCCTAAATTTTGACAAGAACCTATAAAACATATGGAGAAGGCATAACTTTTTACTGCTAGTTCTTCTGAGATAGTTATAAAAGCATAAAATATATTTAAACTTGTCTCGATTTGAAGCCTTACTGCTCATGGGACCATATAATATAAAAACCACAGCTTTTTATAAACAAAGATCAGTCGTGTTATTTACTGGTTCCCACAAGCTTAAGACGAAGAAAAATAGATCTTTGGCATCATTAAATGAATAGAAACTCATACATTTCTAGACAAAAAAAAAACATTTTAAGAAATTATATCTATTGATGCACTAGAGAAATAAATGAATGGCAAGCATAGATCCTTATCAGAAAAAGAACATATTACCATTAAAAATACCAGTCTCTCTACCAACAAGAGTGCATTTTAAGCTATTATTTAAGTAGCAGTTCAATCAGAATGCCAGAGTGCTGTATCTCAGTCATATGGTAGATACATTTTTTATTTATCTTTTATTGGATATTTCCTTTATTTACATTTCAAATGTTTTTCCCTTTCTCAGTTTTCCCTCCAGAAACTCTCTATCCTATACCCCTCATCCTGCGTCTATGAGGGTCTTTCCACACCCACCCACCCACTCCCGGCTCCCCTCCTTGGCATTCCCCTACACTGGGTTATCAAGCCTTCCCAGCACCAAAGGCCTCTCCTCCCATTGATGCCCAACAAAGCCACCCTCTGCTACATATACAGCTGGAGCCATGGGACCCTCCATGTGTACTCTTTGGTTGGTGATTTAGTCCCTGGGAGCTCTGAGCAGTCTGGTTGGTTGATATTGTTGTTCTTCCTACAGGGGTTGAAAAAAAAAAAACCCTTTCACCTTCTTCAGTCCTTTCTCTAATTCCTCATTTGGGACCCCTGTGCTCAGTCCAATGGTTGGATGCAAGCATCTGCCTCTGCATTTGTCAGGCTCTGGCAGAGCCTCTCAGAAGACAGCTATATCTTGCTCATATTTTTCATAGCCATTAATTTTCTGTATTTCCTCATCTATGGCAAGGGTTTTTTTTGGTGTTTCCTCTATCTGTGTAGGCATATTAACTGGTAATTTAACTATACAGAGCTTGTTTAGGCAATAATATTTTTGAGTTTCATGCATACAGTTTCCTGTCAAATATCAAGTAAACTATCTCACTATAGATAATATGGTCTCCTTTCTCTTAAAACATCCCCTCCCTCCTTTCAACAGTGTTTCCCAACAGTTAGGTATTGATAAAGGCTTTATTATTGATATATCATCCAGACCTGGATGATCAATTGTTTTCTGTATTTGAACAGTTATGGTTTTCTGTATTAGCCTTCATCTGCTGGAGAAAAAAAAAAGGTCCCTTTGCAAAGGGTTGAGAACTGTACTAATCTGTGGATGTATAATATGTGTTTGGAACACAATTTAAGAAGACTTGAATTTCCAGATTGAGGAGATATGGGGGGGGTATCACTAGATCAGAAGAGAATGGAAAAAGAAAATGGGGGAAGGATAATAGAGGGGGGTGACCAGGAGGAGAGTGGTGAGCAGAAGGTAAAGTGAATAAAATTGAATTAAAAAAGAGAAATTGACAATAAGATAATCTTTCTCTAGGATCCATGATGTCATCGCCAATTATAGGTAGGTGACTGGGCTTGGATTCCCTTCTACTGAGTAAGGTTTAAGCACATTTAGGAAGCTCTTGGATATTCCCAAGAAGAAGTACCACTGCTTCACCCTTAAGAAGAAACATCAGGATCTATTCCTGCTCATTGTGTGGTTAACAGCATGTGTAGGAATATTGATGCTCTTCTCTCTTGGCAGGTGCACATTCAAATAGCATGAAAACTAGAGCTGTAGGAAGAAACTGTCTTATCAGTCTCATCTCAGGTCCTCAAGTCCTATATATGAAGTATGTAGTATCTTCTATAATAGGGTTTTGCTTTCAGATTATAAAATGCAACCAAGAGATATGACAATAGCTTATGTTTGAGAGAATCTCCACGACTCCACTAACCTACAACTTAAAACAATGCTTCCCATTCCTAGCACTGGGATGTTTCTCAGATAGTGTCTAGTAGGTAACAATATCTTTCCAAATGGTACAACAATATTTTAATTATTTGGGTATATATACACATAAACACATATAGTATCTTTAAAGTATATATGAAATGATGTTTCTTTAGGATTTTAAAACATTCTTAGTGTTATGCATACCTTCTTTTCTTCTCTCTATGTATTTATCTACTTTTTATTTCCCAGTTAAACATTCTATCTCCATTTCCCTTTCTTCTTTCTTAATATTTATTCCTTTGAGAACTCTTCATTGAGATCTATAGCCCATTTTCAATTTAATTCTTTATATGTTTTAAAACATACTTGATATTAATCATTTATAAGATGTATAACTAGAACAGATTGTTTTTCTAATTTCTTGGCTTCTTTTTCACTATATTGATAATGTTGTTTTCTGTAAAAAAGATTTGTATTTTATGTGGGTGCATGTGTCCGTGGTTGTGCTTAGTTACAGAGTGAGTGCAGTCCCAATTAGAAAGTATTTTAAGGCACATATGTCTACCAGAGTATTGCCTAGCTTTGCTTACACAATTTCCTTTTGGGGGGTTCACATTGAAGTTTCACATTAGATTTGATATTTCTTTTCAGTTTGGTAAATACATGAGTGTAGGAGGAGCTAAGGTGGGAGGAGTAAAGAAAGGAAGAGGAGGAGGAAGAGGAGAAGGAAGGAGAAGAAGAGGAGAAGGAAGAGGAAGAGCTAGGAAAAAGACAGAGAAAAGAGAGAGGGGACATGGAGGCTGATGTTGGTTTGTTTGTAGCAGTCAGAGGTAGTTGGTATATGTAGTTTGGGTATTGGATTACACCTCTGATTGTAAAGGCATCTTGTTATTGATCATAACTAAATATATAAGCCTTTGGATAATTTAAGCATTAGAGTCTCATTTTATTATTGGGCCCACATGGTTGGTGAGATGGCCTGGGCAATGCCCAGCATTGCAGAGACAGTGTGGAAGATTGGCAGAGCCATCTCATGCTGACACCTCATTGGTGGCAAGGCTGGTGTTTCTGGCTGGCCGTTTCTAGTTGTGGTGTGCATGTGGCCTCTGGCCATGCAACATGGCAGCTGAGCTAGGCAAAGATGCTGCAGCTTAGATGGCTTGACCAGTGGCCGTTTTTTTAAATGATTGCTACAAGACATGAGCAATTTCCTTCTACATCTGCAATCAAATTTTCCAAGTACCCTTTCTTGTTGAAGATGCTGTCTTTCTCCCAATCTGAATTTTTGGCATTGTTTTGGTCAAACATTAAATATATTTCTATGCATTCATGTTTCGGACTTCCACATTTTTCACTAATGTTCATGCATATATCTGAGTAAGTCTGTTATGCTTTATTCATGATAGCTCTGTAATATAGCTTGAAATCTTGTATGGAAATACCTCCATAATTCTTGAACCTGTACATCCATGCTCTGTACCATTCAATTCACAATAGTTACTAAATAAATAAATGGATAGCTTTATATATATATATACACACACATACACACACACATACACAACAATATATAAATATGTATATATATACATATATATGTATATATATATTGAGACTATATTCTGCTGTTTAAGAAAGTGAAATACTTGATATTTAAAGATATGCTCATAGAACCAGAAAATATTACACTGATTGGTGTAACGTTGACCCCCAAATGTCACATATGACATCTCATTTGAGGATTCCATCTCTGGAACTTCAGATTTGAATATATAACTTGAAGTAGTCACAGAATATAGGATAATATAAATAGACCAAAGACATAAGAATATCTAGAGATGAGTACAGTGATGTATAGGTGTAATCAATTATGAGATTGGTAAAACTAGATGTGCACTTTAACCGAGGAGTAGAAAAAAAGGAAGTCAGTCAATATTCCCCCACCCACATAAAGCCTGTGAACCACATCAGTGACAGAGAATGCTTATCCTAAGGATATAATACTCCCATTTTTTGTTGGGAAAACCCAGCAGCTACCTAATTGGACTTACATATGTTCCATAGATGGGGTTCATGTCTTTAACACCCTAATGCACAGCCTGTGACTGGGGAGGAATTTATTACTGCCATATTTACTAAATGAACACAGCATTCTTTGGAATGCCTATACCCATAGATAAAGGTAGTTCTCATTTCTCATCAAAGAAGCATCTTTTTGTCAGTGATGAAGGTTACTACTGAGATACTCAGTTGGTCAAATTACATAGAATAATGGATGAGGGAGTGCTCATCACCTACTGATCAATGTGCAATATAGACTCTGAGACTAAAACTTAGAGATAATTGCAGAAGAGGAGACAAAAAATTGTAAGCATTAGAAGATGAGGAGCCCTAGCTATAATGTCCTCTAGACATTGCAGAAATGTTCCATTCATGGTATAATAACAAGATAGTTTTTAAATAGACCCATATAAAAATCACATGTATTGACATGCCAAAAGAGATGATGGAAATTTCACAAATTTACTCTCAAATGAAGCAATAGAAAATAAACAGCAACTAAGAGATAAAAAACAAGTCTTCAGCAGGAACAAAATCACTGATAAACTAAACAGCAGTATGATTATCCTAAACTTATGTACATATGTGCAACATTGAATAAATTCAAAGGCTGGGGGGGTATATAAGAAACTTGTATACACACACAGAGAGAGACACATATATTCTTTTGGTATATCATTACAAATTATCACAGTGTTAAGTAGTTTTATGTTTAAAATAGAGTCATAGCATCAACAAATGGGGAAGAAAATCCAGAAAATTAGATAAGAGTAAATTCAATCTTAAGGTTTAAGAACTCATATGTACATCTTGTTCTTATCATAGACCATAATTAACCTGTCAATATGAGCAATCTAAGTCATTTTTCTCATAGAAAAATTCTTTTACATTTTATATATTATCTGCTTTTCCTCTATATACAAAACAGGTCCTGCTGTGTCTATCTTTCTGTTAGTTCTTCTTTAGCTGACATTTACCCCTTTGACCACAATCAGTATTACTCTCTTATTCAATAGTTCATTAGTCTCATAACTGATAAAAAGTAAACTAAAGCTTACATATTATCTGCTTTCTCTTCTCACAGAGTGATTAGTCCTTGTGACAAATGTCAGTAATGCCTACTTCAACCAGTAAGTCTGTGATAGCATCTTTATGATCAGAGCGAAGCCCTCTGCGTAGAATACCTGATACAGTTACCCTCGACTTTAACCTTTACTGCAAACATCCACCTTACTTGTCACCCACAACATTGATGAACTTGTTTCTCCCTTTGCACAAATTGCTCTCCTAGTCTGGAGAACTCTGAACTTATTTTTCAAGTCTTAGAGTGAATGTCATTTCCCCCCAGCAAGTTTCCGTGACCTTCAATCTAGTATAAAATTTCTTGATGCATTCTCTCTTTTAGTATTGTGAAATTAAAAATTGTAACATCCTGTACTCTTGTTTGATGTCTATTTTCTTTCCAAAATTGTACCAGGAATTCTATAGTCCTATAGGTTTTGCCTAGTACTACATTTCCTGGAACAAGGGCCATATCAAACACATACACACATAAAAGATATCATTAGTTTCTACTAAAGTTACATGAACAAATTATCACACAATAAATACTTAGGTTTGATAAAAATCATATAACAAATATTCTTCAGTTAATTTGGAAGATGTATATGAAGCAAAATACGCATTTTCCTATTTGTTTATAGAAATATTTTTAAAATTAATCTATTCATCTTTATATAATTCATCTTTATATAATTTATATATATTCATCTTTATATAATTGCTACTTTTCCCTTGTTACCTACAATTACAGATATGTTTGTTTAGAAAAAATTGCTTTTGTTCATCAGGACTTTTTAGCACAATTTGATTTCATTCTTTTTCTATTTCCTCTAACTTGTTAGTATTCTAAGTTATTTTATTCTTTTGGATCCATATCCTTTGTTGTATTGCACATCAAATATTTTCTCAAATCTTGCATAATATAAATAAGACATTGAGAAATTTATAAGCCATTTCATTATTATATAATTCCTATAGCAATCATTCTTCACACTCTACAGTCTTCTTTAGAGTTTATGCCATAGCTGAGTAATTCAAAAAATGATTTTTTTTTATATTGTGATTTTATTACAATTTATGAATTGGTGGCCATATTATTTCTGCTCAGGCAATGTAGAGTTTTATAAAAGTGTATGTACTATAAGGTCATACACTAAATTGATTGTTTAACCAGTTTTGCTCTAAATAATCTGAAAATAACAGATATTACAATTCTGATTAAATCAGTGGTATTTAATTGACATGGTAGATTTCTGATGAATAAAAAGTGTAGCAATCAATGTATAACCTAAGTTTAGGAAAAAAAAAAAAAAAAGCAGGCATTTGTTGGTAGAGGCCATGGAGGACTAAGAGTCCTCACAATGATGGAAACAGTAAAGATCACAAATATCAAGGAGAACAATCCAGTAAACATTTTCAAGTCAATCCACCTCTGCTCTTAAGAAAAGAAAAAAATATGGAGTGAAATGGTATCACTAACCCTAAACACTGAGGCATCTTGATTAGTTTAGCTCTTGCATGGTATGTTGTATTATTATTCTTTACCAGTAGCAGAAACAAAATAAATACTACATAAAATCTTGATCTGGAGGAAATTATATGTTATTTAATAAACAACCATGTAAACAATGTGGCATGCTCCTCTCTAGCAAAATCTCATGTGTGAATGTTCACCAAATTCTTTTCTCTGTAGGAATAACTACATCGCATCAAGGACTGATGCATATAAGAGTAGCTGCAGCAAAGGTCCTCAAACTGATATTCGAACAAGTGAGACGGAGGGCTTGTTAGCAAGAAAAGTTGCTTTCAAATTCAGTGTGCCCATGAGGAATCCATTACTTTTGTTTCCAATATGCTTCGAGGTGATGCATAGTTCTTGGTATCTAAAATACACTTTGAATATGCTAGTAATCTAGTAGTGACATTTATAGACATGGCATATATGCCACACATGCCAATTTAACCATTTTAGTATGAACAAGACAATATGAATACTACAGGAATATATTTTACTTAATATATGTAGTAATTTTACATGGAATTGGCAATAATCAATGTATATATTATATTATTTTAGTGTGTGTGTGTATGTGGTATATACGTGTGCAAACGTGTGTGGGGATGGTATGTATACATTTAGGCATGTGGAATCCAGAAGTCAACACAGAGTATCTTCCACTAGCATTCTCTGCCTTATTTTGAAACAAAGTTTTTTGCTGAACATGGACATCACCTAGACCCCTACTCCTGCTATCACAAAGGCCACTGGGAGCCTGTTCTCTTTGTTTCACGTGTGCTGGGTTACAGATCTCAATGTTATTTCTGGCATTTTATGTGGTTCCCTAGGTTAGGACTTAGGTCCCTTTGTCTCTGAAGCAAGTGACTTTACCCAATGTGTCACAACCCTGATCTCCTATATTGGATTTTTAAAAGAAATATATACCTATGATATGGTGTAACATGCTCACGAAATGTAATTGACAGATATTTCGTGGATTTGCAAGTTGGAAAAGTAAATTTACGTTTCTAGCCATTTCAACATATTAAAACATTTTAGCAACTGATTTGAGCCTCATATTTTAAAATTAAATTTAAGTGAGTTCAAAAATAAATTAAAAAATTAAAAACTGTAGCCTAGGTTACCACAATTGAAATGCTAACATTTTTTTTTATGCAGCTTGCTTCCATGCTTCCAGCATGATGCTTATATTTAGTATATCATATAAAGAAAGCTTATGGCAAGATTCAGCAAATGGCATCCAATTTGTAGTTTAGTAAATGCTAGACATGCCAGATAGTCTGCTGAATGTCTCCGTTAGATAAACTAAATGAGGAAGAACTTAATTTCAATATATAAAAATGCCTTATGAACACCATAAGCAGAGACATAACTGGATCTCTGCTGTCAGAACTAAGAAATGTGAAACACACAGGAAATACATTTTCAGTTCTTCATTTTCCACATGGAGAGAACATGTTTCCCTTGCTTACTCCCTGCAGGGAAACATCTGACTCTTCTCTCCATCCACATCATTTTGAAAGATGTTTATCTCAAAGCTCCTCGGGTTACTGATTATTTACTTACTGTCCTTCCATGCCAAACTCAACCTTTCTTCTCTTCTCAATGGTACCAGCACTAGAGCCTGAGAAATAAATCATTTAAACTTGCAGCCTTAAACTAAATTTTCAGTCAGAGTTTTTATATTAGGGAAAGAAAATGGAAGGAGATAGGAAATGTGAGTTCTGTTTTTATTTTCTATCACATAACTCATGTTTTTCTCATATTTTAGCACTCGTCATCATGAATGCCCCTAGCAGTGCTACATGACTCTACTGTAATACAAACACAACATAGCATCTTCAGGGGTCTTTGAGCCCATTGTTCACACCAAACAATGTATTCACTCCTATATGGTAGGTGACAGGCTCAGGGGGAACTAATTCTCACAGCTAGAGGTTCCCCACTAGTTATCAATACACCAGACAGCTCATTTTGAAAGAACACATCTAGTGTGCATTGTTGATACCTATCTTACCACTAAGATATTTTTTTGAAACTTCCAAAATCTGAATCTGTTATATCAAACTACATCTATTAGAAACTACATATTTCACATAATTTTCATATTTTGTGGTTACCTTCGAAAATATCACAGACCTAAGAAAACATTATTGTAAATCCCTCCATCCCAATTTCAAATCTAGATAGGCAAACATTAAATTGTATTATGCTAAGTACTAATTATGGATAAGATAAACTGCAACAAAGATAATATTTTATATAAATTTTATAATGCATACCAGAATTATTCAGTATCATGATAATGTTTTCAGAGAAATCATTGTCATAGAAGAAAAAGATAAGAAACAGTGATGATATTTCAAATATTTTATTTGTTAATTAAATTATGGTCAAAATTTTTGTTTATCACCTTACACATTATGTATCAAAAGTGTTTGTTTTTCTATTCAATTGAATAAATCATTACTGTGTTTACTTATAATATTTCTTGCTACAGGAATTAATTCATTCCCCTCTTCTATCACCACTAACTTTTAAAGTTTTAGTAGATATTTCAGATGTCACACAAACATGCTACTCTTTTGTTCTTATGTACATTAAATGATGCGCTGTATATGCCCTTCTTTATGTTAAGATTAGAGAAAAAGTCTCGGAGTCATTTTCTGCATTCTTCTTCCATTCTCCCCACATTTGCTATTGAACCCAGTGCTCTGAGAATTCATCTGCAGATCCACACAAAAACTGTTCATCTTGGTGTCTACAGTGACCTTTCTGTTATTAACCTCAGATCACATCTTGTTTGACCTACCCGTGTCCTGTGTACACTCAATCCTACTTAATCATTTTCCTTTCTTCTATGTCTTCATTGTGTCTCTGACATCTAAATGCTGAGATGCCCCAGAAGTTACTCCTTGGACATTTTTTTCTGCCTCTGTACTCAATCTGCAACCTCATCCATTCTCCTTACTTTAAATAGGCTGGCAAGTCCCAAGTCTACACCTTCAGCCTCAGAACTCACGACTGAATTTATTACTTATATAACTGAATTTTGACATCTCCACTTGAATGTTTAACAGGCATAGTGAATTCATTAAAGTTACAGAAAATGTTGCAGCAAAGTGAATATTGAAAGCTTTGCAGGAAGTTTTCTTTACTTTCATATTCCTTATCCCATTCCCCCAATTATTTCAATAAATATCAACTACTGTATTCAGTTGCATGCCTGAAATCATCACATTTATCTCATCCTCTTGTTTTGTCTTTCATACAATACAGCTGATATGAACATTTTGCATTGATTCTATCATCAAAGTATGTACAGTAACCTACTTCTTGGTACAACTAAGCTGTATTATTCACACTGTCAATATAATGTCAACATGGAAAATACAGTATCCAATGTGCCTCTGTACATTGGTCTTTCACACTTAGCCTTAATGTAACATAACAAATAAACCAACTACAAGTTTTTAAATCAATTACACTTCTACTATGTGCTTTTAAAAATGAGCACAAATATTATGTATGATTTAAGTTTATGAAATGACATTATTGTTATCAGTTATCTGTAAGAGTGACAAACTTCAGAGAAGCCAGGTCAATGTATCCAGATCTCATACCTAATCACTCTTTTAAGAATACGTAGTGTTGAGAAGGACAGAAAGCCTTGAAGATGATAGGAACTCCACAGGAAGATCATCACAGTTAACTAATCTGGACACTTCAGAGCTCTCAAATACTGAACCACCAATCAGAGAACATACACGGGGTGCACCTAGCCCCCAATCCTCTGCATATATCTAGTAGATATGCAGCTAACTCTTTATGTGTGTCCCCCAACAATGGGAGTGGGGGCTATCCCTAAAGATTTTGCCTGTCTGTGGAACCTGTTCCTCAACTGGATTACATTATCTGGCTTCAGGGAGACAAAAATGTCCCCTGTGGGTGGACAGAATACTGACAGGAGTACCCAGTGGGGGCCTGGACCCTCAACAGTGAAGGGGATGGGGCTGAAGGGAGAAGCTGTATGATGGGGCAATGAGGAGGAGGGGAGTGATCTGGATGTCAAGTGAATAAATTAGAAAGCTACATTGTATGAAAACATTATCAATAAATGAAGGATTTTAAAGAATACATAATGTCTAAGCTATCTGGCATGTCAAATGCTTATTCTATTTGCTATATTTAATAAAACACTTTGCTCATACCCAATTTTCATTATGTTATACATGTACTTCTAGCCTTTGAGTCAATTTCCAAATTTACTAAGTTTAAAGTCAGGAAATCTCCAAAAACAGTTTAAAATGTAACTCTTAAACTTACTTCTAATTCCTATGGCCTCAAGTCCCATTGCTCAGTTCAGTCTCTGAACTTCAGCATTTTAACCCCTTGCATACTCAAAATACTTTGACTTTCTAGTTGCTATTCTTTCTAAGAGGAAATTCCTTTCTCAATTACCCCTATGATCTGCTAGGTTTCCAGTCATCTAAAGTTCTCCATCTTGAACTGTCTGACCTTCTTTACATATTTTTCTAACTTATCATATTTCACATATTTGTCTTATTCTTCATTTTCCACAGTTCCTTATGCTATACCACTTGTTAAAATACAGTATTAGTAAATAATGTTTTGCTTAGTTAAAACAATCTGTAACTTCTGTTTTTTAATACTATTTTTTAAGTTTTTATTAGATATTTTATTTATTTACATTTCAAATGTTACTCACTTTCCTGATTTCCCCTCTGGAAAACCGATATCCCATCCTCCCTACCCCTGCTTCTCCCCCTGTTTCTATGAGGGTGCTCACCCACCCACCCATTTACTCCTGCTTCCTCAGCCTAGGATTTCCCTACAATAGGGCATGGAGCCTTCCTAGGACTAAGGTTCTCTCCTCCAATGAACACATAACTGGTGTCCAAGTCATTGAGTAAAAGGAAAAACAAAAGCATGTATTTGTATTACTTCAAACTGTCAGGTCTCCTTTGGGATATCAAACATTGCATGAATAAATAGAGACTCCTATGTTTAGATTATCTTTTCCAACTTCTGAAAGATTCATTGGACTCAAGATTTTTCAGTATATTTATTATCCTCAAACACAAAATACTGTCTAAACATTTATGATGTAGAGAAAAATCTAGACGGATTGCACAGAAAAGAATAACGAACATCTATGAGTGTATCTTCCATGAGATAGAGTAAAAATGCAAACACTGCACCTGCTTCATGAATGCAGTAATGACAGCTAATATTAAAAATATCATTCATTATACAACAAAGACCTAATGGTAGGATATATATGCTAAGAAAAAATTCAAAACAAAACTACCAATATGGCTTCATATATAGTCTGAATATGTATCATTTGTTTCTTTGGTATGTTTTTATTTTTCAGGTATTAGCATTGAGGCAAAATTTATATTTTATTAGAGTAGAAAAAACTAGTTCATATATTAAAGTAAAGAATGTGATAAACAAATAACCCAGAGATGATACTTTGATTGCTAAGTAACAAAGAGGTATAGAGTCTGTTGCTTTGCATCTGAGTCTGCACTTTGTTTTCTTATCAGACCAAGCTCAGCAGTTCTAAATTTTTGTTTTTATATTTTTTACATTTCAATGTTCCCCTTTCTGATTGCACCTTGCAGAGTTCTTTTTTCCATTTCCCATCCCATTTACTTCTGAAAGGGAAACCCCATAGGCGTCCCACTCCATGGGGTACCACTTCTCTACATGATTAGGCACATCCTCTCTCTCACTGAGGCCAGACAAGGCAATTCTTTGTTAAATATGTTCCAAAGCCCTCAGACCAGCCCAGGGGTCTATGGTAATCTTGCCATGGGG
Source organism: Arvicanthis niloticus (assembly GCF_011762505.2). Classification (NCBI taxonomy): domain Eukaryota; kingdom Metazoa; phylum Chordata; class Mammalia; order Rodentia; family Muridae; genus Arvicanthis; species Arvicanthis niloticus. The sequence goes on from NC_047673.1 coordinate 41,431,410, forward strand.
TTGCCATTCTCTTTAATTCCTTCAGTCCTTCCCCTTACTCTTCCATAGATATCCCTGACCTCTGTCCAGTGCTTGGCTGTAAGTGTTTGCACCTATCTCAGTCAGCTTCTGGTAAAGTGTCTCAGAGAACTGGCATGCTAGGCTACTGAATGCAAGCACTACATAGCATTAGTAATAGTGTCAGGGATACTTGCATGTTAATAGGATGGTTCCCGAGTTGGGCTAGTCATTATTCAGCCATTCCTTCAGTCTCTGCTTTATTTTTGTTCCTGCAATTCTTTTTGACAGTAGCAGACTTTTGCTGAAAATGTTGTATGTGGGAGTTGGTGCCCCCATTCCCTTCACTGTGGTCTGATCTGACAACTGAAGTTGGTCTCTTCAGGTTCCATCCCAGGTCTCTATGACTTTTTAGAGGTTCCGCATACCCCCATGCCTGGCATATTTCCATTCATTCTCCTGGACCTCTGGGCCTCTTTCCTCTCTCCTTTCATACCTGATTCTGCTCCCCCTCCTTGTCCCCTTTACTTCCCTTCTTCCACCCAAATACTTCCCTTGCTCTGCCTCCCATAATTATTTTATTCCGCCTTCTGAGATTGAAGCATTCTCATTTGGGTTTTTCTTTCTGTTTTACTTCTTTGGGTTTGTAAGGTCTATTATGGGTATTCTAAACTTTTTGGCTAATAACCACTTATCCGTGAGTACATACCATCAATGTCTTTTTAAGGAGTCTGGTGTACCTCACCCAGATGTTTTCTAGTTCCATCCATTTGCCTGAAAAATTCATGATGTTCTTGTTTTTAATAGCTGAATAGTATTCCACTATGTAAATGAGCGACATTTTCTATATCCATTATTTAGTTGAGGGACATATGGGTTGCTTTATTTTCTAGCTATTACAAATAAAAGTGCTATGAACATAGTGGAGCACATGTCCTATGATATAGCACTTGTTGGGTATATGCCAGGAACAGTATAACTGGATCTTCAGTTATTTCCAATTTTCTGAGTAACCATCAAATTGATTTCCATAGTGGTTTTACCAGTTTGCAATCCCACCAGCAAAGAAGCAGTGTCCCCTTTCTCCACATCTTTTCCAGCATGTGTTGTCACTCAAGTTTTTGATCTGAGCCCTTCAACAAACAAACTCCACAATGACTGGCAGGAAGGCCAGAAGGGGAAGGGTAGAAAATCTGGAATAAATGGTGGTCAGAAAAGAAAAAAAAAGAGGGACCCTAATTGTTTCAGAATCTTGAAAGGTGGTATCTGGGATTTCAATAAATCATAAATAAAAAATATACTTGTAACTCTGTGTAAGTTATCAGGTAATATTTTTACAGATATTTTCAATGTTTGACACTTTATACCAGCTCTTTGAAGTATCAGCCACTCGACTAAAAAGTGGGCTCTTGATACTGGGTCACAGTTGTGTCTTGGGTTTCCAAGGTTAATTCCTCCTGGATCAGTAAGGGATTTCTTTCCTTCAGTAAAATTTACTTTAATAAAGTTTTCTTATAACAATCCTAGAGTGTATATTTTGTTCATAGTAAACCTTAGATATGAGCATATTTTAAAATAATGATTACAACAATAAGATATTGAAGTAACTATGACAGAATAATACAACCAATGCATAGCAGTCAGGATATCTTCCAGATCCTTGTTATTGTGCTTCTTTAAAAAAAAAAAAAAAAGATATCATTACACTAAAAATTTGAAGTCATTTGTGCTGTCATTTCTTATTTAGTAAGCCAATATAAATAAAGTAGCTGGTATAAGTAAACTTGTTTAATGTCGAGGGAAGTTTACAGCTAGTATTTAAGTTTCCCTTACAGCTAACAGATGTGCAACCATGCTACGGTGGTATATTTTCACTCCAAATAGTAATAAATACAGTCCTTTCTCTTTATTTATTAACAAAACAAAATAAAGTACTTTACTAAATTTGCTTGTTGTTTCAAGAGCAATGTGCTCAAGTTCCCATGAATATATGACACTAATGAACACTTCCAATAAATCAAAGGCATGTGAAAACAGGGACATGTGTATATGTTATACTTCTGAAGGAAAACTAGATTTTGCTTGGCACACAGTATCTAGTTTCCCTAACGATTTAGAAAATCACAGAAATTTAATTTCAGGGTCTAGTATAAAGGTTCAAAAATAATATTTTATATAATATGTATGAGACTATACCATCCTTGATTTACTGAGAGGAGGTAAAGACATTCATTCCCAGGTTTGTATGATGCAAGTGACTATTTTTCAGATTATTTATGGTATTAAAGGAGGTGAAAATATAAGTCTTTTAAGAGGTAACCGAGTACATTCTTGATTATGTTGAGATGACATATTTCTGACAGTTGTTGGTAACACCCATTCTGTATTTTTGGATGTATTGCCCAAAAGTTCAAAGAAAAAACCTGCAGCCAAGAGCTACAAGAGAAAATGCATTAACAATATATAAAATATAAAGAAGCCATTTTCTTCTGAATAAAGGCCTTTTACTATTTGTTCTCTGAAAACAGATAGCTTTAGAAATATAAAAAAAATGAAATATCAGAAAATTGATCACTTGAAAAAATTCTGCTTGAAAGCTTAAGTTTTGAAGGAAATAAGTAAAATTTTAACATACACCCCAACTATTTACATGAAATCATTACCCACTGTTATTAATATACTTTTCATGCATATTATTTAAGTTGGCCTTGACCTAGAATCTTCAAGCAAAACACACTGTATGATCTTTGAGAGTTGACAGATAAAAGGAAATCATGAGAAGAGAAGATGTTCATTCTTCCATATGGTATTAATATAGTACAATAAACAGGCTTTTAGTGAGGGCTCTCAATCTTTGCAGTGAAGTTTGGAAGTGTTTCATCCCAGGCTCAATAATTTTGAGTTGGCTCATGAGAATGTAGGTTTGGCATTAAAAATGAATAGAATTTTTACTATTATATGTACACAACTTCTTTCCATCTCCTCTCTGCTAATGACATTCAGAAAAAAAAAAACAACATTTGAGATCACTCTAAATAGTAGTCACATTTTTGAAAGAGATTTCATTTTCTTACAGATGAAGAGTCAGGAAAACTTTCAACTCATTTCTACATTCACAGCAAGCACCTGGATCCTTCTCTGAGATGATTTTATTTTTGGTAACTGATTGTGGGTATGATGAGGGTTTCATTACATTTCAGTGTGGTAATTATACTCACATATGTAACATTGAGAAGTAATATCCACTCTGAAATTTTTGAAATTGGCATTTAAGCACTTTTGGGGGTATAGTTTACGTTAAGAACTAAATGTCTCAGTTACCAAACATTTAAGCATTTTTAAGATGTCAAAGTAAATTACATACTTTGGAGAAGACTTTTGATTCATCAGCAGGAACATGATTTAAAAATTAAATTTAAAAATTTAAAAGCACAGACTGTTAAAGGTTTAGGAACATAGATGAACATTTCCTTAATTTTACTTATTTAGGGTTCTACCTAAGTTACTTCTCTAAAAAAAAAAATGTGTTTTAAAGAAAAAAAGCTTTTTTTTTTTTTTTTTTTTTTTTTGTATGTGATTGTATACAACATTTACTGTATTTTTGTGCTTTCAAATTTGGAACATTTTGCACTTCTATCTTCCATAGCTCTATAATGTCTTCTCTCAAATAAATTGGTTTGTTAGTTGAGTCAATCGTACATCTTGACTAGATGTGTTCTTTACATTAGACACATCTATAACAGTGGCAAGAGTGCTGTGTTGTTAAAAATAAATAAAACTGTAGAAATTGTATTAACAACCTTTCATACAAAAGTCATCCATCTCTATAACAAGATTTTACATGAGAAATTTTGTTAATTTTGGCATCTATCTATCTATCTATCCATCTATCTATCTATCTACACAGTTTCAATTATTTATATAGAATTATGGAAAATAATTTTATTAATGTAAAAAAAGGACTTTTATTTTTAAAAGCATAAAAATATATATGTATACCAAAGAATAAATTTAAAGTAAATTCTAATTCATCATGTCATTTACTTTAAATTTATTCTTTGCTATACATATATACTTTTATGCTTTTAAAAATAAAAGTTTTTTTACATTAATAAGATTATTTTTCCATAATTTTATGTAAACAATTGAAGCTTGGTTAAATATCAGGCAAAGCAAGATGTCATTCTTCTCCAAAATTCTTAACAGTTGGTCTCATGGCTTTTCATAAATGTGGTACAAAAATGCAGAAGTATGCTTAGGGTCATGTTAGAAATTGTTGAAACTTCTATCTTAATTCTGAACTCAAATTTATTTAATTGTATCAAGGCATGTGCCATACCTTAATCAGTATGTTTTAAAGTCAATCACACTAACATGGTAAAATTTAAACATATTTTCATGCTGAAAATAGCAATAGAAAATAATCAAAGTCTTTGATAATCTTTATGTCTCTGCATGAACTGAAAACTGCATAAATGCATTAAATTCACTGCAGTCAATAGTATATAGTATCCTTGAACCTAAGCTTATATTTCAAGTAGGGTTCATTGGCATTACATGGCATGATGGCACATAGGGTGTAAAGTGCTCACATGCCTTCTATCACATGCAGCAAAGTCTCACAATACAACTTGGGCAAGTACTGCCAAAAAAGGAACAAACCAAATAAAAATAATTAAACACATACACATACACACACACACACACACACACACACACACAGAGAGAGAGAGAGAGAGAGAGAGAGAGAGAGAGACTGAGATTTAGTACTCATTTGATTCATAATTAATTTGTGACTGTTGCACATTCAAGGTCTTCAATATTGGTAAGTTTTAGCAACACCTGGCCTAGGTTTGCAGCTCCCTAGCAGGCTATGATGCTGAGGACAGTAGTCACTGACAATATGAGACAAGGTTTCATAGAAAACCAATTGCACTGTCCTCTCAAGGGTCTGGTGAACTGAAAATTAACAACTACGTGTGTTCTTAGTGTTTAAAAGAATGGGTATTGACTAAAGATAAGATTTTAATAGATAAAATTATGAGATTTAATTTATTTCATGTGACTAAAATACATTAAGGTATAAATGTCCCAGGATTAAACATTTCTTTAAATGGCGAAGCCACTATAAAGTGGTTGTGCCTAGATATTATTTTTCTCTGTTTTCTAGATACTCACCTATGGTTCACAGTACCACAAAGATGTCTATCTTGAAGAAAAACTACATTTTATCCGTTACAAGTATTTTCAAGGTTAGTACAAATTCATATTTAAGAATCAAACATTTTGATCATGTGAACATATCTATATGAAAATTCTGTTTTGTCCAATAGCAAAATAATGAAACTATGTTTTGGGAAATTAAAAAAGAAGTTTCAGTAGATGGACATTAGTAAAGCTTTTATGTAAGTAAAACTTCTAGAAAATATTTTATTTATTTATTTTTTTAAAGATTTATTTATTTTATGTATGAGCACACTGTCATTGTCTTCAGACACACCAGAAGGGGGCATCAGATCCCATTATAGATGGTTGTGAGCCACCATGTGGTTGCTGGGAATTGAACTCAGGACCTTTGGAAGAGCAGTCAGTGCTCTTAACCACTGAGCAATCACTCCAGCCCCCTAGAAAATATTTTAATTTTATTATTATTGCAAGGAAGGTTTTAGTTGCATAGAAATACCTTTAACCAATTAATGCTTTCATTAAAAGATAGAGTAGAAAATTTTCATTACCTCAATTATAACACTCAATAATTTTATGTGAATATGTTTTTATGTGATTTTATTCTCTTTAGAGTTTAAGGTTTTATCATGCAAGTATGTGTGTGCACCACAAGCATACCTGTACATGGTGCCCATGAAGGCAAGAGATGGTGCTGATTCTCATGGAGATTGAGTCATGAAGATTATGAGCTACCAAGCGGATAAGGAAAGCAAAAATAACGTCGACAAGTATGTTTATGTACTGAGCCACCTCTCCCAGAAATATTATTTATAAAGTTCATTAAAAGCTTACATATATTATGATATTTGAATAACATGAATAAGTTAATTGTTATGCTTCTGAAAACTTGATTGGTTAAACTCACTCAGGTATGATATATAGGTTGTCTCCTAAAATAAAAAAAATAAATAAATCACTGATCATGTGTTTGAAATTTTAATGAGTAAAAGCATTTTATAACACAAAATAAATTTGCAAATATAAATGAAATACAAAATATACATCAAAAGTGCACTCTAAAGCCATATATGCCTCACAAAGTACATTCATATAACAAATGTATACATTACATATTCAAAATCAGACCTTCATGCCAGCATGGCAAGCATTATTCACTGATCTTTCTCTCTAGCACAGCAGTTTCTTGTTTTGTTTGTTTGTTTTATTTTGTTTCCAAATAGAATTTCTCTGTCCAGCCCTGGGTGTCCTGGAACTGCCTCAAACCCAGATATCTACATTTTTCTACCTCCCAAATTCTGGGATTAAAGGTGTGTAATACCACTGCCCAGTTTTGACCTTTGTTTTTAGTAAATTTCTTAGTTCTGTTTTGGTATGTTTACTATTACCTGCTATTTGTATGTAGAAGTTACAAGGTTCTTATTATATCAACTGTTTCTCCTGTAGAAAATTTCAGATTCGTGAAGATTTTTTGATTGCTTCCTCAAAATTCTTACATGTCTAGATTTTTAAAGGTAGTAGTATATTCCTCTTACAACTAGACCTCAGAGGCCTCTTTCTATGATTAGAAAACACATTTGTATAATTGGTTTTATCTGTATACAAAACATGATTTATATGTAATACTGCCACATTTTGTAGTTGTACTAAAATAGAGATAATTTAACACCTGGATTGAAATACTATGTAGTAATTAATGAGTGAACAGATGAAAGCTTCCCACAAAGATTTAGAAGTATAATTTTTGTATTTCAAAAGATAAGTTTTTATTTCCAATTCTAACAATCACAAATTTAATGAATTTTATGTTTTTCTAAAGGGAATTTATCATATTTAACCTTTTTTTTCTGAGATGAGATTGCTAGTGAACATGCTTATTGCCATTACATGAAGACATATTTTCTACACTTATTTTTATCCTTTTGTTTGTGTTCATATAAATCAAAAGGCCATGACAAACTATATGGATAAGTCAAAGAAAAAGCACAAAGTCAAAAAAGGATTGTTTTCCTCTGTTACTGACGTTATCGTGAGTTAGACCATGAATTAATTAATTTATCCTCAGAGGAATAAATAACGTTTAAAAGCCTCAAACTTTTTGCTACTTGGTGTATCAAAAATAAACACCTAAGCAACTTTTCTTGTGAAGAGGAATTTAATATGTCTCTGGGAACCAAATATTAACTTCCAAGTTCAACTTCATATCCTCTTACAGATAGTTCAAAATCCACAGGGAAATGGGATATAGTGGTCTGTTCTTTTCATTCTATAATTGCTAAGAGTTTTATGAAATGCAGCCTGTCATCATGACTATCTAGACAAAAGAAATTATCAGAAGCACTACTATAGAGGAACTGAAAACAAGCTTTGGAATAGAAATATTACCTGTGCTAGAGGTCTGGGCACAGCTTTATCCTAGCTATGACATTTTAATTGAACCTAATTGAACTTAAGATATGTGTGGATACTATGACACAAATCATTACAAGATAACGAATGATTAAACAAATCTTTAAATTTGCAGCAGAAGTCACACTACACAATGGTACAATGTACATTTTAAGGAGCTCAGAAGCTAATAATAGGAAGACTGGATGATTCATAGAGGGGATAGTTATGAGGAATAGAATGTTATTAGAGAATAATAAGAGAAAACGAATCCAGAAAGAGTAAATGAAAAGGGTGTAAAAGTAAACAGATAGTTTAATAGGGCAATGCTTATTAAAAAAAGATAATAGAATAGATGCCCAAGGTGTTCAATCTTTTAAAAAAATGATTATTTGTAGAAAGCATTCAACAGCCTTTGGAGTACAAGCTATTAGGGAGATAATATTACCAATTAATAAGTTGTTTTGAAATTCCTTTAAAAATGTGTTTTTACTCTAATATGGTTTCATAAGCTAGTGAGAGTCTAAGAACTCTTTCTGAATTTTTGACTTACATTTTACTATATCAATTATTCACTCATTATTCTACAAAATGATAAAAACAAAATTTGAATTCTTATCTTTGTTTTTTATATGCTATTGTAGTTATCGTTTCCTAAAACATGTTTTGTTTTTTTTTTTTTATTAAAGAAAATTGTCCTTAATTAGTGGCATTCCATTCTATGTCGTGGCTAACCAACTCCAAGTGGCTTTCTTTGGCTTTGGCTGAGACTGGGGAAATCTTTTACTATATGGTAATTTGAACTGTAAATTTTGTGTTATGCTTTTTGATGACAGATTTTTAAGACAACGAAGAAGCAAGCACATCTGCAAGATTAAAACAATTCTTATACCCTTGGAAAAGAAGCTAGCATTCAAATGAAGCTTATACTATTGAAATTTGAGGGAAAATTGTTATCAGTAAAGAACTATGTAATCATACTAGTGCAATGTACTCTTTTTAAATAGGAGAGACGCAGTCTCCCAGTGGTTTGTTTTATGTAAGTCATAATAGTAACACTAAGATGTTTGTTAACACGTTAGTGGTCAATAATGGTTTTATTTAGCTTCATTTCCAAGTTTATTCTTCTGTCTTCCTGGTTCCTATTTTGTAGTTGGAGCACATGGTTTCCTCTAATCTGACCTTCTTTTACTTTTTGTAACCTGCCCTGTTTAGCTCACATGGTTTAGTCATATTTTCTGTTTATTTAAACAAACACAATTAAACAAATAGGAAAACACTATATTAAAACCACTATTGACCACTATTGTGTCTGATTTTATATAAATTTAATTACTTCTTGAAACCTTAAATGCAAGAGTGTGCTTATTAAGAGGTTTTCTTCTGAACCTGTCTTATTAGGTAATCAGGCATTTATTTTTGCTGACCAGTGTTGGTGTGTGTGTGTGTGTGTGTATCTATGTAATAGACCACGTGTATCATGAAAAAAGAAATTAAAAATAATTCACTTGTCTATTTTCATTAGTAGTCTAAAACCTAGAACACAAAAGATTGCAAATGTTTTATTTTTATTGATTTTTTACTCATCAAGCAATTGATATTAAACTAATATGAAAGGAAATTTAATGTGGTAGCATATTTTATGAACAAAAATTATTTAAGTTCCTTTCTATTTCTAATGTTTCATCTAAACAGAAATTGTCCACACACCATGGTTTCAGATTACATAACTCTTTCTTGTCAGTACCTCAGAATAGCATTGGAGTTATTTAAATAATTTGACTACCTCCATCACTTCTTAAAACAAAAGAGTTATATATTTTCTCTGGTCACCTTTTTATGAATGAGAGTTTGCAAAGAATTAGAAGTTCCTGCATAATGACTGAATGAATGATCTTTTATTGCAATGTATTCAAGCAAAGGGAGCATTTGTGCAGCAATCAGTGACTTATTTTAGTACTTAAAAATAGCCAAACGTAATTGAGCTATAACTTTAATAATGTTCTAGTCAATTACTTAACATAGAAATTAAATTACAAGTGAAAATGATCATGTATAAGCATATGAACAAAGTCTTTGAATGAAATAATAATTTAAATATGTACAAGAGTGATCTTTACAGAAAGGCACTGAGATAAGTCATCTTGAAGTAGATGGAAGGAATGAAATAGCAACTGTGAAAGAATGATGGCCTCAGGATGTGAGTGGATCCTCCTCAAAGCATAACTCAAGGGAAACAGAAACTAGGTGAGGCGTGCATGAGCTTACCACAATCTCCAGCTTAGGCTTTGCATTTAAAAGGAGATCTAAACTAAATCAGTAATCTATGAGTAATTTAAATTGAAAAAAAAAACGATACTCCAAACAAACGAACATAATTTGCAACCAACACGGTCAAGTATGTAACAGGCAAATGAGTAATTTGTAATTACAATAAGTAAGAATTAATTAAAACATACACATAAGTAATATTTCTATGAATACAGAACTTATAAAACTTGGAGACAAGATTTATAACAGATCATCTCAATTCTCAAGTCAGACACTTAAGCCAATGTTTCTATCATAATTTCAGATTATCTATTCATTAATGTGTATTTTGTTTCAGGAATCTTTTGGTACAAGTATGTATGTAGAAGGTACTAGAAAAAGTCGCTTATGTGTGATGTAGCAACTACAAGTGTCAGTTGCTGAGGAAAGACTGAAGATAAGAACTTCGAGGGTATTTAGAAAAGTCACTCAAGAGACAGCAAAATTGAATAAAAAGTGCAGTTACTATGGAGGGATGTTTGTAAAATTCAGCATGTAACTAAAGCAGCAACACAGCATTTCAATTTAGTATAAGCTTTATTTATAAGTCTCCTAATCTTGCTATAGATCACTATAATTTCAAATACTGTTTATCCTCATACTTTCAGGTGATAAATATTGAATCCTCTCACATACTTATAAAGCCCGCAGTCTGTTTCCTATGTTAAAGAAGGACACAAGAAAGTTTTGAAAGTTCGGGTGACATAGCTAGTAAATATAAAAGCAAAGATTTGTTCTCAGTTCTTGCTGCACTGAGTTTATTATTCTTTCAAGAGAACCACAGCATCTCCAACTTTTTTCTCTGAAGTACTCCTTAAAGCAGAGGACGATGAATGTGTGTGTCCCTGGGAAGTCTGGGCAGAAAGCCTGCAGCAGCCCCGAGAACATGAAGGTCCTTTGAAATCTTCTGTTTTATATAAAACATGAAAATGAATGACTCCGCTGTTTTTATATGCATGCGCAAGTGAAAAACCTTTTAAAAGTGCACACGTCGGAAACTTTTTCACCTTTCATTAAATTTGATTCTCAGGGAAGTGTCACTGTAGTGCTTCACTGACATTTAACACCTTCTGACTGGCCATCGATATATGGCACGCCATATTGCCAGTTGAAAAATAGCAGAGTTATCCCATGATAGTAATTTCTCAAATGGCTTATTTTATTTTGGGAGATATGGTCTCATGAATTCTAGGCTGACCTCAAACTGGTCAGGTGAGGAGCATCAGGAACTTCCTATTCTACTGTCACCTCCCAAATTGCGAGGTGCTTACCATTGTGCCCCGTTTGTGTAGTCTCAGAATCAAACCCGTGGCTTTGTGCATGCCAATCAAGAATTCTACCAGCTGATCTTAATGCCATGTCACTAACATATATATGTTGGGTACTTATCTAGCTTGCTAAAATATTGACTATTTTCTAGCATTTAGAAAATATTTGGTGTGTGTGTGTTTGCTGTTCTTTTATAACATATATATGTATATGAATATAGATATATATATATATTCTTGTTTCTACAGTTCACTGTCTTGTCTGTTTTCTTAACATGTGAAGAAAAACATACAGACTGAATGCATTTTCAGTAACAGGTCACTGAAATGTTATAGGCTTTTGATCATAAATTCTTAATGGCTCTGTGGTGGCTCCATTGATAGTGAGATCTGGTTGTATCCAAGCTTTGCATGAAATAGTGGCTATGTGATGAGAAGGGTAGGGAGCAGACAGAAACGAGGACAGACAGGAAAGAACACCATATAACTTGGCTTATATGTAAGAGAAATAAAATTCTACACAGGTCAACAATATGCAACAAAAAAAGGAATCTCACTTATGAGTGGGAGCTTAATTTTAAAAAAAGGCAAATTCCATAACATGTGAAGATCAAAGAAACAATTTAAAAAGATTGGAATCTTGGTTTGCACTAGAAGCAGGCCTGACAGCAGGGTTGAGTGGTGGGGGACTATTTTTTTTATCAGTGTTCAATTCTCTCTGTCTGTCTGTCTGTCTGTCTGTCTGTCTGTCTCTCTCTCTCTCTCTCTCTCTCTCTCTCTCTCTCTCTGCATGTGTATACAATAGATGTATGTGATGAATGTGATGAAGGTGATGTATGTGAGGAATGTGGCATGTGTGCCTGTGATATTTTTGGGTACTTGAATGCCATGACATACTTTGAAACTTAGAGAAAACCTTTCATGTGTGTCTTTTCCTAGAACATCTCTTAAGATGCTTTGTTATTTGTACTTATGTATGCCTGGTCTGCTGGCCCATGGATTGTCATGGAGTCTCCTCTTTTCAGTTCTCACGTCACTATAGGACCTCTAGGATAACAGACGCAGCTAGCATGTGAAGTGGAATTTCTGTTTTTTGTTGTTGTTGTTGTTGTTGTTGTTTTAGACTCAGATGTGTCATGATATTTTTCTAAATATTGTCTCTTGGGAGGATATTTTGCTGAAAACAGATATATGTTGTTTTTCTGGAAAGTGCCTGGAACAAGGGGATGTGATATTTTGCTAGAGCAGATGCTTAAGAGAACATGTGATGTTCAGAAAGGGTTTAGTATAACCTAACAGACAATGCATGATGCTGTGTGACATTGCTTCACCTTGCCACACTTTGCCGATCTTTGTTGGGTTTTGCTGATGCTGTTTTTTGCTGATACCCTGACAACACAGATTGGATTCTCCCCAAAAACTTATTTTTAAACAAATGCACATCCTTCTTTTCCCTACTAACCTTTCTTTTCTACTACCTCTGGTGGGTGACTAACTAGAAGGGAGGTTTAAAGTATTTAACTACATGTAAAGTAGGTTATGAAAAATATAAACCTACAGCCATGTTTGACTTTATAAGGATTCTAAGTATCCTAATTCATACCCTTATATTTATGTAGCCATAATTTTACTTGTTGAGCCCTTGTCACAATCTTAGCTAATGTATAATGAAACGGGATTAGATAATAGAATATTAATATGGGGACCCATAGATAAACTGACAATACATTGAAATGTGTTACCAAGAATGACCTGCTAGGGAAAGAGAGCTTCATTTCTTGTTCTTGAATGACTTGCATACCCGGGAAAGGGGGCAGATAAAAGAACCTGTATATTCTATATTATACAATCATTTTAAGCCTAATTTTCTAGAAAAGTGCACATACCAAGTGTAAGTAGTTCAGCATGTACATAATGCCTAAGGTTTGTTTGTTCTGAGTTAACTGGAAAATGCTTGTTATCCAAAGGATGTTTCAGGACCAATGAGAGATGCCTTGGTGAATGCAAAACACTGACTATTCAGATGGAGGGAGTGGAAGAGAAAGAAGTGAAAAGTACAGAAGGCTATAAGAACAGAGACACAGACAGTGTGAATCTGAGAGATAAGGCTGAACATCTGAACAAATGGGGAAGGCAGATTGGTTGATTTTGTTGATTGGAAGGATTGACTGGTTCTGTTTCCAGTGTTTACATAATTTGCTGGCTAAAGAAGAGAACTAAGCAGGATCTCTATACTATCAATCCACTCTCTTCTCAGATTGCCAGCTCTATGCATAAGCTTCAGAGATCCAAACTTCATAGTACATGACAGGGAGCATGAGCTGTGGTATATCTTGACCCAAACATCTTTTTTCATCCTGATCATCTTGAAGGTGAAGTTTAATAGTAAATGTGTATTGTTTTAAAATGAAAAATATTATTCTGAGTTCTATGAGTTGTTCTGTAGAATTATTAAACCTGAACAGGGGATTAGAGGAAAAATCTATAATTATAGTTGTACCAGGAAAAAGAAAACATGAACAATGAGCTTACAGTTTTAAATGTGAACTTAGCCTTTAAATTTTACAATCTATTCCTTATTCCTCCAAGTAGTTAACATCAGAATTGGCCTGGATAGTAGCAGATAAATGTGTGATAAAGTTAAAGTGATGTTGAAACATGTATCACATGATTTGTTTCCAGAGAGATATGGAGAAAGCAAAAACAGGTTATGATTGCTTTCGGTCCAAAATCAAAATAATTTTTAAAGCTACATACATACAGTTGGTATTGGTAAAACTATGTTTTACATTTTGTTATTTTCATTTCGCAGGTACATTATAACAGCCTTGTCATATGAATTCTAAAGTTACATTTTTATATACATTTTAAATTCAGAATACCATGTCTCTGTCAAAGCATATTGTTACTTTTAAAGGGGTATATAGCTTTTCCTTATTTTATGATTTTCTTGCTACTGGTAAATAAGGTACTTTTTCTTTTTCTTTTTTAAACTGCATTTCTAACTTCACCATGGCAGAGTGTATATAACTCATTCTACTATTTCATTCAGTGGGCTGGTCTGTGTTTTCTGAATCACAGTAATTTATATCTCAAGAAGAGTAGAAAAGACATAGGAAAACCTTGTGTTCCTGGGTCCATAATACATAACCCTGTGACTCGGTCTTTTCCATAGGGAGGTAATAGAATCCCGAGCTAGCATTTCTCTTCTGCTTCTTTCACTGGATTTTTTTTTTTCACACAACAAGCTCCACATTTACATTCTGAGAAACGAAACTCTGGCAAATATTAATCATTATTTTGGTATTTTACATGAAAACATGATTTACAGAATTTTGAAAATAGAAACATCAAAGCTGACATATTTTAGACAGACAACTCTCTTTATTAAAGTCACACTTGAGTTCTTAACCACATGCACCAATCAGACTAAAATATATAAGTTAAAGGCACGTCTTGCTTAAGAAATACTGTGCCATCCTTCAGAGTAGAGTGGTGTGTTTTCCCTCTCAAGTACTTTTATTGATTTATTAAAGACACAGAAGGATACTAAATTTATTAAAAAGTCTTAGGATGTCAGTACTAAGTAATAGTAAGAATAGTATGAATAATAAAAATAAATGCTGTTTAAGGGAGAATGATGCTCTTGTGGCTTGCGTCACCATAATCATATAGGGATACTGGAGCCACCTTGTGCTGAAATTACTTTGTACCACAACTGTGTCAACAGGGAGGACACTCCATACACTTAACTACAGCCTTCCCAGCTTCCCAGCTTACATGGACAGACATTGATACTGAAACACTTAAAATCAGCAGCCCTTATGCTTTAAAATTTTTGATTGATTTTATTTTTTTAAGATTTATTTATTTTATGTATTATGAGTATACTGTAGCTATCTTTACAAACACCAGAAGAGAGCATCAGATTCCACTACAGATGGTTGTGAGCCACCATGTGGTTGATCGGAATTGAACTCAGGACCTCTGGAAGAGCAGTCAGTGCTCTTAACCTCTACGCTATCTCTCCAGCCCTTGATTGATTTTCAAAGTTGTTAAACATCTTTTCATTGCTTGAGAGGAACAAGATAATCTTGGTTGCTTTTCATCAGCACATAATGGATAGAAAACCTCAATTCTGTATCCTGAGTGACTACATGACTCCCCAAAGTGGAATTTAAAAAAAAAAAAAAAGTTTCATCATATGTGATGAACAGTTAAGAAAAATATAAAATACTTTTCCCATTAATTTCAGGCTCTTGAGATTACTTCAGTTGTTAGATTATCTTATCTTGTTTATTTAATCATTTTTTAAAATTTTTGAAACAGACTAATGTAAGTATGTTGAATTCCTTCAAAGCTGATAATGGCCTTGAATTCCCCATTCTATAGTCTCCATCTTGCAAATGCTGGCATTATATGTGTCCACAATCAAATAATTTATTTAAGTAGCCTTTTTTTCTAGCAACACATACATAACAGTTTCTTGCTTTTTGTCATCTTCTCAGAATACACCAATGACAATTTCACTGTTTGTTCATGTGATCTAACATAAGCCAACCATCATTTAGTTAAAAACAATTCCAGTGACTATGAACCATTTAGCTACTCACCATCCTATCATGGATCACTTCAGTATTTTTCTTTATGCAAAGAGATTTAAAAAAAAACAAGTCAGAAAATGCTAATGTTATCACAAAGGAACAGACTCTGAAAATAAAACAAACAGAAATGACAGCACACCAAGACAGTATCTGATTCTGATTACCTTGAACTTCTGTGTCCAACCATGCCTGGAATTTAAGATTCCTTGTGGACTATTATTGTTTATCTTAGCTTAGAAAGTAAGTTCACCATAGACATTTGTGTAGCCAGTTAACAAAATTCACCTCTTTCTTCTTCAATATACAGCCAAAGGTTCAGTACAGACCTTAAACACCACAGGAAGAAACATCATTCTCATTTTTTGTTTAGTTGTATCTTGGCACAATCAGATTTTGAACCCCAAATAAAATATTGCATTTCTATTAGTTTTCAAAAGAAGTATCTGCCTGAATATATTTATATATACACATTTGAATTTGATTATCATTTTGCACATACCATACAATTCTTAGTAACCAAGTGATTTATTGATCAATAGTTTAAATCGCTCTATACTAAGTAGATAATTTTCCCACAAATATACAGTTATTCAGATAACTTTGTTTTCTATCAAAAGTATTTCTGAGGCACAGGATTTCTTTTACACCAATTTTATTTGTTTGGATAACTTAAAATGCAATATATATTTGGAAAATTGATACATGCAAATTTCTCTAATACAATTCCAAGTTCAGAACACAAAGATAAATATACTTACTTGAGTGTTTTATTATTAAGATACATATGTAATATATATATATATATATATATATACACACACACATATATATATATATATATATATATATATATATATATATATCTTAAATAATAAAGTCAGATCATAACGCACAGAGAAGGAGGAATTGAAATGGCCACAATACCTTTCCTTAGTTATTAGGACAGAGCTGAGACTTGGAAGAAAAGCAAGAGAAAAACTAGCACAATACTGTGTATCATGATGATAATTCTGCAGAGGTTCTCTATAAGGGTTTAGCTAAATAACTTTCTCTCTTTCTCTCTCAGTATGTATGTGTGTCTTTATAAACAAATAAGGACAAAAGTTGAAATGGAATAATGCCCTTAAATTGGCATTTATTAATACTTGATACAACTTGGGTTCTAATATAAAGTATCCCAGAAGCCTTGAAGGAAAAACATCAAGGTTCAGAGAGGAGGACATACATCGAGAGTTCTTTCTTCAGTATAGAAGAATCATGAACCCGGGCAGTGGTGGCGCACGCCTTTCATCCCAGCACTTGGGAGGCAGAGGCAGGCAGATTTCTGAGTTCGAGGCTAGCCTGGTCTACAGAGTGAGTTCCAGGACAGCCAAGGCTATACAGAGAAATCCTGTCTCGAAAAACAAAACAAAACAAAAAATCAAAAAAAAAAAAAAAAAAAAAAAAAAAAAAAAGAAAAAAAAGAAAGAAAAAGAAAACAAAAGAATCATGATACCTAGAGTGGGTGTTTCTTAAGATACACTCAGAAAACTAAAATAAAATCTAAGCCTAAGTCATTTGCATATGTTCTCACTGAAAATTCAAAAATGGAAATACAGAATCATTGAAGATCAAAGCAGGTTTACAGCATTTCAGTCAAAGTAAAAAGGTTCAAAGTTCAATATAAAAAGTATAATCGCAGGACAGTATAACCAAAATAGAAAATAAAGTTGATTAAAAAAAATCAAGGAAGAATAAACAAACTTTTTTAACTAACACATACATTTTGGGGTTATCTCAGCTCTATCTGTAGTCAAAAAGCCTAAATTTTGGAAACACAGAAATTATATAGTGACCCAAATCCAATTTCTAAAGAAGAAAATTTGTGAAACTTTATATGATTCTTTTTACTTTTCTTTTGCATCCACTTAATTTCCATATATTCTTTTCATTTTCCTTTTGTTTAAATATTATAACTCATTGTATTATAACAGTAATGGATTCAAAAACTTTATCCATAAAAGCTTAATCATTTTAATAATATTTAATGCTACTTTTTTTGCCATTATTAAAATGATCACCTCCAAATTATCCACTGACATAATGTAATTATGTAAAGTATAAGAACATTACAATAGGCTTATAACTCTGTAGCATTAGACATGAATTTTCAGCTCTTCTACATTTAAGATTCTTAAAATATCTTTCTTCCAGTTCAACCTTTTAAGCATCTTGTATTTGTAGAAATGAATGAACATTACAATATACAAATATACACAATAATATGAAATTAGCTTTCAATTTATTTATTTTATGAGAGTAAATGTTGGGTATGCATGTAAATAAGCAAGCATAACACTTGAGTACAGTGGTCAAGACTGCATTGTAGATCACCTGGCATCAGATTTAAGGATGGCTGTGAGCTACCACATGGGTTCTTAGAACCCAACCTGAGTTCTCTTCCAGAACACATAGGGAACTAAACTACTGATCAATCTTTTCAACACCCACAAAATAGAGTTTTATATAGGAGTAAAGTATGTTATTTACAGGGATTGTGAACAGAAGATCATAATAAAAATGAAATTAAGTTGTCTCAGGAAAGAAGTTGCTTCTCTACTCTTGCATGTGATAAAGAGATAGATAGATAGATATAGATAGATAGATATATAGATAGATATAGAGATAGAGATAGATATAGATATGTTTGTATATACATATGTATCACAGACAAACACACACACACACACACACACACACACACACACACACACACACACACATATATATATATATATATATATATATATATATATATATATATGAAGTCACAATCACAGAATTTGTTGTTACCTTCACCAGATGTTCAGATCAATTCAGCCAAAATGGCAGTACAGACAGGGTAGATGAACTTTAGGTGCCACCACGTTCTGAGTAGATATTGACAGTATAGAGTTACTGAGAAGAGAAGAATCATTCCTTTTTAGAGGTGGTTGTGGCTCTTGGCATATTTTCTGCATTCCAAGTTGTGGCCTCATTGACTGACATATAAAAACAAACAAACATGATCGACATCAAGGCAAGATGTTAGGAGGAGAGATGTGTTGGTAAGAATCAAAGAGGCGATATCAGAGGTATGTATGATAATAGTATATTGGATGTGTGTATGAGACTCTCACCAAAAGAAAACAAGACATATTTAAACATAGAATTGATATTGACTTGACACTGTCCTGTAGAGTTAACACTGGTAATGATCTTTCTATATAGGTAAGAATGATTTTGAACTCAGGACTCTTCTGTTTCTATATCTTAAGATTTTTATGTAAGCCTTATTTCACCATACCAAGTTTGCAAGCTTTTAGCACTGGAACACAAGATTTCTTGCATGCTAGGAATGAGTTCTTCCAACTGAGACTTTAATCTCAGTCTATCATTACTGCTGCTTGCTATATTATAGAATACTTTCATAGCTGTGTGAAATACATATTTTTTCTGTATTCTGATAGCTACTGCTCTTAAAGATGTTCTCTTTAAGAGCTGTAGGTACTAATAATATTGGACATTTGTTATTTGAGCTTTGTTCATATGTAATATCCTCTATTTTTGGTTCTTAAATTTTTTTTGATTTTTTCCATTTTTTATTATTTTTGAGACTATAAAGCTCTCACATAAAGCTCTCTTTTCTCTCTTTCAACCTAATGTCTTTTTGATTGTTTTATATATATATATATATGTGTGTGTGTGTGTGTATACATATATATTTATAAATATCAATATTTCATTCTCTATATTATTGCTCATGTGTATGTTTTCATTGCTATTTGGTATTGGATAAGGAATTCATGTGTTCTTCAATGGGAAAGACTATTTGTCTCACTCTCAGTATCCAAAAATTTAATTGTACTCTATCTAGCTGTGTATATTCTTTCTTTGTGTTGGTAAGAAATTTCAATTCTCAAATCTCTTTATCTTCATAAATTTGATAGATTACTATCCATGGTTTAATTCAAACATATGTATGCTTCATCTCTTACACGCTTGCTTCTTGGTGTGTAATTAAAGACTTTGACAGCATTGCAACCAATAGAATTCATCGCCATGTATCTCTTCATTTGTTTATTAATATTTAATTTTCTGCTAAATATATTGCTAAACAGTTTTTCTATTGCTTTTTAAGTTATTTCTATGAATTTCTACATTTGTTTTGCCTTAAAAGTTTATGTAACTTCACCTTCAGATTTATAGTTAAATGTCCATTTTGTAAATATTGTAAACTTGTCAGCCCCAATCTCCAGGTACTGTTGATGTTAATTTTGATAATTATCTGTTTGCAAGGGTAGGTTTGTTTGGAGATTTCTCTTTCTTTCTTTCTTTCCTTTTCTTTCTTTTTAAATTTAATTTACTTCACATTAACAAAGTATAGTGATTTTTTCAGAAACTCATTCATTTTATTAATCTAAGAGTGTCAAATCTTTATTTGTTTCATTGTGTCCCAGAAATTTGCTTAATTACAACTACAAAGATTATCCCTTCTTTGATATTCTGTAGCTGAAATCCTCTTTCTTATTTCAATGCTCAAATGTGTTGGTTGGAGCCCAATGAATACAGCTACTTTTAAAAAAAAGTTTTTATTTTCTTTGTGTGATTTTCACCGCCTTAGAACCTACCTTTTTTTCTGGCTGCCCTCACAACATTTGTAACATCTACTTCATTTTTAAAATAGTTTAATTATTTATTTGTGATTTTATATGATGTGTTTTGATCACATTCTAACTTTTTTCTGCCTAGATACATCTACATTCATATCTACATTCATTACCAAGAAAAAATAAAAGGACATCGCATTTCTTTTTTCTTTCTTTTGTTTCTTTCATTTGTTGGTTTCTTTTCTTTCTTTTTTTTGTTTTTTTTTTTTGTTTGTTTGTTTTTTTGTTTTTATTTTCCAGATAGGGCTTCTCCGTGTAGCCCTGGCTGTCCTAAAACTCATCTGTAGACGAGGCTGACCTCAAACTCAGAAATCCACCTGCCTCTGCCTCCTAAGTGCTGGGATTAAAGGTGTGCGCCACCACTGCCTGGCTGTTTCTTTTCTTTTCTTTTTTCTTTTTCTTTTTTTGTTTCTTTTTCCCGTTTCTCTCACTCTCTTACTCTCACTTTCTTTCTTCCTTTCATCTAATTGCATTTTTTAAATTAATTTTTTATTGGATATTTTAGTTGCAGTTCAGATGTTATCCCCTTTCCCCATTTTACCCCAACCCGGAAACCCCTTTCTCATCCCTCTTCCTCCTGCTTCTATGAAGATATGCTCCCACACACTCACCCACTCCCACCTTCCTGCCTTCTAATTCCCCCACACTGTGGCATCCAGCCTTCATAGGATCAAGGACCTCCTCTCTCAACTATGCCCAACAAGGCCATCCTCCTATAAATATACAGCTGGAGCCATGGGTCCCTCCCAATGTGCTCTCAGGATGGTGGTTTAGACCCTGGGACCTCTGGTTAGTTGATACTGTTGCTCTTCCGATGGGGCCACAAACCCTTTCAGCTCCTTCAGTCTTCTCTCTAACTCCTCCATTGGGAACCCCATGATCAGTTCAATGGATAGCTGTGAGCATCCACCTCTGCATATGTCAGGATCTGTCAGACCTCTAAGTAAATAGCTACATCAGGCTCCCGTCAGTATGCACTTCCTGGCATCAACATCAGCGTCTGCCTTTGGTGACTGCACATGGAATGGATACCCAGGTGGAGAAGTCTCCGGAAGGCCCCTCCTTCAGGTTCTGTCCCACACTTTGTCTCCACATTTTCTCCTGTGAGTATTTTGTTACTCCTTCTAAGAAGGACTGAAGGACCTACACTTTGGTCTGCCTTCTTCAGGAGCATCATGTGGTCTGTGAGTTGTATCTTGGTATGCACTCACTGATAAGTGGATATTAGTTGTCCAATTGTATTAAGAACTATTTATGCGTCCCAATTTATTTATTCTCAATTATGTGATGTTCCCCTGGATATTGGTTAACTTACCAAGGAAGATATTCATATAACTTTTGTCAATGTAAATTTGTTTATTTGTAAGACTTCTTGTCCAACTCCACTTTCCATGTGGGCCAGTTAGCATAAATTTCTATCTGCAGCTGCCCTTTTATGTGCAGAAGACTGTTCCTTTATAATTCACCATTGTTTCTTTTCTTACACTCTTTCAATTCCCTTTCCTTAATGATTCATGAGCTTTTGGAAGAGGCATTTTGCCTAAAGTTTTCACCTATGGCTAAGTCTCTACGTTCACCTCCATCTACAGAAATAAAAAAAAAAATCTCTGATAAGGGTTATATCTATTAATTTGGATTTAGTTTTGTTATAAGTCTATTTAAGAGCATAATAATAACCACAGGTTTTTATTACTTAATTTCTTTGGGTCTGTGGATTGTGTTGAAGATATCCAGTCCTTTATATCCACTGATTTTAAACACATACCATGTTTGTCTCTCTGGGTCCAAGTTACCTCATCAAGGATGTTCTTTTCTAGTTTCATTCATTTGCCTGCAAATTTCATGATACTCTTGTTTTACATACTTGAGTAGTATTTCATTGTATGTTGGGGTCCACACTAGCCCCAGTTGGGGCGGCCAAAAACGTCGCAGCCCAGGCAAAATGTTGAGGCCCGGGCCAACCCAAGTTTGGGCGGCCACTGTATCCCGGCCCAAGCTGCCGCTCCAGTCTGCGGGTCGGGGTTCAGCAAGAGTGAGGGTAAGGGCAGACTCTACCTAATGTCTGATGTGTCTGATTCATCTCTATAGTCTGATTCTGATCTGTTCTGTCTCTGCCTTTTATATGTCTTACTTCTAAGCCACGCCTCTAAGTTACACCTTTAATCATGCCCTTAGGTCTTGTCTCTAACCCTGATCTCTATACTTCTAAGTCATACTCTTAAGTCACACACCTTTAATCTCACGCACCTTTAATCTCACACACCTTTAATCTCAAGGTATCTAAACCAAGATTATCGGAGTGTTCTCAGCTGTTGTAGGCTATTGTAATCCAAATCTCATGTCAGGGTATATGGCTCAAGATGGCTGCAAAGCTGATAGCCGCTTTCTGCTAAAAGTCGGCCCCCAACAATTGTATAAATGTTCCACCTTTTTGTTATCCATTCTTCAGGTGAGAGACATCTAGATTGCATCCTATTTCTGGTTATTATGAATAAAGCTGCTATAAGCATAGTTGAGCAATTGTTCTTGTGTTATGTTGGAGCATCTTTTGGGTGTATGTTCATGAGTGGTATAGCTGTGCTTTGAGGTAGAGGTATTCCAAATTTTCTGGAAAAAAAGAACACCAAAATTATTTCAAAATCAGTACAAGTTTGCACACACACACCAGCAAAGAAAGAGCATTTAACCTTGCTCCATACATTTGCCAGCCTGTCCTGACCTTTGAGTTTCTCGTCTTAGCCACCTTGACAGGCGTAAGGTGGAATTTCAGGGTCCCATTGTTGTTTATTTCTCTGATGACTAAGGATGTTGAACATTTTTTTAAGTACTTAACAGTAGAGATTCCACTGTTGAAAAATTTTGCTTATATCTGTACCCCATTTTTTGATTGTTTTATTTGATTTGTTGATGTTCAGTTTCTTGAGTTCTTTATTTATTTTGGATATAAGCCCTCTATTGGATGTAGAATTGGTAAAGGTCTTTTTCCAATTTCTAGGAGACCATTTTCTTCTATTGAATGGGTCCTTACCTTACAGAAGCTTTTCAGTTTTATGAGGTCTCATTTATTAATTGCAAGATAAGATTCCTGAATATTACTGAGAAAGGAAAATAAGATACATGTAAGGTTCGATGGGAAGGAAACAGGTTGCAAATGGGATGGAGAGGGAACAGGATAGTCTAAGTCTAGTGAGGACAGAGGAAGAGAGAATTGGAATCAGTTGGGGTGGGAGAGGGTGTATCTCTGGGGACTAGCCAGAAACCTAGGACAATGAAATCTCCCAAGAATCTATGAGTGATTCCTAGCTAAGACTGTTAGCAATAAGGGATATGGAACATAAAATAGCTACATCCTATAACCAGTTAAGATCTCCCATTGCAAAATGAGGACACTAACCCAGTCACAAAACTTTTGACCGTAATTGGTACTGCTCACAAGATATGCAGGAATAAAGATGGAGCATAAATTAAGGGGATGGTCAACCAATGACTGCCTCTTGATTCTCTGGTACTCTTGAGGCCATGTCATTAGAAAAAGTCCATCTGTGACACTATTAATGATATTCTGCTATACATGCAGATAGGAGCCTAGCTAGTGTAACCATTCCCTGAGAGGCTAAACAGCAGCTGATGGAAACAGATGTAGAGACCCACAAGCAAACATTAGGTGATGCTAGGGAAAACTTGAGAAATAGGTAGAAGAAACATTGAAGGAGCCAGAGAGGCCATGTACACCACAAGAAAACCTACAGAACCAATTATTCTGGGCCCATAAGGGACTAAACTAACTAAAGAGTCTGCATTGAACTGACATCAGCATTCTGGATATATGTTAGAGTTGTGTAGCATTATTTTTCAAGTGAATTGCATAGAAGAAGGAGAAAAGGCTATGTTTAACTCTGCTGAATGCCTTTGTATGCATGTAGCATCCCCCTCAGTAGGAGAAGATGCATGTAGTCCTCCTATTTTTAATATTTTCTATAGGCAAAAGCAAATGCATCTCTGTGAATCTGAAGGCACCCTGGTCTACAAAGCAGGTTCCAGGACAGTAAGGCTCACACAGAGAAACCCTGTCTTAAAAAACAAAGACAAAAACAAAACAAAAAATTAACAGATATGTTCTTTTCTGGAGTGTTCATTTTTTGCCTACATTTAATTGGTTTTCAATATCTAAAATCAGATTTTTGTCATCGCTATTGCTGTCTTTCTTTTGTCCAGAGCAATATCTGTAAATTGTGACATGTGAAATTCAGAATTTTAAATTATGAATTAATTGATGGGCTTTTACTACCCTCTGACTTCTAGCTTTCCTCTTCTTACTTTTCTAATTATTTTTGTATTGTAATCAACATCACTTTTGAAAAGTATTAATAATGATGATATACTAATCAAATATGAATCAACATCTACTTTCATAACTAATGTCTTATTAAAATATAGATAAGACAATTCATTCATTATCTGTTTTCCTATTATAATATCCAAATTGAGAAATGCAGACAATGATAAAACTCTGACTAAAAATATCTAAATATTTACTCTCCATTAATATATAAACAAAAGTTTCTCATCTTCATTTCACTTCAGTACAATCTAGAATAGAACTTGTATGTTTGTATTAGTAGAAATCTAAATCTATTTATCAGGGCTGACATTTCTTAAAATTGCTTTTGTTATTTTTCCTTAGGTTTCTACATACACTTAATCTTTAGATATACTCCACTTTTTCGCGTTTCCTAGGAGACAGTATCAAAGAATGTGTGCTGAATTTGTTTCAGCTACACTTTAAGAGTCTGTTGAAAATAACATATGATATTTCCCCTTGTATTTGTTAATGTAATATCACAGGGCAGATCCCTCAGGACATAGGGTTTAGAGTAGTGATTTGCATATAGAGTATCTGTAAGAAAATGATCTCAGCTTCTAAACCTGTAGAGCGGAGAGTCTAAGTAGAAGAATTTGAGTGTAACAGTGACTAAAAAGGCTCTAGCTTTCTCTTGGGAACCTATAGGGCTGGAATGCCTTATATTATTTTCTTTAACTGAGACAAAGGAGACATAAGATCACAATTTTTTCCAAAAGAGACATGGATAAAGAACATGTCTAGCCAATTGCAGGTGCCAGAGAGGAAGATGTCTGAATCAGCCGTCAACATTTCCACCAGCTACTTACATGAATAGTTCAGTATGGGATGTCTGTATGTAAGTGAATCATTACAGTATAAAATCCATTAAAACACATTATCAACTTAGTTGATTCATCAATTCCTTATAAATAGGATTAAAATCTCCAAATAGCCAAGCATTGATGCTACAATATAATTTTTTACAAACAATCGTTAAAATACATTTGTTCATACTTTGAGTAGGATGCTACCTTATGTTTGACAATTGGGTGTAAGTAAGTAAATCTCTCTCTCTCTCTCTCTCTCTCTCTCTCTCTCTCTCTCTCTCTCTGTCTCTCTCTCTCTGTCTGTGTGTGTGTGTGTGAGTGTGTGTTTGTGTGTGTGAGAGAGAGAGAGAATATATACACCTCTACATTCACAAGACTTGTGAATATTGTTTGTTATAGCTGCTTTCCAACTAGATTTACATCATGTAAATTTGATTCTCCATCAGAGAATACAAAAAACCCGAAAACACAACAGTGGTCCTGATGCTGTAGAGACATCTAAGTAGTTAAGCACATGGTCTTTCCTTTCAAGTAATCTAGATTTTATCCTTAGCATTATATAGCAGCACACACACAAACAATTGCAACTCCAGTTTCAGAAGATCTGACATTTCCTTCAGAACTTCGTGTAATTGGCAAGCATGTGGTTTCCAAAAGTCCATGCAAGCAAAACAGACAAACACATAAAAACATAAAATAACATTATTTTTAGTATTAAAATTTAATTATTCTAAGGTTTTCTAAAGGCGACTCTTTTAATTTCATATGACTTAAATAAAAGTTAAGTAATTTAAGTTAAATTAAAAATTACTTATTTTTACATATCTATACACACTGGCACAGTGATATTTGGTTGATGGAAGTTTTAGTTTTGTTTTCCAGTCTTAGCATCAGTCCTTGATGACAAGGTATGTATCACATTTTACCTTGGTTTTACATCACATTGGGTTATTTGTTTTCCAAACTTACCCTGCAATTAACTTTCAAGTTTGTTATCTGTAATAGAAATAGAAATGAAAGCAGCTGGTAGAGATCTTCTAATCTCATATCTCAGATTCCTGTAGAAATATAGAAAACAGTGCCCTTTTCTAGCCATTCCATGACTCTGATGATTCTCTTCTCACTATATCCCTTCATGTATAGTCCAGCTTCCCTGTGTAGAACAATGATGTCATTTGGAAAGTGTCGGAGCATTACTATGAGTGTAGTTAGGCAGATCTCCACATGTACCTATACATCCAGATTGGCTTCACAACCCTAACATCTTAACTCATCTCTTGGTAACTTACCTTTAGCCATTTATGCAAGTCCTAAAGATAAACTAGTTTCTTTTACTTTCCATGGATCTTATACTAAAAATTATAAGAAGTAGGTCATTTTCAGCTACCAAGGCTATGGAAAATCTTTGATTAACAGACATCAGGGGGTTATCAACTCTATAAATCTTTGTTAAAATTTAGAAATATGACAGTTATTTATTTGCCTGAAAAATTCATGTTGTCCTTGTTTTTAATAGCTGAATAGTATTCCACTGTGTAAATGAACCAAACTTTCTGTATCCATTCTTCAGTTGAGGAACATCTGGGTTGTTTCCAGTTTCTGGCTTACAAATACAGCTACTATGAACATAGTGGAGCATGTGTCCTTATGGGACAGTGATTTTTTTCCCAATCTTCAGGAGGCCATGTTCTATTGTTCTATTGCCAGTGTTCTTAGCCTTACAGAAGCTTTTTAGTTTCCTGAGGTTCCATTTATCAATTGTAGATCCTACAGCCTGAGCTGTTGGTATTCTATTCAGAAAATTGACTCCTATACCAATGAGTTCAAAGCTGTTTTCCAATTTCTTTTCTATAGATTCAGCCTATTTATCTGAAATATGAGGTTGCCATCCAGCCACTTTGGATACCTGTGTCTCCAGGTGAAAAAGGCAAAATCAGGATTACTACATTGTCTAGGATTATTGATTCTGATTACCAGGGGGAAATTGAATAGTTACTTAGACTAGAAGGAAACAATAATCTTGTATTTGGAATAAGTCTGTGTTAAGCTGTCCTACTTGGCACTAAAGTAGCCTATAACTAACATGGCTGGGAATTAGCACATTTAGCTTAGGTAGGACTGACTCAAGATCTGTCCTATTCATATAGAAATATTTGAACTTATCTATTATTAAATACAAAGATTCAAGGACAATCAGGATATAAAACTATTCAGATAATGTAGGTAAAAACCTAATATCCACATATGACATCTCACAGAATTTATCATTACAGAAATGACAATTTATTTTTCTGTGAACAATTCTCCTTCATGGTATCATGATCTACCATACTGCACACTGGTGGTAGTTCACTTTATTTTGTGATTCTTGCATTACAGAACACAAAGAAAAATTCTATTATTTTTTTTTTAGAAAAGTTAAGTAGATGTTTAATTTTCAGCAAAAAATGTTATGATATATGGTAGAACACTGATTTTGCTGTTGACATTGTTTGCGAGGATCCCTGTATGTATCTTTTCATTTGTCTTCTTGATGAGGCTGAAACTCACAGTAATTCAGTCAAATGGAACTTAATATTTTATAGATGATATTAAACCTGGACATACTGGATCCTATAGGATATCACTCTAAAAGGCTTAGTTAAGACTTAATTAAGAAGAAAACATACTGTAGTATTTTGAGTCTAGGTCCAATTTGAAACTTGAATTCCTGAAGGCTTGCTATAAATTTGGAACTGGACTAGCCAGCCTTACCATTCTGTAAACCAGCCTCTTGTAATATGTTTCTCAATATCTAGTTCTGACTATTTTTATTTCTCAGATAGAACTTTTATTGGCACAGGATACATGATTCAGTACATTTAAGGAGACATGTTATGTTTAAAAATCATGAGTAAGGTGACAATTATGAGCTAAGAATTCAATTTTTTAAAGGTGACCTTGAAAAACACACTTTGAGGAATTTAGCGAACCACAGTTAGAAAGATTCAGTACATTTAAACAATGGAGTACTACTCAGCTATTAAAAACAATGAATTTGAGAAATTCTTAAGCAAATGGATGGAACTAGAAAATATCATCCTGACTGAGGTAACCCAATCACAAAAGAACACACAAGGTATGCACTCACTGATAATTGGATATCAAAAGCTCGCAATACCCAAGATACAACTCACAAACCACATGAAGATCATGAAGAAGAAAGACCAAAGCATGGGTGCATCAGTCCTTCTTAGAAGGAGTAACAAAATACTCATGGGAGCAAATATGAAGACAAAGTGAGGGACAGAAACTTAAGAAGGGGCCATCTGGAGACTGTTCCACCTGGGTATCCATCCATGTGAAGTCACCAAATGTAGATGCTGATGTGGATGGCAGGAAGTGCATGCTGAAAGGAGCCTGATACAGCTGTCTCCTTAGAGGTCTGCCAGAGTCTGACATATACAGAGGCGGTTGTTCACAGCTAACCATTGAACTGATCATGGGTTTCCCAGTGGAGGACTTAGAAGACAGAAAGTGCTGAAAGGATTTGTGGCCCCATCAGGAGAGCAACAATATCAACTAACCAGAGCTCCCAGGGTCTAAACCATCAGCCTGGGAGCACATAGGGAGGGCCCCATGGCTCCAGCTGTATATGTAGGGGAGGATGGCTTTGTTGGTTATAGGTGGGAGAGAGGATCTTTGGTCCTGTGAAGGCTGGATGCCCCAGTATGGGGGAATTTCAGGGTGTGGAGGTGGGAGTGGGTAGGTGGGTGGCAGCACATCCTCATAGAAACAGGAGAAGGATTGGATAGGGGGTTCATGAGTGGGGGGGAATGGGGAAAGGGTATAAGATCTAAACTGTAAATAAAATATCCAATTTAAAAAAAGGTTCAGTACTGTGGAAAAAAGAGTAAGGGAAGAATTGGACATCCAATGAGGTGTATTGGAGTACATAAAAGATAACAGCTAGAATATGTAAAGATAATTTTTCATTAGGTTTTAAAAATAAATACAGCCAACCATTCATACTTCTGTGATAATAAATACTAACTTTGAGACAGAGGCTTTGTGGAAATTGCTCTTGGGTAAAACACTTGGTGTGCAGGGATACGATTTGAGTTTGATCCTTAGCATCAATAGCACTGAGCATCACAGCTCTTTGTTTGCAATCTCAGCTCTGTTGAGTTGAAACCAGAGACCTTGTGGCACACAGTAGATCAGCAAGCCAAATGCTCCACTAATCTTGTCTCAACAAAGTATTCAGCTTCTAAAAATGCCCTATGGCTTCTTATCTAAAATATTCTTATTATTGGATGATGCAGGGGAAAGTGGATGATAGCTAATATTGTTTTATTGAAATAGATCTCTAGATTAAGACCAATCTCTGATTTTTACGTGTGAGGGATTATAACAAGACTCACTAAAACTGTTGGTTGTACCATTATTTGAGCAGGCCATCCTAGACTCTATAAAATGGAGAAGTTAGTTCGAGCTATCTTTTTCTGACTGTATTATGTAACAAGAGCCACACTTTTCATGCCCCTGATATTTTGAGTTCCTTACAAGATCTATGTATAGCATTGAACTACGATTAAGTTAAACTATTTCTTTCTTAAGTTGTTTTTCTATAAAAGTATTTTTAAAATAGCAACAGAAAAAGAAACCAGGACATGCAGTTTTTTTCTATATGCTTATAGTTCTTTGACTTTATCAGTAGAGTAGAATACAAGAACATTGTTTAATAGTGAGAATGAGAAGAATGTTTCTAAAGTTTTTGAAGGAATGGAAGCATGAGATACAGTGGACAATATTAGAAAACTACATAGAATATACAAGTGCTCTCATGTTATGAGACATAACACAGTTATATCATAAACTATCATGTTACATGTATTTAAACTAAGATTATCTGGCATGGCTGTAGCATTTTTTTCCAGATTTTTTTTTTAGCTCCAAGGATGGGTTGGGAATAGCCATCACTAGAAAATTAATTAGAATATGGGCATGTTAAATTTATGAAAGATATGAGAGAGAAGTGAAGAAACATAGAAAAGAGGGTGGAAATGGGGGAGAAAAAGAAAGATTGAGAGGGGGAGAAAGAACATCAGAATATATGATAGTAAAAAATGAGCAGAAAATTTAAGGAAAAAATTCACATTTAAAACTGATTAACAGAGGTGGCAGAAATATTTCTGAATAGAATAATACATTCATAAGTATTCAATGGTATATTGGATATCAAATTAAGTATGGATTATTAAAATAACATTGCACAGTGACTAAATAAGACAGTTGTCCAAGCAACAGGTACATGAATGGTAGTGGAAAGAAGTTAGTATATTGTCATTATTAAAACCAAATGTCAACTATAATACCAGTTTTCTGTGTCTTAGACAGAATAATTACTACTTTGGAAATAAATTTAAAGTCCATAATCAGGGGTCAAAAACCAGAGAACAAACAATATGGGATATTTGTACCATCCTTTACTAGATGCTAGGATCATTGTGAAAGAATGACTGGAAAGAATGTAAGAGCCTAGAGAAATAGAGAAAAATTTTAAACACTGGCTTCTGTTGGGAAAAAAATGGCACTTATACTCTGACTCACAGCAGCTGTGACTCCTGTTCAGGAGTGGATCTGTGGTTATAGTGTCATGGAAACAGGAAGAGATTCATGTTTTCCTATCTCCCCCTGAGGATCTATAGCCTATTAACATCATATAGTATATGGGTGTGAGGGGACAGGTTTTGTTTAGATGTATAGCCACTGCTATGAACAATCTCTTACAAGACTATGTCACATTCTGGTAAACAATCCTAATGAAACACATTGTGTCATACTGCCTATCTAAGTAAGTGACCAAAAAGAAAAAAAATAATGAGAAAGAAAAGTAGGAGGGTGCTAACTGGAAAGAGGAAGTAGATTAGTGATAGTGAGTCAGGGCTTCAAGATAGACTGCAAGGGAAGAATGACCAAAAGGTATTTGGTGTGTGTGAAGATGTTATAATTAATAAAACTCATTGTTATGTATGATATATGATAATATATAATAATAAATGATATGTTAATATATCATTTATTATCATATATTAATATATGATAATAAAAGGATTTTTAAAACTCAAGGTAAGGAATCAGGAATGACAGTTATAATAGTCAGAGTCTGAGGTATATAATATATAAAAAAAAGTATATTTCATGGACAGGTTCATTGAGTAATAAAAGTATCAAACTTATATTTGTGAAATTGTGGTCCTGAAGTGTGCTACGACCTTGTCCCTGATACATATGTAACAGACACACAGCTTGGTCTTCATGTGGGGTCTCTAAAAATAGGAGCAGTGTTTCTGACTCCATTGCCTGCCTTTGGATACATTTCCCTAAACTGGACAACATTGTCTAGCCTCAATAGAAGATATGTCTAAGCTACTATAACTTGATATGCCAAGGTGGGTTGGTATGAATAGGAGGCCTCCCCTTGTAAAAGGGAGGGAGCATGGGGGAGAGAAATTCCCATTAGGATGTAAATTTAATAAGTAAATTAATTGATTAAAAACAAGTCTTATCAACATCACTGCCTAAATAAAACCTGAATGAGGCCTACAAAAAGAAATTTAGAAAACTAAAAAATTCTAAGATCCAATCATCTCAAAAATATTAACCCAGATTTGCTCCTGTCTAAAGGAAATGCAAAAACAAAGAGTGGAGCAGAGACTGAAAGAAAGGCCATCCAGAGACTGCCCCACCTAGGGATCCATCTCATCTACAGACAACAAACCCAGACACTATTGCTGATGCCAAGTACTTGTTGACAAGAGCCTGATACAGCTATCCCCTAAGAGGCTCTGCCAGAACCTGACCAGTACAGATACTGATGCTTGCAACCAACCATCATATTGAGCATGAGGATCCCAATGGAGCAGTTAAGGGAAAGGCTGAAGAAGCTGAAGGGGTTTATAAACCCATAGGAAGAACAACGATATCAACCAACCAGAAATCCCAGAGCTCCTAAGGACTAAACCACCAACCAAAGAGTACACATGGAGGAACCCATGGCTCTAGCTGCATATGAACCAGAATATTGCCTTATCTGGCATCAAAGGTGGGGATGCCCTTGGTCCTGTGAAGGCTCGATACCCCAGTGTAGAGTAATGATAGGGCAGTGAGGCAGAAATAGACTGATGTGTGGGGGATCACCCTCATAGAAGCAGGAAGGATGGGGATGGGACATGAGGATTTGCAGAGCGGAAACCAGGAAAGGAACAACATTTGAAATGCAAATAAATAAAATAACCAGTAATAAAAAAGAGAGAGAGAGATAGTCTTACCAAGAGAGTAGAAAACCAATGAGTTATCCAATTGCAAGTGATGATCCCTGAAAACATGTATACTTACAGAGTCTAGTAAGCTTGTTCATAGCAAAAAACTAGCAAGAACTAGGCATGGCAAAAATGTCCTGTGGGTTTAGCCTTTTACCCTTCTCCCCAATCCCCTATGCCTTTCTATAGGAAATATATAACAAATATATAGCAAACACACACACACACACACACACACACACACACACACACACACACACACACACACACACATACTGTTAAATTATATTCCTGAAGCTAGCCCCTATCACCATTCCCTTACATGGTTACTTTCTCCTCCTGAAGCTGATTAACAAGACCCACCTATCAAATTATTGAAGTCCAACTGTCAAAATTCCCCTTCTGGTTACCCTAATTAACATGCCCAGTTAAAATTAAACACACTCTAACTGAGGTTTCCCTTTTACCTTCGTGTCGGCCATGGCTCTTCTGTTGCTCCTAGGCAAATATCTTATCCCACTTCCTTTGTTTCTTACTTTTCCTCTGTAGTTCTTTATCTCCTATTTTTATCTCTTATTCTCTGCACTATATCTCTCTGGGACAAAGAAATCACTTTTATGCTGAGAATTTGGCCTTGAGGTGCCTTGAACCAACTTCAAAGTCCTTTTTTTTTTTTTTTTACACTGCAAATTTCTTTGTTTGTTTCTTTGTTTGTTTGTTTGTTTGTTTGTTTTTTTTTGTTTTATTTATTTTATGTATATGAGTATACCATTGGTCTCTTCAGATACACCAGAAGAGGACATCAGATGGTTGTAAGCCACCATGTGGTTACTGGGAATTGAACTCAGGATCTCTGGAAGAACAATCACTCTTCCAGAGTGATTGTTAACCAGAGTGGTTAAGTGCTCTTAACCACTGAGCCATCTCTCCAGTCCACACTGCAAATTTCATTCCCACCTCCGTTCACCCTCCCTATATTCCACATCCTATACCTCTTCCCCATCCCCGGTTTACACAAGGTGGTTCCCACCTCCCACCCTACCGGACCTCTAAACGCCCTGGGGCCTCCACTCTCTTGAAGGTTAGGGGCATCATCTCTGAACACAGACCAGCATTTCATTGTTGTATATGTGTTGGGGGCCTCATATCATCTGGTGTATACTGTCATTTTGGTGGTCCAGTGTTTGAGAGATCTCAGGTTTCCAGATTGAGACTGCTCATCCTTCTAGAGGGTGGCCCTCCTCCTCAGCTTCTTTCAGCCTTTCCCTAATTCAACCACAGAGGTCAGCAGCTTCTGTTTATTGGTTGGGTGCAAATATCTGCATCTGACTCTTTCAGTGCTTTTTTGGGTCTTCCAGGGTAAAGTCATTATAGGTCTCTTTTTATGAGTGTTCCATAGCCTCAGTAACAGTGTCAAGCCTCAGGACCTCACCTTGAGCTGGATCCCTCTTTGGGCCTGCTGCTGGCTCCTCTATATTTCGGACTCTGTAGTTCTTTCAGACAGGAACAATTATGGGTCAGAATTTTGACTATGGGATGGCAACTCCCTCCCTCATTTGATGCCCTGTCTTCCTGCTGGAGGTGGGCTCTATAAGTTGCCTCTTCATACTGTCAGGCATTTCATCTAAGGTCCCACCCTTTGAGTTCTGAGAGTCTCTTACCTCTCAGTTCTCTGGTGCATTCTGGAGGGTCCCTCCAATCTCCGACCTCTCTAAGTAGCCTGTTTCTATTCTTTCTGCTGGCCCTCAGGGCTTCAGTCCTTTTCTCTCACCCAATACCAGATCAGGTTCCCCTCTTCCCTTTTCACCTTCCTCAGGAAGATATTTTCTAGTCCCATCCATTTGGTGTTAAACTCTGGATATCCTTGTTTTTAATAGCTGAGTAGTATTCCATTGGGTAAATGAAACTCATTTTCTGTATCCATTCTTCTGTTGTGGGACATCTGAGTTGTTTCCAGCTTCTGGCTTTCAGAAACAAGGCCACTAGAAACATAGAACACATACCATTGTGGCATGGAGAAGCATCTTTCGGGTATATTCAGGTAGTTCTATTTCCAATTTTCTGAGGAACCTCCAGATTGATATCCAGGGTGGCTGTACCAGTTTGTAATCCTATCAGCAATGGAGGAGTGTTCCTCTTTCTCCCCATCTTTGCCAATATGTGTTGTCACCAGAAGTTTGGTCTTAGTCATTCTGATTGGTCTAAGGTGGAATCTCAGGGTTGTTTTGATTTGCATTTCTCTGATCACTAAGTATTCCACGCCGCCCCGAGTCCCCTTCGCCCACGAAAGAGACATGAGAGGCAGTGTTCGGGTAATTACCACAGAGAGGCTTTATTCTCGTACCAGTTGAAGTGGAAGACCCGAACCCGGAAGAGGCACTGCTATGTGTACCCTAGAGTGGCGTGTTCACTTCTGATTGGCTGTTCACTCATTACCCTTTATTACGCCCCAGGATGGGCAGTGACTTTGGCGCGCTTTTGCCTTTTGCACCTGCGCAGTTAGTTGTTTACTTGTGAGAGCACAGGATGCCTGCGCCATCTTGTAATGGCGGATGTTATCACCACTAACTGTGGCTCCTTACATCTCCCCCTATCTATATTATTAAGATGGAACAGCCTTTTGCCTATCAGGCGTGGCACCAACTCAGTGAGGGAAAGCAGAGGCCTGATCCCCTGTGCAAAATGAGATATTGTAATGGGTTTCTTCTCTTGTCATCGTGCAATGAGTAATATTTCCCATACCCATCTCGATGCCTTTTGACGGGGAAAGGGAGCCTCCACCCTGGGGCGCCACCAGGGGAGGAGGTTTCTTGGCATCAAACCTTTGTGCAATCAGGCATACTTTCGGGAAATCTATCCACACTCGTGGAACATTCCCTGTCAAGTACCCACTCGCAAACACCTCTAAATATTCAGGTACTACAGTTATTCAGGCAAGGGCTGGCTGGACTTAGACCTCTCATCGACCCAGTGCAATGGGCTGAACCCTTGGGGTGCATCGACTGAGGGTCTCAGTCATCAGTTACTTTCTTAGCATAAATAGCCAAATTTCAGGGGGAGATCCTTGCTCCAAGGCTGCGAGTGCTTGGGCGATAGCGGCCTTGTCACGTTTTTGTTGGGCTCTGAGCTTACAGACCAACCATAACATGAACCCTAATCCACAACATAGGGCTGCACCAAACAGGCCTATCCCCACCAATTCCTTAAAGAAAGAAAAAGGCAGAAGAAATTCAAGAAGTAAAATCGCCAAGGGTAACAGGGTCCACCAGCCCTCCATCAAGGCTCAAGATCTGGATCTGCAATTGTTGCTGCATCTGGTCCAGCTCCCCAGTCCAACTCCCTTGTAAATAAGCAGAAAGATGATGGCTTTGAACAAATGCATCATTCACAAATCTCAGAGGTGTAATACATAAATGTGGGGTTGCTGACACGCAGCTCATTTGAACCACATCTGTGAGTTGTTCTACATGGGCTTGGAGCAAATCAACTCTCTGATTGACCAACAGGATGCCTGATGCCAAGTATGTATCCACTTTCTGTAGAGTGGTCAAAGCCTCAGAGGTCTTTTCTGAAATTTAATTAACAACAGTAGCTGCTGTAACCTGATCAGCCAAGGCCATGCCGGCTGTCACAGCTGCAGCTGCAGAGATGGTAATAGCAGTGATAATGGCTGCAGTAATGTCAAAGTCTGATGTAATAGGGAAAGTTTCAGGATCGGCTTCTACTGGAATGGGCACAAAGGTAGGCACGTGCACAACCAAGGCTAGGTCTAGTGATCCATTCCAGCATTGTGCTAAAAAGCATGTAACATTCTTATAATCCAAGATATCAGAATTATTTTGAAAGTTGGATAACATAAAGAAAAATGGGGGTTCCACACACACCGACATCTGTTGTGCAGATGCATTCCTAAACACCTTATTAATTTTAATGTTATTCAAATGGCTAGAGATATTAGATCGTGTAGCTGAAACATTTTGTACTTCATTAAATATACCATTCAGCAAGGCAAAGGCAGATACATTGGAACTAGCTCCAGCCTCATTACTCAACACCCAATGATAAAAGGGCCAAATATTTTCTATGCCAGTGCTCTTACCTGTATTATTCATTATAGCCAAATCGAGAAGAGGGGATAAATTAAATCCTCTGGCAATTTGTTTCTTGGGTTTAATCTTAGACTGGCAAGGTGAAAACACCACTGGAAAGGACAAATCTGGATAGTACCACAGTATCATCTGTTGCAAAGTGGCATTATTGGTATGCCAATTGGACCTCTTAATTATAGTAACATTACTTCTAATCATGGTGGTGGTAATGTTTATAGGTGCTGATGAATTCAGACCAATATTTCCCGATCCTTCCATCTGTCCTGAACTAATCTGATTCAAGACAGCCCCTATTACTCCTGTCTCCACCTTACTGTAAGTCACAGGATCCACCCAATTAGCAAGAGTAGCTTTCTTAAGAATCATACAAGGTGTATGTAGTTTACTTGTCTATTACCCTTGCTTGCTGCCACAAAACAAAGTGTAAAGTTTAATGGAAAACTTGTAGCATTATATAACTCAGGCTGCTGGTGGGTGCGCCGAGAGCACGGGGCATCCATGTAACACTCAGTAGCTGTAAACAACGGCAGCACTGTAGAATTTGAATGTACTGGCATGAGAACAGGCCAAGATCTAACTATGGCCCATAGTGGTATACTTATCCCCAAATCGAACATCAGCATCAGGAGAATCAGAGCCGTTATCTTGCAATCTAGCTTCATTCTTCATGATCTACAGCAGCCGTGTGGGGACCCAAATTGGATTGTCTTCACCCTGTGGAAAAACACAGACAGCTCCCCTCCCCGGCCATGGCGGGGGTCTATTGTGTCCCTGACCTTGGAGAAGGACAGCAGCCATCTCTAAATTTGCTGCCGCAAGTCCTGCATTAGTAAGGGAACCTCCCAGTCTTGTAATCCCTTGGCTCTCTGAGGAGCAATGGCTGTATGGCATTCAGCTGTGGAATTTTCAAAGATCATCTGTTCTATCAATGGCATTGCCTGCTCTGGTTCCCCAAAGATTCTGCCAGCAGCCTCAGTCATGCGGGCCACAAAGTCAGAGAAGGACTCATTATATGTCTGAATTATCTTGGACAAATAAAGGTTACTGCCTTCTCGCCTGGGGAGAGACTTCCAGGCCTTAACAGCAGCTGTCGATATTTGTGTGTATAACTGCCAAGGGTGAATGGTCTGGTCGTTCGCGTGTACGCCAACTCCAGCCAGCATGTCAAAAGTCCATAATTGTTGATCCTCAATGCCTGCATTAGCTCAGGCCCATGGCTGCAACCGCTCATGCCAGAGCACTTTCCACTCCAAATATTGGCCCATATTGGCAAGCACCGCCTTCACTGCGTCCCGCCAGTCTCCTGGTGTCACAGCAGCCGCATCCAACCTCTCCACCTGGGACACGGCAAAACTAGCCCCAATTCCACATGCACGCATTGCCTCAGCTAATTCTTTGACCTGCCTATACTCTACTGGGGCATGGACACGTGCTCCTTCTGCTGCTTCAAAGACCAGAAATGCAAGCTGTAGCTGTCTCCGATCTCCTGGGCTGAGAAATGAATTAGAGGTACTGCCCGGGGCATAGGCCAGAGGCAAGGCTGGGGCCGAGGGGCTCAAGGTCTTTCTTAGTCTTATCTCAGAACGGTTATTTTTTGCATAGGTGGGTGCCTCCTCTCTTAGGCTCTCCTCCTCGGAGCTGCCAAGGTCTATGGAGGCAGGCTCCTTAATGGGATATAGGGGGGTCCTTTTGCCTTCCATTCTCTCTCCACCAGCCAGTGAAGGGTCCTTAACCTTAACAGGCCCTGCAGTGACCCCTGTTCCCTTTGAGTACTCTTTTCTTTGACCAGGCTCCTTGGCCTGCCTCTGTTGCCCAGGCTTTTTTGCCCACTTCTCCTTTCCAGGCTCCTTGGCCTGATCTCCAGGCTCCTTGGCCTGATCTCCAGGCTCCTTGGCCTGATGCTGGCTAACACGCTCTGTTTCGGATACCCTGGAGTGGACCTCTCCTGAAACCTCTTGGCTTGCATTAATAGCTGTGCTGCAAGCTGGATCCTCACAACACAAATACGCTAAAAACGAAAGCAGTGCAAGCAAGAGGCCAACAATTGCAGCGGCAGCTATGGGTAAAAATCCGCTCACAGCGAAGGCTTCCACCCCAAGCATACCTCTCAGAGACATACCTAGATCCTGTGGTCTTTTAACCCGCCCCAAATCTCGGGGGGTCTCCCATGGCGCCTTGAAATTCCCGGGTTTCGGCACCAGATATTCCATGCCACCCCGAGTCCCCTTCGCCAGCGAAAGAGACACGAGAGGCAGTGTTCGGGTAGTTACCACAGAGAGGCTTTATTCTCATACCAGTTGAAGTGGAAGACCCTGAACCCGGAAGAGGCACTGCTATATGTACCCTAGAGTGGCGTGTTCACTTCTGATTGGCTTTTCACTCATTACCCTTTATTACACCTTTATTGCACCTGCGCAGTTAGTTGTTTACTTGTGAGAGCACAGGATGCCTGCGCCATCTTGTAATGGCGGGTGTTATCACTGCTAACTGCGGCTCCTTACAACTAAGGACTTTCAACACTTCTTTAGGTGCTTTTCAGCCATTCAAGATTCCTCTGTTGTCAATTCTCCATTTAGTTCTACACCCCGTTTTTTGTTTGTTTTGTTTTTTGTTTTTGTTTTTTGGGTTTTTTTTGGTGATTACCATCTTGAGTTCTTTATATATTTTAAGTATTAGCCCTGTATTAGCTTTGCAGTTTCATGTGGTCCCATTTATCAATTCTTGATCTTAAAGCATTAGCCATTGGAGTTCTTTTTAGGAAATTCCCCCCATACCACTAAGTTCAAGCCTCTTTCCAACTTTCTCTTCTATTAGATTCACTGTATCTGGTTTTATGTTGAGGTCCTTGATCCACTTGGACTTGAGATTTGTGCAAGGTGACAAGTATGGATCTATTTTCATTTTTCTATATACAGACAGCCTGTTAGACAAGCACCATTTTTTTTTCATTGTATATTTTTGGAGCTTTTGTCAAAGATCAAGTGTCCATGTGTGGTTTTATTTCTGGGTCTTTAATTCTATTCCATTGATCAATGTGTCTGTCTCTGTACCAATACCATGCATTTTTTATCACTATTGCTCTGTAGTAAAGCTTGAGGTCAGGGATGGTGATTCTCTCAGCTGTTCTTTTACTTTGAAGAATTGTTTTCGCTATCCTGGGATATTTTCCTTTCCAGATGAATTTTAGAAATTCTCCTTCCATGTCTTTAAAGAATTGTGTTGGGATTTTGATAGGGGTTGCACTGAATCTGTAGATTGCCTTTGGTTGGATGGTTAATTCTGCCAGTTCATGAGCATGGGAGATGTCTACATTTTCTGAGATCTTCTTTGATTTCTTTCTTGAGAGACCTTAAACTATTGTCACATTGTCACACAGATCTTTCACTTGTTTAGTTAGAGGGAAAAATGTATGCATACAAATATATATATTATATATATTCACAATCAATAGCAATGTATGGAACAATACCCATGAAGTTTCATGAACCTGGAGAACTGTGCATTCACAATCAGATCCTGGAGTCTGAATTCTGTATTGGAATCATGATGAAGCTGAGTTTAAAACTTCTTGCAGCACAGAACTGATGAGCCTGTGATGAGTGAAGGCTAACAGGCAACAAGCAAATTTTCCTTATTCTTTGTACTTTTATGTGGGCTGTCAAAATAAACTGTTGCCCAAACTTATAGCAGGTCTTCTTGCTTCAAACAATCTGATTAAAAGTGCCTCAAATGAGCTCCATGCAGTTTGAGATTTAGTTGGTTCCAGATACCATCATGTTGACAACCAAAACTATCAATTGCTTTGCTATAATATGCAGCTAAATGGAAAGGGAGATGCTGCCACTTTTAGGTTTGATTCCACTTTCCTAGCTCACATTATTTCCTAAAACACTTATTTCTCCTGTTCCTTCATGCATATTCTCCAAGCATTAGTCAAGGAGAATTCAGAATGTCCTCTCCAGAGCAGCGTTGTGCATTAGTATCTTTTAACTGCAAGTTCTTTAACTGTTGAAGTTGTAGTTTTGTCTGGTTCTTCCTCTCAGCCACATGCTCTCAAAAATAAGACTCATACTCAAAATATATTTCCATACACCTTGGCCATATAACTAGGCTCTTCTCTTTTTAGGCCACAACTTAAATCATCTTATTTACTTTAATCTATATTCTGCTGCATGACTGGTTTCCTGTGCACAGGTACTCTGTGTCCCTCTCACCACATCTCCTGGGGCAAATCTTCCTCTGCCTGTTCATCTCCCAGAATTGTGTCTGCCTCCTGGAAGTCCCATAGACTATATAGGCCATAGGTTTTTTTTTTTTTTTTTAACTGGGCAGGTGATGCATCAATACAATACACAACATATTCTCTCTACAAAAGTAATTTAATGAGCTAAAAATATGAAAGGCTGTATTATTCTTCTACCCAAATGAGATGCTGTGATATGGGTTTTGTGCCATGTTGTGATTTATCCTACTTTTAAAATTATTGAATAAAAAATTGTAGATAAATCTGGATGATGAACTGTGCAATATCTACAGGAGAATACAGACCATGTTCTCCCCTGGAACTGGAAATTCAGGCACTCGTGAGACACTAAAAGTGTACACTGGAAATCAAGCTCAAATCCACTGCTAAAAAAGTGCACAGTATTTAGCACTGAGGCATTGTTTCAGCTTCTTGACCTCTTGTTGAGTAGAATGAGTTCAATATATAGGAAACCATAATCTTGACAATTCCATATGGTATGCATTCAGCTTTGCGATACTAAAGTAGGAAATATCAGAAACCTTGACATTTATATTAAGGATATTATTATTTAAATTACATTATTTCTTTCAATCACTTAATTA
Organism: Arvicanthis niloticus; assembly: GCF_011762505.2. Taxonomy (NCBI): domain Eukaryota; kingdom Metazoa; phylum Chordata; class Mammalia; order Rodentia; family Muridae; genus Arvicanthis; species Arvicanthis niloticus. The sequence continues at coordinate 41,473,279 of NC_047673.1, forward strand.
CCTTGTTCACTACTAATATCTAACTGGTTTTTGATCACATATTCATAACTTCATCCTAAATCCACTTGAATTTCTAAATTTTTTCAAATTTCATCATATTACTTTTTTTCTATAAGAGTAGGAAGTGGTGTTTTATGTTTTGTGAAGCTTAAAAGCTATGAATGAGACAAAGAAAAGGCCAGACAGTATAAGTAAACATCAAAATATAGCTTTTTTTCTCTTAAGTACTGAATAAATATTTTCTAAGTGATAATAACAATACATATCTCATAAGGTAATAATTCTGAAAGTCAATTACTTGTGCATTTTTTCCATTTAAAATGCTCTTAACTTGATCATCCTGACACCTTAAGACACTATTTTCTTTGCTTGAAAATGTATTCTTCTGTTTTTATTGTTTGTCTCCAAATGTTATATATACCAATTTAAAGGAATTGTGTTTTTTTTATTCTAGGCAAAACTGTGATGTTGAGCGGAAAATGTGTCTATCACAGATATTGTATACTTTAAGATCTGCAACACAATGGTAATATGACAAGACAGTTCACCCAGCTACCCCAAAAGAATGCTGAGGGACTCTACTGTGTTTTGGAGTTTGAAGCAGGTGACTTGTACAGGTTGAATTTCATGATAATTTTTTAGGGCACTTTAAGAAAGAATAATGACTATGATTTGAGGCTGTCTTTTCCTCTCTGAATTGTTCTGTCAGTCTTTAAAAAAACCCCAGTGGATTTGAAACAATATAGTAACTCCCACACAAAGAGCTATTTAGATAACTAGTGATGTGGCAGATTCAAATTAAATAACGGAAGGAAACCCTTAGCAGCAGGTGCAAGAGAGCATTGTTTCCCTGTAATAAATGTCATAATTTCATAGAAGACACATAATAGAGGCAAAGCACCTTCACTTATTGGTAGGTAATAATCCTTTAGAAAGACTGACAGTTCATTAAGAAGACCTTTTCTACCTTTGACAGATATTTCTCATGAGTTGTCTTACGTCTTCAAATGTGTTTTCTTATTACCCTCTTCTCCATTCACATAAAACTAAAAGAACTGTTCAAGGAGTCAGAGTAATGCTACAGTGTAAATAGCAGTAACTTGGCACTTGAGATTGCCTGCTTACATGTGAAATTAATTTTTCTCCTATATTAAATCTTAGTATATAATTCAAAGCCAATACATAAATTTTTATAATTATTCCAATTCTTGTAGCTGTTACTGCCCTGATGTATAAAATAGAAATAGAAGTTTACCAATAGAATTGTCCATAGAATTAAATTGCACATTGATTGAAAAACATCTAATAAGTGGCTGTCACATTATTTTCTTCTTGATACATAAGTAAAATGGGAGTATCTGATCTAGACAAAATAAGTATTTATAGCTCCACACAGGGTGACTGCAATTGATTTAGTTATTAATTTCCACGAATGATCATCAAAATACATGAAGTTTGTTGTTTTTAATTATTATTATTCTTTAATTTTTTTACAGTCCAGATTTTATCCCCAGCTGGTCCACCCTCTGACTATTCTACATCCCATAACTCCTCCCTTTCCATCTCCAAGAGGATGTCCTTGCCCCCCCCACACACACCTCACCAGACCTCCCCACTCCCTGGGGCCTCATGTCTCTCAAGAGTTAGATGCATCTTCTCTCACTGAGTCAAGACCCTGCAGTCCTCTGCTGTATATGTGTTGGGGGCCTCATATCAGCTGGTGTATGCTGCCTGGTAGATGACTCAGTGACAGAGAAATCTCAGGGTCCAAGTTAGTTGAGACTGCTGGTATTCCTATAGGGTTGCCCTCCTCCTCAGCTTCTTCCAGCTTTTCCCTAATTCGACCACAGGGATGACCAGCTTCTGTGCGTTGGTTAGGTGTAAATATCTGCACCTGACTCTTTCAGTTGCTTGTTGGGCCTTTCAGAGGGCAGTCATGCTAGGCTCCCATTTGAGAGCACACTATAGTATCAGTAATAGTGTCAGGCCTTGGTGCTTCCCCTTGAGCTGGATCCCAATTTGCATTTGTCACTGGACTTCCTTTCCCTCAGGCTCTTCTCCATTTTTGACCCTGCAGTTCTTTCATACAGAAACAATTCTAGGTCAGAATTTTTGACTGTGGAATAGCAACCCTATCTTTCTACTTGATGCCCTATCTGTCTACTGGAGCTGTACTCTACAAGTTACCTCTCTACTGTAGGGCATTTCATCTAAAGTCCCTCCCTTTGAGTCCTGAGAATTTCTCACCTTCCAGGTCTCTGGTACATTCTAGAGGATCCCTCCACTTTCTACCTCCTGAGGTTGCCCATTTTCATTCTTTTTTCTGGCCCTTGGTGTATCTATCCTGTTCTACCCACTCAAAGCCACAAAACAAATGTTTAAAAACTGGCAATACTCAACAACAAAATAAATACTTTACCTGTTAGCTTAATGGAAAATTTATAACATGTATGTTCTCACTATTGGTGACTAAGTATTTTATTTGAATTATTTAAATGTATTTTTTAACAGAAAGCCTCAAGAAGAATATCCTTCAAATGTTGGCATTTTGGGAGTCAGAAAGAGCCTCATATCAGCTGGTGTTTGCTGCCTGTTTGGTGGGTCAGTGTCTGAAAACTCTCAGGAATCCAGCTTAATTGAGACTGCTGGTATTTCTCTAGGGTCACCCTCTTACTCAGCTTCTTCCAACCTTTTGACTATTCAATCACTGTGGTCCCTATATTCTGTCCATTGTATGGGTGTAAATATCTACATCTGGCTCTTTCTGCTGTTTGTTGAGCCTCTCAGAGAACTGCCATGCCATGCTCCTGTCTGTAAGTACACCATAGCATCAGTCGTAGTGTCATGTCTTGGAGCTTCCCCTTGAGATGGATCCCAAGTTGGGCTTGTTACTGAATTTTTTTTCTATTTTTGCCTTTGCATGTTTTAGTCTCTTTTGACATTCATTGACTTTAGGAAATATAATAGAATCAATGTTTATTATACTAAAAAAAATCTTCTTATACAATCCTGTTGCCACTACTCAATGTTCAAAGATATATCATCACTGAGTCAGTGATTACCTGTAATTGCTATTACCTCGAGTTTGCAAATCTAATATATTCCATCTTGATTGTTTTCTCGGTATTTACTTAATCTCTCTCATTTACTTTAAGCATTGCCAGTCATAGTCTCTAAAAACATCTGCCTCATAAGTTAAGCTCTATTGTAACTACATCTTCAGAGTCTGTGGATACTGAGCATCCTATGCCGGAGATAATTTCATATAGTAGTGCATGTTGCCTGTCTGTACTCAGTGCAGTCTTAAACACACAAACCACCTGTCCTGACATGCAACTTAGAAATCTCTAACTGCAATTCCTTTACCAGTTGCTGTATCTCATGCTAACTCGAAGTCTCTTTGATCGGGCATTTAATGCTAATTTTGAGATCTTCTAATTTTCTTTGAAGTTTGTTGCTAGTGAGAATTTATTTATAAAAACAATAGTTGCCTAATGTTTAAAATAAGATAATAAAAATACATTAGGAGCATTTCTTTGAATTTGTATATATAAAAAGCTTAGAAAAGCGAAGGAAGAGAGGCCTAATGTTTTACAGAAAAGTCAATTGAATCAAAAAAAAATCTCATTATACCCTCAAACTGTTAGTACAATATTTTGAAGCAAAATGGAAAAAGAAACTAACTTCCCAAATAGTAACAAGAGACAGAGGGGGCAAGGAATCTGAGTGGGAGAGAGGATGGAGAGGGAAAAAGGGGAACAGAATCAAGTATGGGGGAGAGAGGATAGGAGAGAAGACCTGAGTGCCAGCAGAATAAATAGAAATATGCAAACTCAAGGTGGGAGTTGGGGGTATTCCATAGAAAGTACCAGATACCTGGGCAGTAAGAGATTCTTAGGACTGAAAGGGAGGGGCCTTTGATGAAATGGCCAAATGGGAATAATCCAACTCCAGTAGAATGACAGGGCATCAAGTGGAGAGATGGGGTTGCCATCCCACAGTTAAAAATTCTGACCCAGAATTGTCCCTGTCAAAAATAATTGCAAGGACAAAAATGGAGAAGAGACTGAAGGAAAAAAGTTCCAGTGACAGGCCTAAATTGGAATCCAGCTTAAGGGGGAGCTCCAAAGATGGACACTATTTCTGATGTTATGGTGTGCTTACAGACAGGAGTCTAGAATGGCTATCCTTTGAGAGGCCCAAAAAGCAGCTGACTTAGACAGAAGCAGATACTTACACCCAACCATTGAAATGAAGTTTGGGACCCTTGTGGCTGAATTAGGGAAAGTATGCAAGAAACTGAGGAGGAGGGCAACCCCATAGGAATACCATCAGTCTCAATTAACTTGGACCCCTGAAATCTTTCAGACACTTAGCCACCAACCAGACAGCATTCAGGAGCTGGTCTGAGGCCCAGACACATATATAGGAGAGGACTGCCTCATCTGGCCTCAGTGAAAGAAGATGCACCTCTCCTCTGGAGACTTGAGGACCTAAGGAGTGGAGAGGCCTGGCAAGGGGTGGTGGAGACCTTCGCTTGGAGACAGAGGGGAGAAGGAATGGGTTGTGGAACTGTGGGGCAGGGTAGCAAGAGTGGAGAAAAAGTTGGACTGTAAAAAAGTAAAAATAATGAATAAGAAGAAGAATCTGATTTATTATCACTACAGATTTATTTTTCAAAGAAAATGCTATTGCATTTATAAGTAAACATGGCATTGCTGGCTCAGTTTGAGAGAGAGGGAGGTGAACTAATATGCAAATACTAGTTATTGTTTATTGCAAAAAAAAAGAGGAAGGGATTCCTGATTAGCACATTATCAACTGGATACAGAGAGAAAATTTGGTTTTTAATCTTCACTTTATCATTCTGCTACTGATGGGGAGCAACATAGAGATTGTTTACACTATAAAAATTTCTCCCTATAAAATTTTTGTTTGCTAGAACACTTTATCAGTGTATCTTTTGAGCATATGATTTATTATTTTTAATTACTGACAGTTTTCCTTTAACATTAATTAAGTCATATATTTCTCAGTGTCTATACACTCCTGGTGATAAAATTGGCTGTTAAATGAATATTTTACAAATTCAATGTTTAAACATTTCCAACAAATCTGTTTTAAAGGTGTTATATCTGCCTTCCTCTCTCCTCTCATTTCTTGCTCATTCATAAATAATCTACACAGTGGATGTATTGAAAAACTTCATTCTTGCTGTGAAATCTCTATCACAGATCTTTCAAGTTACAATTTCAAATTCCTTCCTTTAACAAATGCTTCTGAATTCTTGATAAAATAGAGAGCTTTAGGAATCATTAAATATTACCTTTCTTCTTTCATCAAATGATAAAATCTGTATTTTCATCTTTTTCAAGCCCTCAGAGCTTTCTTACTGTATTTGGGAGCAGTGATATAGATGCCTCTGAATAATTAGGATGAAAAAAGATCTACTTCAATGGATTATTTGAAAACTTTGCAGTAATATTTTGCTCAACTTCTATTGCATAATCTTTATTTAAAATGTCTAGAAAAAATTGATTTTTAATGCCTTTCTCATCTTTCTTCTTTAAGCAGAATTTTTTAAATAATAATTCTAAGTAATGTAGTCTGATAAAATCATATTTATAGCTGCAGCACCACATGAAAATATAAAATAGACATTATGTTTCAACATATATGTTGTATATGCCTTATTTATTAAAAAATCATTTGAATACCCCAAATTACTATTATGGGAATAATGATGAGAGATTATTCATTCAAATAACACACAGTTTTGCAAACCTTCGATGTGACATGTATATTTATACTTACTATATACACAAATGGCAAGAATAATTCTAGTGCAGATAATGGTCCCGTAGCATAAATTATAAAGTATCCTACTTGAATTGAATAAAAGTTGGTATTGATGGACCCAGGTTATGAGATATAACTGAGGAAATATTTTAGTCAAGGATGATTCCATGTGCAACAGATTAGTGATCAGGAAAAGCTACACTAGATCATAGAAAGCAAATCACAGAGTGGTCAAGGAAATAATTAAAATTTAGGCCAGCGTGTACTTTTACAGGTCCTGAAATGTCACAATTGTGAGAATCTTTCTTTATGTAAATGTACATAAGAACCAATTTACGAAAAAAAAGGCAAAAGTTAGAATTTTTTGTATTTATTTATCTTTTGCGATTTATAGATGTGTTCAAAAAGGTTGAAAACGATTGAGGAATATTTCTCAAGATAATTAAAGAGTTGGTCAGGTGAAAAACCATGATGTATTGGCACACAGATTTGATATTATAATTGAGAGAACCTCAGAGACCAGTACATTCTAAAGAAAATAATGACATGCAATATGTTGAAGGGATACGATAAAGAAGGAGTCTGTGGTTTCTAATTTCCATTTTTTGATAAACACGTTGGAAATATTCTCATGAAAGAATAAATGCCAGGAAATATTTTAATTTCCTGAATGAAGTATTCAATAAGAATTATAATTGTGAATTCCAGTCCTTCTGTTTGGAACACAGGCTCCAGAAGGGAATTGTACATGATCCCCTGAGCCCCTAGCTAGTGGTCTAGCTCTGGGCTCACTCTTCAGTCTGGAGAAGTTTTGTGGGACTCCCCAAGAGCATCCTTCTTTCCTGTGAAAACTTTAGGGGGCCCCCACGACTAACCAGCTGAAAACCCTGCTCCACAAATCAATACCAGTCAAATCTGTTTAGGACACAGCCTGCAGAGATGAGTTGCTGGCAGTGATCCTGATCTCCATTGTTTAATACTGGGCTTACTCTTCAGTACAGAGGATGCCAACGGCCTACTACCACCTGGTAGAGGCCTGTGGATACTCCAAGAACTACAAGCTTGGGACGTGTTCCTACCAATCTCTTGCCTGTGGGGTTTGCCTGAGTCATAGTCAGCAGAATTGTTTACCTGACTTCTATTGTCTGTCCCACAGCTCCTCCAAGTTCCCAAGAAGTCTTGCTGTATCATCCAGTCAACACCAGAGAAAACTGGATGCCTAAAGTATAGCATAAAATCACAATCAACAAGACCCAGGGCAGTATGGGAGCACCAGAGCCCAGCTATCCTGCTACAATAAACCCCGGATATCCTAATAAAACTGAAGTACAGGAAGAAAATCTTTTTTTTTTTTTTTTTTTTTTTTTTTTTTTTTTTTTCAGAGCTGAGGACTGAACCCAGGGCCTTGTGCTTGCTAGGCAAGCTCTCTACCACTGAGCTAAATCCTGAACCCCCAAGAAGAAAATCTTAAACCCAATCTTATAAATATTATAGAGGACTTTAAAGTGACCAAGAATATCACTTAAGGAAATGCAGGAAAGAACATTTAAACAGATAGAGGCACTAAATGACAAAACAGGTAAATATAAAGAAAATATTAGAAAATATAATCAAACAAGAGAAGGATATGAATAAAACTGTCCACATCCTGAAATGTAAAACAGAAGCAATAAATAAAATATCCTGGAGATGAAAAACTTAGGAAATGGAACAGGAACTACTGACATCTCCAGCAGAATGCAGGAAATGGAAACGAGAATCTGAGACATAGAAGATATTAGAGACAAAATCAAAATATCAGTCAAAGAAAACACAAAATCTAAAATGTTCGTGACACAAAACATCCAGGAAATTTGGGACACTGTGGAAAGACCAAATCTAAGAATACTATGAATAGAAAAAGAAGGTTCCCAGTCAAAGGCTCAGAAAACACTTTCAATAAAATCATAGAAGAAAATTTTCCTATCCTAAAAAAAGAGGTACCGATAAACATAGGAGAAGCTTAAAGAATGCCAAACAGGTTGGCCAAGAAAAGAAAATCCTCCCAGCACATAATAATGAAAACACAAATTTTACAGAACAAAGAAAGAATTTTAAAAGCTTGAAGGGAAAATGACCAAGTAACATATAAATGTAGACCTATCAGAATTACACAAGATTTCTTAACTGAGATGCTAAAAGCTATAAAGCTCTGGGCAGAGGTCTTGCAGTCCCTAAGTGATCAAAGTCAGCTATTCCCAGCAAAACTTTCAATTGCCATAGATGGAGAAACCAAGATATTCCTTGATAAAAACAAATTTAAACAACTTGACACCAAACCAGCCTTACAGAGAATACATGTAGGAAAACCCCAATTCAATGAAGTTAACTACATTCAAGAATACACAAGAAATAGATAATTTCACACCATTAAAACCAATAGAAGATAAACATATACACTCAACCACCAACAACATTAAAATAACAGAAGGCATCAATCATTGATTGCTAATATCTCTTAACATCAATGAAATCAATTCCCCAGTAAAAAGGCATAGGCTGACAGAATGAATGCACAAACAGAAGCCATCATTACTCTGTATTAAAACACACACACACACACACACATCTCAGCAACAAAGATAGTAAGTATGTCAGTATAAAGGGCTGGGAAAGTTTCTCCAAGCAAATGGACCCAAGAAATTAGCTGAAGTAGCCAATCTAGTATCTAATAACATAGAATTTCAACTGAGAGCATTCAAATAAGACAGGGAAGGACACTTTATACTCATTAAAAAAAAAGTTCACCAAAAGGACATCTTAATTCTGAAAATTTATGCCCCAAATGCAAGAGCACACACATTCACAAAACAAACATTATTAAAGTTTAAATCACACATCAAACCCCACACATTAATAGTGGGAGTCTTAAAAACCCCACTCTCACCAATGAACAGGTAATTAAAAAGACAGAAATGAAACAGAGAAATAACAATACTAACAAAGATTATGATATAAATGGATTTAAGAGATACCTATAGAACATTTCATCTAACCCAAAAGAATATACTTCCTTCTCAGCACCTCACAGAAACTTTGGCACATAATTTGTCACAAAGCAAGCCTCAACAGTTTCAAGAAGATTGAAATAACTCCATGCATCTTATCAAATCACCAAGGATTAAAGCTGGACAGCAACAACAGAAACAACAGAAAGCTTACTTATTCATGGAAACTGAACAACTTTCTACTCAATGATCACTGGATTAAGGAAGAAATAAAGAAAGAAGTTAAAGTTTTTTTTAGAATTCAATGAAAATGATGGCACAACATATTCAAACTTATGGGACACTATGAAAGCAGTGCTAAGAGTAAAGTTCATAACATAAGTTAACACAAGTGCCCTCATCAAGAAGTGGGGCAGGTCTCATACTAACAATTTAATAGTACATTTGAAGAAGAAGAAGAAGAAGAAGAAGAAGAAGAAGAAGAAGAGGAGGAGGAGGAGGAGGAGGAGGAGGAGGAGGAGGAGGAGGAGGAGGAGGAGGAGGAGGAGGAGGAGGAGGAGGAGGAGGAGGAGGAGGAGGAGGAGGAGGATAATCGGATGTGAAGGAGGGTAAGAGGAGGGTAGGAGGAAAAGGAGGGGCAGGAGAAAAAGGAGGAAGAGGAGCAGGAGGAGGCAAATACAGGAGGAGGAGTGGGCAGCAGGACATAATCAAACTCAGGACTGAAAGTCCTCAATTATCAACAAAAAGAACAATCTAAAAAATCAATAAAACAAAGAGCTGGTTCTTTCAGAAAATCAATAAGATAGATAAACCCTTGGCTATACTAATTGAAAGGCAGAGAGAGTGTATCCAAAATAACAAAATCAAAAATGAGAAGTGAGACATAACAGTTGACACTCAGGAAATTTAAAGATTCATTAGGTAGTACTTCAAAAGCCTGTACTTCAAAAAAATTGGAAAATCTACATAAAATGGATGATTTTAGAGACATGCACCAATTACCAAAGCTAATTTAAGGTAGTGTAAACTATTTGAATTGTTCTATAACCCCAAAGGAAATAGAATTAATAATTAGAAGTTTCCCCCAATTAAAAGAAAAAGTCCTGGGCTAGATGAATTTAGTACAAATCAAACTTTCAAAGAAGTTTCAAAGAGTATTGCCAATACTCCTCAAATTATTCCACAAAATAGAAACAGAAGGGACACTCCCAAACTCATTCTATGAGGCCACAGTTACCCTGATACCAAAACCAAGCAAAAAAAATCCACAAAGAAAGCAAATTTCAGACCAAATTTCCTTAAGAAGATTGGTACAAAAATACTCAATAAAATACTTGCAATCTAAATCTAAGAACACATCGAAGACATCATTCAACATGATGAAGTAGGTTTCATCCCCAGGATGCAGAGGTTGTACAATATGTGAAATTCCATTAATATAATCTGTCATAGATGCAAACTGAAAGGAAAAACTCATTCACATTATTATCATATTAATGCCAAAAACAGCATTTGACAAAATCCAATACCTGTTTGTGTAAAAAGTATTAAAGAGATCACAGATTCAAGGTGCATAGAAAACATAATAAAATCAATATACAGCAAGCAAGTAGCCAACATCAAATTAAATGGAGAAAATTTAAAGCATTTCCTCTAAAATTGGGGGCAAGACAAAGCTTTTTAATCTCTCTCTCTCTCTCTCTCTCTCTCTCTCTCTCTCTCTTTCTCTCTCTCTCTCTTCAAAATAGTACTTGAAATTCTAGCTAGAGTAATAGGACAATTAAAATAGATCAAGGAGATACATATTGGAAAGTAATCACTCTAAATGTTACTATTTGTCGACGTATACTATAATATGTGACCAAAAAATTTCTACCAGGGAACTGCTACAGCAAAGTGGCTGGATACAAAAGTGACTCAAAGAAATCAGTAGCCCTTTATTACACAAGTGATACATGGGCTGAGAGATAAGTTAAGGGGACAATACCATTCACAGTAGCTATAAATATTATAAAATACCTTGGTATAACTCTAACCAACCTAGTGTAAGACCTATATTACCTAGAATTTCAAGAAACTCGGAAGAAAAAATTGATAAAGATGTCAGAAGATGGAAATATCTCCCATGCTCATGGATTGGTAGGATTAAGATACTGAAATTGAAAAGCTTACAGAAATCTATCTACAGATTCAATGCTAATCCCATCCAATTACTTGCACAATTCTTTACAGATGTTGAAAGAACAATTCTCAACCTCATATGGAAATAAAAAATAAAACAAACAAACAAACAAAAAAAAAAAACAAAAACTCAGGATGGCCAAAACAGTCCCAAACTACAGAGCAACAGTAATAAAACTAGATGGTATTGGTCTAGATACAGACAAGTGGATCAATGAAATCAAGTCAAAGAGCCAGAAATAAACCTACACAGTTATGGACACTTGATTTGGGAGAAAGACTGAAGAACTGAAGATGGCAGGGACTCCATGGGAAGACCAACTGAGTCAACTAACCTGGACCCTTGGGGGCTCTCAGATACTGAATCACCAACCAAAGAGAGCACAGGCTGAACCTAGGTCCCCTGCATATATGTAGCAGATGGGCAGCTTGGTCTTCACGTGGGTCCCCAAAAAATGGAGTATAGGGTATTCCTGAATCTGCCTGTGTTTGCCTGCTTGTAGAACCTGTGCACCTAAATGGACTACATTGTTTTGACTCAGTGGGAGAGGATGTGCCTAGTCCTGTAGTGACTTGATGTGCAGAAGGTGGGGTTGGAGTGAGGATGGGTTAATAGAGAAGGGGAATTTGGAATGGGGGGCATTGAGAAATTTCATGAGGAGTATTGGAGAGACGGGGGCTGATATTGGGATGTAAAGTGAATGACTAAATAAACTCTAAAAAATAATTTTAGATTTTAATAAGAAAAATTGAATATGACTTTCAATATTCAGCACCCATTGTTTTATAGATCTGAAGCCTTTTGGGTTTAGAGTCTGTAGTTGCTGTATTAGCTTCAGTGAATCATATATACACAGACAACATTTGAATTGACAGGTGTAATAATCAGAAGTGGTTATTAAATAACAAAGTAGTATTGATGAAGACAGACTGATATCAAACCAAACCAAACTAAAGACCAAAAGAAGTTAAATAAGTAATAGCTAGTTAGAAGACAAGTTGATTAAAAGCAAACACACCTAGAAATCTCAGTGAAATGTCTAAGAGTAAAACAGAATGTATTTTCCTTACCACTCTGAGAAAGCAGTTCTTCAGGAAGTAAGACCATTTAAATGTGTATGATGTCCATAGAAAAGAATGGTTTAAAATTACAATGGGCTTGCCAGTAGGGCATTCACCATGACCTTTAGAAAAATCATTTGGGTGTAAATGCTGCATATAATCATTCTTCAAAAGAAGTTGTAATGAACTGATTCTCTTTTACAGTTAAGTAAATATGTTTTAGCGTGAGTGAGCATCATTTTGAGAAAAAACAGTTGTACATACATTTTGTATTACTTCTTCTGATTCATAATTCAAACTTTTCTACACAATGATGGATAGGGGAGTGTACTAATGAGTTTGCTTTAGGAAACAATAAAATCAGAAATACAAGTAGAAAATTATTTTAACAAATATTAATGAATTGATGTTAAAACTCTTTGAACAGAATAAGAGACACAGAGAAGGAAACAAGAAATTCCAGTCAACAGTGAAAATGTGAGACACATTTATGTATCAGTTACACTAAGATTGTTTGTTTGTGTTTGTTTATTTTTTTGCTCACTTGTTTTGAAGCAAGGTTTTCCTATGTGGCCCTCGTTTTCCTAGAACAGGCTCTGTAAGTAAGGGTGGCTTCCTGTTGTAACCGGCTCTGCTCTATCTGGCTTGAGACAAAAGATTTAAAAAGCCTGGTTAGTTACTATATTGAGGCCTGTTCCTCTCTGCCTGGCTTCAAACTGCCTCTCCGGTCTTCGGGTCAGGGTCTAGAGGAAGAGAGAGTGAGGATGAGGAGAAAAGACACAAGGAATGGAGACAAGACAGACGTTCTAATCAAGTCTCTGATCAAGTCTCTGAACAGGTCTCTCTATTTGAAGGGAAATCTAGGGTATTTATACACTTTGCCACGCCCCTTGTAGGCCCCTGGGTGGATATGACGTAAGCCTTGGAGGCGTGGCTAGCATGTGGATAGCTGGTTTCTAAAAACTTTCTGCTAAAGGTCGGCTCCCAACAGCTTCCCACTTATACCTTTCTCTTTAGATTGTGGTGGGATTAAAGGCATATAACACCACCACCTAGTTTTATTTTTATGTTTTATGTATAATAATTATTATTGTACTTATTTTTATTTTTAATTATTAAAGCTTTACTTGACATTGAGAAAGTATGCTTGCGTTTTGTTGGTGGTACTTTGAATGGTGCTGTTTCCCTTTTTTCTTTGCTTGTATGCTTGCCATTTGTGTACAGCAAGGCAACTAAAATTTGGGTGTTTGTTTCATATTCTGCTACATCTCACATTGAATTATCAACTGTATGAGGTTTTGGGTGAAATAGTTTCCCATATCATATATAGGTTAATATCTGTTAATAATAATATTTTCTTTTTTATTTAATATTTGTATTACCTGTATGTAAAATCAAATATAACATCTTGTATTTCAATTAGCTTATGAATGGATGACAAAAGTATAGTATATTTATGCAATTGAATAATAATCAGCTATTACTAAAAATTAAATTATGAGCAGCATATGTAATTAGATGGAGCTGGAAACAATACTTATGTGTAATGTAATACAGAATCAGGATAAAATAATGTTACTTTTTTGGTGATTTGTAGATGATAGTTTGAGACTTTACATACATGTATTCCAAAAGACATGACCATAGACTTTAGAAAATTATTAAGGGGCTATAGAACAGGCTTTCCACAAAAGGAATATAGAGTAAAAGGATATGACAGTTGAAATTGAATAATACATTGGGAAAGTTGGAATATTAGTGGGGAGACCAAGTAGAGGAAGAAATGGGAGAATGAATACATATATAACAATAAAGACTATTTGTAAAAGTCTTATAGAATTATGCAGCTGAAAAGAACGTGGGTTGGGGAGGGTGTTTAAACTGGGTTATCCTAGAAGAGTCTGCAGTCATCCTAGTATTTAGCATAGGCTAAACCTCACCAAGGGCTTAGTGTTAGAAATGGATTACCTCATTTGAAATTTTTGGCCAGTGAGATCCAAAAGATGGCCCCAAATTACGGCCTCTATATCAATAAAAATATATTACTTATATTTTATCTTTGAACATGTACAAATTATTCTCAATGATTAATAATTATATACATATACATATATAAATATGTACACACATATATTACATATATATGCTTTTTTATTACCTGTCAAATAAACATATTTAATCCAATTTTATAAAATCCTCAAACTGTTTCTTCAGGATTTCATTTATAAATCAGTCATTTAAAAAAATTAAATAAAAAATAGAAAAAGTGACAATTGCCAACTTATGAAGACTGAGTGAAATTTAATAGTGAGGAAGAAAATAATTGGAGACAAATAGAACAATGACACTGTGGGAAGCAGCAGAAGTATATTAGTTTTCACTGTTAATAAACTGAGTGACCTACATACAGATGTCTTGGAGGCACATAGAGTATTGTAAGAAGACACTGCTTGTGTAGATTTGAGTGATAAACGTTTTCAGTCATTTGTGAGCAAAATAACTACAAAGATGGTTTTGAGTATGGACGCCATGCTAATCACCTAGTTTACAACTAACTTAAAATCTAACTTTCTTCATTAAAATACATATCATTAGAAATAAAATTTGACCTAGGCAATTTTATCTTCAAAGGTATAAAGAATTAATATTTACCCTTTGACAGTCATCCTCATTCTTTCAATGAGCAGTTAATAAACACTGAAAGAATGAAAGATTGTTAGTAATGCAACAACACCTAGAACTGTAGATCAATTTGTGCCAATTTTCCTTCATTATATCCTTAACAGAAAACATATACTTTTGTTATTTATTATGCATTGGGATGATTTAGATACTAGTAATGAACAATGGATTACAAAATGCTAAAATCAGAATTGTTTGACAGAATTAGTGTTTATCATATAGAGACAAAGGCCCAATTTGATCACAGAACTCACATTAAAAACTAGGGTGTTGTCATATAATTCATCATTTGACAAACAAAAACTGGAGGATCACTAGCCAGGAAGCATAGCACAACAGAAAGGCATAAGGCCAATAGGAAACCTTTCAAAAATAAGGTAGCAAACCCAGGTATGGTGATTCCAATCTTTTAAAATAGTGCTCAAAAGGCAGAGAAAGGCAGACCTTTATGAGTTCAAGTCCAGCTTGCTCTACATAGTAAGTTTAAAACCAGCAAGAAGCACACAGTGAGACCATGCCTTAGGAAAAAGTAATTAGAGACAGGCTGTTCTTGAGAAATTACATCTGAGAGTTTCCATTGATCTACACACACACACACACAGAGAGAGAGAGAGAGAGATACAGAGTTACACAGAGATGGAGAGAGACAGAGTTACACAGAGATGGAGAGAGACAGAGAGACAGAGAGAATAATGAGGTACTAGACAGGCTAATTGGTTTTGATTTATCATTCTGCATTATATAAATATAAGAGACCATCTTATAACATGGCTGTAGAGATTACTCAGTAATTTGGTACAATTCTTGTTCTGACAGAGTACTCAAGTTCCTAGAATCTAGATGATGCCTACAACCATCCTTTACCTATAACTTCAGTTCTAGAATCCAATGCACTTTTAGGACTTCCTCTGGTATCAAGTAAATATAAAATGGGGATATATATGCAAACTACTCACACACATAAAATGAGACAATCAAAATAAATTTTAAAATATCAAGGGTATGCAAATTGGAAAGGAAGATGTCAAGATATCACTGTTCATTGATGATATGATAACATACATAAGCAATCTCAAAAATTCTACCAGAGAACGCCTACAGCTGATAAACTTTAACAAAGTGACTAGATATAAAATTAACTCAAAGAAATCAGTAGCTCTCTTTTATACAAATGATAAATTTCCCAAGAAAGAAATTAGGGAAACCACACCTTTAACAATAGCCACAAATAACATAAAATATCTTGGTGTAACTTTAACCAAACAAGTGAAAGATATGTATGACAAGAAGTTCCTGAAGAAAGAAATAGAAGTCTTTCCTCAGAAAATGGAAAGGCTCCCATGCTTATAGATCAGTAGAATTAACATAATAAAAATGCCCATTTTACCAAAACCAATCAACACATTTATTGCAATTCCCATCAAAATACACGATTTTTTAAAGTCAATGAAAGAACAATTCTAAAGTTCAGGTGGTAAAACAAAACCCCAGGATAGGCAAAACAAACCTGAAACATAAAAGAACTTCTGGAGGAATCACCATCCCTGAACTCAAGCTATACTGAAGAGACATAGTGATAAAACAAAATGGTGTTAGTACCATAGAATTGAAGACTCAGAAATAAACCCACACACCTACAGACACTTGATTTTTGACAAATAAGCTAAAAACATACAATGTAAATAAGAAAGCATCTTCAAAACATGGTGCTGGTCACAAAACCTAAGTCCATGTGGATCGAGGACCTTAACATAAAATTAGGTAAACTGAATCAAATAGGAGAGAAAGTATGAAATTACATTGAAAACTTTGGCACAGGAAAACAATTTCCTGAACAGATTCCAGTGTTTCACAATCCAAGATCAACAATTGATAAATGGGTCCTCTTGAAACTGAAAAGCTTCTGTAAGGTAAAGAACACTGTCAACAGAACAAAATTGGAGCCTACAGATTGGGAAACAATCTTCAAAAACCCTACATCTAATAGCGGGCTAATATCCAAAATATATAAAGAACTCAAGAATGTTAAACTCCAAAACCCAAATAACCCAATTAAGAAAATAAAGAGCTAAACAGAGTATCCTCGACAGAAGAATCTCTAATGACTAAGAAGCACTTAAAGAAATGTTCAACATACTTAGTCACCAGAGAAATACAGATCAAAATAACCCTGAGATTCATCTAATACTAATCAGCACCGTTAAGATCAAAAACCCAAGTGACAGCACATGCTGGCATGGATGTGGAGAAAGAATACTCCTACATTTCTGGTGCCATTGCAAACTGGTACAACCACTCTGGAAATCAATCTGGCAGTTTCTCAGAAAACTGGACATAATTCACCTGAAGACACAGACATGCTGATATTGCTCCTGGGCATCTACACAAAATATTCTTCATCATACCACAAGGGCACATCCTCCACTATATTCATAGTAGCCTTATTTGTAATAGCCAGAAACTAGAAGCAACCCAGCTATCACTCATTTGAAGAATGGATACAGAAAATGTGGTTCATTTACACAACAAAATACTATTCATCTGTTAAGAACAAGGATATCATGAATCTTGCAGGCAAATGGATGGAACTACAAATATAATACTGAGTGAGGTAATCTAGACACAAAGGACATGCATGGTATGTACTCACTGATAAGTGGATATTAGCCAGAAAGTACAGAAAACCCATGATAAACCCCACAAACCCAAAAAAGTTAAGAAGGAAAGCCCAAGTGAGGATACTAAAATCCCTCTTAGAAGAGGAAAGAAAATAGTCATGAGAAACAGAGGGAGGGAGGGTCCTGGGTGGGAGATAGGAGGTTGAGTGGAATAGGGGTGCAGGATCAAGTGTGGAGAGAGACAGGAGAGAGGCCCAGAGAGCCAGTAGAATGGACAGAAATATGCAGCTGCCAGAAGTAGTGGAGTAGAGGGGATATGTGGGAAATTCCAAAGACCTTAGATGGGGGAAGCTCTCAAGACTCAATGAGGGTAACCTTTGCCGAAATGCCCAACAGTGGGGATATGGAACCGGAAAAGGCCACCTCCAATAGCCAGATGTGTCTCCCAGTAGAGGGATGGGAACACCAGCCCACCTACAGTACTTTTGACCCATTTTTTTTTTTTTTAATGCAGAAACAGAAACAGAGGAGTGACTGAAGGAATGGCCTAGCAGTGAACGGCCCAATTTAGGATCCATTCTATGAATGTGCATGAACCCCTAACACTATTATTGATGCTGGGTTGTACTCACGGACAGGAGCTTAACTTAACTGTCTTCTGAGGTGCTCTACAAATGCAGATACCCATAGGCAGGCATTAGATGTTGGTAGAAGACTCTTATGGAAGAGTTAGAGGAAGGATTGATGGAGCAGAAGGGGATGGTAATCCCACAGAATGATCAACTGTGTCAACTTACTTGGATCCCTGTGAGCTCTCAGAGACTGAGCCATCAACCAAAGAACATACATGGGCTTGTATGATGCCCCCAGAACACATGAAGCCTTATCTGGTCTCAGCGGGAAAGATGCTTCAGTTACTGTAGATACTTGATGCCCAGGGTAGAGGGATACCTGGGAAGGGACACCTATCAGGCAATGGTAAGAAGAGAAGAAGACTGTTGTGAGTGGGACAGGGAGGGGGCAACATTTGGGATCTAAATAAATAAAATAATTAAATAAATAAATAAATTGTACACATCTCTTACTACTGCAACAATATTTATTCTTTCCATTTAAATATGAAAATTAGTACAGATTATACACATAAAAATTATATAAACAAAATATTTAACACTAATTATTTGGGTCAGAAAAAGAAATTTTTAACAGTAAGTTTAAAAATTTCTTAAGTAATCTTAACATTACTTAAGAAATGTTAAGTAATGTACTTAGGAAATGTTTTTATACCCTTCTATTTTCCCTGTATATAAAAATAAAATTATAATTTTGGGAAGCCAAAATATTTTATTTCATATATTTGTACAGTTTAAATCAATAATAACTGTTAGTCTTTTAAAAATTGTGTTCATAAATGCATAAATCTGGTGCAACTGATATTTCTACACATCCATCCAATAATAATTTTAGCCTCTCTTTCCAATTTATACTGACCATAAATTTTGTTGTCAGAATCTAGTAATCAACACACAGATTGAAAACTGCTATTTATATTACTTGTTATATAAAACAGATAATAGTATTTGGATAAGGATGAATTCTGAGCTTACAAAGATGGATAAAAGCACCAAGCAGCATTTGAATGTTTGAAATATAGTAAACTGAAAAGAGAAAATAGAAATAAAACAAAGTAGGTTATCCAGTTTCTAACCTTTGAATTAAACCTTCTGTTAAGAGATAGGAATTTTCTCCAGCTGTGTAGGCAGAACCTAAAGGGTTTTAAATGGCATGGATAAATTTAATCCTTTAATAATAAAAAGAACATATGCAGATTGGGAAAGTAAAAAAAGATTTCAAACATAGACTAACCACTGTTGAACTCTAGAGGATCTGTTTCATGGCTAAGCTTGTGGGAGCTTCTGTGCTCTAAGGCCTTGTGCACAAATTCCTAGTGTTGTGTATGAATAATGAGAAAGGAGTGAGGAGACATGTGCCAGACAATAAAAGCATTGGTTGATTAGCACAATTCACATGTATATAAATGCTTCTATATTATATAGACAGTATGTATCGACACATACCATATTATATAGATATAAATGAACAATGTTTACAAACACAATGCTGTAGTTCTGTATGTGTGAATTGTATGATACAGATGATAATATTTAAGAGCAAACTCAAGTCCTGATTAATAGTCACCTAATCAAGAGTTGACTGGTATACTCAAACAACCCTTTGCAAAGTTTCTGGATTATAAAATGATGCAGCTAAATATAAATAACAACAGGAAAAGCTCCCCTTATGTACAGGAAAGTTAAAATTCCTCCATCAACCCCATAAGCTGGGACTAGAACCCAGATGTGAGTGACATGCTGACAGTGGTTATAGAACTGTGAATACAAAATATAATTAAACCACATCCTGTATTTTCATTGATGTGTACTGTGAACAACAACTCTATGATGTCTTGAAGTTTTTTTTTTTTTTTAATTTATGCCATTATGTTGTTTAGATTTTTACACAGTGTAACCAATACATAACCAGATATAGAAAGTGGTGGGTCAGTGTGAGAACTGAATATGGAGGAAAACTTCTAGGGAATTTGATGAAGTTGAAAGCCCTTTACATAAAGTATAAATCAATGACAGTAGTAGGAAACATCTGGTCCCTGTGGATGCTTTCAGTCCTGGCTCAAAAGACACCAAGAGATACATAATTGGAAGCTGAAGATATAGGTCCTTTTTATGTAGTGCAAGAAGTTAAGGAAGTCTGAAGTCAGCTAGACAGTGATGGAATGAAATATATTGCTATTCATTTCCAAGTAAAACAGTTTTTACCTTACAATAAAATAAGCCAATAAATGGTAACTTGAATAGAGAACTACATATCCAAAAGAAATTGAACTACTTCAAATCCTATGTTTAAAAACTCATCAGAACTAGAGTAGAGAGGGAAGAGATATATGTATTTTAACCATCTGTGAAAATATCAGATAGATCAAAAGGATAAGTCAATACTAGGAAGGATCTTCCCAGGGGATTATGTTGTAACTAATTTATCTTTCCACCCATATATGAAGGTTTCTAGGAAGCTTGAGGGTCTTGTCTTAAAACAGCTCATCATGAGCTAAAGACACAGATTATAAGTCTGTAGTATGGCTTTTGGCAAATGGATAGAAATCCTAAGAATTCCTCACAAGATCACAATGATTTTGAGAAATTTATTTCAGCAAAAAACAGATTGCTGCCTTGAACTGAAACAGACTAGGTGAATGCAAAATGACAGAAGTTTTGACCCCTCCCCTATAAACACACACACACACACACACACACACACTAAAAAAACATAAACACAACAACAACAACAATCAAAATCCACCACCACCAAAATCCCAAGCCTGAAGAAAACTATTGGAACTACTCTGTTAAAAGTAGTAGACATATTGCCTGTTATGGGAAACCTATGATTATTGATAGATCAGAAGGAAGAAAGAGCAAAGGCAGGGCAGCCCAAAAACAGAAGCTATTGTTTCTGGGTAATAATAAAACCTGTTCACGACTTGTTTCTTGGAATCCACAGCTATTATTTGGCACTTGCTTCACTACTTATTTAATCTCCTTTGAAATTATTATCTACAATTGGTAACTTTTTTGTCTTTATTATGAAATTTTGAGGGGAGATAAAGAAATGGGAGGTAAGGGGAAACATGGGGATTAAAACACCGAATCTTGATTTCCTATCTGTATACATACAGGTAACAATTGTGTATTACAGTTAGGAAACTTATCCATATATGATTTCAGTTTTGAACTTTGAGATGGTATGCAGCACTTGAGGACCTCAGAAAGGGATGAGCGTGCTTTACAGATTGGAGAAATATAAAGTATGGGTGTTAGAAAGCAGAATGTGGTAAATAGAAATATCAGGTGGCCCCATGGTTTGAGATCCTATCCTATTTACACGTGAAAGAATCCAATTCTTTTGACTGCAGATGGAATCTGGACGTGTGATGGAGAAACATTCCATGATTAGGTTTTGTAAAATGTGAACAGGGAAGGGATTTTAGATGCAATATGAGTTATGGCCCTTAGATGAATGACTCTCAGACTTTCTTTGTCAAATGGAAGTACCACAATTTTTGCAGATTCTAGGATACTCCTAGTAAGTATGTGACACTGAACATAACCTAGCCCCAGCTGCCTACCTGGTTTCTGCCTGTATGTGACACCACATACAGAGAAGCCAGTGAAGCCACTGCTGGATTTTATAGTAAAAACCTTATGCTGCATACCAGATTTCTCCTGCGTACCAGTTGGACTCTTTCAGTAACGCCCTAACAAATTCTTTTCTGACAAGCATCTGTTTTTGTTTGTTACATCTCCTATTTAAAATGTATTAGGTGTTTTACAATGAATTGCATATAAATTCTGTCCTAAGTGGGTTCAAGGGGATAACAAATGAACAAACAAAACTCAACAAAACTTTAAAAGACAATTACAATTTTGTGAATACTCAAAACAGACTCTACTACCAAAGTTTCATCTACAGTGACAAACTATATTTATCCAGTGTTTATTCCATCAGAATGTAGTTTCTAATTATTTATAAGAATTATTTTGCAAATATTATGTCCCATTTTATACAATTCCTGTTAATTTTAACAATTTTTCTACCTATATATGTAACTATACACACTGCCAAAATAAAATCAAAAAGAACTATTTTCCTTTACTTGGTTTTCTTTGTAACACAGCCAGTAGCATGTTAAAACACTGATTTCCTCCTTGCCTACTGTATTATTACAAAATATATTGCACTTTAAATTTACAACCATATGATAAGACACCTATCTTATTAAGTGAAGTAAACTTTTCAAGCTAAACAGTAATTGTAGTATAAAAGCCAGAAAGAATTATAGCCTACAGTTTCAATATAATTCGTTGTATTTCTAGGTGACGATAGCCTGAAAGCAACATTTCTGAAAATATTATTTAGCATGATGTTCATGTAATGGTCAAGGAGTTAAGTAAAGGTAAATTTCAACTCAAATCACAGTTAATATGGTTGTATTCTTCAGCCTTATTTACATTTAAACAGTGACTTTCTAGCTCAGACAAAATGTATGCCACTATAAATCTCAAACATTTATTCATTCATAAGAACCTGTTTTAAACTGTGTGTGCAGTGAAAAAATAAAGTTCTTTAATATTATTAATTAAAAGTAGAATATCATGATTTATAAATTGATGATACTGTTGACATTTTTAATTAAAATTTAACATTTTATTTGCATATATTAATTATAAAATAATGGGTTTCATTGTGACATTTTCCTGTATGCATATAAGCACTTTGATCATAATCACCTCTTATAAATTAAAATTTGAAAGTTTGAGCTTGATTCAGTCTACACCAGAAAGCAGATCAAAAGATATTTATAAAGTGTCAATGTTGTCAAAATGAAGTGAATAGATGTTAGTTCAATCAACAGAATCAAAGACAGCATTTTTAAGTGTCAGAAAACTGAAGATGCCATCTGTAAACATTCAGAATAATACTAATGATAACACAATATTAGACAAATACAGCCATTTCATCACTAATTCATAAACTGAATGTCTAATTGTACTTATACAATGTGATATTATTTTACAATGATTCAAACCCTAATAAGATAAAAGCAAAATGAGACATATAGTCTTACTTAGGTTTTCTATTCCTATGTTCAGTCACAAGTTGAGGAGCAATTGGCTTTTTTTTTATCTTGCAGTTTAGTATTCATCATCCAGGGAAGTCATATGGCAGACATATGGCAGCAAAAAATGATCAAGAAACCGTGAAAAACTCTTGATCACTGGCTTGCTCCATATTGTTTGCTTAGTTTGCTTTTCTATAGCTCCCAAAATATCTACCTGAGGAAAAGCACCTCCCATAGGTAGGAACAGTCAGATCAAACATCAATAAAAATAAACCTCAAGGGTGCCCAGAAGCCAAACTATAGGGACATTGTCTCAAGTGAGAATCTTCTCAAATACCTATTTTTTATTAAATTGACAAAACACATAATAATTAATTCTACTATAACATAAATCATAGTACAAAGATTTAAATTTATTTTATTGAAATTTATTTACATATTTTAATTTTTTGCTTTTATAGAGAATATAGAGTGTAGATCCACTCAGGTCCTGTGCCTGCAGCTTCGTTATCTATGAGTTTATAGGTGCACTGGTCCTGTTGTGCTAAGAAGGATTACTTTTGTGTACTTTTCATAGAGCCCCAATAAGGAGTGGATTAAGACATCCCACTTTAGGCTACTTGTTCCAATGTCTCCCATTCATTTCACACTGTCTGACGCTGGGTTGTTGTACTCCTTGTAACACCAGAGGAAGCTTTTCTGATGATAGCTGGGATATTAGAAATATTAGAGATAATTGGGATAGTAGCCGTCTATCAGATGTGTATGTGGTAACAATCCTTTTCCATTCTGTAGGTTGCCACATTATTTGAAAAACAGTTTCTTTTTCATGCAGAAAAAAAATTTTCAGTTTCATTAGGCCCATTTATTATTGCTAATTTTGTGCCCTCCATAAGGATTTTTTTCTGAAAGTCTTTTAAGGTGGTAATGAGTTCAAGACTATTCTCCTTTCTCTTCTGTCAGGGACATTTTACCTGGTTTTATGTGATCCCCTTGAAGTGGAGCTTTGTGTCAAATGATAAATTGAATCTATTTGCATTCTAGCCATTTATTTTCACCAAGACGATTTATTGAAGATGCTGTTATTTTTCCTTTTCAAGTGTGTATAGCTTCTTCATCAAAATTTTGGTGTCCACATGTAAGTGGATTTGTCTGCGTCTTCAATTCACAATCAATTGATCAATGTGTCTGTTTTAGTGCTAATTTTTCAATAACTATTCTTGTTAAATTTGGGTTTATCATAAACTTAATTTCTACATGAATAGTTATTGAAAAATTTTTCTGAGTATAATAACATGGGTCCATATTTGTGATCACATATATTTTATAGAACATAGACAAGGGCCTGCTGGCTTTTAGAGTATCTATTGAGAAGACAGATATAATTCTAATATATTTTTCTTTTTATATTACTTGATCTTTCTTCTTTTCAACTTTTTAATATTCCTTCTTTATTTGATATGATTCATGCTTTGATTGTTATGTGCTGAGAGGACCTTCTTCTCTGGTCCATTCTATTTGATGTTTTATAAGCTTCTTGTATCTTAATAAGCAACTGTTGTTTTTTTAGGTTTGAGAAATTTTCTTCTATGACTGTTGAATATGTTTTCTGTGCCTTTAATCTGGATTTCTTCTCTTTCTTATTACTCTTGGATTTGGTTTTAATCATAGTGTCTCAAATATTCAGATAATGTTGTTTTGTTTCTTTTTCCCCAAGGGATTTGCTTAGATGTAGCATTTTCTTTAAGTGGTGTATTCATTCCTTCTAAGTTATTGTCAGTGCCTGACAGTCTATCTGCCATTTCTCATATTCTGTTGGTGAGACTTACCTCCGAAATTCCTGTTGTAGTTCTTAAATTTTTCATTTCCAGATCTCTCTCATATTGTGTGGGAAAAAATATGACTGGGGATCCAAGGGTTCTTCCTGCCATGCTGTGGGTAGTCAGCTCTGGGTTCCTCCAGCTGGAAATTGGGCCTGGCTGCTCATTAACTAAAAGCCTCTCCCCGGCTCCTCATGGTTCCTCATGGCGGCACGGCCCCAACACACGAGGAAGTCCTTGGGCTTCCAAAACCGGTTTATTGACATGGCGGATGGTAGATGGATCTGGATGCATACCCCCTAAAACCCAGGGTGGACCTGCGTTAAAAAGGGAGTGGAGGAGGGGGGAGGGGCTGGTGAGGAATGTTTAATTGGCTCCACCTCTGGCCTTCAGGTACCTCATTAGTATGTAAATCTCTCTAGGGCCTGTTCATGCCCTACACCTATGTGCATGACTGAAGGGTGAAGGTGGAATGGAGATTAGACCTCATGTTAGGCCCAACAATATTGTATGTGTTTATTGATTTTATTTCCACTTTTTGTTCTTGAATTCTTTCATTCATCTTCTTCCACAGTTGTTTGTGTTTTTATAGATTTCAAGGAATTTCCCTGTTTAAGAAATCCTCTACCATATGCACAGAGGTTATATTAATGTCTTTTACTAGTGCATCAGCTGTGTATTAATCAGGGACTTCAATGGTAAGGTTGCTGAGCTATAGTGGGAATACATTGTTCCGGTTGTTACTGACTTCTTTCTTCCTATATTTTTTCCTTTTTAAGCTAACATGTAATCATGTGTGTTTAGAAAGAATTTAATTTTAGTTGCTTATATCTGGCCTTGTGTTTGTGCATGTGTGTCTTTGTCTGTGTGTGGGTTTGGTGTGTCTATTTGCGTGTGTGTGTGTGTGTGTGTGTGTGTGTGTTGTTATTGTTGTTTCTTGGTTTCTGTTTTCTTCTCTCATTCCTAGCAGAGTGGTGGGTCTGGTAGAATTTTTTTTCTGAGATCCTGATAAGGGTAGCCATTGGGGATTCCAAGTAAATTGTGTTTTTTGCTATTGGGAATGGATATGGGTTAGGAACAGGGCTATGGAGGTCCATAGAAAAGAGGAAAGCACAGTGTTTTACCAAGATCTGTTCCTGGGAATATGGGTAGAAAATAAGGCAGAGCCAAAACAGATGCTCTTCTACAAAGCTGGGTATAAAAATAGAGGATTGATCTTAGAGAAATAATGTTAGAGTTGAAAATATGAAGTTGGCCTTCCTACTTCTCTGCCTGTCTGCTTGGTTGGAAAATAAGTCTTTAGATACAGAAAACTTCTGGGCATGTTTACCCACAGTGCCACAATAATTTATATCATTTATTCAGTCAGAACATATCTTTATTGCCCATTTGCTCTGAATCAAATCTAACTCAAAATCAGTATTTTTGGGATTGAGCATCCTTCAGGAACTAGGATGTTTCGATTACTTGGTGATGGCATGTTTACCAAAGATCATTTTACAACTTGCTCTGTTTATTGTTGAGCTACCTTCAGTTCATGACTCATGCTGGTGACAGAAAAAAGGAAGGCATATACAACTATATTTTTTTAACATTATTTATACCAGGCCTATCTGGTAGATAAGTTACTTAATCTTTTATGATATTTCAATCATAATTGTCAGCCACAAATTATGTGTTACTGCAAGTAGTCCATGAACTCACTGTGTTTCTCAAGTATATTTAGCCAAACTTTCTGAGAAGGCAGCAAATACCTGTAAAGTTTACTTTAATTAGCAAATATGGCATATCAAAGGCTACTCTTTTAAATATATTCAATATTAGTTTTATTTGTTTCACTGTGATAGAAATACCCAACAACAGCAATTTAAGGAAGGAAAGCTCCTGTACTAACTCATTGTTTTAGGGGCTTCAATATACTAGTACAAGAAAATAAAGGCAGAGCTGCTCAGTACAACAGAAAAACAGAAGGAGATGTTGTTCTCACCCATTGATACAAAATGTAGTAAAAGTGAGGAAGAAAGGACTCAGGGGTCCTTGTCAAAGAACTACATACTTCCTCTAAGCAAATTTTCCTCAGCTGAGATTCTTCATTAAATTTTCATAATCTCCCAAAATAGTGCCACTTACTAGAGACTATGTGGAAATGATGAGACTATGAGCCATATTTCAAACTCAAATCAGAACAGAATTAAATAAAATTCTTATAGTATTTAATAAGTAAACTCTCCATTCAAATGAATTTGGGTGAAAAAATAATAATTAATTAATTTTATTTATTTCAAAATACATACAATGTACTAGGTAATAAGAACTTTAACACAAATAATAGGTAACATCAATAATAGCTGCAATTCAGACATTGTATTCTTATCACCCCCCCCATGTTGAGTTATAGGCTTATCAGTCTGCAGTTGAAGTCAGCTTTTATGTATACTACTTTAACCCTTTTTACTTTGATTAAACTTAATTTAAATAAATGTAAATACTAGAAAATAAAGATGATAATAATTAGTCTTCTCCTTTTTACCTGTGTTGCCCTTTTTTTCTTTATTTTGTGTATTTTGAAAACACCCTGCTGAATTACCAATACAATAAAATTAAATTTATACTGCAGAATTACAGAAATGATGTATATTAAGCTGTCAAATAATAGTTTTCCAGCTTGTTAAACCATATGGTAAGTGATTTTTTTTAATTTAATTCAAACTCATGTCTTTAACCAAACTTTATGAATTATATAGATAAATATTTTTATCGAGCCATACGAAAGACTGAAATAAATGTCATTTTCATAGGATAGAAAATTGGATTCTCCATCTACAGATTTTTATGTCACAATACAAATCACAATATTACTGTACTTTAACATTATGCTATGTGATATTTTCAAAGATCAAGTTATTGACAGTTGTAGAAGCAGCATCCATATGCGGGGAACATTGACATAAGTTCAAGCCTGACATTTTATAAACTTTGAGTCACCATTATAGGTGGGAAGTGATGTCAGGTGTCTTGAATTAAACATAAATAAACTGATTTTATGCTTCTGTGATGAAAGAAGCCATGCATGAAGGTGTAGAAGTCACTGTACACTGAAGTAGTTTTCAGAGTTCTAACCTGCACAGGATTATGGGTTACTGATGAGATCTGATCAGGTCAAAAATTGTTTACACTGAGCTTCACAGGAAACCAGTAGTTAAAAGCATTTTAAACTAAATTCAGTGGTGCATGACAGAATGACAATCAGCAGTAACCCATGAGTAGACAGTGCAGGGTATACACTTTAGTCAATCATAAAAGTAGAGTTTGTATGTTTGTTTCAAGGAGATAAATTTGACAATACTTCCTAGTTTGGGGCTAATATTATACTAGTTCTCTGAGGAAAAAAAATTGAAGATGTGGCCCACAAAAATGTGTAATTGCAGTAAATTCATATTTAAACACAGGTTCTCATGAACAAGAAATAAAATAATTTAATAGGATAGTATCATGGATTTACAATGTACATGACAGCATGCAAATTTGGAGACATTGAATAATGCATAGCATCATCAAATTATTGAGCAGCATACATTATCTTACAGTTCATTTATAAAATATCATTTTTATAAACACTGTGTAGAATGTTTTTAATAAAAAGCACATGTATAATGGGAGTGCATATGTGTTATAGAAAAGGGCTTACTCTCCACTCACTTAGACATATTGTTTGTAAAGATGACACTCAATATTGACCCTAGGATGTATTATAATATATTACTTTAAAGTTTCCTTTTAATTGGAGGAATAATACATCTAAATAATTTATCTTACTAAACTAAATAAATAATTCCATAGTTTTCTATGATATCCCAATAGGTATTTTAGTCCCTCCCTAATTTATTTTTTCAAAACATCCTATTTCAAATTTCAAACACATACAATATATACCAGCCTCTTGACAGTTATGTAGTGCCACATGTCTTTCAGAGTATATGAACTTAAATTCAATTTGCTCACAAATAACTGGCCAAACAAATAATCCAGTCTCTAAATCAAAACCACCTACAGAGTTAAGAAATTTGGATGATATAATGACTGTCATAGTTTGAAACAGTATTTTGACAAATGTGGATTACAACTACTAATATTTCAAGTAAGAATGAACTGGCATCCCTGAAAGTTCAGCTTCCAGGGAGCAGTTTAAGGTATACATGCTGTAAATCCTCAGTTTCAGAGAATAATAACAGGCTGTCACACACAATCATCTAAAGACATCAAGCATCAAAAGTAAAAGATTTAAAAAATGCCTAAATAATTAAATGTCATACAGATTTTTGAAAAAAGATTTATAAATAATCACATGTTAAAAAAAATCCTCAATATGTAGGATACTTTGTACAAATATATATATATATATATATATATATATATATATATATATATACACACACACACATACTCCATTATATATTATATTTTCTCAAAGTCAGTGAATGAGAATGAGATTTTTTAGTTAATCTTGAAGGTCAAGTTACTTGGTATAGAATTCTCTTTGAGAAAAATCCCTTTGCAGGTTTGTAAGTCTTTCACAAGAGGTTTAAATGGAATGATCTGCTGTGAATGAGGGCAGAACCCCTGCATGGTTTGAGTCTGAGACTGAATAGCAAGAGTAAAGTAAGTTCTCTGGATGCCCCAGTGTGGGAGAATTCATGGGTGGAGAGGTGGGAGTGGGTGGCTGGGGGCACATCTTCATGGAGGCAGGAGGAGGGTTAGGGAGTTCCTGTGTGGGAGGGAAATGGAAAAATGGAATCAAATATGAAATGTAAATAAAATATTCAATAAAAATAAAAATGAAATAAAATAAAGTAAAAAGGAGAAAAAAAGAATAAAGCAAGTTCTCCATCATTTCTCTTTCAACTTTCTGATTAGATACAATATACCCATCTGACTTACAGGGCAGTTATAAACATGCTAGATTATATAACAATATTCTAAAGAGACAGATGGGTACTATTTTTTTTCTCGTGAACCATTAAAACAGAAGAATCTAGACTTTCTTCGGGAATCTCAAGCTATGCAAGAAAGGGGTGTAACCTTGTATATACAGATGATGTACTTTTTCCTGGAAAAAGATTTCAGACAGTATTTCAATTCTTGTAATACAGTGTTACAGTGGAGGAAATGATAGTTCAGTGATGATCCAGACCATATGTTGACCAAGAATGTCTTCTCATGTATACCTCTGTCTTTCTATTTAAACTTAAATATGTCAGAAATCTTAAGATGAAATTGAGATAGAAGTTCACTAAATAACTTTGCTTGTTTATTTTTTTATTTATTTGTTCTTTGATTCATATAGCCATATTAAGTAAATATCCTTTTTATGCTTTCAACTAATTTTAATCTCTTTAGTTGACCAAATAAGTAAGAGAGTGCAGTGGTTTGAATATGTTTGGCTTATGGCAAGTGGCACTACTGAAAGGTGTGGCCTTGGTGGAATAGCTGTGGGCTTGGTGGAGGAGGTACATCATTGTCAGGATGGGCTTTGAGATCCTATACTCAAGATCCACCCAGTAATGAAGAGAGCTTCCTCCTGGATGGTTTCTGATCAAAATGTAGAACTCTTGGCTCCTCCAGAAACATGTCTGCCTGGACGCTGCCATGCTTCTTGCCATGATGATAGTGGACTGAACTTCTGACATTGAAAGCCAGCCAATTCAATATTTTCTTTTATTAAGAATTACTTTAGAGGCTGAGAAGAAATAGGGGATGTAGAACAGTCAGAGGGTGGACTGGAAAGGGAACAAAATCTGGAATGTAAAAAAAATAGGATTAAATAAAAGAAGCAATAAAAAAATAGTTCCTTGATCATGATATCTCTTTACAACAATGTAACCCCTAAGAGAGATGGACAACCCTAGGCTGTGATGACTGCAAGTTTGAATTCTTTGACCTCTGATAACAACAAAGTCATCTGTTCTGTATCATGGCTGATTTTATCCTCATATAGGAAGAAAAAACATGCACTTTTATAAATTTTATATTTTAAGTATGATGGCACATCAATGGATAAATTACCAGAGGAGATTTGCTGTGATAAACTTGACTGTATGATTCTTCCATGCCTGGAGCTGGTTTGTAAGAGCAGTGTGGAAATTTTTGCATTTGTGGTTTGGAGAAATGCTAGAATGCTATAAACAGAGCTTGAAGGGACATTTGGAAGACCAGAATCCAGTTGTTTCTCAATCCATAAGGCTAGATGTCTGGGCAGTGTCAATTTAATGATGAAAGGCTAAATGATTCCTAGAGAGCTGTTGCTCTTCTATGTTAGATGCTCAAAGCAGCTGGTTCTGATATCAGAGAAAAGATGTACCAGCAACAGAAAGTGTGAATTGGCTAGCAAATGTAAAGGAAAGGTAGCATAGAAAATGTAAAGTTGTTGCCCACACATAGAGAGTTGGTTTCCAAGTTTTAAATATATTGATGAAAAAAATCCCCAACAAGAGCACCCAAAAGCTTGTGTTTTCATTGATAAGATCTAGTCAAACTGACAACTAAGAATGGCCATCACGATACAACTAAAGATCAATATTGACCTCTAGAACAGAACAATAGAAAGTGTGCCATAGCAACAAGATCTCACCCACCAACAAGTTTCAATTAGGAAGGCACAGATTCACTTGGGTGTGTGTGAACTGAAAATGCTAAAGTTCCTTGATTCACATAATGATCAGAGAGGTGTCTTCTCAGGTTAATCCACTAAAGTTCACTGAAGCTAGAAAAGCTGGGGTAGACAACGTCCTGACTCTATCTCAAACTGCTAGAAAAACTTGATACTGATTCTTAACTTATGCTGTTTTTCCATGAATAAAACCCAAGGGCAGTGAAGATGACATGCTAGTTTAGAGGAAGCCAACTATGCTAAGAATTGTGTAATTGATTCTTTGTAATAAGGTCTAGAAGATCATTTTCCAGAAGCCCAGGATGCAATGGAGATGCTGAGGGTGCCAGATCCATGGGATATCTGCAGAGGCACCCTCCAAACACAGAGGTGATACTGGTCAAGGAAAAGCTCCCTGTATTGCAGGATGCAGAACTGAAGGGTTTGAGCTAGCAAGGTCCATTTATCCCATAAACATCCATTATATACATGTATGATTTGTTTGTGCTACTTGCTTTTCATCTTTCCTGTTACTGTCTGCATTGCTTTTTTCATTCTCTCCTTTATTGAATAGGAATACTAATGCTACTGCATTATATACTGGAAAGTAAAACCCTTAGTTTAAATAGGAAATCACACATAAGCATTCATTTCAAACTTTGGTTACTTTTTAAGAGGTTCATACATACATTTTTGGACTAAAAGATAAACATGAGATTTTAGGCTCCATAGATATTGTGCTGAAGTATAAATGTGATGTTATTTTTTTAATTGAATAGGGTTAGACTTGTGATAGTTAATGCTATTGACAACTTGATAAACTTTGTAATAATCTAACAGAGAATGTTTTGGATATATCTGTGAGGGCTTTTTTAGTAAGGTTTACATGAGGGATGAAAATGAATTCCTAATGCAATTAACACCATCCCATAGGATCCGTCCCACACTGAATTGAAAAGAGAAAAAAAAATATAGCCCTAAAATTTCTCTCTTGACTCTTTATTGTAGACACAGTCGGATCAGCTGCCTGACATACCTGCCAAAACACCTTCTTTGTTACTATACCCTGAATGTATAGGGCAGAATAAACCACTTTCCCTTAACTTCTGTGATGGTTTATATATGGTTGGCCCAGGGAGTGGCACTATTAGGAGGTGTGGCCTTGTTGGAGTAGATGTGTCACAGTGGGCATGAGCTTTAATACCCTCCTCTTAGCAGCCTAGAAGTTAGTTTTTAACTCAACTGCCTTCCAAACAGGATGTAGAAATTCCAGCTCCACTACACCATGCCTACCTGGACGCTGCCATGATCCTGCATTGATGATAATGTACTAAAGGTCTGAACCTGTAAGCCAGCCCCAGTGTAGTCCTTATAAGATTTGCCTTGATCATGGTGTCTATTCACAGCAGTAAAACCATAACTAAGACAACTTCTTTATATCAAATGTAACCTGTCACAAAAAAGAGAAATGTAGAAAATACAGTATTCATGTGTCATGATTCATCTTCATCTACTAATACTATATTTAAATAATAAATTAAAAATTCTAAACAACCTAACAAAGAAACACAGTAATATCAATTAAAAGCAGTTCAATAATTGGAACAAATATAATTTCATTATAATTTCAGAGACTATGTGAGTTTTATTTACATGTTAGGAGCATTTTCACACATTGTTAAAAAAAAAAAAAAAAAAAGCCCTGGTAAAATATGTAACTTCTTGTGACAAACCAGATTTTTGTTATTATAAATATTAAAACAAATATTCCTTGAGTTTTGCTCAATAAATGAGCATGAGTACTTTGAATCTAATACCAAGGAAACTTACTTGTGTTACAGCTGTTATTTTGTGACAGGTTTTTTTATTTTGGGGAAGTAATAGTTACTTATTTTAGAACTAAGAAAGTGGCAGTATCAGCATTTTGCACCCTATATTTTTATTATCTGCTCATTATGTATATTTACTTGCTCACCACTTTAATAAATTTTCTAGTGCTATAATATAAACAATTATAATTTTTTCTTTTAAACAAATCATCCGTATATATGCCATAAGATAATGTATATAAATATACTTGCATGGCTTCTCTGTTATTTATGAAATGCTGGATTTTGCTTGCACCAAAACTATTTATAACATAAGGAAGATTTACAAGTTAGAAGAATGCAACATAATATACAATAATTCAAATATGAAATATAAATGGGTTGAGTGTTGTGAAGTAGATCACCAAAGGAAGAAATAAGTTAGCTAAAGTTTGTTGTGGTTAATTTGTGCTCCTCATGATGTTTCAAATTGGATGTTCATAGTCACACCCTGTGATTTAAGACACAGGCAGCTTCTTCATATACATATATATGTTTATGGCAGACTATGTATGTGATCAACGTAATGAACCTCAAGGTCTTGGCCATTTTTGTAATTGTACTACTTAAAAGTATGTTCCTGATAAAAATTTTACTAAAGTTATTACAGATAAGAATCCAAATAAAGCAAGACTGTATCCGGCATCGTAAATAACCTAGTGTATCTATTATTTCTTTCCTTGACTTGCTAGTAGGTTGTGCCCAGTCACTAAATGTGACAAAGTACATTAATAAAGCAGGAATATGAATTTAAAAGGATTTGAAAAAGATGGCGAGAGGAAGTCTATATATGAGAAAATTTTGCTATAACTGTGGTTTAAATTTGACTCTGAGCTTTCAGAGAACCAAATTAATATTAATAATGGACAGAGACCTGGGAGGTGAGAGACTTTCAGGACTCAGGACTTTAGATAAAATGACCAACAGTGTGGAGAGAAAACTTGTAGAGTCCATCTCCAGCAGAAAGGGCATCATGTGTTAGGATATGGTTGCCATCTCACAGTCAAAAACTCTGACCCAGTATTGTCCCTGACTAAAAGAACTGCACGGACAAAATTGGAGAAGAAACTGAGGGAAAGGAGGCCCAGTGATAGACCCAAATTGGGATCCAGCTCAAGGGGAGGCCCTAAGGCCTGACACTATTATTACCAATGCCATGGTGTGCTTACAGAGAGGAACCTAGCATGACTGCCCTCCAAGAGGTCCAACAAGCAGCTGATTGAGACAGATGCAGATATTTACACTCAGCCAATGAAAAGAAGCTGGTGACCCCTGTGGTTGAATTAAGGAAAAGCTGGAAAAAAAACGGAGGTGGAGGGCAATTGCATAAGAAGACCAGTAGTCTCACCTAACCTGGACCTCTAAGATATCTCAGACACTGAGCAACCAAACAGATAACACATACTAGCTGATAAGACTTGAGGTCCCTGGAGAGTAGAGAGGTTTGATGGAGTGGGGATGGGAGAGTGGGGAATTCTCTAGGAGATGGGGCAGGAGGTATCAGATGAGGAATAGTCAGAGGGCATACCAGGATCAGGATAACAACTGGACAGTAAGAAAAAAAAGATTAATAATAATAATAATAATAATAATAATAATAATAATAATAATAATAATAATGGAATAACTACATAATTCTAACAAAGATCAAAAGAAAGTAACAACAATAATGACACTTTGTCCTCAAACTTTATCTTGTAGTTTACTTGACATGTATTGGCATATAAAGAAGAAATATAAGGAGAAAGAAAGATCATACTCTGAAAATATTTGACTAAAATATGGTGAGAAAATAGTAACAGCCTAAGTTAAAACCTAGAAACAAAATTTGTGGTTTAATTTATCAATAATTTATACTTAAAATATTCTACCAGATAAATACCTTATAGCCTGAGTAAATATCACTAATAAATCTAAGAAAAATGTGAATTTATAGTTCACTCAGACTCATTCAAAAGGTAGAAGAGGAAGTAACAATTTCTTTATTTTTTTTTAATGTTTATTTCTTTTGTGCATGTGAGCACACTGCAGTTGTCTTCAGACACCCCAGAAGAGGGCATCAGATCCCATTAGAGATGGTTGTAAGCCACCATGTGGTTGCTGGGAATTGAACTCAAGACCTCTGGAAGAGCAGTCAGTGCTCTTAACCACTGAGCCATCTCTCCAGCCCCAATTTCTTTATTTTTTATGAAGTTAATTTGTCCAATCAAAACTAGATAATGACTAAAAGAAAAAGAAAATTTTCATTTCAATTTTGCCCATAAAGATAAAGTAAAAAATCTTAAAGCAAGACTGTCAAAAATAATCAAGTATGACCATATAAATTTCAAGATTCAAACTTATTTAATGATGTAAGTTAGACATTGTAATCTGACATTAGAACATAAAACAAATCTTGTAGTTGTATTAAATGGTGAAAGAAAAATGTATAAAATTTATCATCCATTGGTAATAAGCTAAACCATACAAAAATAAGATAGAACACAAGAAAAAAAAGTTTATAAAAATATATAAACGTGTGTGTGTGTGTGTGTGTGTGTGTGTGTGTGTGTGTGTATTTGCTTTATTTTGTTTCATTTTTTTTACTTTGTTTTGTTGCTAGGCACTTTCTTTCTCACTGAGACCAGACACAGCCACGTAGCTAGAAAAACATATCCCACATACAAGTAATGGCTTTTGGTGCTGGCATGAAAAGCAAGCTGCACTTCTGCTACATATGGACATGAAGCCTAAATCCAGCCCACATATGATCTTTGGTTGGTGGTACCGTCTCTAAGAGCCACGAGGATCCAGATTAGTTGATTTGTGGTTGTCCATTAGAGTTTCTATCCTCTTTGGGGCCACAATCTTTCCTTCTGTTCTTCTTTAAGAGTTCTCAAACTCCATCCACTATTTGTAGATGTCTACATCTATCTGAGTCCTCTGCTGGGTGAAGCCTTACAGAGGACAGTTATGCTAGTCTCCTGTCTGAAAGTATAACAGAGTAACATTAGTAGTGTCAAGGATTGTTGCTTACCCATGAGATGGGCTTCAAACTGCCCTGGTTATTGGTTGGGTGTTCCCTCATACTCTGCTCAATCCCCTGTCCCTGCATTTCAGATGGACAGGATAAATTTGGATCAAAATCTTATGGATGAGTTGATGTCCTTATTGATCCATTGGGGTTCCTGGGTGGCTATAGGATGTAGCACCTTCAGGTTCCGTATTGCCAATGCTGAGGTCACAGCTAAGGACATCTCCATTAATTCTTGGGCACCTGCTTTATCCCATGTCTCTGCCTTCTACCTCCCTGACATCTTGTTAGTTCTAAAGATCCATTCATTCTCATGGCTATCTGGCCATCTCTTCTGTCCCTTCCCACACCTGACCCTGAACCCTGTATTCCCCTTCCCATCTCATCTTCCACCCATCATTTTCTCCCTAAGAATAAGAAAAAAGTCAAAAAAAGTAAAATATGCTTTGTCTCTTATATTGTGTTCAATAAAGGGTTTAAGTATCTGCTGAAACCAATAAAATATTCAAAAGCATGAAAAGATAGGAAGATTTAAATATATGGGTTAAAGTATTTCTATTTGAATACTATATAATTGCTGCTTATATAGAAACTTCTGTGAAATCTCCTTAAAATAATACCTGCAAGAGTAACAATTCTGAAAAAGCCTAGTGTAATTATGAATAAGCAGCATTTATTTTTCTTGGTTGAGACAAACTATCAAGTAAGATACACATGTGTCAAACACAGGAGACATTGCTCACCATCACTGTACCATAAAAGAAGAAAGCAGAATATTGATCATGATGCAGTGTTTTACTTGAACATGCAATTGCATGATATTTCAATTGTAACCTTGAGCATGTTTTGTTGTTTGATATAGCATTTAGCTATATAGCCCAGGATAAAATCTAACCAGAAAACCTCTTGCCTTCCTTTCTCTCTTGCTGGAATTATACACATGTGTTATCATGCCTACAAAACTATGAGCATTTGATATTTGTAGACATTTGTAGGTAATTGATAATTGCATTCTTACAAAAACCTACAGACAAAAGTTTATAAGTTAATGTCCTGCAACTGATAGCTTAGAAAGCAACATGTACACCACTTCTTATAACTCAGCAATAAAAATGAACAACACTATAACCTACAACAACCTCTACAATTGCCCAGAGAACTGTATGTAAGGACATTCTGAATGTTAGCATAGTACAGTTTCATGCATGTATAATTCTTAAAATAACAAAAATATTTGAGAAAATTACTGGGATGAGCAGTCATTGAGTATGTGGATGAAGTGAAAGTGAACCATAATGCACAAAATACTTGCTGTAAAGAAAATATTTTAGAGTTTTGTTTTATCAGTTCTAATTTAGTGGCTATTACAGTATGACACCATTTTGTGAAATGTTACTCTGAGGCAAAAAAAGCACCACATTAAACTGTGATATTTTAGAAGTAAAGTACAAAAAGTATTTATGCATATATGTTTAACTAGAGTAAGATCTTAAATACAACTATGATTAAGATAGATTATATTATTAATAAAATAAACTTAGTTCTTATCCACAATAGTAGTGAAGCCTCTATATATTTGTTCATTTTAAGAATGATAATAAAACTCAGTTTAGAATTTTTTGTTTGGGTTTAGAATAAAAAAATTTATAATTTCATCTTGCTATGTCTTGTGTCCTGCAATGTTTAATACTTGTAAAATAGCAAACTGTATGCTTTCAAAGTAACTTCTTAATGGAAAGGTTTTATCTATAAATTTTAATAGTTTATGAGGTTTCTCAGCCCATGAAGGAAGCACAGTTTACAATAATAATTTACTAATTGAAAAGATTCTTTAAAATGTGTATATCAATAAAATGATGTGGACATAGTGAAGCAGGTGATCAGAATGGCACTTTCCCAATGGAAACAGATTCCCTTGCAGGACATAAGTTAGATATATTCTTTAATAACCAATGTTTGTCACAATACTCAGAGAGATATTAATGTCAGACTTGCTTACAGCTGTGGAGCTGGAAAACATATTTATAAGAAATCATTTTTGTGCAAAAGTGTCTGAGCTTTGATTGCTATTATTTTTATTTCACATAATACAAACGCAGTGTGATTAATGTTTGTTTAGGGATCATCTTTTTCAGTCTATTATTCAACTTCAGATTTCTCTGATGTGACAGTTTTATCAAGTATCTCATTACAGCATGAAAACCTCACTCATGAACATATAGCAGTTTGTGTCTTTATGTGATTTTTGGAAACTACACTCCAGACTCTGTCAAAAGAAGACTCTTGTGATATTTTGTGCTAATCAGAAACTGCAAAACTCAGTCATATGAGAGGACCTCACACAGTGAGGTCTCACACAGTGTCTGCTAGGTTCACATGGGATTGATATGTTGGTTATAGTTTATTTAGATAATGTTTATGTCCAGTACCAATTCTAGTGACATTGTGCATGGCTTATAGCCTTTGTCTTTGAACAAACATTTTTAAGAGAACTTTCCTCTAGTTGTCTGTGTCATGTCAGTGGAAAGGCTGCAAAAGCTCCTGGTATCTTTCCCATTCCTGCTCTGCTGTAACTTAACTGCTTTTCATGTCTATAATTATTTTTTTCAGTTTGAAATCATTTTATTGAGTATTATTACTTATTACATTTATGATGATAAGAAAAATTGATCAGTAATTCCCTTTCTTCCTTCTTTCCTTTCTTCCTTCTTTCCTTTCTTTTTTTAATTCTTTCTTTAATTCTTTCTTTCTTTCCTTCTTTCTTCCTTTCACTTTTATTTTTTCTGTCTGTCTGTCTTTCATTCTGTCTTTCTTTCTAAAACAGAACAAAACAAGATACAATAAGACAAGGTAAACATCCCCCTATTAAGTCTGGAAAAGACAAACCAAATCACAAGAACAGGTAAAAAAATTTAGAGATACACTGGCTCCAGTTTTAGAAGTCTTAAAAACACACCAAGCTAATATACACACAGAGAACCAGGAGCAGACCCACGAAGGCCACATGCTTACCGTTTAGGTCTCTGTGAGGTCATGTGAGCTCTGCTTTGTTGATTCTGTTGGCCATGCTCTCCTGGTCTCCTCCACCCCGTTTGACTCCAAAAGTCTATATTTAGTCTTTTCTTAGGTGTTCCCAAATCTACAAGGGAAGGCACCCATATAGACTCTGTTTCTGCATAGTATATGGCTATGGGTCTCTGTACTGGCTTCCACCGCTTGCTTGGTGAAGCCTGTTTGATGATGATTGGATAGGCTCCAATCTGTGAGTATAGTAGAATATTGTAGAAATCATTTTGTTGACCGTTTTGTTGTTTTTTGCCAGTTGTGTTCTGTTCGACCCTGGGTTATCTGCTTCCTGGTTCTTGGTTATCCATGCAGTATAAGGCATGGGCTAGTCCTCATGGCATGGGCCTCAAGTTAAAAAAAATCATTGGTTGGTAACTCTTTTCTAACATTGACCTAGCACATCTTGCAGGCAGGATAGATTATAAGTCAAAAGTTCTGTGGCTTGGTTCATGTCCAGGTGTTTCTTTCCATAGCCTGCTGTGTATTTTCTCAAGCCAATAAGACTAGAAAAATGGGACCTCATCAAACTAAGAAGTTTCTGTAAAGTAAAGGATACCATCACAAAGTCAAAACAAAAGCCTACAGAATTAGAAAAGATTTTTACCAACTCCAGAAGCATGGATATCCTGTATTTTATGGCTAATATGTAGTTATAAGTGAGTACATCCATGCAAGTAATTTTGAGCCTTGGTTACCTCAATCTGGATGATATTCTCAAGTTCTATCCATTTGACTCAAAAATTCATGATGTCTTTGTTTTAAATAGCTGAATAGTGTTCCATTATATAAATGTATCACATATTTTTAAATTCATTCTTCAGTTGAGGGACATCTAGGTTGCTTCTATTTTCTGGTTATTATAAATAAAGCTATTGTAAACATAGTTGAGCAAGTGTCCCTATGGTATAGTGGGGAATCTTTTGGTTATATGCAAGGAGTGATGTATCTGGGTCTTGAGGTAGAACAATTCCAAGGTTTCTGGGAAAATGTCAAATTGATTTCCAAGAGGTTGCATATGATGGCTCCATCAACTGAGAATTGTTTCTTGTCAGCATGTACCATCATTTGGGTTTTAAATATTGGTCATGCTGAAAGGTGTAAGACTGAATACCAAAGTAGTTTTAATTTGCATGATGACTAAGGTTTTTTTTTTTTTTTTTTACATTTTTAAGTGCCTCTTGAACATTAGAGATTTTTCTGCTAAGAATTCTCTGTATAGCTCTGTACCTGGTTTTAAATTGGTTATGTGCATTGTTGGTGTCTAAATTATTGAGTCCTTTACAAATTTTGCATAATAGCACCCTGTCAGATGTAGGGTTGGCGAAGATCCTTTACCAATCTATAGACTGCAATATTTTCCTATTGACAGTGTCCTTTGCCTTACAGAAAATGTTCAGTTTTATGAGGTCTGACTTATCAATTCCTGATCTGAGAGCCTAGGCCATTGGTGTTTTGTTCTGGAAGTTGTCTTCTGTACCAATGAGTTCAAGGCTATTCCTAACTTTTTGCTCTATTATATTTAGTGTATCCTGTTTTAGGTTGAGTTCAAGTCCCTGAAGGAAGAAATTGGGGAAGATATCAGAAAATGGAACGATCTCCCAATCTTATAGATTGGTATAATTAACATAGTGAAAATGGCCATCTTATCAAAAGCAATATACAGATTTAATGCAAGTCACATCAAAATTCCAACACAATTCTTTACAGATCTTGTCAGAGCAATTTTCAACCTCATATGGGAAAACAAAAACCCAGGGTAGTTAAAATAATCCTGAACAATAAAAAGACTTCTAAAGGTATCATCATCTCTTATGGTTTACTACAAAGCAATAGAAATAAAACTTTCCTGGTATTGGAATTGGAACTGTGTGTGGATCAATTGAATTGATTGAAAACCTGAAACAAACCCACAAACCTATGGACTCTTGATTTGTGATTTACGGAGAAGAAAGAAAAAAAAAAAAACATACAGTTTAAAAGAGAATGTATCTTCAACAAATGTTGCTGGTCTAACTGGATGTCTACTTGTAGAAGAATGAAAATAGCTCTATATCTATCATTTTGCACAAATCTCAAGTCCAAGTATATCAAAGACTTTAATATAAAATTGGATTCAGCTTTTTTTGTTTTTGATTTTTTCATTCAACTTTCTTTAACAAGCAAACACTGCTGCTGTTTCCCTTCCGTGTATGTCTATACAATGCTTCATATTTTAATAAATTTGACCCTCAAATATATTAGTGAAATCTAAGTGGCACTCGTCTGAATAATGAATGCATTTTATTCATGTGAATGACAGAATAGTTATGTATAAAAACAAAATAACACATCACTAGTCTTTAAATCCAAAAATTCTCAGTATTTTCTAATTTTACAATATAATATGAATAAAAAAGAATTAAGATCCCTACAAAATCAAAATCTGTTAGTACCTGGAAAATCAAAACTTTGTCTGTTACAAACAAAAAGATAAAGTTGTATTGCTGTTACTATTACACATTTCTCTATGATTTTAGTGTTGAAGTTATAGTTTACTTTTAATTATCACTAGCTTTTTTTATAGGGTGCATAGATACATGATCAATATTACAACAAAATCTGAAGAAACAACAAAAAAAAACTTCAGAGAAACCAATAATGAAATGGCTAAAATAACTCCACATAGGATAAGAATACATTATATAAAAAGGTCATTTCACTATTAGCTGAAAGTAGTGACTGAAAAGATAGTTTTCTTATAATACTGCACTTTTAAAATGCTTTTTCTTTTATTCATTTGTACTCACACATATTACATTCTGACATCAGTGTCCCCTTCACTTGTCTCTTCTCATTTCCTTCCCCTAACTCCTACTTTCACATCCACTACTCTCTGGAACATCAACCACACAAGGCATATCAAGTTTCAATAACACGAGGCAAGTCTCTTCATATTAAGGCTATGTGAGGCAACCAAATAGAAGGAACAAGTACCAAAAGTAGGCAAAAGCTTCAGAAATGGCCCTGTTCACTCTCTTGGGAGTTCAACAAAATACCAAACTCCACAAATATAGCATATATACAGAGCATTTGGGTTAAATATATGCAGGCTCCCTGTTTTTAAGTTCAGGTTCAAGGAACCCTTATGTGTCCAGGTTTAACAACTCTGCCAGCTTGATATGCTATGGTAAAAGTAGTACAGAAATTGTGGGAGAGGCCAATTAATGATTGATCCATATTGAGTCCAATGCCAGAAAAAAAAAAAAAAAAAAAAAAAAAAAAAAAAAAAAAAAAAAAAAAAAAAACAGAACTCTGACACTGCCTAGAAGGCTAATAATCAGATTCTGGAAAGCCCAGAAACCTAGAATAAAATGAAATGCACCAGGCAAAATAAATAAATAAATAAATAAATAAATAAATAAATAAATAAAAATAAAATAAAACCAACAACAACAAAACAATAGAGATAAAAACTGTATGAAACTGTATGACATTGGTTGAGACAGGCAGGTAGATAAATAGATCAATGGAATAGAATTGAAGACCCATAAATGAACTCACACACCTATGGTCACTTGATATATGCCACAGGAGCTAACACCATCCAGTAGAAAACAGAAAGCATTTTCAGCAAATGGTGCTTGTTCAAATGGCTGTCAACATATAGAAGAATGCAAATTGATCCATTCTTATCTCCTAGTATAAAGCTCAAGTACAAGTGGATCCAGGGCCTCTACATAAAACCAGATACCCTGAAACTAATGGAAGAGAAAACAGGGAAGAGTCTTGAATAGTTGGGTACAGGGGGAAAGTTTCTGAACAGCACACCAATGGCTTATGCTCTAAGATCAAGTACTGACAAATGGGACCTCATAAAATTTCAAAGCATCTGTAAGGCAAAGGACACTGTCAATAGGACAAAACGTCAACCAACAGATTAGAAAAAGATCTTTACCAATCTTACATCCAGTAGAGGGCTAATATCCAATATATACAAAGAACTCAAGAAGTTAGACTCCAGAGAATAAAATAACACTATTAAAAATGGGGTACAGAGTTAAAGAAAGAATTCTCAGCTGAGGAATATTGAATGGCCGAGAAACATCCAAAGAAATGTTCAATATTCTTAGTCATCAGGGAAATGCAAATCAAAATAAACCTGAGATTCCATCTCACACCAGTCAGAACGGCTAAAATCAAAGACTGAGGTTTCCATTTGAACTCCATCTAGACAAAATTTTTTTCTACATTTGTCTCCAAGTACCCAAATAGTACCCAAATAACACAAATCTTCCTTTGTGTTATTGTTTTCTTGTCTCCTTTAGGTTACTCTCTCATATTATGGTCACTTTATATGCTGGCCAAAGATATTTAGATCAACCAAAGTCTTTTTATGTGTGTGTGCTTTTTCAAGATATTGCCCTAAAAAAGTATGCAGCCAACTCACTAAACTTTTATATCATCCTTGAGGTCCCTGTTGAATCAATCTTTTATTTAACTCCTCTGTGAATGTACTTCTACCTGGTCCAATGAACTTAGATCCAAATACTGATTTCCTTATTCCTAGACCCCTTAATAGTGCCTTTCCTTCCTTCGAACCTAAACCATAGATTGCCACTTCTGCATCCATGTGTTAGACGCAAGACATCAAGCAGATATGTCACATCATACCACCCAAACAAATATTGCCATCCTGATATCCCTCCCACTGACACTTCTAATCCTGATGGTTCAGACTTTGCAGCACATCTTACTACTCATAGGAAGAAACATGCAACTGCTGTCATAGAACAAAGACATACAAACACACATCATACAGGAAAAG
Organism: Arvicanthis niloticus; assembly: GCF_011762505.2. Taxonomy (NCBI): domain Eukaryota; kingdom Metazoa; phylum Chordata; class Mammalia; order Rodentia; family Muridae; genus Arvicanthis; species Arvicanthis niloticus. The sequence goes on from NC_047673.1 coordinate 41,517,523, forward strand.
ACAAATGGATCACAATTTCCTCCATGGATGCTCCCCAGTCCATCAATATTCATCAATGGCCTCATTTGCAAACTTTGCTTCTCATAGCCAGGACCATTAACCCAATTCTCTATAACTTATCTATGGCCTTGTCAAGTTCTTTTTTGGACACCAGTTATGTTGTCTTACAAATCTTTTCTGGGGAGATGTTACACACACATCCATTTGGTAAGTTTTTTCTCTCCTTAGGTGAATGAATATATATATATATATATATATATATATATATATATATATATATATATATATATTCAGACCAGATTAAAAGTAGATAAAATTAGGTTTATTAGTGTCCATCTCACAGGTGGAGGCCAGTGAAGTCACCCATTCAGACTAAAGCAAGGAAGTTTTATAGAGCTAGACTTGTGTCCATATTTGATTAAAAATTGAGCCCTTGGGCTGACACTGTTATTCAGGGTTGCTGGAAACATGGAAAGGAGGAATGATAACGTGTTAGCCTGGAGGATTTTTTTAGCCTGGAGGATTTTTTAGTGGTAGGCAGTTTTCTCCACGTGAGAAGAATTGGAGGAAGGCAGATGGGGTTTCCCAGCTTTTGTAGGGAATAAACAGGGTTTCCTGGTTAACAGGGGTATGTCTCATAAGCAAAGTAATTATAACAAAAACTTTCAGCCATATTATAATACATTGGAAAAATTTTAATAAGCTTTAATGTTTAATTTTAAAAAATTAATAATTAGGTATCCCTAAGAAAACTCTGGCTGACACTAAAACCTACTGCTATTTCCAATAGTTGCCTCCAATAGGTGAAAGGTAAGTTACTGCTATTGATGACACCAGATTCTTCAAATGGAGGAATGAGAGGTGGCTTAGCTGGAACTAATTGAATGCCTTCTCTCCGAGGACCATCTTTTATGGTACCAAAGACTTGATGTATGCTTCCAAAAAAGGGAAGCAAACAACTATCCTACTCAGGTATAGTGCCAATGAAACAGGACAATTGTCATGGCATAATTACCCTAAAGTTGCAGAAAACACACACACATAATCACCTTGTGAGTAACTAATACCTTTATATGTGACTTAAGCCTTACTCAATCAGATAGAACCCATGTCAGGTATTCAAAATCCAACCAACAATTTAGGGGTAGTAAAGTGACAGACCTTGAAGGAAAATGGACAACAATCACTTTCCTAAGCCAGAATAACCCCTATATCAAACATTTGTCCTTATTCCTACAGGTGAGTATACTACTCACCCTTTATCAAAGAAAACGGAGGAACATTGAAGAAAGACATTGTATGAACTAGAGGATATGGGAGTTTGTGGTGAAAATGTGTCCTTTAGTACTATCAGAGGCTACACCCACAGTTGATTGAGTACCAACATGGCCACATAAACTTGAGTTGAATGTGGACAACAATAACATACATGCAGGAGTAAACATGGAAAGCACTATGAGGTGTCAACCCTATATAAAGGACTACAGGCAACCAGGAAATGGTGAACATGGCAAAAATATTCTTCTCCAGGGAAAAACACAAAAATTGGTTGTCTCTTACCACATGATCAGTACTAGAAACACTATGAAGACTGAGTAGGTTATATTTACAAATATATATATATATATATATATATATATATATATATATATATATATATATTCATGTATACATATGTAGTTAACAAAAATTAATTAAAACATAGGTTGTGATTGTAAAAGAGAAGAAAGTATGCAAGAAAGCTTGAAGGGAAGAAATAAAAGAAGAGATTGATGTTATTTATATTATAATCTCAAAAATAAAATAACTAAACAATTTAACAATGATAATCTTTTACATTAATCGAACAAATATTTATTAAGAGTCTGTCTAATAAATTATGATTGGACATTTCAGAGAAAATACTGGATATAAAATATTTAGACTTTCTCATGGAAATAGAGACAACCAGTTGTGAACAAAAGCTGCATCATCAACCATTCTATAGATGTCTGTACAAAGCAAGGAAGGATAATCTTAGTGTGTGTAAAGTAATTTTAAGCACCTTGGGAAATAATATATGTTCATATAGGTATTATTGATACAATGAAAACTTTAAGTGTATTTGTAGTAATGGCAAATGTATTATTCTATTTTAGATTTTAAAAAAATATTTAAGGCATAGGGATAACTGTTAGAATTTTATAGTTGATAAGATTATTCAGGAATTATTATCTGTAAGGAAGTGGTAACACTTTCACCAGTGACTCATGAGCAAAGAAATTACCTGGTGCTTAAAACATTTACTGAGAATGGGAAGAAATCAAGAAAACCAGTATGGCCAATCCCTGATTTGAAAAACATGAATTATAGACTGAGCTTGCTATGAAAATTTGAGCAAAAGCTTTATAAATGGTGCTTGGAATCATTCATCAAAGAAGCTATTGTATGTGACCTTCTAGAATTCCCACTATTACTTCTTTAGATTGTGTTTTTTCTTAGGAAATATATTATCTAAAATAACTGGAGGAACAGTTTATGATTCTTAAATCCTAATTCAACACAAAAATTATTGAGTAAGATTGTGTGTTTAATTTCTACTCAGCTTCCTGACTGAATGGAGTTTGTCTTTCTGGAGGATGGGCTGAAATTGCTAATACTAGCTCTAGAAAGTTGCAGACATTTTCATCCTTTTTTTATTTGTAAACATATGAACCTAGTCATGTCAAGTGGCTCAGAGAAGTGTTGACTAGACTCTTCCTACAGATGTCTGATTTGAAAACATTATTGAAAAATAAAAGATAGTATATATTTCTTAATGAATACCAGGGGAATAAGACATTATTTATTTGTAGCCCAATTATGGTTTGGGAAAACTGACTGAATATATTTGCTCATTGCTACAAAATAATATGTTACCATAAATAAATAAAGTGTCTCCATTACCTAATATGTTCAATTAAATTTATCTAACAATATATTTTCCACTTTTATATTTCCTGTCATTTATAATTGAGTCATGTTAGATTCTATTTGACATTTCACTTCTGTTTGCTGTGTTTTTATACTTTGGGTTTAGAATAAAAAGTAGCCACTACTCCTTTTGTTACATAAAACTCTGCAACACACCCTTCCGCTGAAAAGCTCATTAGTCACTTTGTGAAAGAAAAGCAATATTTTCATACTTGACATCTAAAAGTAAATCAACACTTTCTTCAGTGCCAGCTGTGCTCAAGTTATAAAGAGTAAGATACTGAAATTCATCACAGAGACACTAGAATGTGAGTAGATTGGTACATAAACACACACATATTATTATACAGATGCATTAAGATAGAACACACAGTCTTTAGCTACTTCAGGACAATTTTCCGAGGCATCAAAATATTTTAAATGTTTTTCTACTGATTATATCAATTTAATTAATAAATTCTAGTAAATATATTTTATGACAAATTTTTAAATAATTGTTTAATGCATCAAAAGAAAAAAAACAATACCTATTGAAATGATAAAAGAAAAAAAAACCAAAAACCTAACCTGGGTTATTTTTATCATATTGCCAGAAGGTATAGACATTATTTCTGTGTAGACATTAATTGGTGAACTTAAGGAAAGATGGTGTTTATGTTGGTAAAACTTTTCTTTGAAAAGTCTGTCAGGACCATTGCATTCTTTTAACATCTTCTGGTGTGCAAACTAAGTCAAGACAAGCAGGCTGCAGGAGCACATTATTTTCCCAAATTGAGTCAATTCATGCACGTAATTTGCTTATTTGGTCTATTTCTGGAACTTCATTTAGAAATGTACCTCATGTAGTGAAACATCTTTTTCCCTAAATCAAGGCACTGTCTAAACAAAACAAAACTATTTAAGGCTAAAGAATACAATAAGCTTGGAAACATGTCTGCTGCAGAATAAATGGTACAATGATGGGTCACAGTGGCCTGTAGAAGATGTGCTACCCATAAGAAAATGACCTCTGTACAAAGAAAGAAAGTATGATGTTTCCTTCTAGGTTACATTTTTTTTTTTGAGAGAAAAGAATTGACATTTTTGATATAACAATATATATAAAAATAACTGTGTTTCATAAATATATATGTATACATTTATATATATATATATATATATATATATATATATATATATATATATGCATGTATATATACATATGTGTATGTTTTTACATATCATATGTGTATATATGTATTTTAAAATATATATGAATGTCAACATTTTCAAAATGTTATTGTTTTAATTGTGAGATTGCTTTCCCAATGATAAATATGAGTTTTTTATATTAAATAAAAAATTGATTCTTAAGAGATTTTGCTGGAGTTAATAGTAACCATAAAAAGATGATGAGACAGCAAAAGCAAGTTTCCTTCTCAATGTCTTTAAAACTACATAGCATCTTTACACAGATTGAAAATCTACTTGAAATACTTTTAATTACATTAATATTGAAAAATTGAAAGTGCAAAAAAGTAAGTGCTTATGTTTGAGTCCAGGAAGAATGAGATTGTAGAAATGCTCTTTTATTTTAAAAAAAAGTTAAAAAGATTTTAAAAGAGAGTTGAATATTTCATTTCTTGTATAGATTCCCAATATGCAATATGTAATTTATGTGATATGGCTTAAGATGGCAAAGATTTTCAGAGCCACCAATCTATGATAAAGTTTTGGTTACTTCATGACATAGACAAAACATACTGTGATATTTGTTTACATGTAGGGAAGCCGGAGATTAAAGAGAAGAGTGTTTTGTCCCCATTACATGCAACACACATGTAAGTGTAAAATAGTTCAGTTCGTTCTGCGGATGGTACTGTCAAGTTCAGAGTTTGATCTGCTTAGGTCTTTTACCCTCTTTTAGGGCTTAAAATTCTCTCATAGAGATAAGGTGAATGCATAGGATCAAAATAAGAGGCAATTTTTGTGAGAAACTGAATTTAATAGTCCATAAATCTAGATCTATCCTTGCTATTCTCAACATCAACTGGTTGATAATCCTTCTATTCTCTGCAGAGAGAAAATTATTGTTTTTGAAGGGTCCTGAAACATAAAGAAGATACTGTGGTGAAGAATTTTGGCAAGTATTTAGAAATGACTGACTGACTGCAACCACTCTGCAAATTACACCTGCTGGTCTTTGAATAATATTGAAGCATTCATATTTTATTTACATTGATGTGTTAGATGGGGTAAAAAAATGCCTTGTAATTTTTGGATAAACCCCAGTTGACCATGTATAAGATATATATATATATATATATATATATATATATATATATATATATATGATAATATTTTTCTCACTATTTCATGGCAGGTACTCATCTAAACCTATAATTTTGGTTTATTTTTATATGTTTGTTTTGGAACTAAGGAATTTATGAACTAGAATAAATTAGAAAGTGATGTCTTCCCTATCTTTGGACAGCTTTGTAAAAACTGGCTCACTGACTTTTAAAACTGCTTAATCTGTTAAGTAGCATATGACAATGAAGTCATTTGGGCCCAGATTTTATTTCTGGTAGCTTCAATTTCTAAATCCTATTCAGAGTTTCTGATACTTCTTTACAGGGTTTCTATGTCTGTTTTCTAGGGATTTTCCCATTTCATTGTCAGATTTATATGTTTGCATTTTATTCTTCATATATTTTGGGAAAATGAAATTAATTTATGTAATCAACACAGTTGTTCCATCTCAGTTCTGAGTCTAGTATGTAAATTTTATTTCTTATTTATTATGTGTTGAGATGGTTAGATCTTGTCAACTTAGTATAAGTTGTAGTTATCTCAGAAGAGATAATATTTGCAAAAATATTCCCATTTTCATGCTGCAAGCCTGCTGTAAGCCTGTATTTCACTTATTGATGTTTGATGTGGAATTATGCAACCCACTCTTTCTTGAATTTCTGGGCATGTAGCACTGAGGTACATAAGAAAGCAAGCTGAACAAACTAGGAAGAGCAAGCCAGTTAGTAGCATTCTGCATGGTTTCTGTATTAGTTCCTACCTCCAGCTTCTGCCTTGAGTTCCTGCTCTGAGATCCTGCCTGGATTATGGATTAAAGGATTTAATGTAAAAGACGGAGTTGACTCTCCAACTGTGTTTGCTCATGGTAGTGGTCCCAGCATAACTAAGATAGTTGATATTGCCCATTTTGCTTACTCTTTCAAACAACCCAGCACATATTAATGATTTTACTTAAAGCTCTCCACTCTTCTCTATAACTTGCTTCATTTAGCTTGTGTAATTTCTTTTTTCTCTGTGCTTTAACTTGAGTCATCCCTTGTTTTACTAATATTAAAGATATAAGATGGAAGAATTGTTTCAGGACCTTTTCATTGGATATTTTATTTCTTTACATTTCAAATATCCCTTTTCCCAGTTTCCCCTCCATAAAACCCCTATCCCATCCTCCCTACCCCTGCTTCTATGAGAGTGCTTTCATATACAGCCACCCACTCACTCCTGCCTCCATGCCCTGACTTTCTCTTACACTGGGGCACTGAGTCTTCACAGAACTGAGGATCTCACCTCCCACTGATGCCCAACAATGTTTTCCTCTGCTACATATGCAGCTAGCTGGAGCCAAGGGTCCCTCCATGTGTACTCTTTGGTTGGTGGTTTAGTCCTTGGGAGCTCTGGGGGGTCTGGTTGGTTGATATTGTTGTTCATCCCATGGGTTTCACAACCCTTTAGCTCATTCAGTCCTTTATCTAACTCTTCCATTGGGGACCCCGTGCCAGATCAATGGTTGGCTCCAAGTATCCACCTCTGTATTTGTCAGGATCTAGGAAATAAGACTAGATATGGGTTATCTTCTACTAATTATTACTTCATTTCAAGACCTTAATATGGCATTTTTGTTGTCATTCATCACAATGAAATTTTTGCTTCTATTTTCATGGTGATTATTTTAATTTCTTTAGATCTCCATACTTCAGAATTTTTATTTTTTATCTCATTTTTGGTGGAGAGCCTGCTTTTAATAGTAATAGTAATTTTGTATTTGATGAGTCCCTTTTACCCATGAATCTCACCATGGGTTAACTCTAGAGATTAATTAATGTTTACTTGAGGAGACTTCCATTGATGATCTTGCTTAAAGGACAGTGTATGTAATTGTACTTATTGTATCTTCCTAATGAATAGACATTTTCATTATTACAAGTCACACTTTTTTTTCTAACAGTAAAGTTAACAATCCCTTTTCTTATGTGCCAACTGCTGAAGAAGTACTAGACAGGTTTTAATTTTGTTTTTGAAAGTATACTATAATTATAATGTTTTTTCCTTCACGTTCCTCCATCTAAACATACCTTGTATATCTTCCCCATTTACTAAAAGTTCAAGGCTTTTTAACTAATTTCTATGGCATATATATATATATATATATATATATATATATATATATATATATTTGTGCCTGTGCATGTGTATATATGTGTGTGTATATATATATATATATATATATATATATATATATATATATACAAATATATATATGATATAGCCAAACTATTAGCCTTGAAAGCATACATGTAAGTAACATTTTATATATGTGTGTATGTATATGCACATGTAAATTATACATACACACACATATATGTATACATATATATATATATATATATATATATATATATATATATATATATATAATTGATTGGCCTATGTTGTGCTACGCTAATAGTTCAGCACTGGATAAACAACTTGTCTGTTCTTTCCTAGAAAAGACTCCCTCTTCTGCACCCAGCTCAGTTGCCTATTATTTGTGTCTAAGGTTGAAGCCTCATAGCCCTTTGCTCATTTACCTTGGCAGTTCATATTTGGGCATTCATCTTGTTTGGACTTTATGTTTGTGGTTTCTATCCTAGGGCTCCTATAAACTTTCTAACCTCTCCTTCACAGTGTTTTCTTAGCCTTAGGCATGGGACTGTTGCATAGATGAGTAAGTAGAGAGATTCAAAACCCTGAATTTTGATTGGAAGATGTTTTCTTGTGTTATCTGATTTTTGTGATGAGAAGTTTCCTTGATGAAGGATGTAATGATTATCTTAAAAGATTTAAAAAAAAAAACAAAAAACAAAAAACCTTTCTTTCTTTTTTTTTTTTTTTTTTTTTTTTTGTTATTCCTGATCTCTGGCTGGCTGGCTCAACTCAACTGTTTGGCTCAAGCTCTTTTCCAAGCTGACTGATTCAATCTGGCTTTTCCCAGCATCTCACTGAATTGCTCTGCTTGGCCTCAAACCAACTCTGGAAATGTGTTCTAGTCTTTTGTCTCCTTCTGATTCTGTTTTCTACAACCTCTGTTCACCTGGACTCAATTCACAATCTCAACTCCATTCTACTGCACTCACTGCACTAACTTCCAATGGACTCAACTCCCAAGTCCCTGATGAAGTTCCCTCTCTTTTGGGGGCTCTTTTAAATAGATTTTCTTCTGAATGTTGGGCATATACAATCCTGACTCATTCATCACTTTCCCCCTAAACTAGATGTCATCATTTGTGATTAGAGATGTGTTCTAAATAATTCAAGCCAGTTGGATTAAAGTTATATAGAAAGGGTGTCTGTGCATTCCATATGGATCACACTGGACTGATCAGAGTAGTTGTGTTGCTAAATTAAAATTCTTCATTAAAATATTGCAAAAATTCCTTGGGTCACAAACCCGTCATATTTGTCTTAATCTCAAGTAGTCTTTAAACCATTATTTGAAAAATCATGTTCAATATACTTATTCTTTGATTACATTTTCCAACAGCATAATATAGATGTTTCAATAAACTTCTAAGTTCAGAGATAGTGATTAGTTGTCTACCTAACATCCACATGCATCCACAAGTTCTGCTTCATTATCCACTGTAATAACATGAAATGTCTGTCATTGTGTATTATGTATAGTACATTCTAATTTTTGTTTAAACATAATACTTATTTGATGTGTATGTGTTTTTGCCACTGATTTAAATGCCTCCACTCAATTAGTATGTTGATGTGCTACTGTTTCTACTATGAGACAGGCCATTAAATGTTACTTGAATTATGTGTGTAAGTGTGTGTGTGTGTGTGTGTGTGTGTGTGTGTTGTTTTCTATGGTAGTGAAGAAGGAACACATTACCTTAAAAATGCTAGGAAAACAGCTTAGAATGAGATACATACTTAGCCAGTGAATAGAAAATCTATACAGAGAGTCACATAGCATTTGTGAGGAACTCTTAAGGTATTATGTTTAACCAATGTTATGTTAATTATATGAGTGTTAAACACCCATATATTCTTTTTATTTTTTTAAAATAATACAACATATCAATTAATTAGCAACTGTATTGCAAATAATTGCACAAATATGTTATTTATACTATATATGTGTATTTATCCTATATGTGTATATACATTGTTTATTACAAATATTTGACCATGCCTACTTTAATATATTACATATAATATACACACATGTACACATACAGACAAATGTATAGACACACAGACATGCACATACAAACAAATATATAGATGGTACTCATAATTATTTGCACACCAATTATTGTAAAATAATATACAACCTGGCCTATCATTCACACACCTAGTATTTTTGTGAGTGTTTTATTATATTTTTTATTATTCTCTGAGATTATATATACTAGGTAATAGACTTTACAAAGCATTGAATTAATATATTTAGGGATGGATTAATGGTACAATAGTATCAGTCAATGCTTAAATACTTTAATAAATATTATAAAGCAGATAAATTAATGGATAAGTCATTTTTTAACTTTTTTATCAAATAAAATCAACAAAGAATAAACTGAATTTCTAGTTATTTCTTTTACAATATCTGTGAATTTTTTCCTTTATGTTGAGTTCTTTAAGGATTAGAAAGCTTTAAATGGATATGGCTAATCAATCTATTTTCCTTTCTGGACATAGCATTTGGATTTTAACATTTCAGAAAAATTATGAAGTCAGAAAAGATAGACTGAATTTTAAACACATTCAAGTATCCAGTGAGCAGCCCAAATTGGGATACATTTCAAGGGGAAGCTCCGAGGTCTGACACTATTACTGATGCTAAGATGTACTTACAGACAGGAGTCTAGTATGGCTGTCCTCCAAGAAGTCCAACAAGCAGCTGCTTGAGACAGAAACAGATAATTACACCCAACCATTGGACTGAGGTTGGGGACCTCTATGGTTGAATTAGGGAAAGGCTGGAAGAAGGTTAGGAATAGGGAAACCAGCAGTCTTAACTAACCTAGACCCTTGAGATCTCTCAGACACCGAGCCACTAACCAGTCAGCATATACTGGCTTATCTGAGGCTCCTGACACATATACAGGAGAGAACTGCCTGGTCTGCCCTCAGTTTGGGAAGATGCACATAATTCTTGAGAGACTTGAGATGCCAAGGAATTGGGGAGGTCTGTAGGGGTGTAGGGACATTCTCTTAAAGATGAGGAGGGATGAGATGAGGAATTATCAGAGTGCAGAATGGGAGGGGAAGAACGACTGAACTTAAAAAAGATTAAAGATATTTAAGAAAAAAATCAGTAACACTCAGGGATCTTGGTCCTATGCTGTTTTATCTATGGTCTTTCCTGTTCTTTAAAATTACATTAAATGAAAAATGTATATCTCATAGTAATAATAATATTGTGAATAATTATTTAGTCTGTAAGAATATGTTTGAAATGAAGGGTCTTTCAGGAATTCCTGGTATGTATGTATATTCATAATTAAACATGTCAACAGAACTTCTCTGTCAGGCAAACTCTTTTCCCATCCATTCCTTATGAATAGATGACTTTTGGATTAAGATCAGGATTGAGTTATTTTCAGAAAATTGCCTCTACTTTGGCCAGCGTCCCAGGGGTATTGGCATACTATAATGGAATGCTTATACAGGAGTTCCCCATATTTCTTGGGGATTAGGCATCTATCTAATGTCATTAATAACATTATGTTACCCTTCATCTTACACAAAGAGAATTCTAATGTTTGCTTGTTATTTTTTTTTCCTTTTTATCTGTTCATTTTGGCTTTACAAGATGATATATATATTTTCTATTCTTTCACTAATAAAGATTTTTTTATCCATCCAATTCCTTTGCAGTCACCAAATTTATATAAAATATTTGGCAAATTTAATTTTAAAAATATGCTTACTTCATTGTTCCCTACTATGCTTTGGTTAAAGCAAATAGTATACTTTGCTATTTTAATATATGTATGAGCTAAGATTTTATGCACAAAATGAAAATGTTTTAAAAAAATCTAATATTCAGTTGTACAGAAGAACTCTTCATGAGCTCCAGAACATAGCACAAAGAGATAGTGATGGACAGTTGAAGATAGTTAAACTTTTAAATCATGTAAGTTACCTAGATTAAAAAAAAAAAAAGGCTTAAAGGAGTTTTGAGAATTTGAAAGTAAGCAACAGAACAATTCCTTGCCTGCATCCTCAAAGAAAAATAAATCTTATAAATCATAAATCATTGGCCGGTCTTAGGTTAAAGTTGATAAGATCATCTTCTATATCAAAAAACTACACATTTGCCATTTTTCTAGTTTTGAGAAGTAAATGGTTCCTTGAAGAGAAAAATGTTGACTGAATGAAATTTATTTGTATATATAATGTGCCCTTGTCTCTTCTAGGAAAAAAACAAAACAAAACAACAACAATAATAACAACAACAAATCCACTGGTGCTTTAATACAGTTATCACAGTATAGAGAGAAGTATTGAGTTAAAGCACTCTCGTCAAGACAAACAGAAGTTTCTCAAAAGAGACTACAAAAGAAATTAGCATGTAGTCTAGAAATTCTACTTTGGGTCACACAATCAATCAGTCAATAAAAATAAATCATTGAAAATCTTTTAAAAAAATTTATAGTTTTTGTTTTGTAGGCTGCTCTGTTGGCTGATTATTTGCAAGTTATACATTGGCTAAAAGCTATTATTAGACGTGAAGAAAGGCATCTAAATAAACTCTTGATTTTACAAAGAGCCACATCTCCCTTTCCCTTTCCCTACCCACTTTGAATTCTCATATGTTATTATATAGAAAGTCTCAAATCTTTCAATTAATTTATCATAGATGTTCATTGTTATCCCATGTTCTTTCCTCAGAATAAAAATGATACCAAAGACTGTGTTACTTGTAAGGAGAACAAGGTTGTTACATGAGTAGGAAAGGTGGCATAGTGACACAGGAGGTAAATGTGCTTGCCACCAAGTATTATAACATGAATTTGTTCCCTAATGCCCATCTTTTAAGAGGAGAAAACTAATATGCAATTTTTCTTTAGACTTTTACAATATCAATGTGAATGTGTATACACATACACAAAAAATATAAACATATAATAAACTACTTAAAATGTTATCTTCATTCCTATGCTCATGTCAATAACATTCAGAGTAATCAAGATTTACTACCAAATCAAATGTCCTCCGATAGAAAAAAATGAATTAAGGATATCACACACAAATATGCAAATATTAAAGTAGTAAAATCATATCGTATACCACAAAATAGACTAGAGTCTAAACTGAGTCAAATATGCATATTATATAACTGTGAGGGATGAATAACTCATTCTACTGCTATTTAAATAAAAAATAAATTATGTTTACTGAAAATTGAAAATGAAAGTATAAAGGACTGCTAAGAACAGTGCATACATTTTTTATTTATGTGACAAAGACTTCTTTTCTGGGCATTTATTCTATAACCTGTGTTCACAGATAAAATGCAGGTCTTTGCACTGAACTACTTCCAAATAGCAACCTTTGTAAGGTATTCAAAAATTATTAAGTGAAAATAATGTTGATCAATAAAAATTATGGCAATTATTAACTTAGTAATACTTATGCAGAAAATCAACATATTTCAATTTCATTTAAACTTAAGATAAAGATTTTTTAAAGATTTATTTATGTATATGGATATTTGTCTGTATGTACAACTTCAGAATATAATAAGGCATTGGATCTCATGCAACTGCAGTTATAGATAGTTGTAAGTCACTATGTAGGTGCTGAGAATTAAACTCAGGACCTCTGAAAGAACAGCAGTGGTCTAAACTGTTGAACAATCTCTTCAGGCCTAAGTATAGATTTCCAAATCAACCAACATAATAAAATTAATCTTATTAAAAAATGAACCATGAAATTGTGAATAGGATGGAACAGTGTAGAAGTGTAGCTAGAGACATCAAAAGAAATGTATGACAAACACAAAGAGTTCTAAGCTATCATATTCATCCTGCTGCAGTTTGTAATGTAAATTAAATATCTAACACTAAATGAATATGCTTAGATTTTATTTATATATATACCAATATTAGCTTCATTTGGGCACAGCAGAATGTGAGTTTCAACTTTTTTTTTTTTACCCAGAAAAACATGATAGCTTTCAATAGCAAATGGCATTGAAGAACCAAAACCAAACCAATTAGAAAACACTAGGCTGAGGGTGGAGATGAGATCAAATCTGCCAACAAATTTGGATAGGGTACTTATGAAAGCATATGAGTAAGTGGTGCACATCAGGACTTAAAGTGGTGAATAAGCAGGGCACATAGGAAAACTAATAGTGAGGTCAGGATTGCTACAGATTTACTCCAAGAAACCTGTTCTGCAAATTTGGCTTTAAAATGAAGCAATGCATTTTCATCTGCAACCAGCATGGGATAATATTATTCTCCTCTCTTCCTCTTCCTCTTCCTCTCCCTCTCCCTCTCCCTCTCCCTCTCCCTCTCCCTCTCCCCCTCTCCCTCTCCCTCTCCCTCTCCCTCTCCCCCTACCCCTCTTCCTCTCCCTCTCGCTCTCCCCCTCCCCCTCCCCTTCCCTCTCCCTCCCCCTCCCCCTCCCCCTCCCTCTACCTCTCCCTCTCCTTCTTCCTCTCTCTCTCTCTCTCTCTCTCTCTCTCTCTCTCTCTCTCTCTCTCTCTCATTCTTTCTCTGCTTTCCTCCACTTCAACTTTTGTACAACTCCTATTTTGTACAAGTATACACCCAAATCCTGTGGCCCCAGCAAAGAATGCTGGAAGAATCTTGTAGAATCTTAAAAAACTCAAAATTAATCACATCATCTCTCTTCTATTTTATATTTGTAATTTTAGTTTTCTCTAGTACAGCCACCATTATGTATTTGGATGTATGAACAACTAACTTTAATACTAATTCCTAGCAATTTGATGAAGTTCACTGTAACTCTGAAGTATCGTACAAAATCTTGATTTCTTTATACTTACTTTTGTTGGTCTACATACTGCCTTTTAAATTTCAACATAAAGATTTGGTATTAAACAGATTGCTTGTGGCATCCACTCAAAAAGTCTCACTAGGGACAACAGAAGGATAAACCCCCCCCACATGGTAGATTGTTTTTTCTTCTTAATGCAATAATAGGATATAAAAAAAAAGGAGCAAATATTCAGATATATTTTTGAGCTATTAAGTCAATAGAAATTCCCCTTGATACAATAAATGATAAAATGATTCAGAAGAAAAGAACCATATGACCATTATTAATACCATATTTATTAAACCTGTTCTCGGGGCATATAATGCTCAACAAAAGAGGAATTAGACAAATGAACAGATGGTTCATGTGGCTCCTGAATGACAAGCACTTCTTAAAATGAATTAATTGCATATATGACCTCATACATGTAGCAATTTATAAAAACATTTGATTGAGAATTTCACAAATACAAATAACATGTATTGATTAGCTATTCCCCTTGTTTCCTTTCTCTCTTTTCTCCTAAGTTTGTTTTCCCTCTTTTATATAAATCTGTGAAAAGACATTCTTATAAACAAGAAATACCTGTAAGCTTTTCATATTGCCTATACTCTATTGAAGGTTGTTGTTTTTCTTTGATATTGTAATTTAATTGTGAATGTCTATGTCTCCATTCATATTCCTCCCTTCTACACCTGCTATGTATTTCACTGCTCTTTTCTTCAAATCCATGGTCTTTTTTTTTATAAATTGTTACTACATGTAAATGTGTATTTTTATATACATACATATTCCTACATATTTCACAACAATATCTATAATGGTCCAACTGAAAATGATTCTCTGTGCATTGCACAAAAAGATCTTGCTTTTGTAGTTTATCTATAAAAATAATACAATCCACAAGCTCTTATTAACTCAGCAGTTAGTATGTTTGAAAAAACATACAAAATATAAACCAAAAAGACCTCTGGATACTATATCATATTGAATTTTGGCTCTAAATTATAAAAGGTAACCACAATTAATATCATGATTGATTTGAAATATGTACCTGCTGAAGTTTGGTAGAATTATATTACCTCACCTTATTATTTTCTATAAAACAAAATAAAAATAAGTATACTTTATGGGCCTATTCTTTCTGCTGTTATCGATGTTCAGTGCACTGTTATTCACTTCCCTGTATTTTCTTACTAGCAGTTAGGGATTCTTTGATCTCCAAGGCTGTTGTATAATTGATCAAAGCTCTGAACCTGACGATAGAGCATTAAGAGGTTGGAATCTCAAACGTCAGTCCACCCCCTCTTTCTTTGACCGTGTATGTTTCTAGACAGATTATTAAACTTATTTTTTTAAAAAAGGAAAGGAAACAATTGCTCAGTACAATATAATTAGAAGATAACAAAAATGATTTAATAGACATTCCAGAGGACAATATAGACTTATGTGTTTGGGTCCATTAAAATATGTTACTTAGTATACATTTTTGGGCAATAATCATAAAATTATTTTGTTTCTTTGATTACAGAAATGAATAACAGTGTCCAAACTGTCATACTGACAGCATTCATCTACTAGTGTAAATTAAATCAAACTTCTTCAGGATTTAGGAGTTTGAACATTATGAATAATACATGTGTCCTGTCAGAAGAACTTTGGCAGAGGTCATTCCAAATCCTTGGAATTTCAATGCTTGCTCTTGCTCTCTACTGTCTGACAGTGGCTCTGAAAGAGAGACAGTGATTCTGTGAAGCAGGTGTCATTCTGACCCCAAATACTTACTTCTAAAGCATGTTTGAGGATCCAGCAGGGAAAGTGAGCAGTGGCGGTAGTGACATACTCCTCATGACACTGGCAAGACAACATTGATTTGCTTGCCTCAAACAAGCTTAATTAAGTTGTGGTAAAAGGAGTTCCCAGGACCACTGAAATGAACGTATCTGATCTCACTCATCATGCAACTGGGAATGGTGACCCATTTTGGAAGGACAGAAATACAATAGCCTGTTGTTTTCCTTTATTTATTTCTCTCTTTTTCTTTACTCTGAATAACAAGAGAGTTCAATGCTACTGAGTTCTCAGTAAATTCTGAAGATTGAATCAATGTTATTGAGGTGTGAAGAACCTATTACCAACCTGCAACAGGATTTAATACACTGGCAAAAAAAAAAGCATTCTGATTTCACTATTCATATATATCTCAAAATAAAATAGAACAAATATTTTCTTTTAATGGAAAATATATTGACATAGAAATCTCTGCAGTTCCACTCAAAAATAAAATTCAATTTCCCAGGCTTTGCTTCCAGGGATTCTGCTAAAGATCTTTATTCCAATTATATTATGATAAACTAGATATATTAGTTAGAACTATTGAAAATATAACTTTTTATAAAGCATGTTATCTTTAGAAAAAAACTATAAATCGTAGCTTTGATCCATAAGAGCTTTTGAAGTACAAATAAGTAATATACTGTAAAGTGGGGATAAATCCAGTTCCATTTTCTAAAAAGAATTTTTAAATACATATTTTGAAATGATATGTGCTCTCTGCATGTGCTCTCTGTGCTTCTCTCTCTCTCTCTCTCTCTCTCTCTCTGTGTGTGTGTGTGTGTGTGTGTGTAATTC
Organism: Arvicanthis niloticus; assembly: GCF_011762505.2. Taxonomy (NCBI): domain Eukaryota; kingdom Metazoa; phylum Chordata; class Mammalia; order Rodentia; family Muridae; genus Arvicanthis; species Arvicanthis niloticus. Next base: position 41,534,404 of record NC_047673.1, read on the forward strand.
TATTTAGTTTTATTTCATTTCTATCACAACAGATTTTGCTAATTTTCTATAGAATTTGTTGTGACACAAAAAGACTTTCAAAGAGCAATCACAATCTTAATGAAAATTGAGGCATTTTTTAATGCCATTTGATTCATTTAAAGAACAATTTAGACTTCATCATTCATTGCGTCTTCTTATATACAAAGCTGACACCATGTTATTATCCAGTGTAGAAATCTTTTACAAATCTAAAAATATGCCTTAACTTGATGAAGAACTAACTTCTTCTACATATTTTCAAAACCGTTTAGTCATTACTCTCACATAGTTGGTACAAGTGGCAGAGGAGTTTCAAAAAACAAATACTGGTTAAATAGACATTTAATTTCTGTTCTTTAAATAATATTTCACTGCTTGATAACCACTACTTCTAGTTTCTAGTTATCTATTTCATGTGCCCTGTATTCCATATTATAGAAGATAAAGTCTCTCTATTTCTATCTGTCTTTGGATCATTTATTCTCATCAAAACTTGGGAAAAACTTTTACCTTTTCTAGTACTGTGTTCTGTAACTTCTAATCATTTCTCAGCTTTAGCAACACTTGTCTAAAATAGTTATTGATACTTATGTATGAACTATAGCTACAATTTTATTTTTACTTTGTTGTGATTTGCCTTTAGGGAAAATGAACAGAGCAGAGCAGCCAAGCTTTTGTAATAATGCACAAAGACATACAACCTTCAATCTGTATGTGTATATACCCTTGTATAATGGTAAACCCCAGGAAATAGAGAACATTATAAAGTGATAAGTATGTGGCTGTATTTATGGTATAACTCATTCTTTATTTTATCAGGTGACATTTAAAGAACTAATTTATATGAAGAAAAATGAATTATAATTAACCCTCATATTTACAGAGCTTAAAAAAAGACTAATAAGTGACTTATTTTAAATTCTATATGTCAATTACACATATGTGTCTGTGTGTCTGTGTGTGTACTTTCATGTATATAAACTTTTGATTAGAAAACACATATTTATTACTCTTACATATGAAACTCAATGAAATGTATTTTAAATAAATTCATGTTTTTATAGGTTAAATTCTAAAATTTAAGCAATTTTTTTAAGAATTTAAAATTCTAAAATTGAAGCAAAGTCCAACCTCATACTCCTTAAGTAATTGTTGATCCAGAAGGTTTTGGAAACATAAGGGTTCCATTTAGCATGTGGAACTCTTTGCATTCTCACCAAAGGGGCTATCATTTCAGTATATATAGTATATATTTTCAGTTTGGCTGCATGAAAAATTTGTGTAAAATATCTTGTGTTTGTATGTTCATTGAATACCAGAACATTTATTAACTTCTATTTCTTTCAAGATGTGTGATGGTCTGTTTCACTTTACTTATATAGCCAGAGGCTAATAGAAGAAAGACAATGAAAACTTGGTGTTTGGTAAGACCCTAATACCCCAAATGTATAATTTTATTCTGATGGTTTACACTAGGCATTACTTACTAAGCAAGTGAAAGGATATTCTCTCAACAAACAGTTGGAAGGTCTGTGTGACAGGCACAGTACTGAGCACTCAGGACACCAAATCAAATAAAATTTCTGCTACTGTTAGGAACCCCAAACCTCCATACAGATAAGTAAAGAAATCAGTGAGTGGATTTCAGTGAAGTGTATGTTTGGATGTTGTATATGACAACTGAGAAAGGGAGTCAACTCTGCGTTACCTCTCTGATAACATGATTAAAGTTTTCTCCTAAAAGTATCAAAGAAATGACTTTACATGATATTTTTAACTCTGGTGGAAGTAAACATTAAAACAATTCTTGCCCCCATGACAATTTATTTTAAACTTGATTAGTGGACCGTTTGGGGAAATATTTTTGAAGAAGTGTTGATAGGGAAAAATAATGTGAAGATTTCATTTCCCAGAGTAGGAAACTAGACAAGGGACAAATGTCCAGGGAAACCACATGTCGAGAATATCCTGAGGGAATGAGGATTGTGAAAGCAGATTTGAAATGTGTACAAACACATGCTACTTACTGTGGCTTAGATCTCTAGTTGTCATGTGAAACATGAATGAGACTATTCATTCCTGTAAGAACGAAGAGTTCACAATGTCACCTGTGCATATAGTAGAAGAGGTGTTTACACAGTATGATCAATTTTTTATCAGGAGCTGGATTAAGCTGTGATCTTTCCTAGCATCTATATATGGGTCTTTATTACATCATTCTGCAGCTAGTAGCTCATCAGTCTCTGGGCTAAGAAAAGTTGACAGTAACCCAGGTAGATTGCCAGCCATTGTCTGTCCGAAGAGAAAGCTTGTTGTTTCATCATAAGTATAAGCTTCACATTTGTTTTATTTATTTATTTATTTATTTATACAATTTTATAATATAAGGTTAGAACACAAAACAATAGGCACAAGTAAAAGAAGATTTAAAATGTTCATTTGAATAATGAATGAGTGAAATAAATGCTTCTCTTTATCATATTCTAAAGTAGAATTTTGTGGATTCTGGGCATTATGGCTTGTGTTTGTAACCACACCACTTTGGAATCTAATGAAAGATAGTTGCCACTTCAAGACAATGTGTTCCAGGACAACTAAACTAACAGCAGAACATTTTAAACAACAATCGTAGCAAGGTATCATTATTCAGAAGATATATTTGCTTTCAATGATAAAAAAATTGTATGTTGACAACATACAAGAAGTTTATTTTCTATGGGAATCATTTTCCTACGAGAGAGAATTAGAAATGAAAGAGTCAAAGGAGATTCCATTCAACTTTCAACCATCAAATCAGATTGTGGCTAATTTTGTTTCCTTTTCAGACCATGTAAAGTTTCAAACTTTACAATACAAAACTCCACATGGACACACATGGATTGATAGATTAGACTAAGAAGTTATTGACCTGAATCATGACTAAAGAATTTTATATATACTACCCCATATTTTCCTTAAGATAAATTCCTTCAAAACCTTTTAAACCTAAATTTGAATGAGGAAGAAAGCAAACATACAAAAGCTACATATCCAAACAATTCATAGGATCTGAAGCTATCTGCAGCTCTCCCTTTATTTAGAACAACACTGACCTGGCATATATGATATTTGATTTTATTCAAAAATTCATTTGCATATGAATTTTAAATGATGGCATTAATGATAATCAAGCCCATAATTTATTCTTCCTCACTATGTACACAACCATCATAGGGAACAGGTGATTTTACCTTCCTCATATCTACAGCAAGTCATATGTCTCTGTTTAATATTAGAGACCACAGAGATTATTGGGAGCCGAGAAAGAAGTCACCCTGATGGTAAGAACAGATCGTCAAATCACACAAATTCTTACTTCTAGAGAATAAGCTTCATGTTTTTATGTATAAAATATCTCTGAGTGCTTAGTGAAATTTACAAAGTATATACTAATGTATCCATTTTGGATGAAGAATTTGAGGAAAAAAGAAGTGTTTAAATTTTTTAATAGCAATCATAATACTGGAACTTAAATTGTGACAAGTGTATATGTGTGTGTATCCATATTCACACACACACACACACACACACACACACGTATACATATATATATATATATATATATATATATGAATGTATATGTATATACATGTGTATGTATATGTGTATATATATGTATATATTCTAGAAATAAATATTAAACAAACTGAAGTAAATATAAGTAAATATATAAAAAATGTTTATATAGGAGTATTTTTAGATGAGTTAAATTTGAATCAACTGTATAAAATTTGAGTGGGTATCTTTTATTTCTCACCATGACCTAATGTATATACTTGTAATGGAACAAGAGTCTTTTGTGCATCTCTAGTAAATCAGAGATTCTTTATTGGAACTTTGTCTTTGGTGGTATCATCTCTAAGTATGTAACAATCAACCTGATCACAAACCTACCTTTCTAACCAAGAGTATCCCGAGCCTTGTCTCTTCTCCCATTCTACTGCACAAAAGTAGCAAAAAAAAAAAGTGAGAAAGTGACCACTGATTGTTCTTCTGATTTACAAGCAAGTTTTCTAGAAAAAAATCTGAGTTTCTAATTTCAGAACATAAATACTGAAGTAGACATTCAGACATTTTATTTTAGATTTGAGGGTTTATTAAAATAAATTATCATGGCTTTGATAAACAAAACATATGAAAACATAACATTTAGTAAATATCAAAACCATTCCAAATAATACAGTTCCTCTCTGTATAAGGCATCCATTACCAGAAAGTTAGGCACTGGTCCTCTGGTCCTCTGATAAAACAGTATGTGGATGAATACATATGTGTAGTGTAGGTTTGTGGGTTTGGTAGGTCTATTGTACTGTCTCCATATGTATGTATATACATATGGATAAAATATGGATAAAATATTCCATATGTATAAAATATGGAAGGCTCCATATTTTTTTCCCATCAAATCTGCTTAGTTGATGGAAAAGGATAACAGAGTTCTTTACTCAAAGATATATAAAAAGCTGTACTCCTTTGAGGAAACAAACCCCCAGTCAAGTTCTTGTGGAATCTTGCATTTTCAGACCTTCTTCTCTTAGTACTCTCTGATAGTATTGTTCTTCCTTTGGGTAGAGATTTCCTTTCATATGTTTAGATATCACATTCTGAGAGAATTGCTCAATATTTCAGTATGTGTGTTTATCCCATTTCCCTCCACCTACATAACTGTTTGTTGATCCATCTTTTTTATTGCTTCAAAAGACAAAGAAAGTATATCTGTTTCATTAAATAATTTTAAGTGTGGATACTGCTTCTCTCTGATACCACAAATGCTACAGAATACAAGGACTAGCAGCTTCCTCTCATAACCTGTTTGCTTTAGGGCACAATACAGTTTGGGTCATTGGCAAAATGAAATCAGATAAGTATTTGCTACTCAAGTAAAGAAAAGAGTAAGGCATGTTAAGAATAGTTGAGTATGTTGAATTTTATAGGGAAATGTTTTATGTGGACATAATCATGACAGTTTTTAGTTTTTAAAAATACTGTAGTAATAGTAGTAGAACTAGTAGCAGAAGTATTAGTAGTATTTTACTTATTCACTTTACAACTCACTTATTGATCCCCTCCTGGTCACTCACTTCCACAATCCTTTCTCTCACCACCTCTTCTTTTCTGTGAAGGTAGGAACCCCCTGTGTATCAACACACACTCATATCAAGTCTCTGTGAGACTAGTCACATCCTCTGCCTCTGAGGCCAGACAAGCAGCCCAGCTGAAAGAACATATCCCACATACAGCATTTGGGATAGGCTGTCTTTCAGTTGTTTGATACCCACATGAAGACCAACCTGCACATCTGTTACAAATGTGCTGGAGGCTTAGGTGCTGCCTGTGCCTATTCTTTGATTAGTGCTTCAGTCTCTAAGAACAGCAAGGGTTCAGGTTAGTTGATTCTGTTGGTCTTCCTCTGAAGTTCCTATTCCCTTTAGTCCTGTAATCTTTCTTTCTATTCTTCTATGAGAGTCCCCAAGCTCTGTGTCCTCTTTGGCTGTAGGTTTCTGTGTCTACCTGAGTCAGTTGCTTTTTGGAGCCACTCAGAGATTGGCCATGCTAGACAACTGTCTACAAGTATATGAGAATATCATAGTGTCAAGGATTGGTGCTTGCCCACGGGATGGTTCTGAAGTTGGGCTGGTTATTGGTTGGCCATTCCCTCAGTATCTGCTATATCCTCCATGGCCACATTTCTTGTATTCAGGATAAAGTTTAGGTCAAAAGTTTTGTGCATAGGTTGATGTCCCTATCTCTCAACTGGGGTTCCTTCCTGGCTACAGGAAATGGCTTCTTCAGGTTCTATATCCCCAATGCTGTGAGTCAAAGCTAAGGTCACCCAAATTGATTTTTGTGCTCATCTCTTATCACAGGTCTCTTTTTCTAGAGATGCCTCCAATCTTCTAACCCCTCTTTATTTCAGTTTTCCACTCATTCTAATGACCATCTGGTCATCTTCCCTGTACCTCCCAACTGCAAATCATGCGCCGCCCCCCCCCCCTACTTCACATTTACTCTCCTACCCAATTCCTTTCCTTTGTCTGCCTCTTATGACTATTTTATTTTCCCTTATACATGATATTCAGGCCTTCTTTCTTGTGCCTTCCTTCTTGATTAGCTTGGTCTATGGAGTGTTTTGTGGTTATTTTGTTTGTTTGTTTCTTTGTTTGTTTGTTTGTTTTTTATGGCTAGTATCTACTTACAAGTGAGTACATATCATGCATGTAGTTTCGGGACTGGGTTACCTCATGAAGGATGAAATTCTAAACATCTGTTAATTTGTCTGCAAAATTTATGATGCCTTTGTTTTTAATAGCTGAATAGTATTCAACTGTGTATATATTTATACTATATTTCCTTTAACTATTCTTCAGTTGGGGGACATCTAGGTTGTTTTCAGTTTTTGGTTATTATGAATGAAGATGCTATGAACATAGTTGAACAAATGTCCCTATGGTATAGTAGGGCATCTTTAGGGTGTATGCCCAGGAGTTGTTTAGTTGGGTCTTAAGGTAGAACTATTCCCAGTTTTCTGAGAAACCACTAAAATGATTTCCAAGTGGTTGTACAAGTTTGCAACCCCACCAGCAGTAAAGGAGTGTTCCCCTTGCTCCACATCCTCACCACACTGTGCTTTTACGTTAGTTTGTTGATGTTAGCCTTTCTGACAAGAGTAAAATGGAATCTAAGTGGTTTCTTTTTGATTTGCATTTCCCTCATAAGTGAGTTTGAACATTTCTTTAAGTTCTTCTGGGAAATTAGTCTGGTGAGAATTCTGTTTAGCTCTGTGCCCTATTTTTAATTGGGTCATTTTGGGTTGGTTGTTTAACTTATTGAGTTCTTTATAAATTTTGAATATTAACCTTCTGTCAGACACAGAGCTAATAAAGATCCTTTCCCAATCTATAGGCTGCCATTTTGTTCTATTGACAGTGTTCTTTGACTTACAGAAGATTTGCAGTTTTATTAGTTCTCATTTATCAGTTGTTGAGCTTACAACCTGAGGAATTGGTGCTCTTTCAGGAAACTATCTCCTGTACCAATGTGTTCAAAGCTATTTCTGACTTTTAGTGCTATGAGTTTCAGAGTATTTGGTTTTATGTTGTAATTCTACATCTATTTTGACTTGAGTTTTGTGCACAGTGATAAATATGGATGTTTTTGCATTCTTCTATATGTAGACATCCATTTAGATCAGTACCATTTATTGAAGATGCTTTCTTTTTCTACTGTAATATTCTTGCTTCTTTGTCAAAGTTCAAGTGTCCATAAGTGTATGGGTTTATTTCTCGGTCTTTGATTCCATTTCATTGATTACTGTGTCTGTTTCTATACCAATAACACTCAGGTTTTATTACTATTTTTCTGTAGAAAGGTTGATGACAGGAATAGTGATTTCCTCCTGAAGTTCTTTTATTGTTCAGGATTGTTTTGACTATTCTGAATTTTTTTTTATCTTTCCATGTGAGGTGGAGAATTGTTCTTTCAAAGTCTATAAAAAATCGTGTAGGAATGTGATGGCATTGCATTGAATCTATAGATTGCTTTTCGTAAGATGGCCACTTTTACCCTGTTAATCCTGCCTATCCATGAGCATTGAAGATCTTTTCATCTTCTGATATTTTCTTTGATTTCTTTCTTCAAGTACTTGAAGTTCTTGTCATACAGATTTTTCACTTGCTTGGTTAGAGATATGTCAAGATATTTTGTTAGTCACAGCTATTGTAAACAGGGACTATCAGGGATATAAGTCACATATCTAAACATCCTCCAAGCATTATACAGCAAGCCAATACCCAATATCAAGCTAAATGGAAAGAAACTGAAAGGAATTACACTAAAATCAGGAATCAGACAAGGTTGGCCATTCTCTACCTATCTATTCAATATAATACTTGAAATTATAGCCAGAGCAATAACACAGCTAAAGAAAATCAAGCAGATACATTTTGGGAAAGAAGTCAATGTATTGGTATTTGTGGATGATATGATAGTATACATAAGCAAACCAAAAACTCTACCAGAAAACACCCAAAGCTGATAAACAGCTTCAGCAACATGGCTGTAAACAAAATGAACACAAAGAAAATCAGTGTCTCTCCTTTATACAAATGGTAACTTGGCCTAGAAAGAAATTATGGAAACAAAATTCTTTACAGTTTTGAGGTCTGTCTGTCTTTTGTCTCATTATGTCTAGATTATGTTTTTGACATCTAGAAATATCTTTTTTGTATAGGTCTCATTGTAACAGAGAAGTCAACAGATTTACTAAATGCCTAGAAGGAATGGCTATTGACATTATATTCTCAATTCAGATGCCACTATGCAAAATTTGGATTGAATCGGATTTAAAAAATTCAATTTTATCCAGTTATATTATCATATTGTGAAATTCCAAGCACTTGGAAAGCTGAGTCAGGATTCTTAGCTAAATGCAAATTTGAGTTACTAAAAGAGATTTCATCTCCTCTCCTCTCTGTCTATATGTCTGTCTCAGTAGAAACTCTCTATGTGCCTTCCCTTTCTCTACGTATACATATGTATTCTATAATTTTTATGTGCTACATCTATTTATTTAAAGGTTCACAAGACTTTTGAGGCAGGAGAGATGATTCTCCTTCACAAAGGGGTTATAAAACACCATCTTATTTTTTGAAGGTTATATAACCTTCACAAGGTGGTTATAAAACAACATCTTTTGTTTTGTTTTTTTTTTTTTTTTTTGCCTTCATGATCATTAGCCAAGTATATAACATACAGATATATACATAGAAAACACCCATACATATAAAATGAAAAACATTAAAACAATTTGAAGAATTTGCACAAGCTTTCTGGCAATCTATTTTGTTAAAGTCATCCATTTATTAGTTGAAAATGCATAGTGAATCTAGCAAAATCACATATTGTAAAGATAATACAGTGTGTATAAAAAGCTTTTAAGATTTTTATCTCCAAACCAATAATTTTTCCATTTTATTCTGTGGGAGTGGGGTAACTATTAAGGTGTTCTCTGCTAGATTTCTTACATCACTTGTTTCTCCATTTGAAGCTCACCAGAATTCTTTCTATCATCTCATTTCTATTTTCTTCCATTTTTCTTCTCTGCACTTTGAGAATATACTTTCCCCAAATGATTCAAACAGTCAACAGGTAACTTGTACTCTTTTGCTTCACCCAATCTCTTTTAAAATATCAACATGCCAGTAAATACAATTCTTGGAAAGTAAGCCCAAAATAATGTTTGGTGTTATTTTTCTTTTAGTTTTATATTACTGATTTAGACTTCATTTGAGTATTCTTGTCTCTAGATAAGGATTAGTTCTTTCTAGTTTTTTCCTTGCATTATGATCTGAGTTTATCTTTACAACTCTATTAGCATTTCCCAGTAAGCACTGCTTTATTTACTGCTTCCACATTATGAAATACACAAATATAATTAATTTTGGTTATGTAACTGATATAAATTTGTCTACAACAGTATTTTAAAATATATAATGACTCACAAACTACAAAATTTGGAACCTTCTTACACTATATAAGTCAGAAGTGAAGGGGTGAATGAGATATGCAGCATATATAAGATATGGTTGCTTTCCTTAAGGTATTTGCCTCATAAAGAGAATGAGGCTGGTAGATTTCACATTTAGGTCTGTACTGAAATTATTATCAATTTTCAAAGTGTACAAATAACATTCTGAAATATATCATATCCTCTACCATTCACATAAAAGGATGTGACAAGACTTTCAGTAGAAAATTTTTATTCTTCAAGTCCCCTTTGAGGACTTTTACATTGAAGGGATGATATAAGACACAACAAAGGTTTTTCTATTGTACTGGCAAACCAAATGATTCTAACATTTGAGGTGGTTAATTTCAGAAGATGCTTATGTAACTGTATTTGACTTCAGTAGACTCTAAGAATTTTGAAAAAGTTCATCTGATATATATTTGGTTAACAGTGAATGATGATATTCTACTTTAAATCAGGAAATGGGCAGTGCTTAATTAAAATATGAGTCTGTATTAATGGCTCAAAGGTTCAGAGTACTTATTGTTGTGAAAAAGACTTGAATACAGTATTCTCATGTTGACTCATGAACTTCCCCAAATTCAAGTTCCAGGGCATCCAATGCCTTCTCTAGATTACCACAGCCACCAGACAAACATGTGGTGCACATCTATATATCCAGACAAACATGCCCTCCTTTGTGATGACAACAGAAACTTGAATGACAGGAAGACAGTATAAGCTGTGATGGAGATTTTCTGTGGAGTTACATGAACTCATTGAGAAAGCTAACATTGTGTAAGGCATTGTGATAAACACTTAAGATGTGTGAGGATCCCAGAAGAGGGTTTCAGGATCCTGGAAACTAGAGTTATATGTTATTGTAACTCATCCAAGGACACCACCAAGATGTTATTATCTCAGTTAAACCTTATAAGTCATCACTGTGAGCAAGTATAACAATCAGTTTTATATGTTAAGTAGACAGACAATGGTACTTGCTGCTTTGGTCAAATACCAAGGTACATATTGCCAGGAGCATGATTATTTAGATCTGCTTAGTATTTATATCACTAAAATAAATATTAGATAATGAATATTATCTTCTGTGACTTGAGTGGGCATTTTTTTAATCAAGAAAACAAGGATACAATTTTACAAGCAAGGATAAAATTTTGAGGAAGTGGATGAATTCTGATTCCAATTGACTATAGTACAGGTAGGACCTTCAAATCCTATTGGTTTCTGTCTGGTAAGCTTTGTCACAGATCTCATAAATTCAGAATTTCCATCCTCATAATTTTTCAGGTACATTCACAATCAATATCTTTCTTTGACTGTCCTGAACTTTGACACTTGTATATACAGAGATATGCATGTATGCATGTTTACATATTACAAATACCTAAATGTATATATACTTACATAATTGCATACATAATTGGTTCTGTCTCTGTGGTGTATTCTAATTACTACAGCTTTCTTTCTTGCTTCATGTGATGATTTTGCTTCCATTGTGTTAGGTCTACTACTAAAAGAGGCTTCCTATTAAAGGATTAGTGAAAGAATCTAAATGGGATTTGTGGAAATCATCCAAACATGTACAACTACAGTGCTGTGGTCTCTTTCTGGGAAGTTCTTGAAAGATATTGATGAAGAGACATTCTTTTATTTGGCAAAACCTTGGGCAATGTGCCTGGTTATGGATTTTATTTGGAAGGGAAAATAGCTAAAGAAGCAATTATAATTCAATGCATGGACTATAGTCTATTGCCTAGATTACTGTGACAGACAAGTAAGGATCATTACAAGAAATTCAGTGACAAGGAATTCTAGAGAAAAGGCATGTGAATACATATATTCAAAAGGGTGAAAACTCAGAAGATGTTTATATTCTATGTGAATGTTCATCTAAATGTGCTTTATTAGTGGGTTGTAATATGATAATTAGAAAATATGCCATATTCTGTAGATATGGAAGGTTATGTCCCTTTCACATCTGTCATTGGCTTGTCTTTTTTAGGGTTTTACTTTATATGTGAACTTTACATGTGAACAGACACCGTGACCAAAGCAACTCTTATAAAAACAATATTTAATTGGGGCTGGCTTCAGGTTCAGAGTTTTAGTCCATTACCATCAAGGCAGGAACATGGCAGTATCCAGGCAGGCATGGTGCAAGAGGAGCTGAGAGTTCTACATCTTCATCTGAAGTCTGCTATCAGAATACTGGCTTCCAGGCAGCTAGGATGAGGGCCTTAAAGCCCACACCCAGAGTGACACACCTACTCCAATAGGGCCACACCTTCTAATAGTGCCATTCCCTGGGACAAGTATATACAGTCCACTCCCTTGCCCCCATAGGCAACATATTAGTGTATAGGGGCCATACCTAAACATACCTTAATTCAAAGTACAGTTAATCCAACTTCATAAGTCTCCATAGTCTATAGCAGGAGATTTCATCTCAGTGATGCTGGTCTCTTCTTAATCACCACTAATATCTTAGCTCCAGATAACCAGCGTCAATTATCCCAGCACTGGCAAAGCTGCCAAGTTCTGCTACTTGCAACTTGCTTGAGCTGGAACATAGCCACTTGTTCTATTATCAACAGCCTTCTGTTTTCCAACCCCTTTACTGCCTAAGCTTGGGTGTCCTGAAAATGGCTCTGTAGACTGACTTTGTTCTCAGAGATCTGCATGCCTATCTCTTTCACACAGGATTTAAAGGTGTGATTCACCAAGCCTGGATTAATTAATTAATTAATTAATTTCTCATAGAACTTGCTCTGTCTCAGGCTGGCCTTGAACTCAGAGATTGTCTTTTTTTTTGCATCCTGGGATTAAAGGTTTGTACTACCATGCCTGGACCTAAACTTTGCTGGATGGTATCTTGCCCCAAGTTCACTTCTTCCTTAATTCAATTCAATATCTTTGAACACAGGATTCAATTCTATTTCACTTCCTTGTGCTCCTTTAATACTTGAACCATATATTTTATATTTTCCCTTTCTCAGTGTACTAGGTTTGTTTAAAATGTTCTTCATGTGACTTAACCAGAAAACAAAGTCTTTTATGGGCATTTCTGAGACTTCCTTTGCCAATACAATTAATCTGAGTCTCTTCACTTTAACCTTATGCTGACTCTACAGACAAGGGCCAAAAGTAGGCACATTCTTCACCAAAATACCACAAAACAGTCTCTAGGCTACATATAAAATTCTCCACTGAAACTACTTGGGCCAGATCCACACAATTCCAATCACTCTCAATGATTTCCATATTTCTGTTAGGATAGCTCATTAAACCCATTTAATACATTCCATTGCTTTCCAAATCCAAAGCCCATAATCTACATTCTTTAAACTAAATGCATGGTCAGGCCTATCACAGCAATACCCCAGTCCTTGGTACCAACTTCTTTCTTAGTTAGTGTTTTACTGCTGTGAAAATACACCATGATTAAGGCAACTATTATAAGAACATTTAATTAGCACTGGCTTATAGGTTCTAAGGTTCAGTCCATTACTATCAAGGTGGGAGCATGGCATTATCCAGGCAGACATGGTGCAGGAAAAAAGTAGAGTTCTATATCTTCATATGAAGGTTGTTAGAAGAATACTGGCTTCTAGGCAGCTAGGATGAGGGTCTTAAAACCCACACCCACAGTGACACACCTACTCCAACATTGCCTCACCTTCTAATACAGACACTCCTTGGGCCGAGCATATACAAACCATCACAGGGTTCATGAATGAAGTAGCAACTTTTGCAGATTCAGAGGTATGAAATAAGCTCAATTTGTGATTTCACTTGCCCTGGATGACCTAGCTTTGAATACTGATGAGTGTCCAATACTATAGCAATAGAAGCCAACACTGGTCACCCAGTATGATATGACACCCAAGACTCAGAGATGAATAATGAGTCTGTAAATATGACAAAGATTCCAGTTTGATAAGGCAGCTACATTTTGGCATGTTAATTAAATTGAAAATTTTTTATTGTAAATGTGAACGTATTTTGTTCATATTGCAACGGTCCCATAATGTGGTTGCAATTTTATAGCTTTATACTTAAAGTTCCTGTTGAAACTCTCATCTGAGACCTTAATGATTAACTATACATGGCAGCTGGTAATCTACTTGCCATTCTCTCTTTCTAGCCAAGTAATTGCAAAATAGTCAATAAAATGCAACATATTTTGACTTTTCCCAGGCTTGAGCATATTCTCTCCTATCCTAGAGCTGAATAGTCCAATGAGGAGCCTACTGAAGAATCATCTATAGTGTCAATGAGATAAAGTACATAGTAGACTGGGGCAAGGTAACCTCATTGCTTATGCTCAGGAACAATGTCCAATATTGCCAAGAATCACACATCCAGGATATCAGCATGTAAATGGGATTAGCACCCATCCCTATAAACTTTACCTATGTCCTTGCCAAATATTTCTTTCCCAAATGAATGCTAGACACATATGCTACTGATGTAGTTTGACTTGAATGATTTTTCTGCTTCTGAATGTAGATGTCAATGTATATGCTTGTGTGTTCATGCCAAAATATATGTGTGTGTTCACATATGCATACATACATGTATGTGGAGGCAAGAGGTTGAAGTTGGGGATCTTCTTCCATCATTTCTTCACCTTCGTTTTTGAAAACTGGTTTTGTACTGAATCTGGAGATTACCAAGTATGGATAAGTAACAGACCTCCAAACCACAGAGCTCTTCCTGTCTTCACCTCCTCAACATTTATATTTGAGGCATCTGTTACTCTGCATAGATTTAATGTAGGATGTGATTTCAGTTCTTCATGCTTGTAAATGTTATACACTGAAATTTCTTGCAGGCTCATTGATTTAAATATTTAATTGGAAATAATGTAATTACATCATATTTTTCCAAATATAATGAACCCACAGGTTATACATGTAATCTTTGTATCTATGTATCTATCTATGTTTCTATCTATGTTTCTATGTATCTATGTATCTATGTATCTATGTATCAATGTATCTATGTATCTATCTATCTATCTATCTATCTATCTATCTATCTATCTTTATCTACCTACCTGTCTAGCTTTCAATCTACTAATCATCTAATCTATCATATATGTACTATGTATGTATTATCTAATTATTATAATCTATCATCTATCTCTCTATACATCTATCATCTATCTATCTATCTATCTATCTATCTAAATCTATTATTTATCTATTATTTTTCAGTCTATCATCTATCTATATAACACCTATCTGTATATCTTTCCATCTCTATCTGAAACTATCATCTATCTATCTATCTATCTACCTATCTATCTATTAATTATCTATCATATATCCATCTATCCATTCACATACCCAACACTTAGCTACATACCGAAATATCTGTTTACCTATCTATATATTGAGAGATTTTAAGAAATTATTCTAAAATGCTTAGGGTATGCCAAACAACTAGAAATTCCAGTCTGAGCAATTGTTGTGGCTTTAAATAAAAAGAAATTCTAGAGGCAGAGGTGTTTCTCCTGTCACTCTAACTTCTAAACTAAGTATTTTAAACAAACAAAGTAAACTAAATAACATAGTCTAGACAAAGTGAAAACAAACATTATCCAAAATAAGGTCAGATCTTATCTACACCTCATTTCAGGCTGTAAAATAAGTTTCTTAATTCATATATTTAATTAATAATAGAAATGTAGTTAAAATCCTTTCCTGCTTAATTAAATGTTGATAGTCTCATTACGATCAGCTTATTATTTTTAGCCTGTTTTATATTATTAATATATTGAATATTAGATAAGAGTTGACTCGTTTCTTTCCAGTTTTTTATTTGTACAAATGAATCTTGAAGCACCTGAATCTTCTTTACAATTTGCAAGTTTGACATCATCAGCTCCATAGTGGGAAATGAAGGTGATTCTGTGATCATGACAAGTCAACAAAAGCCTCATGATAAACAAAACCAACCAGGAATCAATCACTATAGACCAGAAGACCATATGGACCAAGAATTATAGAATGAACAAAACAATAAATGATTATGCTATGGCATATTTGTTTAAAAAATAAAGTATTTTTATTGCACCTATTTTATTGTTTCAACAGAACAATACTTCATTTGTAAAAACATTAAAAAATTAAACATTCAGAAATACAGTGATTTATTTTAAGATTCTGTTGCTACCTCAGAAAATAATTGAATGCATAAACATCATTTAGCGCTTTTAAACTAGTTATATTTTTTTCTTAATGTAGGCCTTCTGGTATTTAAGAAAGTTTAATTTTTTATGTAAATATAAACTTTGGTTTGATTTTTTATTTTTTATACTGCAGTAAATTATTTCAGTTTTGTTGGCTAAAAGATAAGCTAGAGAGTCAGACAGACAGACAAACACACACAAACATACACACACACACACACACACACACACACACACATACACATTGAATTGTACCCTTGGCTTTGCTTTTTAAATTATTCAGCAAAATAAATTTATTACCCAAGTTGGTCTTTTAAGGTACTGTACTGTGAATAACTAAGTTGAAAATTTTATGGTATTAGTAATATTTTTCTTTCTCATGAAGCTGATATAGAAAACTTTAAAGATATGACTTTTTCCTTTAAAAATGTATTTGACCCTAAGACATTTGTCAAAGAAGGATTTCAGTTTATGGTGACATCTTTCCTTAAGAGACTTTACAATTTGTCTAACTAACTTGAATTGAATGTAATAAAATGCATTAATATAATCACAGTTTTATAATCAAAAGCATATCTTGGAATCTTTTAAAGTTCAATAATTATATACACAAGGAAACTTTACAAAATAGAAACAGAGGGGCTCCATAATGAAAGGCTAAATATATAAAACTGTTGACACGAAAAATGAAATCCTCAGTTAAATCACCAAGGCACACATGATTAAAATAAATAAATAAATAAATAAATAAATAAGAACTAATTATACTAAACTGTTCTCTGACTTCTCTCCACTGAAGTGCCTTGGTAAGAATATACTTAAATACATATGTGTGATAAATTTGTTTATGTGTTCCTATGTGTGTATGTGTGTTTTATGCATGCATGTATATGTCTACATGTGCATATGTGCTTGTTTGTGGGAATATGTGAAAGAGAGAGAAAGAGAGAGAGAGAGGAGAGAGAAAGAGTGAGATCAACAAATCAGTTAAAAGAGAATAGTTTAAAAAAGGCAAAAAGAATCATTGAAGAGATTGATATTCTTAATACTAACTCCGTTATATTTTCAACCTTATTTATATTTTACATATTTGTTCGTAGACTTTGAAAATATTTGAAATTTATGTGATGCTAGATTTTATATTTAAGTTTGAGTTCTAGTTATATTGCCAGAATAACTTATGAGCTTAGGAAGAATGCTGAATATAAACTATTTTACAAGTACTGTATATATATATATATATATATATATATATATATATATATATATTATATCAAATTGTTTATATTGTTGAACACAGCAACAGTATGTTATGAATTGCAAAAGGGATGGGGATACCAAATACAGTACTTCCAATTTTCTTTTCTTCAAATAAACAACAAGCTATTTTAAATGCCTTCTTAGTTTGACCATTATATATGTATAGATGTGTCCAACTGCATTTCACTAAGTCATAATGCATGCATATTCAAGTCACTTTTAAGATTTGTGCATTCACACATTGAAAACAAATGGGAGCTGGTAAATGTAACATGTAACAGCAGTGCTTTTAAGAAAGAACAGCTAAATAATATAGTCTTTCTTTGTTGAAGGGGTCAAGTCTTGACATGCACAGGGCATGAATTATAGATAACTAGCAGACTTGAATATAGTATCAGAGATTTACATCATATTATCATGGTCAGCCTATCTCAAAGACAGTAGTACCCTTGAGATTTTTAGTGCCAAGTGAATGGGTAACACTTTCTGTCAGTGCAACTTGTCAGAGCACAAAGAGATTCAAAAAGGGCCACAGAGGACTGGAGGTTAACTTGAAGAAATGTGGAAACCAAGAGAACTGTTTTAGGAACCTTCAGGCCTTATGCTACATTTCTCTTTTGCCTCTGGTAGTCACCAATTATGTATGCAAGGTATTCTCCCTACTAAAGGAAGAGGTTAAAGGGTGCTGAGAATACCTCTCTATATGTGCAAGGTTTTAAAAGTCTAAAAGGTAAATACTAACACAATAACATACAAAGAAAACTTAACAAGAAAGTATAAGAATACAGCAATAATATTAATAAAAATAATACACGAAAAAAACAAATTAATATATGATGAGAAAAGAAAAATGAAAAATATGCTTTCAAATGGATTCACAAACAGTGCAAAGCCCTTCTAATGAAGTTGGACAGAAGATATCAGAATGAGAAACAGAAGTTTTTTCCTAATATAGATTCTTCCAAAAAACAGTAAATGGATGTTTTAGCTGATTAATTCAGGCATTTTCAACTTTTGAAATATGTGACATCTCCTAGGAAAGGTCATGAGCTTGGATAAGTTGATAAGACTTAACAAATGACAAATTATTTTTAATAGAAAGCATATAACAAATATGCAGAAAGAGTCAACTTTTAGTTTCCCAAATTGGAAACAGAATCTAGTGATCTTTAGTGATATACTTTATGATCACATGTAGCAAAAATGCTGCAATTTAGTGTTAGCAAATGCTTTACTTTCTTTAAAGTGTAGATTTCAAAGAAGAAATAAACTAGAGGTATTTAATATTTATGAAGGAAAATGTATTTGAAAATTGACTGTATGTATTAACAAAACTGTGTGATAAGAAAAATGACATAAAATAATTAGGTAGTTAGAAGAATTTTCAACTGATAAGTCATCATTTTTGGTTAAATTGGAAAGGAGGAAATATAAGCAAATACATTTCTGAAATTGGATAGGTTTGGAGAAATTGGGTGTTTTAAGTAAAATAGAAGTAATTATGGTACTCCAAACTGATTTTAATATGAAATGAAATGAATAAGTGCAAAGAATAGTAATTGTGAGTTCATACATACATTATGCATATGCTCATGTTCCTGCTAATTTAAATAGAAAAGTTACCAGCTTTTAGTTTTGGTCCAACTTGGGAAGAAACAAGCAATCATTTTTTGGAAATAACATAAAACAACTATGTCTAAATAAGCAGCAAATGGTAAACACATGGAATGAATCAAATTCACAAATTGTGGAAATAATAAGCAAGACCAAGATAATGGAAGGAAATCGAGGGCATTACGTTTGCCTGTATTCAAGTATTTGAAAATCAGCAAATCTAATTCAGCACATATACAAACATAAATATATACCATAACCAAGAAGGCATTTTCTGGTTACATATGATTTATTTGAAATAAAAAGGGTAATAATGTGGTCCATTAAAATAGTAGATTAATGAAGAAAGTTATACAATTATATAAGAAGATATAGAAATATTTTCAAAAAGTCTAACACATACTTGTGAAAGAAACTCTCAGTAATGGGGAAAAGTGAGAATTTAACAATACAATATTTCTGAAGAAATGAACTAAATTTATCTATAACAGTAAGAATCTGGAAGCTGCTTCATAAAGATTAGTTAAGAAAAATTATTTCTCACTGTAACATGGCATACCTATTGCAATACATCAAAATGTAATGTAGAAGTTATACTAATTGATTGTGAAGAAATAACACTATCAATTTAAATAAGACATTATTACATCCATAGAATATCTAAAAGAATTTATTTTATAAAGTATTATATTAAGCAATTAAATCAAATTTTTAGAAGACAAATTTCACATAACATACAGAATTTAGTTTATTCCTTTTTCTATGCTAGTGATTATCATGTGCAATAAAAATAAAAAATACATCATAATTAACATTTCTAGCAAGAAAAATTACAATTCTAGTTATAAACTTCACAAATTGTATCTTAAATCTATATAAGGATAACTATAAGATTCTCAGCTAAAACAAAATGAGTAGAAAGATATTTTATAACCATGGATAAGAAGACTCAATTTGACCATGTTATCAGTTCTTATTGAGGTGTATAGATAATTCAAGGACCATATGAAGTTGTCTATTTCAATAGCTGACACAGTATCAAAGGTGATTAAAAGATTTGGAATGGATTTATTCAACACCACAACAGAGATATTATGACACTAATAAAACATGAAGCAAACTACCATGGATCAGGGCAGAGCTCCAAGTTAGACAAAACTCATCTTTGACCGACAAATAAATGAGGATGAAAGAGGTAGTTTCATGAAGACTTGATACTTGAACAACTGTTTATCTGTCTTGGAAGAAGAGAAAATAATAGCAAGAAAGGACATGGGCACAGATTTTTAAACCAAGAACTAAAATTTTAAATGAACTGTAGAGGGTAATATAATATAGAAACTTAGAACTTTTTTTAAAAGTTGATATAGAAGGTGATTTAAAGAACCATACATCAATAATAAAATTTATATTATCATCAAAGGCCTTATTAATCGATAAAGTCATTAATGTGCTTAATTTTTCTATGTATGGCTCTGTTATAAAGTGAGAAGTCAATAGCACACACATTCAATTAACTTATGTGCACCTTTTCATTGGAGAGTTGAGATTACTGTTATAGTTACTATTGAAATGTTTGTTTTTGCTGCTATCATTTTACTGACATTTTGTTTCTGTTATTAGTCAAATTGTGTGCTTTGCTAATTATAGCTTCATTTGTTATCTTTCTATAATTTTTGTTGTACTTATTACTTTTCCAGTGGAATACATTACCTGCAGTATTTTCCAGAGGATGGTTTCACAGACATGTATTCTTTTAGTCTGTTTATTTTAATATAAGTTTTTATTTCTCCTTCAACTATGTCTGGTAGTTTTCTGGGTAAAACAGTTTAGCCTAGCATTTATTATCTTTTAGACCTTGAAGTACATCACTCCAGCCTTTGTCTTATAAAGTTTCCATTGGGAAACCAGCTGTTATTCTGATAGATCTTTCTCTCCTTGTTACTTGTATTTTCCCTCTTGTAACTTCCAGTCCTATCCCTTTGTTCTGCTTTGACACTGCATCCCAATAACCAACACCTAACAAACATGTTCAAGGTATCCACATACTAAGTGTAAGTCATTGAAAAGTAAAAGATAACTAACTGAAAAAAAATCAAAACCCTATATACAGACCAGATAACTAAATAAAGCAGTCACCATCATTAACCCAATAGGTAAGAGGAGACAAACAAATTAATGTATTTACTCACATAACATTATATTCTAAAGATAGAAATAAGAGTGAGGAGTTAAAAACACGCTAGAGATCAATACTAGAGAAAACAGAAAAAAGTACAAACAGGAAACTAAGGCACTCTTCGTTCTTTCACCATAGTCCCTACCTTTCCTCACTAAAGGAATGTTTTCTCTCTGTATTTCACTCTCCAAATTATCTATTGTTCTTATTATTTTATTTCTACATACTCCTGAGTGTTACAGCCATCCTGGTATTACTTACCTTAAACTATATAACTTAAACAGCTATGAGGCTGTCCATGGAGATTTGGTGTTTGCCACTAGTCCACTGCTTTTTCTCTTTCTCCTTCTTATTTGTTTACACATTTAATCAACTATTTTTAGGTATTGTCTCATTAAGTAGCCCTGAATGCATTTCAGAGTCATGATCTTCCTACTTCTGTTTTCCCCATGTTGTTTCTGGAATTATAGGCATGTATCATCATCCCTACCCAGCATGTTTGGTTATAAATAGGACTTTTTGGGGTGTGATTAATCAAAAGAGTAGGTACAGAGAATAGGAACATTTCAATATGTTTGTATAGAATGAGAGGGATGTGTTAGGAAAGAGATAGGATTGAAATTTCATTAAATTAAAAGGTTATATAAGTACAAATGAAAGAAATTTCAGTAAGTTTAACATGGATTGTCTTCATGGCAGTGAGGAAGTAGGTCATCCCCAATTTGTATCTGAGTCTAAGAGCCGTCATTGATAACAACATGTCTGGAGTGTCAAAAACACTCCTTGTTAGGATTGTTCACTAGAACTAAGGCTGCTCTGATCAACACAGTTTTTGAAACTTCTCCCGAACATAACAACAAAGTCTAGAATCTATGAAAGCCTGTTTTTCCCAAACTGTACTGGCACTAATTGGTGGGCACACTCTCATTCTAGATCTTCCTGGTGCCACTGATGAGGCTTTTCCCCAGGTAATAGGAAGCAAGAGATTCTGGGTGACTCAGCCACAGTGCATCTGAATCTAAGAATGTTTTTCTTTTTTTCTATTTTGATCCAATAGCCAACAGTTTAGAATATTATTTTCAGATTTTACCTGATGTTTAAAATGAGACCACCTAAGTTAATACATTACTACATTTGTAGATAAATTTGTAAAAAGGCTTTCTTTCTCTATTATGAAGAAAATACCACCCATATTTTTGAAGTATATAGTGACTGTTTCTCTGTTATGGTTCAGATCCGACTGAAAGATTTATTAAAGGCAAATTGCTACATCTGTTCTTTAGATGGGATAAAGGAAAACCAGGGAAGGACCAAAGAATTAGCATTTCTATCAGTGTTTGCAAAGGCATAACTAATGTTCCAGTTACCAACTTAAGATTGATGTCTCAGAGGACCTCTGTTTATATTTTTGGAGGCAGTATAACCACAAGACACTTGGGAAATATGTCCTTGATAACCTGAAGTTCATTTCAGCATTACAGCCTGGACAGCAGCTTTATATCCAATACTTGATGTTTAGAACCCAGTCTTTTAGCTGCTAGCAGGGACCCTCTAATGTATGTGGATGGTGTTCTGACAGCTTACAATTTGATTGAACTGTTTGAATAGACCTTTGGGTTAAGTGGACAGCCTGCTTAACACATCAAGGGCACAACCTTTTCTGGGGAGGGCTTTCCTTTTAGCAAGATTCAAATGCAAGTAGAAGCCAAATTTCTCATTTCTCTGTAAAACTTCACTAGCCAGTCTTTATCGCTGGGATAAGCTGTTCATTCCAAATAGCAATTTTCAAGCTGTCAACGGAAAAAATAAACTTTACTGACATTTGGAGGTTGTAGTAAAATATATTGAGATACATTGTTGTATTTATATCATCCTGGGTTTTGTGTTAGTAAAACCATGATTATGATTATAAATAACTCACTGAAAATAAAAAGCAAAGATAGAATTGTATTTAACATCTTCTAAAGTCAGAATTTATGGGAGCCACTGGAGATACAGATACAATTTTGATCTGAGTTTATCACCAAGACAAATATTATTACCTCTCTAATTTACTTTCAAGATTAACATCTATGTTGATAACACCTATGAAATAATCATTTTTACTCTTTTTTGAAAGTGCTTATTAAATGTCAGAAATCTTAAAAATCTTATGGATTTGTACCCTCAAAATTCTCAAATATTTTATTCCTCAGGACTGTACCACCATCTCTCTGTTTTATATGCAGGATGCAGAAAGAATCATTTTATTTTTTGGTGACATAATAGTTTAATGCTGGTATAGTCTCAAAAGTGATTATCAATGTCTAAAAACAATGAAATAAGTACACAGCTCCTATTAAAGAGAGATTAAAGAAAGTATCTATCTTGATTGTAAAAATTCAGAATTCAAAGCAAGAAGATCATTTAAAGGCCAATATGTCTTATGGGAAAGGTGATCATTGAATGTGTGAATGGGTAGAAATTCTCGGACTATACACTTTAGCAAGCCTGCACCTTACTATCATATTTCTGACTGACTGACAGTTGTCCAACAGTAAGATCTAAGTGATACATAGTAGAGAATTCACAATCATAAAAGTGTCTTGGGACTTGTCTTTCCTTGACTCTTCATTTGACAGACTTGAGTTATCTTGTTGACTGCTTAAAAACCAATGAGTTGCTGAATTACTACATCTGGGCAGCATAAAAAAATAAATGGCTAAAGCTCCCTTGCTTGGTGTGTGCATAAAGATGAAGGTGGAGAAAAAATGTTAGTAGTCATTATAGATAGATAGATGATAGAGATATATACATATATTCATGCATACATACATAGATGATATATTAGATAGATAGATAGATAGATAGATAGATAGATAGATAGATAGATAGATAGACAGAGAGATAGAGAGACAGAGATAGAAAGATAGACAGGACAGACAGACAAATTGATTACATAGATAGATAGATAGATAGATAGATAGATAGATAGATAGACAGACAGACAGATAGACAGATAGACAGACAGATAGACAGATAATAGAGATAAAGATACAGGTACAGATGATACAGATGATACAGATGATGCAGCTACAGACACAAACACAGACACAGATACAGGGTATGGCATTGCTGAATAAACTTCTACTGAACAGGAAAAGCAAATCACAGATTACTCCAGATCCTCAACATTAGTAGATATATACTTTCATTTAATATTTTATAAATATTCCCCATCCTTTTTCAACCAAAACAAAAGCCCCATCTTCTCATATTGCCCTCATTATGTAACAATGGGAGACAGGAAACTGTTACCTAAAACAATAGTATCATCAAGTTAAGGGAGAAAGATGAGGTTTTTATTTTGAGATCTATTATTAAGGATGAAGTGATAATTTTACAGATAGTACCTGGCATCTTAGAATATAATTAGCATGCTGGACATAAGTCACAATTAGAAGACAACAAATACATAGCATTTTATGAAGTCACAAAGAGAGTGAGAGCTAAAATTGAAGACCATAGTCTGTGCCTTTGAACTTCAATACTGAGGTATCATGAAAAGAGTTAGTAAAGGAAAGTAAGATAAAATTGACACCAGGGCTATATGCTACTGTACTTGACTTCCTCCCAGTCTATTCTCAATAGAGTTTTGGAAACATTGTTAAGTCATATACCCTGATCATAACATGTCTCTGCTCCAACTCTGGTGGCTTGCCCTTTGCTCACAGTAAAAGTCTAAAGGCCCATGACAGGTTGTAGAACCACTATTGTCCATAGCCTTCATTAACACCCTGAACTGCTGTCTTCTTGCCTTCTTGGATATTTCTTCAATGTATTCTTTGAATTTGACACTGATTCCTTATTGTAACCTTCTCTTCTAAAACTTCTCCTGGAATATGTCTGTATGGGCTTTTTGTACTGCTTCAGATCTTTGCTTAACTCTCATGTCCTTAAAAAGTTCTACCATGGCATTCCCATGTAAGATAGCAAGATGACTCCATTCATTTGCTCTGCACCCCAAAAAGGTCATTTTATCTCTCATTTTTGTTTTTATTTTGTGGGTATTGGGTATCTCTTCGTGTGAAGTGTTTAAAAAATTTGTGGTACTTATTGTTTATTAATTTGTAACTTTCATGACGGACACAAAGAGGAAATGTCTTTTTCTCAATTGTTTCCTTAGGTGCCATGAGAAGTAATTCTCACCAAGCGATCATGAGTTCAAGCGCTCTAGTGATCATTAAAATAACAGCACTTCAGTATTTAATCCTGGAAAGTGGCATTGCTTATTAATATGAGTCTTTCACAAGTGTATGTAAAAAAAAATCAGTTTGATGTCAGCTTCATCCAGAATTGATGTTCTGTATGTATTAGTTTTACTCTATCCTTCAGTTTTCTGCCAAGGAGAAGATATTTATAATTATATCTGTAAATCTAAGGACTATAGAGGGGTTGATTATATTTTATTATATTGTATTTTAAATTTATATTTTTATGTATGTGTGTTTCTGTGTGTGTATGAACCTCCTCTCCAGAACATATGTTGATACCACAGGCTGTGAGTTCCAGGTAGAACTCAGGCAGCTGATAAAATGCAAATAATTATCTTCCTTAATTTATTGACCTTAATTGACAGCAAAGAAATATTTTACATCAGTAACCTGTGTATTATTGTTATCCTATTTACAATCTAATATTATGTATTCACAAATGATTTTTTCTCACTTAAATAGAGTAAGGCATTCCTAACACACATTTACACTCAAAAACATAACACTGGGCATTATTTCAGTCTCAATAAAGAAAGGTAGAATATGCTTTTTTTCTACATTTGAAAGTCACACAAAATAACCATTATTAAAAGTGTTGACAGCCAGTTATGTCCTCTGTCTTTTGTTGATACTACTTTTATTATCTGATATAGTATTGTGTAAACTCTGGATCATTTTAAACATTTAATTGTTTGGAGATGTAGCAGCACTCTAGGTAAATTAATGATGTATTATACAATAGTGTGATGCTTTATAACAATTGATACAACTTAATAGAATGCAGAGATAGCCTTTACCTTTAAACTGTGTAATAAATTCAAATATAAATATTTGACTAAATATTCAAGTATTTGGTATGTGTCTATGAGCATTATCATATGTAAAAATACTATGCTGAAAGTAGGTACTATTAAATGAACCACGTTTGATCAAACCACATACTTGTCACTAATTCCAAGTTCTGAGATAATTATTGACCATGAATATATTCCCAGTCTTGTTAGATGAAGGCAGAAACACTATGAGTTGAAGGACATCCTCTGCTACATAATGAGCTTGAAGCCAGCCTTGACTATAAAAACCCTGTCTCAAAAAGATGAGGACATAAAATAATATTAAATTTGACTCAGATTTTCATTTATCCTGGTTTATGAGATTGATGTCTGAATGAGAATCCCAGAGGACAACAAACTCCTATGTCATTTTCCTAATAATTATACTGTAAGAAAGGGGGATGATATGTTCTGAAAGAATCTATGTTACTTAGAGAAAGAAAACTATTTTAAACTGTTTGGTGAGTGTCTGACTTAGAGTTTAGGTACTGCAAAGAATTATAGAATGAATACGAGAGGAGCATGGCACTGAATGCTGTCCCATGTGAAGTCAGATCATTGAAAATGAAACAACAAATGTGACATAGTTTCTGTCCTGGCTTCTTTTCAAATTAACTTGTTAATTAATGAGAAGTTGTTCAAAAATCAAAATATACAAATGCAGTTCTCTTTTTCTCTCAATTTCTGAATTAATTCTCTAATTTTCTTTGATGTTTAATTTTCAGATACTCTCAAAGGAGTAAAAAGACAGCTATAAAATTACGATTCTTCTTTCTAGACATCATTACTATGAAATAATAAGCAAGTCTTATAGTTATATGCTGAATAACAGTCATTTTATTCAAGTAGTATCTTTGTAGAACCTTTTTTCTTTACTAATTTGGTACAAATACTACATCTTACAAATGTAAATTTTTTTTTAGTTCAGTATGAAAGATCTACAATATTTCCCAGCAGTTATTCCCTAATATTACTCTGATATCACAATTATCTAAAGGACATGACTCTTATTTAACTATTATAGGAAAGTAGACCTCCACTAATGTCTCTGACTTTCATTTGAGTTAATTTCCATGGTACTTAAGAGAACATTCTTACTTCATCCATTTTGTTTTGATTAACTTATTCAATGTTAAATTTTTTTTTAAAATATTTTATAAATTCTATCTTATACCCATGCTAAGAATGTTAGCAACTTTATTGTTTCTTCAAAAGGACAATCTTAGAGCAAGTGTTAGAAATTAGTGGTAGAAGTGCTTAACCTGTAGGCCCTGGGTACTAACTATCCTCAGAACAATAAAATAAAAATAATAGAAGCTGAAAAGAAAGCAGATATAAAAGATTTCATGGTTTATTTTATATAATAACATACATGAAAACTTTGCCAAATATTTTAAGGTATATAAATGATTTGTGTGATTTTATGTATGTTTGTATCCAAAAAAATTAAGTTCCTGTTTTAGTTTTAAACAATTTATCTCATTAAAAATGAATTTTTTCATTTACAACTGAAGAATCACTTCCTCCTTCAGGTCTAGGAGCATCTTGGGTGAGGCGTTGGAACCACTGTAAGAGCCAGGTATTTGAAGGGTATCGTGGTCAAATGGTGTCTTCTGTATATGATGGGACCAACGCAGTCATGAAATCTCAATATTTTTGCTTGCTTGAACAAGACCAACCCAGTCAATATTCAATCAAGACTTAAAGAAAAGTTCCTGACTTTCCCTGCCTGAGACTCTATGGACACTAGAACATTTCTGAGAGGAGGGGAGTTAGTTTTCTTGTAGAATTTTGCATGTGATACATCCATTTTATTCAAGTAAATAGCCTCACAAACCGATGTATATGGACAATACAAATTTAAGTCAACAGACCTAATGATTAGCAATTATTTTAACAAACTGATATTTCTATAAAACAAGAATTTAAGAGAGAAATTAGTATCTCAAAAGGTGAATTATTTATTCTTTATTTTAAGGTGCTGGCTTCCTGGTAGTAATACTAATTTAAAACAATCAGAATAAAAACACATGAAACTGTTGCTTTTACAATGAGGTTGGTTATAAAAACTCTTCTTAAAGACAGTTTAGTCTTCAGTTGTAGAATATGAATCTTAAAATTTAAATTACAAACACCATAAAAAATTAATAGTGAAGCTAGCAAGACTGCTCCCTGGGGAAGGATATTCCTTGGATGATTGACATCTGTGGTGATGCACATATGACTTCATAAAGACTTTGACAGCATGCATGGGATCTGCACAGATTTAAACCACAGAGTGTCCCAACATTAAGATAGGCAAGTAAGTATGAGGGTCTATCTCCAAGAAAGCCAACTTTAGTTAACAACCACTTGCAAACACTAAACAAATTTGGTTGTCTTTTTTCTGTTTTTATTACTGTTTTTTGGCTGCACATTATGGCTATCAATTTTGAGTTCTTGTCAGATTTGTTTGTATGTATGTTCATCCTCTTAAAGTATTCTTAAGTGTGCTCTAAATTAATTGTATCCTTAATGATCACAGCAAAATAATAAAATACTATATCTATAAACTTTTGAATCTAGAGCTGGGTATTATCATACATAATATTTGATGAATCTAATTTTAATTAGTTTTAAAATTTTATTTTATTTATGTATTCTTCTCTCACAGATTACATCCTAACCACATTTCTCCTCCTGCCACTCCCCCTAGTCTCTCCCCATGCTAATTCCATTTTCTTTCAGATCTACTCCTCTTCATTTCCCCTTCAGAAATGAGTAGATATCCTAAGACTATCAACCAAACAGATAACATGTTGCAATAATAAATACATAAATAAATACATAAATAAATAATAACTACAAATAATTTTATATGAAATTTTGCTTACTGTACTCTGGAGTTAAAAGAAAGTAGTTGTCAACTAGATCCAAAGAAAGAAAATAATTGTAATTCATGAAAAACATTTGGAATATATAGAAAATAAATTAAATGAATACTCTCTATAATAAATTTGAAGACAATGATGAAGTCTTTTTTATTTTCTTTTTGTTGATGCCATTCTAAGTTTTAATGTCAAAGTAACAAACACATTTTTGGTTTTCACATACAGTTAGAAAATTTTTTTTGAAACTAAAAATATTTTCTCTTTAGCATAAGGTATCTGAAAGTAAACAAAATATATGCACATGCATGTTCAATATACTGTCGACTAAAATAGGAGTAAGCTGGAGATACTCTCTCCAGGAGGTATTTTCCTAAACAGTGTAATGCATTTCAGTACAAAGCAGATCAGTTCTGAGCACAGCAGGATTTACATCCAGAAACCTTGCATGATTTCAAATATTTCAGACCAGTTTTGTGTTTGAGTGTGTTTGTGTATGTGTGTTGACTTTTTCTATATTTTCCTAAGTATAAAAGAAATATTTTATTTCCCATACATCTAGAGTGTTTTAATCATCTATCTCCTAGTGTTACTGATGATGAAATACTCTGTCAAGGTAAATTTTTTTTTTTTTCAGAACATTTCTTTATTTTTCACTAAGTCTTTCCCAGAGGATATAACTAACCTTGTCCCCACCCCACCCCTCAAATGTTAAGTTTTTACTTGTAAAAATATATTTTTGAGGTAATTAGAGGTATTAACCTCATTGATTCAATTGTCCTTAGTCCAATTTTTCTTTAGATTTTGTTCTTAGATAAGAGTGTAAGTACTAGAATATCATTGCAAAGCGTTACAATACAAGCGATTGCAATGCTTTTGTATGTTTATTGCTATTATTAGAGGATATGTAAAAATAAATGAGGATAAACAGTCAGTAAAAAAATACAAACTGGAGGTAAAGTCTCCTATTGGATATTAGGTCATTGATCACCATAGTACACAACATGGCATAGTCTTTATGTTACCACATAGATCAAAGCATACCTAATAGAAATTTCTTGCTGTTACATTAGCACAAACTTAGTGAATATAGAGGGTACAAATTTATTTCTTTCAGTGAACTGATGAAGATGAGGAATGTTGAGTGGTTCTCACTGGGTTAAAATCAAGGATTGAGCAAAACTATATTGTAGAAAGTTCTAGAGGAGAAGGTATTCTTTGCCCTTTTAGGTCCAGATGCCTCTAAATTTTTCTGTGATTTCCTTCTATTATTAAGGACATCATTGATATCACCAGGTCAGCATGCCTTTTTGATATGTTGCAGTTCTTGTTCAAAAACTTCTTTATAGTCCATTTTTAAAGGAAATGCATTGACAGAATGCTTGCCCATACTGCCCCAATAACTATTTTCTGTTTAAGTCAAATAATTATCAAGCATGAAAAATAATGTATTCATTGAAGGCTAAATTTGTACTTATTATCATTATCATCATATAAGTAAAGTTGGTGTTTTGTATATGTAGACTTCTTCTAGTTATTTTTACGTTATCTATATTAAGTTGAATAATCTCAAGTATTTGCTTAGATTTAGGAATGCTGTTGGTATAAATATTGATTCAACAGTTGCATTCTTTAATAGTAATTTTCTATAGGGAGCTAAAACATTTATTAATATACACAGAAAATTGTCAGACAAAATGATGGGTGCAGACTTTAAAAAGTTAATCTAAAAAGTCTTTACAGTAATAAAGTCAGACATATAATCCTAACATTTAGGAAGTAGAGGAAAGAGACCAAACTCATTCTCAACTACTCAGTAAGCTCAAAGTCACCTGCTACAATCAAAGTAAAACAAAGATGTTATTTTCCTATCACATTTCCTGAAGCATCAAAATCTCACATAAAATAACAAACTTTAATTTTGTTTTCCAAGCCTGTATAACCTTTATAAATTGTCATTAAATTTACAGCTAAAATTCATATGTAATATTGTATGAAGTCTTTTTTAGACAGGAGTGGTCAAAGCTTTCTAAAACACATTATGCTCCCATTATACCACTTTATCTGTGCTGGGAAATATTGTTTTATTTTGTTTTTACTAATTAGTTTGTACTAATTTATTTTTTATGTTTATTAAATGATGCAGCTTCAACAATGTTCTTTTAAAACTCAAAATTTCAATTATAAATTTTTAACAAATACATTGTAGAGTTATCCACAGAATATTTTACTATTCTTACTTCACATGAGACATAAATGCAAAAAGTATATAGGTATCCATTTTAAGACAAAAATTTCCTTTTCTTCTTCAGTTGAAAATAAGATAAAATCGTTTGATTTGGGGATACAATTTGGAAAATATTGAACAACTTAAAATTATTTCAGAAATTATATTATATTATATTATATTATATTATGACTTGTATTTTTTAAATTATATGTTGTGGCACAACTTTCTTCTTTACACAAAACACTCTATTCTTGATAAATTTAGAACATCTGGTAAGAATATTACGTTATCATATTGTATAGAAATTCAAAAACATTACAATGGGAAAATAAAGATAATTTTCAAAAATGGATATATATCTTTTTAAACATTAATTTCATTATGAAGATATAGAGATAAATTTATAATATTTCATAGGAACATAATTTAGAAATGTAGATGTAGAGCCATAAATGGGATCTTGGGTTTTGGTAGAAGCACTGGCTGTAACTAGCCCAGAGACCCTGCAACAGACAGGCATCTATTCTGCAGCTCTCCCAGAATTCAGGCTCCTAACACATGTCATGGAATTCCATTAACCTGCATTGTTCAATCACATAGGATTCAGCCCCTCACAAAGGGCAAAGGTAGAGGGCGTGACTACAGGCCTCAGCATTCGAGATGTACATACTAATGAGATACCTGAAGGCCAGAGGGTATAGCCAATTAAGCATTATTCCCAAGACCCTCCCACCTTCCCCCACCCCCCTTTTAACTTAGGTCTGCCCTGAGTTTTATGGGGTGGCGGGTTGGGGAGGTTATCCATATCCAGCTACCATCTGCCATGAAAATAAAGCCTGTAAAACTCATGGACTTTCTCCTCTTGTCATTGGGTCTGCACCATGAAGAACTGTGGAGAAGGCCTTTAATGAGCCTCTGTAGCTGCAGCAGCCATGCCTTTCTGCCTGGAGGAACTTTCTGCACTTCCAGCCACTCTATCCACATGTAGAGTTAAATATTCTTAGAATGTATTTATGTACTAAAATATAAATGTATTTTCTGAGTGTTTTATGTATTGTTGGATAAAATTCAGCATTAAGTAGATACAGCAAATATATTATAAAGAATAGACAAAGGCTGTATGCTCTGCATAATGTTCTGGAATTTCAGCTTTGGGGATGCTTTCTTAACACTTTAAGATGAGGAGAGATGTGTCAGGCTCGGGCAGACCTCTAAGGAGATAGCTATATCAGGCTCCTGTCAGCATGCATGTCTTGGAATCCACATCAGTGTCTGCCTTTGGTGAATGCACATGGGATAAATAGCCAGGTAGAACAGTCTCTTGACAGCCCCTTCTTCAGTTTCTGTCCCATACTTTGTCCCTATATTTGCTCCCATGAGTATTTTGTTACTCCTTCTCAGAAGGACTGAAGCACCCACACTTTGGTCTTTCTTCTTCATGAGCTTCATGTGGTCTGTGTGTTGTATCTTGGGTAATTCGAGCTTTTGGGCTAATATCCAATTATCAGTGAGTCCATACCATGTGTGTTCTTTTGTGATTGGGTTACCCCACTCAGGATAATATTTTCTAGTTCCATCCATCTGCCTAAGAATTTCAGGAATTCATTGTTTTTAATAGCTGAATAAGATTACATTTTGTAAATGTACCACATTTCCTGTATACATTACCCTGTTGGAGAACTTCTGGGTTCTTTTCAGCTTCTGCCTATTATAAATAAGGCTGCTATGAAGACAGTGGAGCATATGTCCTTGTTATATGTTGGAGCATCTTCTGGGTATATGCTCAGGAGTGGTATAGCTGGGTCCTCAGGTAATGCTATGTCCAATTTTCTGAGGCACTGCCAAACTGATTTTCTGAGTGGTCTTTTAAGCTTGTAATCCCACCAATAAAGGAGGAGTGTTCTGCTTTCTTCACATCCTTGCCAGTATCTGCTATGAGCTGAGTTTTTTATTTTAGCCATTCTGACTGGTGTGAGGTGGAATTTAGTCATCCCTGATGACTAAGAGTGTTGAATAATTCTTTAGGTGCTTCTCTGCCATTTGAGTTTCCTCAGTTGAGAATGCTTTGTTTAGCTCTACTTCCCATTTTTAATAGAGTTATTTAATTGTTTGGAGTCTACTTTCTTGAGTTCTTTGTATATATTAGCCCTCTATTGGATATAGTGTTGGTAAATATCTTTTTCCAATATGTTGGTTGCTGTCTTGTCCTATTGACAGTGTCCTTTGCTTACAGAAGCTTTGAAATTTTACAAGGTCCCATTTGTCAATTCTTGATTTTAGAGCATAAGCCTTTGGTATTCTGTTGGGGAACTTTGCCCCTGCTCCCAAGTATTCTAGACTCTTCCATAGCTTCTCTTCTACTAGTTTCAGTGTATCTGGTTTTATGTGAAGGTTCTTTATCCATTTGGACTTGAGTTTTTTACAAAGAGATAAGAATGAGTTGATTTGCATTTTTGTACATGCTGACCTCCAGTTGAAGCAATATCATTTGTTGAAAATGTTGTTCTTTTTCTACTGGACAGTTTTAGCTCCTTTGTCAAAGATCAAGTGGCCATAAGTGTGTGGGTTTATATCTGGGTCTTCAATTTTATTCCACTTATCTTCTTGTCTGTCTCTGTACCAATACCACACAGTTTTCATCACTATTGCCCTGTAGTACAGCTTGATGTCAGGGATGGTGATTCCCCTAAAGTTCTTTATTGTTGAGGATAGATGTCTATCCTGAGTTTTTTGTTATTCCAAATGAATTTGAGAATTTCTCCTTTATCTCTTTGAAGAACTGAGTTGTAATTTTGATGGGGATTGCATCTGTAGATTGAATCTATAGATTGCTTCTGGAAGATGGCCATTTTTACTATATTAATCCTGCCTATCCATGAGCATGGGGGATCTTTCCATCTTTTGAGATGGTTTTCTATTTCTTTCCTCAGAGACTTGAAGTTCTTGTCATACAGATCTTGCTTGGTTAGATTCACACCAAGGTATTTTATAGTATTTGCGACTATTGTGAAGGGTGTCATTTCCCTAATTTCTTTCTCAGCCTGTTTATCTTTTGAGTAGAGAAAGGCTACTGTGTTGTTTGAGTTGATTTTATATCCTGCCACCTTGCTGAAGTCATTTGTTAGGTTTAGGAGTTCTCTGGTAGAAGTTACAGAGTCACTTAAGTATACTATCATATCATCTGCAAATAGTGATATTTTGACTTCTTCCTTTCCTATTTGTGTCCCTTTGACTTCTTTTTGTTGTCTAATTACTCTGGCTAGGACTTCCAGTACTATACTGAATACATAGGGAGAAAGTGGGCAACATTGTCTAGTCCCTGATTTTAGAGGGATTGCTTCATTTTCTCTTAATTTAGTTTGGTATTGGCTACTGGCTTGCTGTATATTGCTTTTACTATACAGAGGCAGATGGATGCTCACAGCTAATTATTGAACTGATCATGGAGTTCCCAATTGAGGAGTTAGAGAGAAGACTGAAGGAGCTGAAAGGGTTTGAGATTCCATGGGAAGAGCAACAATACCAACCAACCACAGCTCCCAAGGACTAAACCACCAGCCTAGGTGCACATAGGGAGGGGCTCATGTCTCCAGCTGTATATATAAAGGAGGATGGCCTTGTTGGGCATAGGTGGGAAAGGATGTCCTTGGTTCTGTGAAGGCTGGATGTCCCAGTTTGGGGAAATTCAAGGGTGGGGAGGTGGGAGTGGGTGAGTGGATGGGTGCATATCCTCATAGAAGCAGGAGGGAGGATGGGATAGGGAGTTTCTGGATGGGGGAAAATGGGGAAAGGGGATAACATCTGAAATGTAAATAAAATATCCAATAAAAAAGAAAAAAAGAATAAAAAATAAATTGAGTTGATAAAAATAAATAAAAAACAAACAAAAATGATGAGAAGAGATGTGGAAGATTTAAATTAGTTGTGTCACTATCTACACAATTGGTAAACAGGATTATAAACCTTTTGTTAGTCATTATATGTCATCATTTGTATTTCTATCCTGTGAGATTTTATCTAATAATAAAACCCCAATTCCCCATCACAGCTGTTGTCTTTCCAAATGACCTTGGTGTTTCCTGTGTGGATGCAATGTCCTTTACATTTCTTTATTCTGCAAGTCTTGATCATTCTATTCATCTATAGAAACCTTTAGAATTTATTTTGCATTGCACTATAAGCCAGAACTTAAAAACCCTAAAGCTTGCAACTCTGCCTTTTGGAAGGGTTATATTCGAAATTAGCTGGCATTTAAGTCTTTATATCATAAAAAATTATTTGTTGGGACAAAACAAAACAAAAAACATTCCCTAATGTAGGAATGCACATATTAAAGTCTGGAAGGTAAGTAAAAAGAATGTGGAATACTAAGCCATTTCAGGATAGAAATTTTTGTTTCCATAGTTTAAATTTGTCCATTTGCCACTTGAATGAAAACAGAAGAATAATTGAAGCTAGGGCTGTACTGGAGCACCAGAGAGAAAAGCTTGGTTAGATCCTGAGCCAATCACAAGCAACAATAGAATGATTGTTACTGTTTTAATGAAAGATTCTAACATCATGCCAGATAGCATTTATTGTGAAGGAAGGATTCCAAATGCTCTCTTGTAAAAAAGCATACAGGAAATAGGCTTTGTAAATCGTAGTCTCGCCTAGTGAAAATACAACTGACAACAAAGCCCAAACATGAATGATTGTTTCCCAGTAAAATTTTATTTACAAAAAAGTGATGATGATTAGTGATAAAGAGGTGACCCAGTTTAAATCACATCTTCAAATTCTCTTTTTCTGTCTTCTCTGTCTCCTCCCATCTCTTTCTCATACACAAATACACACAGTCACACACACACACATGTACACACTCAGTCACACAAAGCTATCTACCATCTATCCATCCAGCTATCTATTTATCCATCCATCTATCATCTATTTATCCATCTATCTAATCTTTGAATCTCTGTACCTTTCCCTTTCTGTTTCAGTATTCCTTGAATATTCACTGTTCCACAGACTATGAATTATTGATTTAATTAAAAGTAATAATTAAAGGGAGAAAAGAAGACAATTTGAAGAAAACAGTAATGAGATTATTAGATAAAATCTCACAGGATAGAAATACAAATGATGACATATAATGACTAACAAAAGGTTGTGAGAGCTAAGAGGTTTTATGTTATGATGCATCAAACTGTTTGTCAGTTTGAAACAAGTTGGAGTTATCACAGAGAAAGAAGCCTCCCTTGAGGAAATGCCTCCATGAGATCCAGCTGTAAGGCATTTTCCCAATTAGTGACCAAGGATGGGAGGACCCATTGTGGGTGGTGCCAAACCTGGGCTGGTGGTCCTGGGTTCTATAAGAAAGCAAACTGAGCATACAAGGGGAAGCAAAGCCAGTAAGTAACATTTTTTCATGGCCTTTGCATCAGCTCCTGCCTCCCTATCTGGTTGCGTTCCAGTCCTGACTTTCTTTGGTGATAAATAGCAATGTGAAAGTGTAAGCTGAATATACCTTTTCCTCCCCAACTTGCTGCTTGATCACGATGTTTCCTGCAGGAATAGAAACCCTGACTAAGACATGCATCAAATTACTAAAGTGAGGACAAAGAGGATAGAGAAAACAAATCAGTCCAGCATGTTTAGTTGTGTTGATTTCTGTTCTTAAATAAATTGTTATGTATTAAAATGGTATGAATGATTAGAACCCTATAAATATTTGTATAGTAAATATTTGTTCTTAATTTTGCTTATTATTTCTATATCCAATAGCATTAAAGAAAACAACAACATATAATATGGCTTGTAAATCCATTATTGAAGAAGCAGCACCACCAAACAGATGTTGACGGTGTTAGAAGATTTAATGGACCACTGAGAACAGAGAAACTTATCATGATCAAATTAAGTAAGAGAATATAAGAGTAAGAGAAGGGAGGTGGGGAAATGTGGGCATTTCTAATACTAAACAAGTGTTGAATCAACAGAAATAATTTTATATAAGCAGGAATAAATGTTTATTGTGGCTTTGCAGTAGAAAAAAATGTGATTTTGCCTGGGACTGGGAACACAATAAATATAATACATTGAATACAATAACATGAAGAAATTTATACATATACTAATACTGTCATGGTTTAAAATTTCTCATTTTGAAAACAAAATTACAAAATTATTTCAATAACTTGAACATAATAATTAGTAAAAATAGCTAATCTTTCACTGACTCTGTACTCTCTTAGACATGTGTATGGCATACTAGTATCTGATACTCAATCTATACACTTTTACCCCCTCTTTTTGGAGGCAGGCTGGCAAAGACTGAAATCAAACATTCAAGGAAGCAGCTCTCAACCACTGGCAACCAATGTATGAGAATCAGAGGACAGATATGTGTTTCTTTGTCCCTAAGAAGATAAGGAAACTAATGCATATTCTTTGTTGTTTTCCAAAGAATACACTTCAGCCATCATGGTCAGAAAACCTTTCACAAGGCAATGCCATCTTGTTGGCTTCTTTTCTTCTTTATCTCAGTTTTCAAGTGGTATGTCTTAGAAAGAAAAGAGACTACATAAACTCATATCTTTGTCCTCTCTTTTTATTTAAGGAAACTAAACATAACCGGTAAAACATAGCATTCTACTTTCAAATAAAAGAAAGCAATTTACAATAGTAAGCAACTCTAACCTTGTAAATGTGAACTCCAATTTTCAGTGTCTGCTCTGAACTGATAATAAAAAGACACTGAATCAAAACCTCTCTTTGAAAAACAGTAATTGTTTTACTTTCTGAGTTTTGAAAGCATAAATTCCATAATATTTTTCAAATTAAATAACTTTGGATTCCATTATTCAAATTATTATTGAGACTATCATATCATACATAGCTTTTGAGAATTAGCATTGACTTGATTTCTGATTTCTCTCATAAGTGATCTCATACTCCACATAGATGAAGCTTTTGGATAGAATGAGATTTGTCAATATAAAGCAAAATAAAATAATTGTCCCTTTTGTCTCTTATGATAAATCCATAATTACCAGAACATATATTGTTTTCTAATAAATTGAACTCAAATATCTAATTTTATAGGTATCACAAATGTATATATGATTTTGACATATGATACAAGCTTAATTAGAAAATAATTATTTACAATATTCTGAATTATGTGAATTCTATTTTTAAAAATCAAAGGAATAAAAAATTAACTTATCAATAATGACCTTTTCTATAAATGTCTTCAGTAACTCATTGTCACATACATTGACTTCCTTTTAATTCTATTTTCAATATATTAAGCTTTCATTCTGTGGCCCTTTCAACAAACCACACAGCAAATGTTGACTGTATGGTTCTGTTAGCCTCTGAAGGTCATCGATTATGTATTGCCATCCTCTGCATTTGAAAGGACATAACATGACACAAGGCAATCTAACACTCTAAGTTAAGATTTTTTCTCATAGACCTAGAAATCTGTTCTAACTTAGAATTTATCTCTATTCTTTATTTTCTTTGTTAACTGCAAAATATTCAACATTTCTTTGTTATTGTGATGGCCAGTTTTGTTTTGGGCATTATGACCTTGTTTGTTTGGTTTTTTTTTTTTAGGTATTGCTCTGCTTTTTTGTTTTGATTTGTTTTTGTTTTGTTTGTTTGTATACATATTCAACAATGTTACATTAAACCTTCTTACCAGTTAATGATCAATTAAAATGTCTTCTTCAACTTATCATCTGCATCATCTTATTTCATTTTCACTGGATTTCAAATCGTGTGATATAATCATACTTATGTGGTTATTACTCCCTTCTGTGTTTTTGTGCTTTTTGTTTTGGCCAGAGGGGTTGCATAATAAGTGTGCATGTACATGTGCAGGTTTGTGTGTGTGCCTCTGTGTGTGCGCCTGTGTGTGTGTGTATGTGTGTATGTGTGTATGTGTGTATGTGTGTATCTATATATATAGATGCCAGAGGTTAATGTCAGGTGTCATTTCTCAAACACTATCATTTCTTTTATTGAAAAAAATGTTCCATTCTAGAATTAGGTCTGTTGGTCCCCATCTCCTTAGAGTTGAAATTTCAAATTCATGTAACTATGTTTATCTAGTACATAAGATTAAACTCAAGGTCATGATTATAAGGTAAGTGATTTATAAACTAGACCATATATATAGATCATTGCACCTAAAATCAGTGCTAGCAGATACTCTACACTCTTTCAAGTGTGTGAGTGAAGGAGTCAGTGAGTGTGTTGATTAAGCTAGTGTTGGATTTCTGAATCTCAAGCCTTGAGTGAAATTAGTACATAATGGTGGTAGATTTTAGAATATGTAGATTTTATTACATAAAATTGAGGTATGATTATGTAGATTTCTGAAGTTAAAATGTATTTCCACCAGGAATGCTAGATAAGCCATATCAGAGGGTGATTTTGTAATGATAGCCATATAAAATGTGCCATAGTTACAACTCTAAAGATCTCTCCTCGGTGAAGAACACATTCTGCATCCATCTATAATGGGCATGTTCTTGTTCTTTCATTTATTTGTTTTCATGTCCTGACCAAACCTCTGATCCTCCTGCCTCTCCCACACCACTTTTTGATTAGCCATGTGCCACCATGCGCAGCTTTAAATAACCCATTTTTGGTTATGTTCACAATCCAATGACTTGAGTGTTGTTAGTTGTATTGGTATGCACAGTTTAATAACAAATGGCTTAAGTACAGCTGGTTTAATTAACTCTCAGAACCAGAAATGTGAAACTCAGTCAGAATGACTGCTGTACAAGAAGTTTCATGTCATTTTTCTCTACAGAATTCCTTGAGTCTGTGTCTTTTTCTAAAGACACACATGTGTCCATCATCTTTGACAAAATTAAACTCAGAATAAGTAAGCATAATTATCTGTTGCTTGAGTGTAATCCAATAGCATTATCATTAAGTGAATTTTAGCATGGCAACATGGGACATATATGTCCTCCTCTTATTTTTTTTTTATTATTGTGTATCTCAGGGAACTAAAACATCTTTCATCTGAAAAAAAGCAGACAGATTTTTCAATTTACATCTTATGTTCTCTTATAGTAAAAAAATTTTAAAAGAATTTGCATTGCAAGGTGAAAACCACCTTACCCAATATTAGCTGGAAATAATTTTACATTTGTCTTCTAAATCATGACACCAAGTAATAAAAGAAACATGTTATGGTCTCACACACTGCCTATTGGATTAGAGGTTAAGCATTTGCTATCTTTTTATTTATTTATTACTAATAATTTGTTATTAATGCTAATATGGAAGTTATACAACTTAGAGTATATTAAAGTATGTTATGCTTGGATTCT
Source organism: Arvicanthis niloticus (assembly GCF_011762505.2). Taxonomy (NCBI): domain Eukaryota; kingdom Metazoa; phylum Chordata; class Mammalia; order Rodentia; family Muridae; genus Arvicanthis; species Arvicanthis niloticus. Next base: position 41,574,766 of record NC_047673.1, read on the forward strand.
AAATGTTTCGCAAACAATAACATACCATATGCCAAAGCAACAACCTATGGAATTATGGAGAGATCTTGAAAAATTAAAGCATATGTGGAGGAATTTGTATCTGTGGAAAGATGCCCTGAAGGAAACACTGAAAAGGTAGCTAACTACTTCTGGTCTTTATTGTTATAGTTCTATCACACTCTGTATACTCTACTGTCCTCAGCTTTCATAACTCTCAATGTGAGCATACCAAAAGTCATGAGCTAAAAATGCTAAATTCACAAACAACAACAAAACAAATCCCTTTTCCTATTGAGTTATTTTGTGATTTCACCACAACAATGGAGTTATGTCTAACTCAAGTCACTTGCTAGTAATTGTACATTCCTAGTAAAATTATTTTCCTGAGAAGGATGCTAAGAATTCTGAAAAATAAAAATATTGACAGATATTTTTAAAATACATTTTTGTAGGGAAATGAATCTTTCTTTAAGAAAACTAAATAAAAAGTGAGGTAGCCTTGTTTTTCTAGGATCATGAAGGTCTGTGTTAGCGTTAATTCTACTTTAGTCAAAAACAGAGCTGAGGTTGTAGACAAGTGCAGATGCAGTCACCACAAAACACACTCTTTTCTCTCTGAGTTATAGAACCCTGTCTTCATTTGTAGTTGTCAGAATGATGGTTATCTAAACTATTTCTTCTAAAAGGCCATGACTTTATTACTCAAGGAACTGATATGACAGAATTCAATGTCTAAGAGAGAGGAATTGTTATTAATGATCCTCATGAGTAATATTTTTAAAAGAGTCATCATCCTGATTGCCTGACTCTCTGTAACCTCCTGCTCATGGACCTATAAATTTCACTTGTAAACATTTAAAAATTTTTTCAATGCTTTATACTTTTTAATTTATGTTTATGTTTTGTTTGGTGTGTGTGTGTGTGTGTGTGTGTGTGTGTGTGTGTGTTATATAGTACATGGAAAGATATAAGAAGAGAATGTGAAAGAATAAGTTCTTTCTTCCCATGAGGTGAGTCCTAAGTATCAAATTCTCATCCTCCGGCCTTTACTTCTGAACAACCATGCTGATACTTCCTTTTACAGTCTTTAACCATGCATTTTTAAGTCATTGGAAATCTTTAGTTTTTTAATTTGAAACCAGCCATATTTTGTATAGATTATGATGCTTATGGTGATTTTATAATCACTTCAATGCATTTATGCCATTAATTTCATCATAAGTCTTAAAGATACTTAAATGGGTATCAAGCTCTTTGATTTTAGAATATATTAAGCAAAAATTTTAAAAATGTTGCTTAGAAATTCAAAAGTTAATCTTGTGTGACTTAGAGTAAATGAACAGTTAGCCTTAATTTTCATGCTATAGAGATGAGGTATTATGCTCACAAATAATTTTATGAGTAATGTTATTAAATATACATTCAAAGCAAATTGAAAGAACTCACAGATAATTACATACCAGCAGATTCCAAGTTAAATTAGAAAAAGTACATTGTATATTACTAAGTACCAAAGAAAGAGACAAAATATATTTTCTCATGCCTTCAAATTTTATTAAGACTTAGATAAAAGTTGGTATTGGTTACTGAACTTATGTGCATATAAGTATACATATAAATATATACTCATTCATATTCACATTATTTAAATGTTAATTTTCAGAAAAATAATCAAATATTTTAGTTGAATTGTTATCTTACTTGGTGTTTTTATTTATTGTTACAAAGATGGCTGTTCCACTAAAAGTCTGAAGAAACACATTATATATCTGAGGAAAGCTATTGTAATTTAACCATATTTTCTGGAAGAAACTCTGTCTGTTAAAATCTTATGTCAATTCTAGCACCTATTGATTAACAATAATGGGTTAATCCAAATTCAAAACCAAATCTTTACAATATAACACATTTACAACTTGGATTCACAACTTTGTTTTCACACTTATGCATCCATTAAGTCTTAAGGTATATTTAGTTAAAATTTAAAAATTTCATTTATTACAGTTTTTTTCTCTTCATAAAAGATGTAAATTTAATACAATTCTCTCATTTCCTCATTTTCAAATGCAAAAATATTTTTTACTGTATCTTCCACATGCAATGGTAACTTCAGCTGATTACACTACATGTTACTCACCCACATACATACATTCAGAAAGAAAACCCACTCACAAACAAAACACACACACACAAACAGAAAAAATAAAGTAGATGATGATACCCATCCTGTTTTTTGATTCTTCTCCATTATTTTTTCTTGTTAATTCAATATTATATCAATTTTAATTTAACTAATCATAAAGAAATAGCAGTGCTATAACCTTATTGACATTAAGCATAATTTTGGATCTTTAGAATAAATAGTATATGCATTAGAAATTATATTTATTACTTATTATTTTAGTGAGAAAACATTATGTTCATTGTGATGGTTCCTATATGCTCCGCTCAGAGAGTGGCATTATTAGAGGTTGTTGCCCTGTTGGAGTAGGTGTGTCACTGTGGGTGTGGGCTTTATCATCATCATCATATTATTATTATTATTATTATTATTATTATTATTTAATCTTTTTTACAATCCAGTCATTACCCCCATTCTAGTCGGCCCTCTGACTTTTCCTCATTTCATACCTCCTCCCCATGTTTCCAAGAGAATATTCTTGACCTCCATTCCACTAGACTTCCCAACTCCCTGGGACTTCAAGTCTCTCAAGAGTTAAATGCATTTCTCACTGAAGCCAGGCTTTGAGACCCTCATTGAAGTTGCCTGGAAGTCAATATTCTGCTAGAGCCTTCAGATGAAGATATAGAACTCTCAGCTCCTCCTGTACCATGCCTGCCTGGATGCTGCCATGTTCCCAACCTGATGATAATGGACTGAACCTCTGAACCTGTAAGCCAGCCCCAATTAAGTGTTGTCTTTTTAAGAGGTGCCTTGGTCATGGTGTCTGTTTATAGCAGTAAAGCCCTAATTAAGACAGAAGTTGGTACCAGGGACTTGGATAATGCTATGATAATGCCCATATTTTGTTTGGCAAAATGTGGATTTTAGGACTTTCTTTTGGAAAACAGTGGCATGCTTTAAGTGGGGCCTAATGGCCCATAGTAGTAGGGATATGAAAGACTTTGTTACTGAGATTGATTTGAACTGTGCAGACCTGGCCCAAGGGGTTTTGGTGAAGAATTTCAATATGTGGCCTAGTGAATATTTTTGTGGTATTTTTGGTGAAGAGTATGGCTGTTTTTTTTTTTTTTTTTTTTTTTTTTGCCCTTATCTGAAGAGTCTAACTGAGACTAATGTAAAGAGATTTATATTAATTACATTTACCCAGGAAATCTGAACAAAAGCCAAGCAGAATTTTGTTCTCTAGTTAAGTCTCATGAAGAATATTTTGAACAAGCATAGCAATCTTAGAAAGGAAAAATATAAACTATATGATATTAAAAGGGCACCAGTGGAGCTGAATCCTATGTTCAAGGATATTAAATTGGATTAGGGGAGTAATGACCTTGGGGCTAGATTCCATTCAGCTAAATTTAGGTCCAGGTATGGTACTATATGTTTATAATCACAGGAGGCAAAGACATACAGATCTGTGAGTTCAAGGCCAGCCTAGAACAGAGAAAGTTTCAGGTGAAGACCAAGCTTTGTGGACCACACTTTTAATCCCAGTGTTTAGGAGACAGGCATCGTATCCTCAATTCCTAAGCATTTGTGAAGAACTGGGACATTCAGAATGGCAGTGAGGCAACTGTATGTGGTTTTTAACTCTAGAGGTTGTCAGAGATTTTTATTTAAATCTGACACTATGTGTAATTTGGATAACCTAAAAGATGAATAAATTATTCTTTAATTCCTTGAAAATATTTTATTTCATAAAATATTGTTACTTGAAAGATGAGAAATGTAGTTTCCATACATGTTATTTTTATCTTTAGTGCTGAGACTAGAAAATGCTGTCTCATTCTGAACAAATGCTCTACCAGAGATTTATATCCTCTGGAGCTTTCTTGCTTTTTCAGACACATCTCACTACATTGTTCCACCTAGAATACTCATAACTCAATCCTTCAGGTCTACTAGTGTGCTTCCACATTAAGATCCAAGTGATTTTGAAGCTTTGCTCTGAGAAGGAAGAAGTAACTAGTTTCACCAAGCAACAGTTCTTTCAGATTCTTATGTGGCAAAACACCGGCTCTCAATATCATAAGAAAAGCATATTTAAAAGAGTCTCCAAGCATAATATATTTTTAAAATGTAGGTATGTGTGAAAATGTTCTCATGGAGCTTAGAAACAACTTATATTTTATATCTGTTTTCATATACAATTTTGTTTTTAAACACATGTGAATAGTTTTCTATTAAATAGATAAAACTTGGAAAAATTTGGAAAAATTTTTGAAAAAAACAGATAAAATATGGAAAATTTTTTTGTAGTAATGGAAACGTATAATGATACAAAACAAAGAAATGAATACATACATAACAAAATTAAAAGAGAAAATGAAGGAAATAATAATATCTAATATAAGGTAATAGAGATATTTTAACAATGTTTTTTTGAGTTGTTATAAAAGGCAGGTTTAAGCTAGAATGTATTTATACATTACATAAATAAGATAAAAAAGGATTTCTGAGGTTGGAGATCAATGCAGAAATTCAAAACAATCAGAGAGGAGTAGACTGTAAGGAGAGGAGGAACAGAGAAAGAAAGATGAATGAAGGAGTCAGGAGGAAATATTTTATCACATTTTAGAAATAATAACCAAAAAGTAATCATACATACAACTAGATGAAAACAGGTCAAGAAAGAAAACATGAAAACTAACAGTCTGTAATTCTGACTTAGCATGGTGACTTGCACTCCTTGTCTGCTTTCTGTAACAGACTAAAGAACAAACCTATTCTGGGATATTTACCAATGAGAAAAGTTTATCATTGATGTGAACTGATTTAAAAAAATTAATCAATTACAAGACACAAAAGGAAAATTGCATTGTAGGAATGGATTAAAAGTGTGATGCCAGTATGGTTATACTTTAAATAAAATAAAATAGAGGTATAAAAAATAATTTCCACTAAGTATATGTTACTAATTTGTAATACTAAGCACATGCTAAGAAACAGTATTGGTAAGTGGAAACATAAAGATAAGAGGTTAATGGTAATAAAAACTTGAATGCATTTCTTTAAATTTAAATAGTAAATTTTTAAAGAGAAACTCAGTTGTTTTTTGTTAATTTCTTAGTATCAGTAGACAAATAGACATTTTTATTAAATGAAAGCAACTAAGATAAAACAATAGAATGCAATAAGAACAAAACATGACATAGAAGGAAAGAAAATAAGTGTAACAATTAAATATGCAATGAATATCAATGGAATTATGCAACTATTATCAGTTAAAAGTGGATTTTCATGGAATTCTTTCTACATAAAAAGAGATAATTTTTTTGTGCTTGAGAAAATATAACTTTCACAAGTCTTATGCTACCATTGCACCACAATCTTTCAGGCAGGTCACTCTTGAGAATGGAGAGTTTGTAGCTAAATTGGTGTTTTCCTTTCTGCTTTGGGTAGCATACAGAGTACCTTCCAGTACCATGAATACCTGCCTATAGAGATGAGTTTGTAGGTAGGCACCAGCTTGATTGCTACTTTGTCATGTTTGATGAGTTGCATAGCTAATGTCTTCAGAAATTTGGCCTTTCTCTCTTTTTTTGTTTTATATGAGACCCACAAATAGCCATGGATATCTTGAGATGTTCAGGAGTTCACATGGGACCTCTTCAAGTAACAACTGGATTAAATGTAACCATTTCCAGTATTAAAAGCTTAATTTAGTAATGAGTGATTTTCTGTTTAAGTGTTGTCTTTCATGTTATTTGGTGAATTTATTTAGGTTGTCTTCACTTCTGTAAATGTTATAGGAAGCTGCTTCTGTATTAGGTTTCCATAAGAACTTTCAAATGGCCCTTAGTTTTATCTGTCCCTCCTTCTGTTCCCTCCCTTGCCACCCTCTTCCTGCCTCCTCCCTATTGGATCTTTATATTTCAGTCCAACTCTTCATCCATTCATAATCATCCATTCTACTTCCCCTCTCCCAAGAAAATACATCATGTCCCCCTAGTCCCTTAGTCTCTACCAGACCTCTGTGTTTCTACAGATTGAAGCTTGCTGTGGTGGTTTGTATATGCTTAGGCCTGGGAGTGACATTATTAGGAGATGTGGCCTATCTAGGGTAGCTGTATAATTGTGGGTGTGATATTTAAGACCCTAGTCCTAGCTGCCTGGAAGTGAATATTCTGCTAGCAGCCTTCAGATGAAGATGTAGAACTCTCAGCTCCTCTTGCACCATGCTGCCATGCTCCCATCTTGATGATAACAGACTGAACCTCTGAACTTGTAAGCTAGACTCAATTAAATGTTGTCCTTATAAGAATTGCCTTGTTCATTGTGTCTGTTCACAGCAGTAAAACCCTAAGATAGGGAATGACTTGGACAGATCCACCTCTACGTCACATATAGGTCACGAATGCCATCTATATTAGAATCCAATAACCCATTACTCCACATTAAATGACAAATCCAAAGTTCAACTCTTTGTCCTAAACTGTGTTGTGGTTCAATGGAACCCAAAGCAGAACTAGTCATTTTGAAACAGGCTGTAATATTTAAAATACAACACAGAAATTTAAAACTATCCTATGAAAAGAAGAATGTTCAGCACTTAATAACAATCTGACTTCAATCCCAAGAACCAACAGGTGGAAGGAGAGAACCAACTCCCACAGCCTGCCCTCTGACCATAAAACAAGTAGAATCTACCACTTGATCTTCTTAATGTTAACCAACCAGACCGCCCAGAGCTCCCAGGGACTAAACCACCAACCAAAGAGTACAAATGGAGGGACCTATGGCTCCAGCTGCATATGTAGCAGAGGATGGCCTTGTTGGGCATCAATGGGAAGAGAGGCCCTTGGTCCTGCAAAGGCTCAATGCCTCAGTGTAGAGGAATGCCAGGGTGGGGAGGAGGGAGTGGGTGGGTGGGTGTGGGAACACCCTCATAGAAGCAGGGAGAGGTAGTATGGGATAGGGGGGTTCTAGGAGGAATCCAGGAAATGGAATAATATTTGAAAAGTAAATTAAATTTAAAAAATTAAATTATACAGACACATATGCATATATATATATATATATATATATATATATATATATATAGTCAATGGTAATAATTACAGTGATCTTTTCAACTTTATAACACCGTGACCCAAATAGAGGCAGAGAAGTACAGACATGCTCTCTTATTCTTTTGAACAAAACATCTATGAATGTATGTATGTATGTATTATATTTATGAATGTACATATCCATTTGTCTATCTATTTATATTTACTATGTTTACTCACACACACTCACATTAAACTTGGAACAGCCATGACTAATGAAAACTGGTGTGAGCTATGGAGCCTGAGCAGCTGTTAAATTTAATTTAATTTAACTTTGCTTTATTTTATTGTATCATTCCTGAGAATCCTACTTGCTGTCCAAGAGACAGAAAGAGTGTATGAATCTGGATGGGATAGGAGGTGGGGAAGAACTGAGAGGAGTTGTGGAGGGTAAACCATAATTTATTATGTAATTTATTACATGAAAAAAATCTATTTTAATAAAGAAAAAATAAGGGAAGAAAATAAAGCTGTTAGGGAGAAATAGTAACACAATTTCTTAAATAAATTTTGAGTAAAGAGAGTTAAGATAACAAATAAAATAATTTATAGAGACAGAAATACAGTTCGGTGGGTAAAAATACTTGCCATTCAGCCTGGCAGCCTCAGTTTGACTCCAGGACCCATGCAGTATACACCTGATGTGGTGGTAGACACTTGTAACATCAACAATTCTAGTGAAAGATAGGAAATGGAGGAGGTGGTTGACAAGAAAATTACTGATCATCTAGCCAAGAGATAGAAGCAAGAGAGATGGTATATCAAAACCAAGTGGAAAGTGCAGATATACCCACAGACAATGCTGGTCTGTGATATTTACCATATCATGAGCATAACCTCAAAATATACTTAAACATTTTGAAGAATATGCATCTTTTTCTTAATGGAATTGAATTAAAATTTTAGTAAATTGTGATCTGAAATGAAATCTCATAAAAATTGAAAGAAAAACTACTAAAACATATATTTCACACAAATATAGATCACTCAGAGAAGAATAGTGTCTGAATAGTTTTCTTGTGAATGATCTTCTGCATAAATGTTAACAATTGTTAGCTTGGTGTTTTTGTAGGACTCCTAACGGCAAAAGTGGGGCACTAGTTCAACTGAATTTAGGACCTCTTTTCTACTACTGGGTTACAATACCTGGCACTGATAGGAGAGTTTATGCCTGATGTTATTGTAATTGGTTATCTCTTGTTCTTGTGATATCCCTAGGATGCCTGATCGTTTATCAAGGAGTGGATCTCAGGGAGAAGGAAAGGCATATAGGGAGAAGTAGAGGGAGGGTAAACTACTGTCAGCATGTATTGTATGAGAAAATAAGTTAAAAACAATTGTTCTAATAGGTTAGGCATTCTTTGTATATTTAAAAAAGCAGCTTAACTTAAGTTCAAAAATTACACATCTTCCCTCAGTTCTCTACAGTTATTCATATTCCTATCACATCTCTCACACTAATTTGCACAGGGACCTTTAAATGCCTTTTTGTCAGCTTCATCTGCAGCAGCTGGGAGCCCATCGTATCAGGGAGGATGGAGAAAAACCTCTATTAGTTTGTTTTGCAGTAATATAATTTTCTTTTCTATCTTATTATTTCCACGGGGAAACAAAAGTTCAATTCAGGAAATCTTCAGGCATGTTTCATTATGTCAGAGTAAAGATGATTTGCAAGCATGCAAACAAACTAACAAAAAGACTCAGTACTCCGAAGGGCATTGACAACTCTTCTTCACAGCACAACCTCAAGTGGTGCAAATTGAGTTTCACTCCATGGAACTGTAAAGTAGCTGCTCTGAAGAAACTGGGTTTCAGGAGGAAAGGATGGAAATTGTCATGGAAGTTAGAATCAGACTCCTCTAGGCAGTTTGCTCCTTTTTCATTAGGCACTAAGAATCTTCACTCATCTGGATTTCATTTCAAACACGTTAAGAAGTCCCATCATTGTATGATTCTAAAGATACATCTGAGATTTATGGGAAGTACAAAAAGCTATCATGGTCCTCTAAGAAACATTAGGTCCTGTGAGGAAATCTTTGCAATTAGAGTTGGATCTAATAATAGCATGCTTTTTTGAATTTCACTGACAGAGTGTGTAACTTCATTTTATGGACTCTGACACAGAGCTGGATGGATTTAGTTCTCTGGGGCTGAATATGAAAATATGCCTTGTAAGATGGACATCATCCTGAGAAAATAGCTAAGTCACAACCAAAGTTCTGAGTAAATGCCTGGTATGGAAATATTGGGAAAGAAAAATAAAAAATGTGAAAAGTGATTAGCTTGGGAGAAAAGTAAAAGCTACTGGGAAAGAGAGAGAGGAGAGAGAGAGAGAGAGAGAGAGAGAGAGAGAGAGAGAGAGAGAGAGAGAGAGAGAGAGAGAAAGGAGAGGGAAAGAGGAGGCAAGGGGAATTTACAAAATACCATGTACAACCAAAGTGTTGTAATTTCTTTTTATTGGTTATTTTATTTACATTTCATATGTTATTACCCCTTCCAAGTTTCCCCTCCACAAACCCTCTATCCCATCTTCTATGAGGGTGCTCCTTCACCAGCCCACCCACTCCTGCCTCAGTGCCCTAGCATTCACCTACCCTGGATCATCGAGCCTCCACAGGATCAAAGGGCTCCTTTCCCACTGATGCCAGATAAGGCCATCCTTTGCCACTGCAAATCCAGCTGGAGCCAAGGGTTCCTCCCAGCTCCTGTACTTTTTGGTTGGTGGTTAGTCCCTGGGAGCTTTGGGAGATCTGGTTGGTTGATATTGTTGTTCTTCCTAACTGGGTTGCAAATTCCTTCAACTCCTTCAGTCCTTGCCCTAACTTCTCATTGCGTTTCCTGCGCTCAGTTCGAGAAAAGTAATTTCTGATATTTACCTTTTGTTTGAGATAAAACAAGCAAATAGTCAGCAGAGAACAGAGAAAACCAATTAATTCTCTTTTCCCTTTCTCCTCTAATGATATAGACCTGCTCGGGAAACAGAGCATGCTTGTGATGGCATATCAAAACTGTTGCTCCTTTAGACACATTCTCCCTGTACATGTAGCATATTCTGGTTTAGCATTATCAAAGCAAATTAGCGCTATTATGTCCATTATGGCTAAAATCCCAGAGCTTTAATTCAATGAAGGGTCTGAAAGCAAGCCCTTGGATATTTGCTATGTCCTTTGTGTTTTGTGAATTTTCAATATGTTCCCTAATTCTAAGCACAACCCCCAAATCTACTTGCTAATTAAATTATTTAAAAAAAGCTCAATAAGAATGTCTATGAGTATTCAAACTTCTACATGTTTCTAGTATTACAAAATTACAAGTATCTCCTTAAAGCTTAGAAATTCAATTACAGCAAACATGTAAATGTTGGAAGGACAAAAGTTGTGTTGGTTCTTAATCATTGCTTAAAATGATTTTGAGAAGAAACCAGTTCTAGATATCCATTTTAGCAGTGTTTATTCTAATTATTTTGTAGCATAGATCATTAAACATCGATATTTCATTTTAACATGGTTTTACTATTTTATTATCAGAAGTGAAAACAGGGTGAAATGCTTATTTTCCTTTTCATTTTTTTTCAATTTCCTTACTGCTTTCAAAGATTACTATTTATTCAGTGCATATCTTGACTGAATGTGCACATATCTCATACAATAACTCCCAGCCCAACATGCACCTATGTAGTAAGACATTACAAATTTGTGTGCTTGGACATAGCTTAAATTTAGTTTCCTCTTTTTGGTCATCGTCAAATAAATATGCTACCAAAGAAATCCAGAAAATTTAAAAGAAAATTATCATAGTAGAAAAAAAATGCTTACAGTATAGAAGGGCCATACTTTCTATACAGTGCAATTAGGATTGCTAAGAATCTTTATTTAAATACCATTTGATTTAATAAATTATTAACTACTTTTGTTATGATAAAATACCTGAAACTAGTCAAATAAAGAAGAGAAAAGTTTATTTTGACTTATGGTCCATTGGCACATCAGAAGAGGGGAGACATAGTGACACAAAGGTAAGTGCTGACATCTGAACCAGTCATGAAGCAGAGAAAGAAGTCTGCTACTTGTTTGTCTTTCTGTTTTTCCTTCTATTCGATTGAGAACTCCAGAATATGGGGTAGTGTTGCCCACCTTCAGGGTATATCTTATACCCTAACCCATTACAAGAAAGGTCCTAGTCACACCCAATGGTATGCCTACTGAATGTTCTAGGTGCTTCTCAATTCAAAAAGAAATTACTACCAAGTTAACCAGTCAAGCCTATGATTGATGAGCAAGTGAAGGTGACTTGAGTTTGGTCTCTGAAACCACTGTAAACATTAAAGAAAATACCTGACGTACAAAGATTTTCTTTGACATCTACATAAATGCCATGACATGAATGTCCATACATACATACCATGCATGCAAACTACATTAGTAACTCTTTTATTCTCTAATTAAAGGGCGTGGTAAAATGAGTAATTTTAGAAAATGGTATTTTTTCAGGTCTTTGTATTTAGGGACACTAGAGTTGATCATGGTAGAGAAGATTGTCAGTAAGTAGCAGCCATGGGGCATAAGCAGAAGTTAAGAGATCCTATGCGCACTTCCACACTGGAAACATAAAGAGTAAATGGAAAGTAATATGTGTGCATATAGTTTCAAAACCCACCCCAGTAACATACTGTTACAGCAAGGTTGAACTTCCCAAAGTTTCCATAACTTCTCCAAACATAAATGCCAGCTGTGTATGAATATTTCACATACCTAAGCCCATAAAAATATTTCATATTCAAATCATCAACACAGAGAGAGAGAGAGAGAGAGAGAGAGAGAGAGAGAGAGAGAGAGATTCATACACACACTAATTAGCAATCCAATGATATCTTTATAAGGAACTCTTTAGAAAAATATTAAATGTTAAATCATAGCATTTAAATCATTTAAAATCTGTTATAAATTGCTTTTTTATATCTTGAAAGTAACAATGTATAAGTGGTTATAAAATAACAGATATAATAACAGATTATTTGTATAAACAATAAAATTTCACTGAAGCAAATGATGAGAAATAAAACTTTCTGGCATTTGTAATATGTGGGATTGATTGACCATCTGCTTCAGAGGAAAAAAACAGATATTTATATTCCAAGACATGTTTCAGACTTGTATCAGGATTACCTAGACTTTGTAACTTTACCCCTCTAGTAAATAAATCAAAATAAATTTAACAAAAACTTTTTTTTGTTATAGATTGAAGAAGACAAACTCAAATGTAAACTAAATCTCTTCACTGTCAGATATACAAAATCTCAAACTTTACACTTAGAAATGAAAGATATTGCTCTAACTAGTTTGTTTTTATTTTAATTTGTCCTTTAAACAATTTTATATAGAAAGAAACTTTATCAAGTTATTTTATGTACAACATTCTGACGAACGCATCATTTTTTTATGGATCTGGGGAATGGGGAGGAGGTGGGAGAACAGAGAAAGCAGAAACTGTCATCAGGTTTTATTATACAAGAGAAGATTTTCTTTTCAATTAAAATAAAATTAGTTTTTACATCGTCTATTTCTGATAAATAGTTTGATATTTTCAGAAAATTTTAAATAAAGAAAGTTCTTAAAGTTTATCCAGAAATATGAACCAAAGAAATGGCTCAGCCATTAAGAGAATATATTGGCTGCCCTTAAAGAGGGCACAATTCAGTTCCAAGCACCCATTCAAGAGGGTTCACAGCTATCTGTAATTCTGGTTTGAATAGATCTGATGCCCTCTTCTTGTCTCCCTGGGTTACAGCGCTCACATGCATATATAACATACAGATACAGATTCAGATGCAAACACCTGTACACACACACACACACACACACACACACACACTTAAAAATATTATTTTAAAAGTTTTGTAGCTGGATTGGTGTCCATGTTTCCTCTTTCAGTAGTCTACAGTGTACCTTCTGGCACCAAAGACAGTAAAACCTGACAGGAGTTAGGGGGTGGTGGTTGAAGTGTGAAAGCTAAATGTAAGAACTAGTTCAATTTCCTATATTCCATGAGGTAAGGAGACCCTATTGTCAGTTTGTAGAGGGCAACTCTTTGTCTTAGTATGCCTGGGTTATTTAGAAAATTTCACAGGATGCCCCTTGGCCAAAAACTCAATCGAATACAATCTGATCACATCATCAGAAGCCTGGCCTGACAACAAGAAATGGCAACTCCATAGCTCCCATTACTAGGAGTCTTCATTAGGATCTCCTTCATATAATTCAGGAAGTTTCCACTAAACTAGGTTTCCACACCACCTCCCAAATGCTCCCAATTGTAGCTGTATCTTCCTGCACTCTCTCCCTCAACCACAATCCTTGACCTTATGTCTCCTGCTCTCACTTCCACCCACACCCAGTTGACCACTAAACTCAAATATATTTTACTGTCTCAGAAAATCCATTTATACTTCTCCTCTTTACCTAACCTTTGTAAGTCTATGATTTGTAGCTTGCTTATCATTTATTTTATGACTAATATCCAATTATGAGTGGATATATGCTATATTTATCTTTCTTGGCCTAAGCTATCTCACTCAGGCTAATTTTTTTCTAGTTGTATCTATTTGTCTGACAGTTTTATGGTGTCATTTTTAACAGCTGAGTATAAACGTACCACATTTTCTTTGTTTTTAATTTGTATTATTTATTTATTTAAATTCCAGTTATTGCCCAACCTTGGTCCTCTTTCCCACAGTTTCTCATCCCATTCTTCCTGCCCCTTGCCTCCAAAAGGGTGCTTCTCCACCATACCTCCCCCTTCCCTAGGGCCTCAAGTCTCTAGAGGATTAAACACATATTCTAACACTGAGGACTGACCTGGAATATCTCTCCAATATTTGTGCCAAAGGCCTTGTATTGGCCCAGGTATGGTATTTGGGAACTCCCTGCAGTCTGGTTAAGTATAAACTGCTGGTCTCAGCTTATACTTACATATACTCAGTTTATGGGGTCTCTCTTCCCTTTAGCTTCTTCAGTCATTCCCCTAATTCAACCATAAAGTCCCTGACTTCAGTTCAATGGTTGTGGGTATCTACGTCTGTATATCAGTCGGCTTCTAGTAGTGCCTCTTGGAAGACAGTTATGCTAGGCTCACATCTGTAAGCACATCATAGCATCAATAATAGTGTCAGGCCTTGGTGGCCTCCCATGAGCTGGATCCCAGGTTGGGCCAGTCATTGGATCGCCTCTCCTTCAGTCTCTTCTCCATTTTTGTCCCTGAAATTCTTTTAGACAGGAGCAATTCTGGGTCAGAAATATTGACTGTAGGTTAGGGACCCTGTCTCTCTTCTTGATGCCCAGTCAATCTACTAGAGATGGGTTTATCATGTTCCCTTTCCAAAGTGTTGGGCATTTTGAGGAAGGTTACCCACAATTAGTCTTTAGAGTCTCTCACTTCCCTAGCCTCTGGTACTTTCTGGAGGAACCTCTTACCCCACCTACCAGCCTGCTCATCTACATTCATTCTCTTGGCTCCTGGGCTTCACTGTTGTCCTCCACACTCAAAACCTGATAAGATTCCCTTTTCCCCTCCCCATACACTCACCCACCCAGGTCCTTCCCTCTCTCCACATTTATTTCCAGAGAGGTTGTACCAGCTTGGAATGGCATCAACAATGGAGAAGTGTTCCTCTTTCTCCACATCCTCACCAGTATGTGCTGTCACTTGAGTTTTTGTTCTTTGTCATTCTGATTGGTATGAGGTGGAATCTTAGAGTCACTTTGATTTACATTTCTCTAACAACTAAGGGTTCTGAACATTTCTTTAAGTGCTTCTTGGCCATTTGAGATTATTCTGTTGTGTATTCTCTGTTTAGCTATGTACCCTATATTTTAATAGGGTTCTTTGTTTTTTGGAGGTTAACTTCTTGAGTTCTTTATATATTTTCAGCGTTAGCCCTCTGTCAGAGGTAGGGTTGGTAACGGTGGTTTTTTCCTAACCTGTAGTTTGGGGATTTGTCCTACTGACAGTCTTGTTTACATTTCAGAAGTTTTTCAGTTTTGTGTATTGCCATTTATTGATTGTTGACCTTAGAGCCTAACCCACTGATATTCTGTTCAGGAAATTTCTCCCTGTGCCAATGAGTCCAAAGTTCTTTCATGCTTTCTTTTCTATTAAATTCAGTGTATCTGGTTTCATGTTGAGGTCCTTAATCCAATTGATCTTAGCTTTGTGTAGTATGATAAATATGGATCTATTTTTATTCTCCTGCATACAGACTACCAGTTAGACGAGCACCATGTATTGAAGATGTTTTTTTCTCCACAGTATGTTTTTGGATTTTTTTTTTCCAAAGGTCAAGTGTTCATTGGTTTATGGGTTTACTTCTGGGTCTTCTATTTTATTCCATTGATCAAAATGTCTGATTCTGTACCAATATCATGTGGTTTCAATTACAATTGCTTTGTAGTGCAGACTGTGGTCAGGGATGGTGATTCTCCTGGAAGTTCGTTTATTGTTGAGAATTGATTTGGCTATTCTGGGATTTTGTTTTTCTGTATGAAGTTGAGAATTTTTCTTTCCATATGTCTGAAGAATTGTGTTGTAATTTTGGTGAAGATTGCACTGCATCTGTAGATCGCTTTGATAAGATGGCCATTGTCACTGTTAATCCTACCCATCCATGAGCATAGGAGGCCTTTCCATCTTCTAAGGTCTTTGTTTCTTTTTGTAAGGATTTGAAGTGCTTTTCATACTGATCTTTCACTTGTTTGGTAAGATTTATACCAACATGTTTTATACTGTTTGTTGCTATTGTGAAAGTTGATATTTCCCTTATTTCTTTGTCAGCCAGTTTATCATTTGTGTAAAGAAAGTGTACTGATTTGTTAGAGTTAATTTTATATGCTGCCACTTTGCTGAAGTTGTTTATCTGCTGTAGAGTGTTCTCTGGTGAACTTTTAGAGATAACTTTTTTTTTTTTTTTTTTTTTTTCAAGACAGGGTTTCTCTTTGTAGCCCTGGCTGTCTTGGAACTCACTCTGTAGACCAGGCTGGCCTCGAACTCAGAAATCCACCTGCTTCTGCCTCCCAAGTGCTGGGATTAAAGACATGCGCCACCACTACCCAACAGAGATATAACTTATTTATATTATATCAAATAGTGATACTTTAACTTCTTCCTTTCCAATTTGTATCTCCTTGATTTCCTTTTGATGCCCCATTGCTCTGGCTAGAACTTTAAGGACTATATTGAATAGGTAGTGAGAGAGTGCGCAACCTTGTCTTGTCCCAGATTTTAGTGCTATTGCATCTAGTTTCTCTCCATTTAATTTGATATTGGCTTTGGTTTGCTATATATTGCTTTTATTGTGTTTAGGTATGTATCATGAATTCTTTATCTCTCCAAGACTTATAACATGAAGGGGTGTTGTATTTTGTCAAGGCCTTTTGTCTGCATCTAATGAGTTGATCATGTGGCTTTCTCTTTGAATTTGTTTATATAGTGGGTTACATTGATGGATTTCCGTATATTGAACCATTTCTGTATTTCTGGGATGAAGCCTACTTGATCATATTGAATAATCATTTTGAAATGTTTTTGGATTCGGTTTGCAAGAATTATATTGAGTATTTTTGCATGAATATTCATAAAGAAAATTGGTCTGGTGTTCTCTTTGTTGGGTCTCTGTGTGGTTTAGGTATCAGTGCAACTGTGGCTTCATAGAAAGAATTAAGTAGTGTTCCTTCTATTTCTATTTTGTGAAAAAGTTTGAGAAGTATTGGTATTAGGTCTGATAGAATTCTGAATTAAACCTATCTGTCTCTGGGCTCTTTTTTGGTTGGGAGACTTTTGAACACTGCTTATACTTCTGAGGTATTACCATATTGCTTTCTATGGTGGCTGTATAAGTTTTTATTCCCAATAGCAATGGAGTTGTCTTTGCCTTCCTCTACATCCTCAACAGCATGATCTGTCATGTGTATTATTGATCTTGGCCATTCTGAAAGGGGTAAGATGTAATCTCAAAGTAGTTTTGATTTGCATTTCTCTAATGGCTAAGAATGTTGAACATTTCTTTGACCAACATTGCATTATACCTACAAAATTTTGGGAACAAATACCTGACACTGCTCAGGGACTCTCACAGGAGAGGAGGCTAAAATATACTAAGAGCTAGAGAAATGTATACCAGGAGATCATGGCTTCTAAATAAACTAGGAAATGTGCATATGAGCTCACAGAGACTAATGTAGCAAGCACAGAGCATACATGGGTCTTCACCATGTGCTTTGTGTGTTTGTGAGTGTGTGTGTGTGTGTATGTGTGTGTGTGTGTATATATATATATATATATATTATATATATAATAATATATAAATTATATATATATAATATATATATATTAGTTATAAACTTAAAATTTTTTTTAGTCAGTGTTTCTTTGCGTAGCCCTGGCTGTCCTGGAACTAGCTCTGTAGACCAGGCTAGCCTCAAATTCACAAAGATCAGCCTACCTCTTTCTCCTGAGTGCTGAGACTGAAGGAAATAGTCACCGATGCTCAGTTTAGCTTAGTACTTTTGTGGGACCTCTGACTTTGAGAATAAATGGGTTTCTGACTCTATTGCCTTCCAGTGGTATTAGTTTCCTCTTGTTGGGTTGTTGTGTCCAGCTTTTGCTTGGACATATGATAGCTTTTGCTTCATTTCATTATATTTTATTTTGTATCTATACAGTATGATTTTGGCTTCAAAGCTGCCAATCTTTTCTTCTGTGCACAGGGATACTTTATGGTTCAAGAATTTACATGTTGTCAATAAAACATTTACACATTGACCAACCATTATTGGAAACACTTTCATATGAATTTCTTTTTGGAAACTATAAAGCATGTCTGACTCTCGTGGGCAGTGAAAGCTTACAGCTTTAATGGAGTTCAAAATATTCCACAGTAATTTTTTTTACCATTTTAAAAACTCATTTACATGAGAATAACATTTCTGATTTTAATACTTTGTACTGAATTCATTCAAATATGAACATAGTGATATGTTTAATTGAATTTTCTCTTTTAATTACTGACTTCCATGTTCTGACCAAATGATTCCCTATGCCGTCCTTCTAGCAAGCAAAGGCTTTTCTATGCCTAACTACTGAATTCTTACATATTTTATCAAGAAAACAGTTTTAAATGTTCAAGAACAACATAATCAGGTTTATAATGCCAATGACCCATTCCTGATATCAACTTTTATCTTAGTTTCTCTTCTGTTGTAATAGAATACTCTGACAAAAGCAGTAGAAAGGAAAAAAGATTTGTTCTTGGTGACAGTTCAAGGATCCAGTCTAGAATCGAGGAAATGGCACAGCTGTAGAATCTTGAAGCAGTGAGGTAACATTGCCTCCAGAATAATAAAACACTGAATGTATTTTATCGCTAAGTTCCAAACATACATAGTCCAAGATTTCTACTAAGGAATGCCATCATTCATAAAGGGTAAACCTAACAATACTAATTCATGGAAATAAACTCAAACCCAGATAAAATTAGATTGTGTTACTTATAAGAAATATCACATCATATTATATCTCTATATATTTATATCTGACCTATATCTAATTCTGAATATATATATATATATATATATATATACCATTCCCTCTGCTTGAACTCCACCTCCCTTTCAGCTTGTGCCTTCCCTCAGGATAGATCATCAACTTGTTTGCCCTTCTGAAGACCCCATAGTCTGAAGCCCTTCCAGGAGTTCTGCTGCATTCAGAGACACAGATCTACAGCAACTACAGCAACTACAGCAACTACAGCAACAGGAACACAAAAGGCAGGCTTCAGATAGAGACAGAGAAGCTAAAAATATACAATGAAATAAAGAAAGCATCTTCAATAAATGTTGCTGGTCTAACTGGCAGTCTGTATGTAGAAAAATGGAAATAGATCCATATTTGTCACCTTGCAAAAAGTTCAAGTCCAAGTGGATCCAGGACCTCAACATACAACCAGGTACTCTGAATCTAATAGAAGACAAAATGAAAAAGAGCCTCAAACTCACTGGCACGGGGGAAATTTCCTGAACAGAACACCAATGCCTCAGGCTCTAAGATCAACAGTCAAATGGGACCTCATGAAACTGAAAAGCTTCTGTAAGGCAAAAGATATTGTCAGTAAGACATTTCCACAACCTACAGACTGGGAAAAAAATCTACACTAACCTTACATCTAACAGAGAGTTAGTATTCAAAATGTATAAAGAACTCATGAAGTTAATCTCTAAAATAACCAAATATCCCAATTAAAATATGGGAAGCAGACATAAACAGAGAATTCATAAAAGAATCTCGAACGACCAAGAAGGACTTAAAAAAAAATAGTCAAAGTCCTTAGTTGTCAGGGAAACGCAAATCAATGATGACACTGAGATTCCACCTCATACCAATCAGAATGGCAAAGATCTAAAAACCCAAGTAACAGCACATTCTGGTGAAGATGTGAAGAAAGAGGAACACTCCTCCATTGTTGGTGGGATTACAAACTAGTACAATCACTGTGGAAATCAATCTGGAGATGCCTCAGAAAATTGCAAATAGATATACCTGAAGACCCAGTTATATCACTACTGGGCATATACACCAAAACTGACCCACTTACCACAGAGGCATGTGCTCCACTATGCTCATAGCAGCCTTATCTGTGATAGCTAGAAGCTGGAAACAACACAGATGTCCCTTAACCGAAGAATGGATACGAAAATGTGGTTCCTACACAATGGAATATTATTCAGCTATTAAGGAGGACATCATGAGTTTTTTCAGGCAAATTGTAGAACTAGAGAATATCATTCTGAGTGAGGTAACTGAGAACCCAAATGACATACATGGTATAAACTCATTAATAAGTAGATATTAACCCAAAAAGTACTAAATCCACAGAACTCAAGGTTAACAAGCCAAAGGACCCAAGTGAGGATGCCTCAATTCTACTTGGGAGGGTGAAAGAAACAGTCCTGGGAGGTAGAGTAGGGAAAGTCCTGGCTTTGACAGGGGAACAAGAGGGGAAAAGGAAACAAGATCAGGTATGCAAGGGAGGGGTGTTGGGCCTTGGATGAGGTAACTCCATTTAACCTGCGCCCCTCAATCATGTAGGACACAGGTAGAGGTCTCCACCTCTAGAGATTTAAATATTAATGAGTTATCTAAAGGCCAGGGATGTAGCTAATAAAGTTATTCCCTCCCCCTCTTCCCCCTCCCTATAAAAGGCCAGGTGAGCCTGGCTTTTGGCGGGAGCACTCATCATCTATACCCACTCACCATGCCATGAACAATAAAAGCTTTGGGAAACTCCACGTGTAGCCTGATCTGCCTCTGCCAGGTTCCCAGCCTTTGGAACTGCAGCTGCCGCCAGCCCTCAGCGGCTGCGTGGGAAGACCACTGTGGGACCCCACTGCCAGACTCTCCTCCACCCCCCGCCCCAGCGAGGTTTTTCCCCACAGAGGGGCATACAGAAGAGAAGCCTAAGGGGCAGCAGAATGAAGGAAAATATGTAACCTAGGGGACAAGGGTGGCTGAAGGTGGGGTGACACTCTAGGAACTACCAGAGACCTGGTAGGTGAGAGACTCTCAGGACTCAAATGGAAGGACCTTAGATGAAATGACCAAGAGTGGAAAGAGGGAACTTGTAAAGTCCATCTTCAGTAGAAAGACAGGATATCAAGTGGAGGGATAGGGCTGCCATCCCACAGTCAAAAACTCTGACCCAGAATCGCTCCTGTCTAAAGGAACTGCAGGTGCAAAAAATGAGGAGAGACTCAGGAAAAGGTGGTTGAGTGACTGGCCCAAATTTGTATCCATTTCAAGCGGAGGCTCCAAGGCCTGGCAGGATTACTGATGCTATAGTCCGCTTTCAGACAGGAGCCTAGTATGGCTGTCCTCAGAGAAGCCCAACAAGCAGCTGACTGAGACAGACACAGGTACTTACACCTAACTATTGGACTGAAGTCAGGGTCCCATGTGGTTAAATTAAGGAAAGGCTGAAAGAAGCTGAGGAGGGGGACAACTCCATAGGAAGACTAGCAGTCTCAACTAACCTGGACTCCTGTGATCTCTCAGGTACTGAACCCCAAACCATGCAGAATGCAGGAGCTGCTCAAAGCCCCTGCCATATATACAGCAGAAGACTGCCTGGTCTGGCATCAGAAGGAGAAGATGTGCCTAACTCTTGGAAGACTTGAAATCCCAGAGAGTGGAGAGGACTGGCACTGGGTGGGCGTATGGGTGAGCAGCATCCTCTTGGAAACAGGGTGGGAGGAGGAAGCAGATGAGGAACTGTGGAAGGGGAGACCAGGAGAGGAGCAGTGAATGGACTGTAAAAAAAAAATTAAAGTAATAAAACAAACAGAAATTTTGTTTTTTTTTTTTCCTTTTAGAGTACAGTTCTAACAAATTTGATGCTTTTTAACAAAATATATAAGCTGAGATCATTGATTTTATATTATTTTCTCCTTTGTAATTATTTCTTGTTAGTTTTGGAAATTCCCTTATAAGTACTGATTTGACTATGTTAAGAGCTTTCAATACAAAATTTTCAAATTTACAGTGTTTCATTTTGCAGAACAGTATTTCCTTGAAATTTTTTTTAAAAATGTATATCCAGAGTTAAGGGGGTAGACATCTAGGATAGCATACCTTGATGCCTCTCCTTGCACAAGTTCAAGATTATTTAGAATCTTTCATTACTTTCTTTCCCCTCTCTACACCAACTTAGTTTTTATTAAATTTTGGATTTTTCAAATATCTTTCCATAATTCATTTATTTTCAGATTACTTTGATGTGGTCAAACGATATATTAGTATGACATAAATAAGTGTTTTATGTCAACAGTCTAATGTTCATGCCTCATCAAATGAGATCAATCTAGTAGTCTTCACATCTTTTACAATCTTCTTGCAATTTCTGTTAGTTTGCATGTTTGTGATTTTCTGTAGGGGGTATGTATGTGCTTGTTTGTGTTTTGTGTGTAAAATTTGTTTGTTTTACTAAAATTAGTATTGTACCTAGGACCTTCAGCATAGTAAAGAAGCAGTATAGAACTAAGCCATAACATAGCCCTTGTCAATTACTTTTTATTCAGTAAACAGATCTTTATATGTTGCTCAGGTTGGCTTGAACCATGATGTAGACCAGCAGACTCTGAACCTGTGATCCTTCTGCCTCAGCCTCCAGTGTAACAGAGATTATAAGACTGAGCCAGACATGGTTTTATGTTTATCAGAATTTACTAGCAAGATTTTAAAACTACTGCAAATGCTGTGAAAAAAATCAACATAGTGTGCCTACAGATGTATTAACCAGCTTATTATTGTCAAGTGAGGCTTGCTGTACCTTATGATACAGCTGTCACTGAAACATGTGTGCGTGTGTTTATAAATCAGTAATTATTACAATAAGAATAAACAATAGAACATAATTAGCTTCTATAGAAAATTTTTATCTCTCTTTTGCGTATGGATAAAGTTTTAGAATATAATAAGTTTGAGTTGCAAAGGTTAATTACACCTGTCTCAAACAAAATAGTACATGAGGGTTTTTGCCATTATATGCCTGACACAGTGCTAAGCCTGCATAATGACTGTACACTGCAAGCAATTATAATGCAGGGATTAGGAATAAGCCAAATTATAGAGATAGAAAAAAATAGAATAATAAAAATTATTCTTATTTGCACATTTTTAAATTCAAACTGGAGAGCCTGCAGAGATCCTTTAGTAGTTAAAAGTACATATTTATCTCACAAATGAATCAAGATTGGTCCCTTCTACCTAAAATCAGGCAGGTTATACTTGCCTGTAACTTCATTTTCAAAAAAAAATCCAAGGCATTTTGCAAGCCCCTGCGCAATGATACAAACGTACTCTTAAAGAAAACCAGGAATTAGAAACCAACTGTCTTTTAGGTAAGAGATAGAAGCTAAATGTATGAAATCATATGCTCCCTAAACAAGACCTGAACAAAAAGAGCAATGGTACACAAATCTCTATGGATAGAGGAAATTAGATAGGTTCACACTCTTTATTCGTGAGTATATTGAACTGATAAGTATAGTAGAAGTATTCTCCAGAGATGTGCAATCTATATATTCCATCCACAATTCATAAAACAAAAATGTGTAGACACACACACACACATACACACCAGCAAACATACATTTGTGTATGTATGTGAAACTAAATGAATGCTTATGGTTGTAATTATCTTATTATTTGATATACAAATAACAATAATAACTAAAAATAAATTGAAAAGAGTTAAAAATAAATAAAAACACAAAAGTGATATTACTTTGAAAGTAACCATAGGAGAAGAGACATAGAAGAACCTGGAGGGAGAGAAGAAGGGGAAGATACAATAACATTTTTCTTAAGTAAATGAATAAAATTTAAAATATAGAAATAAGGAATTATTTCTTCTGTGTTAAAATTTTACAAACAGTTGTTTTCTCTATTTAAAAATTCAAATAGAATTGAACCATACAAATTTAAATATTTCTAATTATTTTAATTACATTTTACTTGCTATCATAAAACACCATGACCAAGGTAACTAACTAACTTATCAGAATTTTGACAGCAAACATTTCAGAGGGTGAGCACACAACAATTAAGAGTTTCATGAACCAAACTGAGAGCAAGATTTCAACTATATTAGCCAATGGAGGTTATTTTTATTCAAGCCACCAAATAAATATTGATACAATATTTGATAAATATCTAAAGAGATATTTATGTGTATGTATTTGATAAATATATTTATTAATATATATCAATGCATATTGTGTGTATATATTTACTTTCTTTGTGTTACTATTGAAATTTTAGGACCTACTGTATGTACATGAAGTTTATGTTTTTACTTTGATTAATAATGGACACATATGCTCATATATGTGACTGCTTAGTCAGCAGGAAGTGCCACTATTTGAAAGGATTATAAGGTTTAGAAGGTGTGGTCTTGTTGGGATAGGTGTGGCCTTCTTATAGTAGCTGGGCCACTGGGGCTGGGCTTTGAACTTTGAAAAACTAATGCCAAATGCTGGATCTCTTTCCACCTATGAATCAGGATGTAGCTCTCAGATACTGCTCCTGCACCTACCTGCAGGCAGCCACATTTTCCTGCCTTGATGATAATGGACAAAACCTCTGAGATTGTAAGCAAGTTCACAATTAGACTTTCTCTTATAAGAGGCATCTTCACAGCACTAGAACAGTGACTATGACAAAAGTTGGTATCAGGAAACAGGAAGTTATTCTGACAGGCCTGACCACACTGTTTATTGAAACAATATGGAAGATTTTGGGGACTTTGGATTAGAAAAACATTTGGATCTTTTAAAAAGAGACTTAATAGTCATCATAGTGGTATCATGATGCTAAGCACAATTTGAGCTATGGGGCATCAGCTCAAGAAGACTCAGAGTGGAGGAATATTAATAAGTGGCCTAGAGACCCTTGTTGTAATGTTTTGGCAGTTGTTTTTGCTCTTGTCCTAAAGATCTGCCTGAGAATAAATTGAATAATTTTGGATTAATGGCTTTGACTGAGAAGATTTTAAGATAGCCAACTATTTTGTTTTGTTCTTAATAATCACTCATATGTATATTTAAAATAAAAAAGATGAATCTGGAAACATTAAATACAAAATATATAGTGAGAGGGAAAAAAGAACCAGGAAAAGTGATGTTGGAGCCAAGTCCTATGCTCAAGACAATAAAAAGGTTAAGAAAAGCATGGTACTAAATTAATAAAGAGAGTGGTGATCTCAGGGCAAGCCCTCATCCAGCTTAGATTCCAACTTAAGGAAAAGATTAAGCAGTGAAGAAAACTGTCAACACAGAAAGCCTATGCAGCTGTATTTGAATGAGATAGTTTTGTAATAACCCTAGCAGACAGTGGAGCTTGGCCATGTGGTTGTAGCTTTAGAGTCAAGTATATAAGACAGGGGTTTTTCAATCTCCCTCCATAGATAAGAAAAACCATTAAGGCCAGGCAAATATTAGGGGTATCCCAGAATTGAGGCTCAGATAGGCTTTTGCATGAATTTGTGATAGTGAAACCAGAAACCAGAATTTATTGGAGCCCCCTAAATTCTGTTAGCAGTAGAGCTGCCAACAGAATATCAAATCAACCCATGAAAAGAGGTCTGATGCAGTCGACCAAGCTGGAAGCAGTTGGAGTTCTGAAGAGTCTTTTGACATCAGATATCAAGATGAAGAATTTAAAATTTCCCCTGCTGGTTTTCAGTCTTGTTTTTCTCCAGTAGTTTTTCTTTATCATTTTGTTCTTCCCTTCTGGAATAGCAATGTATGTTCTGAGCCACTGCATGGTAGAAGTATGTGATCTGTCTCTTGATTTTGATTTTGCATAGGGTTACAGTTAAGGGATTGCCTTAAATCTCAGGACTTTGAAGATTGAGAACATTTATGTTTGCACCATTGTGAGAATATTTGTTATTTACCTGGTATAATTGTCATCTTGGAGGCTTACTGCTAAAAAAGGTCACCTTTTCTAACTCTTTTGTGCTCTAGCTGGAAGGTTCAACTCCTGTCTTCTGGCTCAAACTCCTCTCTTAGTGAACTGATTCAATCTGGCTTCTCTCAGCTTTTCATAAAATTGCTCTGTCTGGCTCAAACTAACTTCGGCAATTTAGTCTAACCTTCTGGCTCATTGTTCTTCTCTAGCTTCGACTATCTCTGCTGATCTGCATGAACTCAAGAATGAATTCAATTTCCATGCACTGCACTCATTGCACTGAATCCCTACTGACTCAACTTCCAACTAACTGATGAACCACCTGAACTCTCTCTTCCTGCCCTGCTCTTAAATAGCTTTTCTCCAGAGAGTTGGTTTTGTCCTATATCTCTGACTTACTCAAATCATTCTCTGTTTTGTTATTTTGTCTGTCCCTAAATTAGATGTCATTGTTTGGGATTAATGTTGTGTACTAAAAGAGTCCTGCAAGGGAAATTAAAGGTGTGTACTAAAGGTATGTCCTTATTCAAGCTGGATCACACAGACCTAGAAGGCCTTTGGATTGGAATAGAACAGCCATGGTGATGCTGGATTAAAATTCTTCTACACACTATGATATGGCTGTAGCCTATGGGGCCGGGGAGTGAAGTAGCAGTTTGAATAAGAATTGTCCACATAGGTTGATTCATTTGAATGCTAAATCTCTAGGGATTGGCACTTTTCCTTAGATTTAAATTACAGGAGATATGAACTTGTTTGAGTAGGCAGCACCATGTTGGAGGAAGTTTGACACTCACTGGTTCTGAGCTTTGAGGTTTAAAAAGCCTGGTCCAAGTCTCAAGCTCGATTGTCCTAAAGACCAGTATATAGTTCTCAACTACTACAACAGCACGTGCCTGCATGTCACCATGTTCTCTGCCTTGGTGATATGGATGATATCTCAGAAATATTGAGTGCCAAACTAAACACTTTCATTCATAAACATTGCGTTGGTCATGGTGTCTTTTCTTTCTTTCTTTCTTTCTTTCTTTCTTTCTTTCTTTCTTTCTTCTTTCTTTCTTTCTTTCTTTCTTTCTTTCTTTCTTTCTTAAATTATTGGATATTTTATTTATTTACATTTCAAATGTTATCCTCTTTCCTGGTTTCCCCTCTGCAAACCCCGTATTCCATCCCACCACCCTGCTTCTATGACCGTGCTCCCCCACCCACCTGCGCACCCACTCCCACCTTAGCTCCTTAGTATCCCCCTACACAGAGGCATCGAGCCTTCAGAGTAACAAGAGCATCTCCTCCCACTGATGCCCAACAACCTGTCCTCTGCTACATAGGCAGCTGGAGCTATGGGTCCCTCCACGTGTACTCTTTGGTTGGTGGTTTAGTCCCTGGGAGCTCTGAGGGGTCTGGTTGGTTGATAATGTTATTCTTCCTATGGAGTTGCAAACCCCTTCAGCTCCTTCAGTCCTTTCCCTAACTCCTCCACTGGGGTCCCTGTGGTTCCATTCCGTACACAGACACCAAACCCAGACACTATTACTGATGCCAAGAAGTGCTTAATGACAGAAACCAGATGTAGCTGTCTCCTGAGACACTCTGCCAGAGCCTGAGAAATACAGATGCAGATGGTCATCGTATATTTTCATAGCAAAAGAACGACTAAGACAATTCAAATGTTGGTTTAAAGGTTAAGATTAGGTTTGTAATGATTATTTGTTAATACAAAGAATACTGTTTAATCAACATAACAAAAAAATCACTGAAGGGTCAGAAAAAGAAATTAAACCACATGCCCCTTCTAGAAAGGTATTAACAAGGGTAATTTGCTCCAGGTACTTCTGATACCTTCACAACTTAGAAGTCTTTGCTTATAGTTTTATCACTACTCAATAGTCATGGATGAACATGATCACAATTACTAGATATTAATTAATTTATTAACATGTAACCTTACACAAGTTGTAGCAGTTTGCCTTTTTTTATTAAGGAGCAACAAAATGTAGACACAGGGTGATTATTTGTTGAATTACGCATTGTAATCGACAAAAAAGAAAGAGAAAAGCATTATCTGCCCCCTCACATTCCACATGTGTTATAATGATAAGTACAAGTGTCACAGTGGACAACACTATACATAAATAATAGATCAAGGTATTGCTTACCCTGGCAGAACACCACCCTTTAAAGATGGGGTTTGTGCTTATTTTTCATTGTTATCAACTTAATTTTTTTTACATTTTCATTTTTATTGTTCAAAATTTTTGTTTATTTTTATAAAGAATTTACTATTTTTCACTGTCTAGGCACCGCTATTATTCCTTTGTCACAAGTGGTTCCTTTCTCAATGCCATCCCCTCTTGTACTCTTTTGTGAACAGTGAGTTTGATTACAGATGTTCAACAGAGTAAAATTAGTTTTAAATATGTTATTCATCTTATCATTATATCCATTAAATGAATACATATGCTATTTAATTTTAATCTGATATGCATGGGATTCACAAGTGAAAAGAATACCCATGTAGCAAGTCAGGACAATTCTGTTTACTTGGCTATTGACCTGACCAGTGACTACCATGTTTTTGTGCACAGAGTGTTTGCTCCCTTCAGGCATAATTATATTTTTACTACATAAGTTCAATATTTAGATACATAGGTTTAGCTTTTCTTCCCATTCAACCATTCTAGCATTACCGGAATCAAAGACCTTTTTATTTTCTTCTTTCATTAATACTAGGTCTAAAAATGTTTGAAAACATTTAATGAAAGGTATAATTAAAACAGATTATTTAATTATGACTCTACAAGGGAAAATAATCCACATTGGAAAAGACATTCTATTTGGATGAAAAGCTGAGTTTAACATTGTTTGACTTTGTGTAATCATATTTAAGTGTATATTTGGCAGGATGCAAGAAATTCTCTCAGCTCTAACTCAGCATATGAACAGTAAGCATATGTATAATCTGGACAGATTTTTTTTACTATTATTCACAATGAGATTGCTCCCTCAGGTATGACACTAGACTAAATGTGAGCTGAGAAATAAAGCATGATTAACTAATAAACACATATCTAGTTTTATGGCACATAGGCAAGTACAAAATATATAGTCAAGTAACATTGTACAACTCCCTGCCACTGAATAAAAACAATAGTCAGACAGTATGATTGCATGTTTGATGCTTTTGCTAATATTTTATAGAAAAGAACAGAATTCTTTATAACAAATGCATAGGTAATAAAAGTCACATTTTTCAAGTGAACCCAATCATATATGCTTACCTCATATAAATGTATAAGTGTGTACATATAATCATACATACATATACTTCATATAAATGTATAATCTCTTGCCATTCATCTTTATGTACATTAGAATGTACATATATTTTAAATATGCCATATTTTAAAACTTGGCTTATGTCTCTGTGAAACTTTTCTCTTTGTCTCAATATGCATTTTTATTATTTGTGAATCGGGAGGAAAAGAAAATATTGAAGGAGTGAATAATAATTTTGTAACAATAGCTAAATAAAGTATAATTGGCATTTATCATTATCGCAGATCTGAAGGTAGATAAGCAGTAAAGAAATCATAATTGGAAATAATAGACATGCATTTAGAAATTATATAATTGACAAATATATAAAATATATGTATTATGCAATGAATTATTAAATAAAATATTTTATTTGTTGTGATCATGCTAAGACATTCTTTTGTAATTTCTACAGAAACTCTCTGACCTTAGAAAATATATTTTATTTCCTATTTTGTACTACAGTCTCTAGGGACTTGCCAGGAGTGGTAGCTTTCCTGTGAAATGACAGTTGCTTGTGATGTTTAGGTGGAAGAACCATAAACTTAAGATGTACATGTGCAATATATTGACACATTGTTTACAGAATTAAAGATTAAAATTGTTATTTTGCATCAGATAAGTGCTCAGTGAAAAATAACTTTATCATGTAGACCTCAGTACATATTAAGAAATCATTATTTTCATGGAAAATAGCTGATGATTAAATTTAATAGGTTGAGGGTAGAATTAAATAATTGATAGCATAAATGCAAGTTATTGACATAGACTGCTGTTTTCTTCTTGCTTCTTGGATCTTACCTACATCCTAACAAAGATCCTTTATTGATTTTTGGCTTATGATTTATATTTAAATGAAGACCTTGTTGGAAAAACATGGCTACTATTTCTGAAGAAAGAGGGGTGAAATAGGAAGAAGGAATTAAAGGGCCAGTAGCATGGGAGCTGACCTATCCATCTCCAGTGTTAATGTCACCTTCTGTGACATTGCTCATCTTTGTGGTAGGTAAAATTCAAACATGAGGGTAGAGAACATTTAATATTATTTAAAATATCGAGGGAATCTTGTAAAAGTTTCTGTTCTGAAATTTATTCAGTTATAGATCCTTTCCAAAAACACTAAATATTAGGCTAAGATGGTGACATTTTAACCCAGAAGAAAATTCTGCACGAAAGTTTTTACCTTTGAGATTGATTTTGAAATTCAGATCAAGTAAGTGAAGATTCACAGTTTCGTTTTATAACAACAACTTATAACCATCAACAACACCAGTTTTTTCTTCTACAGATTTATTTTTTTATAAAATTATTCCATGAGTTTGGGAATAATTTTATCAGATAAGAAGCAAATATTATTAACCCATTTTCTGAGTAAAAACTATTTTAAAGAGACTTATTGAAGGTACTGAAGGCATTTCATGAATTATAGAAGATGATAATATGATTTATGCTTATTATTGTACAATTAGAAGAATTAGACAATTTTGTGGTTTTAGACTATTCATAAAATTAATATTAAAATATTTTAATAATATAATAATCTATTTAATTATCGTGACTTTTGTTAAATCATGGACTACTTTTATTAAAATAAAGCTGCTAGAATAAATTTTAAATATATTTTATATATGCTACTAAGAGTGATACCTGGTGACTGTTTATTTAAGGTAAATATTGAATTTTAACTGAGGAAATGCAACTTGATTTTTGTATATTTATTACTTTGATTTTCTTACAGGTTTTATCTTCCCTTTATACACATTCTTGAAAATGTAAACATATAAGAAGTGTATGTTTTATCCTGTGGTAATGAAAGTTTAATCATGTTTAATGTAACAAGCCAAAAATTGCTCATTGAAAAGTTTCTTGTCAACATTAAGGAGAAAATAAAACTAATCATTGTATTACCATGTCTTTTGAATTAGCTGTTAACATTTTGTCTTAATTAGGTAATTTTAATAAATATTTAGACAAACTTAAATATATTCATTTCATATCAACTTCTAGCTTTATGCATAATAACCTGATGTTTAAATATCTAAATCATATAATGAACATTTTCTAAAATATTTAACACTGTGTTTCAATTTCCTCCAATTAACAAATAGATTAAGGATAGACATCATTGGTTTGCAATAAAATAATACATTTTATTACAAATGTCTAATTGAATTTTTAAAAACTATATTTAACAAAAAATAATGCTAAGAACCAGGTATGCATCTTTGGTTTTATGTTCATCCAATGTCTACTGTTCATTTGTTTTGATCTGTGAATCAATTAAGAGAACAATACAGAACTTTCAATTTCAAAGTTCAAAGGGCATCAAAATGTAGTTAGTTGCAGTCATGAATTAATTATTGCTACTTTTTTATGCATAAAGAACCTGTGTCAAATTCTGTAACCTTGATCTTACAATCAGTGCCATATCATGTTGCATTAAAGTACCAGATGTTGTCAATTTGCAGCTTAAATTATACACACATCTAAGGTATACCTTGCTTAGATTTATACACAAAACATTAATTCTTAACTGATAACTATGTAATGAGAATTATGAGTAAGAAATTATAAGAATCATTACAGAATTTCAATTAAAGTTGTCTGTTAAAATATTCCTAACCTATATTTGAAGATCAGTATTAAATTTGTTTACTACTTCTATAGTTTTGATCAAAAATTTTGCCTATAAAAAAGTTTCTAGATATAAAAATGGCAAAGAAATTAAACATCTTTAATAAATATAAAATTAGATACATATTCACAAACTAAGAAAAGGATGACAATACTCTTGATTCCTCAGTGGAAACATTGGTATATTTTAATGTGTATACCATCCTGTGGACACATTCTTTTAATCTCAGAATACCAGCAGTCCTAGAAGACTGAACAGGACTATTTAGTGAAGTTATTATTTAAGAAAAACCATTAAAGTGGCTATAGTTGTAGTTTGGGGAAAAATAAAAGAGAGCACTATTTTAAGTATAACAGTATGTTATATAAAATAAAACATAGTATTCTGAGACAGTATAAATTACTTTGTCACTTCACATAGACTTTTGCTTCTGAATATCAGTAACCTTGATCCTCATGATAGGTTTAAATGAAATAATCTTTGAGAGTAAAATATAGAAATTTACCTATGTTTACATGTCAGTCTTCTCAACCACTGCACAGAATTATGCCCTGTTCTGACTACAACAAGGCTACACACAGACTTCATTAGGATATTTACAGTTTTACAACTATTTTTAACCCCGCAACTATTTCCCTGTGTCCATCTCTGTGTTTTTATATCCGTATGTGTATATAGATTTGCAATACAACACAGAAAGACACAAATTTGACACATTTTAGAGAACCATTCTCTGCATGTGAGAGGAATTGAAGCTCCTCAAATCTTTGAGATGAAATACTTCACAGTAGATTTTGAACTGGTAGTTTAAAGACTTACATTTCATAAATTGCTGTTACTAGATTGTTCTGTTGAGAAAAGTTGAGTTTGGTGACTATCATAAACTTCTTGAGATGTAACATTCACCCAGAATTGGGTGGCATTTGAGAAGATATTTTGAGTTGGTTGTACTACAGAAACACATTACATGCCTACAATTCTTCTGCAGATTGATCTGGAAGATTCTATTGGTCTGAGTGATATTCATTGTCCACTCCTGAAAATATCAGTAAATGAAAAATCTGAAATAGCTTCAAGTTATTGTTAACAGAACGAACATAGGCTCCCCAGGATTTGCAGAATGATTGCACTGACTTTTTTTTTTTAACAGTACTGGCTCTTTTCTTGTCAAAACACAATGCAATATAAAATATTGTTAAGGTGTGATGGTTTGCAATGTCAAGCTTTTTGGGAATTTAATACCATAAAATTTCATTTAATGACAGGCCTGCCACATTTTAATAAATAATAATTTCTTAACATTTAAAATATAAATTTATCTCTAGGATATTTTGAATGGAAGCTCCCACTTTTTGTTATCACTCTAAAATCATGCTGTAGGGGAGAATGTAACATAGTACCTCTTTTGAGATGCTTGTCTAGTTAATCTGTGATATATATATATATATATATATATATATATATATATATATATATTGCTGTCCTGTTATCAACAGAGTTTATTTCTCAATAAGTGGAACACTATGTTGGATAAAGAAAGTCTAAACTGCTGGTCATTGCTGTCTAGAAAAGAATAGAAATTAAAGAGTCAATTAACTACAGTACTGATGAGTTAGATTGCTGGAATCTTGGAATAGGCAGAACAATATGCCTATCACCACAGACAGAGGAATCCATTAGTCTGAGAAAAGTAATTGTATGGGTTATGAATGAAGTGCTCTACTTTCCAATTTTATGCTAAATTTTTGAATTAATATTGAGAATTATTTTTAAATGAAATGAAAATTCAAACAGTTTCCCTAACTAAGAACTTTCAGCTTTACATTGTTACACCACATTTTTTTATTTTTATATATTTGAATGGCAATCTCATTTGCTTATTAATTTATAAAACTAAATTGGTGGTTTGGATATATAGAAATATACTAATTCAAGAGAAAGAGAATAATACATGTTCAAACAATTTTATTACAGATATTTTTCCCAAAATAAAAAATATTAGGTCAAATTACAGACAAATATATATTCCTGATATGAGAACCCTCTTTCCCCAATCTCTTTCTGACTCCTTTTGTAATGGTCACAATCATTTGCATGTGAAATACTATAGTTAGTTTAAAAATATATAAATTAGGATGAATAGAGAAATGATTGAATACTATTGTGTTTGCTAATATAGGAAGTTAATATTTAAGCAGTTTTCAATTTACTCAAACAAAATTAATATGAAATTCCATGGATCAAATATGCAAATTGTTCATTTATAGAATAATCCTATAGTTGAGGTTCCAGTCTCATGTTCTCATGCATCACTGCATGCAAACAGACTAATGGTATGGGCATGGGAAAATGAGTGACATTTATGTTTGCAGTGAATTCATTAACAATTCATTTCCTTCATTAACCTCATTTAGCACTTGAGGAAAGTACAAGTACATGTTGGATGAAGATAAAATAAATTTGCATACAAACAAAAAGATTCTAAAGTACAATTACCACCCAAGTGTAATCTCATCCCTTTCTCTTTCTGTGCATTACTTTGTGTCAGTGATATTATCACCCATGGACACACTATGCAGTGTACTTTAGTGTTGGATCTCCTATCCACCTATCGTATGAACTAAGTGAAGGAAGAGGTTTTTCTCCATTCTGATTGCTTTCTACCTCAAAAGCAGTTTTATCAGTCAATGTGAACTTAGCATAAACTTACAGAGTATGTGACTAAAGAGAGTACTCTCTACAATGTATTTCCCTTTACAGAGCTTCTGCAAGATTTATTTATGACTATCATTAGTATATAATACTAATATATGATAATTTGATTCATCAGAGTTTAATTGTCCTAGGCTGTTGCTTGGGGTTGACTTCAATACGAGTCCTTTCTTAATGAACTATAGTAAAGTGGATAAAGATCACAAAATAACATGGTGAGAGACTACATGATTGATATAAATAAAATAAAGTAATTCAAAAAAATTCAGACCCAATAAAATACAGAATGTCAATTCACTTTTTGTTGCTTTTGTTGTTGTTGTTGTTCATTAGTTTGCTTGGCTGGTTTAGTTTTCTCCTTAAACAGATACTTCATTTTAGTTTATGAAGCATCATGTCACCCTTGGATCAACACTCAACATAGAAAGAAATCGTATATGTTCTTTCTACTTACTCAGAGTAGAAACAAATGATACAGGGAGAATGTCATTTCTATCCAAGTCAAACACCTCTTTTCACTCTTTCTTTCTGAACCATTTCTTCATAACCCAGGATCCAACTTTCTAGCTGACAAGTAAGAGGGAATTTGTAAATAATCCTACTTTGTTCTTTTCATAAACACAGCTTTTACCAATTGCCAGAAATGCTCTTGTTTGGGGGGCATAGTATCTAAATCGGAATTCTTTGATTTTGTTTTGCTCCTGGTAGATGAATCTGGTATATTATCCAGATGGTAGTCTTATCTAAATACAATTTAAAGAGAGAGCACAAGGTGTCTCATTTGAGTGGTCTCAGGATGACTTACTGTAATGGAATGTAAACATTTAAGTAAGAACAATACAAAAATAAAAAGTGTCTCCACAGTATCATAACCTGCTGAAATCAATTCTATCTTGTCAATTTTCTGTTTTTCTATTCTATTTGGTGTGTTTATGCCAAGATTAGATGCAATCAACGTGTACATATTATGTGTTTCAGTATTAGAAAATCCTCAAAACATTTAAAAATATAGTCAATTTTCAAAGATGATTTTAATATTTTGCTTTAAATTCCATGCCTTATTTTTATATATTAACTAAAATTAATGATGAAAAAAGTGTTCTGAAACATCTATTTAAAGCGAGAACAATAAAGCAGGTACATAGTAGGAGTTGGATTTTCTTTGTACACAGGAAAACAGAATGAATAATCTAACAAGAAAATTATACAAGAAAATGAGAACAGGTTTGTGTATATCAAGTCAGACAATCGTTCTAAAGAACAAGTTTGTCTGTGGAAATATTTGAAAGATAAAGATGATCTCCATAATATTTTATAAATAGAAAGCCCTAGGAAAGAAATGAGATATGAAAACTGGGTAGAGGAAAGAAGGCAAATATTGCTAAAGTGTTGTAAGTATGGTTCTCAAAAACTAGAGAGTGATAAACAATTTTAGATGGAGATCTTAGGGCTAGATCATCTACAATGCTATGGTGTAAACATTTCTAAGTTTAAATCTGGACTCTTTTACACATTGTTCCTTCTAAAGGACTATGTTCATTTGGATATAGTAATTCTTTGGTCAATCAGATGGAGAGTATTGTTACTTACAGTAGATACTTGAGAATGCTGGCTAAATCATGACTTTTAGTGTACGATGGTAGATCAGTGAAAGTCCAGAAGGAAACACATGACAGGAAAATATTAACAATAGAAAAACCTGAACAAAATGAGCAATTGGGTCAAATACATTCAAATCGTTCCCAATGGTCTCATTAAGCAAGCAATACTTGGCAAAACATTCACACTCAAGAGAGACACTTAGGAGATGATAGCTACATACATAAGGAGATTGATATTTTCATTGAATTGAACTTTGAGATATCAAAGTTCTTCCTGAAATGATTTACATCTTGATTATTTTACTTGGCAAATTTAGGGCAGGTCAAATTACAGGTGGGTTTGAAAAGCCATTGGCTACAGTGTAATTTTCCTGGCTTCCCAAACAATGACATACAATTGACTTCTCCAACTTATGGACTCTGAGTTTGTGGACTCAACAAGGCACTGATTAAAGATATTTGTTTTTATGATACATCTGGAGGTAGTGTGTGTTTATGTGTGTGTTTGTGTGTGTATGTGTGTGTTTGTGTGTGTGTGTGTGTTTGTGTGTGTGTGCATACATGCACGTGTTTATGTGTGTCTGTGAGGCTGTGTGTGTCTGTGTATTTTTATTTCCAGTTATTTCAAAACAAGATAGGGTAGTAAGAATTTATACAACCTTTAGATTAGTTTATATATTACAAGTAAATCCACAGTTGATTTTAAATACTAGAAAGAAAACGTGTTAAGTATGTCAAACATCATTTTTGTAGAGAATTTAAGATTATTGGATTTGTATATAAAAGGAATCTTAGAATCAATGTCTGAGAAATACTGAAGAATAAATAGGTCAACCTAAAATATTACAAAAATTGTACAGTCAAAATATAATACTTCCATAACACTAATTTGTATATTACATACTCTAAATGTAACTTAGCTTCTATAAATTTGTGCTTAAAACATATTTTTTTTTCATTTTTATGTACAGCTTGACAAATGTTTTTCACTCTCAAAACTTTTTATTATTTTTTTGCCTCATTTTCACAACACATTTCCTTTCCTCCAAGTCCTATTATATTCCTCTCTCTCTGTCTCTCTCTCTCACTTTCTCTCAGCAAAAGGGACTATTTAATCTCTCAGGCTATTTGATGTTTCTCTTTTATACATGTATTTAGTGCTGACCAACTATGACTGAATAGCCTATCAGGATTTCCAGAGCTGAATATTTTTCAGCAGTCACTGGTTGCCTATGCCTTTTCAGCGACTGGTGAGTGGGTCTTGTGTTATCTCAGTCATTTTCATTTGTATATCAAATACTGTTGGCCTTTTGGAGGTCTTACTAAATGAACAACATACTTGAGAGTTCAAGAGTATAATAGCTTCTTTGTTATACTCTCAAGACTCTATATCAGAGCTAGCATCTTGGAATCCTGGCATTCTGGCATCCTGGCATCTGATTTCCTGGTATCCTGGCTCTTATAATCTTCTATCTTATCTTCCACATTTTTTTCTGAGCTTCGAGTGTGGGAATCTGTGTTGCAGATGTATCTGTTGAGGCTGGAACCCCACAATTATTCATTCTCTTTGTCATAGTCTCTAATTGTTTGGGGATGGGGATTTTGGGTGACTGAGAATGACATCCATCTGTATATAAGGGTACAACTTTAAAAAGGAGAAACTATATTGGTTTTTGGTTGGGAGATAACAGTAGAAAGTTGCCTTTAGTACATTACTTCTTACTACCAGTAACTGAACTGTCAACAGAGAGCATGCAAGAGATAGACCTAGGCTCTCTGTATGTATGTAACAATTGTGCACTTAGTCTTCATGTGGGACTACTAAAGGTGGAGCAGGGGCTGTTTCTTAATACATTGCCTGCTTTTGGATCCCTTTTTTCCTAAGAAAGTGTCTTAGTCACTTTTCTATTGCTTTGGAGAGCATGACCATAGAAACACTAATAAAGTAAAAAATTTAATTGGATCTTGCTAACGTCAGAGACTTAGTCTCTCATCAACATGGCAGGAAATATGGCAGCTGCTGGAGAAATAGCTGGAAGTTCTTCACTCAGATCTACCAGCATCAGAAAGAGAAAGTGCAGTGTCTGACTTGGGTTTTTAAAACCTCAAAGCCCATTTCCAGTGACAGACTTCCTCCAACAAAGTCAGACCTCCCATAAGACCACACCTTCAATTTCTTCTCAAAAGGTGACACTCCCTGATTACTAAGCATTAAAATATGTGTTTATAGGACCATTCTTATTCAAATAACCACACTAAATTCATATTCCCATGCATGCCCTAATAGAGACACATTATATTCTTAATGGAAAAATTAGTTTCTTAAAAAATTCTCCTAAATATTGCAGTGTTCATGTTGTAATCAAGGTCCAGCCAATTATTTGCATAAGAAATGAACATTTTAAAAAGTTGCAACTATTAATAAACTATCAGTTCAGTGGAAGAATAGAGAAAAGAATCTCAGTAAAAGACTGTTTGATACAACTGCTGTAGTGGTCTAGGGAGTTTTCTTTTGACTCAGAAACGACCAAATATTTAAGAATAACATGGTAACTAGCATATAGTAAACTGTCAAAACCTGATATTCAACAATGTTTTCAATATTCAGACCATTATATCATTCCTAGAATGTAACGTGCATGCACATTGTAATGTGAAATTTAATTAATAGGTTATGGAAGTGGATCAGAGAGTTCTTATGCTCAGCCATGTCTGGAGCATTTACTATTGTGTAAATAGGTTGCTTTAAGAATCACAGCGCTATGACAATTATTTAGCTCTTTGTTTTGATATGGGTATCTTACAACATCAACTTATAATATAAGTTCACATTTAAATCCTCCTGTTGTTGCTTGCTCTAATATATGTTACCTTAGGTGCGGCTTTCCATAGAAATTGAAACAAATATAAAAGTTATTTGACAAAGAAGTCTCTGGATACAATTTAATGTTTATTTTATATTGCATTTAAGCTAAGGCAAATTGAAAGGAATAATTTTTGGATAATAATTGATGAAATCCTAGCTAATCTAATTTGTGTTTAATTGAATAGAACACATTTAGACAATGTTTGTTCTGCTCATTTCAAATTATGAGATTCAACCTTTTAATATGACATGTACATTGTCAGATGTAGAACAGGTTTTCAGATCCAAATGCTTTAAAATTCTCATAGAAATAAAAGACCTAGGAAAAAAACAATAGTTTTGGATGCATTTTTAGCCTTTCTTTTGTGACTTCTTTGAAAGTATACCTTTATTTTTTTATATTTATATTATTCTGCTTGATATGCAAGGATATTATTCTTATAAAAAATTGACTTTAAAACTAAATTCTATGAATCATGCATCTCTCTTTAGTTCTTGTAACAAATGTATGACTATTATAATAATATGATAATTTTCGAAAACAATAAAATTTAATAATTACATGATTCGATACAACAATTGTATCTGGAAACCAGAAAGGGGGGAAACATTTGAAATGTAAGTAAATAAAATACCCAATAAAAATTAATGATATTTAATATGTAAAAAAATCTATATACTTTTATGTGAGTTATATTAATTATGGCACATTCTATTACATTGTTTATATTATATTCCCTATTCGGTTTTCCCTTCCTCTTTTTCTCCCAGTCCCTCCCTCTGAACTCCCTTTTCATCTTTATCCTTTTCTCCTCTTCTCAGAAAAGAGGGAACTTCCATGGATATCAACCAGTCTTGGCATATCAAGTTACAGTAAAACTAGATACATCTTCATTTATATATCTTGACTATGCTAGACAAGACAGGCCAGTTAGGAAAAAATGGATCCAAAAGCAGGCAATATATTAAGAAACAGCCCCACTCCATCTTTAGTAGTCCCACATGAAGACTAAGTACACAATTGTTACATACATACAGAGAGCCTAGGTCCATCTTTTGCATGCTCTCTGTTGACAGTTCAGTGTCTATGAGCCCCTATAGGCACCAGGTTAGTTGATTCTTTAGGTTTTCTTGTGGTGTGCTTGATATCTCTGTCTTCTTCAATCCCTCCTCTTTATCTTCAATAAGGTACATCAAGCTCCACTTAATGTTTGGCTCTGTTGAAACCACTCTTATGACAGCTATGCTCTTGTCTCTATGTATAGCAGAATATCATTAGTAGTGTTAGAGGTGGACTCTATGTCATATCATGTGACTAAGCTTGGCCAGTCATTGGTTGACTGAATTGGTTTGCCTAATTCTGCTCCATCTTTACCTCTGCACATCTTGCAGGCAGGACAAATTGTGGGTCTATTTCTTGGCTTCTGGCCGGGAAGCACTGTCTTGTTTGCAAGTCTTGGTCTGTGTTTTTTTGTTTTTTTTTTTTTTTTTTTTAGCATGGTTATCCTATATTTTATGACTAACATTCTCTTATAAGTGACTATATACCATGTTCATATTTCTGCATCTATTTTATCTTACCCAGGATAATCTGTTTAAGCTCCATAGTGTACTGAAAGTGCTTCTTATCGAAGCTGTTCAATTTCATGAGGTCCAATTTATTAATTGCTGATTTTTGTCCCTGAGCTGTTGTTCAGGAACCTGTCTTTTGTGCTAATGTATTAAATGGTAGTCCACACTTTCTCTTAAATCATATTTAAGGTATCCAGTTTTGTTTTGAGGTATTTGATCTATTTGGACATGGGTTTTGTGCAAATAGAAATGATAGGTCATAGATACAGATCTCTCTGTATTCTTCTACATGTAGACATCCAGTTAGCCCAGAGCCATTTGTTGAAGATGTCTAAGATTGTATGGCTGGGTTCCTGTCCAAATCCCTCCTTGGAAGTCTTGCTTGGTTACAGGAGATGACCAGTTCAGTCACGATATCACCTACTGCTAGGAGTCTTAGCTATGGTCACCCTCATAGATTACTGGGAGTTTCTATTGTCCTGGGTTTCTAGCTCATCCCAGAGATGCTTCCTCTGACCAATCCAGTTGTCTCTCTTATTGCACTCTCCTTCTATCATCCTCCTACCTCATCCCTCCTGTCCCGATCCCTAACCCCTCCTGCACCCAATCCTCTTCCTCCACCACTCCTAATATCTAATCAGTTTTCTCTTCTCAGTATTCCCACTCATGGTATCCTTGTTACTTAGTTTCTTTTGGTTTGTTTTGCATCATAGTTATCCTGTACTTTATGACTAACATTCCCTTATAAGTGAGTATATATACCATGTTCATATTTCTGTGTCTGTATTATCTCACCCAGGATTTTCTGTTTGAGTTCCATCCATTTGCTTGTAAATTTCATGATGTTATATTTTTAATGGCTGAATAAGTTTTCCATTTGTAAATGTAACATGTTTTCTTTATCCATTCTTCAGTTGAGGAAGATCTAGGTTTTTTCCAGTTTCTGTGAATTGCAAATAAAACTACTGTGAACATAGCAGACCGAGTGTCCTTATGGTATTCTGGAGTTTCTTTTGGGTATGTGCCCAGGAATAGTATAGTTGGGTCTTGAGATAGATCTATTCCTAGTTTTCTGGGAAATTTTTAAATTAACTTCCAAAGTGGTTGTAAAGTTTACACATCCATTACCATTGTGGAGTGTTTTCCATTCTCCACAGCCTTGCAAGCATGAGCTGTCACATGGGTTTTTAATCTTAGCCATTTTGATAGGTGTAAGATGGAATCTCAGAGTCATTTTGATTTGCACTTCCCTAATGACTAACAATGTTGAATAATTCTGTGTTTTTAAAATATTTTATTTATTTACATTTCAGATGCCATCTTCTTTCCCCATTTCCCCTCCCTAGAAACCCCCTATCTCATCCCCCCTTCTCCTTTATGCTTTTATATTATTTTAATTACATGCAAGTATTAAGGTCAGTTCTATGTTGAGGAACTCAAGATACAATAGATGCAAATAGTCAAGGAACAAACAAGACAGTGCTTCTTGGCCATTAGAGATTCCTTTGTTGAGAATTTTCTGTTCATATTGTACCACCTTTTTTGGTTAGGTTATTTGGTTTGTTTATGTCTAGTTCCTTGTGTTCTTTTTATACTTTGGATGTTAGCCCTCTGTTAGATGTTAAGTTAGTGAAAATCTTTTTCCAGTTCTATAGGCTACTGCTTTGTCCTACTGATGGTTTGCTTTACCTTACTGAAGCTGTTCAATTTCATGAGGTCCAATTTATTAATTGCTGATTTTTGTCCCTGAGCTGATGATGTTCTTTTCAGGAACCTATCTTTTGTGCCATTGTGTTCAATGGTATGACACATTTGCTCTTAAATCTGATTTAAGATAACCAGTTTTATTTTGAGGCATTTGATCCATTTGGACTTGGGTTCTATGCAAAAAGAAATGATAGGTCATAGATACAAATCTGTTTGTATTCTTCTACATGCAGATATTCAGTTAGACCAGCCCCATTTGTTGAAGATGATTTCTTTTTTCCATTGTTTTCATTGTTTCCATTGTGGTTCATTGTTTTCCATTGTTTCCAAAAGTTTGACTTTGTCAAAAATCAAGTATCCATAGGTATGTTGTTAATTATGATGTATTCTTAAATGTAACAAATTTTTGTAGTTATAATGCATTTGAAGCAATGCAGAATGTATGTTTATTATACAGTAATGGTGTACAGAAGGTACAGAGAGATTACATTTTAAAGTCTTTTGATTCAAGATTAGATTTTAATTAGACTGTGGTGGCAGTGAAGACTCAAAATTTGTGATATAAAATAGAAAATAATAACACATTTGTGCTATGACAACAATATTTTGCATATTGTGTTAAATAAAATTAACAAGATGAGTGTAGGACTCATACTCTAGAAATTAATTATAAACTTTCTTAGTTGGCAAAGGTAGAATCTTCCTAAGAAGAAAGATAGAGTTGAAATCCCCCTGCCTCTGCCTAAACAATGTTGTGATAATGGGCATGAGCCATGGTAGGCTCTGATTTTTTTCAAAACCTATTGTCAAAAGGGTTCATAAAGAATTCAACCTCTGTTTTAGCCCACCAACTAAAGGTAGGGGAGAAAGATGGCTAATAGGACAAGGCAGATATGGACCTTTTTCTGCCAAATTGGCACGAGGTCTTAGAAGGGGCAAGAAGCAACTAAAATACTGGAGGAAGTTCTTTGGTGCATTTCTTTGAAGTCAGTACAAAGGAAAATCAGTTAAGAGCAGCAACATGTTGCATAAGTACTGAGGCAGGAGCATACTCTCAATCTGTGGAGTTATATTTATATTCATTCTAAACATCACACTCCCTCTCAAGTATTCCCTTCAGAAAAAAAAAGATTGCCCTTTTATGCATCTGCTTTAGCAAAATATCACATGCCCACTCATAAGACAGCTTCCAGAAAAATATTGTTTGACACAACTGCATTTTCAAAGAAACCAGAAGTTTCCACTTCATATATACCTTTCTGTTTAAAAAAAAACCTTTTTAATACTAACAATGTATACACAATAGATATATTTATAAGAACCATAAAACTAGAACTTTACATCATATTTTAAATAAACTGTTCATGTATAATATATCAAACAATAACCAACAAACAACTTTATATTTTCTATCAATATAGACAGTTAATAAGTAAATAATATTGAAGAATCATTTTATTAATATATTAATAGTTAAAGTAGCCTTGTATTTTTATCAAGAAGAAGTAACTAAATAAAACAACCTTAAATCTTTATCAATATGCATTAATCCATGCCAAAGTAAAATACTTAAGACAATAGATTCAACTTTTTATTAAGTTAAACTATTAGTATTACTATTATTATAATATTATTATTATTACATTTTTCCTTTTATCCCCATCATTAGATAAAAGAATAAAGGTAACAGAAAAATAAAAGTAAAGGAGAGAAATCTCTGATATAAAATTAACTTTTTTCATCTCTGATAATAAATAATAACAACCTACCATCCTAGATGATAACAACCACAAAACTTCAAATGAACAAAGCCATCCATTTCAACTTAAGGGACCAAACAATCATCTTCTTATAAGAACATTGTTTTCTGAAGAACTGGGGTGAAAAATTCCTGTTTTCAGCTCAGGTTGGGAAATGGATAATCTGACAAAAGTTAACTGTAACATTTGTTGTTCAGTCT
The DNA here is from genome assembly GCF_011762505.2 of Arvicanthis niloticus. NCBI lineage: Eukaryota > Metazoa > Chordata > Mammalia > Rodentia > Muridae > Arvicanthis > Arvicanthis niloticus. The sequence continues at coordinate 41,618,877 of NC_047673.1, forward strand.
CTGTGTTGTCTGTCCAGTATCTATGTGGTCTTTCAAGACTATGTGTGATTGATTACTTGGGTTAACACTTTTGAAGTTGATTTGCATGCATATTTTGGGGAAATCAATAACTGAGACAGTCTGTAATAGTGAATCATCTGGGCTATTTGCTTTGTGGAAACATCCATGTCTCAGCTAATAAGAGCTTTCCCCTGGTCAGATCTAATTATTATAAATTTCATTGGCAACTGTATTATTTTTATACTCTGTAGACATATAAGCATAACCATGTCCCCATCTTAAAATTGTTCAAAGTTTCTATTCTAATGTCAACATATCCTTTTCGTATATTGGTTGGCTTAGTTCTTCAGCTTTTACAACAACCTGGTGTCCTTCAGCTGCTGTTTTCTCTTTTTTCACCAATATCAAAAGAATTAGAGTTAACAAAGCATTATTTTATCTGCATCTGGGTTTTTCTCATCCATTTAGTTTAATAAGCATCTCTTTTAAGGTATGATTGTCTCTTTCTACTATTGCTTGTCCTGTGAGAATGTGTTTTATATTGTATTATGCTTCATCTTATTGGATACATATGTGGGAGCATTATCAGTTGTATTTTGTGCAGGTGGTCCTATGACTGCCAATATTTCCAATAAGGTTGGAATTACATAATCTGCCTTTCAGAACTTAAAGCAGTTGCCCAATGGGACTCTGAGTTTTTCAAATTCTGCAAAATTAAAAACACCCATCTTTCTGATGGCATTTTGTTTGATACTCCTAAGATTACTACCAGCAAGTAGCAGGATTTGGTTGTATAAAGAACATGTAGGAAAATTTATTTATTATTATTATTATCATCTCTTTGGCTTAAAATCAAATGATAGAAAACTTTTCTTTATAACTTTCCTACAAATATAATATTTTATGAAGTTTTGAGGCTTCTAATATATTTCCTATTAGTAATTGGTCAATTTCATTATTTCCTTAATCTAATGGACTGGGTAAACCTGTATGAAACCTGTATGAGTAACAAATAATGAATAGTTTCTACTTCTGATGGCCTGCTGAAATTGTATAACTAACAAAGTTAATTCTCAGTTATCAGGTAAAAATTCAACAGTCTCTAGATGTAAAACAAATGTCTGCATATAAAGAACTACTAATTATACTAAGAGATTCATTCTAATATTACCATAAACAGTGCATACAATTCTGAATTTTGAACTGAGATACATGGACTTGTGATCAACTTGCTTATTTTGTCTGACTTATAGCATGCCATCTCCATCTTGTTTGCTTTAGTATAGAACGTTGATTTCTCTGGAATTTGTGTTTTTACAATACATGGAATAATACAATTAGTTTTTTTTTATAAACTGCATGTATTTACTTTTCAGTCATTTTTCATTAATTTTACCAAAGAAGTTACGACAAGCTCTTTGCCAATCTTTGTTGATCACCCAGAATGGCATAATCTCAGCATTTGTGAGAAGTACTACAATTTCAGGTAGATCTGTTCCAGACAATTGAAATATTCTTATTCTACATTTTACAACTATTCAGAATTAATTTTATAATAAATTCAGAAATCTTTGTATATATTCCTGCAAGTTTTCACTTTATGAGCTAAGAAAGTATATTCTAAATAAATAAATAGGACCTCATGAAAGTGAAGAGCTTCTGTTAGGCAGGGGACACTGTCAGTAGGACAAAATGACAACCTACAGATTGGGAAAAGATCTTTACTAACCCTACATCTGACAGAAGGCTAATATCAAAAATATATAAAGAACTGAAGAAACTGGACTCCAAGCAAACAAATAACCCAATTAAAAATATGGGCTGTAGAGCTAAACACGGAATTTTCAACTGAAGAATTTTGAGTGGCCCAGAAAAACCTAAAGTTCAAAAGTCCTTAGTGATAAGAGAAATTCAAATCAAAACGACCCTGAGATTCCACATCACACCAATCAGAATGGCTAAGATAAAAAACTCAGGCAATATGAGATTCTGGTGAGAAAGAATGAGGAGAAAGAGGGATACTCCTTCATTGCCGGTGGGATGCAAGGTGATGCAACCATTTGGGAAATCAATCTTGTGGTTCTTCAGAAAACTGTAAATATTTCTACCTGAAGACCACTCCTGGGCATATACTGAAAAGACACTCCACAACACCATAAGGACACATGCTACACTACGTTCATAACAGACTTATTTTTAATAGCCAGAAGCTTGAAACAACCCAGAAGTCCTTCAAAGGAAGCATCTACATTTCCTTTTTTTTTTTTTTAATATTTTACTACCTTTTTTTATTAGATATTTTATTTACACTTCAGATGCCATCCCCTTTCCCCATTCCCCCCCCTTAGAAAACTCCTATCCCATGCCCCCTTTTCCTTTTTGCATTCATACATTTTTTTTTAAATTTTAATCATAGGCTTCATAAGTGTGGTATTGTTCAATCAGAGGTGTAACCCACTACCCAACCTAGATATAACAACTATTTTTGGCTGGTGGAGATACATGAACATCTGCCTCCCTGTCTCCCCCCTCTTTCTCTCTTTCATCACCTGGCTTCTCCTCTCCTTCTTCTTCTCCTCTTCTTACTCCTTTTCTTCCTCTCAGTACTCCTCCTACCTTAGCTCCTCCTGCACATCACACTTCCTGTTAAATGAAACTTTTCTCTCAAAATACAATTAAAGCGTAATTATGCCAATTTGTACCCGTGAGGTACAAGATAGTCCTAATACCCAGTCCATCCTTTTGTAGACTAACCAGCACCTCTGTCATCTATCCTAACTAAAACGTTTAGTTCTGAACCTGGCTTTAAGATGAAGGTCAGCTGATGACTATCCACTCAAATCTTTTCTCTCAAGGTAAATAGCTATAAGTTTTCAGTCCCGTCAGAAATCCAGAATGACTGAGTTAACTTTAATTGTGGGAAGCACAAAGCATAGCTTCTAAAACTTAGCCAATTTATAGAGACCTCTGAACACCTGGACACTCGCTCTACTTCAAAACGTTGGAGCATCTGTTCTTCTGCCTTCTGGCCCAGGATCATCTGACAGACCTTAGTGCTGCAGAATTATTAAGGGCTGATTACTCTGTCTAGGCAGATATAATCAGTCGACTATTCTGCAAGTGTGTCCTTTTCTGGACAGTAATTTGTCTGTAGAAGGAAAGTGGCAATTCTTGCCTAGTGGCTGTCTCACCACAACTGGAGTAACTCCAAGGATGCTCAATTTCTTCTTAGAATTCAATATAGGAAGCTGTCTGGAGCAGACAGGTCTCTAATGAAAATGAACATTAATACAGAAATGTTTGTCATGTCAATTCTAAGGATTTCTGATGTTTTGAAAACCAACTATCCATGTAAGATAATCTGGACTGTTGCCTGTTAACTCCACTCAGCTCTTTCTAAATAAAACATAGAGAACACCCTTATAATAAACTCCAAGTCATGAATTTGCTATAGTCCCTTAACTCACAGGCTGACCATCTCAAATCAGGTAAAAAAAAAAAAGTTAAAGAAGGACTGGGTCTAAGCTTTGTATTCCTAAATGTGTTATACTGGTACAATGCCTATGAGAGTAACAATATTCGTCTCACTCTTATATCACTAAGAAGCTCATGCCAAAGAAAACCTTGAAATTTGTAATCAAAGTAAATTGGTACCATTTAAGAATTTATATCTTCATCTTGATACTAATTATACAGATTTCTACTAATAGGTTATGGCTATGCAATTAACCCCTAGCTAATCCTCTCTATTCCCACAAAACCACTACTTTTCCCTAGGAAGACAGTCCAACATTTACCACCTTAGTCCCCAAGCCCAGGGAATAGGGGCGCTGACTCTTCATTAGCTTCTTCAAGCTGATTATGGGCGTTGAGATATTAGAAGAGGAGTGGGGAGAAGAGCAAATTGACATTCCTCTGATGCTGTGTCTTCACTGCCTCCAGATGGAGTTCTCAGATCTCAGAGGTTTGAGCAGGTCTGCCCAGCTTGCTTGTTGAGTAGATACACCAAGGCTAATCATTCTGCAATATACAATTCTCAAAACAAATTTTAGTATCAAGATAGTTTTTTTTTAAAGTGGGCTGACATTTTATTAAGAATGTTGGTTCTAACTGCTTTTCTTTTTCCCCCTCTTTTATTGGATATAATATTTACATTTCAAATTATTTCCCCTTACTGCATTTCCCTCACCACCCAGGAACCCCTTATCCCATCCCCCGTCCTCCTGCTTCTATGAGGGTGTTTACCCACCTACCCAGAGCCCCCCTCCTCAGACCCCCCCTCCCAGTGCTCAGCCTTCAAGGTACTGATGACCTTGTCTCCCACCTATGCCCAACAAGGCTATCCTCCCCTACATATACTGCTGGAGTCATGTGTCTCTCCATATGTGCTCCTAGGCTGGTCGTTTAGACCCTGGGGAGCTCTGGCTGGTTGGTATTGTTGCTCTCCTCATGGGGCCATCAGCCCTTAAGGTTCCTTCAGTTACTCTCTAACTCCTCCATTAGGAAACTTTGATCAGATTAATGGATAGCTGTGAGTATCTGTCTCTGGGTATGTCAGACTCTGAGAGACCTCTAAGGAGACAACCTTATCAGGCTGCTGTCATCTTTCCCATCCTGACATCCATATCAGCATCTATTTTTGGTGACTGCCTATGGAATGAATACCCAGGTGATATGGTCTCCATACAACCCCCCTTTAGATTCTGTCCCACACTTTGTCTCCATATTTGTTCCCTTGGGTGTTTAGTTACTCCTTCTAAGAAAGACCTAGGCATCCTCACTTGTTCTTTCTTCTTCATGAGCTTCATGTCGTCTGGTAGTTGAATCTTTGTTGTTTTAAATTTTTGGGCTAATCTCCGCTAATCAGTGAGTAAATACCATGTGTGTTCTTTTGTGATTGGGTTACCTCACTCAGGATGATATTTTCTAGTTCCATCCATTCACCTAAGAATTTCTCAAATTCATTATTTTTAATAGCTGAGTAATATTCCATTGTGTAAATGTAGCACATTTTTTGTATTCATTCCTTCTTTGAAGGGCATCTGGGTTCTTTCCAGCTTCTGGCTATTATAAATAAGGCTGCTATGAACATAGTGGAGTATATGTCTTTGTTATTTGTTGGGGCATTTTCTCGTATATGCCCAGGAGTGGTATAGCTCGGTCCTCAGGTAGTGCTATGTCCAATTTTCTGAGGAACCGCCAGACTGACTTCCAGAGTGGTTGTACCAGCTTGCAACCCCACCAACAATGAAGGAGTGTTCCTCTTTCTTCACATCCTCACCAGCATCTACTATCACCTGAGTTTTTGATCTTAGCCATTCTGACTGGTGTCAGGTGGTATCTCAGTGTTGTTTTGATTTGCATTTCCCTGATGACTAAAGATGTTGAGCATTTCTTAAGGTGCTTCTTGGCCATTCGAATTTCCTCAGTTGAGAAATCTTTGTTTAGCTCTGTACCCCATTTTTAATGGGGTTATTTTGTTGTTTGGCGTCTAATTTCTTGAGTTCTTTGTATATATTCGATATTAGCCCTCTATCAGATGTAGGATTGGTAACGATCTTTTCCCAATCTGTTGGTTGCCGTTTTGTCTTGTTGACAGTGTCCTTTGCCTTACAGAAGCTCTGCAATTTGATGAGGTCCCATTTGTCGATTCTTGATCTTAGAGCATAAGCCATTGGTGCTCTGTTCAGGAACTTTTCCCCTGTGCCTAGGTATTCGAGGGTCTTCCCCAACTTCTCTTCTATTAGTTTCAGTGTATCTGGCTTTATCTGAAGGTCCTTTATCGACTTGGAGTTGAACTTTGTACAAGGGGATAAGAATGGATTAATTTGCATTCTTCTACATGTTGACCTCCAGTTGAGCCAGCACCACTTGTTGAAAATGCTGTCCTTTTTCCACTGGATGGATTTAGCTCCTTTGTCAAAGATCAAGTGGCTATAGGTGTGCAGGTTCATTTCTGGGTCTTCAATTCTATTCCATTGATCATCCTGTCTGTCTCTGTACCAATACCATGCAGTTTTTATCACTACTGCTCTGTAGTACAGTTCGAAGTCCGGAATGGTGATTTCCCCCAGAGGTTCTTTTATTGTTGAGAATAGTTCTCACTATCCTAGTTTTTTTGTTATTCCAAATGAATTTGTAAATTGCTCTTTCTATCTCTATGAAGAATTGATTTGGAATTTTGATGGGTATTGCATTGAATCTGTACATTGCTTTTGGCAGGATAGCCATTTTTACTAAATTAATCCTGCCAATCCAGGAGCATGGGAGATCTTTCCATCTTCTGAGATCTTCTTCAGTTTCTTTCTTCAGAGACTTGAAGTTCTTGTCATACAGATGAAAATATGGAATGCTTCACGAATTTGCATGTCTTCCTTGCTCAGGGGCCATGCTATTCTTCTCTGTATCGTTCCAATTTTAGTATATGTGCTGCTGAAGCGAGCACACATCTACATTTTCAAATGTCAAGTTTTCTTTCAGTGACTGTCTAGTTCCAGGGTCTGATATGTGTCTATTTACAGGCCAACCCAATCTCTGTAACAAATTCTGAAGGATTCTGCAGGACTCTGTATTACCTTAGCAAATGTTGATTTTCTTTTTTCCAGTGCCTCAATCTTATACCAAGCTCTAAAGCAACAATGTGACATTGTTCAATTATGATGTCATCTGGTTGGATTTGTTCTTGTACATTAGCATAACATTCATGTAGTTGTTCTTTAGTAACATTTATCTCCTTGGTTTATTTTATTTTTCTATTTTTATAGCATAGTGCCTTGACCATGGCATCCATTGTAATTATTGACCAGTTTTAGCATAGCTGACTTCAATTGCTTCCAATCTTGGGAGATCATTTTATGATCCATAGCCCAGTTACTTAATAGTTCCTTAATAAATGGAGAATTCAATGTAGACAATATAATAGCCTCTTTAAAATGCTTTTAATCTAGAATTTCTAGATTGAAGTTTCCTCAACTCATTATAAGCATGACCACCACTTTTATCAGGCATAAAGCAGCACAGCAAAGACTGGAAAGGTTGAAGGTGAATGCATTGTCCCAAGCAAACCCTCTGTTGGTGGACTGGGCTGAACACTAACCAGTATCCCGGTTCTGCCTCCTGCTCTTCCCAACCTCTTGTCTCACTAAGGTGTTCTGTTTACCTGGCAGTGAAAGTGTGTGGAACAGGTCAGGGTAGCAGTTTGTCATCCAATCTTGTTTGTTTCCATCTTTCATTGTACGATACATTCATGGTCTCAGACACCAAGCCTGAACCCTGTTGTTCTCCCACTCTCTGTATTTGTTTTCCAAGCACTTCAATCTCTATTTGAAAATTCTCTAAGTGCATAGCCAACTCTACAATATTCTCTAGCACAAGAGAATTTAGGGAATTTTCTGCATTCCTCCCACCAAAATCGTATATGAAGCCAAACCAGAAAACCTCTTCTGGGAGCAAGACAGAAGACCAAAGACCAACCAGTGGAAGATGCTGTTAATTTGCCAATCTCCTTAAACAACACTTCCACTCCATCAAAACTTGCCTTTTCCTCTATTATATTAAAAGTGATGTTTCCCATTATGCATAAGCCAAGTTGGGTACCACTTGTAGGCTTAGATTGTTTAAAACCTACTTTAATAAGGGTTTTTAAATACTTGAACCTCCCTTCTAGCCCACCAAACTAAGGTAGGAGAGAAAGATTGTTAATAGGACAAGGAGTATATGGAACATTTTAGAAGAAGTTCTTAGGGCAATTATTTTCTTCATTGTCAAGGTATCAGCAGACAAGTATAAAATATAAGACATGAATAAGTATCAGCAGTCCAGTACAATTATCAAATACCCAACAAGAATCTTTTTAATCCAGAAGAAACCACAAGGCTCTATGAGGTACTAGTTCATGGAAGTGGCAAGAAGCAGCCAGAATACCATGAGAAAATTTTTGGTGTGTTTCTCTCTATGAAGTCATGACAATCAAAGGTAAGTAAAAACCAGCAAAGTTTTACAAGGTAAACTAATGCAAGAGCATTGTTAAAGAACAACAGCAAAGTATTGCAAGGGGAACTAATGCAAGAGCATCATCAGCAAGTCCAGCACCTTTTGCACATGTAGTAATGAAAGGGAATCCTCTCACTATCTGTGGAGTTATATTTATATATTTTTTAAAAGATTTTATTTATTTATTTTACATATATGAGTACACTGTAGTTGTCTTCAGGCAAGCCAGAAGAGGGCGTCAGATCTAATAGCAGATGGTTGTGAGCCACCATGTGGTTGCTGGGAATTGAACTCAGGACCTCTGGAAGAGCAGTCAGTGCTCTTAACCACTGAGCCATCTCTCCAGCCACCTATTTATATTATTTTTAAACAGCATATACCCTTGCAAGTATCTTCTGGAACAAAATATCATATGTCTTCTTCTCATGTCTGATTCGGCAAAACAGCACATGCCCTCTCATAAGACAGCTTCAAGAAAAAATGTCAAAGGACACAATTGAGTTTGCACAGAAACCAGAAATTTCTACTTATTACCATATCAGAAGCCTGTAAAGTTCTAACATCAGAGAAAAAGGATTTGTGCACAAGTGATAACAAGTAGTTGTAGTAGTAGTGCATAACTTTAACTCCAGCACTCAAGAAGCAAAAGAAGGTCAGTCTCCATGTTAAAACCAGCATGGTCTACAAGCAGAGAGTTCCAGAACACTCAGGGATACACAGAGTAAACTTGTTTCAATTAATAAACAAACAAATAAACATAAAAATGGAAGTCATAACTACCAAAAAATTAAAGAAATTATGCATATGCATAAAATATTGAAAATACTTCCTGTTTATTTGATTTGGTATTATTAATCTTTGTGGTTACCTAACATGTAACCTTTGGAAAGTTGTAAAGACTTTGTAAATCTTAGTTACTTTTTCTGTATAAACAATGATAAAACTGACATTTACTTCATGGATTTCTTATGAATATTCAATTAACTAATAGATTAAATGGTTTAAATGCAAATATCAATGAGATGATTATGAGGATGATGATTATAAAGCATAGAGTTATTTCAAAAATGTCAGCTAGTCATAAAAAGTGAGGGGAATCAGTATTTAAATGTAGTTTCATAGTTAAAAGTTGTATTGGAAAGAAAAACTTAGATAATAAATTAAATCATATTTTTGTTAAGCTGAGTATGGTGTTACATGTCTTTAAAGGCAGCACTCTGAACTAAATCATCTGAAAATTTTTGTGAGTTGAGGCCAGTTTATTCTTAATAGGACATTGTACAGCAGAATGACATATTGAGACCATATTTAAAAATTTGTTTTTAATCAATATATATTTTAAGTTACAGGTAATCATTAAAAATAGTCATTGCAAATGTACTATTTTGAGATTACAAATACATAATCTTTGTAGCAAAAGCAAAACCACACATTCTGTAGAGGAAAGATTATATTCAAAAGGAGAATTATTGCTGTTCAATTTGTAGAGGAACAAAAATCATTATAATAAATGACAAAAATTAAAGAAGAAATGACACCGAAGTAGATAGGGACAGAGGCAAGGTCAACCTAAGACAGAATTTCAAGGAATGTCCATGTGCCCATATTTAAATAGAATCACTGTAACCAATTTAAAGCTAAGAAATTCAATACATTTTAAAGAATAGTTTTGGTACCAGAATATTCTTACCATATTTTTCATCTGAAATTGTTATGGAAATTAGATAATTATTCTTCAGGATAAGTCTTTTTACTGAAATATTTGGAAGTTTAGCTGATTGTCAGGATACTTCACCTCATATTTTTAAGAGCTACAAACAACTGAAGCAATTTATATGCCAACTTTAAGCTTTTTAATTTATTTGGGTTAAGAAGTTTACAATTCAATGCATCTACATGTGTTTTAATCACCCAGATTTCTGTATAGTCATGTAAATTCCAGTTAACAACTGAGCAAAATGACAATTTCTCTTTTCAATTATCCATATATTAGATCTAATGTAACAAATACAACAAAGTACTGTGAATTGAAATATAAATACATAATCACTTAAAATTTAGTAAGTTATAACTACTATAAAATCAAGGTATCCTGGGTTAATCTTCTAACTCCAGTGCTCTTAAGAGTTTATCTGAGTTAGGCAATATGTTATCTGCCTGTAATCTTGATTACCTGAAAAGCTGAGGCAAAGGAAGCACAAGTTTGAATCTTGTGTGGGTTACATAAGGTGTTCATATGGACTCAAGCATTTCCCTAATCAAAATTAAGAGGTCAACTAGATTAAGAATATAACTCAGTGGTAAAGTACTTATACAGCATGTTCTTAAGGCATCCCTGAGGAGGCTCAGTAGATTAGAGAGGGGGGAAGGAAGGGGGAGGGAGGGAGAGAGAGAGGGGAAGAACACGAAGGAGGAGGAGGATAGGAAGGATGAAAAGACAGAATAAATATGAGTGAAAAAGAATGGGCATAACAATATAAGAGAGATAGAATTAGAGAAAACAGATATATAGGAAAAGGTATAATCTTCATGTAACTAGTTGTCTAGTAATGATTTGTTAGATTGATGTAAGCACAGATTTACCATCTGTTCAAACGACTAGAATGCAAGCTTTAGTGGGAATTTCAGTGAGACTTACATGAATACACCTGTATAATTGAGTTTTCTCACAGAACGAGGTCCTGGACAAGCTTGCCTTATATTCACACTCACGGATTTAAAAGAGTCATGGAGAAAGACTCTTAAAGAATAGACTTGATGTTAATATAGAAATGCACCTGCCAGGTTGTACTGAAAAAAGAAATCTAAAGTTTACATAGAAAAATGAGAATGTGGGATTACCTCTCTTTCTCATGAAGGGAAATAACAGAGGACTTAATATTATATTTAATCTAACACAAAAGATGAAAATAAGAAATATTTCTTTTGTATAATATTATATAATGAAAAAGAAATATATTATTACCCAGCAAATTTATATGAAAAATACATTTTAAAGTAATATGTAGAAAAATTTAAAATATTAATTTATAGCCACCACCCTGGGTAAACTAGATCAGTTCATGATTTGTACCAGAATATCTTCTCAAGACTATAGAGTAAGTTATTGGTTTGCAAAGTTTCTAAAAATATTAACACAGTGTTTTCTTTTATATGCTCTAAAACTAAGAAGATCGATAAAGTAAGTACTGTATATAAGACTAACCTGATTTTTTAAGCACATGATTATTATTCACTTTTAGCAGAGAATTATTCACTGCTCTTCCAGAGGTCCTGAGTTCAAATCCCAGAAACTACATGGTGGCTCACAACAATCTGTAATGCCCTCTTCTGGTGTGTCTGAAGAGAGTAACAGTGTACTCATATACATAAAATAAATAAATCTTTAAAAAAAGTTTCACTGAAATTCTGGAATAACACTTGTAAATAAGAGGAAATGTAGCCCATCAGTTTAGAAGTTCACAGATTTGCATGGATGACAAGCTAATGAAAATAACTGATCAAGGAAGAAGAATTGATGAGTATGAAGTACAAATGTAGTAGTTATGAAGAAAGAATACAGTAGATTTAATATTTATCATAGATTAGCTATTCATTTTTCCTCTTTTATATGTTGCTCTAGTAAGATTAGTGAGAATACTCTTCAATTCATCTTTCTATGCATTTCTTTTATAGATTATTGCTTATTATGAGACAAATTTTCAGATAAAATGAAGAGACTTGCTCCATCAGTAGCTCTGATGGGACATTTGTCTGATGACCTCTATGATAATTCTAATACAAACACACACACATATCTCTGTGTGTGTGTGTGTGTGTGTGTGTGTGTGTGTGCGTGTGTGTGTGTGTGTACTGGTAGTGCTTGTAGTGGTTTGACTAAGGATGGCCTTATAGACTCATATATTTAAATGCATATTCACTTGGGAGTTGAAACTTTTGAATTACAGTGCCTCTTATTGAATTATGTGAATTATGTGCCTCTTATTGGAGGCAGTATGTCACTGGGGTGAGTATTGAGGTTTCAAAAGCCCATGCTAGATTCGCTCTCCATCTCCCTCAAGCTCTTCCTTTTCCCCTTCCTCTCATTCTTCCTTTCCCTATCCCTCTTGCTCTTAATTTTCCTCTTCTTCCCCCTTTTCCTCTTCAACTTCTTCTATCTTTCTACCTCTCTTTCTCCCGATCTGTCTTCTCTCCTTTCAGATCAAGATGTAGCTCTTAGTTACTTCTCCAGCACCCTGCCTGTCTACACCCATGACCCTTACCCTCATGACTATGTAGTAAGCCTCTTAATATAAGCAAACACAGCATTAAATGTTTTCTTTTATAAGACTTGCTTTAGTCATTGAGTTTCTTCATAGCAATAGAACAGAGACTAAGACAGGGATAGGCCACATTTTAGACATGCTGTTAATAGCTAATGCATAAAATGTATTACTTATATTTATTTCTCTTCATTTTAACATATCCTAAAGACATCTTCTGCCATAAATAAATTGTTCAGTGAGTTACTTTCTCCAAGGTTTATCTACAACTGATTTTTTGTGTTAGATAATATAATATATTCTTTCTTATTTTATTTCTCAAATACATATTGAGACACTACATCCATGTCAGGAAAAATAAATTATTCAATTTTGTGAAATTATCCTATCATTTAAATAATCTTGGACTTCATGAAAATAGTAAATATTCAAAAAACAAATGCTAGAATATTCCGCAAGTTTTCCTCTGTCCACTACACATAGACAGTAAGTCATATTGTGCACTTGAAAACAAACATACACACACAATTTTAAATATGTTTTTTAAAAATGTGCTCCAACACAAATTGCCTGTAATAAAATTCAAACTTAAAATTAGCTCAATTTGTATTTATTGGAGTGTATTTGGTCATGTATTCAGAGAAGATTTAAGACACACATAAATGAACAAATGGTAAAATCACCTGGTAACATAAAAAGGGAAAAATGAAGGTACAATTATCTATCTTTATAACATATTTATTTCTTTATCAGTTTCATATATTGGCAAAAATATACAGGGATCATTAGTGAAAGAAAAAAAAGCATTTGAAACAAAATAATCTTGGAATTGATACGAATATTTATTTTGGTAAGACTTTGTTTCAAACCTTCAAACAAGATTGCTTATGATGCTAATCACACTATTACCATTTCAAATAAACCATCTCTCAAAAACCAGTGTTCAGAATATAAAATTAACACATTCCACATTTATGAATTAATTTTTCACAAGGTTCAGATGTAAAAACAATTAACTTAAATTACTGTCTTTGCATTATGGGAAATAAAATTTCATGAGGCTCTCTCATTAGGAAAATGAGAAAGTGCTAAGCACTGGAGAGTTAGCAATGTGGTATTTACTACTGTACTTAAGGTCACTGTAAAATTTCAGGATTAAGAATACAGGATCCTCTGCCAAAGACCAATCTTGGCTTGGATAAGGGTTCTGTGAGGTGGCATTTCTAGGAGGTGTGAAACAAATGACTCGAAGTCCAATAGCTTGTCTAAGCTGATGAAGGCTGTGTTCTGCTGGACATGGTCCATAGATAACTCTCTGTAGATACCTCTTGTCTCTGTAGTATGCAGCTTTCTGCCTGTTAGAGACAACTCCCTGCTACAGCCATCTCTTTCATATTCCAAAACATTCTAAAAGCTCTTTGGATGGCCCATAATTTTTCTAAACAAAATCAGAAAAGCTGAGCTGAGAGGTTTTGCAGCCCCATGGGGAGAGCAACAGTATCAACTGGCCAGATCCCCGGATCTCCCAGGGACTGGAGTACCAACCAAAAAGTACACATGGAAGGACCCATGGTTCTGGCCAAATAAGTGGCAGAGGATGACCTTGGTGGACATCAGTGGGAGAAGAGGCCTTGGGGCCTGATGGGGTTTGAGGCCTTTGTGTAGGGGAATGCCAGGGCAGGAAGGTGGGAAGTGAGTGGGTAGGGGAGTGGGTGGGTGGGAAAGCACCCTACTAGAGGCAGGGGCATTGGGGATGGGCTAAATGGTTTCCGGAGGGGAGACCTGAAAAGGGAATAACGTTTGAAATGTAAATAAAGAAAATATTCAACAAAAGAAAAAATTTTTAAAAATTCTTAGATTTTCAGACCAAGTCACAAATCCTGTTAGAAAATAATTGTAAAAGTAACTCTGGCATTATCCAATCAAAATCAGAAAGACAGAACACATTCTAAAAGAGCTGTGTTCACTCCTCAGACAGCCTTCTCTCTATAGCTGCTAGAAAACATTCTAAAGGGGCCGTGTCAGCTCTCTAAATATTTTTTGAGATTTTTGACCATCTTGTTAGAAAAAACTGTAAAAGAGCTATGTAAAACTGTAAAAGAGCTGTGTTTGCTCTCCCTGGCATTTTTTTTTTTTTTTTGACCAAAGTCAAAAATCCTCTTAGAAAAAATCTTAAGGAGCTGTGTACATTCTCAGGAAATGTCCAAAGAGCTCAGCCCTCCCTAGAATATAATCTAAAAAAGAACTGCTACTGCTCTTTGTTAGGTCTTCTCATGCAGACCAAAGGCGTGGGGCTTTCTATTACATATCAATTCAGTCATTTATTTCAGGTTCTCTCTTGACTATTTCACAAATTAGCATTCCATGACCTTAGCCCCTTGATTTTTAGGAAAACAACAGCAAAGTACATTTAAAAAAATATTGCAAAAGAATCTGAGATCTACCTGCATTTATAAACTTAGCTGGGTGGGTCCTTGCCCTGTGAGCCTCACTTCCTAAATCTCTTTAATAATCTCCCTTAGTATTTTTCTGGTAAGCTGACTCATAGTGCAGCTGCCTCTGTTCCTTTAGATCTATGAAGGTCATTGTTATATTTCACATAGTTTGAGAAACTATGTATTTCAAACTCATGTACCTAGAGTTCGTTCCCATAGCCTTGAGGGATCTCCTGATGGTCTCCGTATTTACAATTTTGCTGAGACATTCACCAGACCATTACCTCCTGGACTCCTGTTATCTCTGATTATCATGGAGTCATTAATTCTGGCAAAGAAGATATTCCTTTGAAGGAGGTGCATGAAAATACATACATTATTATACAAATAATCTTTATTCCACACAGCAACTGTCAACACTTATGGAGGCCCACACTCTGCTGGCTTGGTTTCTGGGGTGAGAATCATTCTTTTCCTTACCCAGTAGGACTCTGCAAATGTCCCTGAGTTTTGTTATGAATATCAGATGAAAGCACCCTTTAAAATTACAGATGCTATAACAGTAGCACACACCTTTAATCCCAGTGCTCAGAAGGCAAAGACAGGAAAATCTTCAAGTTTGAGGCCATGCTCCTCTACACAGTGAGTTCCAGGACATCCAAGTCTATCCAGAGAAACCCTATCTTGAAAACCTCCTCCCCGCCCCCCCCAAAATGTAGATTCTCCCTTATCCAGAACTTGAGGAAACAGAACTGGGAATTCGATAAGAGTTGATGACACAAACAGAAGTTGCTGTTTTCACTAAGTAAATTTTAATTTTGTGATCATTCAAAACCAAAGACTGCTCAAGAAAACATGGTTGCCAATTGTCAAACTATATTCTATAAAAACCCTAAATTAAACATAATCTGGAAGATAAAAACAACATAACATTATCCACATATACAAGACATCAGTGAAAGAAATACTTTTATTTAATTCCTAATACATGCTCCATATTAGAATGACACTTAATGTGGGTTATTCAAATTTCTCAACCAAAACCTCGTAAATGCTATCATCATGATTGCCACCATCTCCCAAGTATAAAACATAAAGTATTGAGAAGAAGAACCTTGCTTATGATATACAAATGAGAAAGGGTGGAATATGAATTAATTTTGGGAAGTCTAAATTCATAGTTTGTTCTTAATAAGAAAACTGGACTAGGTATTCCTAGAGGTTTCAGAATGTCCAAATAAATTTAATTTTTAGCAGGTCACCTTTCTCTGGAATGAAGACCTGTACTAGTACAAGGTGCCCTTGCTGTGTTAAGAAGAATATACCTAAGTAATGGAAGGATGCTAGCAAATCCACGTACCTCCAAAAATAAGCTTTAGGGTAGAATTAGAGATGCATTTAATGGACTGCCATTGAGAATTTTTCCAAGCAAGTGTATAAAGTATGTACAGTTATTTGCAAAAAGATTGTTTCTAGTAGTTCTTTGCAGCATATTGAATTCATTCAAACTACCACTCACATGTCTTGTATTACTGAATAAAAATTATGACTACATTTCATATATTGAGCTGTATAGTGAGCTGTTTTGGATCTTGATTCTCTGTTGGAGAAAGAAATTTACATCTGCATTTATAATGCTCTTAAGGTCACGAGACAGTACATCAGGAGTGAAGGTACTGATAAAGATATCTTCCTATGTGTTTTCACAAAGGTCATCTGAAATAGAAATTTGTCAATTAATTTTCTGCACATACTTCTCATCGTTTCTTTTTCTTTCTGAAAAATAGTTAATGTAAGATTACAGTCCTAATCATAGTAGGTAATATTGTCATAAGGCAGCTTTTAGAACCACTGAAGAACTCTGGTTGTCAAAGTAATAGAGAAGGGCTATATATGAATTATTCAAAGGATTGTCTAATCAGTACAGCATTCAAATTAAACCTCAGAATGTGCAAATTAGGCAATTATTCATAAAAATATTAACATTTTAATTTTTCACAGCTCAATGTGACATTTTGCATAGCTTTGCTTAAGTATAGCATGGAGCACACAATTAGGGACATAGTTCTGTACTTCATAATGGTAAATTGGTATGAGTTTTTTTTTATATAATTCTGTGAACAATATTGTGAGATGGGGGCCAAGTAACATTACTGATGTTCCTGAAAATATGAGTATGTTTCTGATCAGTCAACCTGACACATAATCAGTTAGATTATCTGACAAGATTAACCTAGATACTTCTGAGTTTCTTTAACATCGGTCCAATTCTTTCCCCTTGTAGATTATTATAAATTGACAAGATACTCTTCCACCTTTCATGAAAATAATGCACAAACATTACATTTTGCATATAGTATATATTCAAATAAATCAATGACTGATTGTAAAATAACACTATGTATTTTAATGGTTTATCAGAGAAATCATGAAGGACTGCATTTACCAATAAAGGTGCATGGCATATGCCTTTAATTCCAACACTTAGGAGACAGAGGCAGAAGCAGCGGCAGAGGCAGAGGAAGAAGAGCAAGGGGAAGGGGAAGAGGAAGAGAAAGGAGAAGGGGAAGGGTAAAAGGAAGAGGAATAAGGGGAAGGGAAAGAGGAAGAGGAAGAGGAAGAGGCAGAGGCAGGTGGCTATCTGTGAGTGTGAGGTCAACATGGTCTATACGAAAAAAACCTTATACCAAAGAGAAACATAGTCTATATGGACAAACCTTATATCAAAGAGAAACACACAAATAAACAAAAAACAAAAGAAACCAAAATGAAAAATGAAAAACAGCAAGAACAACAACAACAAAAGAATCTCAAAACACCCACCACCAACAACAAAATTATGATGCAGTTGGGTTGGACACAAGAAACTTTGGATTATTTTGTTTTATGATTGGAAGGGAAACACTTAGAAATAGATAATTTTCTACTTAAGTTCATTAAGTAAATTATCATAAAATTAAATGGAAGCAAATTTCATTTAACTTCAAAAATGAAATATCTTGGGAAAGACATGTGGCCCTTGCATGGTGTAATAAATATGCTTTTGGAGAAAGTGAATTTAAAGAACCTATTGTAATTCTCATGATTGCGAATGCTCAAAGTCTATTTAGGGACTTATTTACACTTCATTAATAAAATTACATGAAATACCCTTTCACATAAAATCTAGGTAACAGATTGTCTTTACAAGATCATCATTCTGCCTTTAAAACATTTTAAGTACTGGGAACTTAACAGGTAATATAGGTAATAGTAAGGAATCTTGCAAAGAAGTTAAACAATTGACTGTTTCTTCTTATTTTATTTTTGTGAGATGCTGTATTAATCTAATTAGCAAGTTTTCAAAATATGAAGTAGAGTAAGTTAAATATGTCTGAAACAAGCTAATACAGCTAGGAGGCATGAGTGGAAAGGGCTAAGAAACACTAACAGAGATGTCTACCATTATAGACCCCACCTGTGTGAAGAAAATTTAAAGCAAAAAGCCTTACAATTGAAGGCAGATAAAAGAAAAAATCAGAATAAAATATGAAAAGCAATAAATACAAAATAATATTTATTCTTTTTTGATAATGTTTCTAGTGTTAGTGACTCATACTTTGCTGCTATCTGCAGAATTCCTAGCCCCATTGTTGCTCTAATTGTGCAGGACTAGTACACTTTCCCTGGATTAAAAGAATTAGAAATTTTTAGGCATTAGTGTTTTCTAAAACAAAGCAGTAGTTCATAAATCAAAACCTCAATCTAATCAACATGATAAACATCTATGAGGCAAATAGCATATTAGTCTTTCAAAATATGGGCACAAATAGGAAGACTTCAATGCTTACATAAATAACCAAAGTTACCACTGCATCTGGTGCAGTGCCATTTCAACCAAGATATTGTATTCATTTCACTACGATGAAAATGGATGTAATTGTACCAACTTGAAACTTTGAAAAGAAATTAGAGAAAAGAAATGAAAGAGCACAGATCAAACTGACTAAGCAGCAATAATAGCAATCCTAAAATCCAAAGACTTTGTGTCTCACTTGGACATAATCTTCATTTTTAATTGAGTAAAGATATAGATTACATATATGTCTGTTATTTATCACATAAATGTTAATATTCTATTGTTCAAGTGATATTCTATTGTTGAAATGGAAATTTTTGAGGGTAAACATAGGAGAACTTCATCTTAGTTCCTTAATCTTGTAAGTTTATTCATAGTTATTTCTCATTTAAAATGTCATGAAAAAACAGAGTAAGGAAAAATCTTCCATTTAATACCAGTTGTGTAAAACTCTGGCAATGAGTTAAAATAGACTTTTGTTAAAAATTAAGATGTTCTATTGGGTCATCTTTTGTTCATTTGCTTTTATTTCCTTTGTGAAGACTTTTATAAAAATAGTATGATAGAGCAACATCCAGCTTCCAGATGTACTTACTAAGATTTTATTATTCTGAAAACAGTGTCTGGAGCATAGTGGGCAGTGTTGACTTCCCACCCTTAAGTTCTAAAAAAGGCTTAGAGGGAAAGATATTCTTTATAGTTATGCTCACCTGAAAAATAACTGGCTTTTGAAAGCTGATCTAACCACTTGGGTTGCAAGAATTAATGCACTTCACTTTGTACCCAACACACCTTGAATAGCCCCTGTGTTGGGGGCCGACTTTTAGCAGAAAGCGGCTATCAGCTTTGCAGCCATCTTGACCCATATACCCTGACATGAGATTTGGATTACAATAGCCTACAACAGCTGAGAACACTCCGATAATCTTGGTTTAGATACCTTGAGATTAAAGGTGCGTGAGATTAAAGGTGTGTGAGATTAAAGGTGTGTGACTTAGAAGTATAGAGATCAGAGTTAGAGACAAGACCTAAGGGCATGATTAAAGGTGTAACTTAGAGGCGTGGCTTAGAATCAGACTATAGAAGACAGAACCAGACATCAGACGAGAGAGAAAGAGAGATTCATACACATCAGACATTAGGTAGAATCTGTCCTCACCCTTGCTCTTGCTGAAACCCGACCTGCAGACCGGAGCAGCAGCTTGGGCCTGGATACAGTGTCCGCCCAAACGTGGGTCGGCCCAGGCCTCAACATTTTGCCTGGGCTGCAACACACCTGCTGCAATGTACTGATATTATAGTAAATAATATGATCTCCCATGTGGATCCTGATGTCAATCACAAACTTCATGTACCCGATCCTCTGTTTTTTGAGCTTTCCAGATGCTACAATCTTGCATCCTTTGACTCTACATTCTACCTTAGCATAGCATAACATAGCAAACTGTTCACATTGGAATCTCTTCTAGGAGAATGTAATGCAACCTCTACTTGGGCATGACACAATGCTCTTATGACCACATTTTCTTCAAGTGGCCTTACACTGCCCTCAACAAAGAAAAAACTCTTCTATATTATGCAATCAGTTCTCTGATCCACCCACCCATCCCTTATCACCATGAGCATTCTGTGTGGTGGCATCTATATGGTTTCTGTTTTGGACAGTATACTTTGGACTTCATCTCCATGGTAACTATCTTTAAAAGCACATGTATCCTTTAGGCAGAGCACAGCCCTAAGATGTCCATGGATATCTGCAAGAAAACAAAGATCATTGTTGATGGCATTTTTGAAGCTGGATTGAATGGATTTCTAATTCTGGCTTAACTTTTTGAAGGAACTTATGTAAGTGTTGATTATATCATTAATTTTCATATAATGTAAAAGATAATTATATTTCATTTTCTTCTAAAGATTTAACTTGGCAGTTGGAAAGATTTCTGTGCTGAAATGCAAGATTAAAATAATTAAAGCGGCCTATAAAAGTTAACGATTTTTTAAAGATCATTTTTGAGAGTATGTAATTTAAACTTTAATTTTCTTTTAAAAGTCATTATTGCCATAACTAATTTGAGCTGTCTGATAATACTGAACAGTAGGCAAGTTATTATAAGGACAACTTAAAACTATAAGTACAATAAGATTATGTTTGAGATATAACAAAAATATATACTGTTTATAACAACTACACATCTAAAATATATATTTTCAAATAAATACTGATGCCTTTAAAATATCACTTCTTTCCTACCATACCAATCTGGGGAAAACTTCATATTTATAAGATAATTGACGTCAGGAAAAGAATATTTCTTTTAAAATAGAAATGACAGTTAATTGCCAATAGACCTCCCTATAAATTTAATGTTTACTTGCCATTTGTAATTGTCATCTCAGGCTTACTGATGAATAAGCTCATTGTTTTACTAGTTAGTTATTTTTCAACTCTGGCTGTCTGATTCAACTCAGCTTCAAACTAACTTCTCTCTGGCTTCTCACTGAATTGTTCTGCTTGGCCTCAAACTAAGTCTAGCAATTTGTTCTAATCTTCTGGCTCTTTCTTATTCTCTTCTTTCAACTTCCTCTGCTGACCAGCCAGAACAGCCATTTTTCTGGAATCTTAGTTTTTTCTTGAATAAAATTTCTAGTAAAAGCTTTTTTAAAAAATTGGACAGATAACTGATCATTCAAAACCAATTTGAGCTTTATCAGGGATCTGAGTTTGATTTCTTCATACATGAGAGACCACAACAGTCCTCTAGCTCCAGTTCTAGGGATTCAACCTTCCTCTTTTTAGTCTTGATATCCAAGGAATGCACACATCTATACATGTATATACAGCCAAAACACACATATATACAAAATAAAAATGAATAAGTATTTGAAAAAATATTTTTGAAAGTCATATGTCATTTCTATGAGCTAAAATCACAAAAGTATTTAAGATTTCATAATTACACAAATGCAAAACATGCCATCTCTTTCTAATATTTTAATAATATCAACCATGATGGATGAAATAATATAAAAACAAAGGCTTTTATCTTTAATTGATATAATCCTACTGCCTCAGTATTAATTTATGATCTTTCACTCACTAAATGAGGGGTATCAAATAATTCTTAAAACTTTTGACTCTAATATTATGAATGAATAAATTTTAGATGGTTTCTAGTTTTGGGAATCTTTATTGAAATTATTTCAAGGCAATATGATATATTATAAAAAGATAAGCATTTCATATCCATTAATTTTTACCAATTAAAGTTATGAAGATAATTTAGTTTTCTACATCACAATTCAAACAAATTAAATGACATAAAAATAAGTGAATGCAAAGGATGGTAAATGAATAATTTTAATTTTTGTTCTCCTTATGGTTATTTGTTAAAATTATTTCTTACTTCTTTGCTTAGTTTTTTTATATTATCTCTCCAGGAAATAAAATTAATTTGGAATGAGGTAGTAACAATTTTTTTATCTTATCTAAGGACTTCATTGGGAATGATCAATGGAAAGCTTTGAAGTTTTTTTTTTTTTTCCTTTCTATTGTTAGATTGTTTTAAAATTCATTACTATAAAATACAGGGAAAATAAGGAAGTTGTTAAAATGTAAATCCTTTACTTGCATAATGGAAATGGAACAATCACTAATACAGGATCTTATTTGGGATGAAAGGCCTACACACATAGTAATATAGACCTAGGCATGCATATAAAGTATCTGCCTCACACTAATCAAATGAAGATTCCCTAACAATCCATATTAATACCACATTTTTAAAGAGTTTCTTTAAATTCTCCCTCACCACCTTAGCATTTCCTTGTACTTTGTAAAGGAAACAACTCAGATTCATCTCACTTTCCTATTAGAATCTCTGTAAATTGCCATCTATGTCTAACTACCACAGTCTAGTCACTAAATGTTTTCTTGTTCATAACCACATTAAAAATTCTTAATATAGAACAACAAATAACAGTCACTCATTTTGAAATTCTGTATGCATAAGGATACATGACCTAGATATGAGTGGATTAAAAAAAGAACTCCTAACAGGTCTTTTTATGAAATATCTATGAGGCAAATTTGATGAAATAACTCAATATTTCATATTAATCACAAGTTAACCTGTGACAGAGAAGTCTGTGCACAGCCTGCTCAATCAGTGCACGTGGCTTTTCTAAGAATAGTCTATCTACTTAGAAAGTGTAATAAACTAGGTCAATTGGGAGGGGCACTAAGAGACACAGTGGCCACAATTGAGTTAGGCTTGCCATCAGGCAGGGACATGTGTGGATCTCTGGAAAAAGTCTGGAAAATACAATGTGGTTTTTATACCAAACAGTCAAATAAATGGTCTGTTAGTATTTGCTTTTATTACAGAAGGAGGTTCTCTAAATGGTAAGGTCATTTACCGATAATTTTTTACATGGCAATAGAAAGGACCTTGTCTTATTTTTCTAAATAAAAGCCTTAAATCTTCTAAGACTAAAATGATGAATGAAATTGGAGGTATTCATACTTGCTAATAACAACTGATCCAAAACAAAACACTATGACAGACATACTTAATCTCCCAAGTAAAAATGTTTAAAAAATAAATTAATATTCATTAGTACAGAATTATCTTGTGTCTAGTTTAGAACTGTTAACACTGTGTTTGAAATTATACCCTTTGAAGAAAACTCTTAAATTTGGAGTAATGGTGTTTTAAATAATCATATATACTACTATAAATGATTGTGAAAAACTGATATTAAAGATAGTCCAGCCTTTAGAGTTCTGATTTAAGGTATGATAAGAAAAAATTAAGATCACTTTGACAGAAGTGGAAAATTGTGATATCAAATGACAAATGGAATAATATACATGAGTGAGTTAATTAACTTAATGGAATTTGATAGGTAATATCAAGTTAAATATTTCCTGTCTTCACTTAACAGAGATGAAAGATGATCAGGAAATCGCAGGCAAAAGTGAAGAATTCCATAGTTCTATAATCATCACATAGAAGCCTTTGTCAAGAAAATGTGTGTTGGCAAAGAACAGATTCTTTGAACAACTAAAAATGAGATAAATGCCTAATTACTAAATATATATCATATATAGCCAGTTAGGGTTTATAATTCATAATCAGGCTGAAATCACTGCTCATTTCTGGGCACAGATATGACATTTCAACATCTTTCTTTTCAATGAATCAAACTTGTGGTAGTTTTTAGATTGTTATTGAAGTGACATCTGTTGGTTAAAAAACTGTAAATTTTTCTTTCATTTTAGTAATTTTAAGAGGTAGACATGAGAGGGATGTATTAAAGATAGGGTTATCCACAAAGGAGGCTTTGAGTAGTGTGTCGTTAAATATGTTAAGGAGGTTTCTTCATATTGCTGCCTACGTAGAATAAAGGATAAGAAAGGCAGGCATAGACTCTATGTTGATGTTTACTTTATCTTTGAACAAATCTTTAAGAGCCCATCACTGGACTTACAGAATGGAGTGTTCCTGTCCTTACCATAATGAGTCTTTCATTGTTGCTGGTTTCAATAGAAAGGTGACTACACAAATACATTTTTTTTTCCTCCTCCATTAGGAAAATCTCTGAAGGATTCTCAATACTCAGGTAAAGCCTGACAGTAAGTTTTTACTGTTAGGATACTCTGGGGTAGCACAGCTGTGTTTCCTCTTGTAGTGTCACATCATCTGATGTTGGAACAGGGAACAGGTTTGTTTTTTGTTTTGTTTTGTTTTGTTTTGTTTGTTTGTTTGTTTTTTGGCTTCTGATAGTCTTCTTTCCCTGGACAAATATTTTAAGAGAAAGTAAATCAAGATAATATCCAGAACCATCATTTTATATACCTGTCAGCCTCACAAACTCTCTTGGGGACAGTTTAGTGTCTCTGATACTAAGACATGTGATGACTGATTACTACTACTTTCATTGGTCAGTTCTGAAACCTTTGCCTCTCATGATGCATAATACACAAGTGATTAACAAAGCTTGCCCAAGTAGCCTATCTAGGTGCCATTCATTCTCCATTGTGCTAGTTATCTGTTCTTAATAGAAATCTAGGTATTCTTAGCTAGAATATAAAGCTATAGTTAATTACTGGTTCAAAGCACATATCTAAATTCTAATCCTATCCTCACACATCTGTTTTTGTGAGATACTATAGACTAGTATACAGTTATAAAATGATCTTCTGCTCTATGGCAAATATTTGGTAAAATCTTACTTTGTGTCATAGTGTCAAGTTAGATATTTTGTTCTCATCCCATTCCTCCTCCATAATTATATACCCCAAACTTCTGAGTGAATTAATAGTTCTTCTTCCAACAACTTGTGTGCAATGAACTGAATAGTATCTATATTCCTCTTCTTTTTCTGTGTAAAATTACCTGGAATAGTCAACTTAAGAAGGAGTTGAGACACTCCTTCTTTTCAGTAGAAGAGGCTCATGACACGCCCATGAACTCATAAAACATGAATTCACAGATTTACAAGACTGAAGAACCTTTTGTTACAGATTCTATAATCCTTAAACACTTCCTGAAAGGGAGAAGACATCTTGGTGAAGATGTCTGGTTGTTGTGCATGGGATTCAAGAATTTTTTTTTTCTATCAATCAGTTCTGGTATAATATTCAGTGATGCAAATATAATCATCCATGCTGTTGCCAAGAATCCCAATAAATACATTGTATCTCTAAGCTAAATCTGGGTGGAATATATTTTAGTTTTTTCATACTTTTATTGATATCCTATCTAAGGTGAATTTGTTTAAATCTCTTCAGAAAAAATTGCTCAATAGGAGAAAAGATTTGTGGTGATTGGAAGTGTCTGAGGTTCTAACCCAGGATCAGTGGATTACATTACTGTAAACCACTAGAGAAGTACAAGATTATATTTGGGAATCTATGGTACAGCAAGAATGGTTACTTCATGTTTGCCAGGTTGCAGAATCAGAGCACAAAGGAGAGAGAGAAAGAGAGAGAGAGAGAGAAAGAGAGGGTGAGAAAGAGAGAGTGAGAGAGAAAGAGAGAGAGAGAGAGATTAAAAGTGTTCCATTATATTCTTCAAGCCAATAAGCCAGAAACCTTTCCAGAGCAAACCAGAACAAAATCCTAAATATTCTACAACCACAAGATAGTATTATCCACTAATTAACTAATTATTTGTCTACATGAGGCATTACATATACACACTATATTATTAAGTTAAAGTATAACCTCATCTTTGCTATCAACTATTGAATGGATTAAAATCCATTCTTAAGGTGGTAGTCACATATTTCATTTGAATGTATCTCACTCTGATTTCAGGTGTTCAGAAACAAGTCTGAAACTTTCAAAGATAGTTGGTGATTAATACTTGTGAATTATCTGCTCTTAGCTAATTGGTTGATCAGTTGTTTTCCATGTTGAAGATCTTTTTCAAAATATTAAGATAAGATACGAAGGTTTTCACACTTTTTAACTCACCCTTATTGGATTACAATCAGAGTCCTTATTTTGTATTCAAACACTCCTATCTTTGACCTTGTTCTTTTGATGAAAAAAAAAAAACCCAAAAACAATAAAAAAATAAAAACCCTGTGCATTAGAGTTATACAAACTACCAAGATAAGAGGTACAAGATACAAGATACAAGATAAGATAAAGGATACAATATACAAGATTTTATAGAGTTTGACACAAACCTACAGTGAAAAGAGAGGACTAAGATCAGCATTTAGATTGGTCCTGCTTTATCTTAAAACTAAGACAACTTACTTGCTTTGTGTTCATGGTGTTTCTTCACAGCAATAAAAATCATGACTAAGACAGAGGGTTTCAAGAAATAAAATAATTTATTCTTTGTTTGAGGTGAGAGACATAGCACAATTTGATATTATCAGAGATGAAAGAGCTAAAAGAAGAACAAAACTAAGAGATGTTTTTCAGAATAAGAAAATCATTGAAAAGAAGAATTTATTCAGAGTAGTTGAAGACAACATGGGAAGCAGCTTTCCCTTTGCAACTGGAGGGCCATGTGTTTTCTAATCAGACATTTGTAAAGTGAGGGAGTTTTCAATTTCTGGCTATTCTGCTCAAAAAACATATGGCCATAGTTGCAATTAACAAAGGTAGAATTCAGGCTTGTGAGAAGAGAGGAGGGAATCTTAGAACCAATCCGATGGAGAGTAGGAAACTAGAAGCAACATCAAGGGCTCTGTTGAGGCTGCTAGACATAAATTCACAGTGGCACTAATTATCAGATGGTGTGATTACTTCCTACAGTGTGTGCATTTGGGAATAAACATTGAAAACACCCACAAGATGAAGAACACACTGAAAAAGGGGCTGAGGGCAAAGACAAGGGAATGATTCATTTGTTTAATAATGAATTCATAGATACATATAATAATTATATGAATTACATGGATGGAAAATTGTTATGTTTGCCCTTATAGATTTTAACAAAATCTGAAACTATCTACATGATGAATAATTTGCATTATTATGGAACTACTTTGGGTTCTTATAATCTAAAATAAAGTAAATAGCACATAGATAATAAGAGAGAGGCTGATATCCTTTTATTTAGCAAATAAACTGACTGTTCTTTGTCCTTATATTCAGCAATTTCAATATTAAAGAAGTGAGTGAACACATACTGAATGTCTTTAATAGGTAGCATGTGCATTATTTTTTATTTATCTAATGCAATGAGGACAGTTACATGGTTCTGCTTATAATTTATAAAAGCAATGAAATAGTAGCCTATACATTAATTAGTACACAGTAAATAAAACTTTCTTTTTAATGCTACAGCTTAAGTAGTCTGCGTTTCATAAATGAAAAAGTATGAAGGAGATATATATATATGTGTGTGTGCATAGACATACATTTATATGTATATATACATGTACATGTAAATATACATTATATATAATATATATATATCCACTTATGCAAACACACATATCACAAAATAAATTGTTAGCATAAGAGTCATATTTAGGACAATATTATATATATATATATCAAGATGAAAACAAGTTTATATAGTAAAAGTAATTCTGAAAAAAATTGCCAAAGAATCAATCTGTGGAAATAAATCTTGTGATTAATTTATTATTTATAAATTAGAACTGGATTTTAAACTGAAAATAAATTAAAAATGGGAAATGCATGTATTTACAGTTTGATAAAATTATGTCCATAACCTTCTTCTGGAGATTCGTTTTATGACAAAGGCTAGAACAAATACAATTAGCTGTCAGCCATAAAGTAAATGATAAAAATATTTACTAGAAAGGGTTTCAGAACTCTTGTTATTTCTCTATTATATTATATGTTTTTGTTGCTATCATTTGCATGGAATTTTTTTAGACTTAAATAAGTAAACATTTTAGTAGTATACAGTACCCCTAAACATTTCATAAGACAGTCTTAAACTGTATCTCATAAAACAAATACTTTTAAAAATATATTGCATTTTATTGGATATTTTATTTATTTACATTTCAGATATAATCCCCTTTCTCTATTTACCCTACCTAGAAAACCCCTATCCCACTCCCTCTCCTCCTTTCTGGTTTTATACTATTTTAAATACATGCAAGTATGAAGGTCAGTTCTTGGTTGAGGAACTAGCAATACAATTGATGCTAATAGTCAAGGAACAGAAAAAACAATAAACATAAATAGTGAAAGAACAAGCAAGGCAATTACCAAATTTCATGAACACTCCTGAGATCACTGTTTATAAGGGCTTATCAGAATGACCAAAGTATTTGAGCCTACTTTCCTGTCCTAGCTCAAAGTTATTTACATGTCTGAAGCCTACTTCCTTGTTCTAGCCTAAGATTCAGATTCCTGCCTGAAATTACTTTTTGTTCTAGCATAAGATTTAGATTTCTGTCTGAAATTACTTCTTTGTTCTAGCCTAATTTCAGATTCCTGACTGAAGCCTATTTCCTTGCCCTTGTCCCATGTTAGATTCGTGCCAAACAGCCTCAAAAGGTCTCCACCTCTCCCACTTTTTTTATATCATAAACAAAACTGAGCCTGTCTTAAATTGTTCTGCCAAGAATGCCTTCCTTACCAGTCATGGAATATGCATTATCAAAAGCAATGCATTTATGTCTTAGGTTGGTAAAACTCTGTGAAGTATCTTACCCTTCCTTGGTTTGCCAGCCTACTAATTTAATAACTTTGTCTGGGGGTCTATTTTCATTTTTAAGCCATGTACTTTGGCTACCAACATATTGATGTTGTTAAAGACAAGCTGTAACATGATTGACAGGAACAAAAGTATTCCTAGGTCAAAAAGGGCTACCATGATCAAGCTATATACACCATTTTTGAAGCTTGACCAAAATAGAAATATTGACTTCAGACAATGGGTAATTTTATTAGCAACTCTCAGCAGATCAATATTCTTTAAGTTGATAAGCTCACTATGCAATGTTAAAACATCCAAAGAGGTGTTAAACCTATGTCAAATACACTGCAAATGTCTTTAAATTTTTTCCTTATAATGACTTATAATGACTAACACTGTATATTTTAGAACTAAGAGGAATCCAATGGTATTTGGCATGACACTCTAGATGACTCCTTACTCTTAAACTCTGAACCTCCTTCCAATTTGAATAGGATAAACAACATCAATCTGTTGTTCTTAATGCCTATCTAAATCCTCTTGTATATTCAACACATTAGTTACATTTTTTCATTTTTTGTTAAATGATTAACAAAAGTAGCTGTCTTAACTTCTTGTGACAAAGCAATTGCAGAAGCTATGGTGCTAGAAATCAATGTAATTAAAGCTGTTAAATCAGCAATAGTCAAGCCTACTACCCTCTTGCTTCTGATTAAATCCTGACTCACTTCTAGTACTTGCAAGCTTTTTTTCAGAAGACCAAGGTTCTGTGATACTCAGGGTATTAAAACAAATGCTGGTTGATAGGCCTCATTAGAGACATGCCAGGTTTTAACACACTAACACAATTTGAAAATGTACAAGCAATGCAACTTATATTAAATACTATTGAAGAAACAAAAGTAATTTTAACTTGACAATTAAAAGAGCCTGACGTATACAGAGGCAGATGCTTGCAGCTAAACATTGAACTGATCACAGGGAGTCCCCAATGAAGAAGTTAGAGAGAAGACTGAAGGAGTCAAAGGGGCTTGTAGCCCCATGGAGAGAGCAACAATACCAACTAACCAGAGCTTCCAGGGTCTAAGCAACTAGTCTGATAACACACATGGAATGACCCATGGTTCCAGCTGTATATGTAGTGGTAGATGGCCTTGTAAGGCATCAGTGCAAGAGGGGGGCTTTGGTCCAGTGAAAGCTGGATGCCTAGTATGGGGGGATTTCAGGGGGAGAAAGTGGGAGTGGGTGAATGGGTGGGGCACACCCTCATAGAAGTAGGAGGAGGGGGTTGAATAAAGGGGTTTCTGGTGGGGGAATGGGGAAAGGGGATAACATCTGAACTGTAGATAAATTATTCAATAAATAAAACAATAATTGTACTGGCTATTGCAGTCAAGCATTTGAGACTTTTTGTCAGCAATTTAATATTACCCATATTACTGGAATTTCTTATAATCCTCAAGAACAAGGGACTGTGCTGGGGGCTCAAGGAATTTTACAACAATATCTTCATAAAATAAAAAAGGAAGAGGTATATCCTCACATACTACAAATTCATTTAAACATATTCTTTTTATTTTAAATCTTTTTTAAAAAATTGGATGTGAAGAAACTTTCTGCTGAGTATCTATGGCACTCTACAACTAGGCATAATTATGCATAGGTCAAAGGGAAGGATGCACTTACTGGCATATGGCATGATCCCTATCAGATATTTAATATAAGGAAAAGGGCATGTTTGTGGTTTTTCTGCAGGATGCTGAAGAAGCATGGTGGCTGACAGAGCAACAGGTAAGACATGCTGATGCAGGGACAAAGAATGATACTGACATGTGAGCTTGCTGAATGTCCTTACAATGGTGACTGGAAAGCTGAATTGGACATATGTTCCCAAGCCAATTTGTTATTTCCTTTTCCTTTTTTTTAATTGGTAATTTTTTTATTTACATTTGAAATGTTATTCTCTTTCCTGATTTCCCCTTCAGAAACTCCCTATACCATACCCCCTTGCTTTTATGAGGATATTCCCCCACTCAACCACTCACTACTCCCTCACGGCCCTGGCATTCCCCTGAGGCATCAAGTCTTCACAGGACAAATGGCCTCTCCTTTCATTGGTGCCAATAAGGTCATCTTCTGCTACATATGTGGCTAGAGCCATGGGTCCCTCCATGTGTACTTTTTGATTGGTTGTTTAGTTCCAGGGAGCTCTGAAGTGACTGATTGCTTGATATTGTTGTTCATCCTATGGGGTTGCAAACCACTTCAGCTCCTTCAATCCTTTCTCTAACTCCTCCATTGGGGACCCTGTGCTCAGTCCAATGGTTGGCTATGAGCATCTGCCTCTGTATTTGAAAGGCTCTGGCAGAGTCTTTCAGGAGGAGGCTATATCTCATGCTCCTGTCAGCAAGTACATCTTGGCATCCACAATGGTGTCTGGGTTTGGTGACTGTAAATGGGATGGATCCTCATGTGGGGCAGTCTCTGCATGGCCTTTCCTTCACTCTCTACTGCATGCTTTGTCTCTATATTTCTTCCCACGAGTATTTTGTTACCACTTTTTAAGAAAGACCAAAGGATCCACACTTTTGTTTTCCTTCTTCTTGAGCTTCATGTGGTCTGTGAATTGTACTTTAGGTATTCCGAGCTTTTGGGCTAATTTCCACTTATCATTAAGTGCATACATATTGTAGTAATTATTTTAAAACAGCCACCAGTATAGCCAACTATCTAAGCTGTTGCAGCTTTGCCTAGCTCAGCCACCATGTTTTGGCCAGAAGCCATGCCACACCTAGAAACAGCCAGCCAGAAACACCAGACTTGCCACCCACAAGATGCCAGCATGGAATATGGCTCTGCCAATCTTCCACATTGTCTCTACAAGGCTGGGCGTTGCCCAGGCCATCCTGCCATCCTTGCAGGCCCCATAAGAAAATAAGACTCTAATGCATAAATATTAATCAAAGACTTTATATATTTAGTAATACTCAATAACAATATGCCCATACAAAAAGAGTTGTTTCCCAATTAGCTAACCTAAATAAAAGTTGTTACCCACGACTGCTCTCCATACCTGCATTGCTCTGCAACTCTCCTACATCTCTGTTCTCCCTAGCTCCTCCTCTTCTTTTTCCTCTCCTTACTCCTCCTCTTCCTCTCCTTACTCTTTCCACCTTAGTTCCTCCTAGACATACCATGTGTGTTCTTTTGTGATTGGGTTACCTCACTCAGGATGATATTTTCTAGTTCTATCCATTTGCCTAAAAAGTTCATGAAATCATTGTTTTTAATAGCTGAGTAGCACTCCATTGTGTAAATGTACCACATGTTCTGTATCCATTCCTCTGTTGAAGAACATCTGGTTTCTTTCCAGATTTTAGCTATTATAAATAATGCTGTTATGAATATAGTAAAGCATATGTTCTTGGCATAAGTTAGAGACAGGAAGGTGGGTCAAGGGAATAGAACTGACAACACAGAAATGAACCCACATGCCTATGGTGACTTGATCTTTGACAGAACAGCTAAAACTATTTAGTGGAAAAAATACAGTATTTTCAACAGATGGTGCTGGTTCAACTGGAGTTCATCAGGTAAAGGAATGTAAATTGATCCATTCTTATCCACTTGTACAAAGTTCAAGTTAAAGTGGATCAAGGACCTCCACATAAAACCAGATACAGAGAAACTAGTAGAAGAGAAAGTGGGGAAGAGCCTCCAGCACAGCTGAAAATTTCAACAATTGACAAATAGGACCTCATAAGACTACAAAGCTTCTGTAAAGCATAGGACACTGTCAATAGGACAAAACAGCAACCAACAGATTGGGAAAATATCTTTAGCAATCCTACATATGGTAGAGGGTTAATATCCAACATATAAAAAGAACTGAAGAAATTAGACTCCAGAGAATCAAATAGCCCTATTAAAAAAAAAAAAATAGAGTATAGAGCTAAATAAAGAATTCTCAACCGAGGAATATCAAATGGCCAATAAGTACCAAAAGAAATGTTCAACATCCATATTCATCAGGGAAATGCAAATCAAAACAACCCTGAGATTCCACCTCACACCATTGAGAATGACTAAGATCAAAAACTCAGGGGACAGCAGATGCTGGCTAGGATGTTGAGAAAAAGGAACACTCCTACTATTGCTGGTGGGATTGCAAGCTGATACAACCACTCTGGAAATCAGTCTGGCAGTTCCTCATAAAATTGGACATAGTATTACCTGAGGACACAGCTATTCTACTCCTGGGTATATACACAAATGATAGTTCAATTTCCTGAAACAATGAGCTGAAAATGAATAATGACCAGAGAAATCATTACATAGGGTAAAGTACACTTTCTATGAATGAGAGCAGACAGTTTTAAATAGTACTATTGTGACAATCTATAATTTTATGCATATTTTATACTATTTTATAGTTTCAAGAATACACAGTGCTCTCAAGAGCATTTCCTCTGTAGGTTGTTGACTTTTGTATTTATTCTTCAGAGAAGGAAAAATGTCTCTAATCTTTATCACAAAGTCTCTAGCTAGGTGATAATTTTCAGAACCTGTGGATTGTTCAGAATGCTAAGTCTTTCCCCAGGCATAGTAACTGACATCCTTCCCGATCAGTAATAAAAAATATTGCCACTTTAGTTTCTGATCATAGAAGCTGTTCAACATGAGAGATGGCTAAATTTAGTGACTTTGGTTAGTCCATATCTAAACAGCTGTTTCAATTACTCAATCAGATAATTTGAGTAGTTTAGTAAGTATACACAGGGGATGTTCAGCATCATTTTATTTATTTTTTATATCAATCATGCTACTAAATACAGGAAATAAGACCTCTATTTAGAAAATAATCATCTTCTTAGAGTTACCATTGGTAATTTGGATAATACCAATATGTGCCTTAACATTTTTCCTCCTAAATTATTAATTCTGTGAAGGCAAAATGGGCATTTTTTATAATTAATGTGTCTTTTATATGTATTAGGTAAATGTGACAACTATTTGGTACTCTAAAATCACTTTAGAATATCTTAGTAACGAGAAAAGAGCATACTATCAGAAGGAAAAAAAGAAAAAGAGAGTGTGTAAGAAATACGTAGGCAAAATTTTCATCCTTGAAACTTATTTGAATTGTAACAGGCTGTCAGTGATATGTAGGAAGATTTTGAAGAAAGTACCTAGTAAACAACATGGTTAATTTTATTAAAGGAAAATGTACAACCAACCTCATTCATTCCTTTATCATTGGAAAGCTTTGCACATAGAGTAATTGAACATTTGTCCCAAGGTCACAGAGTGAGTAAGAGGATGCCATAGCTACCAGACAAAAGACTCTATGCTCTTAACTGAATTGGCCAGTAGAGAGATCCCAGAGCTGTTAATCAGAAAACCAAGTTGTTCTGCCTAATTTTCTAACTAATTATCAAATGCCCCAGGCAAGTTAGTCATTAACTCTTGCTTTAATTTGTTTCCTTCTCCCATATTGTTAAAGGGCTATCTTACCTTCTACATAGGGCTAAGGAGACCCAAGTCAGACAATACTACATGTGTTGATGCCACTGTTACTACAATGTATCTCAGCACTGGAATCACTCCCTGGTTATGGATGAGGAATAATTTAGTAACTATCTTAAAGATAACATGAGTGCATAATACCTGCCTAATTTCAATGGAGGAACAATTAGAGGCACATTTTAAAACTATTTACATTTAGAGTCACAAGTTTCCAAATTTGTAAGATTCCTGGGGATCCTTTCTAGCCGCAACCATGCTAACACATAAGGTTGAAGGTAAGAATTTTAGCTGCTTTACTACATCTTATTTCTCAACCATTATTTTAATTTAATTTCTTCCTTCATATTATAACATTTTTTCTTAAGACGGGTTGTTTTGATTCACAGACTCGGGGACTCCTCATTTAGATTAGCCTTCAAATGTTTAGGCTCATTAAAGAAAAAATTCTATTTCCTAGTCAAAAGTATGTACTCTCCCTCTAGGTAAAGATGTTCCATTGTATCCTCCTATATGAGTTAATAAGTTGCAGCCCGAGCTGCTCCACACTTGGGGGCCAAAATGTCCGGGACCACTCTCTCAATGTTGGAACCCACACTGCCAAAAGCCTTGGGGGCTAAACTGTTAGAGCCCACACTGCCCCAAGCTGCTCCCGTCTGTGGGTTGGGGTTCAGCAAGAGAGAGAGTGAGGACATACTCAAAGAATGGAGACCAGACAGAGTGTGATTCAATCCCGTTTATTCTTCAGTCTCTCTTCTTCTGTCTAAGTCCCAAGTCTTGAGTTCCTAGTCCCTAGTGCCTCCAAGTTCCAAGTGCCTAATGCCTAATAATCCTTCTTCTGTGTTCTCTAGACCAATGTCTTCTTCCTCAATGCCTAATTCCTACTCCAAGTTGTTCTGTTGTAGTGAACTCTTCTGTCTGCCTCTCACCTTTTATATGTCTCACTTCTAAGCCACGCCTCTAAGTCACACCTTTAAGTCATGCCCTTTGACCTTGTCTCTAAATCTGATCTCTAAGTCATGCCCTTAAGCCTCGGCTCTAAATCACACCTTTAAGTCTCACACACCCAAGGTAAGATCCTGGGTATCTAAAGCAAGATGTTATCAGAGTGTGCTCAGCAGTTTGTAGGCTATTGTAATGAAGTCTCTTATCAAGATGGCTGCAAGGATGATATCCACCTTCTGTAGGCTCCCCACAGGGTAGCTCAGACATCTGACCAAGAAACTATCTCCTAGAAATGTTCATTCACTCTAAACTGTACTATGGAAACACAAGGAATAATTCAACTTTTGATGAGATAATGTACTTTTTCTTCCCAAAATTTTTGTGCCCTCTATAGTTTGTATAAAGTGGACAAGACATTCTGATGGGTTGTTCAATGTTCTGAGTCTACTCAGAAATATGTAGCATCTCCCTGCCCCTTCTCCCCAGCCTCTTTTATCTCTTTCTTATGCTTGGAAGAGCCTAAGTGTGCTTTCTTTGCCAGTTTGGCTTTTTTGGTCTTTGTTTAAAGCTCCCTTTTCCCATTATGTGACTGAATTTCCAAGATATGGCTGATTTCCAAGAGACTATCCTTCTCCAGACAACTGTCTAGATTTACAGCTCTTCTACCCTGTTTTTTTAAACCCTAACAACATTATCAGTGAATTTCCATTTGAATCTGTTCTTAAATTCTTTTATTAATGAGACTAAGATGCCCAAGAGGGACCAAATTTCCTGAATAGCATATAGTAACTCCAGTGTGACTCCCCACATTTCTTACCATAGAAACATCAGCATATTTTTTTCCATCTTGGAAGATTCTTCATAGTGTTTATGGATTATTCATATTGAATGATAAGTGAGGACATGTCTACTCCAAGGTATGGTTGAAAAGAAGATGAGACCTAACACATACATTCTTGAAAAAAAAAATCAAGGAATGTAAGCAAAATCTAATATATTCCCCAGAAACAACTCTCTTCTTGTACCATTTACTCACAGTATTATGGTGGGGTTTTTTTTTATTCAGAATATATTTACTAAATGTGTCAAGTTGTATTTTTTGTATCACAGTAAGAAAAGAAACTAACAGCTTTAAATGAAAATGTTCTTATTAATTAAATAGCATGTTTCAGTTGTATAATAATACTAACATTTATTCCAGGTTTGTATGTTTTTCTCACCTGATATCTATTTTTTTATGATATTTTCTGCTTATATCCAGCAAAATTTCTGTGGCTAAAAATATTCTTGGACCATTAAAACCATCAGACCACTTTAAGAATAGTACTTTATGTTAGAAAATAAGCCTTTAAAACATCACTGAAAGACCTGATTATGCACTGGAAAAAGTTGGAGTCGGGATTCTATTTATAGAATTTAATCTAAGCATTCACTTAGTTATTAATATGCAGAAATGGGGATGTCACATCAACAATAAATCTTCTAGACTCAAACCAAGTGTCCAACCAATGAGTATATCATAAAGCAAACAGTGGAGTTGGTTTTGAGGGTAAGAATTTCATGTCATATTATGAATTATAGGGTATTTAATATCTATACAATCATCTATATCTATCCATCTATCTAAATGTTTAACATTAAAAGTGAAATGAAAAGAGGTTATAAACACTCCTTTAGGATAAGAATATGTTACGATCTAATATAACCTGTGCTCAAATGATCACAAGGGTCATCTATCACTCTGATGGATGTTGGATAAAAGTTATACTTCTCTATAAATCAGATCATAACTTGCTATAATCTAAGCAAATGATTATATTCATCATTAACTGCAATTTATAATTTATAAAGGGGAATTGAGTACATACACCACAGAGCTAGAAGCAAAATATATAGTTGTCTTATTTCTGTTGTTTTAATGTTTGCTTTACAATGACAATAGATGACTGTTGACAACAGGTCGACCTTATTTATCATCTGTTGCATTTCCATCTGCACTTAGTTCTTTAATTGTTTGAGAATCTATAACTAGCATAATTACCTAAGGGTTTATTCTTGCTAAGTATCAGAAAGTATTGAACTTGTTTGTAGTGTATTAAACTGGCAAGGCTGTCTAAAAATAATATTACAGACTGATAGTTCAAACAATATTTTTCATAATTCTTTATTCTAGATATACAAGAGCAAACTATGCCGATCTGGATTTCTAGTGAAGTCATTCTTTCTGGATTGTAACTGCTTTTACAGTGTGTCCTAAATTGCCTTCTCTCTGTATACATGTGTGGGAAAGAAAATGTAAACCTCTTTTTTTTCCTTGTAAGAAAATAGCTTTATCGGATTATTGTTTTGTACTTCCTTATTTACTTATAGATGAACTTGCATCGAAATACAGTCAATGCACTGGAGAGATGAATGAGGGGTTAAGAACTTTGGTAGCTCTTGCACAGGACACAGGTTTGATTCTCAGCACCTATATTACAGATAGTTTACAACTGTTGTAACTTGAGCACCAAACATCATCTTCTGGCTCTGGAATACTGTACACATAGGGTACACATACGTACACGTGGACAAAATAATTATAAGCAGAAGTATTAATAAGTTGTTAAAAGTTGGGTTAAAGACTTCATCATAAACAGACAACGCCATGCACTCAGTCAAGAAGAATAAGATTTCCTGTTCTTTTATTTCATGCCTTTTCATTCCCATTCAGCAGCAGTAATTTTGTCACTATTGATTATCAAAATGACTGTGCAGCAGGTGAATCTTGCAATGGTATTTCAGAGACATAAGAAGTTAAAAATAATAATAAAATGATATGATAACGTCCAGTTCAATTGGGTTACTGTTAACCTCTTGATAGAAGCACTTATTTTGTGAATGCTTAGAACTTCAAAGCAGCGTATATAAAAGTATTGAAAATGGAAGATACCTTTTAAGAGAGTACAATTTAGGTGTGATAAGAAACACAGAAAAATTATATTTTAGTGTACCTTCTACATTCTGTGGAATAAAACTTAAAACCTTTATGACATCTTCAGCAATCTGTTCCATTATGGTATGAGACTAATTATTGGAGCATAAAGAGTTGAGAATGAAAACTCCTTAAACATCATTGCCTGGATGTTGTATTGTCATTGCTACACTTTTCGTTGACATGAGAGCCTTTCTTAGAAATAATATTGTATCAGATAATGTGAAAGCACATATGGAATTTTATCAGTACTATATTATGTTTCTGAAGAATACAAGAGAGCATAATATACATTCTGAATATATGGCTCTTTTATTGCAGATAAATTGTTGTCCTTTATGTAATGAAAGTGATTCAATTGATATTACATCATTATTCAAAAGTAATAATAGTAATGTTATTCTATGTTAGAGATCAGAATCAGTTATATTATTAGCATATCGGGAACAGCCTTAAGGTGAACACTGTGTAAAGTTCATAGTGACACACATGAAAGAATTTCAACCTTGTCCCCCTACTACTTATTCCACAACTGTTAACATATACTAGACTGTCTAGAAAAGATGATTAATAGCAATCCATAAGATGGGAGATTGTTTTTCTAATGCAGTATTGAGTCTCCTCTCTAATTAGTGTTATTTAACAAGAATTCTTTAAAGTACGTTATTTTTTTCTACATGATAATACACATTAAAATCCAGCCACTTACAAATTACTTATCCCTTTCCCAAAAATTTTAGCCTGTGCTTCCAAATTTTAGACTTTTAAATAAAATGTCATTTGTCAAATTTCTTTCATTTTGATAACTTTAATTCCAAATATATTATACTTCAAATAAGTCTGTCTACTGGGAAGGTTTATCTTCTTATCACATCTCAATTTTAATGGTTGTCATAATGCTTCTTGTGGTACCCACACTTTTATTGGAAACTCTTGTTGAGTAAGTTCACACAGTATCTTCCTTATTTCAAATTTATGTGGAATATCGCTTGTTAAATTATTAGTGTGTATTATGGGATTTGTAGAGATTAGTGAGAACAAGATATTCTGGAGTATGAACCACATGATACATAATAAGCTCTTCAGAAAAATATCTCTAATTTTCAGATCTTTCCGTTCTCTTTGTTGTACAATAGTCAATGCACAATACTTTTCTTTCATGTGTATCACTGTACTAGTTACATTTCTCATTGCTGTGACTAAGTGCCTACTGCAAGAAACTTAAGGGAAGAAGGAACAATTTTGGATTACAGTATAAAATGGAATAATCCACCATGTTTTTTATGGGAGGAGGAGCATAAGGCTGAGACTCTTCACTTTCCAAGAGTTGGCAAAATGGTAGGCTTGTGTTAGGTTATAACTCAATGCCTACTTACTGTGATCTACTATCTCAAAATCTGTTCCATCCCTTAAAAGTGTCTTATCCTCTATAACAAATACATTAGACAGGCTCCATGTTTCAAACTCAGGAGTATGTGTGCAATATTTTATATTTAAACCACAACAGTCCCCATAGGTTCACGGCCATTCCATGATGCAAAATGCCTCCACTCCAACATCACAACATTCTTAGAATTTTAATCAGCGCCAACAATGTTCCAAAATCTAATATCTGAAATATATTCTGGAACTAAAGACAAATTAATTACAGTGAGTCCTGGCAACATTAAAAGTCAGTTATATAGTTTATTATATATATGGTTGTAGCTCACATGTGGCTATGGGTTCTGTTGGGCTGTTTTGTAGTTCCCACATGTCTGCCTTTGCTCAAGGAGGCAGAAGTGTGGGAATTTGACTGAGTTCACCCAACATGGTTCCAGGCGAACTCTGGGCTGTGAGATGCCACAAGCCTCTGCCTAGGTGTGAAGAGGTATCAGCCTGAAGTCCTGCAGAGGCAGAGCTTTTAAGGTGGGTCTCCAGGTCGAAGCAGCTGACTGGGTGATCTGGTGGTCTCTGTCCTTGGGCTTCCAGATGCTGTTGGGAGCCTCAGAAGAACTGAGACAGAGTGGCCATATGGGCTGGATCAGACCACAGCCTAGAGGGACTAGAGGAAGAGAAGGACTGGCAGTGCCCCATGGGTAGGAGACTCTTGGTTACAGCACTCGCTTGGCTGGGTTGGCTAGCTTGCTTGAGTTGGCCCTCCATGGCTGGAATGTAGAGAACTCTTCTAGCGGGAGATTAAGCAATGGCTTGGTAGTCAAAGGCCTTCTTCACGGCTTCCCTATGCAGGGCAGCAAAAACAAGAGGAAGTCCATGGTTTTAAAAGGTTTATTGTCATACCTGAAAGTGGATGAAGGTGTACCCCCCACCCCCATTTCTCAGGGCGGACCTGAGTTAAATAGAGAGAGAAGGGGGTCTGGGAAGGAAGGCTTAATTGGTGACACCCTCTGGCCTTTAGATATCTCATTAATATGGAGACCTCTTGAGGCTCTGAGGCCTGCAGTCACTCCTTCTACCTGTGCTAGGTGACACAGACCTCTCTTTGGGAGGGGATGTAGGGGCATTGCCCTACATGACTGAAGGAGTGGATCAATGGAGGTATTTGGCTAACTGTCAGGACCCTGGAGTCTGGGAGCAAGGCTGAACACCTACCGCCCCATTAGGGTCCAGGGTTCGAGGCTTGTGCTTCAACAGGGACCACACTATCCTTTCGTGGTCCCACAAATATATATATAATACATATATATTATACATGTGCATGCATATATATATATATATATATATATATATATATATATATTAGAATGAGAACTGCTTGATTTTAAGATGTTTACCTTAAAACTGCCAGTTGTTATCTCTTAATTTCATCAGCTTTTAGTGGACATAGCATTACCTGAGGACCAAGGTATACCACTCCTGGGCATATAGCCAGAAGATGCTCCAACATATAACAAGGACACATGCTCCACTTTGTTCATAGCAGCCTTATTTATAATAGCCAGAAGCTAGAAAGAACCCAGAAGTCCTTCAACAGGGGAATTAATACAGAAAATGTGGTATATTTACACAATGGAATATTACCTAGTTATTAAAACAATGAATTTGAGAAATTCCTAGGTAAATGGATGGAACTAGAAAATATCATCCTGAGTGAGGTAACTCAGTCACAAGAGAACTCACATGGTATTCACTCACCGATAATTGAATATAAGCCCAGAAGTTCGCAATAACCAAGATGCAACTCACAGACCACATGAAGCTCAAAAAGAAGGAAGACCAAAGGGTTGGTGCTTCAGTCCTTCTTAGGAGTAACAGAATACTCATGGGGGCTAATATGGAGATAAAGTGTGGGATATAAACTGAAGGAGGGGCTGTCTGGAGACTTTTCTACCAGGGTATCCATCCCATGTGCAGTTACTAAAGGTAGATATCAAAAAATGCATGCTGACAGGAGCCTGATATAGCTGTCTCCTTAGAGATCTGCCAGAGTTTGACATATTCAGAGACAGATGGTCACAGCTAACCACTGAACTGATCATGGGCTTCCCAATGGATGCATTAGAGAGAAGACTGAAGGAGGTGAAAGTGTTTGCAGCCCCATGGAGAGAGCAATAATAACAACCAACCATAGCTCCCAGGGTCTAAATTACCAGCCTGGGAGCACATAGGGAGGGACCCATGGCTCCAGCTGTATATGGAGGGGAGGATGGCCTTGTAGAGCATAGGTGGGAGATGAGATTTTTAGTCCCATGAAGGCTGGATGCCCATTGTGGGGAAATTCGAAGGTGGAAAGGTGGGAGTGGCTGGGTGGGTAGGGACAATGAAGCAGGAGGAGGGGTCTAGGAAAGTGGGTTCCTGGGCAGTGGAGAAATGGGATAAGGAGTTAACATCAAAAATGTAAATAAAATATCCAATAAATATTAAAATAAAGCTTAAAAAGAAAGAAAAAGAGTAGTTAAATTATAATATACAACATCAAATAAAATCTTAGTCACTACTAATAAAAATAAAAAATACATAATTAAGAGGGGACATAAGGAAAACGTGCCAAAAAATTCACGTTTTTTTTTTCCCATATATAATGTCTTCAATGTAATAGAACTCAATTCTCACCCCTTTAATTTCGGCATACACTCAAAGGGCTCCAGACAGCATGTGCTCTTCAGAAAACAGAGTGAGTAGTTAATACCTTGATGAAACCTATGTAAGAAACCCTGTTATATCGACCATATAGTCAAGGTAGATATCAGAAGAGCTAAGCCATAATGAATAGATGTACTAGATATGATATGGGGAAAAAGTGGCTTTTACAGCTTTAATCTTTCTTTCCAAGACACTGTATTACAGACATCATCATGAAGAGGCCTTGGGACAAAACACAATTGAGGGACATTTTACAAAATGCCTGCCTACTACTTCTGAAATTCTGTCAAATTTTATCAGAAACAAGGACATTCAGAGAAACTTTCATGAGCCAGAAAGCTCTGAGTTTACTCCATGTTTTTTTCACATCTGAAGAATTTGTGAACTTATAACTCAGCTTTGGTGAGGAGGTTGTAAAGCCAGAGTACTTGGATGTGTCACCAAGATAATGTCTCTCAGAAAGACAGAAAAGCTAAACCCATGATCTCTCAGCATTATAACTTCTTAAATAATCTGAACAAGAATAATTTCAAAAGACATTCTACCATATAGTGGGAAAATCTAACCAGGCCTGACCGCTAGAACAAAACTAACTGGCATCAAATAAATGAAGACAGAGAGAGAATTGGTATCTCAGGGATGGTCTCTCTAACCAGTTATCCAATTAAAACTGGTCATCCCTGAAATCATAGAGACATAATCAACACTTAAAGGACTCAACAGGTTATTTTTGTACATTAATATAAATGGTATATAGCAATATCAATCAGAGAAAAGATGTCAATAAATTTGAAAGACAGTAAGAAGACCCAATGGGAGGGTTTGGATTGAGAAAAGGGAAAGGAATGTGAAATAATCTTATTTAATTAAAATTTAAATTATATAAAAATTAAATATATTATATTTGTTGAAAGAAAGTAATGAACATTTCTACGAGCCTCAATCCCGTAATTTTGGGTGTAACTATGATATTATAAAGTCAACAAAATAAAACATATTATCAGATAAGGAGTGCTAGGAAATAGATGAGTTTTAATTTAATTTGTCCAAGGGGTGGCCTTATCTTTGCCTATCAAGAAAAAAAAACTAGTTAATTCCAAATTTCATGTTTCATTTTCTGTAATTTATATTTAAAATGGTATAATTATTATTAATTTATTTATTTATTTACACTCCAGATTTTATTCCCCTCCCTGTCCACCCTCTGATTGTTCCACATCTCATACTTCAAACCCACTCCCTTTCTCCACAAGGCTGTCCACCCCCAACGCCCCCAATCCCCATGCCACCTGACCTCTAAACTCTCTGGAGCCTCCAGTCTCTTGAGGGTTAGGTACATCAACTCTGTTTGAACACAGGCCTGGGATTCCTTTGCTCTCTATATATTGGGGACCTCATGTCAGTTTGTGTGTGCTGCCTTTTGGTGGTCCAGTGTTTGAGATGTTCAGATATTC
This sequence comes from Arvicanthis niloticus, assembly GCF_011762505.2. Classification (NCBI taxonomy): domain Eukaryota; kingdom Metazoa; phylum Chordata; class Mammalia; order Rodentia; family Muridae; genus Arvicanthis; species Arvicanthis niloticus. Next base: position 41,662,531 of record NC_047673.1, read on the forward strand.
AGATTAATTAAGACTGCTGGTCCTCCTACAGGGTTGCCCTCCTCATCCTCAGCTTATTTTAGCCTTTCCTTAATTCAACAACAGGGGTCAGCAGCTTCTGTCCATAGATTGGGTGCAAATATTTGCATCTGACTCTTTCAGCTGCTTGTTGGGGTCAGTCATGATACGTCACTTTTTGTGAGTGCTCCATAACCTCAGTAATAGTATCAGGCCTTGAGACCTCCCCTTGAGTTGGATCCCACTTTGGGCTTGTCGCTGTACCTTCTTTTCCTCAGGCTCCTCTCCATTTCCATCCCTGTAGTTCTTTTTGACAGGAACAATGATGGATCTAAGTTTTGACTGTGGGATGGCAACCCCTTCCCTCACCTGGTGCCATCTTCCTGCTGGAGGTAGGTTCTTATAAGTTCCCTACTGTCAGGCATTTCATGTAAGGTCCCTCTCTTTGAGTCCTGAGAGTCACTCACCTTCCAGGTCTCTGGTGCATTTTGGAGGATTCCCCTAACCTCCTAACTCTCTAGGTTGCCTGTCTACATCCTTTCTGTTAGCCCTTGGGGCTTCAGTCTTTTTCCCTAACCCAATACTAGATCAGGTTCCTCTCTTCTCCACAACCCTGTCCAATTTCCCCTTCTAGGTTCCTCCCTCCTTCCCTACTTGTGATTATTTTCTTCTCCCTCCCAAGTGGGACTGAGGTGTTTTTTTCTTGGGCCCTTCAGATGTTGGCCTTTTTGAGTTCTGTGCACTGTATCTTGGGCATTCAGTACTTTTTTATTTTTTGCTAATATCCACTTATTAGTGAATACATACCATGCATGTCATTTTGGGTATAAGTTACCTCACTCAGGATGATATTTTCTAGTTCCATCCATTTGCCTGCAAAACTCAGGATGTCCTCATTCTTAATAGCTAAGTATTCTATTGTGTAAATGAACTACATATTCTGTATCCATTCTTCTGTCATGGGACATCTGGGTTGTTTCCAGCTTCTGGCTACCACAAATAAGGCTGCTTTGAACATAGTAGAACACTTGGCCCTGTGGCATGGTAGGGCATTTTTTTTTTTTTTTTTTTGGTATATTCCCAAGAGTGGTATTTCTGGGTCTTCAGGTAAATATATTTCCAAATTTCTGAGGAACCTCCAGATTGATTTCTAGAGTGGTTATATCAGTTTGCAATCTCAACAACAATGAAAGAGTATTCCTCTTTCTCCACATCCTCGCCAACATGTGCTATTGCCTGAGGTTTTGATCTTAGCCTTTCTGATTGGTGTAAAGTAAAAGAGTCTCAGGATCTCTTTGATTTGCATTTCTCTGATCACTAAGGACTTTAAACATTTCTTTAGGTGCTTCTCAATCATTCGAGATTCCTCTGTTGTGAATTTTAGGTTTAATTCTATACTGCATTTTTGATTGGGTTGCTTGATTTTTTTGGTGGTTAGCTTCTTGAGTTCTTTATGTATCTCGAATACTAGCCCTCTATCTTATATGGGGTTAGTGATGTTTTTCCCAATCTGTAGGTAGCTGATTTGTGTTATTGACTATATCTATGGCCTTACAGAAGCTTTTCAATTACCTGAGGTCCCATTTATCAATTCTTAATCTTAGAGCATGAACCATTGGAGTTCATTTTAGGAAATTTCCCCCTGTGCCAAGGAGTACAAGACTCTTTCCCACTTTCTCTTCTATTAGATTCAGTGTATCTGGCTTTAAGTTGAAGTCCTTGACCCACTTAGACTTGAGCTTTGTTTAAGGTGACAAATATGGGCCTATTTTAATTTTTTTTAACATACGATCAGTTAGACCAGCACCATTTATTGAAGATGCTTTCTTTTTCCATTGTATATTTTTGGTGTCTTTGTCAAAGATCAAGTGTTCATAATTGAGTGGTTTTATTTCTGTGTCTTCAATTCTATTTCACTGATCAACGTGTCTGTCTCTATACCAATACCATGCAGTCTTTAATCACTATTGCTCTGTACTAAAGCTTGAGGTCAGGGATGGTGATTCCCCCAGCTGTTCTTTTATTGTTAAGAATTGTTTTTGCTATTCTTGGTTTTTGACTTTCCAGATGATGTTGACAATTGCACTTTCCATGTCTTTGAAGAATTTTACTAAGATTATGATGGGGATTGCATTGAATCTGCAGATTGCCTTTGGTAGAATGGCCATTTTTACTATATTACTTCTGCCAATCCATGAGCATGGGAGATCTCTCCGTTTTCTAAGATCTTCTTCAATTTTTTTCTTGAGAGACTTGAAGTTATTGTCATGCAGGTCTTTCACCTATTTGTTTAGAGTTACCCCAAGATATTTTATATTATCTGTGGCTATTGTGAAGGAAGTTGTTTCCCTAATTTCTTTCTCAGCCTGTTTATCGTTTGTATAAAGTAAGGCTACTTTATTCGAGTTCATTTATTTGATTCATTTATTTGAGTTCATTTCATATTGAGCTACTTTGCTGAAATTGTTTATCACCTGGAGAAGTTTTCTGATAGAATTTTTGGGGTTGCTCATGTATACTATCATATTTCTTCTTTGCCAATTTGTATTCCCTTGATATCTTTTTGTTGTCTTTTTTGTTGTTTACCTAGCACTTTGAGTACTATATTGAATAGATATGGGGAAAGTAGGCATCTTTATCTTGTTTCTAATTTTAGTGGGATCGCTGTAAGTATGCCTCCAATTAATTTGATATTGGCTGTTGGTTTGTAATAAATTGTTATTATTATGTTTAGGTATGGGCCTTTAATTGCTGATCTCTCTAATACTTTTAACGTGAGGGGGTGTTGTATTTTGTCAAATGCTTTCTCTGCATCTAAGGTGATGATCATGTGACTTTTTTCTTTGAGAATATTTTTGTGGTGGATTACATTAATGGATTTTCAGATATTGAACCAACCTTGCCTCCCTGGGATGAAGCCTCCTTCATCATGATGAATGATAGTTTTGATGTGTTCTTGAGTTTGGTTTGCAAGAATTTTATTGAGTAGTTTTTCATGTATATTCACGTTTACCTGCTCTTGGTTTAACTTTGGTATGTGGTTTCTGTCTAGAAAACCATCCATTTTATCAAGATTTTCCAGGGTTTTTTATTTTTTTTTTTTTGAGTATACTCTTTTATAGTAGCAAAGTACTGTTATACATTTGTGAGAAATTTTTTCAGGTTCCCTTTAAGAGGAAAAGAACCACATTTATGCATATTATTTCAAAATTATAAAAAGTATTTAAACAATTATATTATTGGAAAATTGAGAAGAAATACCCCAATATATGTAGGTATTTATCTTAGTTTACAGTAATATCCTAGGAGAATGAATACTTTGGAAAAATGCATATCTGAAAGTGGAAGAAGAGGCTTTATAATGAAATGATGACTGTAGAAGATGAATACTTTAAAGTGTAACTAAATTAAATTGTAATATTCCTGAGAAGTTGAAAGGAAAGAAAAAAAAGAGTAGATGTAGAACGGGACAAAATTAAAACCATGCAATCCTTTTCTTACATTCATTAAATGGCAACATTTGCTTAAACTAAGGGACACATTAGGTCTACCTCTGCCTTTCAAGGCACAGCTTTGAACTGATACTGAGTCAGAGCCTAAGGTCAAGTGTTTGTGGTAATACTTTTGAAAATAATCACATCACAACCATTTGGCTAGAAACACTGTTGGAGGGCCCTGCTACTAAGGTCACAGACTACCATATCTGAAAAGCTCCCCAAGCTCTGTGCAAAACAGAGGGCTCCCTACCTCAGTAGGCTTTTTTCTTCTTTGCCTATCCTTAGAGAGTGTCTGTAGTACAGATGCCTCATTGTACTTGAAGGATGACCCTGCGAAGAGCTTCCTGAAAGCATTGCATGACTCAGCACATGACAAGCACAGTCTCTTGCCTGTATGATAAGTGGGTACTGGGTTAAGAGCAACCAGCTCTTCTGATTGGTAACCCAAAGAACCCTTGTGTGCCAAACTGCTGGGACAATATAAGGAGCCATCTCCCTGAAGCTGAGTCCCACTAGTTCTTTCTATCATACTTCCCATTGTCCAAACCCTGTTCACTTCTGCTTTTTTTTGCCCATGGGCAAGTGACTGACAACCCAAAACCAAAAGGGAGATACACAAAGCACAATTACCCAATTCTTGCTTCTAGGATGTAGTTTCTTAGACACTAGTCAGTATCTCTTAAAGCTGTAAAATTGCTAGTTTTATCTTAGGCATCCAAGATAAGAAATTCTGATTGGAGAGTATATTTTATTTTTCTTGCAACTTACTCTTATGTATTATCTTAATTTAGGTTTCTAGGGCTCTGAAGAGATACCATGACCAAGACAACTCTATAAAGGACAACATTTACTTGGAACTGCCTTACAATTTTAGAGGTTCAGTTCATTATCATCATGGCAGAAAGCATGGCAGTGTTCACGTAGACCTGGTGCTAGAGAAGGAGCTGAGGAGGCAGCTAGGAGAAGGGTCTCTTCCATACAGAGTAGAGCTTGAACATAGAACATCAAAGCCATTCCCATTGTGATGATGTACTTCCTCTAACAAGGCCACAACCAACTCTACAATGACACACCTACTAATAATGTCACACCCTGTGGGACAATCATTCAAACACACAAGTCTATGGGAGACAATGTTATTAAAACCACTACATATGTGTATAATGAATTATGTTGAAGTGTTTAGATTTTTAAATTATTACAATATTACAATTGTGTACTGTTTCTCCTTTCAGATTAATTCACTGTACTAATGGTCATGGACCAAAGTTGAATGTAAATGTTTACATAGCAGAAGTTTGACCTTGTCAATACTTCAATGGAGCACATGATACCTGATCATCCGAAAAACTTCATTTGCTTGTAAGAGGCCAAAATATGGAGCATTAAAAATAGTTCAATTACAAGGGACTAGAGCTATATAAATGATAACATTAAATAATTAAAATAGCAAGTACTGAAGATACACATGAAAATTTAGCTCAGAATAAATCAAAGAAAATGATATTTGAGAAGTATAAGATCATTTTCATGTATTTGATAGCTGGTGAAAGGTAAACTATAAATAAATAGCAATAGAAATTACTTTTAATTACTAGTCTAGGATTAGAAAAAAACAATATTCCAGATTTATGGTAAAATTACTGTACTGAATAGTATAAAGCACTCCCTCCAAAAATTGTATTTTAAATGCAAAAGGAAGTAAATAGCATTTGATTGCTAAAACAACTTTGTTTCTGTCCACAAAATCTTTAAAAAATTATAAAATCTGACACATTGTCTGTCTAAGGCACTTTTTCTATGGCAAAGGTTACTGTAGGTGTAAGAGATAACAGCTTTTCCTCTTCTACATTAGGAAGGATTTTTCTGATGCCTCCATGTACACCTACAGTGCTGGTTAGGGTACTGAGACTGCACAGATGAAGAAAAGAATGACCTACCCAAAGTAACCTCTGCAATTAGGAAATCTGCTGAGATCAATTAAGGCTGGGTTATAAATGGAAAAGAGTTACTTGTGTCTGTATTTTTGCTGCCCAGAATTGAACTTCTGAGAGATTACTTTAGGTAGGAACCAATGACCTGCAAAAATGTACTTGAGGCTAAAACTGCCTTGACTGGTCATGATAATCTTCTCAGTAATAACTCTTTGATTTAGCCCCCCACTGAGAATCACGCTGGCTCAGATAGCAGGCACTTTACTTGGAAAATGATTCAATAAATTATAAATTAAACTAATACCTTCACTTAAAAAAAGATGAAAGAAGAGTGAGGGCACATAAAAAAAGGCATTTGACGTGAGGTATTTAACTTTATTAACAGACAAGGAGTAGGCTGGGTAATTTAAAACCGATATAATGATTTCTTGGATCTAAAGAGAAACCTGCCTGTTTTTATTTCCCTTCATTTAAGAAAGTAAAGATACAATAAACATAGAATATCTACTAACATTTCAAAATCTTGTTGTGTAGATTAAGGTCAGAATATCATTATTTTATAGTTAGTTAATGAATGCTATAACCCAAGTAAAATTCAAATATATATGCTGATGCCTCTGTGTATACCTGTAGCACATATTTATATATAAATTTATATAAGTTTCATATATGTGAGATTTATGCATGCATATTCATATATATACATATATGTATATATATGGAAAATACGTATATGTATATGGAAAATCCAAAGTCTTAGGAAAATTTATGAGGGAACTATCTTTCTTCGTATAATGCAATATTTCATGTTGGGTTAATATGCTTTCTTCAACTTATTAAGCTTTCAAAGCAGGATAAATAACAGTTGATCTTAAATAATTTTGATTTACTAGATGCTTGCAATACTTTGTGGATTATTTGAATACATTTTCTTACAAAGGAATGTTCTGGATCTTGCTTTTTCAGAGACCCAACATTTCCTCTGATATGAATTTTTCTATGACCACATGTATTAGTTCCTTCTCTGTTGCTATGTAAAACTGCCATGGCCATAGATAACTTAAAGGAGAAAAGGTTTATTTGAGCTCATGTTTCGAGGAAGAGATCATAATAGAGGCAGAGGTATGAAAAGAGATAGCTAAATAAGAAAGGCACTAAAGCCTTCAGCTATAAGCACAAACTGAGACAAGAAACTTGCTTTGAGGCAAGGCTACTAGCCTCTCAAGCCCAACCATGGTGACACACTTTCTCCAGCAATGCTGAAACCTTCACATGTTTTAAAAACCTGCCGAAGTAGTAGCAATAATTTAGGGACCAAATGTTTCAATATGTTAATCTGAAATACTTTTTTGTACAATATTTACTGTACTTCATGAAGAAAGTATTTCCATCAATTTTGAAAACTAAGAAACTAGCTTTTCTGTATGGTGAATCCATAAGCATGAATTTAAAGTATTATTATTATTATTATTATTATTATTATTATTATTATTATTATTTTACTGTTTAAATGATTTCTTAAAAAGAATGAAGATTTTTGTCTCTGGGATATAAAACCTCACTACTTTATGAAAACATAGAGGAAGGACAAAATTCTCAAATCTATTAAGATCTATGAGGATGACTGATCATGTACATTAGACTACAGTATGCATTGGGTAACTGATGTAAATATTTTTTTGGGGGGGGGCGCGTTTCGAGACAGGTTTTCTCTGTGTAGTCCTGGCTATTCTGGAACTCACTCTGTAGACCAGGCTGGCCTCGAACTCAGAAATCCGCCTGCCTCTGCCTCCCAAGTGCTGGGATTAAAGGCGTGCGCCACCACCACCTGGCTGATGTAATGTTAATATTAACAAGTTTAAGTTAAATATAGGCTCACATTAAAACCTGGGTTTATCTTACTTAACATCTCCTGTAAAAATATACCATCTTCTTTATGCTTAAATAAGAAATTCCTCTATTTGAAAAACTGAAATAGATACATTTATTTCTATAGCAAATTTATATGCTAGAGGTATAAGATTGCCATCCAAATAAAATCACCTTTTTAGCAGGTAAATAAGTGCATATGATGCTATGTCATATATATAAATTCAATTCCAAATACATCATCTGTCAACGGAGAACATGGTTTTAAATGAACCTTTATTTATAAATTCAAGTTTTTTCTAATATCCATATACAAGCTTTAATGATCTATGTATGTGCGCATGCATGCAAAGTAGGGTAATAATCAGAAAAAATATTAGGTATATTTGTTTTGTATTTAGCTTCTCAGAAACAAGGGCTTTCTTTAAAAATTTTGGTTGTATTTACTCATTTCAGGGCAATTTTCTTCTGTGTAGACAGGTAGATATTTCTTTAACATAGTTTCAAATAACGAAAAAATATATGCTGTGCTGACATTCAATTAATGAATGATATAATTTTGTGAGTAAGTCAAGTCTCTTTCTTTTATTGATTACCTTTTTCATCTACTTAATATATATGAGTAAACATAAATACAGATTCTTCATAAATGATGTGAACTTTTCAAAATTTGTAACTGATAAATATATTTTTAAAAATATAGCAAAACAAAATATGTTTAGTTCTACAGTGAGAATAAAGTAAACAAGGCTTGTTAGTATAACTTATATTGGAAAAATCAGAAACTATTCACTGGTTTGAAAGCAAATTCAAACCAAAATTAAATAAATTTAGTATTTGTTATTAAATAAATTTAATATTTAGTATTTGTATATGTTATAGAGACTATTGTCTCTATAGTTGTCTTGTTATCTGACTACTTATTTTCAGCAAAACTTTTAGTGATAACTATTTTTGATATTTAGTTTTGATATATAATTAAAGTTGAGAATTATGTTCTTCAAATATTGAATGTGATTAAACCTTTATTTTTTCTGTCTCTCCGTGTGTATCATCCATATATGTGTGTTTGCACATGTCTGTGATCATAATGATAGTATTATTATTTGGCTTATTTGTTTGTTTGCTTATTTATTTAATATTGGAATACTTAACTTGAAGCCTCTTGCATGTTAGATATGCCTTCTCCTAGCTCTTTTTCAATTAATAAATGTCAATGTATTAAAAGTCCTAACCTAGTAAATAGTTCCAAATAACTACCAAAAGAATCACTGCAATTTAACAACAATTGACCTATATCGTCATGTAACTAATTAAGAAGTAAACCTCTCATATTTTTGGTTTGTTTGTTTCACATATAAAACAGGTAAATTTTTATGCATTATGCATGTATATGTAATGTTCTTAAAATCTAATATATACTCAAAGATTAAGCAAGGTTACTGAGTAAAGTTGAGAAAGCAATCCTGATTTTTCCTTTTTCGCCATGATGTGGGCTATGCCCACTTACTCTCCCAATCATGATTGAACTAGAAACTCTGAAACCATAAGTTAAGCACACATTTTACATGTGTCAGGGTGATGTTATTGGGCATTCTGCCACAGGAAAGCTACCTAGCAAATTCACTGTATGTACAGTCAATCATTTATGTGTATTAATTCAAGAGCTTCACAGAAGCAATACACATCACACTGTAGCAAATGGTAAAGAAAATATAGATATACTGTGGTGGAGAAGCAGGAAAGAATCAATGTTCTGAAAATTCGAATGAGATTTTAAATAGTAAATGGTGCAATTAAGGATCTAAAGCACTAAGAAAAATAGTACATTATAATCAGAGGGCAATGTATTCTGTGCTGTTAATAGGCAGGATTAAAGGAAATAGATATGAAAGTTTCTAGAACTGATCAGGTTAGGATTCAAGAGAACCATTAGAGTGAAGAAATGCCTCATTTTAAAGCTCACATTTTGCAGTGGAAATTGTGTTACTGATTAGTCCTCATTGGACTTTTAGCTGATAGCATATCTTGCAAAAGAAATAAATATTTAGTTCCTATCTGTGGAGTTTAGAAGAAAATAACAATTGTCACATATAGACTATAATTAGAAAGATATACATAGCTATAAATAGGATGAAAATATCCCATTTAGAACTGAATGTTTCAAAGTCTCTCAGTATCAACACATTATCAAGTTAGTAATTGTCACCTTAATGGGATTTTAAATTACTATAAATCCAATCTCTGATTTGATTCGTGATTAAATTATCCAGATTATGTTACCTCAGGTGAGGTTTGACTTAAATGTGAGTTTTGCAATTCCTGGTGCTGGGGTCTCAGCCTACTTCAAAGAGAATGTGAGCTGAGAACACTCATTTATCCTGGGGTGGAAGTTTGAGTACCGATGGCCTCATGGACTCCTATGTGAGTGCTGGAACCCTAGAAAGTGGCATTATTAGGAGGTGTGTAAAGGTAGACAATGGCTTCATCTCCTCCAGTGAAGCGATGAGATGTAAGTTGTACCCATGCTGTGAAAATAGAGTTTGGGCAGAGTCCAGGGCATTTCTTTCTCTGTATTCACTCTCTCTCAGCCTAGGCCTGGAGCCATGGCATCTCTCCGCTCCTTCACAGTGTCCCTGCATGGTGGATCTTCTCTTTCCCACTCTCTCAATCTCCAAAACTGGGAATTCTAGAGTCCAGCTCTTGTTTATACTGACCAGCTATTGGTTGTTGACATATTTACCCACCAGAAATAAATGGGGACAAATTCCCAGAAGCTATACACAGGCATTCTCATACAAACAGGTTTTGGGGGGGCACTTAATCAGCATTTGTAATACAAGCAGGTATTTGCCCCCCAGTTAGAGGTAAATTTTAAACCTGGCTGCTTCCTTCTACAAGCAAACCTTACTTTCATTGTTAGCAATTAAAGGTGTGTACTAAGAGAGGGTCTGTTTTCCAGCCAGATCATGTTGTAATCTAGGCACATACTTGCTGGATCATGTCTTTGGTATGATCACTAGTCAGGACAGCAATATAGCTTGGTAAAAATTCCTCTACAAAATGTGGTCTTGTGGGAGTAGGTGTGGCCACATTGGAAGAAGTGTGTTATTGTAGGTGCAGACACTGAGGTCTCATATGTACTCAGGATATTCCCAGTGGGGCACACAGTCTGCTTCTGCTGCCTTATGGATCAAGATGTAGAACTTTGGCAACCTCCAGAAAAAGACCTGCCTGCCCCAATTAGTTTTTCTTTATAAGAGTTCCCTTGGTCATGGTGTGTCTTCACAGCAATAAAACCCAAACTAAAACACATTGGCTTCCTGATAATGGTTTCAGTAGGCCAGAGACCTCAAGTTCCTACCACCATAATTTAAGTGCTTTCCTCAATGATTTTGTCACAACATCAAGTAACTGACACATGTGATATTTGAGACTGGGCTTCTTAATATTAATGATATGTGTTAATAAATCAATGGGCTTCTTTGAGGGTCCAGATTGTTAACTTTATGATGAGAACAAATCATTTGAAAGAGAACTTATACATAATTTCTGGTAAATTTAAGAATACGTATTAAAATAGAAATACCTTTTATTGTGATCCAAAATGTTTACATTTGTATTATACTTGAAATGATGACCTCTTAGCTTCTTATTCAGCATGTCAGGGAAAAATTCAAATTTATATGCTTACACTATTCTCTTCTGATATATGCAGAAGTTGTACTGTGTATTTTATATGTGATCATCTGTGGCTAGTTTTTCTTCCAGTATTTATAGCATTTCCTGATAGCACTCATAAATAGCATCTGAAAATCCATTTCTATTTTATGATTGTCATTAAATGAGAAAATTATAAGTCATTTACAGTGGTTTGGTATTCTCCAATAACAATTATGCTTATTTTGATCTGCAAATGCAACCTACATTGTTGTTGTTATTATTGTTGTTGTTGTTGTAGTAATTTTTATCTACTCCTGCATGCATTAGTTTATTGAAGATGGAAGATAAAGTAGATGCTGATTAAACATTTTCATGTCTATTGTACCTTACCCACTAAGCAGTTTTTTAAAATTTAATTAAACAGAACTTACTGTTCTTGGATATTACCACAATCTTACTTATACAAGAAAATATCATTTACCAACACACTCAGTATTAACCAAACTCAGTAATGCAAATTTGAAAAGCTATTTCTGTTTATATGTTTACAATTTCTGACCCTCATCCTTTACAATATTTGAAGGAAGCCCACATTATGTTACCTTTATTTTATTTAATATTTTTAACCTTTCTTGTATTTTTCCAGAGCCTTAAATACTAAAACAAATTTTTCTTCACTGCATACATATCCCATATTTTGGTAAATTACTTTCTCATTAGTGTCAATAAATAAGGGATAAAAGTTGGTTACAATAAGCTTGGTATAATATTGCAGCTCTATAATCCTAGGAGGCTAAGTCAGAAGAATTTCAGATTGGAAAGAACTGAGAGTGTCTAAGAGACAACAGCAATAATAACTACAAAAAAGAGACCTGATTATATGTAGTAATTTTTTTTTGTTTTGTTTTCTTTTCTTTAAATCTCCTCAAGGAGTGGGGAGGCCTCTCAACATGGGGTGTGTGGGGGAGTAGGGACATCCTCTTGGAGACAGGGAAGAAAGAATGAGATGAGGAACTGTCAGAAGGAAGACCAGGAGTGGGATAACCACTGGATTGTTAAAAAACATTAAAGATAATTATTAAAAAATCAGAAATCTGTCTTGATAAAGTGTGTATTCATAAATCTATTTTTTATGTATTATGGTTTAGTGTGGCTTTTAGAAGTGAAAGCATTGAAATCAGACCATTCTGAATTTTAACCCTAGAGTTTAAATCTTTATTTGTGAACACAGTGCCTTGAAGATAACCCTTCAAATATTTTTCTTGTCAATAAAACATGGACCATAAGGTGTATTTCATTGGACTTCTGGAATGATTTTATTTTATGAGAGAGAATAATAATTTGTCTGGAACAACACTAATATTTAATTAATCTTTGCAGTTGATACTATTAACAGGTACTTATACTGCTTTAAGTTCACGTGCAATGTTTCTTCCTATAATTATAAGTAATTATGACTATAATCTCACCAACATATTAGAATCTGTTTGGGGTACTTCTAAATTATTTATTCCTTAGACTATTTCTTGTTTTATACACTAATGCTTAGAGCCATCATTTCACACCACTCCACTTTTGATTTATTTTTTCTTTTAAAAAGATTTTGTAAGAAAACTCATTTTATACTTTCTAAATGTCATTTTCAGTGTTCGTTAAGACTAATTACCAGTGGGGAATTTCAAAAATTATTATAACTAGATATCTAATTTAACCATATCTTGTGAATGTTGTTTTATTTGAATACACATTGCAATTGCACCTGACTGTACAAGAAACACAGATCACTCTTCCAGGAACTGAGAATTACTATGTAGTGACTGATCATATGTGTTTTGCATAAGTGTTTTTATGCTAAAACTTAGGTTGTGCTATTTTTATTCTTTAAGTGTTTATTTTGATACTGCTATTATTTTGTTTTATATGGTAGCTAGTTAAGGTTTCACATTTTATGCAAGTAACATTTCATTGAAAGAAAATGTAACCCTATTAAACCCAGTGACTGAGAAAATTTGGTTTTCCATGTGCTATACTACAATGAGAAAATGTTTTCTGGGCAGCTAACAGACATAATATAAAAGTTCAATGTAGCTCAACAGGGTCTTTTTCCGTATTGTGATTTTTTTTGCATCTTACAGCAAAACTTCTGTTTGCTTGTGTGAAGTCGGGACAACTGGAGGATCATATTCCAGCTGTTAAATGCTTCACTCACAGGCTTTGAAACAGAAATCATGTAATAGCACTCTCTACCTAACCACAGGAGGCTAGCTATGTGCAGGGGGCACATAGATGCTTGCCTATTTAGGCGATGTCTTAGCTACATTTATAGCCATCCAATTTATAATTTTCCCCTATTTTTACTTTTGCTTGGTAAGCTTTTCTCCAATATAAATACTCCATTTCATTTCTTTTACCAAATCTAAGGTGCAGTATATATAGGAGTATATAGGAATACTATATATTAAATATATAAATATATATATATATAATATACTGTAATTTAGTGATCAAATCAATTTATTTTGTTATGTTAAATCTTTTTCTGCCTACTATATCAAGCACATTACTTTAATGTATCACTAGATTTTTTTGCTGATACTTTGCTTAGAAATTTTGTACTTTCTTTTCAAATATGATAACGGAGTTGATATTTTATATCAAGTGACATCCTATAAGATTTTAATATCAAAGTTATGCTGACTAGGAATAAGATTTTTCTGATACTTCTGTCTGTATCTGGTAGAGCTTGCAGAAAGAAGCCTATACTGTTTAAATATGAAACACTTGACTATAAAAATTAATTTATCATAGGCAAGAACTTAATATCAAATTGTATTTTAGAGCAGATAACAGCTTCTTCATATATTTTATTAATTTACCTTTATCAACTGGGTTCTTCAACAACTGCAACGATTGGATCCACGTGTTTTATTCTGTTTGATTATTATTCTCTTATGTTTGAAATGAAGTTGGAACTTAACTTTTTAGATTTTTCTGCTTGTTACATGAACCAGCTTTGTTATGCTGTTCTGAATTAATCCACCTGTTCATTTCAAACCATCTGTGAGCAAATCTTTTAGTTTTATTGCAATCTTTTAAATGGATATTTTATTTACATTTTAGATATTATCCCCTTACCCCATTTCACCCAGAAACCTTATTCCCATGTCACACAGAAACCTCCTACCCCATTCTCCCTCCTCCTGCTTCTATAAGGATGTGTCCCCACTCACCCCACCACTCCCACTTCCCCACCCTCGAATTCCCCCACACTGGGTGTCCAGCCTTCATGGGACCAAGGATATCCTCTCCCATCTATGCTCTACATTGCCATCCTCCCTTACATATACAGTTGAAGCCATGGGTCCCTCCCAATGTGCTCCCAGGCTGATGGTTTAGACCCTGGGAGCTCTAGTTTGTTGGTATTGTTGCTCTCCCCATGGGGCTGCAAACTCCTTCAGCTCCTTCAGTTTTCTCTCTAACTTCTCCATTGGGAACCTCTAGATCAGTTCAATGGTTAACTCTGGGCATCGAGCTCTGTATATGTCAGGCTCTGGCAGACCTCTAAGGAAACAGCTATATCAGGCTCCTGTCAGCATGCACTTCCTGGCATCCACATCGGCATCTACCTTTGGTGACTGCACATGGGATAAAAACCCAGGTGGAACAGTCTCCAGACGGCCCCTCCTTCAGTTTCTGTCCCACACTTTGTCTCAATATATGCTCCCATGAGTATTTTGTTACTCCTTCTAAGAAGGAACAAAGCACCCACCCTTTAGTCTTCCTTTATCATGAGCTTCATGTGGCCTGTGAGTTGCAGCTTGAGTATTGTGAACTTCTGGGCTAATATCCAATTATCAATGAGTGTATACCATGTGTGTTCTTTTGTGATTGGGTTACCTCACTAAGGATGATATTTTCTAGTTCCATCCATTTACATAAGAATTCTCGAATACATTGTTTTTAATAGCTGAGTAATACTCCATTGTGTAAATATGCCACTATTTCTGTATTCATTTCTCTGTTGAAAAACATCTGAGTTATTTTCAGCTTCTGGCTAATACAAATAAGGCTTCTATGAGCATATTAGAGTATATGTCCTTGTTATATGTTGGAGCATCTTCAGGGTATATGCCCAAGAGTGGTATATCTTGGTCTTCAAGTAATGCTATGTTTCTGAGGAACTGCCATACTGATTTCCAGAGTGGTTGTACCAGCTTGCAATCCCACCAACAATGGAGGAGTGTTCCTCTTTCTTCACATCTTCTCCAGCATCTGCTATCACCTGAGTTTTTGATCTTAGCCATTCTGACTGGTGTGAGGTAGAATCTCAAGGTTTTTTGATTTGCATTTCCCTGATTACTAAGGATGCTGAACATTTCTTTAGGTGCTTCTTGGCCATCCGAGTTTCCTCAGATAAGAATTCTTTGTTTAACTCTGTACCCCATTTTAATAGGGTTATTTGGTTGTTTGGAGTCTAATTTCTTGAGTTCTTTGTATATACCTTCTATCAGATGTGGGATTGGTGAAGATCTTTTCCCAATCTGTTGGTTGCTGTTTTATCCTATTGGCAGTGTTCTTTGCCTCACAGAAACTTTGCAGTTTTATTAGGTCCCATTTGTCAATTCTTGATCTTAGACCATCAGCCACTAGTGTTCATACTTGTTACTTTTCTTTTCTGTGTATTTAAGGTTAATATTTGCCATTGTGTTTCTTTGGACATAATTTGGAGTTTTAATTTAGTCTCTCTCATTTTTTGTTAGACATTGTTCTTTTATAATGTACAGTTAACATTAATACATAGCTTTATATTAATTTAAGATATTTTGTTATATTATGCATTCTCTTCTTAGTAGTATATATTTCCCTGTTAGATTATTATTTTACTTGTTTCTTATAAGTTTTTAGACTTAAGTGGATTTTGAAAAGCTTTAACATAATGAAAATGATCAACACATTTAAATAGTAATTAATATTAATACATTGTTACATTTTCCTAATAATTCAGAAAGTGAATTTCTATTTTGCACTTAGTAGGGACTATCTCTTAATTTTCCTATGAAATTTTATTTCTAAATAATAGGCACTGACCATTGCTGCCTCTGTCACCCCTATTTTCCTAACATTATCTCCTCTGAATGTTCTGAGATCACCTACTGACAGACTTTGATAATAGTTACAAGTAGATAAAGCAGGATTCTGCTTTGCAGTAGCAGTAGTCTAAATATCTCTTGCAGAGAGATGATAGTTCCCTCTGAGATCGCCTGCCAAGTGTGCATAAACCTAGCTCCAGATACTACTTTTTTCTTTTTCATAGAAAACCACATGGTCACTCATAAAAACAGACATAAGATTAATAAAGTTTACCCTCAAGAACTAGATCCTCATGTGTCTCAGGACCACCTATAATACAAATTTCATACATACAGCAGGTTGATGATCCACTGCCTAGGACTTCAAAGTGTAGGGGAGTATCAAGTACAAATGTTTCTAAAGTTATGAGTGATCCACTTTGCTACAAGTAACTTTACAATTTCTATGTTATTATGATGGCTAATATTAATTATTTACTTGACAAAATAATCAAGAATCATTTGAGGGGTGGTCTCTGAGAGTGTCTGTGATTATCATGAATAATAGGGGGTTGAAGAAATACCCACTGTGGGTGGTACCATTCCCTAGCTGGAACTCTGACCTTTATAAGAGTCGAGACAGTGAGATGAGCACTAGATTTCATTAACTACTTTCAGTTCCTGCTGTGGGTATGTTAGGAACAATTGTTTCAAACGCCTGCATCTTTTACATCCCTTCAATAATAGGCTGTCCCTCGGGATTGTGAGGCAAAAAACCTCTTCCTTAAGTTTCTTTAATCAAGGTAGTTCATCACATCATCAGAACAAATACCAAGACACCAATTCTTCTCACATTCTCATACACATATACAAACAGAAATATTTTTTAAGAATTAATGATTTTACATGTTAGCTATCTTCTTAATATATGTTAAATATATTGAAACATATATTCTATTGCCATAACTTGATAACTCATGGTTTTATTGGCCTTTGCATAGAGACTATTGTTAAGAACACAAGCAACTAGTTTGTGTACTATTAATGAGCATTCTAAAAAAATTAAAGAACCAATTTGTATTATACATTTATATGTAGTTATCATAAAAGAAGGTAACATACAATTGAAAAAATATATAATCAATATTTGTTTAGCTTGGTATGTCAGTTTGACATTAAATAAAATGTTTTTAGAGATATAAATACTTATATCTCTACATAACTAAAATATCATTTAGTTAATTTCTAGGACATACTTTCCATTTAACATACTTTCTGTGTTCTTTATTTTTTGTTGATTAAAATTAATATTAGGCACTTGTTCCATGAGAGATTTTGTCAAAACTAAGACTATATATTTTTAATAACACAGCAATATTAATATCACCTTTAAAAAATGTACATATGTAATACATTTAATGTTAATTTTCAAAATTGATTGCTTATATAAAAAACTCTAAGTCACATGTACTTTAATAGAAACAATAGTTCCCATTTATTTTTTTTATTGAATGTTATATTTACATAAATAGAAATGGATGGAACTAGAAATTATCATCCTGAGTGAGTTAACCCAATCACAAAAGAACACACATGGTATTTACTCACTGATAAGCGGATGTTATCCCAAAAGCTTGGAATAGCCAAGACTCAACCTGCAGACCACATGAAGCTCATGAAGAAGAAAGACCAAGTGTTGATGCCTCAGTCCTACTGAGAAGGAGTAACAAAAATACTCAAGGGAACAAATATGGAAACAAAGTGTGGGACAGAAACTGAAGGAGGGGCCATCTGGAGACAATTTCACCTGTGACTCCATCCCAGGTACAGTCACCAAAGGTAGACACTGATGTGGATGGCAGGGAGTGCATGGGGACAAGAGCCTGATACAGCTGTCTCCGTAGTGGTCTACCAGAGGCTGACACATTCAGAGGCCGATGTTCATAGCTAACCACTGATTTGATCAAGGATTTCCCAATGGAGACGTTAAAAACAAAAATAGATCCTATTTATAATAAATTTTTTTGTATAAATATTATATATATTTGCAACTGAATCTCATAATGGGATACGGTTCATTTTTAAATGATGAACATGTTGATAGAAATTCAGAGCAAATACTGACACCTTTAAAAAAATTGTTATGAAAGTAATAGCTTTCTTTGTTTATGATAATATAAAATTAACATAAGATGAATAAGTTTTAGAAAACTACTTACCATTTTCTATCAATGAATTTTGCTGTTATGTTTATTTTTATTTTGCTCACCTTAACTTATTAAATAGCACATCCATTTTTTAAATATTTTTATAGATGTCCTGTAGACACTGAAGTTGTTCCTACGCATGGATAATAAAATATCCCCTGTTTCTGGCTCATTAACTGAAATAGTAATCATTCTTGACCATGTGGTGTGATTGTTTTCTTCATAAAAGGACTGCCCTGTGAAGCTTATGCTAGGACTGTCATGAGGTAGCTAACAATTGGAGTGATGTTGAGAAGAAAGTCATAACACTTCTTTGTCTACTACCAGATGTAGAAACAAGCATGGGTATAACACAGTCAAAAATAACTACACAGTCCCAAGGCTACCTTAAGGTCAGAATCTACAGAATCAAGGTTTTGAAAAAAATCACATTTTCCCAATCAGCATACTATTTAAATTATAGGTTTCAGTTTGTTCACCAATATTTTTATTTCAATTTACTTTTTAATACAAAAAAATCCATTTGGTTCTGTAGCTTGTTCAGACATACTTGTTAATTTTTATATCACTGAATAACTAGTAGCTCAGAGAAGAGTCTAAGAATGAATGCTTATTCTATTTTTCCCAAAATATGAATAGAAATGGCTAATTCATAATTTTTATTTACTAAAATTTTCTAAATAAAGTATATTGTTAATCATAAATTTATTTGTGTATTAGTTCAAATACATACATACAGTAATTTTATACATATTACTTTATACATTGATACAACACTCATGTTAACATACCCATATACAGAAACCCATGCAAGCAATTAAAAATAAAATAATCATCAAAATAAAAAAAAAGGTTCCAAGAGATCAAGAGACCTTACACATTAATAATTAAGGTTCAATTAAAAATAGTCATTAATTATAAGTACATGTTTAAAGACACATTATCAAACCACAGGATAAAAATGACAAGGTCTAAAGGACATTCTTGAAACCTTATGGTAGTAATATATTCATTGTTTTCATACTCTTGAGTGATTGTGACTATTATTTTTAAGAGAGAACATATCTTAAGCCACAAATTGTTTTTAAATAGGTTCACTTATTTATTATGTTCTGCATATGAATTCCATGTCTGCCTGTATATATGTACACCATATACATACCTAGTACCCATAGAGGCTAAATCAAGGCATTGGATTTCCCTGTACAGGACTATTAGCTGTCACATAGATTCTGTGATCTGAATCTATGTCTTCTGCAAGAGTCACAGGTCTTCCTAACTCTGTGCCATCTACTCGTCCCCAGGAAATTGCTCTTTAAAATAAGAAATAAATTACCTTCTCTGTTTATATTGGTATAAAAGCAAAAATAATTTACAAAATTAGAACTAGGAAGGTGTACCAAATTTTGGAAATTCTGATTATGACATACCCATATACACACAGGTATATAATCCATAGAAAAGAAAAACCAAATACAATTTTTAAAATGCTGGAAAACAAACTTTTTAATAAAAAATTACAAGAATAGATCTCCTTAAAAACAATGCTGATAATTTACTAATATATTAATAATAAAAATCAATAAGTATTTAAAATCAATAGATTAACTTTATAATCAAATAAGTAGGCACTAACTGTAAAAATAGCTAATTAGTTGCAAACACACTAGATGAAGGAAAATAATAAAGATTAAAGTAGAGCCTAATCAAGTCACATCCAACCTCTGAATGTTACAAGGATGACTCAAGTTTTGCCCAACTCTATTGTGTTAAGTTTTCTAGCAGCTGGGTAACCCACAATGCCAAGATCCTTTACTGGTCACACACTTTTTGCCTTCAATAAGTCTGGCTAGTCTAGACTTCACCATCTCAACATCCAAGCTCAGTCCAGGTTGTACATACTGTGTACAAGCCCAATCTGTTGAGTCCTGTCTATTTGTTTTTTCAGCTTTTCACTATCTGCGCATCATTTACACTATCCTGGCCTCTTAAGGGAATATACCAGGAATAGCATAGGGATCTAAGCTTGGAGATCATCAGTGAAAAGATCCAGCCTTTGGTCCGTTGACATCATTTTCAATGCTCCAATTCAGAATCATCAATGTATCTGAAGGATTTTTCTATGTATTCATGATACCTTATCTGAAACCAACCCAGTTTGGGCAGCAGCAACATAAAACAAACAAACCTTGGCTAGACTCACCAGAAACAACGTATAATCAGAAACACAGACATTAAAACAGCTATATATCTTAACAACTACAAAGTAAAGGCCAAGACAATCTATAAGTCCTTCAAAATGATTCTCAAATGAGAAGTGCTTTAGGAAACATGACTTAAATGAACAATTATAAATTTTACCAAAGAAGTCAAGGAATTTAAAAAAGACATTAAAAAAAAAAACCTAACTAAACCAAACCAAACCAAACAAACAATAATCCCAGCTCCACAAACTTATAGAGAGTAGCAATTAATGCCCCAGTGATCTTCATGAAGACACAAATACAGCTGAATGATATTACAACGACAATGCTGGATTTGAAAAGTTAGTTCCATAAATAAATAGAAATATCAAAGTCATCTCAACATGAAATGAAATAGTAATGAAAACTTCAGTAATCCAAGTAGTCTTTTAATTATATGCATAAATGAAGGAGAAGTATAACAGGTCAAGCACACAGACCAGATCTTCAAAGAGATTATAGAAAAACCTTTCTTAATTAAGAAAAGACATACCCATACAGATCTATTTTCAGTAATAAAAAAGAAACACAATATCATCAAATGAAAAAGACTAGAAACAACAAAACAAAAACATCACAGAGCATATTATAGTTTATATACTGAAACTTGAAAGAACTACTAGTGAAAGTTTCAATTTAAAAAAAAAAATCACATAAAAGTGAAAACCCATCAGAATAACATATGAGTTCTCAATGAAAACAAAAGTTAAAAGACACAGAAAGATATGCATTCTTAGTTTGGGTTTTACTGCTATGAACAGATACTATGACAAAGGCAAATCTTATAAAGGACAATATTTAATTGGGGCTGACTTATAGGTTCAGAGGTTCAATCCAGTATCTTGAAGGCAGGAACATGGTAGCTTCCAGGCAGGTATGGTACAAAAGAAGCTGAGAGTTCTACATCTTCATCTGAAGGCTGCTAGCAGAATACTGGCTTCCAGGAAGCTAGGATGAGGATCTCATAGCCAACACCGATAGTGAGACACCTACTCCAATAGTTCTACTCCCTGAGCCAAGGTTATACAAACCATCACATTCCATTCCTTGGCTTATTTAAGCATATGAGTCTATGGGGGGGGGGGGGGGAGGCATACCTAAATATAACATAATGCAAAATACATTTAGTACAACTTCAAAAACCCCAAATAGTCTATAGCAGTCTCAATATTAAAAGTTTAAAGATCAGAGTCTCTTCTGAGATTTATTTAACCACTTAATTGTAATCCCCAAAGCAAGACAGGAAACCAGCCAGGCAGTCTCAAAACTGAATCTCCATGTCTGATGTCAAAGCAGTCTTCAGCTCTCCATTTCCTTTTTCATCTTTGTTGACTGCAACAAATTTCTTTCTCCTGGACCGGTTTCACTCCCTGTTAGTAGCTTTCCTCAGCAGACAGCCCACAGCTCGAGCATCTTGGGGTCTAACTTCAATGTTACAGTTTCTTTATTCTGTGTCTACATAAACTTCTGCGCTCCTCCAAAAGGTTGAAATTACTTATCCAGCTCTGCCCTCTGCAGCACTCTAAGGTCAGGTTGATCCACTCCATTGCTGCTGCTGGTTTTGGTGATAATCCAGTGGTGCTGACATCTCCACTACACTGGTGTCTTCCACTGCAGCTATGTTTCACCAGTAGCCTCTCATAGGTTCTCCTCACAGTGCCAAGCCTCAACTTCTTTGCATGACCCCTTTAGTCCTGGACCATCAACAACTACTGAGGCTGCACCTCCACCAGTGGCCTTCCATGACCTCTCTCTTTGTCAAACCTCAACTGCTCTTCATGACCTCTTCATGTCTTCAAAACCAGTACCACCTGGGTGACTCTTACACAGTACCAAGTGAAGCTGTAGCAAGAGCAACAGCCTTGGCTTTCTATGGAACACAGCTTCTTTATGCTCTCAGAAAAGACTTCACCTCAGTGGTGCTGGTCTCTTCTTAATCACCACTAATTTCTTAGCCCCAGATAACCAGCATCAATTATCCGAGTAGTTCCTTATATTTTTCACTCGAAAGCCAGAACCACATCACTGAAGCTACTGTGTTCTGCAGCTTGTTGAGGCTGAAATATGACACCCCCCCCCCTTATTCTATTACCAGCTTTCTGTTTTCTAACTCAGCCTCTGCCTGAGCTTGGATTTCCTGGAATTTGCTCTGTAGACAGATCTTGAACTCAGATATCTGCACGGCTCTGTCTCCTGCAATGCTGGGATTAAAGGCATATACAACCATGCTTGATTTTAAGTTGCTCTTCCCCTAGAAACTGCTTTGTCCCAGGCTGGCCTTGAACTCAGATCTATTTGGCTTTTGTCTCCTTGGATTAAAGGTATGTGCCACCATGAGTGGATCTAAATTTAGCTGGTTAAATCTTGTCCTCAAATCCCTTAATCTGTTATTGGCCCTAAACCACAACATTTAGTTGCATTTCATTTCCTGGTGCTCCTTTAATATTTGAACCAGATATTTTATGTTTTTCATTTCTAAGCTTGCTATGCATGTTCAAGACACTACTCATTATACGCAGTCTCTGCTGAGCTTTTTTGAGACTTTCTTTACCAATGCAATTAATATAAATCTCTTTATCTTAGACTTGGGTAGACTTTTCAGATAAGGGCAAAAAGATTCATAATATTAACAAAAATATCAAAAAAAAACCAAAACAAAACAGTCTCTTTGGCCATATATTAAAGTTCTTCTCCACTGAAACCTCTTGGGCCAGCAGGCCTACACAGCTCAAATGACCCTCAGCACCACTGTCTTCTATATTCCTAGGAGGTTGACCCATTAAGCCCCACTAAGCATTCCATAGTTTTCCAAATCCAAAGTCCTAAAATACACATTCTGGAAAACAAAAGCATAGTCTGGCCTATCACAGCAATACCCCAGTCCCTGGTACCAACTTCTTTCTTAGTTTGGGTTTTACTTATGTGAATAGATGCCATAACCAAGGCAAGTCTGATGAAGGACAACATTTAATTGGGGTTGGCTTACAGATTCAGAGGTTCAGTTCAGTATCATCAAGGCAGGAACTTGGGAGCAAACAGGCAGGCATGCTACAGGAGGAGCTGAGAGTCCTACATCTTGTGCCCAGATTAAAAAAACCCCAAAGAGACTGTCAGGAACCACAACTCCTATGTAGGCACTTGAGAGTCTTTGTTTAATCTGAAGCTTGGTCCACAAACCTTCCTGAAGGAACAAGGAGAGTAATCTCCAGGCCTAGATGAAGGAGGTTTATAAAGGACAAAACCAAGCCAAGTTTTTTAAGCCTTGGCATTACATGAAAGGGTAAAGGAATGTTGGTCTTTAAGCTTATTTGTTTATAGCACCTGGTTAAACTACAAGGAGGAAGCATATATCTAAAAATGGAACATCTTAACCTGGGAAAAACTTATGTTTTCTTAGCCCACTCTGTTGTGTTCAGCCAGGTGTAGTTGTTGTGTCTATTTTGTTATTGCCAGGGACATTTTGTGTTTTTTCTGAGACCTCAACGGAGGGGGTCATGTCTCTCTAAGGGCAAGTTAACTTAAAATGGAGTCTTAAGGACTAAGTGTAGCTTTTTCTGTTACCCCAGTCTCTTCAATCTGAAGGCTTCCTGCAGAATACTGGCTTCTAGGCAGCTAGGATGAGGGTCTTATAGTCCACACCCACAGTGACACACCTACTCCAATAGTGTCACTCCCTGGGCAGAGCATATACAAACTATCACATATGGCCATATTCTAAAATATCACAGATGGCAATTGAGACTTCTGTACCCAGCCAAAATATCTATAGTAGTTGGAGGAGAAACACACTTTTACCACAATATATACAGGCTAAAAAATTCATGTCCTCCAATCAGTCTTAAAGGGAATATTGGAAGCAATACTACAGACAGAAGAGTGGAAAAGGCGTGATTAATAGACTATAGAAAGAAAACATATGAGCTCTGGTGACAGAATCACTGAATATACGTACTAACACATACAACAAAACAACAGTTAGATGGCAAAATTCAGTACCCTGTCTAAATAATATATTTCAACACTGATGGGTTCAAGTTCAAAATCAAAACTCCCAGCTTAGCTGAATGAACTAAGACAGGAAATAAGTCTTTCTGCTGTCTAGAAGAAACTCAGTTTAAAAAAAGGCACCACTTGAAAGTGAAAGTATGGAAAGAAACATTCAGAGCAAATGGGAACAGGAGGCAGTTAGGAGTAACTACATTAATCGTTTTTGTGAAAATAGACTTCGAACTCAAACAAAAGAAGTAGCAAATGAATTTTAAGTAATCACACAAAATCATGGAGATTAAACAAAACATTACTGAATGATGAACTGATCAAAGCAAAATACAGAAATAAATGAAATCACTGCCAAAATAAATAAAAATGAAAATAAAACAAACAAAAACTCTAGGAAACATTAAAATGGATTCCTGAGAGGAAAGTTTATAGCTCTCAGCACCTGTATGATTTCAGTTAAACAAAATAATGATTCTCTAAGATAATTCAAACATCCATAACATTAATTTTTTTGTCTTCTCTTCCATACTCCCTCTTTTTTTTTTTTTTTTTTTTTTTTTTTTTTTTTTTTTTTTTTTTTTTTTTTTTTTTTTTTTTTGGCTGTTTTTCGAGACAGGGTGACAGAGTTTCTCTGTGTAGCTCTGGCTGTCCTGGAAGTCACTCTGTAGACCAGGCTAGCCTCGAACTCAGAAATCCACCTGCCTCTGCCTCCCAAGTGCTGAGATTAAAGGCCTGCGCCACCACCACCCGGCTCTTCCATACTCTCGATATTAATCTTTGTTCTGGATTTGATCTAACAGTACTTATGTCAATTTGGTACCCAAATTATACTGGAATCCATGTGTTTGCATGTAAGATGCTGAGGGACCCAGCCCTAGTTGATATAAATTGGTAAATAAAGTTGCCAGTAGCTAATGGTTGGACAGGGTGACCGAGGTGGGACTTTTGGGATTCTCAGACAAGGGACCAGGAGAGAGAGGGAAAAAAAAGCCACCATGCTAAAAAAGAAGTAGCTGCTGTGCCTGAGAAGCAGGACAGAAAAACAGCCAGCATGTAAGATCCTGGGAAGAGTGGCCCCAAACTGCCCTCCCTACTGAGTCTATAGCAACAGTGGTAAAATATGGATATTAGTAAGTAATAACTTGGGAATATCAGAGGGAAGGTGTTAGCTACATGAAGGTTTGGGAGTGGCTCAACCATTGAGCTGTTTAAGAGATATTAACATAGAAGGCTGTGTGTGTGTGTGTGTGTGTGTGTGTGTGTGTGTGTGTGTGTCTGCCTTTCATTCAAGAAAACATTGGGGCAGGTAGCAAGGAATGAGGAAATGCACCACAGCTATCAGGTCAATTTTAGTAGAGATTAATTGGCAACTGCAACAGTCCCCCTCACTATCCACCTAAATCATAAAGTTCTCATCCAGGTTTTATATATATATATATATATATATATATATATATATATATATATATATAGAGAGAGAGAGAGAGAGAGAGAGAGAGAGAGAGAGAAAGAGTACAAGTCCATTGCTTACATATACCGTGTTTTAGTTATCCACTTATTTGTTGAAAGACATTTAGCATGTTTCTGTTTTCTACTTATTGTGAACAAAGAAGTGACATAGACTTTGCTGACAAAGTGTCTTTGGCATAGTCTATCCAGTCCTTTGTGCATATAGCTAGTAGTAGTATACCCTGGTCATATGGTATATATGTTTTTAATTATTTGTCATACTGATTTCCCAAAGAGCTGCACTCATTTTCAGTTTACCAGCACTGAATGATGGTCCCTGCCTCTCCACACTTCTTCCAGTGTTTGTTAACCCTTGGTGTTTATAATTTTGACAGCCTTAATAGGAAAAGATGAAAAGTCAAAGACATTTTAATTTGCATTTGCCTAATTACTGAGGGAATTGAACACTTTTTTAGTGCACATTTCTTAGCCATTTTATTTCTATGTTTGAACACCTATAGATAAGGCACTCTTCCCTTATCAAAGAAACTTCCTTTGCAGTAAACAGAGATCAGGAAAGGTACCCAGAGCTGACCAAACTGCTGAGGTGAACTGACCATAGAATTCCAGAAACAACTGATATATTTACAAGGCAACCCTTCACACCTAATGCTCAGGTAATATTTTAGAAGAGGGAGCTACAAGACAGTAAGATCAGAAGACAAAGAAGTCAGCTGCAAGATTGTGTCATTTATTTATTTCCAAGAAATTTCACTCATGGAAATGACAATATGGCTCCCTATTTAATAAGACTTCAATAATGATGCAGGTTGGCTGCTTGAGTAGATAGAGAAAATCTCAAAAGCCCTCACCTAAATGAAGAGCTGTAAATAATTAATGACTGGTGAAAGGGAGAATCAAGTCTTCTCCAGGGATCAGTCATCTAAATCAGTATCCAGTACTGGGTGATCAGCCCTATATACATATATACAATAGTAAATGGACTTACCAAGTTGTAATGTTGTGTATATACACACACACGTAATAATTTAATAAAAAATTAAAGTATGTTATTTTGAGATTGAGGAACATGGGCAAGTTGAAAAGAAGAGGCACGAATGATGTGAATATAGTACAAATATAAAATCTCAAATAAATAATAATATCAATATAACACTGTGGAGAGCCGAAAGAAGGCAGCTTCCAACATGGATAGAGCAGTCCCCGACATTTTGGCCCCCAAGCGTGAGGCAGAGCAGGCTGCAACATAGCACCACATGGAAGCCTCATAAAAAGTCTTTAATAAGTCATAAAATAGTTTTATTAAAATCTTTCCCACTCCCCAATAAAGATATTAATTTGCTTGCTTTCGGAATGAAATAAGATACAATAAAGGAGAAATTCTAAAAGTCCATGTACATATATGTTATGTTTCTGATCATTAATTCACATTCTTAAAAAACCTCTAACATTTATATCTGAGGGGTGATAATCTGAGAGAATTTATTGTGAAGCATGGTATAAGAGGTAAATGATGAAAAGGAATCTAGTCAAGTCAGATTTCTCCTTTTCTGTTCTACCTTTGATCACTGTACTATTAAAGGTGAAAGAATCAAAAGTCATATTTGCAGAAAGAAGAGACAGAAATAGAAATAATAAAACAAGTTTATTTCCTCCTCTCCACAGTTAAAAATTATTTCCTAGTGTAGAAGTCATTGAGGAAAGATAAACAGCAGTGCTGAAAGAAACTGAATATTGTATTAATTATTAAATGATCTTTGCCATTCTGATTGGTGTAAAGTGGAAACTCAATGTCATTTGATTTGTATTTCTCTGATAACTAAGGATGTTCAATGTTCTTTTAAGGTCTTCTCTTACATTTGAGATTTCCCTGTTGAGAATTATCTGTTTAGCTCTGTACTCCATTTATAAATTCATTTTATCTATCTATCTATCTATCTATCTATCTATCTATCTATCTATCTATCTATCTATCTATCTATTTAGAGTCTAAGTTCATGAGTTCTTTACATATTTTGTATATTAGCCCTCTGTCAGATATAGGGTTTGTTAAAAATCTTTCCCAACCTGTAGGCTGCCATTTTGTCCTATTGACCACGTACTTTGCCTTACAGATTTTTTTTTTTTTAATTTCATGAGGTCCCATTTGTCATTCTGTTCAGGAAATTTTCTCCTGTGCCAACATGTTCAAGGCTACTTTCCTCTTTCTCTTTGATTAGATTCAGTGTATCCAGTTTTATGTTGATGTTCTTGATCCATTTGGACTTGTGGTTTGTACAGGGTGAAAATATGGATTTATTTGCATTGTTCTGCATACAGACACCTAGTTAGAGCAGTACCATGTGTTGAAGATGCTTTCCTTTTTCTATTGTATGGTTTTGAATACTTTGTCAAAATATCCAGTGTCCATAGGTATGTGGATTTATTTCTGAGATTCTGATTTTATTTCACTATTCAACCTGTTTGTTTCTGTACCAATGCCATGTGGTTTTTATCACTATTGCTCTGTAGTACAGCTTGAAGGCAGGAATGGTAATTCATCCAGAGGTTCTTTTATTGTTCAGGATTGTTTTGCTTATTTTGGGTTTGTTTGTTTGTTTTTCTATATGAAGTTAAGAATTTCTCTTTCAAGGTCTATAAAAAGTGTGTTGGAGTTTTGATGAGAATTGTATTGAATCTATAGATTGCTTTTGGTAAGATGACAAGGGTCAAAACTTCAAGTGACAGCACATGATGGCATGGATGTGGATAAAAGGGAACACTTCAACTGCTGGTGGGACTATAAACTTATACAATCATTCTGGAAATCAATCTGGTAGTTTCTCATAAAATTGGACATAGTACTACCTGAGGACCCATCTATACCACTCCTGGGCATATATCCAAAAGATGTTCCACCATAAAAGAAGGACACTTGCTTAACTTTGTTTTATCAACTTTACTCATAATCATCAGAAACTAGAAGCAACCCAGGTGTCCAGCAACTGAAGAATTTATATAGAAAATGTTATTAATTTACATATGGAATGCTATTCATCTGTTAAAAGCAAGGGCATCATGAATTTTGAGACAAATTTGTGGAAATAGAAAATATCATTCTCAGTGTGGTAACTTAGATTAAGGACCTACATGGCGCGTACTCACTGATAAGTGGATATTAGCTAAAATGTACAGAATACCCATGATACATCTCATAGACCCAATGAAGATAAATAAGAAGGAATGTCCCAGTGAGAATGTTTGAATCTCACTTAGAAGGGTGAACAAAATAGTCATGGGAAGCAGAGGGAAGGAGGGAATTGGGTGGGAGAGGAAAGAAGAAGGGGAAAAGTGAGACAGGATTGTTTCTGGAAAAAGACAGGAAAGACTCCAAGAAGACTAGAAGAATGAATGAAAATATGGAGTTGCAGGAAGTAGGAATGGGGGGAATCTCTAGGAAGTCCAAGAGATCTGGGATGGGAGAGGCTCCCTGGATTCAGTGAGGCTGACCTTAGCCGAAATGATCAACACTATGTATATGAAACCTGAAGAGATTACCTCCAGTAGTCAAACAGGATACCCAGTGGAGGGATGGGAACACCAACCCACCTACAAAACATTCAACCAAAAATTGTTTCTGTCTGCAATTAGTACAGAGAGAAAGATGGAGAATAGATTGAGAGAAAGTCTGACCAGTGACTGACCCAACTCGCGGCCTATACCATGGAGATGCACCATTCCCTGATAGTTTTAGTGATGCTATATTGTGCTTCCAAACAGGAGCTTAGCATAGCTGTCCTCTGAAAGACTCAACCTGGCAGCTGAGTGAAACAAATGCAGATACTCAGAGTCAAACATGAAAAAGAGGTTGAGGACCCCTATGGAAGAGTTAGGGGATAGATTGAAGGTATTGAAGGTACCCGCAAGAAGACTAGCAGTGTCAACTAACCTGGACCATTGGGAGATCCCAGTGACTAAGCCATAAACCAAAGAGCATACTGGGCGGTTCTGTAAAACCTGACACCTATGCAGCAGAGGGGTGCCTTGTCTGGCCTCAGTGGGAGAGAATGTGCCTAATTCTACAGAGTTGCAGCAGAGTAGGGGATCATTGGGTGGCTGTGAACCCTCTTAAAGTTGAAAGGGAAGTGGGACAGGGGCAGCATTTGGGATATAAACATATAAATAATTTTTAAAAAAATATTAAATGAAATCTGACATCTAAATTACTGAAGCAAATTAGTGTCTTAAATATTTAAATTGGAACATTTCTGATTTTGTTTTATTTCATTTAACATTCTACTTTTGCTCTTTTCTTTGCTTCTAAGTCCTTGATAACCTACATTGGAAGCAAGTGAAACTTTCAGTTTTCTCTTTAACACCATGTGCATAGACACCCCCAGACCCATATGTTAACACACACACACACACACACACACACACACACACACACACACACCATGCAAAGATACTAACACACTTGTAAGCATGGATTTAGGACATTTTTCATATCACCTAAATATATTTTTTCTCAATCACTGCCAAGGACAAATATTATACTATAACAATTTTAAGTCTGGAACTTGACAAAGATCAAATAGTAAATAAAAGAATTGATTGTAGCTTCTGAATTTTGAGCTAAAGTTTCTAGCCCAAGGTCTGCTGACTGTTGCACAGTCCCTCCCAAAGATCAGGATCAAAATGTGTGCTTTCATGATTTTATAGTTCATCAGGCATTTGGTAGAGGATGCGTAGGCATGTTTGTTTTCTATATACAGGAGAGCTGACAAGTGGGAATGTATCCAGGCAGGAAGAAATGAAGAGCTGAGTTAAAATATTATAAGTGGAAACTGATAAAAGTGAAAAATAATGAGGTGACCGAATCCAGAAAAAGCTGAGTAGGAGAAATAACCATATAATTATGTCCTTTCTCTAACCAGTTTGGAAAAAAAAACTCTGTGACTATTTATTACTAATTAATTTTAGTCTTTGATTTCATACATAAAGGAAATTTCTAGGTGTCTAAAATATATGTGTATATCACTTAAGTATAACTAAAAGTGGAAATACTGAATAAAGATATGTATGTGTTATAAAACCTGTGTCAATACATGGATCTAAGCACATGTTTCTAGAAGTGACTTATGATAGGTGATCTATGAATTTGATATATGAATGGGATGTAAGGTACAAAGCCATATAACACTGAATGAAAATTCTGCCTGCCATAGAGCATGAAGATCCCCTGTTCCTCAAGGAGTCTTGGCATGTGACAATATGCCACTTATACTCCAAGAAGAAAAGGTGAATTTCCTCCTTCTCTTACTGCCATGCCCTTGTCAATCCTTTAGAGTATTCAAAGGCCTTAGTTGAAAGCAAACCTCTTGTTTTATGACTTGGACAAAATTTATTTGTTCTACTTTACCATAATATTATTTGAAAACTGAGGACATTTATAATTTTCAGGATTAATTTAAATAATATGGATAGTCATTCACCCAGAGCCTAGCACTCATAATAAGTTCTTATGAATAATAAAATTCCCATAAATAATGATTAATATATGTTAAGATACACAAAATAATACCATATAAATTATGTCATAGAATTGAACTGGCAGTTTATATAAGTACAGCATAACTGGTGATTTTAACACACTAATGACAGTGTGAAACCCAAATGCACCCCTTAGAGAGGGAGAAGTAGCACAATCACAAACTAATATGCTAACATGAGGTGCACAAAAAATGAACAAGAATGAACCATCCATGGATTTCCAGCTAGATCATTCTATAGAGCTGGTTTGGGGCCAAAAATTACTAATAATGAAGATCCTATAAGATGAAGGCTTTCGGTGAATAAAGGACTCCAAATCAATTTTTAACTCAGTCACATTTAAAGGCATTTTGTCAGGTGTGAAGAAATTTGAGATATCAAAAGATCATATGCAAATTTCCTACATATGATGCTGAAGACCAGTTAATTTTCCATGCATGTGTGATGATGCATGATGCACATTCCAATACTTGAGTATCAGAGGCAAAGAGGACCAAGAGTTCAAAGCTAGCCTCAACTATAAGACAAGTTTGAAGACAGCCTAGACAGCATGAGACCTTGTCACAAAAGATATTAATGTTCCATTTTTCCTGTAGCTAAATATTTTGAAACTGTAATTTTTCCATCATATAAAAAATGAAAATTTGAAACCTATTTCTTGACACATCATTCCATAGGGAATTTCACACAAAAGTAATATTTTAGCAGCAGGCTGGAGGGAAGACTCATTGCCCTGTCAAGTACCAGTTACAAAATTAGACACAGCCTTAAAGGGAATAAATGAGGAATTAAAATGTTTTTGAAGCTGCTCATTTGTCTGAACTTTATTAAAATTTCCATGAAAGGGTAATGATATTGATCGATACATTGTCACATATACAGAATGAAAACAATATGAACAGAAAAATGATAAATGATTTCATCTTAAAATTAACATTACCAATGGCTAATGCTATCCATATAATATTTAGCTGAAATAATCATATGGTATACTTTTATTTCTAAAGAAATACAGTTATTTTAGAGAAATATGAGAAAACTAAAACCTTTTATACTTACTTGAAAGAGGTCTTATTAACAAGATTTTAATTTGAAATTATGTCTTTACTATGACTGTTATTAATACTTAAGGTTTGAATGCATTTGCCTTGGCATATAGTCTATATTATATGTCAGGAGTAATTATATCCTTTGCTTAAAAAATTATCATTGGTATTAGTTTTGGTTCTTGAAAACTACAACACCAAATTCTCTAGTTCTTTTTACTTGCACTTATATAGAGGCAGGAAACTAGCAATCTTTATTTTTGTACAATCAAATTTTTAACAGATTTGGATATATTTGTTATTTTCATTATAATATCTCTTATCTCATTGATAGCAAAGAGTATGTTGTGAACATGTCAGTATATTCAAGAATATATGACTGGTCAATACATTAGAGAACAATTTTTAAAGAGTACACATTTTATTTGAATTCCCAAAGAGGTAATTGAGGTTGTTTTCAAAGAAACATCCTTACATAAACAATAGTCCCTTTCCTTAGTGAGAGCAGAGGGTAATACAATACACTAAGAATCTTGGTCCAGCCCTGACTAATTCAGCATAATGTCTTCTGTGGTAATCAGTGCCTGGTATTCACATCTTAATATTTATATTTGCATTAAAATAATCTGTGCTAGTTGGTCACATGGTTTGTCCTCTCACCATTTCTCCTAGAAAGATTAGTCCTGGTTATCTGAGACCATGCTCTGTATGGGATTGAAAAATTGTGAAACTTGACGTTCTTAGTTTTTTAGAGATCTTTATGGAAAGTTTTCATTTTGGAAGCCTAAACTACCTAAACCATTTTTTAACTTTTAATTTTTCCCTAATTAAAAAATATTTTCATTAAAAACTAAAAACTATTATTACTTAAAAGTAAAAAGAATATTTAAATTCTATTATATTTAATAGTTGGATTAAATTATAATTTAATATACATAAGTTTGAGTTCTATTATTAATTTTGAACTAAAATTTTAATTAATATTCATAACCACAAAGTTGTACAAAACAGAGCATGCAAAATATTTGTTATTATAGAAAACAAAAAAATCAGAAATTATTGTATATGTGATAGGAAATATATTATTATTCCCAATAAGCTTCAGCAACATTAATTACCATAAATCTAAGAACTAAAAACTATGTACAGTATTTGTTTTACTAAAAAGACTTTGCTCATATGGTAAAAGAGAGTTATTGAATCATATAAAAATAACCTACATAGCTTGAACAATTTTATTTCCATAACCTCCAAATGCTAGCTCCATTGCCAGAAATTGCTCCTTAAAATAACTTGCTGGAGTTAATTTGATCATTACCACTGTAATTTTAATAAATGCAATTAAAATGCAATACAGCAATTTTAGACTATGCATACTGCCTTTCTATTCTTAGAGGAAGCAAACATATAGATGTATATTCTAGAGGCAGTGTAGGTTTTCAGAAGAATAGTCAAATGTTCTGCTTCTATGTTCTCTCGTTCTAATCTTGAATAATCAGGCTGCTCATTCTATAAATTGTGACAGAAAATTATAGTTTAGCATGCATAACATGTTTAAACTGTGCTTCACAGTAAAAATCAACACACTGTTATTGTTAGCAATAGGAACACATTGAAAGACATAAATCATAAGCTAAATTAGCACACTTATTTATCTTTCTCCACCTCTTCAAAATTTGTGAGTTATTCATGTTTTCTTTTTCAGCTATCTTGTTCAATTAAAATAATGTATATATATTTTCCCATTCTTAAGATATAGATAGATTCATTACTGGTGTCATCCCATCTTTCTCACTCACTAACCTAAGGAAATAAGCATACATGGGCTTTCTTCAACAGTCTGCTTTACTTTTGCTCGGCCACAGTTAAAGTTTACAATTTTGATGCTCATAAAAGTGATCTTTATGTGTCACCTGGGAAGCTGAATTCTTTGAACCAAAGGGAATCAGGAAATCCCCAGAGCAAAGCTTCTTTTAATCTTCTCTTCCCCTGCTTTCTAAGAGCCTCGGAAACAGTTACTCATCACCAGTGATAGGCACAGGAACTAAAATTACTATTTTTTGTGAGGAAAACATGAATACTGAAATATCACTCTGTATATTCTTCTTGGATAATCTTCATCCCAATACAGAGCTTGCCCGATCCCCAGAAAGAAGTAAGGCTGGACCTAGATTCCATGCAGTATACACAACGGGTTTTACTGCACAGCATCGATCCTTCTCACTCTTATTGTTAGCCTTAGTTCTTGTACTTCAATCAATCTCATATTTGCATGACTGTTCTTCATCAAACGTAAATGACTGTAAAGTGGATGATTTTCTTCATGTCTTTAGGCCCTCATGTGTGAAGGTGCTATGCCACATAAAACTTCAAATAAAATTGTTATGCTTTTATAGGGATAGTTGGCTACTTTCAGCTATGACATCCCTATGATGGGTGAGGAAGTGTATCATGCCTTAAACTTACATCTCTGACTTCTTTATTGTTAATATTATTAATAGAGTTTATTTTAAATATCATTGTATGAATTAGAAAACTAATGTATGGAGAATGTTTAGTAAATAAGAAGTTTAAATGTAATAATGGAGGAAATTCATACATAGTATAATATACTTTTCTAACAGGTACTCACGAGCTTGTGTGCATGCATGCATGCATCCATGCATCCATGCGTGCCTGAGAAAAGTATGCATGCACATCAATGCAAATGTGTGAATGAAGGTGTGTGTGTGTGCCATATTGTGTATGTGAAAGTCAGAGGACAAATTTAGGTGTTATTCTTTATCGTCTATCTTGTTTTAGGTAGAATTTCTATGTTATTTTTCTACATTGTACACCAGGCTATTGGGTCCATAACCTTGTAGGAATTCCTCTCTGTCCACTTCCCATCTCTCTAAGGAGGACCTGGATTATAGATGCTTGTGCCATGCATTCAGCTTTTCCATATGTGCAGAGATTTTGAACTCATGCCCTTATATGTTTTTACTTTCTTACAGAAATTTTGCTTACTGAGATTTACTTTCACCCCAGTCACTGGATTTAAAGGTATATTTTTAAAGTATGATTCTCTTTATAAATCAATATTGTCATATAAAGAAAAGTAATGACACAAGGAGTATGAATGACTAACATAAAATAAGGAGATATAAACTTTTGTCTAAAAAAATACTAATAAGCCAGTCTTTTGGGGAGCTGGAGAGAGGCCTTAGTAGTTGAGTGCAGGGTATTCTTTAAGACAACCTGAGGGCCTTTTCTAATACTCTTATAGTTCGAAGAATGACTGCATCTAACTCCAGCTAGAAGATGATCAAAAGCCCTTAGCTTTCATGGGCACCTGCACTCAAAGGCATATAACTAAACAGGGACACACATACAAATACTTAATAAAAAATTGCATGGCATGGTGGTATAAACTTATAATTCCAGTGGCTGGCTAATAAGGACAGGAGGATCAAGAGTCTATGGTTATCCCCAGTGACAAATAAATCAAGATGAGACTGAATTTTATAAGACAAGCCAAAATAAAACCAAGCAAAGCCAGTATAAATAATAACAAGAAGGAGACTGTTCTTGTCCACCAGGTTCATTGTATTTTGACATTTTGAGTTTCTCAGGACTGTTGTATTGATTATATGTTTTTCTGTTTAATAATTTATTTTAATTTTGAAAGTTTCATTTTACACAATGTATATTGATCATTTCTACCTATCATTTATGGTCTCTAACCTTGCCTCCTACTCTTCTCTTACCTCTATATAAACTTTTTACTGCTGTGAATAACCACACAATTTCAATTACAACTAACTCCACATGCATCCCTGTGTGATCATAAACTGAAGCGTAAGCCTAACAGAGCCTTTATTCAAGAGAGGGTGACTCTTCCTTTCTCCTCAACAATCTATTGTCATCAATAGATTGTCAATTGCCTCCAATGGGTGGGAATAAGGGGCTCTAAACCATCGACATTAGAAATTTTGCTGACCAAATTTTTTTGCAGACTCTATAAGCTGATGCCTGGGAATAGCCCAGTCATTTCCATAAGTCATCCTTTTATACTTTACTCTATATTAGCTGATGTTTACACAGTTTTCAACTACATTCTTAGGAAGTTCCCTGAGCCTTGGATGCTGAGATGTTTATATGAGTGACATGATTATAACTGAGCTCTCATTTTCATAATTGTCAGTTTGAACAATTATGGGTCTCTGAATTTATCATTATCTACTACAAAAAGAAATTTCCTTGAACAAAGTTGAGAGCAGTACAAATCTATGTGCATATACATAAAGATTTAGAATATCATTTGACAGAATAATGGTTTTCAGTATAGCAATAATTAGGTTGCCCATGAATCTTATGATTAGGAATGGAGACTCATGAGCTTTTGACAAGAGATCTATTCTTATTTGTGTGAGATCTATTCTTTGAAACAGAATTTGTATCCAAACAGAAGCAGTAGGTTACCCCAGAGCTATTGTGCCATTATTGCACTAGTAGGCACATACTGTCATTAGGTCAGTCTTGTAACAAATAGGGTCCAATACTGAGGAAGGTAGCACAGGTGTTTTTGCATATATAGGAACTAACTTAAATTCTATTGTTTTAAATGTTTAACCTGAAATTTAATGTTGAGGCCCAAGCTCGAGTCCCTGTTCGGGCGCCAAAATAATGTT
The DNA here is from genome assembly GCF_011762505.2 of Arvicanthis niloticus. Classification (NCBI taxonomy): domain Eukaryota; kingdom Metazoa; phylum Chordata; class Mammalia; order Rodentia; family Muridae; genus Arvicanthis; species Arvicanthis niloticus. The sequence continues at coordinate 41,699,730 of NC_047673.1, forward strand.
GGGGACCACACTAGCCCCAAGTTGGGGCGGCCAAAATAAATGTTGCAGCCCAGGCAAAATGTTGAGGCCCGGGCCGACCCACGTTTGGGCGGCCACTGTATCCCGGCCCAAGCTGCTGCTCCGGTCTGCAGGTCGAGGTTCCAGCAAGATCGAGGGTGAGGGCAGACTCTACCTAATGTCTGATGTGTATGAATCTCTCTCTGCTCTGATGTCTGGTTCTGTCTTCTATAGTCTGATTCTAAGCCACGCCTCTAAGTTACACCTTTAATCATGCCCTTAGGTCTTGTCTCTACCTCTGATCTCTGTACTTCTAAGTCACACACCTTTAATCTCACACACCTTTAATCTCACACACCTTTAATCTCAAGGTATCTAAACCAAGATTATCGGAGTGTGCTCAGCTGTTGTAGGCTATTGTAATTCAAGTTTCATGTCAGGGTATATGGCTCAAGATGGCTGCAAAGCTGATAGCCGCTTTCTGCTAAAAGTCGGCCCCCAACAGAAATTCGTCTCAAAAAAGTGGGAAACAAAAATGGGCCATTGGCAGTGGAGATTTTAAGAAAGGCTTCATAGCAAAATACAACCAAAATGGAAATAGAGATGAGAAATACTGGAGAACAAAGGTTCCAGAACCGATGCTAGGGAGAATTAAGTATTAGCAGAAGGCTTAACCAAAATGAAAACAGCTATTATAGGAAGGTGAACTTTTCTAATGTTTCCAAAATACAATTCAAGGGAAGAATAGAACAAATGTGACACACAAAAAAAATGACAGAAACAGTCTCAAGGTTGATAACTTAAAGTATAAGGATGAGAGAGAAGAAATATTACTGGTTCCATAATTGCAACTAAAAATACATAAGAAATTTTTTATGGAAAATCAACTAGATAATAATCTTATTAAAAATATTTAACACATGAAATAAGAGGGTTGAACAGAAGTATCCTGAATGGCTACACATTGCTTCTCCAGAAATACCTAAGTAAAAGAAAAACTTCAACCCCAGTCATCACAAGTTATCTCAATAGGTGTTACGGGGGTTGGGCGAGGAGGAGGAAGGGAGAATGAGAACAAGAACAAGAGAGTGAGAGAGTAAGAGAGCAAGAAAGCGAGGAAGCAAGAGAGCTAGAGAACTTAGAAGACCTCAGAATGGCTCTTGGTTCTCACTGTAGCTAGATTATAAGAGCCTGTAGCTGAATAAACCAATCAATTTAGACATAAGACATAAAGAAACCAGTTTCCAACTGACTAAGAAATTTTCTCCTAACTTGCAGAACACAAATTGTCATGAAACTGCTGAGGGAGAAAAAAATAAATTATGTTTCAGTCATAGTACAACTATTTATAAAATATTACAAAATACTATAAAAAATTCTGGGTCTAGTTAACACTTTTGTACAACAAAAATGTTGTACAACAATAATGTGAATATTGGCTATTATATCATGAAATGTATTGCAAACTTTTCACGTTATACAAATAGACTTTTGTGTTATATTTACTTATTTACCTATTTATTTATTTATTGAGACATAATTTTGGTATATATCCCAGACTAACCTTCAGCTGAAAGAAAGTACTGCTTCTGCTTCCTGATTGAATTAATCATAAGCATGTGCTACTACATGCTTCAGTTGTAGATTTTAAGATAGAGAGGCCTATCACATAATTCTTCAGAGGTGCTTGATGGAGCTTGGTGACATAGTAGCCTCGAGAGCTTGAGAGTCTCTCTCATAGCTCTGATAGCCTGAGCACATTGCTTTGTTCACATATTTTGGTACATTCATTTCAGTTTCCTGTAACACATCACTTACTATATAAAAAAAGGAAAAAATGTTTAAAACAGTGGCTTGAGAAAGGGTTTCGTTGACTTAAGGAGGTGAATATGCAGTTTCTGAAGAAAGAAATCGAAGATCTCAGAAGATGGAAAGATCTCCCATGCTCATGGTTTGGAATGATTAATATAGTAAAAATGGCCATCTTGCTAAAAGCAATCCACAGATTCAATGCAATCCCCATTAAAATTGCAACTCAATTCTTCTTCATAGTGTTAGAGAGAGCAATTTGCAAATTCATTTGCATTAACAAAAAACCCAGGATAGCAAAAACTTTTCACAACAATAAAAGAACTTCTGGGAAAATCACCATTCCTGACCTCAAGTTGTACTATAGAGCAATAGTGATAAACAACAACAAAAACTTCATGGTATTGGTACCTAGATAGGCACGAAGAACAGTGGACTAGAACTGAAGACCCAAAAATGAACCCACACTCCTATGGTCACTTTATATTTGCCAAAGAAGCTAAAACCGTCCAGTACAAAAAAGACAGCATTTTCAACAAATGGTGTTGGTTCAACTAGAATGCAAATAGATCCATCTTATTTCCTTGTACAAAGCTCAAGTCCAGGTGGATAAAGGACCTTCACATAAAACCAGAATCACTGAAAGTGCAGAAAAGCCTAAAACACATGGGCACAGGGGAAATGTTTCTGGCCAGAATACCAGTGGCTTATGCTCTAAGATCAAGAATCAACAAATAGGACCTCATAAAATTGCAAAGCTTCTATAAAGCAGAGGAAATTGTCAATAAGACAAAACAGCAACCAACAGATTGGGAAAAGATCTTTACTAACCCTACATCTGATAGAGGGCTAATATCCAATATATACAAAGAACTCAACAAATTTGACTCTAGAGAATCAAATAATCATATTTAAAAATGAGGTACAGAGCTAAACAAATAATTTTCAAATGAGTAATATGGAATGACCAAGAAGTACCTAAGGCAACAACACCCAGTGTTGCCTAGGAGTCACTAAACTTGTCACATGTTTGCAATTGTGTGGATATTTACAACTCTCTAGAAGTAAAACAGCTATTCTCAAATTGACAAAAGACAAGAATGTGTATACTAACTTGATAAAGAATAAAATGAAAATAAACTTAACATTTTGAAAAATGAAAGAAATATTCAACATCCGTAGTCATGTCAGAATGGCTAAGGTCAAAATCTCAGGTGACAGCAGGTGTTGGCAAGGATGTGGAGAAAGGGAAACATTACTCCATTCTTTGTGGGATTGCATGCTGGTACAACGACTCTGGAAATCAGTCTGGTGGTTCCTCAGAAAACTGGACATAGTATTACCTGAGGACACAGCTATACCACTCTTGGGCATATACCCAAAAAATTCTCCAACACATAACAAAGCCACATGCTTCACTATGTTCATAGCAGCATTATATATAATTGCCAGAAGCTGGAAGAAACCCAGATGCCCTTCAATAGAGAAATAGATACAGAAAATGTGGTATATTTACACAATGGAGTACTATTCAGCCATTTCTGTCTGCTCCTAACAGCTTCCTGTCATGGATTCTAAGAAGAAATTGAGCATCCTTGGAGTTACTCCAGTTGTGCTGTGACAGCCACTAGGCAAGAATTGCCTCTTCCCATCTACAGACAAATTACTGTCCAGAAAAGGACACACTTGCAGAATAGTCGTCTGATTATATCTGCCTAGACAGAGTAATCAGCCCTTAATAATTCTGCATCACTAAGGTCTGTCAGATGATTCTGGGCCAGAAGGCTGAAGATTTGATGCTCCAACGTTTGGTAGTATAGGGGCTTTCCAGGTGTTCAGTGGTCTCTATAAATTGGTTAAGTTTTAGAAGCTATGCTAAGTGCTTCCCATAATTTCAGTTAACTCAGTCATTCTGGATTTCTGACAGGGTTGAAGACCTATAGTCTCATAGCCAATCCTGGCTATTTACTTTAAGAGAAAAGATCTTAGTGAATGGTTTTCAGCTGACATTCATTCTAAAGCCAAGAAAAAAGCCAGGTTCAAAACTAAGTGTTTTAGTTAGGAGAGATGACAAAGGTTCTGGTTAGTCAACAAAATGATGGACTGGGTATTAGGACTATCTAGTACCTCACTGGTACAATTAGGAATAATTATGCTCTAATTGCATTTTGAGAGAAAGTTTTATTTTAACAGGAAGGGTGAAGCTAGGTGATGAGAGAGAGAAAGAGAGGGGGTGCACGGAGGCAGATGTTCATGTGTCTCCACCAGTCAAAGATAGTTTATATATCTAGGTTGGGTATTGGGTTACGCTTCTGATTGAGCATTACCAAACTTATAAAGCCTTTGATTAAGATTTTTAAAAATGTATAAAAGCAAAAAGGAAAAGAGGGCATGGGATAGGGGTTTTCTAGGGAGGGGAAATGGGAAAAGGGGATGGCATCTGAAATGTAAATGAAATATAAAAATAAATAAAAAACAATAAATTTGTGAAATTCTTAGGCAAATGGATGGAACTAGACAATATCATTGAGTGAGGTAACTCAATCACAAATGAACACACATGGCATTCACTCACTCATAAATGGATAAATGGATATTAGCCCAAAAGCTTGGAATACCCAAGATACAATTCACAGACCACATTAAGCTCATGAAGAAAGAAGCCCAAAGCTTGGGTGCTTCGATCCTTCTTAAAAAGGGGAACAAAATACTCATGGGAGCAAATAAGGAGACAAAGTGTGGAACAGAGTCTTAAGGAAAGGCCATCCAGATACTGCCTCACCTAGGAATCCTTTCCATATACAGTTGCCAAATGCAATCATTATTGTGGATGCCAAGAAGTGCATGCTAACAGGAGCCTGGTATAGCTGTCTCCTGAGAAGCTCTTTTAGAGCCTGACAAATACATAGGTGGATGCTCACAGCCAACCATTGGACTGAGCATGGGGTCCTCAATGGAGGTGTTACAGAAAGGACTTAAAGAGCTGAAGGGGTTTGTAACCCCATAGGAAGAACAACAATATCAACCAACCAGACCCCTCAGAGCTCCCAGGGACTATACTGCCAACCAAGGAGTATACATGGAGGGACCCATGTCTCCAGCAGCATGTGTAGCAGAGGATATCCTTGTCGGGCATCAATGGGAAGAGAGGCCCTTTGTCCTGTGGAGGTTTGATGCCCCAGTGTAGGGGAATTCAAGGGCAGGAAGATGGGCATAAGTAAGTGGGGGAACATCCTCATAGAAGCAGGGGGAAGGGAGATGGAACAGGAGTTTTTCGGGGAGTGGCAGAGTGGGGGGAGACTATTGGGAAAGGAGATAACATTTGAAATGTAAATAAAGGTATCCTTTTTTTTAAAAAAAAAAAGGAGGAGAATATGTAGATACAGCTCTAAACCTATCTGCAAGAGAGTTGGGAAAGTCTCTTTTTGAGTAAACAGAGCTCATCTCTGACAAGCAATCCTATATGTCATATATTTGTCTGTCTGTACTTCAAGTTTTTGTCTTCAAAAGCTACAAGAAATACCGACTATCATTAAATTCTCACAGAAGCAACAGTGTACTCTCACATTTTGCCATTCCCATTTGCATTTCTTTGCTGCTGTATGGCCTTCCATTTGGTATGATTATGTTCTAATTAACTTTTTATACACAAGCAAAAGAGAAAAGACAGACTATTTACACATTTTTAAAATATGAACAAAAAGAATAAAGATAGGAAAACTATTGTAAACTATTTCCTCATATCAAACATGGAATAGTTTGGTTAGAATAAATAATTACAAGACATTGATGAAAAGTACAAAGAAATCAGTAAGACAAATATAAAGATGTAACTAAAGGAAATGGCCTTCACAAACTTCTTTTTTTTTTCCCCTGGACTTGAGATTTGAAGAGTTCTAGCAAAGGCAAGGTTATTTCCCTGCTAAGCTCATTTGTCAGCCTTGTTCTGCTCCCCAGGAGGAACTTTTCCATCCATTGTCTACTGACCTTGATTTTGCTCTGTAAGTGGTGTTTCCTTTTCTATTATCCCCTGTCCTCCTTTTGAGATGTGCAGATCATTTGATGCTAAGTGTTTCGTGGTGCAGATTGAGAGAGAATACTCAGAGGCTTCTAGAGTCTAACGTGCAGTCTCCTTAAAATTACATTTTCAGACTAAAAGAAAGCTGCTTTCCAATCTATTTGCTTTTTGTCAATTTCTTGTGCAAATAACCCCAGACAGGGAGCCCATCTGGACACAGAAATTAAACGTGAGCACCCTCACCTTCTGAAGTCACTTTTTTTTTTCTGAGTGTGATTTGTCCTTCAAGATCTCCTAGATGACAGAAAAACAAAAATAACTGGGCAATTTAAAAGATTCTATTTTCCATTCAACACAGAATCGAGCAGACCTGATCATCTGTCAGCCTAATGGTCTTTTAACTTTCATTCATTCATACAAAACTATTTGTATTATCACATGAAATGTTGGAATTACATAATTTTCCCCCTACTGGGACATGGAAATATGTCTAGGTCAGTAAATTCCATATATTTTTCAATAAAAACATTAATAATTTCTGAAAGCCTAGTAAATGTTCTAAGCCACAGTGTAGAAGATCTGGAGCTAAAGGTAATATTTGGTAATTACTTAACTCTCAATGTCATTACATACATATTCAATTTTTGACTCGTTGCTAAAATTTTATTGGATTTTAATGGGAAAAATAATTTAAATGCATATTCCCCACCTATCTGAATTAAGGATTCAGATATTGGCATAGCCATAAGAAATGGCTAAATCTTTATAAATGAGAATATTTACTATTGATACATCTATCTCTTGTGGTAACTAGGATTTAGATACTTTAATAATACAGGTGTTTTCATGTATTTTATGTATAAAATAAGCTTGTTATGAATGAGTTTACCAATTTTTCTTTTTCTTTCTTTCAAGTAACTCTAATATAGAAAATTGACATATATACTGATCAGGTTAAGTTATTTCTAAGTATTTGCTAAATATGAACAAAGATCAAGTGACTTATGAGATACATCAGCTTCTTCTAGGGGTGTGGCTATGGGGAAAGCAGAGTACCTTAACATATGAATAAATAATGTCTGAATTTTTGTTTGTTATTCGGCAATGGTGCTGGGACCTTATGGTTGATAGCTTTATGGAAATAACCTTCTGGGCTTTGAGCACAAAGCAACTGAGCAAAAACAAACTGAAGACCATGCACAAGCTCCTGGATGGGTTTCAAGACTTACATTTGAATTTCTGCTTTTCACACATTAATAAACAGACAATGATGACATGTTATTGACCAATAAATACATTTATATTTATGTGTATATGCAGGTATGCCTATGCATTCATATTTTTGGTTGAATATAATTTGACAAGAAACCACATTACCTATTAGACTTTGTTGACTTGTGTTTGTACAGCTGTTCCTCCAAAGACTCAGAAGAACTTTGTGAAAAGATAAATAAACATTCAAATGTCTTGCTTCTTTTGATATTTGACAAAAATCAAATAATTTGCTTCCCTATAGTCCTAGACATGTATGATGAATGAGGCACATTACTTCAATTTTAAATCTTCCTTGTATTATTTCTGATTCTTATTGTATAATTATCAGTTAAGAGGCTTTGGAAAGATGCCATGGGATATTCTTAAAATATTCTTACCATGATTTAAATGCACATCGGAAAATTATATTCTAGTAGGTTACTGGTAGAAAGCCAATTTTGAGTAAATTGAAGAGATTAAGAAAAGATATTGAAAAATCTAGAAAAATAGCTTGCTAGAAGAAACACTACCAAACAAATTTTTCTTGTTGTTTATTTCATTTGGTTTCTTATTATGAGAGTTAAGATGCTTATAAAAAGAAATAAGAAGAAATGCAAAATCATAAAGACACAAAGAAAGGTTGATAAATATGTTCTCATACCAATTATTTATTTATTTTTTATTTTTTTAATTCTTTTTTATATTTTATTTACATTTCAGATGCCATCCTCTTTCCCCATTTCCCCTCCCTAGAAAACCCCTACCCCATGCCCCCTTTTCCTTTTTGCTTTTATACAATTTTTTAAATGTTAATCAAAGGCTTTATAAGTTTGGTAATGCTCAATCAGAAGTGTAATCCAATACTCAACCTAGATATATAAACTATCTTTGACTGGTGGAGACATGTGAACATCTGCCTCCATGCCCCCCCCTTCTCTCTCTCATCACCTAGTTTCTCCTCTCCTTCATCTTCTCCTCTCCTTACTCCATCTCTTCCTCTCGGTACTCCTTCCCCCTTAGCTCCTCCTACATATCACCCTTCTTGTTAAAATAAAACTTTTTTCTCACAATACAATTAGAGCAAACTTATTCCTAATTGTACCAGTGAGGTACAAGATACTCCTAATACCCAGTACCTTACATGGATAGTTGGTTTTCAAAACATCAGAAGTCCATAGAATTGATGTTACAAATATTTATAAATATTAAATATTTATAAATATTAAATTTAATATTTATAATATTAATATTTATAAATATTAAAAATTAATATTTATATATTAATGTTCATTTTGATTAGAGACCTGTCTGCTCCTGACTGCTTCCTGTCGTGGATTCTAAGAAGAAATTGAGCATCCTTGGAGATACTCCAGTTGTGCGGTGACAGCCACTAGGCAAGAATTGCCTCTTTCCATCTACAGACAAATTACTGTCCAGAAAAAGACACACCTGCAGAATAGTCAACTGATTATATCTGCCTAGACAGAGTAATCAGCCCTTAATAACTCATATCGATTTATATTCTATGTGATACATTTGAGAGGTACATGACATACTCAAATAGAGCTGATCAAAATAAATAAATAAACCGACTTTTAGGTGCTAGTTGTGAAGTTGAAGGTTAAATTATATCAACATTTTACTCTTTTCTGCAATTTTTGTTAATATGTTGTCTTTATTACTAATAGTCTCATTTAGCCAACTTTTATTTATTCAGTGTTTATCCTATTTGTTTGTTAAGTCTAAATTGATTTTCTTTTATTTAACCTTTGTTACTCCTGACTTCTTCACTGTATCTAAAAGGGACATTTATAATTTTCTTTTATTAAATTTGCTTTATTTCTCACAATAGCATTTTAATTTTAAGTGACTCTTACGTACTCTTTTATAGCAACCCTCTTACCTCCAGTCATTCAGGTATATTTATTATTTATGTATCACATAATGTGTATAATCCATTTTTTATGGTGGGATTTATTGTTTTTAAATATTCTGTTTCTGAGTTGATCTCTTAGATTTATAGATTTATAGAATTTTTTATCTAAGAACATTTTTTCTACTCTTGGCTTTATGCTCATATTCTAGTTACAGCCATGCTATTATTCTGATTTACATGGATCATCCAAGATACATTAAGATGTCCTGCATACACATGGATTTTGAAAAAGAAAGGTAGGGCTGTCTTTGGGCTTACTGTAGAAACTTTTCATTCCTCCCCAATACCTTTGACACAACACCTTCCTTTTGTATCCAATTTCATATAGCATTTTCTACTCCCATTTAGAAGGTTTTTTAATTGCCTGTTTTATTAAAAGAGTGAAGGAGAGAGTTACAAAGAAACATTTAATAATTCTTTTGTCATAAAAATAAGCCATTCTCTCAAAGTATAAGTTGAAATAAAAATAACATTTCTCAACTTCAGTACTAATATTCCCATGTAATTCGTGGTGCATCTCATAGATTTGATCACTTTATTTCAGTATCAGATATTAAATATTTCCAGTAACATTATTTGGATAGTAAGGACATTCTTTAACTCATCCATTCAATGTCACCAATAAGTATAAAGTAGTTAAGCTGGGATTCAATCCAAGGCAGTCTAGAGACCCAGCCTTTGCCTATTCTGCTGTGGTGATTTACTACCAAGACTCAGAAACTGTTTCAGCCTCATCCTCTCTGTAATTTTCTCATTAGGGCTTCATTCACTTTGATTTCATTCAGGAGTGATTCCTTTGCACTCCTCTCTCTTTCCATGCGAGCTTCTAAAGGCAGTATTGGTCTATTTCCAGTTTTTTGCAAACTTCCTAATTCTGTGACCCTTTAATACAGCTCATATTGTGGTGACAACCCCACCCCCCAACCATTGATTTCATTTGAAACCAACTGATTTCATTGCTACTTTGGAACTGTAAGTTTGCTGTGGTTTATGATTTATAATGTAAATATCTGATATGTGAAATATCTTACATGCAAACTCTGTAAGGGCTGGGGGTTGCAACCCACTGGTTGAGAACCACGCATTTAGATAGTAGGCAAACATGAAAGGTTAAGTACTGTAGCAGTTAACAAAGATACTTTTAACATTTTAAATTAAGCCAGCACACTGAAGTGCTGCTCTTTTCAGAACTGCTGCTGTGATTGTGTTCCTGCTTAAGAGAATCTAAAATGAGTGGATTCTCCTAAGTTTTGTACAACACCGTGTATAAGCCTGGGTTTCCCTGTGTTCTCAATAGGAAGGGTCAACAGATGGCATCAGTTCTTACAATTACTACAAACCACAAAATATATTATTTAATAAAGAAGGCTCCTGAGTGTTTCTGTTTTGCCACATATCTGCTTCCTAAACCAAACAAGGAGGGCAATGTACATAAGACTCATAAATTCAGAAATAAATGGAAATCTGACACAGGAAATGAGAGTACAGTATCAGTGAGAGTACAATAATGCTAACTTCAAAATCTCATGCATGTAGGAGACCGATGAGTGAACATTTATTTCTGGATAAAATGTTACATTATTTACAAACCACACAAAACAAAAAATAACTCTAGTGGTGGTAAATATGTATTATCATTCTAAATCAAGCCATAACTAATGATACTCTGCGAGAGGTTTAGTTTAGACTGAGGCTAGGTGTCTTGCAAATGAAAAGCTATTTAAGTGCTAAAATCAATTGACTATATAATACCATGTTTTCTGATGGGAATACTGCACAAAGAATGCCTGGAAGTTGTTTGTTACAATAGCTAAATGAGAGTCTACCTCTGGTTATTATCAACCTCTACATTCATCATTATAAACCACTTCATTTTTATTTTATTATATTGATTCACCTTAGCACCCAAGACAGTTTTCACTCCTACAAAATTCAGAAAACATTGATTTACTTAAATTATTCAATACTTTACTGTATGGCTATTATGTCATTTAACATTTTAGACAAATCAATACAACTTTTTTAATTGCCTGTCACATACCTAAGGTATTGCAAATGTGCTGTGCTAGAATCATTAATTTGCACTATGTTGACGATAGTCTTATAAATCAAGTAGTTTCAAACAATAAAGCAGCAGCATATGTGGGGGGAAAGTACTCTGATATGAAATGAATAATTGAAGCTACTTGAGACATAACACTGCAGAATATTTTAGTAAATATATAATAGTCCGATTTATCATATTTCTGAAAGGTAAGCTGCTGTCATCTGTGGCCATCGTATATGCATATATATCACAAAATTTAATTGTGAATATTGAAATTATCTCATGTTTCTATAAGATATAACAAGAGCTTGGGGCATTTTAGCATATATATATATGTGTGTGTGTGTGTGTGTGTATACACATATGTGTATACAAAATGTTATATAAGTATAATAGATGAGATCTTAAGTTCAATGAGATCTTAAGTTTCAATATTTTCAAATTTGAGCTATCTATTGTAGGGAATTTGAAGAGTCGCTTAGAGGCAACATTATAAATGAAAAGATGGCCCCACGATAATTTCCTATATTTGTTAAGTGTAAGGAAATGAGAAAGTGAATAAAAAAAATGTTAAAATGTTTTTAATCCATCAAATGAAATATCTCATAGTGTGATTTCTACCAGCCAATATTTTCCACTTTTTGATCATTCTGAGGTTTACCTCAAATCTCTTATCTATAATATAAGTCTCAGATGGTTATTCATGTCTTCTTCATAAGGAATATTTATGTTTATTTTACTTGCTTTTCTATGAACACTCACCTGTGACATCTCTGATACAGAGTACATGCTCAGTAGGTATTAGTTTAATTAGAAATTGATAAAAGTTTTTCTTTAACAAGCATAGGCTATTTGATAAACACATATGCATTTCCTGCTATTTTAAATAGTCATGATTTGAATAAAGTGTCCATTTAAGCTTAGTGGCTAGTTTTTAATGTGTAAAATTTTAGTGTTTACAGTATAATTGAGGTCCCAGCTCTCATGGTAGAGGAGAAATTCCAGGAGTAGCAATTGTACTATTTATTTTGATATCAGACTTTTACCTTTACTGACTTGTAAAATTAGTGTGTTTAACAGGAATGCAAATGTAGTAATTTTCCATTACCCAAAACTATATTCTGTGACAGAGATAACACAAGACACAGGTCATCCCCTTAGAAAAGGAACAATTAGTTTATCACAGTTGAATTTACAGATATATTAGCCTTTGCCTTGGGGCATTCTACAAATTATGAGATGGCCACAAACACAGTATGGGGGGAAATTAAACTCTCTATTATGAAAAAATTGTAATTACACCTATCCTTTATTAATTTCTATTTTTCAGTTCCTATCAGATACAAAGAAACTGGGCTGGGTAGGTAGCTTGGTGGGTTGACTAATGACAGAGATCTACAGTCAAACACTAGTAGCCAGTGAATGAGGCTAGGTGGTTTAAGTTTACAATGTAATAGGTATAGGCAGAGGATCAGGGACTAGCTTTAATTATTTTCATTTAGTATACACTGTCAAAATGACAATAACCACAGAAAGAATGAAAAGAAATGCGACGAGCAAGAAAATATTAGGGTTATATGACAAGTTTAAGAATTCAATAAAATGTGACTGCCTGGTAATACGAATAGTTTTATCAAATCGAGCTAAACATAAGCCTATAGTGATTCTTTGCTAAAATGATGTCAATGCTTAGGAGAATGATGGAAAACATAGGAGATGTCTGAGAAAATAAGACATTCCAAATCATATTTTAATATGTTAGCCATGTTAATAATATAAGGAATTTGACAATTTAACATGACAATGAACCTAGATTCATAAAATTTGGTAATTTTTCTGTCAATTCTGTCTAATGCTGTGAAGTGTTGGACTATTTTGTCTTTCTCAAGTTCAAAATGGTAAAATTATACCTTTAAAGGGTTATAACATCTGTCTGTGTTTATTCACTTATTAGCTAATATTCTTGAGATGTGTGTTATAAGCCAAAAACAGAACAAAATAATGTGTCTTGAAAATTTAATTGTATGTGTGTTTTTGTATGCATGTGTGTGTATGTGTTTGTGGCATAACTGTGGTATGTATGTACATATGTGTAAAGGTGCATACACACATGCATGAAGGTAATGAAGCCAGATGAGAATATTGGATGTATGTTTTTCTTACTGTGTGCTTTATTCATTTAAGACAGTAAGAAATGGTACAGAATCACCATCTCTTTAATCCACACAACATTAGAATTATAGGACTTGAATTCAGGGCCTCATGAGTGTGATTAATATGCAATGATCTATTTCATCTGCAGAGAAACCACCTGTTGATATAAAATATTAAATTTCAAAAAAGAATTAGTAAGTGAGGTAACTTTAAAAACATACGTTGGCGCCCCTCTTCCCTCTGTTCACCCCACCCATCCATTTTTCCTTCCTGGTTCCTCCTTCAGTCCCCACATGTGATTGCTTTCTTCTCCCTTCCAAGTGTGACTGAGGAGTCCTCACCTGGGCCCTTCAGCTTGTTGACCTTTTTGAGTTCTGTTTACCGTATTTTAGGTACTGGGTACTTTTTTATTGGCTAATATCCACTTATTAGTGAGTACATACCATGTTTTCTGGGTCTGAGTTACCTCATTCAGAAGGATATTTTTTAGTTCCATCCATTTGCCTGCAAAACTCAGGATGTCCTCATTCTTAATAGCTGAGGAGTATTCCATTGTGTAAATGAACCACATTTTCTGTATCCATTCTTCTGTTATGGGACATTTGGGTTGTTTCTAGCTTATGACTATCACAAACAAGGCCACTATGAACATAGTAGAACACATGCCTCTGTGGCATAATTTTGATTATATTCCCAAGTTTGGTATTGCTGGGTCTTCAGGTTTTCCAGGAACCTCTAGATTGATTTCCAGAGTGGGTGTACCAGTTTGCAATCCCTTCAGCAATAGAACAGTGTTCCTCTTTCTCAAAATCTTTGCCAACACATGCTGTCCCCTGGGATTTTGATCTTACTCATTCTGATTGGTGTAAGGTTTAATCTCAGGGTCATTTTGATTTGTGTTTCTACTATCACTAAAAACTTTGAACAATTCTTTAGGTGCTTCTCAGCCATTCGAGATTCCTCTGTTGTGAATTCTCAGTTTAGTTCTATACCCCATTTTTTATTGGGTTGTTTGGTTTTATAGTGGTTAGCTTGGAACCTGATCTGGTATTGGGTGAGGGAAAAGGAAGCCCTGAGGGTCAGTTAGGGGACCTTCAAGAATGCCCCAGAGACCTGGGAAATGAGAAACTCTCAAGACTCAAATGGAGGGACCTTAGAAGAAATGCCCAGCAGTAGGGAGAGTGAAGTAATGAAGCCCACCTCCAACTGGAAGACAGGGCATCAAGTGAGGCAGGGGTTGCCATCCCACAATCAAAATTCTGACCCACAGTTGTTCCCATCTAAAAGAACTACAGGGATGAAAATGGAGAGGAGCATGAGGAAAAGAAGATCCAATGACAGACCCAAAGCCAGCTCAAGGGGAGGTACCAATGCCTGACACTATTACTGAGGCTATGAAGTACTCACAAAAATGGACCTATCATGACTGCTCTCCAAAAGACCTAACAAGAAACTGAAAGAGTCAGATGCAGATATGTGCACTCAACCAATGGACAGAAGTTACTGACTCCTGTGGTTGAATTAAGAAAATGAAGGTGAGGAGGAGGCTGATGCTGTAGGAGAACCAGAAATCTCAATTAACCTGGATCCCTGAGATCTCTGAAACAATGGACCACCAACCAGGCAGCATATACCAACTGATATGAGGTCCCCAACACATATATAACAGAAGACTCCTGTGTCTAAGTTTAGTCAGAGAAGATGTACTTAACCCTCAAGAAACTGGAGGCCCCAGGGAGTTTAGAGGCCTGGTGGGGTTGGGGATTAGAGTTGGCAACATCCTCTTGGAGACAGGGTGGTGGGAAGGAGGCATGGGATGTGGAACATTCAGAAAAGAAGGTGGATCAGGAAGGGAATAAAATTTAAAGTTTAAAATAAATAATTAATTAAGAAAAAGAGAATTCTAATTTTAAATTAAATTGTAAATGACCCAAGCTTGTTTCTTATTTTTAGACCTATGAGAAACTTTCAATATTTATAACTGAACTTTTGTGGTAAAAATATATTGTCAGTGCATGCTGACAGGAGCCTGATATTGCTGTCTCCTTAGATGTCTGCCAGAGTCTGACATATTCAGAGGTGGATGCTCACAGCTAACCATTGAACTGATCAAGGGGTTCCCATGGAGGAGTTAAAGAGAAGACTGAAGGAGCTGAAAGGTTTTGTGGTCCCATGAGTAGAGCAACAATACCAACCAACCAGAGCTCCCCAAGGTCTAAACCACCAGCCTGGGAGCACATAGGGAGGGACTCATGATTCCAGCTGTATATGTAGGGGAGGATGACCTTGTTGGGCATAAGTGGGAGAGGAGATCCTTGGTTCCATGAATGTTGGACACCGAGTGGGGGTGAATTCAAGGGTGGGGAGGTGGGAGTGTGGGGAGTAGGTGGGGGCACATCCACATAGAAGCAGGAGAAGGGGAGATGGGATTGGGGGTTCATGGGTGGTAGGGGGAATGGGGTAAGGGGATAAAATCTGAAATGTAAATATAATATCCAATAAAAAAGGAAAATGATGTTTCCTCTGTAAGCAAAATTGTTGCCACAAATAAATTGAATTTACTCTGAATGATGTTTAAGTAGCCATGTTCATGGGGCTCAAAGTGTTTCAAATAGCATGTTGGAGTGTGGAAATTTTATGTTTTCCGAACAAAAATATATCCTGAATCAAGGTATTTAACAAATATATAAATAGAAGCACTAGTGAGAAAATCCTGCTCTAAATTCTACATGTTTCTTGATGGTTTGCTTAGCTTTGGGTTAGGTAAGCTCTTGATCCATTAAGAGCAAATCTTTACTTGATAGATTAAAGGATGCAGGGCTAATCAAAGATGGACAATAAGTGACCATTAAGTCTATGAATGTAATTAATGGATATTAAATTTAAAAATTAAGAAGACGCTATTGCATATGAGTGTTTTATTGTTTAGTACACTTAAAAACATCTAATTAGCCGGGCAGTGGTGGCGCACGCCTTTAATCCCAGACTCGGGAGGCAGAGGCAGGCGGGTTTCTGAGTTCCAGGCCAGCCTGGTCTACAGAGTGAGTTCTAGGACAGCCAGGGCTACACAGAGAAACCCTGTCTCGAAAAAAACAACAACAAAAAATTCTAATTAAATTTAATGCTTCTATGGCACACCTAGAAGATGATTAGAAACATGAGTTTCTCAGATTGTATCCATTAGGTTTCAAGTTTTCTTTCATCTTAAATAACCTTTTTCATTTGTCTTCTTTCAATCTCAAAGTCAGGTCTTTATTTTATTCAGAAAAAAATTACAGTTGTGTGTCCCAAAGTCAGTTTCTCCCTCCCTCCCTCCCTCCCTGCCTCCCTCCCTCCCTCCCTCCCTCCCTCTCTCCCTCCCTCCCTCCCTCCTTCCCGCCCTCCTTCTCTCCCTGCCTCTGTCTCTGTCTCTGTCTCTGTCTCTGTCTCTGTCTCTCTCTCTCTCTCTCTCTCTCTCTCTCTCTCTCTCTCTCTCTCTCTCTCTCTTTCTCTGTGTGTGTGCTTGAATATGTATATGGGCATAACTTCCTGGATATTTTATGGAAAATCTTTCTCCATTAGTGTTGATCATTACTTTTGGAAAGAGGATCTCTCAATCAAAGCAGCTAGCTGATATTTCTAGTTGCACTAGCCAGCTTGCTCTTAGAAAATTTTGTTTTTATTTTCCTAGGCTAGAGATGAAAGTAGGCTTTCATTTCCATTCAGAATCAATGCACATTTCTGAGGATTTAATTTCTGGTGTCTTTTTTTCATAGGGAGTCAAACTGTTTCCCTATGTTTGTGTCATTTTTAACCCATCTTTTACCTTGTTGAGGAGCTGATTGGCAGAGTGGTCGCTACTCTTTGAATTGAAAATGTCAAAGTAACTATTGTTCTGTAGTAAAGCTTGAAGTGAGGGGTGGTGATTCCCCCAGACATTCTTTTATTGTTAAGTATTGGTTTTGCTTTTCTGGTTTGTTTGTTTGTTTTGCCTTTCCAGATGAAGTTGAGAATTGCTCTTTCCAAATCTTTAAAGAATTATGTTGGGATTTTGATGGGGATTGCATTGAATCTGTAGATTGCCTTTGGTAGGATGGCCACTTTAACTATGTTAATTCTGACAATCCATGAGCACAGGAGATCTCTCCATTTTCTGAGATCTTCTTCATTTTCTTTCTTGAGAGACTTGAAGTTATTGTCATACATATCTTTCACTTGTTTGGTTCGAGTTACCCCAAAATATTTTATATTATTTGTGGCTATTGTGAAGGGAGTTGTTTTTCTAATTTCTTTCTCAGCCTGTTTATTATTTGTATAAAAGAAGGCTACTGATTTATTTGAGTTAATTTTATATCTAGCCACTTTGCTGAAATTGTTTATCAGCTACAGAAGTTCTCTGGTTGGATTTTTGTGGTCGATTATGTATACTATCATATCATCTGCAAACAGTGATACCTTTATTTCTTCTTTGCCAATTTGTATCTCTTTGATTTCCTTTTGTTGTCTTATTGCTTTAGCTAGCGCTTCAAGTAATGCATTGAATAGATATGGGGAGAGAGGGCATCCTTGTCTTGTCCCTGATTTTATTGGGATTGCTTCAATTATCTCACCATTTATTTTGATATTGGCTGTTGGTTTGCTGTATATTGCTTTTATTATGTTTAGGTATGGGCCTTGTATTCCTGATCTCTCCAATATTTTTAACATGAAGGGGTGTCCTATTTTGTCAAATGTTTTTTTCAGCATCTAAGGAGATGATCATGTGATTTTTTTTCTTTGAGTTTGTGTAAACCATGGATTTCGTTAACAGATTTTTGTATAATGAACCAACCTTGCATTCCTGGGATGAAACCTACTTGATCGTGGTGAATGATGGTATTGATGTGTACTTGGATGCAGTTCTCAAGAATATTATTGAGTATTTCTGCATCAATACTCCTAAGTGTGATTGCTCTGAAGTACTCCTTTTTGGTTGAGCCTTATGTGGTTTAGGTATCAGAGTAATTGTGGCTTCATAAAATGAATTAGGTAGTGTTTTCTTCTGTTTCTATTTTATGGAATAGTTTGAGAAAAATTGGTATCAGGTCTTCTTTGAGGTCTGTAGAATTCTGCACTAAAACTATCTGGCCCTGGGTTTTTTTTCCCCAAGGCCTTACACTATTACTGAGGCTATGGAATACTCACAAAAAAGGGACCTATCATGACTGCCTTCCAAAAGACGCAACAAGGAGCTGAAAGAGTCAGGTGCAGATATTTGCACCCAACCAATGGACTTAAGCTACTGACCCCTGTGGTTGAATTAGGGAAAAACTGAGGAGGAGGGTGACCTTGTAGGAGGACCAACAGTCTCAAATAACCTGGACCCCTGAGATCTCTCAAATAATGGACTACAAACCACTTAGCATACACCAGCTTATATGAGGCCGCCAACACATATACAGCGGCGGATGTCCATGTCTGAATTTAGTCAGAGAAGATGCACCTAACCCTCAAGAGCCTGGAAGCCCCAGGTTGTTTAGAGGTCTGGTGCTGTGGGGGATGGGGCCTGGGGACATCCTTGTGGAGTGGTGATGTGGTGTGGTTGGTGCTGGGAGAAGATATGGGTTTTGGAACAGTTGGAGGGTGGATCAGGAGGGGAATAAAATTTGAAGTTTATAATAAATAAATAAATTAGTTAAAAAAATACAAAAAAATGACAAAATAATTGTTGTTGTTTTGAAACAGCTAAATCACTGTGCTTGTATTAAATATCAATAATCACCAAGTTTCTTATGGATAATACACATTGTTATATTATGTTTAGGTTACTTAAATAGAATTTATATAGTTTCAATAAAACATTATGTTTTGTGAGTCAACGGGATGATCTGAATATCTTTGATGAGTATTGGTTTCCTAGTATGACTGTGAGAACAATATAACAACAGATAAGCCCATGTTTTGTACTAAAACTGTCAAGATCAATTTTCCCTTTAATACTTACATTAAAAATTCTATACCATTGTTTCCTTTGATTAAGCATTAGTTCTATTTAGATGGCAAAAGTACAGAATTCAAGAGGAGGGCAAAAAAAAAAAAAAAAAAAAAAAAAGAGAGATAAAAAGTCAAGCCATAGAAAGATACATAACAGTAGAAAATTTAGATTACCCAGGATCTGTGAGTATTTCTAAAACAACCTCTAAAATGATTTTATTGTGGGGCTGGATTTATAGATCAGTGATTCAGGACCAAAGTTCAATTTATACTGTCCATATGGTGGCATAAAATGTTCCTTAAGTCAGTTACATGGTATTTTATATTCTTTTCTGGTCTCTGTGGGCAATGAACATAAGTGTTTCATATCTGTATATTCATTCAAAATACTCATATACTTAAAATAAAAAATAAAACATAATTTTACAGCTATTTTTGTTCTTTTTTTTTGGATAGTTTTCTAACCTTGCTATAAGGCCTGATGGCCTCAGTTTTATCACTGAGATCAACACGATAATGTTTGCAGCAATACATCTGCTTATAATATATGCCAGATGTTTTACCTAATAGCCAAAAACAGCATTAGATCAGGCTCAGGGGTGACTAATCAGTGGCTAACATGGGAAATAAAGACAACTCAAAATAAAATGTCCCTTGGAGCATTCCAAGTCTCAGAATTTACAAAATTCCAATTAGTAGTCTTGTCAAATCTTCATTATAGTAGAGTCCTTGTTTCTGAGAACTTCAAAGTTAAAATTAGTTTTTAAGTACACATGAAGTAGATTGCAATTTATTTTATTTATTTCATCTCAATATAACTCTTGCTAGCTTATAATTCACCATGTAGGTAAAGCTGGCATCAAACTCAGAGCAGTTTCCTATTTCAGTCTCTTAAATGCTGGTCTTACACACAAAGCTTACCACATAATTTTATTTTAAAGTCAGAATTTTATTATGTAGTGTAGATAAACTAGCCTAACCTAAAACTTGCAATTCTTCTCTCTCACCCTCCCCAAAATTAGAATGAGTGTACATCATCATTAAACTCTCTATAGAGTATAATTTTATTTTACTTAAACATTTATGTATTCACAATTTTAGTGAAAATACTGAATTGATATTCTTCATTGTATGACATTTTGATTTCTCAACTACTTTGAAATAAAAATGTACTGTAATTTGTTTTTACTTAGTTACTTTAAAATGGGGTATAATATTAATATTAAAATGTATTCATATAAAAATTATAGTCTAATTCCCATCACAACTTTCACAGTTTTCTGTTTCTCTAGTTGTATTTGTTGGTAACAGATGTATGTTCAACTATTTTAGATATTAAATGAACTTAGTTAAGTTTATATCTATGTGTTTATCAAAACACAAACACAAAACTGACTTGATTTGTTCAGTGAGTTCATCATTTATGTCTTCTCCCACTTCCTAATAAAGTATAAACAGTGCAGTTCCATTAAGAAGAAACATGAATGGATCCATCCCTGCAGCTACCCCCCCCTTTTCCATCTTATATCCCTCCCTGTCCCTCTGTCCCTCTCCTCCTACCACAACCCTCCTAGACTTATTTTTCTCAACTTAAATTATTTTACAATTTTCTACTTTGTTTTAATATATTGTGGTTATTTTCCATTCCTTTACCTAACTCTGGCTAAAGTCCTCTTCTCCCACATAAGACATTTCCTTCACTAGGCACTTTGTGTGTGTGTGTGTGTGTGTGTGTGTGTGTGTGTGTTTGTGTGTGCACGCACATGTGTTCATGTTGGAATGCATGTTTTCCACATTGTATATGAACCATGAAGCTGAATCCTTCCCCCAGGTGGGGCCTGGTGATCCTTCTCAGGCTGGGTCACAGTCCTTTACCCACTGAGCAATATCACTGGACCTAAGTTCTTTTGTTCACTTAATTTTTTTATGATATTAAGAAATGTGAATGAGTGTTGCAATTTAGGTTGATTATTTAATTTTAAAAAGAGCTATTTTACTATCCATGTACTTCTCTCAGTTCTTAGTATTTATATTTCTAAAGAACATTTTGATGTTGATTATTTCTTTTAATATATTGGATATTAATTTTAATGACTCCATTTCTCAAGTCGACAGTACCTTTTTACAAATTGCTTCACATTTTATGATTAAAAAACATTTAAAGATAAGATCAAAACTTAATAATATGATGAAATTTTCCTGTCATTTTCAAATCTCTTTCCAAAACTGATACTGTTTTATTATTATTTATACACCAAGAAGAGGTTTTATTTTCTATAAAAACACTCTAGTAGAGTTTCTTTTGCAGATTTAAAATGAGGCTAAATACATATCTAACTTTCTAAATTTACATGCAAATATCTGAGTACAAGCTTCAATGGAATTATAATTATAAAAACAATAATTCTTAGAAAAATATATCTGGTGAAAAAAGCATCATTTTTATTTGAATTAGAGACATACGAGAAAATAAATACATGTTATGTTAATTGTGTCATAATTCTTAAGTTGATAGGAATCGATAAAAGTTCATTTGCTAATGACAATTTTCAAAATATTTTCTCCATTACCTATGTTTTTTCTATCTAGAAATATATTTTAAAAACTAGGTATAGAGTATTTTAGTATGACATCTTTAGACATTGTATAAGTAAATGGTTAAGATCATGATCTTGACAAAAATTTATTAAGCCCAGGCTTTTGAGAAGGATCAGTGTGTAAGTACACTTTGCTGTCAAATAAAATGACCTTAATTCAGTTCCAGAAACCACAAGATGGGAAGAAAAAACAGATTTCCACACATTTCCTCTTTTCTCCACACACTGACTATTGCATAAGCATGCCTTTCAAACAAAATCCAATTAAATGATAAACAAATTCAATTAAAATCTTATTGTCATCATTTTTTTACCATTTTACATTTGCAACTTATGTCTGATAAAGCCATTTTTCCTTGCATGCCATATATCGAAGAAAACTCACTACTACCAAATACCTTTTGGCCATGTCTGTAACTAGAATCAACACAAATATCCCGGAGTAGCCAGAACTTTCGGTAGTTATATTAAGTTGTGTTTATCTTATAGAAGCATAATTAAAATTAAATGAATTATATTTTCTTTTAAAATATATCCATTTAACATACAAGTAACACAGTAAAATTTCAGATTACCTGTCTTTTACATGTTAATCATAGGGTTTTAAAGCACTACAGACCATGTGTCATAATCATTATATTCCCACTATGCAATGAAGTGGTAGAGATATAGAAAATACTTAAGTTGTTTTGATTGAATAGTTAAGTATTAATGTCTCCAAGATGACATAGTATAATATATCTGAATTATTGTGGATTCTCTATTGATTCATACTTTGTATCAATTTAAGTACATGGAATGACAGCATTGCTTACTGCATGCATGACCCTCATTAGAGTCAATTTTATGCATAAGAATCCAAGTTTTCCCATTTTAAAGAGATTAGGTTAAGTCACTGTATAAAAAGTTTCCTCTGAAAATAAAAAGAACTTGTTTACAAAATCTGTAAGATGATCTGCAAGTCAATCACGGCCTTCTCAGAAATATCCTACAATCCCTCTTCAGGGTCAGTACTTTTCAAGCACAATGATAAATGTTTCCTTTTTTTAATATAATGTTATTCTTTTTTTCTTCAATTAAAAATTTTATATATTTACATACCAAATGCTACCCTGTTTTAGTTCCCTCTCACAGGATTCCTCCTATGATACCCCCTCTTCTTTACCTCTGAGAGAGTGGTCCCCCAAGTATCCCCCTCCAACCTGGTGCATCAAGTCTCTGAAGGATTAGGCACATTTTCTCCCACTGAGGCCAGACAAGGCAGCCCGCTGCTATATATGTGTCAGGGGCCATAGACCAGCCCATGTATGCTCGTTGGTAGTGCAGTGTCTGATAGCATCAAATTGTCCAGATTAGTTAGCACTGTTGTTCTTCTTGTGGGGTTTCCATTACCTTCAGTTCCTTTAATCTTTCCTCTAACTCTTCCATAGGAGTCCCTGACCTCTGTCCAATGTTTGGCTCTGGTTATCTGCATCTGTCTCAGTCAGCTGCTGACTCTAAGAAGAGCCTGAGTTAGGCTCCTGTCTGCAAGCACAACATAACATCACTAATAATGTCAGGGATTGGTGCCTCACCATGGGATTTTGAAAGGCACATAGATGGTCAGGTCAACTTCTAGAATTAATGGTACAAAATTATTCAATCATTCACACTATATAACATTTTTGCTGGAAAATGGATTGAGATGTCTATGAATCCATGCTAATCATTGCTTTATTAACTGTCTGAGGTTTGTGTGTACATATGCATGTGTGTGTGTGTGTGTGTGTGTGTGTGTGTGTGTGTATGTGTGTGTGTGTGTGTGTGTGTCTGTGTCTTTGGTTGCATTTGAATAGATGCCTGTCAGGATTTTAAATAGACTCACAGTTGTCTGAAGAAGTAAACAAGAAACGCAGATGATCCTCCACTCACAATATTTTCATAAGTTGAAAGTCATCATGCGTTCAGTACAGTTCACCCAACAAAGAACATGGTTTAGAAAGACAGTACTCTGCAGTGCTGTTGCTTCACCTCCTGATTCTAATTGGGAGCCACTTCTAACAACCATATCTTCAGCTGGTCAGCAGTG
Organism: Arvicanthis niloticus; assembly: GCF_011762505.2. Taxonomy (NCBI): domain Eukaryota; kingdom Metazoa; phylum Chordata; class Mammalia; order Rodentia; family Muridae; genus Arvicanthis; species Arvicanthis niloticus. The sequence goes on from NC_047673.1 coordinate 41,723,562, forward strand.
CCAAGCATCGATTAAGAGTATCCTAATGTATATTGATAACACAAGTGAAAAACAGAACTGGTAGCACGATCTCCACTAAATGGGTGTGGCCACCCATCCTAAAGTTGAGATAGTCCTAAATTGTCATAACTCAAGGGGGTCAGAAGTACTTCTTTAAGGTGTATGACTTGATATTGTAACTTCTATTCATAGACCACAAAGTCTCATTTCACATCACATCTGAAAATCTAGAAAATAATAAACATTTGTATGCTTTCTGATGAAATTTAGAAAAGATAACATTTGAGGTGGGGGAGAAAGGGAAAATAGACAATGGGTGAATCTTTCACATTGTTGTGGTCTTTTCCTGAACTTGTTCAGTTCAGGGTTTTGAAACATATTTCTTATCTTGATTTAGCTCTTTTTAGCATGACATTTATTGTTTCAAATGATTAACATCTCCCACAATATATTTTCAGTAATTATCCAATAATTATATACACATACACACACACACAAAATATTGTGTTTCTGCACAAAAGTGAAAGAACAAAAATAATTTTTTTAAAAGGAAGGCATTTTGAATATGATTTCTCTGTATTTATTCTTCTTATATGAAGGGAGTGTGTGTGGCTTATTCTGGTTTCTGAGACAAAATCTAGAATTAATGAATAGAATGTTGAATTAATGATGGATTTTTTACATGATTTGAGGAAGATAATGTTTTATTTGTACTTTATTTGTTTAAATTTACACAAAACAGAAATGAATAGCTAGGTAAGTAAATATTATAAATACACACACACACACACAGAGAGAGAGAGAGAGACAGAGACAGAGAGACAGAGAGAGACAGAGAGAGACAGAGAGAGACAGAGAAAGACTTAATACTCAGAAACAATAAAGTCCCTTATTGTAAAGACAATTTCATTTTAATGTGCATTGACCATTTCATCAGTTCTTCAATAAGAGCCCTGATTCATTTCAAGCAATTCTTCCAGTCCTATATTCCAATTCATTGTTCTACAGTGGAAAACTATTTAAGGTGCTTTTACTAAAATTATTTCTCTGAGAAAAGTCACTGAATACCAGTGAGACAGAAATATCCATTACCTAAAGCACAGGTATTGTGATAAACAAATGTAATTACATCTGTAAGAGTGTAGTTATATATGGAGATTGATGGCTACACCCAGAACAATGGAAAGTTGTGCTGAGAAAGCTACAAACGTGGCATGACATTCTCAGAGATTTGAAGGAGAAACAAATTAGAAATAGAACAAGAGCCCTTCAGACAAGAGGGACTGAACATGCAATGTCTACTGATAAGAATGATCTGCCTAATGTATCCTCAGAAGATCAAAGAGACTCAATTGTTGATGGGCTTGAAAATCATTTCCTTTCAAATGTCTTTTTCAAACACAGGTACTTTTGTTCTGTCAATTCTGGCCCTTTCAAATCCTAATCTTTGATCTTAAAATATGATATTTCATCACAAGAATTCATCTGCCTTTCTGGCTAACTTGTACATTTTTTCATGGTGAAGGGTAAATTGAACATTAATTAATTAAATTTCTATTGACATTGTCTTTGAATAATCAAATTTGGTTTGACCCTATTACCAGATTCTGTTACATGAGACAATCTCATTAACAACCCTGAGATGTCACTTTAGAGCCATTTGGTAACAAAGATACAGACATAAATTAATTATGTGATGTGCTCTCTATGCTTAAATGGATGAGGGTTAGTTACTCAGGCTATTGTTGGAAACGGTATGCCTGATATGTTGACTTCTAAAAAGAAAAGTATTCTCTAAAATAAAAATCAGTTAAAAGAAAAAAAGAAAAATGATAAATAGGAAAGAATCAAATAGATTTAGAAGGAAAATTAGAAATATTAAAATGTATAAGGTTGTTTATTGATCACACTTTATAAAAAAGTACTTAGTAAAGTAATAGAAACATTTGTAAATGTTTCACTTATTCTAAAATAATGCACCTTATAATACTTAATAAAATATTGCAAAATAAGGAATATGTTTATGTATCTGATATTTTCATAATATTAGTACTATATCTTCAAGATTATGAAATATGTGAAAGATTTTAAATATGCAAATTTTAGATAAGTAATTAACAATAGGATTTAATGAGTATATTGAGTAAGGGAATTTTAGACCACTTTGTAAACTTTTGTTATTGAAAATACTGAAGAATAACTAATGGTAAGCAGGAAGAGTGATGAGAGATTAGGACACCAAAACTATAGTTCCCTGATTGCCCTGTACCAGAATGATGTTAAACCAAATCATTCTGTGGTTGCAAATTATATTAACCAACATCCACATTAAGAAAAAAAAAGTATCGATTTTTTTTTCTACTTCATAATTATATTAACCAACATCCACATTAAGAAAAAAAAAGTATCGATTTTTTTTCTACTTCATAAACTCTAAATTGACAAATCAAGAACTTCAAAAGATGAGACTTTTCTCTCTCTTAGTTTTATTATTAGTAATTGACTAATTAATTATATTTACTTACATCCTGAATGAGGTACTCCATGGTTCCCTCTTCCAGAGTTCTTCCTCCATACACCCTCTCTTTTGAATCACATTGTCTGTTTCCATCCTTCAGCTGAGGTGCATCTGGATTGCTTCCAGTCTCTGGTTATTACAAATAAGGCTGCTATGAGAATAGTGTAGCATGTTTCCTTGTGGTATTGTGGAGTATTTCTTGAGTAGATGCCCAGAAACCATATAGTTGGGTCTTCAATTAGAACCATTTCCAATTTTCTGAGGAACCATGAGACTGATTTCTAGGGTGGTTGTACCAGTTTCTCTCCATTTAATTTGATGTTGGCTCTTGGGTTGCTCTATATTGCTTCTATCATGTTTTTGTATATGCCTTGTATCCCTGATCTCACCAAGACTTTTAACATGAAGGGGTGTTGGATTTTGTCAAAGGAGTATTCAGCATTTAATGAGACAATCATGTGATTATTTTTCTTTCATTTTTTTTATATGGTGGACTACATTGATGGATTCTCATATGTTGAACCATCCCTGCATCCCTGGATGAATCCTACTGGATCATGGTGACTGACATTTTTGATGTGTTCTTGGATTCAGTTTGTGAGTATTTTATTGAGCACTTTTACATTGATGATTTTAAGAGAAGTTGCTCTAAAATTCTCTTTCCTTGTTGGGTCTTTGTGTGGTTTACGTATCAAGGTGACTGGCCTCATAGAATGAGTCTGGCAGTGTATCTTCTGTTTCTATTTTGTGGAAAACTTTGAAGAGTATGGGTACTAGCTACTCTATGCTAAAATCATGTGACCCTGGGCTGTTTTTGCTTGGGAGACTTTTAATGACCTCATCTGTTTCATCTGAGGGAAATACAGACACACACACACACACACACACACACACACACACACACACACACACACACACAAACTACCACCACCGATATTAAAAAAGCAGGAATTAACAATTGCTGCTCATACAATTTAAATTGTTTACCTAAACTTGATTTAACTTTGGTAAATGGTATCTATCAAAAAAATATCCATTTTGTTTAGATTTTCAACTTTTGTGAAGTACAGGCTTTTGAAGAACCTAACCATTCTTTGGCTTTCCTAAGTATCTCTTGTTATGTCCCCCTTTACATTCAGATTTTTTTTTTTTTTTTTTTTTTTTGATTTGGGTATTCTCTCTGTGCTGTTTAGTTAGTTTGGCTAAGGTTTTGTCTGTCTTATTGACTTTCTTTAAGAAACAACTCTTGAATTCACTGATTCTTTGTATTGTTCTCTTAGTTTCTAATTTATTAATTTTAGCCCTGAGTTTGACTATTCCCTTCCCCCTTTCCACATTAGGTGTGCTTCCTTCATTTTCTTCTAGAACTTTCAGGAGTATTTATTAGTTGCTAGTGTGAGATCGCTCCAATTTCTTTATGAAGGCACTTAGTGGAATAAAATTTCTTCTTAACACTGCTTTCATTGTGTACTATAATTTAGGTATGGTGTGCTTCCATTTTTATTAAATTCTAGAAAGTATATAATTTCTTTTTTTTTCTCCCCTGATCCAGTGGTCATTTACTAGAGTGTTGTTCAGTTTCTGTGAATTGGAAGGCTTTTTGTTGTTGAATTCTAATGTCAATCTATGGCGGTCTAATCAGACACAAGAATTGCTTTCTAGTCAACTATATGGTAATATTTGGAGAAGATTCTGTGAGGTGCTGAGAAGACAATATATTCTTTTGTGTCTGGGTGAAAGGATCTGTAGATATCTGTTAGGTACATTTGATTTATAACCTCTGTTAGTTTTATTATGTCTCTGCTTAGTTTCTAGCTCAATGACCTGTCTATTTGTGAACATAGGTTGTTGAAGTCTTCTACTATTAATATGTGTGATTTGATGCATAATTTAACATTTAGTAAAGGTTAAGTGTTTCTTTTATTAATGTGGGTGCCTTGGTATTTAGGGAATAGAAATTCAGAATTGAGTCTTGGTGGACTTTTCCTTTGAGGCATATGAAATCTCCTTTCCTATCACATTAGTTTTTAGTTGAATGTTTATTTTATTAGGTATTAGAATGGCTACTCTAGCTTGCTTCTTAGGTCAGTTTACTTGGATAACCTCTTTTACAGCCCTTTACTCTGAGGTTATACCTACATGTTTTGCTAAGGTATATTACCTGTATGCAGCAGAATGTAGATCCTGTTTGCACATTCATTCTGTTAGCCTGTTTCTTTTTATTGGGGAATTAAGTGCAGTTGATGTTGAGAAATATTAATGACCAGCAATTATTAATTCATTTTATTTTGGTAGTGGTAGTTCTAGTGTGTATGTGTGTATTTCCATTGCTTTGGTTTGCTGGTGTGAGATTATTTATTTTCTTGTTTCCTTGGTTGTAGTTAGTCTCCTCATTTTGGAGTTTTTCTTCGGTTGCGCTGAATTTATGCATATATATGGTTCAAATTTGATTTTGTCATGGAATATCTTGTTTTCTTCATCTATGATGGTTGAAACTTTTGGTAGGTACAATAGTCAAGGTTATCATCTGTTGTCTCTTTGATTCTTCAAGGCCCTTCTGGCTTTTATAATCTCTATTGAGAATTCAGGTATAATTCTGATAAGTCTGACATTCTAAATTACTTTTCCTATTTCTTTTGCATCTTTTAATATTCTTTCTTTTCTGTATATTTAGTGTTTTGATTATTATGTTATGGGAGAATTTTCTTGTTTGTCCAATTTATTTGATGTTATTTAAGCTTTTGTATGGTCATAGGCATATTTTCCCTTCAGTTTTGGGGAAATTTTCTTCTATGTTTCATTGAAAATATTTTCTTGGCCTTCTATCTAGGACTCTTCTTCTACTCCTAATATTCTTAGGTTTGGTCTTTTCATAGTGTCCAAGATTACTTGTATGTTTTGTGTTATAAATTTTTTAGATTTAGCAGTTTCTTTGACCAATGTAGTGGTTTCTTCTATGACTCTATCTTTTATCTCTTGTACTCTGTTAGTGATGTTTACCTCTGTATTTCTTCCTCTCTTATTAGGTTTTTCATCCCTAGATTCCTTTCATTTGTAGTTCTTTATTGTTTTTATTTTCATTTTTAGGTCATGAACAATTTTATTCATATTCTTTGATTGTTTGGTTTTATTTTTCTGTATTTCTTTAAGGGACTTATTTTTTTCCCTCTTTAAAGTCCCCTATCATCGTTGTGATATTGAATTTAAGGTCATTTCTTTGTGCTTCAGCTGTGTCATGATATCCAGTGTTTGCTGTAGAAGGATAGCTGGGCTCTGGTGACAGCATATTGCCCTGGCTCTTATGATGGGTTTTTTTTGTTGGGTTTTTTTTGTTTTTGTTTTTTTAATTTTTTTTATTTTATATTTACATTTCAGATGCCATCCCCTTTCTCCATTTCCCCTCCCTAGAAAACCCCTATCCCATGCCCCTTTTTCCTTTTTGCTTTTATACAATGTTCAAAAATGTTAAATCAAAGGCTTTATAAGTTTGGTAATGCTCAATCAGAAGTGAAACCCAACACTCAAACTAGATATATAAACTATCTTTGACTGGTGATATATAAACTATCTTTGACTGGTGAACATGTGAACATTTGCCTCCATGCCCCCCGTTTCTCTCTCTTTCTCTCTCTCATTACCTAGCTTCTCCTCTCCTTCATCTTCTCTCCTTACTCCATCTCTTCCCCTCTGTACTCCTTCCCCCTTAGCTCCTCCTACATATCACCCTTCCTGTTAAAATAAAACTTTTCTCTCAAAATACAATTAGAGTATAATTATTCCTAATTATACCAGTGAGGTACAAGATAGTCCTAATACCCAGTACATCATTTTGTTGACTATCCAGAACCTCTGTCATCTCTCCTAACTAAAACACTTAGTTTTGAACCTGGCTTTTTTTTCTTGGCTTTAGAATGAATGTCAGCTGAAAACCATCCACTCAGATCTTTTCTCTCAAAGTAAATAGCCAGGATTGGCTATGAGACTATAGGTCTTCAACCCTGTCAGAAATCCAGAATGACTGATTTAACTGAAATTATGGGAAGCACTAAGCATAGCTTCTAAAACTTAGCCAATTTATAGAGACCTCTGAACACCTGGAAAGCCCCTATACTACCGAACGTTGGAGCATCAAATCTTCAGCCTTCTGGCCCAGAATCATCTGACAGACCTTAGTGATGCAGAATTATTAAGGGCTGATTACTCTGTCTAGGCAGATATAATCAGTCGACTATTCTGCAAGTGTGTCCTTTTCTGGACAGTAATTTGTCTGTAGATGGAAAGAGGCAATTAATGTTCATTTTGATTAGAGACCTGTTTTCTCCTGACAGCTTCCTGTCGTGGATTCTAAGAAGAAATTGAGCAGCCTTGGAGTTACTCCAGTTGTACGATGATGGGTTCTTATATAGTCCTTTACTCATCAGTTTGTTCCTGGTTTCGGCTTGATGTTCATGATGCTATCATGGCTCTTAGGGAAGTCAAGCATAGCTTGCAGCCTGGTAATTGTTCTCAGAGAAAGGCATGTTGCTCACCTCTGCCTAAGGATGAAACTGTAAACGGTACCATTTACGTTCTTCAAAATGGAGATTTATTTTTGATAGTCATTATTACTTATTTTTACTATTAATTTGCATCATTTATCAATCAATTTTTTTCTTTTCACTCTATTTGTTGTCAGTGTGTTATCAAAGTAGCAATAAATGTGTGCCATATAAGGTCTTGCTATAAAAAATAACATGTATTAGCTTAAGTAAAATAAAATTGGTTTCATATGCAATTATGTGTGAGGATTCACTTCACAAGTGTGGAAACATATTGAAACTCCACCATCATGAGGACTCATTTTTTGACATCTTATTTCATTGGTTTTATTTTATTTCTGATGATAGTTTCAGCCATTTATATTCATGTTAGCTGTAAGGTTGCATGCTCAGACTTCAGGCCTGTCATGTCCTTGGTACATCAAGGGCTTTTCAGTGTCTTTTGCTTTATTTAAAGAGTCAGGTAGTCTAAGGTAGTCTCAAACTCTATATGCAGCTGAAAATATCCATATATTTATGATGCTAAACTCCTCTTCTGGTTACTTTTATATTGCACTGTAGTTTTGCCTGTTTGGTTTTTATCATTTATTTTATGTGCCTGGTTTTTTTGTTGTTGTTGTTTGTTTGTTTTCACAGATTTGATAATTGGAATACCACATTAATACCACGAATAAAATAATCTTGTCATATATTAGAGGCAGCTGCTACCACTGAGAAAATCCTGATATATTATGAAGAGATTCTTTGAAAGCTTGGCTCCTAGTTCCATTAATCTTTTAAACATGACACTGAACAAAGATGTCACTGCTATATACAGGAGCATTTTCAATCCTATGAAGAAGTTATCTACGTTGAGGTCACTGAGGAAGTGAGTCATCTGGAGACATGGTCATGTTCTTTCTATGTTTCAGATCAAGTGGAAACCCTTGGTTATCAAGAAACATGGATCTTAGGTATAGAGAATGCTTCATTGTTTTACATGCCTAAATCAGTTCTTTCCCTATTTTATTATGTCACTCTCTGCTACATTTAAATTATGAGTGTCTTGCTATTATAGTTTAATTTCTATTTAACATGAAACAGAAGTACCCTGAAATTATTTAATAAGGAGCCAATGAATCTTCACTCTTTGGTCTTTTTGAAAAATATACTTTAATAATCATTTTATCTGCTTATATTTAGGACTATAAGACAACATTTTTTTTTAATGATACGGTCAGAGTACATCAACAGTAAAATGAACATACTTTTCTTGATGTGGCTATGTATGCCAAAGAGTAAACTTTTTAAGTCTAAACTTAAGTTTGCCTATAAAATTTGCCATTTACAAATCCCTTCAATATGTGTGCTTCTTTGTTTGTTTATTTCTGATTGAATGTTAATTTTGATTATTTTATTTATTTAATAATATGTCTGTTTCTGTGTGTTTGCAGGCACACTGACACCCACATTCAGTAGGAATGCCAACTCTTGGAACGGAGAGATGGCTCATCAGTTAAGAGTACTTTCAGTTCTGCAAAGAACCCTGTTTGGTTATTATTATCCATATTAGTTGTCCATAACTTATTAAATTTAACAAATTTATCTCTACTTTTTGAGCACTTGATGTCCTCTTCTGTCCCAGGTTTCCATCACAAGTGTGGTACCTTTACCTACATGAACTTCACACACACACAAAAATAATAAAACTCAAACTTAATAAAAAGAAATGAAAGGTCCTGATAAATTTTTATTTCTTTCTTATACATGTTTCTAAATATCGTATTTTCATGTTTTTAAATATTTTCTGGACTGAAAAGGACATGCATAGTATATTTTCACTTATAAGTGGATATTTGCCATAACGTGCATTATAGCCAAGCTGTAATCCATAGACTCAAAGCCAAGTAACAAGGAGAGGCAAATGGAGGATGCTTGAATCCTTCTCAAAAGGGTAATCCAAATAGATATAATAGGTTGATGGAAGGAGGAAACTGGATGGAAGAAGTGATAAGGAGGGGGCCACAGGGCATAGATCAGAAAGGGAGATCAGTAGTGGGGGATCTCTAGGACATTCCAGACACCTGAAAGGGAAGACTCCCCAGAGGGTCCCTGGGGGCAACTTCAATTGAAATGCCTAGAACTGGAGGATATGAATAACTGAAGTGGCCACTTCCCATAGACAAGCAGGACTCCAACTGGAGGGATTAAGGCAGCAACCCACCCACAAATCCTTTGACTCAACATGTGTTCTGCCTAACAAGAAGTACAGGGACAAAGATAGAGCACAGAATGAGGGAATAGCCAACCAAGGACTGCCCCAAATTGAGACTCATCCCATGGGTAAGAACCAACCCCTGACACAATTTTTTTATGATAATAAAGACATTTTATATTTGTATATATGCTACATTTCTAGTACTTTGAGTAAAGAAGGAAGAAAGTGATTTTTATTTATATTTCCTCACCCACATGCCCTAGCATTCCGCTACACTGGGGCATCAAGCCTTCACAGGATCAAGGGCCTCCCCTCCCTTTGATGCCAGACAAGGCCATACATATGCAGTGGGAACCATGGATTCCTCCTTGAATATTCTTTGGTTGGTGGTTTAGTCGCTGGGAGCTCTGGGGTGGGGGGTGTCTTGTTGATTGATATTGTTGTTATTCCTATGGGGTTGCAAACTGCTTCAGCTCCTCCAGCCTTTCCCATAACTCCTCCACTAGGGTTGCCCTGCTCAATCCAATGGTTGGCTGCAAGCATCTGCATCTGTATTGGTAAGATTCTGGCCGAGCCTGTCAGGAGACATCCATATCATACTCCTGGCACTCTGTTATGTTTGCACACAGGAACCTAACTGTCCTCTGAGAGGGGACTTCACAGTGTCAGTTAACTCTGGAGCCACGGGGTCTCCCAGAAACTGAATCATCAACCAAAGAGCAAGCTCAGGATGGACCTATGCACCCTACACATATGTATTGTTGAGTGAAAAATTATAAAGACCATTTTGTGAAAAATATGCAGGCTTTTTCTTTGTCCTTAGACCTGAGCAGAAAAAGTGCAGGTTCCAGAACAAGGAACTGGAAATAAAATTTCAGGCCTTCACTGCCCCGGGACACATTCTGGGTGGAGGACATTATCCTTGAATCAGAGGACACTTGCTGGATTACATTCCTCAAGCCTCAGGGGGTAGACCCACCTGTGGGTGGGAAAAGCCCAAATCAGGAAGACACATTCATGACCACAAAAAAATTTACAAGTCATCTAGGTGGGGCTGTGACTGGAGAAAGTGAGAAATATTTAACCTGAAATAGTTGGTAATGACAGGGTAGGGCACAGTGACATGGTAAAACTACATTTTTGAGAAGAATGAGTGTGCAGAATGGTTTTCAGATGACTCTAAATAATTTAGGGTGAGTTCCTCTGATATGTTCCACTATTTTTATGTTATGTATCCCTGACAACCCCTCACCCCCCCCTTCCCACTCCCCTGGTTTGTGGTTTACTCCTTTAAAAACCCTCCTTAGACTGACTGGCTGAGTCAAACTCTACTCCTTCATGAGTGTGCAGTTTGGCTGCTGGCTGCCACCTTTCTTCCCTAATAAACCTCTGTTGATTGCATCCAGGTATGGTGTCTTGGAGTTTGTGGGTGGTCGTGACTTCCCGAGACTTGAATAAGGGTCTCCTGAGTTTGGGGGTCTTCAGTATCAGATGAGCAATTGGAGTTCAAATCGGTCCTCCAACAACTGGAACAGGGGCTTATTGAGCCTAATGGCTGCTTTCCTGTGGATCACATGCCCCTAAATGGACTGCCTTCTCTGGCCCCAGTGAGAGAGGATGCACCTAGTCTTGCAGTAACTTGATGTGCAGAAAGTAGTGGTGGGGGTATGGGTCACTGGGAGTTGGTGACACCTAGAGGAGGCCTTCCACTTCTCAAAATAGAAAGGTAAGGTGGAATGGGGAAAGGTAAGGAAGAGTAGCTATTGGGTTGTAAATTGCATAAATGAATAAATTAAAATGACTTATCTCTATATTTCCTCTTAAGTTTATTTATAATATGAACTATAACAGAAACCAGTGGAAATTTTAAAAGTGTATTTGTGCCACTAATCATTTTGGAGAACTATATACTTGTAGATGAGCAGAGAATATATTTCTGTAATTTTAGTAATCTGGACAGAATTAGATTTTAAGTTAAAGGGTTCCTGGAAAAAACAAGATGGGTATTTCCTTTTTTTCATATTTCTTTTTTTTTTCATAATTTTAATCTCATTACCTTCAAATTAGCTCCATAATAAACAAATTCCCACAAGGCATTACCACCCTAAAATTATGGATGTGATGAATTATCACTGCTGTTAGAACATTATGTGCTGAAATGCAATTATTTGATTTATTGAGTGGATCTAAGATTCTCCCATCAATTCCATAAAAACTAAAGATTTATTTCCTGATTTTTGTTAGAGAAAGTTTTAAGGCAGGTGCAGGCATTGAGGATTTATGACTGGGTGGTTATGATAAAAAGCTGTTACAGCAGAAGGTAGGCGGTGGCTCACAGTAGCTGAGAATATCTCCTAGTTCACAGGCACTGACAAAATGAAACCAGTTCTAAGAAACTATATTTCTGAACAGAAATACAGCCTTTGCATGTTTTTTCTAAACATAATGCATAAATGTTTCTAAAGAAGTATTTTTTCAGGCCAACATTTCATGACAATTTCATAGACCACTTTTTCTGTGACCATTTATTATATAACAATAGAGAGTCAATACAGATATTTAAAGATCAGATGTACCTTTAAAATATCTTGTTTTTATACCTGCAATTCACAAAATATTATAATTTATTTTTATTGATATCAGAGAAAGCCCATGAATAGTACTAACTACAGACTTTTAAATCTAGATTGATTTTTACATGCCTAAGTGTAAACATCAGAGAAATGATTTATATTCATCACTTCCCCAAATGCACAGTCTTCAATGAGTTACTCTTACAATGTTAAAAACAACTGGCCAAAAACTATACTTGAAATAATCTGTATTGGTGGATTTTTTCAAAATATTCTAACACTTCTGAACAAAACTACATGAATAATTATGCCCATTGTCCATTTCTTTCGTTTTTGTATGGACTAAATGACTACAAGGCTGCTTGAAAGGAGACAACAAAACTAAATTCATTAAGGTTACTAAAAGATGCTTCCCAAAACACAACTAATTTGTTTGTTATATGTTTCTACCTCAAAGGAATGAAGAAGTGAGAATGTTGAAGAAAGTTTCTGTTTTATGATTCGATAGTAACTCTTCTTTTTGTAACATAGTGCTAATCCACAATGAGTGTAATTAGATATTGAACAGTAATAAAAAAGAGTGAGAAATAAGGTCAAAACTCCAAAATACCAAACAGAGTTTACCACTTGAATATCTAGACATTTGCTGCAGACATGAGATCAGAAAAGGAAATACCCTTACTATATTAAAATATTTAGAAAATATTTAGAAAAGGAACATAGTATTAAATGAATTAATGGAAGATGTGGAACATTTTTTTAAATTAAATTTTTAAAAGTTTAAATGTAAAAATAATTGACAATACTTTTTGTCATGGCCAGGCAAATAGGCTTCCAAGCAGTTATCTTATTTTTCTCTAAATTCATGTCAACAGAGGCTTTAAAAAAGTATGGTGAAGTGAAGACACTTACCTATATTCTGAGCTCTTAGAATTCTAAGTTTTAAATGCTGAGTTCATGACTTATTGATTTTTACTAGTGAAAGTTTCTTATTTCATTCTTCATGAATGCATTTGTAACTGAATGACAATGGGGATGAATTTAATATCTCAAGTTACTTGCTCAGGTGACAGAGAGCATCCAGACACTCAGGAATATAACACTGAATTTTCAGTTTGAAACATAAACTTCAGGTAGTTTGGGATAAGAAAAACATACAGGTTCCCAGTGCCTTCCATATTCTTGACCAGGAAGTGTCAGGTTGAATTAGTGGATTTGAGATATATTTGGTCAAAAAAAAAAAAAAAAATTCTGAGTCTTTCAGATATGAAGCTATTATTGCCTACCAACCCAGGAAGACATCTCATTAGCTTCCTGGATCCCAAACAAGGTGTAAAAGTTAAGCTGTTATACACTCCTAATTGTTCCATCATTTTTTGGGTACAAAAACCCTGGTGGAAATACCTCTTAGGCTGTATAAATTGGTGTGCGTACTCACATACTTTCAAAACAGACTTTGTTATCAGGGTTTTTATAGTATAAAATGTGGCATGCATATAGGTAATTTAGTGCAGAGATACCTCAGACTGAGTGCTCTAGATTAGAAGGAAATATGTACTATGATTGATTAAATAATAGTAATAGGTTATTACAGATTTGGAACTCTATAATTTTAAAAAATTTTCTGTTTGAGGTCTCTGCTTTATTATATATTGTTATTGTATCTCTTTAACATAGTCCTGACTGAATTCTCAGAGACTTTTCTTGCTATTATGCTCTTCTGATTTGAAAATTGCTCATATGACACATTACAAAACTTGTTACATGTTACATGTTACTTGTTACTGGTTACATGTTACATGTTACATGTTACATACTATTTTTTTATAAACAGACTGAAGTTTTGGATTGAGTCAAAAGATAAACATATCACTGATTGAGTCAAAAGATAACATATCATTTCTATCACATCATGTGAAGGATGCCAAGATTTAGCCTTACTCACCAAAGTTGATATAGAGAGTGAACATCTGGGAGAAATCCGTTGTCAGTGCTTTGCACTATAAAGTTAGATTTTCTATTGTTCTTATTATGGTTTTTGTTCTGGAGCATAGTCTCACTGTGTAGCTCTATCTGTCTTGTAACTTAGTATATAGATCAGGCTGGCCTCTAATTACCAGACACCTGACACCCTTTGCCTCCTAGCTGCTGGTATTACAAGTGTTCCACTTATACTCAGCTTAAGTCAATCTTTAACATATTCCCTGCCATATGATAAGAAAATCATCAAAAGGTGTTCTAACTTTTTAAAGTTATTATTGAATTGTGACACAATGTAAAAATAAATGCTTGTGTCCATACTGATACAAATATATTCCGGGCCTCTTCCGTGTCCCCTTTGCCCGAGAAAGAGACATGTGAGGCAGTGTTCGGGTGGTTACTACAACGAGGCTTTATTCTTGTATCAGCAGAAGCGGAAAGACCCCAAGCCAGGGAAAGGCACTGCTATATGTACCCTAGGATGGCGTGTTCACTTCTGATTGGCTGTTCACTCATTACCCATATTACGCCCCGGGATGGGCAGTGACTTTGGCGTGTTTTTACCTTTTGCACCTGCGCAGTTAGTTGTTTACTTGTGGGAGGACAGGATGCTGTCTCGCTCACCGCGGCTCCTAACACAAATATACCAGCAAAGCATCAAATACTTAACTACAGGAGAAAGTATATCTAATCAATGCAAAAGAATTCCACACAAAGTGTGCAACTACGTGTTCCAGTTTGCTTTCTGTTGCTGCATTTTATATCAGTCTACCAAAAAAATAAAACCTGAGAAGGAGATTTATTTGTTTTATATTTCCAAGTCAAATTCCACCATTCAGGGAAAAGAGGGCACTCAAGGCACCTGAAGCAAAAACTAAGACAAAATGTATACTGACCCACTTCCTGGCTTGATCACAGGATCATGGTTAGGTAGCATTTTACTCATCCTGCACAGTGATGGTACTGCCCATAGTAGACTGGTTCATCATACATCAATTAAAGGCGAAGGCAATCTCCCATAGACCTGGCACAGGCCCACGTGATGACCTAGCCTTTTTCTCAATGGATGTTTTCCTTTAGCTCATGCTAGGCTATGTAAACCTAGCCAACAACTTGTGGCTAGTAAGGTCATGTGTCTTAGAGTAGAACATTTTACTGCCACTTTCCTAAATCACCATAATCATTAACTATGGTAGTTTAAGTAAAATTTTTGCCACAGATGCACAAGGATTGACATTATTGGGAGGTGTAGCTTTGTAAGAGTAGGTATGGCATTGTCAAAGGAAGTTTTATTCATTCACTTCCTGAAGCCTACATTTCTAGATGTACAACTGCCAGCTAACTCTCTAGCACCATATCTTCTTTCATGCAGCCATGCTTCCCACAATGACGGTAATAAAGTAAAACTCCGAAACTTTAAGAAAGGCCCAATTAAATGTTTTTCTTTAGAATAGTTGACATGATTATGGTGACATTTCATAGCAATAGAAAACCTAATTAGGATATTAGTTGTATACAAAATACTATATTTATACCCTCAGTAAAGGTGATTCATACTCCTCCTCAAAGCATAGGCCATCAAAGAAAATAACAGCTGGCCAAGATGCAGAGAACAAATGACCATGTAGTTGATAGATGTACAATACAAGCCCTATACCTAAGGGCCAGGTGACAAAGAAGATGTGACAAGACTATACAAGCCAGAAAAGCAGGAGGTCTGTTGTGATATTGTGTCTTCTAGATCTGAAAATGATGCTGAAACTCAGAAAGCTCAAAAATATGACTACCAAAACAAACCTAAATAATGAGAGCCCACTTGGGATGAAAATGTAAATTCCTGAAAACATCACAAATCCCCAGACATAGATGAAGTGTTGCAGGCAGTTAAAGGATATTCAAAGAGGGAGATGGATGGGCACCTTAATTAATTATGCAATTCCAATGGTAAGCCCTAAAACACATTCTTATAAGCAACACTAAATGACATGAGTAGAGTATATGAATATTTATTTTACATTGAGAAAGAAAACAATAATGAGTCTGGGAGCAAAGCATGAAGAGTTTGGAATGGGGAAATAATGAGGGGAATAATAGTTATGCTTTAATTCTAACTAAAATAAATATTTAAAATTTAAATTTTAATTATGTTCATGTTAAATTTTAAAAAGTTACATGTTTTCTTAATACAAAAGGAAAATCAGAACTTACTAGCATTTAGACTTAAACAAAATCAAAAGCTAACAATATTAACCATGGTATCTTGGCTCAAAGTCTATCATCTGGGATTCACTCATTGTGAAGTCTCCTGGATCCAAAAGCCTTGGGAAATCATAATTGTCCAGTAATGTCATCCACAGAAAAACAAAGCATGTCTTGAAGATTCATGTGGGCTCCACTCCACAATGACACTATCACTGACATACAGCCCAGTGGTGGGCATATCCAGCATCCTAAGTCTCCATTGGAAATTAAACTGTCCTTAACCAGTAGCCTCTGGAAATGTCTCTTCTCAATTCTGACCCTTTCAGAAATGCTAAATCTCAGTAGCTCTCGATGATGCTCTCAATATATCATATATCTTATGTCTACAAAATTAATACAGTATAGGCAACTTTTACAAAGTTGCAAAGTTCAGCTGCCAGCTTGAGAATTAGCTTCAGGCCACTGGATCTGAGTTTCTATGCGCTTACTATTTTCCACAAGAATCTACTTTAATGACGATGAAGTCTTATTAATCACAGCTGACAACTAACTGCTGTCCTAGTGAAGAATTGGTCTTAATGATGTTATTTGTTTGTATATCACAACTGACTTCTTTTTTAGCCTCAGTATCACTAGCACATATAAATCTTAGTAGCCCCAAGTCCAATTCCTAATTAAGTCCTTGATCAATCTGAAAACTATCCAGCCAACCTGCTACTGACTACATTTCTCTCAAGATTATCTTCCTAGTTACCACAACATGTCATTAATCTCAAATGTACTAGACAGATTTTCCATTGTAAAATTTCAAAATACTCCACAATCCTTCAGAAAAAGAGTTGAAAGGCATAAAAGCCATATGATTAGGTCCATAATAGTAACACCTGACTCTTGTGTTGTCAGTTACTTTTCTAGTTTGTTTTATGTTGCTGTGATAGAGCACTCTGACAAAGTGCAACTTGTGATTGAAAATAATTTTTTGGTTTATAATTCAATCATTCAGGAAAATTAGGGCAGGAAGTAAACCAAGAACAGGAAGCAGAAACCAAGTAAACATTGCTTGTTAGCTCTCTCTGGATTATATGCAAGTTCATGGTTAACTGTATTCAGTTGGGTTGCTGGCAAAGGGGGTCCTTTGGAGATCCCTAAACAAATCAGGCTGACAGGAGAACCAAAGTTCAACTTCTGAAAACTGACAGTGGAGCCATGTTGCTGAGGACAACATCTACACAGGTCACTGGGATGTCGCATTGATGCAAGCACAGAGCCATCAAACCTACATTCTAATCTATTTGGATGAATAGGTTAACTGCAGGCTAAAAAAGGAGAAACATGGACACAAACCCAGCCAGAAAACCCTCCTCCTACAATCTACCTTGCCTGCAAGGTGTGCTGGGCCAATGGTCATGTTATAGAACTTGTGGGAGGAACCAACTTCTGACAAGTCCAAATTGAGACCCAAGCCACTAGAACAAGCCCATACCTTGCATAGCCTCAATGGTCTGGAACCAGAGGGTGGATAGCTCAGAGGCCTAGGATTGAACCAAAAATAAATAAATACATAAATAATAAATAAATATAAATATATTTTTAAAAATCAATGTAATGATACTCTGCTATACTCTTAGATTGGTGCCTAGCCAAATTGTCTTCAGAGATACTTCATCCTAGGAGCAAATGGAATCAGGTAGAAAGGTCCACAGCCAGACATTATGAAAACAGCATGTCAGATAGAGGTTCCTATCAGGATCCTTCCTTCAGAGATTGGGATACCCCAAAGGATCAGGGGAAAACTTGTAGGAGTTAGAAGGGATGGAGGATACAAGAGGAGTGTGGCTCCTGAATCAACTTAGTTAGCTCACATGGGCTCACGGAAACTTAAGCACAGGTCTACATGGGACTACGCCAGGTCCTCTAAGTAAATATTGTCGTTGTTAGCTTGGTGACTTTGTGGTACTGCTAAGAGTGGGAGTGGATATGTGTCTCACACTTTTGGCTCTTTTTGGATTCTTTTTCTCCATTTGGATTGGGTTTTCAACCCTCATTTATGAAAGTTTTTGCCTTCCTTTATTGTATCTTGTTTTCTGCTATTTGTCTGTTGTCCTTTGGAGGCCTACTCTTTTCTGGATAGAAAATGGAGGGAGAGTAGATCATAGAAGAGAGGGCAGGTAGTGGGGATCTGGGAGGATTGGAGAGTGGGGAATACAGTTTGTATTGTATGAATGGAGAATATATTTTGTATGTTAGTAGAAAATAAAATTTATATTCTATTATTTATTTATTTATTTATTTATTTATTATTTTAATTGTTTAAATTTCAAATGTTATCCCCCTTCCAGGTTGGCTTCCCATCTATGAAACCCTCATTCCCTTCCCCTCCTATTTGCCTCTTTGTAGGTGGGTGCTCTCCCACCTACACACCCACTTCTGCTTCACCCCTCTAGCATCCCCCTTCTCTGGGGCATCAAGCTTCCATAGGACCAAGCACCTCCCCTTCCACTGAAGCCAGATAAGGCAGTCCTCTGCTACATATGTAGCTGGAATCATGAACCAACTCATGTATACTCTTTGATTGGTGGTTTAGTCTGTGGGAGCTCTGAAGGGTCTGGTTAGTTGATACTGTTGTTCTTCCTATGGAGTTGCAATCTCCTTCAGCCCTTCCCCTAACACTTCCTTTGGGGTCCATTGGCTCAGTCCAATGGTTGGCTGTGAGTATATGCATCTGTCTGAGTCAGGTGCTGGTAGAGCCTCTGAGAAGACAACCATACCAGATTCCTATCTGCAAGCATATCCTGGCTTCAGAAGTAGTGTCAGGCTTTGGTATCTGCAGACGGAATGGATCCCTAGGTGGGGCAGTCTCTGGATGGTCCACTTTCAGCCTCTGCTTTATTTTTGTCCATGTATTTCCTTTAGACAGGGACAATTCTGGGTTAAATATTTTGAGATAGGTGGGTGGCTTCATCCCTCCACTGGGAGAAGTGTCTATCTACTGGAGGTGTTCTCTTAAGGTTCTCTCTCCTTGCTGTTGGGTATTTTGGCTAACGTAATCCTCGTTGGGTTCTGGGAGCCTCTCACATCCCTGGTATCTAGGACTTTGTGGTGGTTCGCCAAGTTCACCTCCTTCCACTGCTACTTATTTGAATTCATTCTACTGGCCCTCTGGACTTCTTTACTATCTCATCTTCTACATGGTTCTGCCTCCCCCCACATTTTTTCCCACTATCTCCTCTCTCCTACCCAAGTCCCTCCCTCCATCTAGCACACATGACTATTTTCTTCCTCCTTTTAAATGGGTTTGAAGCATCCACACTTGGACCTTCCTTTTTAAGCTTCAAATGGTCTGTGAGTTGTATCGTGGGTATTCTGAGCTTTTGGGCCAATATCTACTTATCCATGAGTACAAACCAATTTGTTCATTAATCTACTTGACTTTGAACATGTTGGGTGTTGGGAAAATCTTGACTAAATGGAAAACTACAAGTTTTTTTTTTTTTTTTTTTTTTGCATTAGCAGATATTAAATTACTGTCTCTGAAAGTGATGTCAACTGTGAGTTCCTTATAAACACATGTTTTTTTTTTTTTTGGTTTTTTTTTTTTTTTTTTTTTTTTTTTTATTTTTTGGTAATTTTTTTTTTTTTAAATAAAACATCTGATGAAATTTAATGCACTTAGGAAAATACGGTCAATCAGAAACCAAATATTTTCATGTTAACCAACACTTGGTAGAATAATTTTTGTGTCTCCATAGTTTCATAATAATGTAGAAGACCACACTAAATTCTTTTTCTTAAATTCACATAAAATTATATAAGTTATGAATAAATTCTTATTTTGATAAGTTTCTGCTATTTTCAGCTTTACTGAGTTATAAATTTATATGAAAATGTAAGTGTACTTTATCATCTTTATGATTATCAGTGGATTTTTTTTTAAATCACAAAGTATATTGTCCAAAATAAACATAATGTTTTATGTTGGTAGGCATATGGCTTATTTAAAAGAGAATAGAAAAGCACCTGTGTTTATGTAAAATTTTCCTTCTGTCTTCTTCCCTGGGTAGAGTGTTTAGGGACCAAAGAAAATACATTTTCCTAGGCACATGATGTTTATAAGTTCATGGTTTTGTGTATTCAGAATTTTTTCTAAATGACATGAGCTTGTTCAAACCATCACCCAGAAAACTGTTTGCTCTCACAAGAGATTTCTTAATTAGCAGTCACATCTGTGCCTTTTCACTATATTTTTGCAATGCTTGCAACAACTTAAACCACATTATTAAATTATGAAAAAATATATAAATCTCAGTGGACTTGTTTAGTGTTTCAGAAGCCAGAAGTAGTGATCTCTATGCCTCTGGGGTTTGGGCTTGAATTACTTAAATTTTTGTGTAATGATGTTTTTAAATATTTAGTAGTATAATATTTTGAGCACCCTTTCAAATATAAATGACATTAAAAATTAACCTTCTTGAACTATTAAAGGTTACCTGTGTAAATTTGATTGAAAGTCTACTCGAGTTTTCTGAAGAATCAGTTGTGCTAGGAGGTGCAGTTTTCTGAGAAACCAATAAATCATAATTCAAGAATTTAATAAAATATATATTAAAGAGTCAACAGCTACAATCATTTTATAATGCTGAAGATTGCTAAAAATGTTGAAGTAAATTACTTATTTTTATATACTACATGCTATTTTAGCATCATATCTAAGAATGAATAATCACTGCCCATATATTATAGCTATATTATAACATACAATGTAATGTCTGTTATATATCTTCCCACTTTTCATACTTTTTCTGTTATTTATTTTGTATTATTACACTACTTCATAGTCATTCACTAGAAATTTCTATGTGATCTTTTCATCTTTGAAGTAGAATTCCAAACAAATGTAATTCATATTGAATATTTGATAGCAAATATTATTGAAATAAGGCAAATATTGATTTAATATGCATATCCATACTTATTGAGCATATGTCAGCTCTGTAATGAGATCTCTATTGAACACATTAACTCTTATTAATAAAAACATAATTATGCTGAGTAGAAAAAGCATTTAATATAACATTAAGTATTACAAAATCTCTTCTTAGTGACTTGATGAAGTTTTGTTCAATTTTAAATCAAAATCAAATCCAAGGATTAATTACAATTGATTTCATAGAATAGTTAAACAGAACTTCTAAAGATCTGAATTTTTTCAGTAAAATTTTAATAAATTAAGTCTTCTCAGTATCACTTGAGGTCCAACAGAGCTGATTTAATTTGATAAAACTAAGTCTGTTTTAAATGAAATATTTAAGATATTCATCAGGCTTCAACAGCTTAATAATTTATTGAAAATCATAGTCTAGTGTGTGATGATGATGATATCAATCATTTCCAAATAACAGGAAAGGGTCATTGAACTCTGGGGTTCTATGATTTGAACATTTGACTATGAGTGTGCATGGTGTTTTAAAATAGAGCTAGTGCTTGACAGATGTTCCATCTTTGACTCATTCTGGGAAGTATTTACACTCACAAAAAGGTGGATGGCACTGCTGAGTCTTCATTTCCTTCCTTGTGAAATACTCCTTTTAAATTACACATTCTGCTTATGAATTCATTAGATAAAACAGCACCAAGTTTTATTATGTCTAGACACATATTACAAATTTTCATTGAGATGAATTATGCAGCATCATGTTTCTCTTTTTACAGAGTTGCACATCATATAATTGAGGTTAGGACTACTCAATACATCTCCTCTTTAAAATGAAACAGAAGATGGAGGGATTGCAACATTAAAAATGAGAAAGACTAACAACTTAAAGGCAAACACAAAAGCCAAATGAAAACAAGAAACAAACAATAACCTGTACACTCCACTCCCAAATGTAGCAAAGAAATGTGTAAGTGAATTGGCTAAAACCTTTGTAAGAATTTGGATCTCTGGTGACTTCAAGAACTGTGAGAAACAGAAAGTTTTTGAGTCAGAAAAATTTTTTTTTTTACAAAGCTGAATAGGAAACTGGGAAAATTTAGAAATATCATTGGCAGTGAAGACCTGTTAATACAAAACAGAGCTTGTGGATTGCCAGAATATTTACCCTCTTGGATAGAGGAGAAAGGATTATGAGTGTGGGGTTAAGTCAAGAATTGGATATGGAAGTGATGTATCCTGGAAAAAATGGAATTTTATAAATAATCTGTAGTATGATTGAAAAAATGTTGTATGTTTTTAAATTTTTTTTTTTTAGGGAAATATGAAGACAAGCATTAAGTGAATGGGAACAGTTAGAAGAAAATGTCCCAATGTGTAACAATGGCACTCATAAGGACAGTGAGTGGAAGAATCCTTGAATGCTTTTGTGTAATAAGTGCACTTAAAAGCCATGGAGATCAGGAGTGTCGCCTTGATGAGCAAAGAACAGGGTTA
Source organism: Arvicanthis niloticus (assembly GCF_011762505.2). Lineage (NCBI taxonomy): Eukaryota > Metazoa > Chordata > Mammalia > Rodentia > Muridae > Arvicanthis > Arvicanthis niloticus. The sequence goes on from NC_047673.1 coordinate 41,745,997, forward strand.
AAGAAGAAGAGTCAAAGAGCAGAATGTTAAAGCCACTGGAACTGAAAATACATCTCTCATGGAAGCAAATAGATCTAATCTTCACGATATGCTACAAAATAAAATAATATGAATTATTGAAGAACTGTGAGAATTGCAAAATAAACAATTTCCTCTTGGGCTACATGACTAGTAATCTCCAGGCAATTTTTATTTTTCAGGTGATATGTTGCCTCAGTCTCATACCTACTTTCCTGAGAACTTCTATGTTTTCCTAAATTATTTTGTCTAACCCTTTCCAAAAGCAAATCAGTATTAAACCTGCTGCTGGTTTTGTTCAGCTTCTTGGCTTGTGGCCAAGATGTACTGCCTGCCAGACTCTCTGGAAGATGTCTTCACTCCCTGGGGATTTAGGCCACCTTGGTTTCTTTAATGACTTTACATGTGCCAGACAACTTCTCAAGGTATTGAAGACTGGCTCTTTACATTAATTAATTTCCCATTCCTGATCTCATTTCTGTAGTTACCAGCAAGCTGGGAGCAGGTGTTTCTTCCCATTGTTCTGCAAGCTGCTTTGTATGGGCTATGAGCAATCTATCATGCAAAGAGAAAGACCCAAGTTAGTTTTTCATATGCCTCAGCAATCTCACATCTAGCTGTGTGCTGTCTATTTTTCCATAGTGTACTCGAATCTTTCGTTTTTACTAAAATAATTTTTATTAAAATGATTTATGTACCTCCTCCTGGGATCAAGCTAGAAATAATCATTGACTGACTTTTCTGCCATTGACTCCAAGTATCCTCCTGCTTAGCCAGTCTCCTGCATGCATATTAATTATAGTCTATTTTATATGATTGCTACTCGCTGTTTTATCTTCGCTTATCTCCCTCAAAACTTAGAACCTTTGGAAGGAGTTGAGGGGAGAAAAATCCATGATCAGAATATATTATGAGAAAAATGTATTTCCAATAAAAGTAATAAATAAAATGATTTTTAAAGTTTCAGCCAAACATACCAGCTACTTTGGAAAATTTTTGATAAAAATCACAAAAGTCTTTGATTCTTTTTTTTTTTTTTTAACACGTTTGAGGTAAGTATTTCTATGTAGTATTTGATTCTTTTTCTGTGTTGTTTTAAAATTCTAAATTTAGGTGGTGGCCCGGTGTTTTATTAACTCTTTCAGCTCACCAAGATTCAATTAAAGATAGTATTTATATATGTGAGGATTAAGAAGTTTGAAATACATAGATATCTGGTGGTTCTTTGATATTAATGACATCTGCTCCCCTGGTGTGTAGTTACCACTGTAATTAAGTCATTCTTATTAGTACTAAACAGTATCCTGGAGATATAAAAGTAATGTCCTCTAATGATGCCTAGCTGGTGACCAGAGAGCACTGAAGACCTCATGAAAATTACATCATTATATCGATCCCTCTTTTGCCAACTTCTTTTCTGACTGATTATTATAAAACTGAACTTACCACTAAACTTATGAGGGTATACATATAAACAGTATTTTTCAATTCTGTTACTCTGCCATTGGCTGGTGGATTAGGTTTGCCTGGGGTAATTTCCTTGTCTTAAAAGATACCCAATTACAATGGTTTCCTGGGGTAATTGCTTTGACCTAAAAAATACATTACATAGAAACAACATCATAAGCAAGCTACTTGTGCATTTTAGTATTTGATTTTTTTTCAACTCAATGAAGGTAATGTTTGTTAATGATATAATCTCATGAGTCAACATAACTTCTGAAGCTTATTTTTAAATTTCTAATTTATTTTTGGTTTATTAAATTGATTTAACACTGAAGGTGATTCATTAGGGAAAGCACCAATATATTAGTGTAGGATTTACACGACACAGAGAGCACTGTCCAAGATACAAGTGCCCATCAAGTAATTTTAATTCATATAATGGACCTTCGACAACATTTGGAACCTCAGAGTATGATGAAAAGGAAACGTTTTGTAGTCATGGCAAAGTGATCTTTTCTCTACATACAAGGGATATTATACTAAAAGTATACTAATAAATTCAATAAATGTTTATTTCACCTGAATTACTAGATTAAATTATCAAGTTAGTGACTAAATTATTGATACTATTCATATAACAATTCTATTTGTAGACAAACTTTCATTGCAGTGGATAAAGATTTTCTTTTTCTTATTCACTTTATATTCCACTCACTGCTCCCCTCCCTGCCTCCCTGCCTCCCTACTCCTAGAATCCTTCCCCATCCCTCCTATAATTCTTCACTGACAGGGTTGGGGTCCCCTGGGAATCCCCACATTCTGGAACTTCAGGTCTCTGCTGTGTTGGCACTTCCTCTCCCATTGAGGCCTGACAAGGCAACCCAAGTAGAAGAGCATATCCAATGTACAGGCAGCAGCTTTTTGGATAGCCCTGTTGCAGTTGTATGGGACCCACATGAAGATCAAGCTGCACATCTGCTACATATGTCCTTGAAGGTCTAGGGCCAGCCTGTGTATGGATTCAGTTGATTTACTCCTAGTATTTTATAAGCAAGTTGATAAAAGTGTAATAAAACCTTTCAAGAGATTTATTTATTTGTTTGATGTGTGTGAGAGTTTGCATGTGTACTTGGTGCCTGTGGTGGCCAGGTGTCTGACCTCCTTGAAGTTAGGCAAATTTCTATGTAGTGATAAGGAGAGTGGATATCAAACCTAGGTAGTCTACAAAGCAAAAGTGCTCTTAAGTGCTGAGTCAAATCAGCAACTTTTATTCCTTTTTGTTGTTGTTGTTGTTATTTTTGTTTTATGTGTATACCTGTTTTGCTTGCATGTGTGAATGGGCGCTATGTTTGCAATACCCAGAAATGACAGATCACAAGATGAGACAATCTGAATTTAGAGTTATAGAAGTTTGTGAGAACTTCCATGTTCTTTTTGGGAACAGAGACTCAGTTCTCTGCAAAAGCGGCAATTTTGCTTAAGAAAAGAGGCATCCCTCCACACCCTTGATCTCTTTCTCCAGTCACTTTCACCTTCAAACATTATACCTTACAATAGTGTCTGCAACCAAACCAGATGGAATTTGGAGCTTCAAATATAATCCTAGCACATTTATGCAACTTTCTGTGACTGCTGTCTAGTCATATTTTTCTTTCCAGGTCCAGAGGACAGTGCCTAACTAAAGTACATTCCATCCATTGCACATTTGGTATAGTAGGTATCCTATGACTAACATAGATATGTCTCAGCATGTTCCAGTTTCACTGAGTGGACCATTCTCCTAAGGTCAGCCGTCGTTCTAGGAGTTTGTTCAAAGGGAACTGATTACGGATGTATGGTCTAAGCTGCATGTAAAAGTTGTGTGAGTTGAATAATGTAGAGTAACACCCTCTTACCAGTGGGCCACAGATTCCAAAATCCCAATTGATATTTGGAATGGAATTCATTGAACCTTCTGTATATATAGTGAGTTTCCTATAAATACATAACACATCTATAATAAAATTCAGAGCAATATTAGTTGCTGTTAATGATTGATACTTGCCAGTAATTAAATGAAATACTAACAATATATAGTACAATTAAATCTATTTAAAAATTATGAATTGGTTATTTCTAAAATATTCCATTTATTGTTTTAGAACAAAGCTTACTGTATGTTCAGGAATAATGGTACATTTCTATATATGCTTGAATGAAAGGAGGACCTACAATTTTATGAGAAAACTGAGAAGTGGAAAGAGAAGACCAGTTTACAAACTTCCACTAAATAATGGTAGAGCTAAATTTGCGAACAAAAAAATGGAAGATGTATAATTTAATATAATTTAAATTGCTTTCTATATACATACATGTAATATATATTGAGCAGATATATATTTAGATATTAGGCATATGGTATATGCTTTGCCATTTTGCTTTTTCAGTAGTAGTATACACAATAATAAATGCTTGCCAAAGATATTTCACCAAACTGAATGAAGCACATAATATATAAAGAAATATGTCAGTATTTGATGTGCTATGAGAGATAATTTAAAAATATTGACACTTAACTGGCACTGACCTAATTTATGTTTTAGATTAATATTATTGATTGAATCTTCCTTTTCCCTTACTTTTATTTTTCTTTCTTCCTTATATCTATGATCATTGGTTTTGATTAAAATGAAGATATAATATGTCTGAAAATATTTCTTTTTGTTCATTATGTAAACTCTTAAACTTTATATACTCCATACAAATTATCTGATGATAGTGTTTTGTTTTCCTTACAAAATTTTTATCAATAGTTTCGGAAAGTGCTAGCATATGAACAGAAAATGATATCATCATTAGATATTCTTAGCCAACTAAGAATATCCAATATAATTTGGACTAAGAGTCCAAAATATGCTCTAATTTTCAAATGTTAAGTATGTATTTGTACAGTAAAAATGGATACATTTGTTTTACTCATTTACAATTTTAATTATTACTATGTTCCATGGTATGTATGGGTCTTGTTGTTGTTGTTCTTGTTGTTGTTGTTGTTGTTGTTGTTGTTGTTGTTGTTGTTCTTCTTCTTCTTCTTCTTCTTCTTCTTCTTCTTCTTCTTCTTCTTCTTCTTTTTCTTCCTCTTCCTCTTCCTCTTCCTCTTCCTCTTCCTCTTCCTCCTCCTCCTCCTCCTCCTCCTCCTCCTCCTCCTCCTCCTCCTCCTCCTCCTCCTCCTCCTCCTCCTCCTCCTCCTCCTCCTCCTCCTCCTCTTCTTCTTCTTCTTCTTCTTCTTCTTCTTCTTCTTCTTCTTCTTCTTCTTCTCTTTTATTCTTATCCTTATTCTTTTATTCTTATTTTTACTCTTAAGCTGTCTTCTAGTATTCCAGCTTTGTTTTTAGGTTTAACATTACTTTCTCACATCCTTTCTTTTCCTCATTTTCATTCTAAATTATAAATACTTTGCACACATTTATTTTATCATAATTCTTATGACTCATATATACATATATACTCTGTGAAAGTAACTTTATTAATTTTTTTATTAATCATTCCATTTGTTAACATCTCAAATGCTATCTCTCTTCCTGGTTACCCTTCTACAACCTCCCTATCCTAACCGCCCACTCCCCCCTCACCTTTGCCTCCATGAGGGTGCTCCCTCACTCACCCACCCACTAGTCCACCAACCAAAGAATATACAGAGAGGGATCTATTATCTCAAATACATACGTTGCAGAGAATGTAACATTTATTAGCTAGATGTAATTGTTGTCTTGGAGGCTTACTACTGAATAATTTCACCCTTTCTAGATCTTTCTGAGCTAGTTCAACTCAGCTGTTCTGTTACAAACCCATCCCCAAGTTTTAAACTGGTTTATCTTAACTTCTCAGCGAATCACTCTGCTTGACCTCAAACTAAGTGCAATTTGTTCTAATCTTCTGACTCCTATTCTCTGGCTTCAACTGCCTCTGTTGACCTGCACTGAACTGCATAGACTCATAAAGAAACTCAACTCCACTGCCTTGCACTACATGGTGCACACTGCACTGACTCCCAGTTTACTGACTCAACACCAGTGCACTGAACACAAATGAGTGAATAGAAGTGACTGAACTCAACTCATTCACTGTACACTAATTAACAGTCTTTACAAATATGTCTGATTCTTTGAGGAAAATAATCTTACTTACATTTTTTAGAACTAAAAATGTTTCAATCCAGTGGGGCCACACAAAGCTAAAAGGTCTTTAGATTTGATTCCATATCATTAAATCATGTTGCTGGATTAAAATTCTTCTACATGACTCATAGGTGGTAAGATATGATGAAAACCATTGGAAAATGGCAGGGTTTTATTTTTTTATTTATTTGTTTATTGAACTTTTTATTTATTTACATTTCAGATGTCATCTCCTCTCCCCACTTCTCCTCCCTAGAACCCCTATCCCATCCCCCCTTCTCCTTTTTGCTTTTATACCATTTTAATTACATGCATGTATTAAGGGCAATTCTAGGTTGAGGGTCTAGCAATACAATAGATGCAAATAGTCAAGGAATAAGCAAGACAATAAACACAAATACTCAAAGAACAAGCAAGGCATTAAACCCAAATATGTGAACAGTCCCATAATCACTGTTTCTAAGGGCTTATCAGGATAGCCAAAATACCTGAGCCTAATTCCCTGTCCTAGCTCAAAGTCATTGTCATGTCTGAAGCCTACTTCCTTGTTCTAGCTTAAAATTTAGATTCCTGTCTGAAATTACTTTTTTGTTCTAGCTTAAGATTTAGATTCCTAATTTAAATTGCTTTTTTTCTAGCCTAATGTCAAGATTTTGTAATCAGTTCTTTTTCAAAAGGCGACTTAGCTAATATGCTCATAAAGAGTAGCTTATATGGCTACATCTGATTTCATATCTATAATGTTGTGGGTCCTCTAGCCTTAACTAAGTTTGACTAATAAAAGTATTAGAAGGGCTTCAATTTTTGTTTAGTGAAATTGTATTATTATTTGCCTTATTTTTCTGTAAACATGAATGTCCCTTTTATTTTCAATAATGAAGAGATGAGTTGAGAGCTTTATAAATGCATGGCTTGAGCAGAGTCCAGAGAATTTCTAACTTCCTAAGCCTAAGCCTTGAAGCTTCTAGCCTCTGTACAATCTTCTGCAAATATGGATCTTGGAGGCTTCAGCTTCCAGGTTCCACCTGGTAACCTCGGCCTAGAATGTTTCAGATTTATTGCTTAATACCTCTTTATAGCTCTTTCAGAACCCTGGTTTACTGGTTAAACTCAACTGTTTTGGCTGAAACTGTTTTCCAAGATGACTGGATTCTCTTAGCTTCTGGTTGGATTGCACTGCTTGGAAGAACTATCCATGAATTCTACAAAGTGAACTGCTCTGTACTCAACTGCTCTACCCAAAACTGAGGTAAGCACAACTTCACTCAACTCAACTGCTCTGAACCAAACTGAACTTAATCCCCTCTCTGTGTCACTATAAGTATTCTCACTTTTCTATCTGTTCTGGTGAGTCTTTGGCATGTCCTATCTTTGACTCATGCTGTCAAATCTTTTCCTGTTATCAACAAGATGTTTTGTATTACAGGTACGTAGTAAGGTGCCTGTCTTTATTTCAGCTAGATGGATCAAAGGTATGTACTAAGAGTGTGTCTGTATTCTAGCCAAAGGGATTAAGGTGTGTTTTCCAGCCAGACTGTACCTTGGATGTGATGCCTTACGAGAGCAGTCAAGCTGATGAATTAAAATTCTTCTACAATAATCTACTAATCATGGATCATATTAGTTATATAATGCATTTTATTTCATTATTAAGTGAAAATAATATTTAAAAACTTTTTTCTCTCTGAGATTTATGGCCTTATATAAAAGATTTCTCTTAATAATTGAATATAGTCTCAATAATGTCATAGTATTTTATATGTGTTTATGTCATTTGTCATTACTATATAATTTTCAACTTTTCTATGGTTATGACATATTTATTTCTAAGTCTTATTATTTAATACAGTGGCATTCTCAGTTTTCTACTTTCTTCTTGAAGAGTTTTATGATATATAAAATTTTAAATTTTTTTCTGTCTCATTTTCTCTAGATTTTTCCCTTTTGTTATTTTCTTAGAATTAGATATTTAAATCACATCAAATGAGTGCCTTAACTTTGAACAAAGCTGATATGACAATTTCAATATGTGTTTGATATTGCTTGTAGATGCATTTAACTTGGTCCAAGATAAGTACACACAAATGCTGCTGGCTTATCTAATTATATAGAAAATAGAATGAATTCTTTTCTAGAGTCAATACCATAGAATTTTAAGATGCCAATTCAGATCAATAAAATTGATCTTATTTTCTTAAATATTGGATTTGCACTTTTACTCATAGCTACTTCCTCTGCTTTGTCATCTATGTAAAAACCTGCATTTTCATTTGCAGTTTTCACAAATCCTACCCTCTTCATTAATCCTTAGGGTTAATAATTTTATGTGCATTCAATACATTCATACTTCCATGTTATAGAAATAAATAACTGTATAATTTTAAATTCAGATATAAATTAAAATAATTAATATTACCATATACAGTGAAAGGAACAATTACATAAATTATTCTTTTATTTTTCCACTTTGTTTTCCACATTGTAATCAGAAGGGCAATACTGATACTGCCAGATACCATGATCAGTCACTTCTAACACAGCTTTAGCTTATCTAGGAAGTCAAGAAAACTTTAATGCTCATAAAAAGAAAATAAAAATACCTTTAAAAAGTTACAACATAAATTAATGTTTTGAGTGATAAATGGCAGTCAAATTACTCTTTAAAACTAGATTACAACCACTGACAATATCTCTATGACAAATTGTTTATTAAGGGAAAGTAAAACAAAAAAATTTTATTATAAAAGAAAGAAATTGAATAAAAATCTTATAATATGTTGTCTTCTATAACAATCCTAAATCTTCAATGATCACTAGCATTTCAAAAGAAGTATTATCTATATCATATCTATTTATTGATACTGTTATCTTTCTATGTGTGCAATTTAAACATGTTTATGTAACTTTAAATATTTACTTCAAAACATATGGTACATCTAATGTTGTACTTGTGTCAAACATGTAAAATATTCAATATAATAAAATATAAAATTATAGTTTATTTTTTCACAATATCCCTAAGTTCACTATTATTTTAATAGTATCCATATATTTGTATACAAATTTGTAGTAGATATATATAGTGCAATTGGAAATATGCACACATACACATAGTGTTTATATGTAAATTTCTTCTTTATATTTTTTGAAATTTGTTTAGGATACAAATACATTTGTCTATAAAAATTGGGAATCTGATATCTAAATATTTTCTCAAATTCCTTTAGATCCACATTAATTCATTTGTTAAATAGTTCCTTCCTTCAGAGGGTAATGTTTTGAGATGTTGTTCTTTTTGTGATGTCAGCAGTTATGGAAATTAATTATTACAGACCCTTTTCATGTTTGATTTATTAAGATGAATATAAAGATGAATTTAATAAATCTTAAAGTGCAGATTTATATATCATTCATAATCATAATATTTTGAAAAAAGATGATTGTCAACATTCCAATTAATGGTATATATTAGCTTAGCTGTGACAGAATTATTAATAATTTTGGATTATAATTTATACTATCTACGTCCTATTTCAATAGCTTCTCCAAAACTCTTCTATATGGAGATGTATTATAATATGTGGTAGATTTAGAATACCCAAAGGAGGTAATGTGTTATACCCCATCAATAGCTATTTTTCATTTCTTCAAACTGAGTATGCTATTAAAATATATTTTAAATGTTTGTCACTTACATATAAGAAAGACAAATTCTAATATCTCTGGATCATTTACAAATCATAAATCTAAACTGGATTTATGTTATGAAAGCTGTCATATCTTATAAAGACTTTTGAAATAAACTGCACAAAACACTAACTTTTTTGAAGATCATTCTAGTTCGAGTTTCTTCTAAGTAATTATTTTATTAAAACTTGAATTAGCACTGAATCTATATTTTTGGGATGCTAATCAAAAGTATAAAATAAAATGTAATACATATGAGGATACATGTTTTAATCCAATATTTGATAAATTAACAGGCATGCTTCCTGTAATATATAGACACAGATCATGACAGTGTACAGACCTATACCTGATCATACAGCAATGTCCCAGTATATATAAGAAGTGGGCACAAAACTAACCTCTAACCAAGATCTGGGAACATCTAGGAGTTGTAAGAGAAAAGAATATGAAGAAAATATATTGTATAAAATTATTAAAACATAAATAATAAATAAAAAGATGTCCCGACATTTTGTTTGAGTACCTACCTGTTTTGCTGTATTTCACTTGTTTTGGATTTACATATTTGGATATAATTAAAATGATTAAAAGCTTATTCTCTTTAATAAAGAGTATGACCTTACATAGATTCCTTGATATCACTTAATTTTAGTAGAGAAGCTTATCAGGGGACTGAAAGCAGAGAAAGATAAGGAAAGAGCTGGCCTGGTATATGTTCAAATTCCCAAGGATTATATTCAATGATACATAATTTTGTGGATGATCAAATTCTACAGAATCAGACTGTCTCCATATTTTTACCTCAATTACCTTCTCTAAATCCAATCCCCCAGCTCACTCCCAGCTTTGTAGCAGACTACCTACATGTTTTATCCATGTCTATTAAACATATAGATTGTCTCCTCCATTCTTTCTTGTACCCACTTATGCCTTTATCTGAGATCCCATCTACATCAGGCATTCCCAAAGAACACAATAGACTAAGTTTGCTAGAGAAGCAAATAGGGCACCAAGGTAGGTAAGCAGGCTTCAAACCCTTAGTTTCCCCATTCTCTTCCAGTCCAACCTGCTATTCTCATAGTCATCTCTGTAGCCAAGTGCCTTCTGTGGCCTCTTGCTCTCTGCCCCTATTTTCGAGGGTCTCCCCATATCCTGAAGAAACACCTTGTCACCCTTTTATGAGCTTCCTCAATTTATGCCCTCTCAACTTACTAGCTCTAGCCCAACTTTGCTATCCCAAAGTATCAGTTCCCAATATCTATAACCACATCATGCTTAAAATACCCAGTAGCCAACACAGGAATGATCCCAAATGCATACTCTACCAGACAATACAGCAACCACACTACTCAAAGACCCAACGGGATAACAGAAACAAAGTTTTTTAAAAAGCAAAAACAAAACAATTAACAAAGAAATTAAAAAAAGACACAACCAGCTACCTAGAATTTAAATCATCCTAAGTCCAGACGCCTAAATACCAAAAAAGAAAAAAATAAAAACAAACAAACAAACAAACAAAACCAGAATAATATATCTCTACTAGACCCCAGCAACCCAAATACAGTAGGCCCTGAAAAATGCAGCACAGCTGAAGCAGAAGACAAGGAGCTTAATACAGCCTTTATAAAAAAAATAATAGAGATCTTTAAAGAGGAAATGAATAAATCCCTTTAAAAATCTAGGAAAAGAAACAGTGAAAGAAAAAAATTATTCAAGGCCTCAAAATAAAAATAGAATAAATAAAGAAAACCCAAACTGAAGAAAACCTGGAAATAAAAAACAATTAACAACTTGTCTTATGGTTTTCATTGCAGTGTAGATTTTCAGTCCATTATAATCATAGCAGGAAAAATGGCATTGTGCAGGCAAGCATATATGGCATAGAGGAGCTGAAGGTTCTATATCTTGTCCCAAAGAGAAACACAAGAAGATTGACTTCTAGATATCTAGGACAAGGGACTAAAAGCCATGCCCACAGGGACACACTTCCTTCAATAAGTCCACACCTACTCCAATAAGGCCACACCTTCTAATGGTACCATTTGCTCGGCCAAGCATATTAAAACCACAGAACTCAAATAAGAACCTCAAAGACAAGTCTCACCAACAGAATACAAGGAAGAGTAGAGACGCCCTCAAGCACTGAAGACATGATAGAAAACATGGACACCTCAGTAAAAGGAAACGTTAAATTTGAGATATTACAGTACAACCCTCAGAGACCACATTTAGTAGATAGGCATAGACCCCAGTAGATGGATGTGTGGGTCCACCCACACATCTCAAATCTTTTAACCCAGAAATGTTCCTATCCAAAGGAAAAACAGGGACAAAAAAAATGGAACAGAGAAGAAAAGGCCATCCAGAGACTGCCCCATCTAGGGATCTATCCTGTCTGCAGATACTAAACCCCCACAGTGTTGCTGATGCCAAGTAGTGCTTGCTGACAGGAGCCTGATATGGCTGTTCCCTGAGAGCCTCTTCCAGTACCAGAACAATATAGATGCAGGCACTTAGAGCCAACCATCAGACTGAGATGGGAGACCCCAATGGAAGGAATGAGGAAGGTGAATAAGATTACAACACCATAAGAAGAATATCAACTAACTGGACCACCCAGACCTCCCAGGGACTAAACCAACAACCAAAGAGTATACACGGTGGGATCCAGGACTCCAGATACATATGTAGCAGAGGATGGTTTTATTGGACATTAATGGAAAGGTAGGGAGGCTTGATGCCTCAGTGTAAGGGGATGCAAGAGGGGTGAGGCAGGAGACGGTGAATGCATGGAGGAACACCCTCATAGAGGCAAAAGGATGGGAAGATGTGAATGAGATGGGAGGGTTGATAGACAGGTAACCAGGAAGGGGAATATCATTTGAAATGTGAACAAATAAAACCATTAATAAAAAATGAAACAACGCATCTACCGACCGAAAAGTCCAGGGTCAGTTGGTTTTAGGAAAGAATTCTACCAGATGTTCAAATAAGAGTTAGTTCCAATATGCCTCAAGTTATTTTTTAAAAAAAGGAAGAAGAAAAACAAGAACAACAAGAACAACAAGAAGAATAAATATCAGAAACAAGAAAACAAGAAAAGCATGGTATTGGTACAAAAGCAGGCATGTAGATCAATAATCACATAACTCAGCATTCAGACAAAACCAGTGAATGCTATAAATGACTAATAGGGGGAAAGGACATTAACTCCTTGCCACACAGATAGCCTTTCTAAACAGAAAGCAATCAGCAAAGGACCTCATAAGACAGAAAAGCTTCTGGATACATTCATAAGTACAGAACTACAGCCTACAGAATAGTTAAAGTTTTATCAACTACACATCTGACTAATATCCAGAATATATAAAAAGCTTAAAATACTAGCTATCACAAAAAAATAACCCAATTAAAAACAGTGTATGAAGCTAAACAGAAAATTCTGAAAGAAGAAATGCAGACATCTGAGAAATACTTAAAGAAACGTTTAACATCCTTAGTTATTAGGAAAATGCAAATCAAATTATGTCGATATTTCTTGTTATATCAATCATAATGGCTAAGATTAATTTAAGAAAATGACAGCTCATGCTGCTTAAAAGATAGAGTGAGAGAAACATTCATCTATTTCTGGTAAACTGTAAAATTGTATCCTCTATAAAACTCAGTGTGGTGGTAGATCTCATGATCACATACCCAAAGGAGCCTTCATCCTATTCAAGAAATGCTTGCTCCACCATGTTTGCTGCTGCTCTATTCTTAGTTGCCAGAAATTGAAAACAGATTAAATGTCTATCAATAGAATAAATAAAGAAAATGTGGCACATTCACATAATGAGGTATGATTGGGTTGGTAAAAAAAAAAATCATGAAATTCACAACTAAACTGATGAAACTAGAAAAAAAAAATCATTTTGAATGATGTAACCCAGACTGAGAAAGAGAAATACGGTGTGTATTCACTTATATGGTATATTATCTGTTAAGTCAATTACAAGCAAACTTAAATATAGAAGTACAACGGACCAAACTAGAGGAGACATAAAGATTTCTAATAAAGAGAAATATAATAGATAGTTGTAGCTGGAATGGAGACCATTGGCTGACCTAAACAGAAGGATCAAGTTGCCATGGAAGGAGGATAGGGACAATGGAAGAAATATGAGGGAAACAGCAAAAATTAAGGGTCTATTGTGGATTAGTATGAAACCCGATATAGTAGAATCTCCCTATAATATGTACTTACATGAAGGGAATCTAAATTAAACATCCAAATAATAGGGAAGATAAAGCCTCCACAGACCATCACTTGTTACCAAACAAAACTTTTTGTACTAGGAATGAATTACATTAATCTACTTCTTGGCCAAAAGGACCCCATTGCATAGTTAAATAGTTCATTTTATTGACAAGGCTATAAATTCCTCTCCACATACTGATTAGTATTCTGTCTAAACTCCACCTCCACAGTTACCTGGCAACAGCCTGGTAGACCTGGCCCACTATAAAAGGGGCTGCTTTCCCCCTCCTATCTCCCTAACCCTATTAATCTCTTAATCTCTTAATCTCTTACTTCTTGATGTCTTGCCTCTAACTTCTCTCTGTCCCCTCGCCCCTCCCCCCTTCCCTTCCCCCTCTTTACTAGTCAGGGCCTGCCTTTACTTCTCTACTCCTCAATTTCTCTGCTTCTTTACCTCTCTCTCTCTCTCTCTCTCTCTCTCTCTCTCTCTCTCTCTCTCTCTCTCTCTCTGCCTCTACTACCCTCCTAGCTCCCCTCCCCATGCCCTGAATAAACTCTATTCTGTACTATATTGTTGTGTGACTGGTCCCTCAAGGGGAAGAGATGCCTCTGCATGGGCCTGTTAAGACATTCCCTTCCTCCATACATCTCCACACACCCACAGAACATACTCTCTTTATCTCTTTACCTTTTTATAAACACTTCACTGATGCCGAGACTCGGATATAGAAATCTGTAGGTTTGCATCAGACCACCTACCAAAGGATATCCACGCTCACTAGCCTATCCTAGAACTGGTAAGCTCCCCCATCCCCCACTCATCAGAGTAACCATTTACATGGTCCCAGGAAAGATTTCTTGAGCTCAGAACTAACCTTGACCTTCCTTGACCCTCGTTCTACAACTCTTCTCCTTGGGTGAGACATTTCCCCTCTCAAGACAGTTTCTGGCAGGTGAGTACCCCAGGCCAGGCCTGGACAGACCCTTCTCTCTCAGGAGCACTGGCTCCAAGCTCTAGTCCCTAGTGTGTCTTCCCCGGGGGTCAGTCTTTTGCTTGCAGTTTGCTAGCATAGGCTTCTTCCCCTGCTCCTCCATCATTTGCAGCAGGCTGCAAACAGTTCAGCCAATTCACCTGAAGCAACAGGTTTCAGGACCCTGCTTGCCCCCTTCCCCTCTGTGGTTCTTAGCTCTGCTCTGGGTCTACTCCTTGCATCCTGCCAGGGATCCTCTCTGAGACTTGCTTCCCCATCTGCGAAGGGGGCTTGGCTGCCCGTGCACTCCTGTAAGGCTCTCTCTTTTTCTCTCTCTGCCCGGGACCTGTAAAGTGAGTCTGAAATATTCAGAGGCAGATGCACACAGCTAACCACTGATCTGATCAAGGGGTTCCCAATGGTGAAGTCAGAGAGAAGACTGAAGGAGCTGAAAGGGTTTGTGGCCCCATGAGGAGAGCAACAATACCAACCCAGGGTCTAAACCACCAGCCTGGAAGCATATAGGGAGGGACCCATGACTCCATCTGTATATGTAGGGGAGGATGACCTTTTGGGCATAGGTGGGAGAGGAGATCCTTGGTCTCATGAAGGCTGAACACCGAGTGGGGGGAGGGGGAATTAGAGGGTGGGGATGTGGGAGGTGGGTATGTGAGGGCACATCCTCATAGAAGCAGGAGGAGGGGGTGTGAGATAGGAGGTTCCTGGGTGGTGGGGGGAATGGGGTAAGGGGATAAAATCTGAAATGTAAATATAATATCCAATAATAATAATAAAAAGGGAGTGTTAGCCGTGCCTTCTGCCACAAGAACAGCTAACATGAAAGTTGCTGTGATACAGGACATGCTTGCTTTTCCTTGCCCACTGCAGACTCTTTAGCTGCCAGAGGCACTGGACAATGACTTCTGGCCTCTAGTAGAAATTCCCGCTCTGCCACCGCTGCTGCTGACCTGACCCGCAGCACCTATGCCCTCAGCTGAGAGCCCATAGCACAACCTCAAGTCATGACCTGTGGCCCACAACCTCAACCTGCCAGCCATTCGATCTTATGCCACTGTTGTCAGCTTTCTTATTCTGGTCCTAGCCAAATGTTTCTTTGCTAATACAAAAATGTGCTTTTCTCTACCTACACAACCTGCCAAAGTTACTTAAGACTCTTCTATCCGGTCTTAATAGATTTTTACTACTGCGATTAAATTCCATTCAGTTACAACCAACCCTTATGGCTCTCAACCTTTGTCAGAAGTCTGCTAATAGTATATTTAAGTTTATTGCCGACAGAATTCCAAAAGCCTCTAACAGTTGACCCAAGATGGTTTCAGAATACTTGGACACCTAGAAGATACAGCCTGGATGGTGTTTGATGATATTGTGACTAACACAATGGACTAAACTGGATGCTCTGAGTCAAATGACTTAGCTAAACCAAGGTAAGTCATTTCTCATGTCATGCATACCCAGAGAGAAAAAACCCTGCATCTTCTGCGCTTGGAAGCCAAACTGACTTTACCCAAGAGACTATGGAGACCATGGGAACTGTTGGCTAGTGGACTCTAATTTTTTAAAATAATATAGAACTGGTAAATTATTGTTTAATCTTTCTCAGACTTTTGACTACATTGACAGCTAAGCTTTCGCAGATATTATCTGTTACTTCATTACCGAAACTCAGTTGTCGTCAGTTAAATGCTTCATATTTGCTCTTCTTGCTATGCCACTGTCCTAATATTATCTGAGTTCCTATAAACTAGCCTAACTCTAATAAAACATTCCACTATACAATCCAGCAAAGGCTCATCTTAAAGACTGCTCGTGTTGCTAACTCATACTGTCACCTCTTTTGTAAACTTATAAGCTACAGGAAACCCACTCAGATCTCTCTCATGGGCCAAATAGACTCCATCCAGATAAGTGTATCTGCCTAAAGTTCCCACTTACTGCCTATTCCAAAGGGTGGGATCCCTCTGGGTTTCAAATATACATCTTAGAATTTTTTTTCCTCCCAAATGTACTTAATATTCCCTACATCTTGTCAAGTCCAGGCACATCCAGAACAGCTCCAGAGAAGCAACCTCCAGATGCTCCATCTCCTGTCATATACACAGCTGCTTCTACTAGACCTGTTCCTTCTGACCTATTCTCAGATGGCTCCATAGACCCTGGACATCAGGAAACAGCCAACTCTCCCAAGACTGGACAAAAATCCCCCATACTCATTCTTCTAGGTTCCCCTAGAGACACGTCACCCGCAATGCCAGCAGGAAGTAGCTAGATATCACGGCAACCCTATTCCTGCTTCACCATCACCTCTTTCTAATTTTTCTTTTTAAATTGAACCAAAATGGGGCAATGTTAGTATGCTGTCTAAATTCCACCTCCACAGTTACCTGGCAACAGCTAGGTTGGCCTGGCCCACTATAAAAGGGGCTGCTTGCCCCTCCTCTCTCTCTCTTACCCTCTTAATCACTTAATCTCTTACTCTCTTAATGTCTTGCCTCTAGCTCCTCTCTGTCCCCTCTGCCCTCCCATTTCTCTTCCCTTTCTCTCCACGTGGTAATCCTGGCCTTTACTTCTTCTCTCTTCTTCAGTCTTCTTTCCCCCCACCTTTGCCCTGAATAACCCCTGAATAAACTCCCCCGCCCCCTTGGAACTGTTTGGTCTGGAGTGGTCTGTTGTAAACTGCTCGTGGACATCTAAGAGATAGCAAAGTCCTATTGGTGAAAACAACACCTACATATAACTCATTGAATAAGGAGAGAAGTTAAGCTAGTGCCTACATATAGACTTTACCCCTATAAGTAAGAAATCTTGGCAGGAAGGTAGGCTGCATGCTAACAAAGAAGAAATGTAAACAACACAGCCCCAAAACTTTTGATCTGCAGTACTATTTTTTTTTCTACAAGACATGCTAACAATATGGAGTCACAAAGCTTGTGGGGGTAAGCAACCAAGAATTGAGGAAGACTCCACTCCATGAGATGGAAACCTTGTCTACTGGTACTTGCTTAAGATGTAACTCAAGCCTAAGTAGCCTAGTGACCTAAGAGAAAACCAAATTCTATTGTTATTATTAAAGGAACAAAGCCAGAAAATGACTCCTTATCACACTCTGTTATACTAATATATTAGTACCTTACTCAGCCATCATCAGAGAAATTTGCTTCTTAAACAAAACAAATACACAGACAGAGACTCACATCGCACATTTTGCAAACAATGAGAATACTCATCCATAATTAAGATATCTCCATGAAGTTTCTACCCTCAAGAAACAGAGAACAGTATGGAGAGAAAATAGAGAGTAAGAGTCTGAGAGAATGAAGAACACCAAGTAAAAAAAGCCTTCTATCTATGACAGGATCAGTAGGTATTTGAACTCATCAATTCCAAGGCAACATACATGGGGCCTGAATGTGTCTATATTAGATAAGATCACAGAGTTCAAAGGATAGTAGAAACACACCTCCACTTCTAAGGCAGAGGCAATCACCAATTGATATTTACTTGCAAATGAAAATTTAGTTTCCCTCAAGAGTGTCTCATAGCAGAAACAAAGCTCCACTGCAGGACAGGCTGCATGTCTGCAGTAGCTAGCCATCACAAAATGAATTAAAAAACTCAACATAATATTTGGGAACTTCCTGACTCATCAAGCAATTTTTTAAGTTTATAATATTAAATTTAAATTAATTATATTTAATTCCATAGGTACTTTGCATATATGTAATACATATATACATGTACATACATATACGTATATAAAATATCTTCTAGTTGGTGGTTTCTTGAATGTGTAGGTCAGTAGGTCTCTGTATAAAAGTCTGTTTCTTTTGCCATTTTGGAGTCTCTCTTGCTCTCCCCTGTCTCTTTATGGTTTCTTTTATCCTATCCTGATGAGGTTTTGTTTGTTTGCTGTTTATTTTATTATATTTTATTTTTAATTTATTATTATAATTTAGAAAAGTTTCTTTTAAATGAGAAACAGAAAGGAAATGAGTCTGGATGGGAGTGTAGGTGTTGGGAAATGCTGCTACTTAACGTCACAGTATACCATTTCCATATAGATCCTCTGATCTCCTAGTAAAATGGAAGACTCCCTTTACCTGCAGGACCTCCCCTTCTCTGAATTTGTCTGCAGATACTGACTCCCAATCTTCTACACATAGAAGGACATTTACTCCTTGGCAAACCTACAAGTGCTGCTGCCACTTTGCTGATAAGAACCTGCCGAGCAAGTACCTGGAATTGCTGGAATGCTTTTCCATACCTATAAGGCATTCACAGTGCACAGGATGTTAAGCTTCAGACATCAATTTTACATTCACCCTGAAATCTCCTTCCTACTCTCCATGTTTCATATATAACCCCTGGTCACCATGAATAAACTGTACTAGCTATTTCACTGAAGATCATCTAAGAGAGCTGTTTCATTGAGTATCAGCTAAAAAAATTATAACATCAAAATCCTACGAGAACCCCAAACCCCAGCACTGTCTTCAAAAATGCATGCACACAACATTTAGGTGAGGAGAACCTTAGAGAAATGGAGGGAAGGTAAACAAAATATATTTTGTGAAAAAATATCTGTTTGTAACCAAGGAAGATATTTCCTTAAATATGAAATCTAGGGTTTCTTTTTTATCTTTTAAACCTCAGCTTTGATGTAGTCGGCAACTCACATTTTTATTCTTTTTTTCTCTCTCAAAAATAGATGATCAATATTCAAGATAATTAAATAAATGGCAGTCTTATGTGGCAGTCCTCCAGAAACCTCACATATACCCTTTCTTGCTCTATTCAAACTTATAGCCTGTTGAGGTCTGTCACCCTAGCATAGCTGTAACCTTTTGCTTCCATGCCTGTCATTTCATATTGTTGTTGTAGTATGCCCGACAACCATTTTATATTGTTAACATAAAATGTTTGTCTGATGACACAAAAAATAGCTTGGCTCAGAGCCATATCATGCTGACCATATACCCTGTTATGTTCTGTATATTCTGAGGTTTGTTAATCTTAAGAAATTCCACAGCCATAAGCTTAACTTAGGACCAATCAAAATAAAGATCATTTAGAACACTTCTCTCTAACTAGGCAAAATATGTTAAGTCAAGGCCTGACTATAGTGCCACAGCAGTATATGAACTCATTATGAGTTTTTGTTTGTTTGTTTTTTTCTACTGTATAAGTGGGCCTGAGAAATGTTTGAGCTCCAGCATTAGCTCCCAAGACTAGGCTATAACCCTGATCAATCAGTCATGGAGTATAAGTTCAATAAACCAGACCTGTTTAACTGAGATCAGTCTGTGTGGTTTGTGCTGTAATTTCTGAATTCCAACATGGCCTAACATTATACAGACTGAGAAGGTAGGATTTATTTATCTAGGAATATATATGCATATTTATGTAAAATCCTTTAAATTTTTTTAAAATAGAAATTATAAAAAAAAGTCTTAAATTTCAAATAGGTAATACTGACATTTGACTCATTATTTGCTAAATAACTACTAGTTAATTATGAGACTTAGAATGCCATGTTAGTTATTTGTTCCCTTCCCCCAGTCTTGAGCAGGCCTGAAAGACCTTGTAGACTGAACAATAGGACCCAGGTGGTGTTACCCACCTTGGCTGCAGCACAGCCTGCTACAGGAACTTAGAAGAATCAGACTGCCTGCTGAGCTTGCCTTAAGACACCTTTGGCTGTGACTAAGGATGGGTTCCCCTCATCTATGTCTGCTGAAGCAAGAAGGAGTTCGGTGTTGGGGGTGGGGCTTTCCCTTTTAATTGACAGCTGAACATTACAGAATAAGTTGTCTTGGCTCCATCTTTTCTTGACCTCCATTCCCCCTTTCATTCCCAGCCCCCCTTTCAGGTGAACCCATAAACCCAGGTTGATCCATGGCCACAGGTGGCCACAGTTATTACTAATAACATTAAATGATTATTTGATATGCATGTATGTACTATGTTTGGAATTTATGTCTATAAAAATTGCCTCCAACATACTACATAAACCATGAATCATTGAAATCAAGTAATCTTAGTGCATAGAAGGTTGGAGAATCATGAATATCAAGTAATCCTTGAATAGGGAGACCTTGTCAAAAGCAAAACACACAAAAAATGGTGGTGGGCAGAGATTTTGGAGGTATAACTTAATGGTTGATACTGGTATAGCATGCATAAAACCTTGGGTTCTATTTGACTTGTCTGCACAGTACTATACTAAAAGATTGCATACATACTTATGGTTGTACATACAAAAGTATTTTGATATTTATTACATCTCCATAATTAATTTGCATTCTGCTTATCCTTCTTAAATAATCAAATAGATATTGATAATGTGAAAAACAGAAGCAATCTCTATAAATTTTAAATAATCCTGAACTTCTGTGAAGAAATTTTTTTTATTTTTATACTTATTTTATAAAAATATATTCAATATATTTTTGTTATAGTCTTTCCCCTCCTCAAATCATCCCAGATTTTTCTCACCTCCACACTCATCAAAAAGTTGAAAATTATTCATGAATGACTAATGAGAAGAAAAAAGCAATAGATTTGAGGGGACAAAAGAGGGGAGGATGCTGGATGAGGTATGGGAGGGAAAATTTAATCAAAACATAATGTACAAATTTCAATAGAAGGACAACTGAAAAGATATGATAATAAATAGACAAAATTCAATAAGATGAAAATACTAACCTAAAACAAAAAGCACACAAGAAACAGAATTTATTTTGTATTCATCAACCACTCCTGAATGTGAGACTATACTTGAGTCTGGTTGATATATCCTGTAACACACTATTGTAGGTATAAAGATAAAGTCAAATTTTCACACTCATTTACAAACAGCTTCTTAACGATGGGACTTTCTTTCAATTTTCCCTTCTCGGTGTTGGGATTTTTGTCTCCTTTAAACTTGTGAAAGACTTGTGCATGCTGTGTGCATGTGCATACTGTCTCTATATGTCCCTGTTTTGTATCAGACCTGCAATATCTGGCAGATGTTGTTTACTTGGAGTCATCCACCACTTCTTCTTTCAAATTTCTGCCTCCTATTTCATAGACATTCTTAAACCTTGAAAGGAGTGATCACATAAAGACATTCCTGTTAAGAGTGAGTTCTCTATTTCTTTGTATATTGTCAAGCTGAAGGTCTCTGTGTTAATTTCCAACTACTGTAAGTAACTTCCCTGATAAGGATTGTAAAATGCTTGTTGGGATCATTGTATTATTATGTTTGTTTAACAGATTAATAGCAATATGTTCTCATAAGTCTTTGGCCACTATAGCAATGTTATACCATGAATGGGCCTTATCTCTTAGGACTATCTGCAAGGTTTATTAAGATTTCTCTGCTGATTTAGACAAGAATCAGTTTATATCTTACTTCAGAAATGCTTAAGGTAAAATCAACTCAGCCATTCTACATAAAATAGCACATTGTAAGCTCAATTCTCAAATCAACAGAGCAGTAAATTTAAAGCCACTTTTCAAGATGATTTTGGCTAAACTGCCTAGAGTCCCTCCCAAGGCTGATCTCTGACTACAGCTTTATGGGGTTCAGTGCAAACATTTTCTTTGTTAAAATGTTAAGCTCTCATGAGAGGACACTAACCCTCCTAAATGCAATGTGCATCAATGGAGGCTTAAAATAGTTCTAAATGATGTCTTTATCAAAGAGTATATAATTTGTATTTAATTTCTCTGAAGAAATATCTGGACAATCTTGAAGAAATCATATCAAAAGAATATTGATTTAAGTTGTATAACCTATCTAACCTTTTGGACACTATAATGTACATCATGTGATTTCTTCTATAAACAAATATCTGTGTATCATCATAACAGCAAAAGTCCTCATATAGTGATTTAAAAAAATACCTGGTAATCAAGATTTTGCAGTTTTATATAAGACAGCACTGGGCTGAAATCTGAGATATATATGTAACTGTCACTTTTATTTTCTAAGAAGACAGGATGAGATGAGAGTCATACTCAAGTTTTATGAATACATGGCTCAGGCTAAGCCCAGAGAATTTCTATGTAATTATCCCTAGACCTAGGTCTGGAAGTGTCTAGCCTCCATCCAATCTAATCCTAGACCTTGAAGGATTCAAACTCCAGCCTCCATCTGCTAACCTAGACATATAATGTTTTAGCCTCTGAGACTTATGTCAACAGATATAAATTTTACTTTTATTCAACGGATGTAATTGTTATCTTGGAGGCTTACTGCTGTACAATCTCACTCTTT
This sequence comes from Arvicanthis niloticus, assembly GCF_011762505.2. Taxonomy (NCBI): domain Eukaryota; kingdom Metazoa; phylum Chordata; class Mammalia; order Rodentia; family Muridae; genus Arvicanthis; species Arvicanthis niloticus. The sequence goes on from NC_047673.1 coordinate 41,768,806, forward strand.
ATATCTCTTTCTGAACTCTTACTGGCTGTTTCAACTCAGCTGTTTTGGCTCAAACTCCTCCACAAGCTTACTGATTTAATCTGACTTCATTCTGCTTCTCACTGAATTTCTCTGCTTGGCATCAAACTAACTGTCTCAACTTGTTTTAATCTTCTGGATCCTCCTCATTCTCTGTCTTCAACTGCCTCTGCTGACATGCACTCAACTGCCCCAAAATTAACTCCACTAAACTGAACTGACTCTCAGCTGACTTAACTCTCAGCTTTCTCTCCCTGCACTGGTCTTTAATAGCATCTCCTTAGACTTGAGCATATTTTATTTCTTATGTGTCACTTTGCCCCTCAATTAGATGCCTTGTTTAGGATTAAAGCTGTGTGCTAAAGGAATGTTTATACTTCAGTCAGATCACCTAGACCTGGAAGATCTCTCCTTTGATGGAGCTGCCATGTTGCTGAATTCTAATTCCTCTATACAGTTCAACAGGTTCTATGTAGTGCAATTATGTGAAAACTGTTCATTTCCCTGAAGTGAAAAATGATGTTAAAGTGATCACCTTTGACATTTAAAGGACCCTTCTGATTTAGTGTAAATCCATGTAATAAAATGCATTTCAATAGCTCTTCAAGCTGAGACCAGGTTTATTTTTCAATTACTGTACTAATATTTATGTCATCAGGAATAAAATGTTTCTTTCTTAATTTTCCAAATTTATGAATTTATTATACAAACACAAGATTATTAAAGAAGGATATAGTAAAAACTATGCTAAAGTTGCTTATCCAATTTTAGAAATACTCATAAATTTTATTTTTATGGTAGCACTATGGGAAACACAGCATAGTCTTAAAATGCATTTTTGAATATGTAGGTATTAATTTCTATTGCTGAGTAAATCTAGATATTTAAACTTTTAGAGTATAAATGTGATTTTTACTTGTTTACTTGTTTCTGACATTTGAGTTTTTGTTTGCTTTTAAATTTGAAATTCATGTAATACTTGCTTATTAGAAAATAAATATGGTTAATATTGTATGTGATAACTCAATTTTTAGTTTGGTCATTCATTGATCAAAGTGTTATAAATAATTTCATTCAGTTTTTGGAAGCATTAAAGTGGTTGCTATTTAGTGAAAAGAGATATGTATATATGATTATCAACATTCATATGCTAATATAAACTACTTGAAATAATGCACAGATACTGAAAAAAATTTACAGAGAGGATTCAAGATCTTTTCTTCCATATTTAACATGGCAGAGATTAATAGCAACATAAGTATAGATAACTACAGGACTTTTGGTTAAAAGGTTGTTATAGCAGCTCCACTCTGAAGAAAGGCAGGCTTATTTTGCTGAGCCGTTGTAAAGTAGAAATGTGTATCATAGACATTACATATAAAACTTTCATAAGAATGGTGTAAAAATGAATAAAAGGCAGATCCTACAGAAACTTCAAGATGTAAAAGAAAATATGAATCCCCAGTTTTCTTTGCTATTCTTCTATATCATAGATTTGGAAGTGATGAAAGTGGCCAATGGAAATACCATGTAGATATTTCCTAGAAAAACTATTATTGTAGTCAATGATACAGATATGTGAGCAATGTCAACAAGCCATGACAAAATGCTTAGAAAAACACTTAAACTATCATGTTCTCCCACATAACTTAAGGCATCTCCAATCCTCGATCAATGTGCTCTCAAAGTAAACAATTGGCAAAGCCCAAAGCTCAAATTCCCAACAAGCAATGGTGAAACATGCCCCATCCCTATATGGAAACAGACAGTAATAGTGTGGAACAAACTGCTACCCATCCAATGTAAAGGAAATATATCTTTTTACTTTCCCTTCAGGGTGAGTGTTGTCCAGCCTGATCTTACTGTGTTTCAGTACTTTGAAAAGGCCAGTGATCAATCACTTTTCAGTTCTGTCACTGGGAGCCAAATGAGGAGAAATATTGAGATGTTCTCCATTATGGTAGTCATCAGAGGTAGAGCAGAGACTCTGTAAAGAACTAGGGTCCTGTTACCATCCTGTTACAAAGTATTCATGGAAAGATAATAGATACAGACAGATGGCACATGCAAAGCACACAGATCTCTAGGATTGTATACCTTTAGAAAGATAAACAGAAGGCCTGAACAGGGTCTGAAGCCTCATAGTAAATACTTAAAATGTCAAAAGTTTAATAAAAATTTAGCTGTCATTCCAAGAATTGCTAAAACATCAAACTAATTGAAAAATACATGTTATGATAGAAAGATTAAACAATTTTAAATTTTCCATCATAGAAACAGTAAAAGCTATTACAGTTGTGTTTGACACTTGAAAAAATATAGAACAGTAGAGCAAATATCGATATTAGTGGATGAGATTGTTTTATAGATAATGCAAAGAAAATAACTATATAACGCATTTTATGATAATGAGAATGAATAGTAGATTGAGCAATGGGGCAGGCTAAAATATAGTAAACTTGAAATTAAAATAATATTGTACTCAGGCATAGGGAACAAATATTGGTAAAAATGATTGTAAAAGAATAAAACAAAGTAAATATCAGCAATAACAAGAAGTTTAATAGGGTCTCAAGAGTTTTGGGTCCAAATGATACAAAAAAGCTCATGGAAATGAGGAGAAGAGCACTGAAAGATTATATTAAATGCACAGTTGATTGCTAACAAAATAAGAACTATTATTTTTGTACATTTTAGTAAAATTTTCATATAATCTTATATTATGTTTGAATCAATTCTATGTTCTGCTCCATCGATTTGGTCTGTTCTATTTTTTTTTTTTTACCCACCACTACTTTTCCTATCAAGTTTATGTATTAGTAATCCCTCTCCCCAAGCCTTAGAAATCATTTCAGAAGAAGAAGCAAACTGTAGAAGCCGGAGCCATGGGCCTTGCAGCAAAATATTATGTGCTGGACCTAAGAGGGCTGTCTTAGACTTGAGGTTCAGTGGATTTAATGGCATGTGCAAGACACTTGCAGGTCTTCATAATTCTTGGGTATAGAAGAGCTAGTGAAGTTTCCACTACTAGCTGAGAAGGTATTAGGAGTCAATGGCTGCTGGTTAAAGGAACAATAGATTTGTTTACCATAGAGCCCCCGAAAGACTACTGAAAATCCACTAGATCATCCTATACCCATGCACATGTAGACAGCATTAAGTGAACCCAATAACCCAATAAGGGGAAAATAAAGACTGAAAGGACAATAAACAAAGAAATTAAAACAAAATGTAAGTAAAAATATAAGAAAAAAAAATGCCAAAAGAAAGCAAAATGAGGCAAAAAGGAAATATCTAGCCAGATCTTGTTTTATACAGAGAAAGGACCAGTGCTGTATAAGTGTAGGGCCCCGAATTTGACTTATCAGAACCCATGTATATATGTATGTACCATGTAGGTATGTAGATATCCCATGAGGTAGACTACTGACATATAATATATCTTCAGTCCTGATATTCTTACTGTGAGGTGGCAGACAGAGAAAGGACAATCTCTAGAGGTCTGGCAGCTATCATGGATTATGCAGCAACAACCAAAACACTTCATACAAGAAAGAGGAAAAAGATCAACATCTGAGGTTAGCTTCTGATCTCCATCTACCATCTCCTTGGGTATTTTGGGGTTTTGGCATTTGGGTTATTATTAGATGTTTACTTTTTTTGTTTGTTTCTTTGTTGTTTTTTCAGTCTTTTGTTTTTTCTTTAAGTTACTGGGTCCACTTAATGCTCCTTAGTGCTGTTTTCACCTGTGCATATGTACACACACACACACACACACACACACACACACAGAGAGACAGAGAGAGAGAGAGAGAGAGAGAGAGAGAGAGAGAGAGAGAATTTTATAACATTAGAAGAAAAGACTACCTATAAATACAGGAAAATATAAGGTTTTCCTTATTTTGATAAAGTTTTTTAATTGTTTCCTGTTTAAAAATTTAAAAAGAAATGACAAAATATGTTGATATGTGTTTCTAAATGTAAGCATAGGAAAGCATTAAAATTATTTTCAACTATACAAAATGTGAAGGAAATTAAACACAGATGAAGATTCAAAACTATTTAAGAACTGGTACAAAAGTCATAAAGACAGATTTCTAGAAGATAAACACTAAAAGGAGAGATAGACACATTCTTTATAAAAAAAAAAACACTAAAAGCCCATGTTTTTCTGCTGGCTCAGGATGCTGTGACAATATACCATAGACCGATGTCTTACACAACAGAAGTTTCTTCCACATAGTTTTGCAACCACATGTTTAAGTTCACAATTCTGGTAACTTGGTCTCTTGGAAAAGTTGTAATCAGGGCTTGCACTTTTATACCTCTTCCTATATCATTTCCTTGGTACTGTCATGAGTCTCTCTTGGTTCTTGAGTTTCAGAAGACTTTCAGTAACACAGAGACACATAAAAAATAATGCACTATGCAAGATGTATTAAAGGAGCAGTATACCCACAAAAGCACAAGTAAGTGGCGAGCCCAAGATAGAATCAGTTCACAGGATCTGGGGGTTTGAAGGTTTCTATTCCTTTCTTACTTATCCCAGGACATCTTTGCTCCTAGAGTGGCAGCTCCAGGCATCACTCTCCACAAATAACCACAACATAATCACTTAGGAAAAGTTTGAACTCTAATTTATTCCTTTTTTAGTTGTTCAAGATCTTCTGATTGATCTTAAGACTGCCTTTATGTTTCTGTAATCTGTGGCCTCAGGTTTTGGAATACTGTTATTTAAAAACCAAGACATCATGAAAGCTGAAGGCAGTAGTTTTCAATTTTTTTCACATTGATGTCATTATTCATATTTAGTTATGTCCTCAGAAGTACTATGCATACATAGAGCCATACACATTTCTATCTAGGTTAAGGCTTTAAGAAATAAGTTCATTATGAAGGTATATAATAAAGTACCAAAAGTATGAAAGCTTATGAGGTAATTTAGTGTTAAGCAAAGTCACTATAAAAGGAAGTAATTACAACAAACATTGGACAGTATTTGACTGTGGTAAAAATTGTTATACACTGAATAATGTCCCTTTAAAAGCATGTGTTGCAATACAAGTTACCAATGTGACTGTAATAAAAGAAAAAATGCATCTCAGGAGGCAGAGTTCAGAGAGCTCATAACAACGTGTCTATAATCCAACAGCACAAGGCAATTCCGTGTAACACAAAGTTCATGTGATTCCATGAAAGGATAGGTAGAACCCAATGTCAAGGGAGACCTCATTGTAAATCTTTTCACCAGGACTTTCTAGGACTCAGATGAAATAAATATCTGTCATTGAAGCCACAGTTCTGAGGTACTCAGCTAAGGCAGTGTGAATAGACCAATAAATATTGCCATATATCCCCCAATCATAGCAAGACCTTAGTGTGTGTAATAATAAAAGACCTAGTGCAGAGGGATATGAAGCAAGTGTAATAAAAATGAAAGATAGATTCACAAATCAACTGCTGTGAGGCAAATGATCAGAAATTGAGCAAATAGGTAGCGGTGAACAGACCTTCAACTACTAGGCTTCTGAGAGCTGATAGAACATGAGCACAACACATGAATGTCCCTGTGAAACCCATATCAGTTTACCCTGCATCTCAGGGTGTAAACAAACATCAATTACATAAACATTTGGATCCAAAAACGTTACCCACCAAATTAATGTAAAAAATAAACAGAAAAAACCCTCAGTGTTTAACAGTATAGCAAGTTTTAAATTATGTTAAAAAGATAAAGTCTCAAGTAAATTACAAGGACATGAACTGAATGAAAAGGAAAAGAAATTAAGACTTGGAATATCAACATTGAAAATTTTAGAGATGTTCATAGATGTTGCCATTTAAAGGAGGACATGATGGTATGTATCACCCATTAATTCTAGAAGTCTAGTGGCAAAGGATGGTAGACCTTTATAAAATCAAAGCTCCCTTAGAATGGCATATATTGTATGCTATGGGCCAGTGAGGTCTACATAGTCACTGCTAAAACAAGACAAAAAGCAAGCTTACAAATTCAATATCAGGTGTGTGTCGACATTAGTAAGAATGTAATGTATCATTTAACAATTTTGGAAAATAGGGGGTTGGGGGAACAGTGTCTAATAGAATATGGGGATATACTCAATATGTAACAAGATAATATTACAGTGTGATAAATAGAGCAAGAGATTCAAATTGATGACCTGAATCAATTCTACATAGTATCTTCTAGAAAACAGAAGAACTATTTTCCAATACTTTTTATAATATAAAATTACTTTTTACACGCTAACAAGCAGAAAGTAAAGTTGCAAAATTCTACTTAAGGTTTCTCAGTCAAATTTTACAAGGTCTCTATTAATTATCTAACATCCTCTGGGCCTCGAATAGAACAAAGCATAACTTTTATTGAAGGCAGAGGAATTTCCCCCTGTAGTATTCTTATTATTTGGAAATATCATATAGTAGATCCTGATCACACTCATTTCTCATTCCTTCTAGGTCCACAATCCTAACCTTGCCCCCTCCAAACAAGAGTAAACAAACAAAAGCAAAATAAAACAAAGCCAAAACATCAAATTCAATTTGTATTGCCCATACACAATTAGAGCATGTCAAATTCCCTATGGCTAGCTTCTTAACGAAGACTGAGCCCTACCCACCACATCAGCAAAGTGGCCATCCATCAGAAACCATAAACGGCAAAGAGCGATCCTTCAGCATCTCTATCACAGTTTTAATCACTGTTATCAATAACTTCTCTTCTAGAATCTTCCCTTTCTTTGTTTCTTTTCTCTTTGTTTTTTTTTTTTTTTTTGTCTTTTTGTTTCTTTTTCCTGCTTTTGTAAGGGGGGTTGTGAGAAGGGGAAAGTTGTTGCTACAGAAGTCTTCAATGTCTCCCATATTCAGTTATAAGTCTGCAGTCATAGAAGCTTTCTTGAACAAAACAACAGGAGGGAACACAGACCAAGGACATCAGAGGCCAAACATTTTAAACACTCATGTGACCTTTTAGCAAAAACTCACATATATACCCATAATTACAACCACCCCCCCCAAATTCTTATGCACTTGGGTACTCATACTATATATATATAGTATACATATATATGCAGCAATTAAGAAAATAAAATTCAGATAAATACATTGAAAAAATTCAAATAAAATACATATACATATATATGCAGCAATTAAGAAAATAAAATTCAGAGTTAGCTATCACCCAGTTATGGGTATGTAATAGTAATTAACAAAGGATTATAATTGTTACTAGTATTTTGTTTGTATAATTAAAATCAAAACAGAAAAACTGAGATAAACTTTTCACGAGAGTTTCAACATAATAAAAACTGATTAGCAGAGAGCGTTGAAGACAGTTTGATCATAATTTCATGCTATGATGAGTAAGCATTTGTCTTCAAATATTTGAAAACTTGCATAGATATATTTATTTTGTGCATTATATATAAATAATAGAACAATCTGAAAAATATTTTATTCTTAAAATAATAATATCTTATATTAATATTTGTTTTAATTTTTGGTGTTGGTAACACTGTAAGCATTTAGTGTACAATTCATTTTTCTATAAAATAATATACTATAGTTATTTCAAACAATGCCAAAGCTTAGACCTGCTAAGCATTTTCTATGTCTTTATTTTTTTTATTGGACATTTCATTTACATTTCAGATGCCATCCCCTTTCCCCATTTCCCCTCCCTAGAAAATCCCTATCCCATGCCCCCTTTTCCTTTTTGCTTTTATACAATTTTTTAAAAATGTTAATCAAAGGCTTTATAAGTTTGGTATTGCTTGATCAGAAGTGTATCCCAATACCCAACCTAAATATATCAACTATCTTTGACTGGTGGAGACACATGAACATCTGCCTCCATGCCCCCTCCTCTTGTCTTTATTTTTTTAATTATTTGATTTATTTACATTCCAGCCATTGCCTCTGCTTCCAGTTCCCCTCATACAGTTTCTCATCTTATTCCTCCTAAGCCTTGCTTCTAACAGGGTGCTCCCCATCTCCTACAATCCAGCATCCTCTTCCCTGGGGTCTCAGGTCTCTGGAGGATTAGACACATTTTCTTCTACTGAGGTCAAACCAGGCAGTCCTCTGCTATATATTTGCCAGGGGGCCTTAGAACAGCTGATGTCTGCTGCCTGGATGGTGGCTCAGTCTCTGGGAGCTCCCAGGCATTCGGGGTTAATTGAGACTGATAGTTATCTTATGAGATTGCCCCCTCCCCTTCAGTTTCTTCAACCCTTTCCCTATTCCAACTATAGGGGTCCCAAACCTCAGTACAGTGGTTGGGTGTAACCATGCATATCTGTTGGTCAGTTGATGGTAGAGCCTCTTAGAGGACAGCCATGATGGGCTCCAGTTTGTAGGCATATCATAGTATCAGTAATAGTGTCAGGTCTTGGTGCCCCCTCCATGAGATGGATCCAAAATTGGACTGATCACTGGAGGGCCTTTCCTTCAGTCTATCTTCCATTTTTGTCCCTGCAGTTCTTTTATATGGCAACAATTCTGGGTCAAAAATTTTGTCAGTGAATTAACTATCTCATCTCTCCACTGGACTCATTGAGTTACCTCTCCCCAGTGTGGGACACTTTGGCTAAGGTCACACTTTTCTAAATGGAATTAAAATATCCTCACTTGGGCCTTCTTGTTTGTTAAACTTCTTATGGTCTGTGGGTTGTATCCTAGGTATTCTGTATTTTTCGGCTAATATCCAGTTATCATTGAGTACATACCATATATGTCCTTTGGTGTCTTAATTACCACACTCAGGATACGTTCTAGTTTCTATCCATTTGCCTGCAGAATTCATAATGTCCCCATTTTTAATGGCTGAATAGTATTCTATTATGTAAACAAACCACATTTTCTGTATCCATTCTTCGGTTGAGAGACATCTGGGTTGTTTCCAGCTTCTGCCTATAACAAATAAGGCTGACAAATAACCCAACTAAAAATTGGCTACAGAGCTAAACAGAGAATTCAGAACAGAAGAATCTCAAATGTCTGGAAATACTCAAAGAAATGTTCAAAGTCCTTAGTCATCAGGGAAACGCAAATCAAAATGACCCTGAGATACCAACTTACACCTATCAGAATAGCTAAGATAAAAAATTCATATGGCAGTACATGCTGGTGAGGATATGGAGAAAGAATGACACTCCTCTATTGTTGGTGGGATTGCAATCTGGTACAACCACTCTGAAAATCAATCTGGTGGTTGCTCAGAAAATTGAAAATAGTGCTACATGAAGATTCAGCTATAGCACTCCTGGAAACATACCAAAATAATGCCCCACTGTACCATAAAGACATATATTCCACTATGCTAAGAATTTTTTTAAGTTAAACTGCATAGTAAGAAAATGCTTAACATGTTTGTAAACCTTAGTAAACCAGGTTTTAATTTAAAATTGGTTGACACCAAAATTAATGTTGCTGGCTTTTGTTTTGAATAATTTTTTTTTTTGTATTTTTGTTTGTTTTCATGAGTTAGTGAGAATTCTGTCCAAGGCGTTTTGCATGCTAGGCCAACATGCAATTGATCAAAGATATTATTTTTGAGCCTTTTCCTTTTTTTTGGTATCTTTCCTTTTCTTTTCAAATATCAAAATCAGGTATCTGAGTGGTATTGTTAATTAGATATTTATCATTTTGATTTGTTTCTATCTTTGGAAAGAAAATCATATTAATCTCTGAAGACTTGATGAATTAAATATTAATAGTTGCTTCTGATAATTTCTGTCTCAATCTAATATGTAAATTAAAATTAAACTCAAGTTATTGTAATTTTTGTTGTGTTCCTAATTCTTAATTCTGTAAAATCTGAAAAAAATCTTGTTTGGATGGAATATATAGAAATGTTGATATGTTTGAGAAAAATATTTAGGATTCTACAAATTGATGATAAATTCAAGGAAATAATTATACACCTTTGTTACTAGTACTTGGCAGCAACTGATATGAGTACTTACTTGCTGAAAAACAAATTGTAATTTGTCTCTAAAATTAAAATTAATATTGTTATTGATATAATTTGAAGGAAGGTACATTTTAGAGAGTTGAGTTAAAATAACTGGAACAATATGACAAAGTATTCTGTTACAATTATTATAACATCTTTTTGTATTCAGTAAATATTAATGGATTTTTCTTCATTTTAAATAACTAATTATCACATTGAAAATGAATGACATGACCAATACAACAGAATACTCAACTCAGCTATTCAGTAGTATCCTTAATGAAAATTTCCAATAATATCAAATAAAATCACTTTTATGACATGAACTAACCCATCTAACAAAAGAGTGGCAAAGCATACTAAATTGAAAGTCATGGTTACATTGTGTTGGGGAAATAGTTCTTTAACTCCTTAGGAATTTGGGTAAATAGCTGTATAAAATTTGCTAATAAGTCTGTGACGATGTTTTATAGGCTGCATGCTTTAACTGTTTAATTGACATTTCAGCATTCACAGGACTGTCTCTGTTTTGTCATCCACTCACTGCATGGATTCCAAATTACATCTGGCAAGCAATAGGAAATTACCTACAGGGCTTATTCCAAAATAAAATTTAAGACATTGTGTTACTTCTTTTTAATAGCATCTACTGAGAAATGACTTTTATTGAGAATCCAAACAACTGGAATTTATTTCATGGTCTATAATTTTATGAGAAACGGGTGATAATAAAGAGGCTGATATTATGGGTATATTCATAAAGTAGCTAGGAGAATGCAGGCAGCATAGATCTTAACAATAATAATCATGGGGTTTTTTTCCATAAATATGCTTGAAGTATGCAAGGAACACATGCATCTGTGAGGGCTCCTGCTGATTGGTTATAAGAAAATAACTTACATATGTTAAGGTCAGGCTTCAGAGCTTAGTTATCTGTGTTTGGAAGAGTAATTTTAACTCTAGCTATAGAATATCTTAGAAAAGGTATGGACAACTTAAAATCTGTGTTGTGCTCACAAGTTCATCCTTACTTCCTTGGATTCATTCAGTTTTGAAATACAAGCTTTCAAAGAGGTGACTTTTACCCACTCTATTTTGTCTTTATACAATGTAACACAGCCAGAGCGTATGGAATAGGCACAACATTTTTGAATGCTAAGTTTGGAAGCAAAGACATATTGTCAAGTCTTCAGGACACTCTGGGTTCTCATTCTTTCAGCCATCAGTTGAAAAGATATTTTCCAAGGAAAAACAAGTGATTTGGAAATGTCACAAGTTCTATCACAAAAAGAAATGATCCTTTATGTGAATATAATATGCTCTGAACTATACAAATATTTTATTACCTAAGGGGATTGCAGAGTAAAATTTGGATTCTTGTTGACTAAATTAAAAAGAATAATTTAAGGTATTGTATGCCACAAAATGTGACATAATTCTAAATGGTCAGGCTCGTTCTTTTTTTTTTTTTTCCTTTTTTTTTCTATTTTCTTTTTTTCGTCTTTTTTATTAAATTGGGTATTATATTTACACTTCAGATTTTATCCCCTTACCCCACTTCCTCCCACCACCCAGAAACCTCCTATTCCATACCCCCTCCTCATGCTTTTATGAGGCTGTACCCCCACCTACCCCACACCCCCACAACCCCCTCCCCACCTTCACATTCCCCCACACACACTCTGTGTTCGTTTTCCATGGGATCAAGAATCTCCTCTCCCACCTATGCCTAACAAGGCCATCCTCCCCTACATATACCGCTGGAGTCCTAAGTCCATCCCTATGTGCTCCCAGGCTGGTGGTTTAGACCCTGGAAGGCTCTGGTTGGTTGGTATTGTTGCTTTCCTCCTGGAGTCACAAACTCTTTCTGCTCCTTCAGACTTCTCTCTAACTTCTCCATTGGGAAACCCTTGATCATATCAGTGGTTAGCTGTGAGCATCATCCTCTGAATGTGTCAGTCTCTGACAGACCTCTAAGGAGACAGCTATATCATATTCTTGACAGCATGCACTTCCAGCCATCCACATCAGTGTCTAGCTTAGGTGACTGTACATGGGATGGATACCCAGGTGGAATGGTCTCCAGATGGTTCTTCCTTCAGTTTCTGTCCCATGTTTTGTTTCCATATTTGCTCCCTTGAGTATTTTTGTTTCTCGTTCTAAGTAGAACTGAGGCATCCCCTCTTGGTCTTCCTTCTTCATGAGCTTCATGTGGTCTGTGGGTTCAGTCTTCGCTATTCCAAGCTTTTGGGCTAACATCCAATTATCAGTGAGTAAATACCATGTGTGTTCTTTTGTGAATGGGTTAACTCACTCAGGATGACATTTTCTAGTTTCATCCATTTACCTAAGAATTTCTCAAATTCATTATTTTTAATAGCTGAGTAGTACTCCATTGTATAAATGTACCACATTTTTTGTATCCATTCCTCTGTTGAAGGACATCTGGGTTCTTTCCAGCTTTTGGCTATTATAAATAAGGCTGCTATGAACATAGTGGATCATATGTCTTTATTATATGTTGGAGCATCTTCTGGGTATATGCCCAGGAGTGGTATAGCTGGCGAGAACCATTCTCAACAATAAAAGAACTTCTGGGGGAATCACTATCCCTGATCTCAAACTGTACTACAGAGAAGTAGTGATAAAAACTGCATGGTATTGGTACAGAGACAGACAGGAAGATCAATGGAATAGAATTGAAGATCCAGAAATGAATCTAAACACCTATGGTCACTTGATCTTTGACAAAGGAACTAAAACCATCCAGTGGAAAAAAAGACAACATTTTCAACAAATGGTGCTGGTTCAACTGAAAGTCAGCATGTAGAAGAATGCAAATCAATCCATTCCTATCCCCTTGTACAAAGCTCAAGTCCAAGTGGATAAAGGACCTTCACATAAAACCAGATACACTGAAACTAATAGAAGAGAAGGTGGGGAAGACCCTCGAATGCTTAGGCACAGGGGAAAAGTTCCTGAACAGAACACCAATGGCTTATGCTCTAAGATCAAGTATTGACAAATGGGACTTCATAAAATTACAAAGCTTCTGTAAGGCAAAAGATACTGTCAATAAGACAATACAGCAACCGACAGATTGGGAAAAGATCATTACCAATCCTAGATCCGATAGAGGGCTAATATCCAATATATACAAAGAACTCAAGAAATTAGACTCCAGACAACCAAATAACCCTATTAAAAATGGGGTACAGAGCTAAACAAAGAATTCTCAACTGAGGAAATTCGAATGGCCGAGAAGCATTAAGAAATGCTCAACTTCCTTAGTTATCAAGGAAATGCAAATCAAAACAACCCTGAGATACCACCTCACACCAGTCAGACTGGCTAAGATAAAAAATTCAAGTGATAGTAGATGCTGGCGAGGATGTGGAGAAAGAACACTCCTCCATTGTTGGTGGGAAAGAAAGCTGTACAACCACTCTGGAAACCTCAAACAATTGGTCAGCCTCGTTCTTTCATTCGTACTTTCCACTGTAATTAGAGTTAATTAAGGACCCTTTTAGCCTCTTTGCCATTTCTTAAAATTCTCAGAATATCCCCATGTTTAAGTACATATTTAAATTATCATGTACACATTTACTGTATGTTTTCTTTAAAATTAAGCAGTTTCTTCTTTATGTATTTGTGTGTTTGCTTCTTTGTTTACTTATTTTAGTTTTTATAACAATTTTAAAATCATAGATTAGACCATGTTTCATTCTTATCCAGAAGATGGAAATTTTAAGCAAACATATATTTGAATTCTTCCAGTATTGCTTTCAAACTTTACTTTCCTGATACAAAGTTTAATCTTAATAAAAATGGTGTTTAGACTTGTATAAATAAAGTACATAAGACAACAAAACTATAAAATTATATTCAGGAGTATGGGAACCTTAACATTTAGGCAAGGCTAAGTGAAGTACACTCCAAAGTATACATAATAAGGGTTTTGACATCATAAAGTCATCAATTTATATGTTTTGTTCTATTTAGGACCTATATCCTCTGAGTTCTCATTTATATAATTATAACCAAAGTTGAATACACCTATGAAATTGGAATATATACTGCTTATATTACTAAAGAGATTATAACATCTTTTTGAGATTATTATGAATATAATAAGATCATCATAATAGAATAATAGGATCATGAATTAAATAATAATATTTTTAAAGAGATGTATATACGCATTGTGGTTACTCTACTTTCTTTTTAATTATATTCTTTCTTATTTATTTTTACCATTTTATAGACACATTGTATGATATATTTGTACTGTTTTACCTTGGCAATAGAGAAATAAAATATCTCCTTACATACTTAGAAATTTATTAGCAGCAATTTATGGTAATTTTCATCACCAAGTAATCACAGCTCCAGTATAATCAGAGAAAAATATTAGAAACTTAAGTATTTTAAAAAAGTATTTCATCTGAAGTCTTCTCATTTTAAAGCCATCAGATAAGTGACAGTTAGGAGGCTACCTAAATGGTTACTTGCTGCAGTGAGCAAAAATAAAAACAGCTGGATCATCAGATATAATCTGTGATCTGTGTTAGAATAGAGAAACAAGTAACTGGATAAAGTAGAGGCTTTTGTAAATATTGACATACGTTGTAATCCAAAGACCATATTAATTTAGGATACTAACAATATGATAATCTGAATCTAGCATGTAGATGAACTAAGTATACTAACTTTGGGATATTTTCTCATTATAAAATTATTATGAAATGAAAAACTTTATTTTTATGGAAAAATCATAGGCCAAGATTTGATGAGTTTTACGTTTCATAAGTTGCCTCTGCTCTGAAATTTTAATGAATAACTTCCAAAGTTAGGGTGAGAACTATATTTCTCAGTATATAGTTAGAAAGCAGAAATTTTCATATGCCTCTATATACTTACAAGGTGAAAGATATATATTTCTCAGAATTTACTGTAAGAGGTCACTGAGCACTTACAGATGTCTTTTGTAGAGAGTGGGGGAGATTACAAGGAACATGAATTGCTAACCTGCCTCACTGCACTGATATCCCATGATTGACTTACTGTGACAAACAGCAAATGAGATTTTTTCCTAAGGAACACAATGACACACTGACTAGTTTCGCAGCCCCAAGCATATGGTAGGTAACAGGAGCCAAAATCACTCTTCTTCTTGCGAAAAGAAGCATCACTTTTATTTTATCAACACAACAGATTAATTTTAGAGGAGCTGATGTCCAGGAATATACTTCTCTTCAGACATCTCTAAGGTTGAAGAACTTAGGAATTGTCTGGAACATTTGTGGTGGGGCACAGCTTAAGCCTTCTTGGAGCAAATAAAAATCACCATCTAGCTATCAGTTTGCTTTCTAAACTTGAAGCTGAATATTTCTATTTCCAGCTCATTCTTTACACACTCTGCTCCTATGGCTACACTTCTCATCTGCTTGTTTGCACTAAGATCTATGACTCTGTGAACTATGGATTCTGGTCAAAACAGATTTCAAAAGGAAGTTCGATGTGTTCAAAGTGATAAGTTCACAGAGGCACACGATTGTAAGCACAACTTTATAGTCTTTTACTTAGCCTTAATGTGTGAAAAAGAAAGGCACATATGTTACATAATTGTGGCTGCTCTGTGGAGGTGAGTGTCCTCAAGCAATTGAATCATAGGGATGTGCATATGTGAAAAATACAAATTTTTACCTCAGAAGTGTAAGTAATTAGATCTTAAGCTAAACTGTATAGGTCCACTCTTAAATTCTGTCTGATTCGCTAGTTCTTATACTGCTAGTCAAATAAAAAGCATTCTATATGTTTTTCTATATCTTATTCTCTGTATGTTCTATGAGTCAAATATTGTATTTGAAAAATACGAATTTGTCTTTGAAAAATAATATTTTATTTATTCCATTAGAAACTCATGCAGAACATTCTGAGCATGTTTGTTCCCAGCTTCTCCAATATCCACCCTCTCCACCCTTACCTTCCTCACCACCCTGCTTAGATTCTCTTTTCTTCTTTCCTTATCAAGTACCCTTTGTGTTATCCAACTATTTTGCTAGTGTGTTGTGCCTGAACTATGTCCACCTGCTAGACATTCCATCATTAAACAAAACTGATGCTCCCCTTCCTAGCAGTTATCAAATGTCAATAGCCCCCAGTAAAGGTGGGAGTTTTTGTTGACCTTCTCCCCTCCATGCTGAGATTGTATCTAGCTTGGACTTGAAGAAGTGTTGTGCTTGCTATCACAATCCATGTGCGATACCGTGTGCAACTTATTTGTGACTTCAAATATGTTTGCTTGAAGTTACCTAGCACCTCTGATTCTTACAATCTTTCTGCTTTCCCTTCCAGAAAAAAAAATTGGCATTCCAGGGAAGGTTATGTTTCTGAGAGTATGATACCAGATCAATTATGTCTGTGTAGTGATACAGTTAAATGTGTAATATTTAAAGTTTACTAAAAATCTCCTCTTCAATAAACAGAATTCTTTCATGTACTTTGTAGTTCATGTAACTGCCTATAATATTTGTTGATAATAATGTTGTGTATTCAATTCGATGGTAGAGTATAAAATTGAGAATTTGAAATTACAAGGCAAAAATTATACAATAGAAGCTTTTAAAAGAAGTATTTGTTTTTCTTCATGATTTATGTCCAAATAGCTGGAAAGGATCAGTGTCATCTATTCTCAGAGAAGTATTTTACTTCTCTTATTCTCACTTATCCTCATTTTTAAATTGAAAATATAGTTTTCATACATTATATTCTGATTATTGTTTAACTCATACCTGAAATCACCCTTTGTCTCTCTTTCACTAGAATTCCATGAGCATCTAAAGAATAATAATAAGATTTAAAAAAAAAAAAAGCCCCAACTAGAATAGGGTAATACAAACAAAGAAACCCTGAAGCCATAATACAAACCCAAATACTTCTAAAGAGAAATGCCCTGGAAAAACATTATGAGAATAAAGAACCCCCAAGGACTTCACTGTGTTTGATTCATTTTGGCCATTGACAGTGGGGCATGAGACCTTGCCTTTAGAATGGTTTGTACACCCCACTAACCTAGAAGGAATTAATTTTTCATACACATGAGTTATCAAGTAGATATACCTTCCAGGTTAGACGTGGGGTCTTGTGTCCACTCCTCTCAGAACTAGGAGCACCTCTTGCATAGACTGCATTTCCTAAGCATGCTGACAAAGTCTTTGTGGGTTCATGTGTGGGTTAGTCCTAGTATGTTTAGAGGGCCTTGTTTTGTGGTATTCCCCATGCTCTCTTGTTTTATAGTCTTTTATTTTCCTCTTTGGTAAGTTTCCCTGTACTTAATGGGTGATATTGTTGTTGATATCACATTTATAGCTAAGTGTTCCAAGGTCTTTCATTTTCTGTCTCTTGTCTAGCTGTGGGTTTCAGTATTTGTTCTGTCTATGAGGAAGCTTCTTTAATAATGGCTGAATAAGGCACTGACCTAAAAGTAGAATAGAATGTCATTAAGAGCCATTTTACAAAAAAAAAAAAAAACAAAAAAAAAAAAACAAAAAAAAAAAACAAAAAAAAACCAAAAATCTGTCTTCCTCTATGTTCAATGGCCTACTGGATCTAGAGTCTAGTGTGGTATGGGTTCCATCTCATGGAGCAGATATTATTTGGTTCTTCTTTCATGAGCTTTCTGTCACTATTACACTAGTGCATCATATAAACATTTCCATATACTTTTATGCAGAAGGAAGAATTTGTACTTCATATATGTCTACCTTTCTTCCTTGGTACCATAGAGAAAGCCTTACAGTAACATGAACAATAGTACAGATGGATAAAAGCTCTCCTTAGGCACTAACTTTACTTGGTGTTCAGTATGTTGTGCAGTTGTACTCTTCAGCAACTAGATCTTATCATTGGTTTTTGAAGAACAACCAGTAGCCATGGTAATAACCCAAATTATTTGGGAGTCCTATGGGGTCCATGTAGCCCAAACCTCAATTATTATATGTAACACATCCTTGCAAGGAAGCTTGACTTGGTGAAGAGAAATGTCCCTTATTGATGTTATTCTCACCTATGTTTGAATATTTTATTTAGATTACCTTCATATACACAGACACAGAGACACACACATATACATTATATATTTTATATATGTATGTGTGCATATACATATATATGTGTATACACACACACACACATATATATATGTATATATATGAATATATATGCATATATGAAAGCTTTTCCTGTATTAGATTTGCATACAAGGTCTCAAATGGTGGTCTTAAATTTTGACTGTCCCTCATATTCCATCCACTTCCCTGTTTAATCTGATTATGTTCCACATTATAAAATACAGATGTTCAAGAACATGGAATTTACGTATACCAAGGTGAATTCAACACACAAATAGACATGTTATTAGTGATATAGTTGGTTACCTCTGAGAAGACTGGCCTACAGCTATTTATTGATTGGCATTCTTATTTAAATATCATGTACTTTGTATTCAAACTCAGATGAAGTTGTTGGGTGGCAATAGATTCATAATCAAAACCATGCAGGCCACAGATTTTTTGAGTGTGCTGTTTTTTTTACCTTCAGTGTTACACTCACATTATTGTTTTGTTTTATTGTGACAGTTTCAAGCATGTCATGCTGACATCAAACTTAACTACAATCTGGGTCTGTCCTTGGATTCTTGACCCTCCCTGTCTTAACTTTCCAGTGGTATGTTTACAAGCATGAGCTACTCTGACCAGTGTCTCCCTTCATGACATTTCTGGCTTACATTGCACACAATAGGTTAATGGACATATATAATTTATATGTGAAAATCCTAATTCCAAATAAGTGGCAGTATAGAGTACACATTTAGAAGTTTATAAGGATATGAAGATGGAAGTCTCTAAATGAAAGGTTTTAATGATTCCACATTTAAAATTCCAAAGGAGGGCCAATGAGTAGACTTGGCTGGTAAAGATGCTTTTGAGAAGTCTCAGGATGTACAAACAATCATTGTGACTCTCTGAGAGGATGTGGGCCATGTACCTGTTCCTGAATCTTTATAACTCTTGAATTTGGGCTTCGGAGCCACCAGCACTATAAGATATAAATTTGTTTTCTAAAGCAGCTTCTCTGCAGTATTTTGTTTTACCTTCTCAAACTACAATAGTGACTTATGACAGTTAGCATTGCATGATTTTTCAAAGACTATAAAATGTTTATGAGTAAAATTTATAGTATGCCCACATCAATACAAAAAAACTCTATATATTTTCCAGTGTTCAACTGATACAGGCATCTTCTATGTATGGTGTATACCAGAGACGTATCAGAGACAATTGAATATAAATAAGTAATAAATATATACAAAAGAAAAAATCTAGATTGCTAAGAAGCATCTTTTAAATATATATAAATAATTTCCCTCAAATGATTTTGTATTGGAAAACAGAAGTTGGTCTTTGTGCAAGTTCAACTCAGAAATTAAAATATGTACATTCCAAATCAGTGAAATCTAAATAGGCAAACTTAAAATAGATCTGCTATTAATCTGCTTTAAGACCCAGTTGTCATCCAATGGAGTTATAACCCCATTATAACAGTGTCAAATTTTAATCTTATTCTTTTATGCCAAAGGGTCTTTATTTTCCTTCACTTGTTACACTCACAGAGTAGATAAATTGAGAAGAGCCTTCACTCAGAAATACCTTCAATTAATATGTATGACTGTGTATCTTAATAAAGGAAGAAAATATTGGAATTAGATTTGCTAGATGATGTATTAATCTAATAGAAAAACCAGACTCAGTTTTGAAATTTTAGCACCTTATGCTTAGTGAAATACCCCGTCAAATCAAATAATTTAAGGAGGTATATAAGCTTAATGGCATTGGAAATGGCAGTCCCCTGGATTGTTTTAAATCAGAATTAGAGATGTGCCAATGCATCGCAACTATTATGCACAAAGTACACAGTAGTTCTTCACACCCCTTTGAGTTCATATCAATCACTGGAAAATAACATTTTTTCTCGGAATGAGCTGTCACTATCAATTTTAATAGTAGCTGTAGAAGAACTGAATTCTATCCAACTTTCCAGCAAGCCATTTGGTTCACTATATTTCAAACCAAATAATTTGTAAAACTGTTTTTTTTGTTGTTGTTGTTTGTTTTTGTTTGGTTGGTTTGTTTTTCACTGTTTAACACCAAATGCAATAAAACCTTTTTAAGAATTTCAGTACTTAATATATTTTATCAAACTTATACCTAAATTTCTTATTACATTTTCCTTATTTATAAGTATTTCAGATTAATTTTTTATAATCAGTCTGTGTCCCTTTCTCTTTGTCTCATATCTACTAGCTCCAACAGTGACTTAGGGCTTATATCTATATGTGACCATCAAGTCATAAATAAACCTTTGTAATGCACTGTTTCTGGTACCATTATAAAACTGTAAAACAGTAGATACTTCTTAGTAAATATAGTGACCAGAGTAAAATAATATTTATGAGATGCATACATCTGAATAGAAAGTCATTTTTTTTTATGTCACAGAAATTTCAATCTAACTCACACCTGTCTTAAGAGTTAACATTATTCATACGCTTAGATAAAAATGGGAAGCATAGTCTGAGGCTTTGGATTAATAAATAATATAAAATCAGGTACAATTGTTGTCTATAGGAAATCATGTATTCTCTTTTTCTTTTTTTCTTTTTCTTCTTTTTTTTCAAAACACTTTATTTATCAATATTTGTATAAACATATATACTTATGAACGTATACATATATAAACAATAATTAAATAATAAGATGTATTTATAAAGTATGGTGGGTTGGGAAAAGTGGGAGGAAGGAGAGAAAGGGGAAAATTATGTAAATACAGTGTTCATATATGAAATTCTCAAAAAGGAATCCAGTTTTTTAAAAATGTTCAACGGATTAAATAGCATTTTACAATATGAAAATAAATATGACCTATAATTATGTTAAAGGACATTTTAACTCACTACAAACTTTGAAGTTTAAAATGAGATCAATAAAAATTATTTTACCCAGCATACTAACAAAAACCACAATAATGTTTTATAATTCAAAGTATTTCTGAGAACAAGAAAATAGATTGTCAGGAGCTAAGTCAGCAAAACCAGGGGTACACTGTGTGATTTTATTTTATCAAAGCATAATTTTTACTTTTTAACACGGGTGTTATAAACACAAAAATGCAAGATGTGGGGAAGGGGATGACACAGGAGCATAGCTGTTCAGGGGGAGTACAGATATCCTTAAGAACAGGGTATCAGCTAGGTGAAGGTTCAGGGGTCAGGTCACTATGACTCTGTCTATGATTCATTTGTCCTTATCTAATTTGGTACTATCTGCCAAAGGTTGCCTATTTACAAGGTCTATGACTACTCAGGCTGGTAGATTTCAACAAAAGCTGCCTATTTACAATAGTTTATAGCCCTCTGTTTCAGTGTTTTTTTGATACAGAACCAAGACTTTGTGTTAGCAGGCATGTAAGTCAGGCCTATTGTTGATTTTAGGCCTTCAGTGTATAAGCAAGGCTGCCCCTGACATCTCCTCCCTTGTCCAAGTATAGAAGGAATGTGGCAATTCTAATCTTGTCAAGGCAGGGATAGAGGCCTGACCTCCAGTAATTAAAGGGGACTTTGTAATGGCTCCAGTCGTCCTGTCCTTGTTCAGTGAGGCATGAGGGCCATACCCATCCCGATGTCTTTTTCCTGGAGAGGGCATACTTTTGACATCAACCCCTATGCAGTCAGGCTTGTCCCTTGGGGAACCCAGAAACACATTTTTAACTTTTATTTATATTTCCTTGCAGTGCTTAGCCTCGCAGCCTAAGCAAGAATTGAGATCACCAGACAGAGGGGGTTCTGGGTGGCCCCTCTCTGCTTGGTCTAGGGGCAGAAGTCTCCTCTTTTAGGTTGGGTGGAGATGGGACTTGGGGACACCCTGGATAGAGTAACATCTTCATCTAACGTCTAGTGGTCCTCCAAGTTAACATATGATAATGTATCTGAATAGATTTTGCTATCAGATTATCTATCTGTTGTTTCACAAAGTTAGCCTATTTAAGGCCCAGGGACAAAAGGAAATAAGCAAAAATAATCCAATTAATTATCCCAAGATGGAAGGAAGTAGGGTTAACAATCATGGAGAGGTTGAAGACCAATTCTTGTACAAGCTCTCCTTTTTCTCTTTCTGTCTCTGTCTTTTCTCAAGACCTTCTCTGATCTTTTCACACTTTCTTTAACCATCCCTGTTTTGTCTATGTAAAAGCAGAATTCTTCTTTAAGGGCTGTACACAGTCTAGAGCTGTACACAGTCTTTTCTATTGTAAAATAGAAAAACAGGTCCAATAAAGTCCTTTGCAATTTTGGGGGATCACATCAGACAGCAAAACGAGGGATTTCTTCAGAATAGTGATAGTGATGTCAATCTATAGCTGTTTGATGTCCTTGTCAAAGGCCCATCAGATGTCTGAGTAGTGTAAGTTAAGAGGCCAGCATAAGGATTAGAACTCCTAATAGCAGACATCATGGGTGATTAATTTCTATCTAGAAGAGAAAGAAGAAAGGAATTCTTATGGAAATTTCTCTTCCCTGGATGTCAATTGTTATTCATCTTATTTATAATTGGGCCTGGTTTTGTAGGGGTATCTATTTAATTCATTAATCTTTTTGGTGGCCATTTAGTTGTGCCTTCTGTGGTATCAAACAGTCATATCAATCCTCGGCCCCATATATCCTGGTCATTCCATTTAAGGGTAAGAGGGTCCTTCCACATAGTTGTGGCATAGTTTTTATTGGTCTCAGCAATGCCAGAGGCAATCATCGGCAGATTTGCCTTGAGCTTTCAGTTTTAGAAAGTTAAGAGTAAACAAGAACGCCAAATAGACTAGACCAAAAAAGAAATACCTCCCATCACATAATAATCAAAACACAAAATGCACAAAACAAAGAAAGAATTTTAAAAGCAGTAAGGGAAAAGGGCCAAGTAACATATAGAGGCAGACCTATCAGAATTATACCAGACTTCTCACCAGAGACTATAAAAGCTAGAAGATCCTGGACAGGTGTCATACAGACCCTAAGAGAACATAAATGTCAGCCCAGGATACTATTCCCAGCAAAACTCTCAATTACCATAGATGGAGAAACTAAGATATTTCATGACAAAACCAAATTTACAAAATATCTTTCCACAAACCCAGCACTACAAAGAATAATAGCAGGAAAGCACTAATACAAGAAGGGCAATTATACCCTAGAAAGAGCAAGACAACAAGCCTCTTTCAACAAACCCAAAAGAAGATAACCACACAAACAATGCCCCACTGTTAACAAAAATAACAGGAATTATTCTCTTTTTCTAATTGGTACTTTGAATGATTTGTTTCAAAATTTATATATAATTTAACAATTCAGAAGATACATCATTTATTTCTATCTTCTAGAGTAATCTTAATTTTTACTAGTTACATATTGATCAAATCATATTTCAATTATAATTTTAATATATATTATTGTGAATTTCCTTCCATGATATGCTTGTTATTATCAGTGGAATAAAAACAACCCTGAGAGATGATTTTCTCAACTTTGAATAAGAAAAGAGATTTATTGGCATTCACAATAGTGTCTGCATTTATTGACTGTATATGGGATGGATCCCCGGGTGTGACAATCGATGGATGGCCTTTCCTTTAGTCTCAGCTCCACAATTTGTCACTATATTTTCTACCATGAGTTTTTTTTCCCCCCCTTCTAAGAAGTACCTAAGTATCCACACTTTGGTCTTCCTTCTTCTTGAGCGTCATGTGGTCTCTGAATTAGATCTTGGCTTTTCCAAGCTTTTGGGCTAATTTCCACTTATCAGTGAGTTCATACCATGTGTGTTCTTTTTGTGATTGGGTTACCTCACTCAGGATGATAATTTCTACTTCCATCCATTTGCCTAAGAGTTTCATAAAGTTGTTGTTTTTGATAGCTACATTGTGTAAATGTACCACATTCTCTGTATCCATTCATATGTTGAAGGACATTTGGGTTCTTTCCAGCTCTTGCTATTATAAATAAGGCTCATATGAACACAGTGGTGCATGCATCCTTGTTATGTTGGAGCATCTTTTGAAAACATGTTCAGGTGCATACTGACAGGAGCCTGATATAGCTGTCTCCTGTGAGGCTATGCCAGAGCCTGAGAAATACAGAGGTGTTTGCTCAAATCCAACAATTGGACTGAACATGGGGTCCCCAAAGCTGGCATTAGAGAAGGGACTTAAGGAACTGAAGAGATTTGCAACCTCATAGAAAAAGCAACAATATCAACCAAGCAGACCTCCCAGAGCTCCCAGGAAGTAAACCACCACCCAAGGAGTACACATATAGGGAGTCATGACTCCAGCTGCATATGTAGCAGAGGTTGGCCTTGTTGGTCATCAATGGGAGGAGAGGCCCTTGGTCCTGTGAAGGCTCTGTGCCCCATTGTAGGGGATTGCAAGGGCAAGGAGGCAGAGTGGGTGAGTGAGTTGGTAGGTGGGGGAACACCCTCATAAAAGCAAGGGGAGGGGAATGGGATAGGAGATTTCTGAGGGGGAAACCACAAAAGGGGATAACATTTGAAATATAAATCAAGAAAATACCCAATAAAAATAAATTTAAAAAGGTAGTTTTCAATATCTGCAAAATATTGCTCATAGGGAAAGAATAAAGAACATATTAGAACATTCAATTCAGAATCTCCAACTAATTTATAACTTGGACCACAGTTTAACTTAATTTTTTGCTGATAAACTGAGGTTCAAACATTGATCTGACTGTATTGTTAGTAAGCTACTCATTAACATGCAAAAACATTGTGTTGCAGTTTCTGAAACTGTCCTAATTTATAAAATATAGAAAATTATTTGGATGCAATGTGAAAAACTAAATGCAGAAAATTAAGAAATGCTTGGGCACCCTCTCCTCACCATCCAGAGGGAACCCTACTCCGAGGTGCTCTGACAGACCCAGGATCACAAGTGAAGCCACAACATCTGCCCCAACACAGATAGTAACTAGGATCATCCAGATCCTGGCCAGTGGCATGTATTTCTTCCAGGAGAGAAACTTGAAACAATTTCACTAAAATCAAAAACTAAATAAGGGTGCCCACTCTCTCCCTACTTATTCAATATAGTACTTGAATTCCTAGCCAGATCTATTAGACAACAAAAGGAGGTCAAAGGAATAAATATTTGTAGATGATATGATAGTGTACTTAAGTAACCTCAAAAATTCACACCAGAAAACACCTAAACCTGGTAAACAACTTCAACAAAGTGGATGGATATAAAATTAACTCAAACAAGTTAGTAGCATTCCTCTACTAAATGGATAAACAGGCTGAGAAAGAAATTAGAAAAAACAACATCCTTCCCAATAATCACAAATAATATAAAATACTTAGGTGTGACTCTAACCAAGGAGTGAAAGATATGTATGACAAGAACTTCAAGTCTCTGAAGAAAGATATCAAAGAAGATCTCAGAAGATGGGAAGATCTCCCATCCTCATGAATTGGCAGGATTAATATAGTAAAAATGGCCATCATGCCAAAACCAATCTAAACATCCAATGCAATCCCCATCAAAATTCCCACTCAATTTTTCACAGACATAGAAAGAACAATTTCCAAATTCATTTGAAATAACAAAAAATCCAGGATAAAAAAAACTATTTTCAATAAAATTACTTCTGCTGGAATCAGTCATTCCTGACCTCAAGCTGTACTACAGAGCAATAGTGATAAAAACTGCATATTATTGGTACACAGATAGGCAAGAAGATCAATGGAATAAAATTGAAGACCCAGAAATGAACCCACACACCTATGGTCACTTGATCTTTGACAAAGGAGCTAAAACCATCCAGTGGGAAAAAAGACAGCATTTTCAACAAATGGTGCTGGTTCAACTGGCAGTTGGCATGTAGAAGAATGCAGATTGATCCATTCTTATCTCCTTGTACAAAGCTCAAGTCCAAGTGGGTCAAGGACCTCCACATAAAGCCAGATACACCGAAACAAATAGAAAACAAAGTGGGAAAGAGACTCAAATACATGGGAACAGGTTAAAATTTCCTGAAGAGAACACTAATGGCTTATGATCTAAGATCAACAATCAACCAATGGGACTTCTTAAAAGTACAAACTTCTATAAGGCAAAGAACACTGTCAATAGGACAAAATGGCAACCAATAGATTAGAAAAAAAAATCTACCAATCTTACATCCAATACAGGGCAAATATACAATATATAGAAAGAATTCAAGAAGTTAGACTCCAAAAAAACCAAATAACCCTGTTTAAAATGGGGTACAGATGTAAACAAAAATTTTCAACTGAGAAATATTAAATGGCCTAGAAGCACCTAAAGAAATGTTCAGCCCTCCTCCAGTCTGAGGCCTGCGGGTGAGTGCACCCAGGAGCCCCCCTGACACATTCTGGGGGATGCACAGAACCCATAG
Source organism: Arvicanthis niloticus (assembly GCF_011762505.2). Taxonomy (NCBI): domain Eukaryota; kingdom Metazoa; phylum Chordata; class Mammalia; order Rodentia; family Muridae; genus Arvicanthis; species Arvicanthis niloticus. Next base: position 41,795,337 of record NC_047673.1, read on the forward strand.
CCAGCGCTAGCACGCCCCTTCCGCCGCTCGCCCCTCCTCCAGTCTGAGGCCTGCGGGTGAGTGCACCCAGGAGCCCCCCAGACACATTCTGGGGGATGCACAGAACCCATAGCCAGCGCTAGCACGCCCCTTTTCTGCCCATCTCCCTGGTCTGAGTCCCGGACCAGACCTCTACCAGGTCTGCAGTTGTGTGGACCCCGGTCACCGCATGAGACATACTGGAAGGTCCGCTCAACCCAGAGCCACAGAGGAACAACTGAACTCAGAGTGTCAGACAACATACCCTGAGATATCCAAGAGGAGACACTGCACCCAGAACAGCAGACATCTAGCTGGACTGCTACATAGGAGGCACCATATCCTGAGGCATCCTAGAGATACCACTGTAATCAGGGCAGCTGGAAAAAATCACAGAGACATCTGGACTCCTAGAAGACCAAACACAAGCAAGACAACTGGAAAGACAGGCTTCAATCAGAGACAGAAGTACGGGTAGCACTAGAATTAACCAAATGGCAAAAGGCAGGCGCAAGAACGTAAGCAACAGAAATCAAAGTTACATGGCAACATCAGAACCCAGTTCCCCCATCAGAGCAAGCCCTGAACACCCCATCACACCAGAAAAGCAGGATTCAGAATTAAAATCACTTCTCATGATGATGATAGAGGACTTTAAGAAAAACATAAATAACACTCTCAAAGAACAGATAGAAACCTTTTGAGAGGAAACACAAAAATCCCTTAAGGAATTGCAAGAAAATGCAACCAAACAGGAGAAGGAATTAAACAAAACCATGCAGGATCTAAAAATGGAAGTAGAAAAAATAAAGAAATCACAAAGGGAGAACACCCTGGAGATAGAAAACTTAAAAAAACGATCAGGAGTCATAGACACAAGTATTACCAACAGAATACAAGAGATGGAAGAGAGAATCTCATGTGCAGAGGATACCATGGAAAATATTGACACAACTGTCAAAGAAAATGCAAAATACAAAAAGCTACTAACCCAAAATGTACAAGAAATCCAAGACACAATGAGAAGGCCAAACCTAAGGATAATAGAATAGATGAGGGGGAAGACTCCCAACTTAAAGGACCAGTAAATATCCTCAACAAAATTATAGAGGAAAACTTCCCTAACCTAAAGAAAGAGATGTCCATAAATATACAAGAAGCCTACAGAACTCCAAATAGTTTAGACCAGAAAAGAAATACTTCCCGCCACATAATAGTCAAAACATCAAATGTACAAAACAAAGAAAAAATACTAAAAGCAGTAAGGGAAAAAGGCAAAGTAACATATAAAGGCAGACCTATAAGAATTACATCAGACTTCTCACCAGAGACCATAAAAGCCAGAAGATCCTGGACCGATATCATACAGACCCTAAAAGAACATAAATGTCAGCCCAGACTACTATACCCAGCAAACTGTCAATCATTATTGATGGAGAAACCAAAATATTCCATTACAAATCCAAATTTACACAGTATCTCAACACAAACCCAGCACTTCAAAGGATAATTGGTGGAAAACTCCATCACAAGGAGGGAAACTACAACCTAGAAAAAGCAGGAAAGTAATCTTCCAAAAACCGTAAAAGAAGGTAGCTACACAAACATATCTCCAATGCCAATAACAAAAATAACAGGAAACAACACTCATTTTTCCTTAATATCTCTTAATATCAATGGACTCAATTCTCCAGTAAAAAGACATAGACTATCAGACTGGATACGTAAACAGGACCCAACATTTTGCTGCATTCAGGAAACGCACCTCTGTGGAAAGGACAGACACTACCTCAGAGTAAAAGGTTGGAAAACAATCTGCCAAGCAAATGGTCCCAAGAAACAAGCTGGAGTAGCGATTCTAATATCAAATAAAATCAGTTTTCAACCAGAAGTAATCAAAAAAGATAAAGAAGGACACTTCATATTCATGAAAGGAAAAATGTACCAAGAGGAACTTGCAATTCTCAACATCTATGCCCCAAATGTAAGGGCACCCACATACATAAAAGACACTTTACTAAAACTTAAAGCATACATTGCACCCTACACAATAATAGTGGGAGATTTCAACACCCCACTCTCAGCTATGGACAGATCATGGAAACAGAAACTAAATCGAGACACAATGAAACTAACAGAAGTTATGAACCAATTGGACTTAACTGACATCTATAGAACATTTCATCCTAAAACAAAAGAATATACCTTCTTCTCAGAACCTCATGGTACCTTCTCGAAAATAGACCATATAATTGGTCACAAAACAGGCCTCAACAGATACAAAAAGATTGAAATAATCCCCAGTACCTTATCAGATCACCATGGATTAAGATTTGTCTTTGACATGGACAAAAACATCAGAAAACCGACATACACTTGGCAACTGAACAATGCTCTACTCAATGATAACTTGGTCAAGGAAGAAATTAAGAAAGAAATTAAAGACTTTTTAGATTTAAATGAAAATGAGGACACATCATATCAAAACATGTGGGACTCATTGAAAGCAGTACTAAGAGGAAAAATCATAGCTCTAAGTGCTCACAAAAAGAAAGTGGAAAGAGCATACATCAACAACTTGACAGCAAACCTGAAAGCATTAAGAACAAAAAGAAGCTAGTATACACAAGAGGAGTAGACGGCAGGAAATAATCAAACTCAGGGCTGAAATCAACCAAGTCGAAACAAAAAGAACTATACAAAATATCAACAAAACCAGGAGCAGGTTCTTTGAGAAAATCAACAAGATAGACAAACCCTTATCCAGACTAACCAAAGGGCGCAGAGACAGCATTCAAATTAATAAAATCAGAACTGAAAAGGGAGACATAACAACAGAAACAGAGGAAATTAAAAAAATTATCAGATCCTACTACAAAGGCCTATACTCAACAAAATTGGAAAATCTGGAGGAAATGGACAATTTTCTAGATAGATACCAGGTACCAAAGTTAAACGAGGAGCAGATAAACCATCTAAACAGTCCCATAACGCCTAAAGAAATAGACACAGTCATTAAAAATCTTCCCACCAAAAAATGTCCGGGGCCAGATGGTTTCAGTGCAGAATTCTTTCAGACCTTCAAGGAAGACCTAATACCAATCCTCTTCAAGTTATTCCATCGAATAGAAACAGAAGGAACACTACCCAATTCATTCTATGAAGCTACCATTACACTCATACCTAAACCACAGAAAGACCCAACAAAGAAAGAGAACTACAGACCAATCTCTCTTATGAATATTGATGCAAAAATACTCAATAAAATTCTCGCAAACCGAATCCAACAACACATCAAAACAATTATCCATCAAGATCAAGTAGGCTTTATCCCAGGAATGCAGGGATGGTTCAATATTCGGAAATCCATCAATGTAATCCACTACATAAATAAACTCAAAGAGAAAAACCACATGGTCATATCACTAGATGCTGAGAAAGCATTTGACAAAATTCAACATCCCTTCATGTTAAAAGTCTTGGAAAGATCAGGAATACAAGGCCCATATCTAAACATAGTAAAAGCAATATACAGCAAGCCAGTAGCCAACATCAAACTAAATGGAGAGAAACTTGAAGCAATCCCACTAAGATCAGGGACTAGGCAAGGCTGTCCACTCTCACCTTACCTATTCAATATAGTACTGGAAGTCTTAGCTAGAGCAATTAGACAACAAAAGGAAGTCAAAGGGATACAGATAGGAAAGGAAGAAGTCAAAATTTCACTATTTGCAGATGATATGATAGTATACTTAAGTGAACCTAAAACTTCCACCAGAGAACTCCTGAACCTGATAAACAACTTTAGCAATGTGGCTGGATATAAAATCAACTCAAACAAATCAGTAGCCTTCCTCTACTCAAAGGATAAACAGGCAGAGAAAGAAATCAGGGAAATGACACCCTTCACAATAGCCACGAATAAAATAAATTATCTTAGAGTGAATCTAACAAAGCAAGTGAAAGATCTGTATGACAAGAACTTCAAGTCTCTCAAGAAAGAAATTGAAGAAGATCTCAGAAGATGGAAAGATCTCCCATGCTCCTGGATTGGCAGGATTAATTTAGTAAAAATGGCTATCCTGCCATAAGCAATCTATCGATTCAATGCAATACCCATCAAAATTCCAAATCAATTCTTCATAGAGATAGAAAGAGCAATTTACAAATTCATTTGGAATAACAAAAAACCTAGGTTAGGGAGAACTATTCTCAACAATAAAAGAACCTCTGGGGGAATCACCATTCCGGACCTCAAACTGTACTACAGATCAGTAGTGATAAAAACTGCTTGGTATTGGTACAGAGACAGAAAGGACGATCAATGGAACAGAATTGAAGACCCAGAAATGAACCCGCATACCTATGGTCACTTGATATTTGACAAGGGAGCTAAATTCATCCAGTGGAAAAAGGACAGCATTTTCAACAAGTGGTGCTGGCTCAACTGGAGGTCAACATGTAGAAGAATGCAAATTAATCCATTCTTATCCCCTTGCACAAAGCTCAACTCCAAGTGGATAAAGGACCTTCAAATAAAGCCAGGTACACTGAAAATATTAGAAGAGAAGTTGGGGAAGACCCTCGAATACCTAGGCACAGGGGAAAAGTTCCTGAACAGAACACCAATGGCTTATGCTCTAAGATCAAGAATCGACAAATGGGACCTCATCAAATTGCAAAGCTTCTGTAAGGCAAAGGACACTGTCAACAAGACAAAACGGCAACCAACAGATTGGGAAAAGATCATTACCAATCCTACATCTGATAGGGGGCTAATATTGAATATTTACAAAGAACTCAAGAAATTAGACGCCAAACAACAAAATAACCTCATTAAAAAATGGGATACAGAGCTAAACAAAGAATTCTCAACTGAGTAAACTCGAATGGCCGAGAAGCACCTCAAGAAATGCTCAACATCCTTAGTCATCAGGGAAATGCAAATCAAAACAACACTGAGATACCACCTCACACCAGTCAGAATGGCCAAGATCAAAAACTCAGGTGATAGTAGATTCTGGCGAGGATGTGAAGAAAGAGGAACACTCCTGCATTGTTGGTGGGGTTGCAAGCTGGTACAACCACTTTGGAAGTCAGTCTGGCGGTTCCTCAGAAAATTGGACATAGCACTACCTGAGGACCCAGCTATACCACTTCTGGGTATATACCCAGAAAATGCCCCAACAAATAACAAAGACATATGCTCCACTATGTTCATAGCAGCCCTATTTATAATAGCCAGAAGCTGGAAAGAACCCAGATGCCCTTCAACAGAGGAATGGATACAAAAAATGTGGTACATTTATACAATGGAATATTACTCAGCTATTAAAAATAATGAATTCGAGAAATTCTTAGGTAAATGGATGGAACTAGAAAATATCATCCTGAGTGAGGTAACCCAATCACAAAAGAACACACATGGTATTTACTCACTGATAAGTGGAGATTAGCCCAAAAAATTTGAAACAACAAAGATTCAACTACCAGACGATATGAAGCTCATGAAGAAGAAAGAACAAGTGAGGATGCCTAGGGCTTTCTTAGGAGGAGTAACTAAATAACCAAGGGAGCAAATATGGAGACAAAGTGTGGGTCAGAATCTGAAGGGGGGGTTGTAGGGAGACCATTGCGTCTGGGTATTCATTCCATAGGCAGTCACCAAAAATAGACGCTGATAGGGATGTCAGGATGGGAAAGCTGACAGCAGCCAGATAAGGCTGTCTCCTTAGAGGTCTCTCAGAGTCAGACATACCCAGAGACAGATACCCACAGCTATCCATTAATCTGATCAAAGTTCCCAATGGAGGAGTTAGAGAGTAAATTGAAGGAACCGTGAACCATAAGGGCTGGTGGCCCCGTGAGGAAAGCAACAATACCAACCAGCCAGAGCTCCCCAGGGTCTAAACCACCAGCCTAGGAGCACATAGGGAGAGACACATGACTCCAGCTGTATATGTAGGGGAGGATGGCCCTGTTGGGCATAGGTGGGAGACAAGATAATTTAGTACCCTGAAGGCTGAGCACTGAGGGGGGGGATCTGAGGGTGGGGAGGGAGGCTGGGGGTAGGTGGGTAAACACCTTCATAGAGACAGGAGGAGGGGGGATGGGATAAGGGGTTCCTGGGTGGTGGGGGAAATATGGTAAGGGGATAAAATTTGAAATGTAAATATTATATCCAATAAAAGAGGGGAAAATAGAAAAGCGGTTAGAACCAACATTCTTAATAAAATGTCAGCCCTCTTCTAAAAAAAAAAAAAAAAACTATCTTGATACTAAAATTTGTTTTGAGAATTGTATATTGCAGAATGATCAGCCTTGGTGTATCTACTCAACAAGCAAGCTGGGCAGACCTGCTCAAATCTCTGAGGTCCATGAATTCCTTCTGGAGGCAGCGAAGACACAGCATCAGAGGATTGTCAATTTGCTCTCCCCCCCACTCCTCTTCTAATATCTCAACGCCCATAATCAGCTTGAAGAAGCTAATGATGAGTCAATGCCCCTATTCCCTGGGCATGGGGACTAAGGTGGTAAATGTTGGGCTGTCTCTCTAGGGAAAAGTAGTGGTTCTGTCAGAATAGAGAGGATTAGCTAGGGTTTATTGCATAGCCATAACCTATTAGTGGAAATCTGTATAATTATTATCAAGATGAAGATATAAATTCTTAAATGGCACCAATTTACTTTGTTTACAAATTTTAAGGTTTTCATTGGCATGAGCTTCTTAGTGATATAAGAGTGAGATGAATATTGTTACTCTCATAGGCATTGTACCAGTATAACACACTTAGGAATACAAAGCTTAGACCCAGCCCTTCTTCAACTTTTTTAACTGATTTGAGATGGTCAGCCTGTGAGTTATGGGACTATAGCAAATTCATGACTTGGAGTTTATTATAAGGGTGTTCTCTATGTTTTATTTAGAAATAGCTGAGTGGAATTAACAGGCAACAGTCCAGATTACCTTACATGGATAGCTGGTTATCAAAACATCAGAAATCCTTAGAATTTACATGACAAACATTTCAGTATTAATGTTCATTTTCATTAGAGACCTGTCTGCTCCGGACAGCTTCCTATGTTAAATTCTAAGAAGAAACTGAGCATCCTTGGAGTTACTCCAGTTGTGGTGAGACAGCCACTAGGCAAGAATTGCCACTTTCCTTCTACAGACAAATTACTGTCCAGAAAAGGACACACTTGCAGAATAGTCGACTGATTATATCTGCCTAGACAGAGTAATCAGCCCTTAATAATTCTGCAGCACTAAGGTCTGTCAGATGATCCTGGGCCAGAAGGCAGAAGAACAGATGCTCCAACGTTTTGAAGTAGAGCGAGTGTCCAGGTGTTCAGAGGTCTCTATAAATTGGCTAAGTTTTAGAAGCTATGCTTTGTGCTTCCCACAATTATAGTCAACTCAGTCATTCTGGATTTCTGACGAAGTTGAAAACTTATAGCTATTTACCTTGAGAGAAAAATCTGAGTGTATGGTCGTCAGCTGACATTCATCCTAAAGCCAGGTTCAGAACTAAATGTTTTAGTTAGGAGAGAAGACAGAGGTGCTGGTAGGTCAACAAAAGGATGGACTGGGTATTAGGACTATCTTGTACCTCACTGGTACAAATTGGCATAATTATGCTCTAATTGTATTTTGAGAGAAAAGTTTCCTTTTAACAGGAAGGGTGATGTACAGGAGGAGCTAAGGTGGGAGGAGTACTGAGAGGAAGAAAAGGAGTAAGAAGAGGAGAAGAAGAAGGAGAGGAGAAGCTAGGTGATGAAAGAGAGATAGAGGGGAGAGACAGGGAAGCAGATGTTCATGAATCTCCACCAGTCAAAGATAGTAGATATATCTAGGTTGGGTAGTGGGTTACACCTCTGATTGAACAATACCAAACTTATAAAGCCTATGATTAACATTTTTTAAAAAAATGTATAAATGCAAAAAGGAAAAGGGGGCATGGGATAGGGGTTTTCTAAGCGGGGGAAAGGAGAAAGGGGATGGCATCTGAAGTGTAAATGAAAGATCTAATAAAAAAAAAAAGAAAAAGAAAAAAAAAAAAAGAAATGTTCAACATCCTTAGTCATCATAGAAATGTAAATCAAAACAACCCTGAGATTTGATTCTACCTCACACCAGTCAGGATGGCTAAAATCAAAACTCAGGTGACAACAGATGCTGGTGAGGATGTGATGAAAGAGGAACACTCCTCTATTGCTGGTGGAATTACAACCACTCTTGAAATCAGTCTGGTGGTTTTTCAGAAAATTAGACATAGTACTACCTAAGGATGCAGCTATACCATTTCTGGGCTTATATCCAAAAGTTGTTCCAACCTATAACAAGGACACATGCTCCACTATGTTCATAGCAGCCTTGTTTATAATAGCCAAAATCTGAAAAGAACCTTGATGTCCTTTAACAGAGGAATGGATACAGAAAATGTGGTACATGTACACAATGGAGTACTACTCAGCTATTTAAAAATAATGACTTCAAGAAATTCTTGGACACATAGATGGAACTAGAATATATCATCCTGAGTGAGGTAACCCAGTCACAAAAGAGAACACATGGTATGCACTCATTGATAAGTGTATATTAGCCCAAGAGCTCAGAATACCAAAGATATAATTCACAGACCACATGAAGCTCAAGACGAAGGAAGACCAAAGTATAGATGTTTCAGTCCTTCGTAGAAAAGAAAAGAAAATACTTACATCAGGAAATAAGGAAACAAAGTGTGGAGCTGAGAGTGAAGGAAAGGCCATCCAGAGACTTCCCCATCCCATTTGGGCTTCCATCCCATATACAGACACCAAACCCAGACACTATTGTTTACACCAAAAATTCCTTGCTGACAGGATCCTGATATAGCTGTCTTCTGAGAGTCTCTGTCAGAGCATGACAAATACAGATGTAAATGCTCACAGCCATCCATTGTACTGATGTCCCCATGTAATTTAAACTATATAAAGCAAAATGTAGGAGGAGAGATGGGATAGGGTGTTAATAGAGGGTGAGAAAATGAGGAAAGAGGATAACATCTGAAATGTAAATAAATAAAATATTGAAGGAAAAAAAGAGAAGGACTTAAGGAGCTGAAGGAGTTTGCAACCCCATAGGAAGAACAATAATATCAACCAACCAGAACCGCCAGAGCTCCCAGGGACAAAACCACCAACCAAGGAGTACACATGGAGGGACCCATAACTCCAGCTGCATATGTAGCAGAGGATGGCCTTGTTGGGCATCAATGGGAGGAGAGGCTCTTGGTCCTTTGAAGGCTTGAGGATGCCCCAGTATAAGGGAATGCCAGGGTAGGGAGGTGTATGTGGGTAGTTGTATAGGGGAGCACCTTCATAGAATCAGGAGGAACAGGAATGTGCTAGGGGGGCTTCAAAGGGGGAAGCCAGGAAAGGGGAAACATTTGAAATATAAATAAATAAAATTTCCAATAAAAAAGAATCCTATATATTTTAAAAATACTTATTTTATAATACATTCTCATTATGACTATTCCTTAAATGCCAAATGATCATCTCAACTTTCAATAAATGTTGATGAGATTATATTAAATAACATCACAATGTTTAATAAAAAGTTTGGATGATTTTCAAAAATAAGAAAAGAAAATTAAGAGAATGTTAGAATAGTTAGCTTCATTTTACCTGTATTTTATTAATCTGTCTGTAAAACAGATCTTAAAGCATACTTCTTTCATGTTGTGAGAAAACTATAGACTTCAATGATAAGTGTGAAGTTGATGTCTTTGTGGTGATTTGAGTGAAAATGGCCTCCAAAGGGTCTTATGCTTAAGCACTTTATCCTCAGTTGGTGAAACTGTTTTTAAAGAATTAGGATATGTGGCCTTGTAGGAGGTTTTAAAAGTCCCAGACAAGCCAATCCCAGTTAGTTCCCTGTGCTTCATGACAGGTGATCAAGATGTAAATCCTAAGGTACATCCAGCATCATCCCAGCCTTCCTGGTCCAATGTTCCCTCTCATGATAGTCAATGACTTGCCCTCTGAAATGTAAACCTCAAGTTAAACACTGTCTTCTATAAGTTGTTTGGTTTTATTACAGAATTCAAATAGTGGCTAAGACAGTTTTCTATTCCTTTTATTTGGAAAATGAAAACTTCTATGCCATACAAGTATATTTAGTCTTAAGCATTTGCAATTTGTCAAGTGATGGCATGCACTTGCCTGGTGAGAATCTTCCAATCATACATGTTCAGGCTCTACCTAGCAAGTAATCATGAAATGAACGCCATGTGGCTACTTCTTCATTTCATTCACAAATCATCTACTATTACTACTGAAATTATTCTGTCAGAACTTCATTCTGCCTCACATGCATGATAACTTTAGTACATTGTTCAGTTTTATCTATTTGGATGTGATTTAACATATGTTTAAATGTTAATGAATTATTATCGATTTGAATAAACTTGTGCAGTTTAATCCTTTAGTTTTCACATTTCAAAAAATTTTGTTTTAAGTAGTTTCACTTTCCTATTAATAATACTTTGTAAAATTAACCCAAAATCACTTCAATTATTAGATATTTAGTCTCCTGACATGTAATACGATCACAAATAATTCCTTACTAAACATATCAAAAAAATTCATATGAAATGTTTCTGTTACTTTGCTACCTTTCAAATATAAAACACATTATATTGAGTATTTAGTTTTATCATGATTTTCCTATTCTTTTAGAATATACTGTGGTTCAGTTTACATGTTTTATATCTATGTCAGTTGGGGTGATAAAAAACCTGGCATTTTGTCTTCTTATTTCCCTGATAATTGATGATGTCAAATATGTATGAACAAGCTTTTCAGCTAAGGGAATGTCTTCTGACTACTTTGAGAATGTAGTTTATTTTTTATTATTGTTATCATGTTGTCTTTATATATTCTTGGTGTAAACTTTTGTGAAATTTGTTATTTGCATATCCATCTTTAATTATATGTATCTTTCTCTCTTTAGTACATGAAGATACAAGGAAGTTATAATAATTCAAACTTTACTAGTGAAAATAAAATACTTGAGTGAAGTGTTTAACAGTTTGTTGACTTCCCACATGATTGAATATCTTTGTTATTTCTGTTAGGGATTATACTCTTCAGGATATAACCTAATGCTTAAAAACAAATATTGGCATTACATTAAAGTATTAGTAAACTCAATGGTGAGCAGCAGATTAAAGAATTAGCAAAATGTTTTCTATCCTACAAAGTATTCAAAATTGAATGAGGTTAGAGGATATGTTCCATTTACACACAAATCCAGAAGCAATGGAGCACATGCTATGTTTTTATTCATGTAAAACTTCCTGAATGGGTGAAACTAGGATGACAGAAAGCTAATTAGTGATTCCTAAAAAATCAGAATTTGCTCTTCTGAAGAAACCATATCCTGAGCCATCCTAGAGGAACCACTGTACTCAGAGCAACTAGTAATAACACTTCCCCACGACCGAGAGCTAAGCTGGGAGCCTGGGGCACTCAGGATCTATCACTCACCCAAACTCTACCCTCTGAAATGCCTTTCCCCTCTGACCCTTGCTTGGTCTTTTCTGCTGGGGCAGACTCTTAGATGGTCTGCTCCCTAAAGACACCATATCCTGACCCACCACAGAGGAATCACAGCACTCAGAGCAGCTGAGAATCCCCTGCACTAAGAGCAGTTGGAGAAGCTGGATTCTCAGGAGCTCTAACATGCCTAGGATCATAGGATTTCAGAATCCTCGAGACTACCTGAGTCCAAGGAGCTCTTCCACCCAGGATCTTAGAATCACAGGATCACAGAGACAGCTGAACTCTTAGGAGTTCTGACACAAGCAAGAATATAGGACAGACAGGCTCCAGTCAGAGACAGTGAGTGCAGATAGCCCTAGAGTTAACCAGATGGTGAAACGTAAGCACAAGAATGTGAGCAACAGAAACCAAGGTTACTTGGCATCATCAGAACCCAGTTCTCCCACCACAGGATGTCCTGGACACTTCATCACATGGGAACAGAAGGATTCTGATTTAAAATCACTTTTCATGGTGATAATAGAAAACTTTGAAAAGGACATAAATAACTCCCTTAAGGAAATTGGGAGAATACAGTAAATAGGTAGAAGCCCTTAAAGAGGAAACATAAAAGTACCTTAAAGAATTGCAAGAAAACTCAACCAAACAGGTGAAAGAATTAAACAAAACCATCCAAGATCTAAAAATGGAAGTAGAAACAATCAAGAAATCACAAAGGGAGACTACCCTGGAGATAGAAAACCTAGGAAAAAGAACAAGAGTCATAGAGGCAAGCATCACCAATAGAATACAAGAGATAGAAGAGAGAATCTCATGTATAGAAGATACCATGGAAAACATTGACACAACTGTTAAAGAAAATGCAAAATGAAAAAGCTCCTAAAGCAAAACATCCAGGAAATCCAGGATAAGACCAAACCTAATATCATTATATTAGGTATAGATGAGAGTGAAGATTCCCAACATAAAGAACCAATAAATATCTTCAACAAAATTATAGATGAAAACATCCTTAACCTAAAGAAAGAGATGCCTATGAACATACAAGAAGCCAACATAATTAAAAATAGACTAAACCAGAAAAGAAATACCTCCAATCACATAATAATCAAAATATCAAAAGCACAAAACAAAGAAAGAATATTAAAAGCAGTAAGGGGAAATGGTCAAGTAACATATAAAGGCAGACCTATCAGAATTACACCAGACTTTTCAACAGAGACTATAAAATCAGAAGATCCTGGACTGATATCATACAGGCCCTAAGAGAACACAAATGCCAGTCCAGACTACTAAGATCCAGCAAAACTCTCAATCACTATAGATGGAGAAACCAAGATATTCCATAAGAAAAACAAGTTTAAGCCATATCTTTCCACAAATCCAGCTTCACAAAGGATAACAGATGGAAAGCACCAACACAAGGAGGGAAATTACAACCTAGAAAAAGCAAGAAAGTAATCTTCCAAAAAACCCAAAAGATAGCTATATAAACATAATTCTAACTCTAATAACAAAAATAACAGAAAGCAACAACCAGTTTTCCTTAATATCTTTTAACATCAATGAACTCAATTCCCCAATAAAAAGACTTAGACTAACAAACTGGACACTTATAAAGAAAACCCAGAATTTTGCAGCATACAGAAAATTCATCTCAGTGACAAAGACAGACAGTTCTTTAAAGTAAAAGGCCAGAAAACAATTTTCCAAGCAAATGGTATAAGAAACAAACTGAAGTAGCCATTCTAATATTGAATAAAATCACCTTTCAACCAAAGTTACAAAAAATGATAAGGAAAGACACTTCATAATTGCCAAAGGAAAATTCTACCAAGATAAATTCTAAATTCTGAACACCTATGCTCCAAATGCAAGGGCATCCACATTCATAAAAGAAACTCTACTAAAGCTCAAAGCACACATTGCACCTCACACAATAATAGTGGGGGATTTTAACACCCCACTCTCAGCAATGGACAGATCATGGAAAGAGAAACAAAAAAAAGACACAGTGAAACTAACAGAAGTTATGAACCAAATAGTTTTAACAGATATCTATAAAACATTTCATCCTAAAACAAAAGAAGATACATTTTTCTCAGCACTTCATGCAAACTTCTCCAAAATAGCCCATATAATTGCTCACAAAACAGGCCTCAACAGATAGAAAAAGATTGAAATAATCCCTTGCATCCTATCAGATCACCACAGACTAAGGCTGGTCTTCAATAATAACAAAAACAATGGAAAGCCCATATATACAAGGAAATTGAACAACACTCTACTCAATGATAACTTGGTCAAGGAAGAAATAAAGAAGGAAATTAAAGACTTTTTAGAATTTAATGAAAACAAAGGCTCTTCATAGCAAAACTTATGGGACACAATGAAAGCAGTGCTAAGAGGAAAACCCATAGCACTAAGTGCCTACAGAAAGAAACTGGAGAGAGCACACACTAGCAACTTGACAGCACCCATGAAAGCTCTAGAACAAAAAGAAGCAAATACACACAGGAGGAGTAGATGGCAGGAAATAATCAAACTCAGGGCTTAAATTAACCAAGTAGAAACAGAAAGAACTATACATAGTATCAACAAAACCAGAAGGTGGTTCTTGGAGAAAATCAACAAGATAAATAAACCCTTAGCCAGACTAACCAGAAGGCACAGAGACAGTATCAAAATTAATAAAATCAGAACTGAAAAGGGAGACATAACAAGAGAAAATGAGTAAATTCAAAAAAATCATCACATCCTACTACAAAAACTTATACTCAATAAAACTGGAAAATCTGGATGAAATAGACAATTTTCTAGACAGATACCAGGTACTAAAGTTAAATCAAGAGCAGATAAACCATCTGAACAGTCCCATAACCCCTAAAGAAATAGCAGCAGTCATTAAAATTCTCTCAACCAATAAAAGCCCAGGACCCGATGGTTTTAGAGCAGAATTCTATCAGACCTTCAAGTAAGAACTAATACCAATCCTCTTCAAATTATTCCACAAAATAGAAATAGAAGGAACAATACCCAATTTGTTCTATGAAGCCACAATTATGTTCATCCTTAAACTACAAGACACAATAAAGAAAGAGAATTTCAGACCAATCTTCCTTATAAATATCAATGTAAAAAATACTCAAAAAAAAATTCTCACAAACCTAATCCAAGAACACATCAAAACAATCATCCATCATGATCAAGTAGGCTTTATCCCACGAATGCAGGGATGGTTCAATATATGAAAATACATCAATGTAATCCACTATATAAATAATCTCAAGAAAAAAAAAAACACATGATCATCTCACTAAATGCTGAGAAAGCATTTGACAAAATTCGACACCTCTTAATGGTAAAAGTCCTAGAAATATCAGGAATTCAAGACCCATACCTAAACATAGTAAAGGCCATATACAGCAAGTCAGTAGCCGTAATCAAACTAAATGGAGATAAATTTGAAGCAATCCCACTAAAATCAGGGACTAGACAAGGGGGCCCACTCTCTCCCTACCTATTCAGTATAGTACTGGAAGATCTAGCTAGAGTGCTTAGAAAACAAAAGGAAGTCAAAGGGATACAAATAAGAAAGGAAGAAGTCAAAATATCACTATTTGCGTATGATATGATAGTATACTTAAGTGACCCCAAAGGGGCCACCAGAAAACTCCTAAACCTGATAAATAACTTCAGCAAAGTGGTTGGATATTAAATTAATACAAAAAAAATCAGTAGCCTTCCTCTACTCAAAGGATAAACAGGCTGAGTAAGAAATTAGGCAAATAATGTAACATACCTTGTGTGAATCCAACCAAGCAAGTGAAAGATCTGTATGACAAAAACTTCAAGTCTCTGAAGAGAGAAATCAAAGAAGATCTCAGAAAATGGAAAGATCTCTCAAGCTTATGGATTGGCAGGATTATTATAGTAAAAATGGCCATCTTGGTGAAAGCAATCTACAGATTCATGCAATCCCCATCAACATCACAACCCAATTCTTCATGAAGATTGAAAGAGCAATTTGCAAATTTATTTGGAATAATAAAAAACACAGGATAGTAAAAAGTATTCTTAACAACAAAAGAACTTCTGGGGAAATCACCATGCCTGACCTAAAGCTATATTGCAGAGTACTAGTGAAAAAAAAAAAACTGCATTTTATTAGTACAGAGACAGGAACATAGGTCAATGGAATAGAATTTAAGATCCAAAAATGAACACACACACCCAGGGTCACTTGATCTTTGACAAAGGACCTAAAACTTTCCAGTGGAAAAAACACAGAATTTTCAACAAATGGTGCTGGTTCAACTGGAGGTAAGCATGTAGAAGAATACAAATCGATCTATTCATACGTCCTTGTACAAAGCTCTAGTCCAAGTGGATAAAGAACCTTCGCATAAAAACAGATACACTGAAACTAATAGAAGAGAAGTTGGGGAAGAACATTGAATATTTGGGCACAGGGGAAAAGTTCTTGAACAGAATACCAATGGCTAATGACCTAAGATTAAGAATTGACAAATAAGACCTCATAAAATTGCAAAGCTTCTGTAAATCAAATGACACTGTCAATAGAAGAAAAAGGCAACCAACAGATTGGGAAATGATCTTTACCAATCCTACATCATATAGAGGGCTCATATCTAATACATACAAAGAACTCCAGAAATTAGACTCCAGACAACCAAATAACCCTATTAAAAATGGGTTCAGAGCTAAACAAAGAATTCTCATATGAGGAAACTAGAATGGCCAAGAAGTACCTAAATAAATGTTCAACATCCTTAGTTATCACCAAAATGGAAATTAAAACAACTCTGAGATTCTACCTCACACCAGTCAGAATGACGAAGATCAAAATCACAGGTGATAGCAGGTGCTGGGGAGGATGTGGAGAAAGAGGAACATTTCTCCATTGTTCTTGGGATTGCAAGCTGATACAACCACTCTGGAAATCAGTCTGGCGGTGCCTCAGAAAATTGGACATAGCATTACCTGAGAATCCAGCTATACCACTCCTTGGCATATACCCAGAAGATGTTCCAACATATTTTAAGGACACATGCTCCACTATGTTCATAGCAGCCTTATTTATAATAGCCAGAAGCTGGAAAGAACCCTGATATCCTTTAACAGAAGAATGGATACAGAAATCCTGGTACATTTGGACAATGGAGTATTACTCAGCTATTAAAAAAAATGAATTCATGAAATTCTTAGGCAAATGGATGGAACTAGAAAATATCATCCTGAGTGAGGTAACCCAATCACAAAAGAACATACATGGTATTCACTGACTGATAAGTAAATATTAGCCCAAAAGCTCACAATATTCAAGATACAAGTCACAGACCACATGAAGCTTTTGAAGAAGGAAGACCAAAGTGTGGGGCCTTTGGTCTTTCTGAGAAGGAGTAACAAAATACTCATGGGAGCAAATATGGAGACAAAGTGTGGGACAGAAACTTGAAGTAGGGGCCATCCAGAGACTGTTCCACCTGGGTATCCATTCCATGTCCAGTCACCAAAGGCAGACACTGATATGAATGCTGACAGGAAGTTCATGCTGACAGGAGCCTGATACAGCTGTCTCTTTAGAGGTCTTCCATAGCCTGACATATATTGAGGTAGATGTTCACAGCTAACCATTGAACTGATCATGGGCTTCCTGATGAATAAGTTTGAGAGAAGACTGAAGGAGCTGAAGGGGTTTGTGGTCCCATGGGGAGAGTAACAATACCAACCCTCCCAATACCAAACAACCAGAGCTCCCAGAGTCTAAACCATCAACCTAGGAGCACATAGGGAGGGACCCATGGCTCCAGCTGTATATGTAGGAAAGGATTGCCTTGTCAGGCATTGGTAGAAGAGGAAGTCCTTTGTCAGTAAGGATTGGATGCCCCAGTGTTAGGGAATTCAAGGATGGGGAAGTGGGAGTAGGTGGATGTGTGGGGGCACATCCTCATAGAGGCAGGAGAAGGAGGGATGGGATTGAGTGTTCTGGGTGGGGGACATGGGGGAAGGGGATAATATCTAAAATATCTAATAAAAATTTTTAAAAAGACAAAAAAATTCACATCTAAGTGTTTTTCATTTTCCTTTATGATGAGGAAAATAGCAAGAGATAATGGCCCATAAAATAATATAGCTCTTATATGGGCAAATTATCACACAACCTTTAAAACATTTAGTGATCTAAGGAAGATACCATCAGTACCAGTCTGTATGGATAGTTGTGGTTTAAATTAGTTGGGGATTTTATACCTACACTCAAAGTTATCTGTTCCATTAAAGAAAAGTTTTTTTTTTTGTTTGTTTTTTGTTTTGTTGTTTTTGTTTTGTTTTGTTTTTTTATACTGTAGAAGTCTGTTTAACTAAACCATCAGTACCTCCCTGTAACAGGTAAATTTTATCAAGACAAAATATTTGTAAAACTTAGGTATTGTCAAGTCATCTTATTTGAAGAATGATTATCATTGTTTGAAGCTATGTGTGGATAATTGTGTCTGCTTATGTAAATTAAAGTGAGACATTACAGTCAGTTTTGGAATGTTTAGTGATTTACATGCGATATACCCCTTATTCATTATTAAACTGTTCTAAATTTCTAAAGATGAGTTAAATTTTGTGTTACTTTAACTCATCCTAAATGCTTTCAAATACATTGAAAATAAATTCTTCTTTATTTGAAACTCTTCTTGACTATCCAGTGATTTTTTTTTTTTTTTTGGTCTCTTCATTTTCTTATAAATGACTATTTTTATCTTATATGAGACTTAAATGTTTTCACTAACTTTTTAAATTACCCTTACACATATTTCTCTGTCTAGAAAGAAGTCTTCTCTTTGAAGATAAAGTAAAAATTATTTTTTTCTTGGCTCCTTGGCATTCTTTAGATTCTGTTTCAGCAATTTAGAATATTATTTTATTTTTTGAAACAAATTTAATTAATATTTTGTTCTTTCCTCTAAATCTACATGTTATTAATACAGATACCTTACTTGCCATTCCATGTAAATTGTCAGTTTGTAGAGAGTAACCTATTGGGTTGTTTTTTGTTCTCATGGGACTCTCCTGTGTCCAACAACTCACTTAGGAGTAACCAAATTACAGTAGTTCTTAGAAGTCTCATTTTGTGACAAGAGATATCCAGTTGGGGCTCCATCTCACACATTATTTGGGAATTTTATTTAGATTACTTTCACATACGTACATATTTTAGGATGCTTCTATTAGATTAGCTTTCTGTTGAACCCCTCATATGGCAACTAATTTTAGTTGTTGAAGTGGATATTTCTGTTTCTATGGAAACTCACTTGTGTCATGTGATGTTTTCCTGGAATTTGTCTTATGAGAGAATGTTTTTGCTGAAGCAGATATGCGGGAGGGTGTCTTGCTGAGAAGCAACTCATGGTGTTTTTCTGGAAGCAGCCTGGAAAAAGGGCATGTGATGTTTTGCTAGAATAGATATCCTTGAGAGAATATGTGATGTTTGAAAAGTGTATAATTATAACTCAACAGACAGTGGACAATGCTCTGTGGTATCTGTATGCCTTACCATTCCTTGGTGATGATCCTTTGTCATGATTTACTAGAGAAATATGCACCAAAAAACTTCTGGTAGTGATGCTGTGTATTCTTGCCACTTCTGTGGACTCAGGCAGAGGAATATTTTTTTTTCAGGATCACACCGCCTTGCTAATTCATGAATGATGTTTGGGAGTAGATTGAGGCGACATTTCGGATTCATGTGAACTGACCTGCTGATATCATGACAACTCACATGGGATTTTCTTAAAGGAATTATTTTTTAAGTTGGTCCACATCCTTCTTTGCCTCCTATTAACCTTCATTTCCACTACATCTGGAAGGTGGTGGGCTAGAAGAACCTTTATTAAAAATAGGTTTTAAAAACTCTAAGCCTACAAAACCATAAAAATGTTGGGTTTTAACTCAAAGTATTTCCTCCTCCACTATCAAAATTTTCTAGTTAGCAAAGAAATAACTGATTTTTTTTCACTCAGAGGTAACAGTTTTACATATTTTGCATGCATACATATATATATATATACATACATACAATATATGTACATGTATTCATACATGCATACAGGCATATATATACATAGATGTATACATATGCTGGAAAGATACTAGCAAATTCATTTTCCAACTTAGCACAACTTTTTAATAAGTAGCAGTGTTTATTTCTAAGCTGTGTCTCTCAGGTTAAACCATGCTTCTTATCTGCACTATAGTGCTTCATGTGTATGCCAAATGGAATCCATTTCTCCTTCTCAAGAGTCTATCTGCTCCCAGATCTTGTACTGAGTCTAGCAGTAATTTGTATAACCTGCCCCTTTCACATTTCCACAACTAACTAACTTGCTGTTTTCTTCCTCAGAGATGCCAGTTAACAGGAGAACTTGAGGCTTCTGCCATCTTACAGCACAATGCATTCCTCTGTGTTGTGAGAACCCTGTGGAATCCTTGGCCTCAGCTCTAGAGACAGGCTCTTAGGAATTTAGATTCTATTAGCATCAACTCATGGGAAGTAACTCCTGTATCTGGGAAAATTGAGAGTGGTAGTATTTTGCTTAGTTGTAGTGATGAAAAAATGTATGAGACTAAAATTTAATTTTAAAAATGAATTATTATTTGAGTATTTTTTCAAGATGAGGAAATGGTGTCAGATCTTCTATAGAGTAAAGAACACATTTTCAAAATTTATATAAAATGATATCCTTGAGTCTGTGTTATACCCAATATTCTTTTTTAGTTCTTTGACACCATCTTGGACAAGAACTTACTGCAATGGGGTATGTCACATGTCAAAAAATACAACAAACTAATCTACTATTAAATAAAAGAAAAGTGTAAACTTTGTATTTCAAATTACTGAAATATCGTGAGAAAAGGGAAAGTATTCATTATAAAGAATTAAAAATATTTAGAAAATATGTGCTTCAATTATGTGCTATAGTACATAAATTGGTATCATTTCTATTTACTTATAGGTAAAGAAAATCAGGCCATCTTGAAAGGATAAATTGAGGTGTAAAAAGAAGAGCATATACTCCAGAAGAAACAGTATCTATCTCTGACTAAAACAGAGTTTCTATCAACTCATGTGTAATTAAGCTCAGTTAGAATAATTGAAAACAACCACAAAACAACTCTGAGAAGTTTCATAAAATACTATTAAATATAGATCTTAAGATAGTGCAGATACAGCAAGAATAATGATTTGGGGGATTTAGGAACACAACACTTCTCAATATTTTCTTAGAAAATCAGAATTCTCTATCTTCTGAATGAAGAAACACCATGACACCTTCAAGAAATCATGTTTCCAGGGATTTTATTAAAGGCTTTTGTATCTTTCATGTTATATAGCTACGGCAGGCTGTACTAGATAAGAACCATCAATAAATAAACACGTTTGTCTTCCACACCCAGAGACTGATTACTTTCAAAACAACAGATAGAAATACTGTTGGGCCACTCATTAGGACTAGATCCAGTCACCAATATTCCCATAGGCAGCTTTTCCTGTTCAACCTTGAAATAACTCTATCTTACAAATGGATTCATCTCAGAAGTTAAAACATTTGTTAAATGCATTTGGCCATCCTGCAAGCAGGCATCATAGCTCTAATAGTGGAAATAAATTAACATGTTATTTTAAAAATATAAATTCAAACTAGGAAGAAAGAGTTTTAATTTGTAGGCACATATGTCGTAAGACTGAGAAAAAAGGGTCTACTCAACACTTCAAAAAAGCCAACAAATATTTACTGGTAGCTCACTAGATGCCATATGTAGTACATGATTTGTCTGTAATTTTTTTTAAAAAAACACATTGAGCAAGTATATTTAGAAATCCTTATAACACATGCAAAAGTACCCTTCTACAAGGCAAGAATTTTGAAACAACTGTGTATCAACATGTATAAGATTTCAAGAGTCTTTTATTTGGAGGCCAATAAGATTTTCTCTGGGTATCTCAAAGGAATTTCAAGTATTAGAAAGAAGCTATAAGGAACTAAATCACTTGTGTAGTACAGACAAAATCCTGGTAGAAGTATTTTCTTATAGCTATAATTAATATTTCATTTGCTGAACTCAAATTAAGATGAAAAAGATTGGATAAATACAAGATCCAGAAAAGCAGCATGTGAAACGGTGGTAAATTCTCCAGACTGATAAACATTTTCTGCAACACTTGTTTGTGACTTACAGGTCAATCTTCAGAAGTCATTCAGTTGACTAGTTAGAATGACTATAAATTAACTCATCTGTCAGTATTTTATTTTATCCTACAGTAATGGGATATATTGCAATACAAAAAATTAATGTTAAAATTGAATTAATATTCAATTTTAGCATGTTTTCAAAATTTAATACCAATCATACAGAGAAAGTATTTCCTTTGCACACTAGTTTAGAAGGAAAGTGATTTTGACTATGGCATTGTGGGCATTACACTTTGTATCACTGACTCATTTTCCTTGTAGAGCTATAAATCATTAAGAATGGTTTTGTGATGTTTTACTTTGTTTTCTGTGTTCCATGTAATTCATAACATTGTATCAAAACAAAATACATGGCTTCAAACAAAACTATGTAGCCCTTTTTCCAAGGACAATACAAGACTATTTTTTATACATAGACTAAATGATCAGAAGAAATAACATAATCAGACATTAGTTGATCATAACCCAAGTTGAGAAAGATTCAGGTGACAATACTTTTAGTTTAAATGTATCCTAACTCTTCTTCCCACCCCTTCTCCAAGTATGAAGTAAATGATTCTTCTTGGAGGGTGAGACTCAGCTTTAAATTTTTAATTAGATTAGAATTGCATTCAATAATATATTATTACTACATGAAGTGGTATGTGAAAATTTTCTGTGATTATACCAGAAGCATTTGTTGAAAATTTAACAGAAAATATTTAATTTCAACATTTCTTTGTTTCTGTCTTTATTCTTAGACACATACATTTTGAGCATTTGGAAAAGACTTAAATTAGATAATTGAATTTCTGCATGTCCAATTCATAAGATTTATGATTATATCAACTCCATGGACACAGTATTGACCATTTCTAAACCAAAGTTCAGTGTGATATTTTATTTGTTTTTTAATCTATAGTCGGTAACATAAAAGAGATCTGGTCAACTTCTCAGAGATTGACTCTTTGAAGGAAAGGGTTTGACAAACCTTAAAAATCCAACAACACAATCCCAGGTGTTTTGTGACTATGTCTTTGATACAACTGGCAGTAAGTTCTGAAACTGTTGCTGATTTACATTAAATATTTTCAGATATATTCTCTTCTAGAGAAGGGTCAAAGCCCTTTCTATTTTCACCTCCCAGGAAAATGCATGAAGGTTTTTTTTTTCAGATATTTTTGTTTCTTGTTAGTAATGATCTTCCTAAATATGTGCTATGCCATAGGAGGGGACCATAAAAATAAGAATTTAAACTGCAGATAGATACTTTTCAGAAGACTCCCCTTTTATAGTCATTTTGAGCTCTTTGACTACTTGTTTTGTGTTCTTCTTGCCAATTTCCCCCCCAAGCCACAGATGTCACTGCCTATTCATCTGCTGCTCTGTTTCTTCCTGACGCCCTGCTGGCTTTAAGGGTTTCATTCCAACTCAGATTGGAACATTTGAAAAAAAAAAAAAAGAAATTTAAAAACCTGTTGCCATTTACTTTTCCTTCTCTTTACCTCTTTGCCACTCAATTTTATCCTTATGGTCATAGGTATATTTTTAGTTTTTTAATAACTGGAAATTCAAATAAGATTTTTCTTTTGTTATGAAAAATCTGAAAGTGAAAAACAAGTCCCCTTTCAACCACAACAACAACAACAACAAAATAATAGGATAAGAAGCTTTATGCTTCAAACATTTAAAAAACTTCTAGTTAATTCTGGAGATACTTAAAATATTATATACAGTTGTTCTCCAAACAAATAAAAATTGCATTCAGTTTTAATTTAGAAATAGTGAGATGGCTTTATAAGTAAAACACTTGTTCTCCAAGCCTAAGGTAAAAACCAATCTCTCTGATGGATAACTCCTCTCTCTCTCTCTCACACACACATGAATACCCCTCACATCATTATATATAATATATATGTATATAATATATATATATGTGTATATATATTATGTATATATAATATTTTTATATTAGTGGTATCAGATTAAAATAAATTAACAATAATTTAAATATATACTAATACAATCTGGGAAAAAAGTTATGCTCCTTTTCATTATTTTTTGTTTTACAGGTATGCATGTTATTTATCTCTCCCCTTTTCTTTTAATCTTTCACGCTCATCAATTTGGCTTCATCTTAAAGTTATATCTTTAATTCTTCTTGTTGCACACACATACACAACCAACCCCCTCCTTAAACTTCTAACTCTGTTTAATTTTTTCATATATACAGTTTCAGGGCTAGCCACTCAGTACTGGATGCCTAATTAGAAAGATCATCTCTGGGGAACAGAAAGCTTATTCTCTCGGTATTCTGCACTTTCCTAAAATTCTTCATACATTCAGTGTATGCTGGAATGTCAACTTATCGTGTTGTTCAAATCATTTTTAGGTAACCATACTCTTGATATCTCATAAGTGTAGCTTCTCTCTCATATATATTAAAACACGTTATAACATAATTTCTGTGCCTCTAGCTCTTACCATCTCTATTCCCTTTTCTCAAATGGTCTCTGAGATTTAGGTGTAGAAGTTTGGTTGTAGATGTATCAGGTGTGACTGGATAATCCCTTGTCAGTTTTTTCCTAAATTTTGACCAACTGTGATTGTAATGATTTCCATCTGATGTAGTGGTATGTGTCTTTGAGAAATGATAACTTAAAGATTTTTCTCAACATTTCATATACATTAATTTTTTAGTTGTGTCAATATTTCACAAATATTTAATTATGAAAAATGTCACCTGCACTCATCATCCCTCAGTCAACTGTATCTCTTCCTTTCCAATTTTTATCCTCTTCACCTGCTAGGTCACTCCAAAATTTGTTTAGATAAAACCAGTAACGTGAATCACTGATGTATGAGTGAGAGGAATCCTCAAACAACTTTAAAAATACCTAATACTTAGAGGCAGAGATTTTGGGTCCATTCTCCATAGAACAAAATTCTAGATACTCAGTATTTCCAGATTATAACTTACAAAGGTTTTGTTTGCACACATTAAAAAGTCTTTACATGGTTGTCAGTGCTTTATAACAATAATAAGATGAGATGGTTGAAATGCTAATAGAAATTGTAGTGTGTCATATATGCTTACTAGCCTGTTTAACTATTCTGCCTCTTGTTATGAGTCATTTCAGGTGATTATGCAAACCACCCTCTAGTAAATATTCCTTATTTTATTTAACAATGATATATATATATATATATATATATATATATATATATATATACATTCTGTTGATGTAAAGATTTTCAACTCTTCCTGGTTTACACATATGCTAATGGGGAGTCTCTTTGACATTTTTAGAGAGATCCATTTATACTCTGTAAATGCCAGAGGGAATATAGAAATAACAATAATATTGCAGTATTGGGTAGTAAACTGTCAGCAAATTGTCTTTTTACATTTTGATTCAGTATCATCTCAAAGGGAAAAAATATCAAGCTATAGCTGGATACAAATTTGGATATCTCATTAAATTCCTGACATGCTTTAGTAGCTTCCTAGTTTAAAGATATTGACTATAATTGGGGAATTTAAATGCATTTTGGCTAAATTCCAGGCAATTATTTTACCTTAAAGTTTTGTCACATTATATGATTTTATTGCATGTTTAAATAAAATGATGACTTTTTAACTTAATTCAGATGATTTCCCAATGTCTAATTTAAAACCATTTAAACATCTGTCTTTAGTTATATTGTATGAATGCTGATTCTCCAGTCTCTGCTACAGATGGCTGAAAAAATATACCATCCGCATGGGCCATTTCAGCTTTCTGGTCACTGTTCTATCACATCCAATCCCTGGGGCTCCCGTGCCTCCTTTATTTTGTTTCTGGCAGCCTTGTGTAAATTGGAGTGTTCCTATTCTCATCTGCTCTTTCCTTTACTGTCATAACAATCCCATTTTTGTATTGAAAATTGGTCTTCTCTGAGGCTTAAATATTGTTTTATGTTCTTTATGGTTGCGATATTCTAAATGAAAACTAAGATTTATGATGCCCTGGAGAGACCACTTGTTTTCAGTCCTTCAAAGAAAAATGTTACATTAAAGAGAGTGTTGGTAACCCCACAGTGCATCAGAACATTTTATGAAATATTAACTACGCTTGAAAGAAAGTGAACATCACATTTATTTATGGAGCCGAAAAATATTGTATGTGCTAGTGTAATACTATGAATATTCACAATACTTCTTACCTTACTTTTGCTAAGAGTATAACTAAAAATATCTGCCTCCCTCATATCAGTTTAAAGTATTCTTTATGTGTCACTACACAGAGAGTGTTAAATAACCTCAAGGGAATTCATCTATTTTCTTGTGGAGGAAGAATCTATCTTTTAGGATAAATGTGAAGCATTAATAAATTCCACAGGCTGTCATATAAATTGTAATTCAATCCAAAGTAAAAAATAAAAATAAAAACAACTGTAACTTCTAAGGTTTATGTTTAAAGAATTACTTTTATACAAACTTTATCTGAAGTGAAACTAGAATAACTTATGAGTGAGCCCACATACTTAGTCCATCCATTTAAGGTCAATTTTAGAAATGTTGCCATTTTAATTCTTAGAGGCATGTGATTTTTTCTTTTTCCAAGCCTTCAAGGAGATGCTGCCATGGCCTAGCATGGTTACTACTATACAATATTATTTTATAAAAAAAGAGGAATTCTTGTATTAGAATAAACATCTCAACACTGAAAATTTTTGTTAAGATGGATGTAATCATTTTTATTTCATTTTAATGTATTGCTTGTGTTGAAGTCTGTTTATCCACATACTTGTCTCCTGAAACTGGGGTTAGATATTGTTTTGCCACCACATGGATTCTGGAAATTATTCATAATAGGCAATCAATCCTTTTTAATCACTGAACAGTTCTCCAGCTACATCACTTAAACATGGTCTTTGGCCTAAGTCATCAATGGTGTGGCCCGTAACTTCTGTTGCATCCTGTAACTGGTATAGATTATCAAAATCCACATGTTGTCTTTCTTTTGGTAGCAGAGCTTCTTTTTCTTCATTTTTCTTTCTTTCTTTCTTTCTTTCTTTCTTTCTTTCTTTCTTTTCTTTTCGTTCTTTCTTTCTTTTTTTTTTACTCTTGTTGCTATTATGTGTGCTTGTAGGCAGATTGTCACCATGTAAGAGGACTAACTTAGCCAGAGCCAAGCTGACTCCATGACAGACTGAAAACTGACAGGCCAAAGATTCTGTTTCTCAGAAATGAGAACTCAGATCCAAGACCTGTGTTAAGCCCACCACAGCTTCAGGCAGCCAATCTGAGAACATTTTGACAAGGTGTCCTGACCTGAACAGTCTGGTCTAAAGTAAGAACAGATAGAAGCTAGAATGAGTTGAGGACTCTCTGGGAAGTCACCACAGCCTAACCAATCATAGAATCAGTCAGATCCCTAGAGATAGAGCTAACCAATAAAGATAAAATAGCACATAATCCTCCATGGAATTCCCCTAACTGACAATAAAAGCTGGGCCAGTAATTTCACTAGAGGTCTCCATTCCCAAATGGCGAAACCCTTATATGCAAGAAAATCAGCTGAATAAATGCTCTTTGCTTTTGCATGCTATTTGAGTTTGGGGTATCATTCTTCAGTGAAGCATGGACCATAACACCTTTACCAATAGATTTGAATTATGTAGAACAGACTGCTGAGGTTTCATTAGTAATCAGATTAGATAGGCTTGTGCTTTCCAATGGGGCTCCCTGAAGAAAATGTGGTGGTATTTGTCTGCAAAGGATTGTCCTGACAGTACAAGCTGTACCTTATGGGAAAACTATTTCTTTCCTTTATAGCTATTGCTCTTTAGTGATTTCACAAGAATCTCTGTTAAGGGATTATTTCTCTTGTACTTGGCTTATATAGTGATATATGCATAGTCATCATGATTTTTGTAGGTAAAGCATATTTCATGTATTTGAGTAAGTTATCTATATCATTGATTGTAAACCACTAAGTGTAATGCATTTAATAATTCTTCCTAGACTTTGAGTCAGTTATTGTAGTATCTAGAGGCAATACAAAGTTAATAGTGGATGATAAGCAAATTAGAAAGAATATTTTATTTCTGTGGAGCACATATAGTAACTACTGCAATGGATATTACAAATAACAAAATTTCTACAAGAAATCAATGTGTAAGTTAAGAAATGTAATTATAAATACAAAAACTATTGCAGGATTAGAAAATGTTAGATTGCTCTACTTGAGAAAATTTCAATGAAAACCTTCTTAACTTAGATATTGAATTAAATTGTGTATACATTCCACTACAATTCATCACAGAAATGAACAATAAAAACCAGACAGATGATAATATTGTAACAACAAGATTCTGTGTAGCACTGACTCCGTCTCAGTTGCTCTAAGAGCTAATTAGCTCTGATGTGTTCTGTTCCCTTGTCTACTATTCTTTTTCATTCTAAAAGACTTTTCTGATGGCATATAATAAAAGTATATGATATCAATCACAATTTTGGATAAATATACCAAGTTAACAAAATAAAATCTCAGGGTTCTTATAAGGGAAAAGTATATATAGAACAATGTATTACATTTCAGTAATTTTATTATATGTTGCTTTAAAACACTTGGTTCTAATTTTATGATTAAATTTCAAGTATCCCGACTGACAACATTTGTATGTACCCAATATTGAATCTCCTTAAAATTAATGGAATTTTAAAAATTTATATATTTAACACATAAAAAGAAGGTCCAGTGACAAGCTCAAATTGGGATACAGCTCAAGAGGAGGTCACAAGGCCTGACACTATTATTGATGCTATAGTGTGCTTACAAACAGGAGTCTATCATGACTGCTGTTTGAAATGCCCAACAAGCAGCTGAAAGAGTCAGATGCAGATATTTATACCCAACCAATGGACAGAAGCTGGTGACCCTGTGGTTGAATAAGGGAAAAGCTCGAAGAAGCTGAGGACGAGAGTGACCCAGTAGGAGGACCAGCAGTCTCAACTAACCTGGACCCCGAGATCTCTTAGATAATGGATCACCAACAAGGTAGCATACACCAGGTGATATGAGGCCCCCAACACATATACAGCAGAGAACTGCCTTGTCTGGTCTCAGTGTGAGAAGATGCACCTAATCATCATGAGAATTGAGACCTCAGGGCATGGAGAGGTCTGGTTGAGTAGGGGTGGGGTGGTGGGAACATACTCTTGGAGAAGGGGAGGAAGTATGGGATGTGGAGCAGTCAGATGGTTGATCAGGAGGGTGATAAAGTCCGTACTATAAAAAAAGAAATGAATTTTAAAAAGAATTAATATAATTAATAAAAAATTATTGAGGATAAGTGTGTTGATAATATCTGTGTTATACTAAACATATTTGTATAATATATAAAACTCAACTGTACATGTATTGTTACATTTTTCCCTTTCCCTAAAATTCTTTCTAAAACATAAGGCTATTTTTAATTGGTCTTACATGGAATATTCACATTTTTTTGCAAAAGCATCTTTAAATTTGAAGGGCGATGATGGATATTAGATAAAAAGTTGCCATGAGTACACAGTACATATTTAAAAACTCAGTGGAAATTTTTACATCACTATGTAAAGGTAAATTACTCTCACATAAAGTCCAGGGTGTCAAGTATAAACATTAATAAATATGGCATTTGTAAGACAATGTAGAGGATTTTATATGTGAATAAATGTGTTGTTCTAGGAAGCATTCATGAAGTCCAAAAGACCACCAAGAAGACGACTCCAGTGTAATCACATAAGGGTCTTTTTATTGCAAACTCAAGTTTGGGCTTACTCACTGGTAGCCTACAGGACTATTTGGTGAAGTGGCACTGGACTCTCATTGGGACAAGGTTTTATAAAAAAATGGGAGCAATGGGGTATCCATTCTGGCAAGCATCTAAATAAATAATTATTGTAAACTGACAGGTGGGTGTTCTGAATCAAGACAGTATACAATCAAAAATGGTCTGAAAGTACATCTGAAATAATCAGACTAATCCTTGATTAACTGTTGCTGGGAAGTAGCTAGGGAGTAACTCTGGCCAAGGACAAACCATGGGGTCCTTCCTGGTACTTGGGTTTAGCTGCAGGTCAAGTTCTTGGGCTTTTTTTTTTTTCTCTTAAGATAAAGGCTGGTTCCAAGACAGGGTAGATTTGGCCTTTCAACTGTAATTGCTTAAATATAGTGAAATTTTTGTTTTCATATCTAAGAGAAATCAACTATGAAAATAATTGCTGTTATCATATACAGAAACTGAGCAAGTCATGCCCTGTTGATATATGCAAGGAGCTTTAGCAAATCATCCAGGTGAAAATTTCCATGCATTTTATTAAAATCCTTATCAGCTTAGATTTTGGGGAAGCCACTGTGAGCACTGCCAAAAAAAGAATAAAAACAGTAAATATTTTATATAGACAGATATCCCTTATAGGCATTCATAGCTGCCTTATATGTCAAATTAACTCCAATTTCCTAATGGCAATATCTCAGTCTCAGTAACTTTGCTTAGTGTGCGGCTTCTATGATGTCTGATGCAATCATTATGACTTGGCTGTTATTTTGTTACCCATTTCTTCTTTAATACCCAACTTCCTTATTTTAATAAAGTTTTTACTTCCCTCCCTTCCTTCAAACAAAGCCTTAATCAAAGTATAAATCTAATGTAATTGTTAAGAGATCCATATTGTAACTGGTCTGCAGAAATATACAGTTCTTCCCTGCTAACTACCTCTTCTGTGCATGACAGAGGGTGATAATGAAGGGTGACCTAAGATGAATAAAGAAAATTTGCTTTCAGTCATTCTCAGGAAAGGAGAAATGTAGGCATGTGAACACAAGAGAGAAAAGCAATTTGGCATATGGAAGGATCTACAGAAAGAGTAAGGACATAAGAGGATATTGCAAATTGTTTGTTTTTTAAATATAGAAAATGAGAAAAGCAAAATATAGGAGGAAATGTCTGAAAAACGTTTTATGAAAATCAGCAAGAATGTTTTTCTACCTGTGAAATAAGCAATACAAGGCTAAACCTGGTTCAGATCAAGTACTCTAGATATGGCTGATTGGCAAATGGTGATGTCAGGGTTCAGGTCAGAAAGAGTGCCGAGACAATCATAGAGGGATTAACATCCACAAAAAGATCTTGGAAAAGCAGAATTTAAAACAGAAGGACGATTATGGAATATAATGGACAGGAGAAAGAGATCCACAAGGGGAGGAAAGGAAAATATAAATAAACTTAATTAGATAGACAATGGCTGGGGGTACACAAAAGATATATGTAGGTGTTAAGGGTTTAAAGAGTAATGAACAGGAAAACAGTGGATAGAGAGATCTGTGAAAGTAAAAATAAACAGCTATTATTAGTATACATGAGAAATTGTTACTAGGTTGTATAGCCTAGCCAGGTATAGAGGCAATGCCATGGTAATAAAACTCTGGCACCCTCAAATGACAGCAATTCTCTAAGATAGAAAGAGGAACTGAAATATGCTTCTGTTGACACTGAGGTAATTTGTGTTTGCCTATTGGGTGTGTAAGTAAAATTTAAAGAAATCCTGACATATATAGTAGAGAAAGTCAATCAAGAACATAACATGCCACAACAG
The DNA here is from genome assembly GCF_011762505.2 of Arvicanthis niloticus. NCBI lineage: Eukaryota > Metazoa > Chordata > Mammalia > Rodentia > Muridae > Arvicanthis > Arvicanthis niloticus. The sequence goes on from NC_047673.1 coordinate 41,826,777, forward strand.
TCAACTAAAATACATTTGAAAGGAAACCAGTCCTTTGATGTTTCCAATTTTCTGTAGACTGCTAGTGAATGTTAAAACACAGTACACTGAAAAGGCTCCTGAGCTCTGACTACAATAAGATTTGGAAGGCAAACAGATCAGGGATAATAAAGCAGCTGCTTCTGTTACTGAGAAGATACAGACAATGCATGAGCAAAGCAGTGATGTTTAGGCAAATAGGGGCCTGCAAGTTCCAAGTTCTTGTGTCTCAGATCAAGGAATTAGACCAGGTATGGCTGTCAGGAAGAAACAGGCAAATCTGTAAAAAACCCCACACTTTTCCCAGTAAATTGTGGGTGTCGGAGCAAGTCATCATTAAGGTTTTGGCTTGTGTCCTAGAAAAAGTTAGAAAAGTGGGAAGAAAAAACCATGATTTTATTTTCATTTGGAATTGAGGAATTCATTAAGGCACTACACTGAATCTACAAGCAGTTGTACTATAAGAGAAACTTCAGGGGTTCATAAGTGCATATTGCTTTAAGAATATCTATTCTTCACATTTTTAAAAAAAGTGATTTCATCTGTCTCAGATTTCCTAAGATCTTCTGCCCAGGTGATTGACAGGCCCAGTTGATTAACTCTGAAAGGAAGGAGGCAATATTATGTTTTGGTGATATTATAAACTTTTGAGTGATGTAGAAAGTCATGCCATCACCCTGATCCAGAGGTAGGACTCAGATCTTATTCTTTTAACCAAAATCATGTAATGATAGGCTACTAATAATACAAAAATACAAAATGGAGATAACATATGATAATCAAGTCTTACTGTGAAGAATAAATTTCGCTTACTGGGTCTCACCAAAGACCCGTTTCTCATAAGCATTACATTTAAACTATTCACTCTTACTTTTCCATATTTTTTATGTGTTTCTTGTACTTATAATCATGGGTGTATGCACACATGGATGTGGATGTCCCTGCACAGGCAGGCAATGGTTCAATGTCAAACGGCTTATGTTGACTTCTTTGTGCACTTATTTTATGAGAAACCCTCTTTCATTAAACCTGAAGATTACAAATGAACCAGTCTATCTGCCTACTGAGTCTGTCTTAATCCCAGATCTCTCTCTTCTGCTACTGAGCAACTTAATTTTGTCATGGTAATAGGAAATATTTGAGGTGAATCTCCTACCCAATACCAGATTTTTTATAACGCAGTTTGCCCAAGAAGTGTTTACATCCATCGTTACATATACTTATTTTCTCTTAGCATATAGGCTATTTATCTTGCTAATCTAAATTCTCTGAAAGATTTGAAATTTTAATTTTCCTTGATTTTATTGCATTATTATTTCAGTATATTTCAGTGTAAGGTTTGTGTAGGTGGCTGAGATCCCAAATAGATTTGTAAATTCCCTAGACATTTCCAGTTGCCTGTTTAAGAGAACTATGGCCATCCCCTGGAACTAGAGTTACATTTACATTTCTTAGCTTCCATGTTTGTGCTGGGAATTGAACCTAAGTCTTTTAAAAGAGCAGTCAGTGCTCTTGACCGCTGAGCCATTCCTTTAGCCCCTAAATTCAATTTCTTAAAATAAAATTATTTTTTCATTAAATACGTTCTGTTTATGGCTTTCTCTCCCCCTGATCCTCCCAAATCCTCTGCAACTAACCACTCACCTAAGTTTTAAAAGTATCTAATTGTGTCTAATTCAAGAGGCTCCTATTGATATTTTCTATTTAATATTTAAAAATCTAGTCTCTATAAAATATATAGATTCACAATTGGAGCTATAGTTAGCACATAAAATATTAGGTAAATATTCTCCTTTTTATTAAAAAACAATTTTAATTTTTCTGTTTTATGTATATCTGTGTTTTACCTACATATATTTCTGTATACTACACATCTCCTTGGTGCTTATGGGAGCTAGAAGAAGATGGTAGCTTCCCAGAGACAGTTACAGACAGTAGTGTGCCATCATGCAAGAGGTGACCATTAAAGCAGAGTTCCCTGGGATAGCCACAAGTGTTTTTAACCACTAGGCCATCTCTATGCTTATTACACGCAGCAAAATGTCAGGAAGTCTTATCTTCTCCCTAAAACATCAACTTCTCCATGGATTATGTAAAGGCAATTAAGCACACTCATTTAGTCCTTAAGTAAGTATTTTCTAACACTTAACAGAAGCCAGGCAAAATTCCAGAAGCTAAGATGCAGTCTGTCATGATCCATTACCAACAGTACTAGAAAGGTGATGACCCTGAAGATGCAGAGTTCATCGAAAGTGCCGGACTGGGTTTTGTAGAGGAAATGGTGACTATTTGAGAGTTAAAGAAAGAGTAAGCAGAAAATAAGGAAACAGAGATGGACCGAATGCAAGACTTAGACTGATAGCTTATTTTATACCTTAGGGAATAAGAAGTGAGAATATAAAATAAAAGATGTTATAGAAAAATCATGTAAACATCTTGTCTTCTAGTCTAGCAGAGTCACACAGAATAGTCAGAATATGCTGACTGGGAATGCTCAAGACCCTCAGGGCTCAAACATTGTCCCATGGAGCCAAAAATGGATGGTTGTTGACAGTATTTACAAAAAAAGATATGAACACAATTGTACGTCAAATAATGTACAAATTCAAGATGTGTTCGTTGATAGTTGTGTTGTTAACTTGCATAGTAAATAAATTACACAATACTAAAGAATTAATACTAAATCTAGGAGACATGAACAGTTCTGAATATGTTCATAGGTAAAAGTTCTGTGGGAGAAAACAATAACTTCTCAGATATTTGTTATTTGAAAAATACTGAAAGAAAACATGATTGTAAGAATATTCTTCAACATTTGAAATGACTGGGAACATTTAGACTGATTTCTAAGGAATAAAGTCAGAACACATAAAGAAAGGGAAAGTGTTATGGTTTGAATGTACTTTCTTAATCTCAGCTGCAAATTTAAATGCCAGAAACATATATTAAGGAATAAGACCTTGATGAGATAGTTATAAAATATAGAAAATTATATGTTTACAACAAAGCATAGATAATTATATTCTTAAATTAAAAATAGGCTTTGTATTCAAGAATGTATCATTACTTATGTGGTAGTGAGATTTTTATCATAAGAAAATATTTCTTTAAATTCAGAAACCTCCTGTTTCTAAATTGGACAGTGCTATGCTCTCTGTATCATGATTTGTTTGAATAATAGAGATTCTGGACCATTGGCTGATGCATGTATACAGTTCTGGAATGTGTTAGTATTTTTTCCCAAAAGCTAAATATATCAAATTTGTTCAAAGTATTGTTACTGCAGAAAAAAATAGATTAAGATTGGCATGTATGTGATGAAACATAAATATATGTTTGACCGATAACAGAGAGGACATTTTAAGAAGAAAATTAAAACAAGAATCAAATTTGAATATTCTGTACTTGGAAAATGTAATGAAAGAAAGAAGCAAGTTTAAGTACAAATGAAAATGATTTCAAGTTTATGGAAGTGATAGTGATAAGAATTTAGCAATACAATGAAGGTGATAAAAATGCAAAGAAGGGAAGAAGTTACTTCGAAAATTTTAAAGTTTTCTGATATGGAATGTAGCAGCATGTAAAACAGTATAAGTCACAGTTTTCAATCAATTCTTTTTAATTTTGATGTTATAATTGAAAGGTAACATCTCTCCACTCCTTTTCAAATCTAAAATCCTTCCTATGTACCCTTACTTGCTGTGCTTTAATTCCAGGGCATATTTTAAAGTTAATTTTTGTTTCAGGTATCTGTATCTCCCTCTCTCTCCCTATCCCTCTCGCTCTCCTTGTTCCTGTCCCTGTCCCTCTCCCTGTCCCTCTCCCTCTCCCTCTCCCTGTCCCTGTCCCTCTCCCTGTTCCTGTCCCTCTCCATTTTCCTCTCTCTATTCCTCTCCCTTTCCCTCTCCCTCTATGCCTCCCTCCATCCCACTATCTCCCTCTCCCTTTCTCTCTCCCTCCTTTATCTCCCAGTCTCTCTTTCTTCATCTCTTTCTTTCTCTTTTTCTCCTTCCCTCCCTCCTCCCCCCTCTGTTTATGTGTGTGTGTGTATATGTATGTAGTGTGTGTGTGTGTGTGTGCACGCGCACGCGTGCACGTGTGGGTACATCTGTATCTACAAAATAAATTTATACCACAGGACAGGTAACCATAGAGGTTTTTGTAACAAGAATCATCAAGATAATATAATTTTCTTTTTTTTCTAAAAAATTTTATTTATGAGTATTTGTATATACATATATACTTATACATGTGTACATATATGCATACATATATGGACAATAATCAAATAATAAGATGTATTTGAAAAGTATGGGGGTTGGGGAGAGTGGGAGGAAGGAGAGAAAGGGAAAATTATGTAAATACAGTGCTCATATATGAAATTCTCAAAAAGGAATCAACTTTTTAAAAATGTTAAACAGATTAACTAGCATTTTACAATGCTATGAAAATAAATATGACCTATAATTATGTTGAAGGACATTTTAACTCACTACAAACTTTGAAGTTTAAAATGAAATCAATAAAAATTATTTTACCCAGCATACTAACAAAAACCACAATAACATTTTATAATTCAAAGTATTTCTGAGAACAAGAAAATGGATTGTCAGAAGCTAAGTCAGAAAAGCCAGGGGGACACTGTGTGTTCTTTTCTTTTCTTTTCTTTTCTTTTCTTTTCTTTTCTTTTCTTTTCTTTTCCTTTCTTTTCTTTTCTTTTTATTATCAAATCATTATTTTTACTTTTTAACACAAGGGTTATAAACATGAAAATTCAGGATGTGGGGAAAAGGATGACACAGGAGCATAGGTGTTCAGGGGGAGTACAGATATCTTTCAGAACAGGGTATTGTTGTGGCCCAAGCTCGAGTCCCTGTTCAGGCACCAAAATAATGTTGGGGTCCACACTAGCCCCACGTTGGGGCGGCCAAAATAAATGTTGCAGCCCAGGCAAAATGTTGAGGCCCGGGCCGACTCCACGTTTGGGCAGCCACTGTATCCCGGCCCAAGCTGCTGCTCCGGTCTGCGGGTTTGGGTTCAGCAAGAGCGAGGGTGAGAGCAGACTCAAAGAATGGAGACCAGACAGGGTGTGATTCAATCCCGTTTATTCTTCAGTGTCTCGTCCTCTAAGTGTCTCCTGTCTGATTCTCCCTCTATAGTCTGAATCTCTACTGTCTGCCTCTGCCTTTTATATGTCTTACTTCTAAGCCACGCCTCTAAGTTACACCTTTAATCATGCCCTTAGGTCTTGTCTCTAACTCTGATCTCTATACTTCTAAATCATACTCTTAAGTCACACACCTTTAATCTCACACACCTTTAATCTCAAGGTATCTAAACCAAGATTATCGGAGTGTGCTCAGCTGTTGTAGGCTATTGTAATCCAAATCTCATGTCAGGGTATATGGCTCAAGATGGCTGCAAAGCTGATAGCTGCTTTCTGCTAAAAGTCGGCCCCCAACAGGGTATCAGCTGGGTGAAGGTTCAGGGGTCAGGTCACTATGACTCTGCCTATGATTCACTTGTTCTTATCTAATTTGGTACTATCCACCAAGGTTGCCTATTTACAAAGTCTATGACTACTCATAGGCTGGTAGATTTCCACAAAAGCTGCTGGTTTACAATAGTTTATAGACATCTGTTTCAATGTTTTTCCATAGAGACCCAAGACTTTGTGTTAACAGGCATGTATGTCTGGCCTATTGCTGATTTTAGGCTTATGGCTGATTTTAGGCCTTCTGTGTATAAGCAGGGCTGCCCCTGACATCTCCTCCTTTCTCCAAGTATAGAAGGGCTGTGGCAATTCTAATCTTGCCAAGGCAGGGATAGAGGCCTGACCTCCAGTAATTAAAGGGGACTTTGTAATGGCTCCAGTCCTCCTGTCATTGTCCAGTGAGGCATGAGGGCCATACCCATTCCGATGTCTTTTTCCTGGAGAGGGGATACTTTTGACATCAACCCCTATGCAGTCAGGCTTGTCCCTCAGGGAGCCCAGAAACATATTTTTAACTTTTATTTATATTCCCTTGCAGTGCTTAGCCTCTCAGCCTAAGCAAGAATTCAGATCACCAGACAGAGGGTGTTCTGGGTGGCCCCTCTCTGCTTGTTCTAGGGGTGGAAGTTCCCTCTTTTAGGTTGGGTGGAGATGGGACATGGAAGTACCCTGGATAGAGTAACATCTTCATCTAGAGTCTCGTGGTCCTCCATAGCTAACTTATGATAATGTATCTGAATAGATTTTACTATCGGATTATCTATCTGTTGTTTCACAAAGTTAGTCAGCCTATTTAAGGCCCAGGGACCAAAGGAAATAAACAAAAATAACCTAATTATTGGTCCCAAGATGGAAGGAAGTAGGGTTAACAATCATGGAGAGGTTGAAGATCAATTCTTGTGCAAGCTCTCATTTTTCTCTTTCTCTGTCTTTTCTCAAAACCTTCTCTCGCCTTTTTCATGCTCTCTTTAATCATCCCTGTTTTGTCTATGTAAAAGCAGCATTCTTCTTTAAGGACTGTGCACAGTCTAGAGCTGTACACAGTCTTTTCTATTGTAAAAGAGAAGATCACATCCAATAAAGTCCTTTGCAATTTTTGGAGATCGCATCAGACAGTGAAACGAGGGATTCCTTCAGATTAATGATGTCAGTCTATAGCTGTTTGATGTCCTTGTCAAAGGCCCATTGGAGGTCTGAGTAGTATAAGTCCAGAGGTCAGCATCAGGATTAGAACTCCTAACAGCAGAGATCACAGGTGATTAATTTTTACCTGGAAAGGAAATAAGAAGGGAATTCTCAGGGAAATTTCGCTTCCCTGGATGTCAATTGTTATTCATCTTATTTATAATTGGTCCTGGTTTTGTGGGGGTATCTACTTAATTTATTAATCTTTTTGGTGGCCATTTAGCTGTGCCTTCTGTAGTATCAAACAGGCATATCAATCCTCGGCCCCATATAGGAACTGAGTCATGGATGTGGAGAAAGAGGAACACTCCTCCATTGCTGGTGGAATTGCAAGCTGGTAAAAAACACTTTGGAAATCAATCTGGCAGTTCCTCAGAAAACTGAAAATAGTCCTATCTGAAAACCCAGCTATACCACTACTGGGCATATGCCCAAAAGATGCTGTAACTTATAACAAGGACGCATGCTCCACTTTGTTTTTAGAAGCCTTATTTATAATAGCCATAAGCTGGAAACAACCCAGATGTCCCTCAACAGAAAATTGGATACAGAAATTGTGGTACAATTACACAATGGAGTACTACTCAGCTAAAAAAAACCAATGACTTCATGAAATTCACATGCAAATAGATAAAACTAGAAAATGTTATCCTGATGGAGGTAACTCAGATAGAAAAGAACACACATGGCATGAGCTCATTGATAAGTGAATTTTAGCCCTAAATCTCAGAAAACCCATAATACAAACCACAAACCATACACAGCTTAAAAAGGAGGACCAAATTGTAGATGCTTCAATCCTACATAGAGTGGGAAACCAAATAATCACAGGAGCTAGAGGGAGGGAGAGACACAGGAGTGACAGAGAATGGGGAGGAAATAAAGGGGGGGGGGCAGAAACACATATTGGAAGGGACAGGAGAGAATTATAGAGGATCTGTGGACAGAATTATAGAGGATCTGTGGCACTAAGAGAAGAAAAATGTTTTTTGCAGAAAATAAAAAAGTCAAGTATTAGTTAAATGCTATTTTTGCAATTAATTACTACCATGCAGATATTGTACTTTTAATCCTCTTGATTCATTTTTCTTTGCTTCTAAATGTTAGCTCTCCCACTTTTTCTTTCTCTCTCATATTTACACACTACTGATATTCTTTGAAAAAATATAATTCACATTATATGACATCAACTTGATTTTGCAGAAATCATGGCAATAATTCTGGTAATAAATTTTACCAGGCTTCCATAGAGATTCCTGGAATTTTTTTTCTTGGTGTTGGGATGTCAATCCATGCATCCAAATAGAAATGGAAATTTGTGACAGGAGGTTACTATCAGAGTTGTTCTACAGCTGCTTCAGGCTCTCAGCTGTTTTCTTTTTCTGAATTCTTTCTATATAGGGAAAGAGAATGAGTTGCTCTTGGATCTGGGAGAAAACATTTCTATTTTACATTTTATTATGCAGGCTATTTTTTTAACCTAGGAGTTAAATGCAAGCTTCTTAACTTTGCAACACTTAAACTGGCCAAGAAAATTATTGGTATTCCACAGCTCGTCAAATAATATATTACTTATTTATTTATTTGTTTGTTTGTCTGTTTTTTAGTTATTGTCAATAATCCATGCCAACAAATGGTGGGAATACAAACTTTAAAATTCAAGAAATGAATTTGGAGTATTGTTATCTCAAAGTAGTATCGGAGTCTCAAGAGAACGACTCAAAACATAGAACTTAATGTTTTGTCATTTAATGTACTTAAAAATGCATTAGTTAAGTTTGAACTTTCACGTTATTTATTTTATCTTTGTGCTTGTAGTGCCCTGTAGGCTGGGGAAGTTGGCTCCCAAAAAACTAGAGTTACATATACATGGTGTAATCTGTAATCTGCCCAACATGGATGTTGGGAATTAAACTTTGCCCAATTGAGGAACAGGTTCTTAGCCTCCAAAGGCTATCTCCCACATGGAGCTTTCAATACTATAATTATATTCCTGAACCGCTAAACTTTATAAAGCAGACACATTTATTCATCTCAAAGTTTGACAGACACAAGGTGTGATGACAGCCTCTGCTCAGATCTAAAGAGGATATCACTGATGTCACATGACAGTAGGCACTAACAGTGTAGACGCATAGACAAGGAATAACATTATCATAAGAAAAGTGAGAAACAGCTACTTACATACAAGTGTAGATGTTTGTGACCCTTTTTTAAGCACTCACCTTGTTGGCATTTTTGTCTCAGCTGTTCACAGCATTCTTCAGAGAACCACAAACAGGTTCCTAACACCCACAATGTTGACTGATAAATTCTCAAAACTTCAGTTCCAGGGTGTTTGATGTCCTCTTCTGGCTTCTATGAGTACACATACATACAAACCCACATACACATAGAAATAAAATTAATAAACTGAATTTTCAAAGAAGATATAATGCACCAGGAACGTTCATAAGATATCTAAATCTCTGAAAACAGAAGAAAAAAAAACATATTCCCACTTAACTTAAAAGCTCATTACTAGTTCACACCATTTAAAATTTCCATCTGTCTCCTCCATCTGGATGCCTCCAGCCAAGGACAAGGCTCCCAATCAACCTCTGAGAAAACAATTTGAACCCACATCCTAAAAGTACCAATTATCTGTTGAGTATAAATAGCCTTGCTCTTGAGCTAGTCTGCTTTTCTCCTAAAGTTACACAAAAAGGTATTTTCTTATTTTTCCTTTGTATAAATTTATTGAACCTCTCAGTTCACATGAAATAAAACACATGGAACTTATAAGACAAAATTTTAACATTGCAAATATATTTCTAAATATATTCATTTTTGACATAAACAATGAATTTGTAAATCTGTATTATCAAAATAAAATATTGGGAGGAATATGTTTTCAAATAATAGGAATACTTATTGAAACTTTCTAAGCTTTTAAAAACATGTGAGATTGTTCCATTTAATTATTCAGAGTGACTACAAATAATGAGATGTAAGATTAGAAATAAATTTGGGGCCAGATGTTGAAGGTTTTCAAGTGCAAGTTACAATAATTGGAGTTTATCCTTTCATCTGCAGGGACACTTTGTGTGTGTTTAAACCAGAAGGGCAACAGGGAAAATGAAAAATGAAATTTAGCCCTGCTTCTGAAGCTTGCATGGTGACTTCTGGTACCATAAAAGCTAGTTCTCAGAGACAAGGCTCTGAGATCCATTTCAGCTCAGGAAATTCTGGGCCCAGCATCTGAAATACACAGTATGTTCAGCTAGAGGGTCGTACATTTTCTCTTTTGGGGGGAAAACAAGGACAAAAGCAATAGCCTGTAATGTTCTGGGACTCTCTTGAACAACCATGACTAATAACTTACAAGAGGACTCTTAATCCTGGTGTTGGGGTTTTTGTTAAACAGTCATTGGGCCTTGGAGGGAATATTTTCAAAACTAATAGGAAATTTCATAGAAACTATCTACATATATTTATATACAGACTTATGTATATTTTGTCATTGGATTTTGGTAATTGATGACATGATTTTTTTTTTATTTTTAGAGATATTCTTATGGTTATGTCTATTTTAGTCTCCTTTCTCTTCTGCATTTACTGTTATCCTACTCTTGAATATCCCCTCAGATCACTGGTACCCTGGTATTCTTTTCTCTATAACTCTCTGGTGCATATTCACATATGAAAACAAGTATTTATACACATAGAATAAATAAATTATTTAAATATTTTTTAAGAGGTGAAATGTTGGAAACATCTTTCTAGTAAAAATGGACAAGACTGTTGAATGAAATGTTTGCCACACCGATAATCCCAGCACTCAGCAAGTAGAGGCAGGCAGATCTATATGAGTTCTAGGACAGCATGGCTTACAGAGTGAGTTTCATGACATTCAAGGCTACAGAAAGAAACCATGTCTTGAAAGTATATATATACTGAAGAATAAATATAAGAGTATAAGCCTTAAATATTTCCTCTTAGAATTGTTTCTTTGCTTCTATGGTATCAAGTACATATTTTTCTTATAAAATGCATCTAATCTATGTTGCAGTCACTGCAAATTTTGTTTGTCTTTTTTCCAGGGAAGTTTCTTCCCAGTCATTTGTTGTTTTCTTGTCTTTCCAATTCCCCTTCTTTCAGTCTATTGCAACCAGTCCTTCCTTTCTCCCTTTCTGCATAGCCTTTTCTCTTGTATTTTTTATTTCCTTCATTTCCTTCACACAGACTCATTCTTTCCCCCCTTATCACTCCATATTTCCTTTGCATCCTCAACATACTACTACCAATTACTAAATTTTTATGAATAAACTATTTCTTTAAGAAAAATAAAGTGGTCACATCTTTGTTTATATGTTTCATGTCACATGTCAATCATTAGTATATAGTTTCACATTATCAGGCTGAAAAAAGAAAGAAAGAAAAAAAAAACCCCACATGATCATCTCACTAGATGAAAAAAAAAAAACCTTACTTGACAAAATCCAAAACATTTTTCAGGATAAAGAATTTGGAGAGAGAAGGGATATAAGGGGCATATCTATACATCATAAAGGTAATACACAGCAAGCCAATAGCCAACATTAAATTCAATATAGAGAACTGTAAAGCATTTCCACTAAAATTGGGAAAAAATCAAACTTTCCACTTTCTCCATATTCTTCAACATAGTGCTTGAAGTTCTACCTAGAGCAAAAGGTCAACTAATGGAGATCAAGGGGATACAAATTGAAAAGTAAAAAGTATCATTATTTGTAGATGATATGACTGTATAAGAAAGTGACCAGAAAAACCCTATATCTGATAAACACCTTCAGCAAAGTGGTTAGATAGAAAATTAACTCAAAGAAATCAGTAGCCCTCTTCTAAACAAGCAATAAATGGGCTGAGAAAGAAGCGGGGAAAATAATGTTCTTCAAATAACCACAAATAACGTAAGATAACTTGGTGTAACTATACCAAGCCAGTAAAAGGCCAGTATAATAAGAACATCGAGTCTCTGAAGAAAGAAAATGAGCAAGATATCAGATGGTGTGAAAATCTCCCTTGCTCATGGATCAGTAGGATTGGCATATTTAAAACTGACATCTTAACACAACAAATCTTCAGATGCAATCCCCATCAAAATTCCAATATAACACTTCATTAAACTTGAAAGGATAATTCTCAACTTATTATGAAAAACAACAACAACAACAACAAATCCAGGATAACTAAAACAATCCTGAACTATAAAACTTCTGGAGGTATCACTACCTCTAACTTCAGGCTGTATTACGGAACAATAGTAATAAAAATGTCATGGTATTTGTATTGGTACAGACAGGAAGATCAATGCAATCAAATAAAAGACCCAGAAATAAACCCACATATGTATGGAGAGTTGATTTTTGACAAAGAAGTCAAAAATATACAATGGAGCTGGTACATCATATGCAACAAATGGTGCTATTTTAACTGGATGTCTGCATGTAGAAGAATGCAAATAGACCCATGTTTATCTCCCTGCATAAAACGCAAGTCCAAATGGATCAATGACCTCAACATAAAACCAGACACACTTATTCTAATGGAACAGAAATTGGGGAATAGGCATGAACTCTTCAGTACAAGAGACAACTTACTAAACAGAATATCAGTGACTTGGGCCGTAAGGTCAACAATTAATAAAGGGGACCTCATGAAACTGAAAAGCTTCTGTACGTCAAAGGATACCATTATTGGAACAAAATGAGAGCCTACATATTGGAAAAAGTTTATCAATAACACTACATCTGACAGTGGGCAAATATACAAAATATATAAAGAACTCAAGAAGGTAGATACCTACAATCCAAGTATTTGAATTTTAAAAAAAGATGGTACAGAGCTGAAGAGAATTCACAATAGAGGAATCTTGAATAGCTGAGAAGCATTTAAAGAACTCTTCAACATCCTTATTCATCAGGGAATTGCAAATCAACAATACTCTGCGATTCCAACTTATACCCATCAAAATGGCTAAGACTAAAACCTCAAAGGACAGCACATGCTTTCGAGGTTGTGGAAAAATGGAAACACTTCTCCACTGCATGGGAGAGGAAAAACTTGTACAACCGTTCTGAAAATCAATTTGGTAGATCCTCAGAAGATTGGGAATAGTTCAACCTGAAGACCCAGCTATATAACTGCTCAGCATATACCCAGAAGATACTCCACCATCCCACCAGAACACTTTCTCAACTGTGTTCATAGTAGCTTCATGTGTAATATCCAGAAACTGGAAACAACCTACATATCTCTCAACTGAAGAATGAATTGAGAAAATGTGGCATACATACACAATGGAATACTACTCAGGCATTAAAAACAAGGAAATCATAAATTTCACAGGCAAATGGGTAGAATTAGAAAATTATCATCCTGAGTGAGGTAAATCAGACACAAGAGGACATGCATGGTATGTACTCACTTATAAGTAAGTGAATATTATCCATAAACTACAGGGTAACCATAATATAATCAACAGACTCAAAGCTGCCAAATAACAAAGAAAGCAGAAGTGAGGATAGTTGATTCTTCCTCAAAAGGGAAAATAGATATTGGAGGTTGATGGGAGGAGGGAAGAGGGTGGAAGAGAGGATGGGGTAGGGGAGATCTTATATAGGGAAAGCAGGGAAGAGAGAAGAGAGATGAGCCGGGGGTAGGGATAGGGGGACGGCAATCTCTACAATATTTCAGAGATGTGGTATTGGGAGAGGCCCTAGAGGATCTAAGGGTCAACTCCAGCTGAGATTCCTAGCAGTGGGGGATAAGGATTCCTCTAAACAGACAGGACTCCCTGTGGAAGGATAAGAACTGCAACCCACACACAAAGCCTTTAACCCAAAGTGTGTCAGGCCTAAAAGATGTGCAGGGACAAAGATAGAGACAGTGAGAAAATGACCAACTAATCACTGCAACAAACTGAGACCCTTCCCATGGGCAAGAACCAACTCTCAATGATCTGTTATGCTGGAAGATAGAAATCTAGCATAACTCTGAGAAGCTCCACCCAACAGTCAATGAAAAGAGATGCACAGACTCACAACCAATAGATGGAACTTGAGGAGTCTCGCAGAAGAGTTATGAGAAAGATTCAGGGATCTGAAGAGAATAGGGACTTCACAGGAAAACCAACAGTTCCAATTAATTTGAACCTTGGGGCTTCCCAATACTTAATCACCAACCAAAGCATGAGCATCAGCTGGACCTAGTCCCCATCACACGTGAAGCAGATGGGCAGTTTTGTCTTTATGAGGGTCCCGCAAACAACTGGATCAGGGTCTGTTCCCGAACCTGTTGCCTACCTACCTGCCTGTGGATTCCATACTACTAAATGGACAGCCTTTTCTGGCTTCAGTGGGAGAGGATGTGCCTAGTCATGCAGTAGCTTGACCCGTGGCTTGTGGTTAGAGGGTGTGATCGAGGAGTGTTAGAAGTTTGAAAACCAGAGGGTGTCTTCCCCTTCTAAGGTAAATATGGGGAGGACATATGCTTATGTGAGGCAGTACTGGGAAAAGAGGAGGTGCCAATATTGGGTTGTAAAGTGAATAAATAAATAAATTTAATAAAACAGATTACATTAAAATGGCCGATAAAATTGCAATTTTCACAATATGAACACCTGATCCTGCTAAAGCTAAATAAGTTACATTCATGAATTTGTGGAAAGTTTACTTCTGTTTTAATACTTTTAACTTAGTAGGTTTAACCTTGTTGAAAGGTATGAACATTAGTGAAACCAAGATTTACTATTAATAAAAGAAGGTAATTATGATACCTATTTTCTATGGTCTGTTATAAGAATAAGTAGACAACTCAACACTAGATAAAGCTTGGATCTGATACTGTATTCCCTTATGCTTTGGTAACATAATAGCTGACTACCTTAACACTTTTGGTGTTACATATGATTTATATTATATATGAATACATATTAATTTCAAGAGACCATAAAATAAAATTCATATTAATACTGCATATAGAGGTAATCTATACTACATGATGGCTGAAATAAATTTCTTCAAAATATTTTTCAAGTTACAGATTTATTCCTGTACATGGAGTGTGAAATGTCTCATGAGTACTTTACATTTTTACTGTTTTTAGGAGTACATGGCTTAGAATTTTAAATGTTCACTATGAGTATCTATCCACTCAGTAAGTAGTTTTATTAGATACATAATGTTAAAGGAAACAAAAGAAACATAGACATGAAAAATTGCAATTTTGAATACATAAGAATATATGAGAATATTAAATATATACATAATAAAATTAAGCCTTTCCTATAACATCATTATGTTGATTTTATGCTGTAAATTGATATTTTAGCTTAAACTAGAGTGTGTCTTACATATCATTTCACTTATCATACTTGTATTGACTTTATGGGTAAAGAAGGAAAAAAAACGATGAATCAGAAGAGAGAGATTATTTATCCAAAATAATTGTACTATCAATTTTCAAATGAAAATGAATTTGAAGTCTCTCCCCTTATTTCAGGTATTTTTTTCAATTTTTTTTAAAAAAATATTCTTTCCTCCTATATTACATCACAACTCCAGTTTCCCATCTCCCTACTCTTCTCAGTTACCCACTCCACACCTCCCTTTTTCTACCAGATCTATTGATTCTTTTCCCTTTAAAAAAAGAGCAGGTCTTCCAGGGATATCGGCCAAACATAGCATAACAAGATACAATAAGACTAGCCCTCAAATTTGGATGAAACAAACTATAGATTAGAGCCCAGCCCAATTGTCACCACAGAAGCTTAGTCCAACCACTGATGCGAACCGATGCAGAGATGTACAGCCAAACATCAGGTACTATTCAAAAAGCCTGGTAAAAGAGGAACAGGGAGGATTGTAGGAGACAAAATGACTCCAGAACACTAAGAAAACACAGCCCACAGAAGAAACTAACCAGAGCTCATAGGGCCTCACAAAGACTGAAGCCACTATCATAGATCATGCATAGGCCTGAACTAGGTCCTTTTATATCTCTGGCCCATTTGCCTACTCTTGGGACTATTTTTCTCTTACTAGTTTCCTTATTCAACCTTTATATGCCTAGTTTTTTTGTAACTTGTTATGTTGTGTTGTCGTAAAAAGACATTCTTTGAAGCAATTCTTACTTACATTCATATAACATATGAATGTTTTCTATAGCCCAGGTTTGCCCATAACTCACAACAATTAAAGAAAAATTAGTATGTTAACAATTATGACAGTGATAAGGGCATTTTGAATGGTAAAAATAGCCTTGGGATATAAGATCTTTTCTATTTTTTTATGTAGGTTTTATCAGACCACATTCATATAGTTGATCAACATAGCTATATTTCAGAGTTCTGAGTCTATGATTGGTTTTAAGACTATTATGAAAATTATTCAATAATATTTATTTTATGGACTGCAAATAAATATGCAACTGCTATTTTAGTTCATCATTTACATCAATAATGTAATGTACTAGAAGATTATGTAGGAGCTTATAACATTTATCTGTCACTCTGCCAAGAGTATCAAGTGATCTTAACCACAATACAATCAGCCACCGTTTCTTTTGTATCACAATTTTGAACACATTTGAGGATAACATCATTTGATTTATTATCCAGAACATGACATATTATGTCTGGTTTTCCTATGATGATAAGTCATGTCCACTCAAGTCTAAAGCTTCATTTATTCACATAAAAATGTCCATTACCTGTGCTAATTTTTCTAAAACTTTAATAGTTTATAAATTATGTGTAATATTATTTGACAGAGCTAAATGTTGGCTTTAATTTCTTTCATCTGATCTTCATATTGCTTCTAAAAATAGTAACTATCTCAAGTATTAAGATTGCTAATTGTAAGAACTGGAAGTTAGTTAAGAGATAAAAATTTCAGAGAAGACTCTTGATAGCTCCTAAATGTGTAAGGTTTAGCCATAGCCATTTCACTTTATTAAGCATTCTTTTCTTGTTTGAAATTATTTTCCTCACTTTTTAAGGAGCATTCTTTAGTTGTTATTGGTAAGCTTTGATTTCTAATTAAAATCTTCATAAACACATCTTTACTGGTTCTGTTTAATTAATTGCCAGATACAGTGAAATGTGTCTGAGGACATCTTCCCACCTAAGGGTAAGTTATGTTTGGTCAAAGTCATAAGAATTCATAATCTAAGCTTTTGATTTGGACTCAAGAATTGTCTGCTAAAAGGCACTGTTAGAATCTATTCCCTTGTCAACTAAAAAGATAAGAAATAAAGCAAAAATAAACTGGGTTCTGTAGTCTGAATATATAAGTACCAGAATCAGTGTATTTCCTTTGGATGGTAAAATATTGACCCTATGTGTGTTTACAGTTACCCCTAACAGACGATATTTTTGAATATAGAATATAAAACTGAGACAACAAAAATTGCAGTTGCCCCAGAGTTTTTGACAAGTCATGTAAAGTTGGGATGATCCTAATATTCAAGGTTATAAAGAAAGAATATGTCCTTCAAACAGAATCCTTCATTCCCCATATGTTCTTTATTTCCTAACTCTTGGCTTCATTCTATGAATTGAGTAATGAAAAACAGTAAATGCAGCACGCAGCATACACAGGGACTGAGACACTGGCATGGAATGTTTTTATCCTTTAACTTTGTGACTCCTCTAGGAATGCTCTGTCATTAGTATTTAAATCACTTCATAAATATTTCACTTTAAATACCATTGTAAAGTCTTGTGTATGCCTTAATTTGTGTCTAACATAATGGTTTTGTATAGTGAGACAATTTCATCAGGACATTCACATGATTAAAAAAAGATTTAATAGAACTCTGCATCTTCACTTTGATTTGACCATGGCATAGAAAACAAAAAGCCATTTGATTTTCAGAAACAGCATCTTGTATTTAACTATTTGTGCTTTTAAAGAAAATCAATGTGTGTGTGTGTTATACAATGTATATTATACATATATTATACAATGTATATATATATACACATTGTATACAATGTATATGTATACATTGTATAATATATGTAATATATATATATATATGTATGTATAACAAAAATAGTTACAATAACTGTGGATATTATTTTAACCAGCGTGAGTATGGGAGAAAAATGAGAAACATTGGGCCACATGTAAAACCATCAGCTATTTTCATTTGCAAACTGGTTATCTTTCTTTATTCAAGGTGATAGGGTTTAAGATTCCTGTAAATGTTTGAAACATATGTGGCACAATATAATACTACATTATAAGATTACTTATACATGCATGCATAAATTTATAAATTATACTCAATAACAGATGAATAACTACAACAATAAAAGAGAACAATTATAATAATGTACCATACTAAAATCCATGTGAGTGTGGTCTCTCTTGGGTTTCTCAAAATTAAATTATTGGACTGTTCATTTTAACTATATCAGCTCACATCTTTTATCTTTATTAAGATTTTTTCCTTTTGTCTTAAGGGTTTTATCTTCGGCATACTCAATTTGCCAACATTATGGTGTTTGTTGCTTGGGACCATTATTAGGGAAAATCAGTGTTATTTGAACACAAGCGTTGCAATATTTTGGAAGTCAATATGGTAACCAAGATGGCTGTTAGGTGACTAATAGGTTACGAGCCTAGCATACAGCCTGGAGGCACTAAACAACAGATGATTCAAATCCTATGTGGGATCACATGGGATTGAACAGAATGACAGGAGATTTCATCATCTTACTGAGAACCAAAGCAATTTAGTACTAATGAATTGCATGTTTCTGAAATTTTCCATTAATATTTTTGGATCCCATTTGACTGTGGGTAGGGGTAGTTGAGACGGGAAGAAGTGAAACCAGAGGGGAGGAGGAGTGCTATAGAAAACATATCATGATAAAAATAACCATTTTGAAAAAAAATAATGTAGAGGTAAAGAAAATTGAAATGAATCTTTAATAATGTTAAAAAGTAGTTATTAACAAAATATACCAAAAATACTGATTATTAAAATAATCATCCTCTTAATCATAAAAATTATATTTTTTTATGTATGATATACACATAGACTCTGCTTTAGAATTAGCAATAACAATCATTCATAGAACCTACCAGATCATATAAGACAAAATTTATAAAAACAGTAGACTTGACTCCAGACCATCATAATAAAGTAAATCGTATTATTAAAAGAGTCATGGAAATAATTTTTTCATTTCCAAATACATGTAAAAATTATATTTATGGTATAATATACAATCAAGTGTGTAGTAATATATATTCTTAAAAAGTAATACATAGCAGTGGTGGCGCACACCTTTAATCCCAGCACTTGGGAGGCAGAGGCAGGTGGATTTCTGAGTTCGAGACCAGCCTGGTCTACAGAGTTAGTTCCAGGACAGCCAAGGCTATACAGAGAAACCATGTCTTGAAAAATGAAAAAAAAAATAGTAATACATAAGGTAAGCATGTGCTGTTAGGAAAACAACAACAACTACTACAACATCATCAACAACAAAAGATGTACTTGATGCAAGGTTCCCACAAACCTTTAGTTTCTACAACCACAGGGTAAAGCAAATTCACTAAAACTAAAATGAGATGTCATTGTATAATATTAACCTATTTCTCTATTTAGCAAACATGTATGAAAATCAACTATAAGCCAGGCATAGTAGTTGGCCTTTGAAGTATTATATAGATCAATATAAAATGATCCCTAATCTGGTTTAACATGATTCTACATCATGACCTAGGACTGTAATTTAGAATTCCACATGCTTTAAGAGAGTCACAAAGTACCATCAAAGTTTAATGAGAGAGAGAAGAGAGGGGGTGGATCTTATTCCTGATTGGGAATAGAAGAGAAAAAAGAAGGAGATAGTATGTCATGGAAGTGCATTGAAATTTAGTTTTAAAGTATAGACAAGCTTGGTGTAAATAGAGTTGGGAGAGTGTGCAAAAATGCACTTGACATAGAAAGACGATGGCCCTGAGTATTAGCACCATGTTGGAAACATTGTAAGAAGTTTAAGTATTATGACATGTGATACCAATCTATGTTCAAGCAAAGTGTCACTGACTATTTGAGAAAATGACAGAGATAGATTAAAGAAGTAACATAATTCTAAAAAAATGGACATTTATCTGATATTCAAATGGAGTAATAATGAAGATTTTTAAATAAGATTATAGCACAGTTTCATTAAGAAATAGTGTGGTCTGCCATGGAGGACTGTTTCTGTAATCCTAGAATTTGGGAGGTTGAGGCAGGAGGAATAGAAGCTGAAACAACCTGAAAAATGTTGAGAGATCTTGTCTGAAAAGAGTATGAGATAGAAATGTAAAGATGTAGAATGAAGAAACATAAATTCCTCTTGTATCCTTTGCAAAACTGGAAAAGGAAGCACTGAAAGTAACAAGATTGAGGGGTAATGATTGTAATAATACAAAACACTATGGAAAAACAAAACTGTTGACACTGACAATAGAAAGGTGTGGAAGAGAAAAATGCTGAGGGTTACTGATGAAGGCATATATAATGGGCAGAGAGAAATCAAAGGATTCTCTCCAGTAACTCTAAAAGCTAGGTGCATGGAGAAAGCTTTTTAATTTATGGGAAGTGAAGCCAATAGGGCTGTGGAGATGGGTCACAGAGTAAAGCACTTGTGCATATGCACACACATGTGCAAGCACACATACACACCATACACATATGAACTGATACACATTAAACACATATCCATGTATTATAAAACAGAAAGATAAATGAAATTAGACATTACACCTGTAGCCTTACTGAAGAGGCCAAGGCAAGGGAATCACTAATTTGAGGCAAAACTGATTAGATATATTGTTAGACAGATAGATAACAGAAATGAAAAGCAAAGATCAGATTCACAGGGGCTATAGTAATTAATTCATTTTGGGGTACTTGTTTCATAAAAAAATTTGTGGGTAATTATTGGATATTTTAGTGATCATGAGAGTAATTATGGAACTTTGTTTATTGCCTTGCTTGTTCTTTGACGATTTGTGTTTATTGTCTGGCTTGTTCCTTGACTATTTGCATCTATTGTACTGCTAGTTCCTCTACCTAGAACTGACCTTAATACTAGCATATAATTAAAACCATCAGCTATTGTTTTCTGAAGGAAATGATGGACAAAAGACAGAACAAATTATTGTAAAAAATATAAAAGTTATCTTAGGTACTTTTAATTCTTAATTATTTTTTGTCCTTTATTCGGTTGTTCTTCTGTCATTGGGTCAGTATATTAAAATCAAGTATTTATAAAATTTTGAAAAAAGATAATGTCAATAAAAACACTCTATGTAAAAAATGGAAAACAAAAGTTTAATATATTTGTTTTTCTGTTAGAAGCATGCTAACAGCATCTGCCTAGTAAATATCCTTCCCTGGTGACTCTTTTTTCTTATATTGTCTATTTTTTACTTAGTTAAAAGGCTCAAAAATAACTCCAGAGAGGAGTTACATCTTTCCTGATCCATCTTGTGTAATATCAAGATCACTGAATAGCAAATAGTGATTAATTAACCAACTTCCTTTGAAGGTTTCATTTAAGAAAACAGTAAAATCAAATACAGTTTTTCTTCATGCTCAGTAGTCACACTCTTAACCATAAAGTAAAAACTTGATATAGTTTTAAGTAACATATCTAGACAAAAATGTCTGTGGATTTATGTATAAGAAGAGAGGTAGAATTTAATTTAAATTATAATTTGATAAAATATTTTTAATAATGGTGAATCTATCGAGCTAACTGAGACAAGCCTGTGAAGTAGTATAGTGCTTTTTTAAAAAATTTAACTTAAAGTTAGGACAGAAGGTCAGGATTAAAATGAAAAAAAGTTCTTACACTCATTCTGAGCCAGTTCTATACTCTTTCATGAGCCATAAATTTGGAAGCTGTGCAGCAGCTGCAAGTACTGGAGCTGAGTAAACCATAATCCATTAATATTTGTATTGTAAGTAGTTTTTTTTTTTAAAGTCCCCACTTCTGTAGAGAGAGGCTTCTTTGATAGGTATCTGCATATTTCTATACATATGAGGATAAGATTTTAAATGAAGTTAAAAGATGTGATGTGTGACTGCCTTTGATATACAGAGCAATATGAATGGAACAAAAACTATACCAATAAACATGAAACACAGCATAGGAAAAATGTCATGAAGTCTGGGTGATTCACATGAGAGTGTACACCATGGTCTCAAGTGCATGAAACTCTTTGGGATGGTGTAATCTTGTTAATGGAGGAGTGTCTCTGAGTGTGGGTCTTGAGGTTTCAAAAAACCAGTACCATTCCCAATTATTTCTCTCTGCCTTGTGATTGTAGATGAAGATGTAAACTCGAAGCTAAACTCTAGTGTCATGCTTCTTGATTGCTGCCATTTGCTATGCTCCCTATCAGTATGGTCATGGACTCTAGCCTTCTGAGACTGTAGGCCCAAATACACTCTTCTTTCATTAAGCTGACTTGGTCAGGGTAATATCCTAATGCTTAGGGAACATTGCAGAAAAGGCTGCGAGGAAGATTGCAAGAGCAAGATGTCATGGAGCTTGTTGAGAAATTCTGTCCCCTAGTAAAATCAGAACATAAGTGCATAATGGGCATACTGTCATGAGTGCTCAAACCTAAACCTGGACAAGTATGGTACGAATAAACACACCCAGCTGTTGGAAGAAAAACCCTTGAACCTGGAACTAAAACTTCATACAGCAGCGTCTACCTTTGGTGACTGCACATGGGATGGATACCCAGGTGGAATGGTCTCCAGATGGCACCTCCTTCAGTTTTTGTCCCATACTTTGTCTCCATATTTTCTCACTTGAGTATTTTGTTACTCCTTCTAAGTAGGACTGAGGCATTCACACTTTGTCTTCCTTCTTCATGAGCTTCATGTGGTCTGTGAGTTGAATCTTGGCTACTCCAAGCTTTTGGGGCTAATATCCACTTATCAGTGAGTAAATACCATGTGTGCTCTTTTGTGATTGGGTTACCTCACTCAGGGTGATATTTTCTAGTTCTATCCATTTATCTAAGAATTTCTCAAATTCATTATTTTTAATAGCTGAGAAATACTCCATTGTGTAAATGAACCACATTTTTTATCCATTCTTCTGTTGAAGAACATCTGGGTTCTTTCCAGCTTCTTGCTATTACAAATAAGGCTGCTATGAAGTGGAGCATATGTCCTTGTTATATGTTGGAGCATCTTCTGGGTATATGCCCAGGAGTGTTATAGCTGGGTCCTCAGGTAATGCTATATCCAGTTTTCTGAGGAACCACCAGACTGATTTCCAGAGTGATTGTACCAGCTTACAATCCCACCAGTAATGGAGGAGTGTTCCTCTTTTTTCACATCCTCGACAGCATCTGCTATCACTGAATTTTTTATCTTAGCCATTCTGACTGGTGTGAGGTGGTATCTCAGGGTTGTTTTGATTCGCATTTCCCTGATGACTAAGGATGTTGAGCATTTCTTAAGGTGCTTCTTGGCCATTTGAGTTTCCTCAGTTGAGAATACTTTGTTTAGCTCTGTACCCCATTTTTAATAGAGTTATTTGGTTGTCTGGAGTCTAATTTCTTGAGTTCTTTGTATATATTGGATATTAGCACTCTATCCGATATAGGATTGGTAAAGATCTTTTCCCGATCTGTTGGTTGCCATTTTGTCCTATTCACCGTGTCCTTTGTCTTACAGAAACTTTGCAATTTTATGAAGTCCCATTTGTCAATTCTTGATCTTAGAGCACAAGCTATTGGTGTTCTTTTCAGGAACTTTTCCCCTGTGCATAGGTATTCGAGGATCTTCCTCACCTTCTCTTCTATTAGTTTCAGTGTATCTGGTTTTATGTGAACGTCCTTTATCCACTTGGACTTGAGCTTTGTACAAGGGGATAAGAATGGATTGATTTGCATTTTTCTACATGCTGACCTCCAGTTGATCCAGCAACATTTGTTGAAATGCTGTTCTTTTTCCACTGGATGGTTTTAGCTCCTTTGTCAAAGATCAAATGACCATAGATATGTGTATTCATTTCTGGATCTTCACCTCTATTCCATTGATCTTCCTGCCTGTCTCTGTACCAATACCATACAGTTGTTTTTTTTTATCACTATTGCTCTGTAGTAAAATTTGAGGTCAGGGTATCCATCCCATATGCAGTCACCAAATGTAGACACTGATGTGGATGTCAGGAAAAGCATGCTGATAAGAGCCTGATATAGCTGTCTCCATATATGAAGAGTCCTTATATGCCAGAGTCTGACATATTCAGAGGCAGATGCTCACAGCTAACCATTGATTTGATCAGGGGTTCCCAATGGAAGATTAGAGAGAAGACTGAAGGAGCTGAAACGGTTTTTGGCCCCATGAGAAAAGCAACAATACCAACCAACCAGATCTACCCAGGGTCTAAACCACCAGCCTGGGAGCACATAGGGAGGGACCCATGACTTCATCTGTATATGTAGGGTAGGATGGCCTTTTAGGGCATAAGTGGGGGAAGAGATCCTTGGTCCCATGAAGGCTGAACACCGAGTGGGGGAGAATTCGAGGGCACAGAGGTGGGAGTGGGCAGATAGGTGGGGGCACATCTGCATAGAAGCAGGAGAAGGGGGGATGGAATTGGGGGTTTGTGACTGGTAGGGGGAGTGGGCTAAGGGGATAAAATCTGAAATGTAAATATAATATCCTATTAAAAAAAGACAAAAAAATCTTTATACAACTGAGGATAGCTAAGAATGGGAGAGGTGATCTTTATCTGGGAAGAGGTTACCAAACTGCTGCTGAGTGACAAACTGTCAGCTGTGAAAACATACATAGAGGTAGATTATATTTATGAATATACATGTAAATATGTATACATATATGCATGCAATACAAATTAATAAAAATATAAAAAAAATAAAGAGCCTAAGAATTTAAAGCAGAGTTGAGAAAATTATATATGAAAATCTGGAGGGAGGAAAACAAATGGAGAAATGTTATAATTATATTATAATGCCAAAAAAGAAAGAAGAAAAGTAAAATAGCTAAGAACCATTAGAGGGAAAGAACAAACAGTACAAAGTTGTTCTTTTTTTTTCTACTCTTGTGCTGGTCACATATATTCTCCCATAGATATATCATCGACTCACACACACACACACACACACACACACACACACACCACACATGCAAACACACACAGCGTGTGAAAATAAAAACAATTACAAAAATTAATGTATTAAAATTATAATTATGCTCTGAAATTTGTCAAATTAATAGCTATATCAAATTTTATGATAAATGATTTTACTTGAAGATCAGATTGTCATCACAGAAACATTATTTCATTTAGAATCTTGAAGAAAGCATATGATTAGATTATCAGATATGACACATAATATTGAATATAATTGTGTAAACCTTATAAGTTGTATATCCTATTAAAATGTCTTTAAGTTATTAACAGTAGTAATGTAGTATGCTTATATGTGATTAACCATGACTGCACCACAATAAATTAATTGTAGACCCTATAGAAAAAGAACATGGAAATTCACTTCTAAAAATTAAATTGGGAAAAGGCAAATTAAAGTTTTGGAGGATTTAGTTAATATGAAGATATGTTGACAAAATAAACTTATGGTGTAACAAAAAATAATATCTTATTTGATAAGTAGGCATTGAATAATTAGATTTTCATGAATATGGCATGAAACACAGGAGCTCAGTAACCAGAATTAACAATGTCATGGGTGAACAATTCTTTGCAATGGGAACTGAAATAATATTAACTTTATATAGTTAGAACTAGATACTCACATTTAGAATGAAATGTAATATCAAGATACTACAATGGAAACAAAGCCTACTTGAGAAATGTGGAGATAAATGCTTGCTGGACTCAGAAAAGTTAGATAGATTAAAAACAAGTGAAACTTGAATAGTTGAGTTAAACATAAACTGGAAGGATAACCCTCAAATGAATCTAGTGATAAATAAATGTACATTTACAAAATTCATTTGACTTACATTATCACAGAAAGACTTCAGCTTAAGCACAGAGTGGCGTGACTAAGAAATGGTGAGGGAATCTGGGAGGAATTGAGAGAATGGGTGAATATAATGAAAACACATGATATGACATTCTGAAAGAACTCTTAAATATTGATTAAGAAAAATAGAAAAGAAATTAGATGTGCTAAATAGTCAAAGAGAATGGAAAACCAGAAATACATTTATACAGCCACAGTCCCACAATTTTTGGCAAAGGTGTAAGAAATTGGCACTGCAGAGAAAAAATAACTGAAATAAAAGTAGCACTGTTATATTAACGTAAAAAATGGAAGAAATTGCCGAGCGGTGGTGGTGCACGCCTTTAATCCCAGAACTTGGGAGGCAGAGGTAGGCAGATTTCTGAGTTTGAGGCTAGCCTGGTCTACAAAGTGAGTTCCAGGACAGCCAGGGCTATACAGAGAAACCCTGTCTCGAAAAACAAAAACAAAACAAAACAAAAAAAGAATGGAAGAAATTGTGATAAATTAACAAAACACCAATCATGATTATTATAATTGAATAAAATTTTATGATGATCCTGAAATTAATTTAAAAATAGGATACAGTTAATAGCACATCTACTTGATATACTCATATTACAGGAGAAAATACTTTAGTTAGAGGATTTTCTAAGTGTCAAAATTGTAGAAACTTTATGGGAAGACAATTTTTCATTTGGTTTGAAAACTCAAGGACAAAAAAAAATGTATCTCTACTACCCAGAGGTTTTCAAAAATCTACTTGACATTTAGAGCTTCAGGGGCCTAGTGATATATTTGCATTATAATTTCTCTGAGATTGAACATTCTGCTTCAATTAATGTTATATTTAGTACTTTTCAAACTATACTCTCATTTTTTGGGTACATAGAGTGAATATTCTCAGTGTATTTCTCCTATAAAATACAAGTAAAACCACATATTGTAAAAAACACAGTGGAAGTGAGTAGTACAAGAAAGATTGTCTAGAAACACCAAGGACAAAGGTACAATGTGATAGTGAGTTTCTAGCTTCTTGTTTTGATGTATTCATCTTCCTTCAATATAATCACACTTATTTTTCCCCCAGTTTCACTAACTCTGGACTAAACATTTGAACATATGCTATTATAAGAGCCATTCTCATTCAAACCACCATAATCAGGAATAGTATCCATAAAGTTAGTAGGAATTCCATGAAGGTAGTGTGCTTCAACCCTTTTGTCTGGTGGAAATATGTCTTAACCAAACTTCTCTCCTTCTCTTCTCTTCTCTTCTCTTCTCTTCTCTTCTCTTCTCTTCTCTTCTCTTCTCTTCTCTTCTCTTCTCTTCTCTTCTCTCCTCTCCTCTCCTCTCCTCTCCTCTCCTCTCCTCTCCTCTCCTCTCCTCTCCTCTCCTCTCCTCTCCCCTCCCCTCCCCTCCCCTCCCCTCCCCTCCCCTCCCCTCCCCTCCCCTCCCCTCCCCTCTCCTCTCCTCTCTTCTCTTCTTTCTCCCTCTCATTCAAACACATATATTTATTTACTATTTTGTAATCACTTTCTAGATAATGAATCATTGTTTTATTTCATACAACCTGAACATTACTTTAGTAACAAAAACTCTCTTAATTCATTGAATTATTTTAACATAAAAGTGCTTTATTTTCTGAACAAATACCCACACTCTTGTTTGCTTTCTGTATTGTTCTCCTCTGACAGTTCTTTTGTGACATAGACTCTTCCCATAGTGCATACATCTCCACCCAAAACTAAAAATTTTCACCACAGAGTCAGGACATCTAAAAGGACACAACAAAATTAAGAGTTCTTTTCAGAGATATTTCAGAATTTGGGTCATAACTAGGCCATTGACAGTTCTAATGGCCAAGACTAGTCACTCAAGCCTGTAGGTATAGAATAATCCGTATGAGTCCAGCTTACACTTTATTCCCAGGAAGAAGAGATAATTATATTCTGGATACCACAGACTGTTTTTTTTGTTTTTTGTTTTTTTTAACATTGAATGATCAAAAAAAAAAAAAAACCTCATTCTTGGATGAATAATCTGTGAAAAACAATCAGTAAAGGAGTTAAAAAATAAATTATGCTAGGCATACATATATAAAGTAAAATTATATAAAAAAAATCTTAGGGCACAGAATGACTCCAAATGAAAAATTGCCTTAATGTCACAATTTTTAAAATTCTATATATTAAAACATACTATCTCATAGGCCATTGGCATTGTAATAGAAAAATAAGTCTTCAGTAACTATATAAACTCTTATAATTGGTATGTCACAATGCAATCTATTAAATCTCCATCTATCAAATTCATGATGAGGAGGTTTGGAGTGACAGGTGGGTGGGGAGCACCCTCACTGGAGCAGCAGGGAGGAGGGGACATGGAGGTTTTTGGAAGAAAAACTGGGAAGGTATATAACATCTGAAATGTAAATAAATAAAATAATACATAAAAATAAAAAATAAAGCAGTGTTGTGAAGCAAAAGGCAATAGGATAAGGTGCTTAGCAACTTCATGAAAGCTGTAACATAGCTGAAGTAGCACACTCATATGTGCTGGGGATGAACTGATCTAGGCTTGAAAAGATGTCTTTTCTATCCTTAATTAATATAGGAAAGGGTGCATGATTAAATTATTTTAGAATATGTCAAATTTAGTCTGGTTAAATGATTCTTCACCATTTTAAAACTAAGTTGCCATTTGGAGAAGTTTTTTTTTTCTTTTCTGGAGTCTATTTTTACATGAATTTTACTGTATATTACAACATTGTCTCTTGATGCAAGACAAGGAGAATCTGGTAATATTATAGTATGTCCAAAGAGAAGAAATAATGACAGAAGTGATATTTGTAATTTAGGAAGGCTGATCATTATTTTTATGTTTTTTTTTTATCATATAAACTCTCCACTTTCTAGTTTTATATTTAAGGACTCCCACAGTAATTGAAAAAAATACAAATTATATAAAAATGCATTTTTATAGATATTCATACTTAATTAAATAAAAAATAAATTATATATCCTAAATTTGGTAGGTATAGCACAAAATGGTTAAATTATCTATATAAAGAAGATTGTAGTATTTCACACTGTATTGAGTGTAAATATATTTTCTCATGATATATTTATTGCACTAAATATCCCAGTATTTGATCACTCAAATCTAAAATGGCAATTTTGTGTTTGAAGGAGTGTAAAGTGGTGTCCACTGAATTTACAGCTTCTACTTTCAGATCACAATGTATTATATCTAGAAGTTCAAAGACATAAAATGATCAAAAGGTAAAAAGCCTGTGGTTATAATTGTCTTTTGTTTCCTTTGGAATATTTTGCCAAAGGAAAAAGAAATCAACCTCATATATTTTGTCTAAATTATTTGCTCGTAGAAGATTAGGATAAGTATTTTGTAAACATAAAACTGAAACTTTATTTTTTCATAGTATTTTACATATATTTTACATAATCCAACTGAGTTCATGGCTAATTTAACAACATCACTAAACCTTATTAAACCTTATATGGAACAAAGAAAAAATAAGATTTTGTTCTTATGATAACATTTTTGCTATTAGAAACTGTTGCTATTAACCCATACCATGGACACAGTACCATGAGTTTGTTAGCTTTTCTCCTATTTCAGAACTAGGAGTCTTTTCTGTTTTAGCTCAATGCCAGTTTTGTGCTGAATGCCTGCTGTTTCCCAACTACATATCTAGGATTTTGTAGTTTAATTGCCACTTGCACAGTGGTATTGTACATAAACACAGCAGCTGCTACTGTAAGTTGGAAGTGGCTCAGAAAAATCTATGGACACTGTTCAGCATTGACTAAAAAGCCAAAAAATTTAGACCCAGCTGCATTACTCTAACAGCTTGGCAATATAACACCTTCACAAAAAAAGTATTCAACTCAGTGAAAAACTTCTTGCAATATGTTTGAGACCATACAAGAGAAAATTGTATGGGGCCATGTGGATTAGTGCTAAAAACTTTTTGAAACTGAAGATTTTCTTTCTTTTTTTTCCCAGCCACAGACGTCCTTGGGTTTTGTTCATTAGTATTCTGTGTTGCTACAGATTTCCACTAGAGATAAGAAAGCTAATATGAAACTTGGATATCTTCCTGGTAGCAGGTAGAGATTATGTTCTTTTTGGTTAAACCAATTAAAAAGTGAAATCAAAGGGGAAATCCAAAGAAGCTTGCACAGTAGACCTTTGCTGGGACAGATTGCACACTTTAATGAACTCTTTGGTATGTGGATGGGATGGCCTGATGTCACATTCAAAATGTAGCAATACCTAAATAAATAAATAATATAAAAAACCTACTTTGAGCTTATACTTATTATTGCTATGTGTATTTTTCCAAGTGTGTATCTTAGAGAGACACTTGAATTTCATCTGTAAGCAGCATGAAGATATTTGTAAAAAATGTAAGAAATCCAGACCACACTATTTTTATTTCATTATCTTGATATTTAACCCTGCTGTATAAGAGGATTTCTGTACTTCAACTTTTAAAACCCAAAGTGAAATCTCTGAAGAGAATAAATTCTTATGAAATTTAGAAACCATTATAGGTCATTGGTGAAACATTTTGCCCATGTTGTTATTTGGACTTCTGGTAAATTTTAGGAAGTCTAAGAAAGTCTAGAAAGAACTTTAAAAAACTCTTTTAGAAGCATGATGTGTCTATTTTTTCCTTTACTGCATATGTGATATGCATTCTTTTTTATTATAATCCTTTAATTCTCTTACATACATCTTTATTTAACTTCATTCTCCATATCAATGGCCTTCCCACACTATTTTGAAATTCACTGAGTTTAGCCAAGATTATCTAGGTTTAAAACTCTTCACCTAGTATTCTAAGCTTTTCAGTGGGTACAAAAATTGGCTACCCTTCTCTCAGAAAACATCATTAACCAGGTACTTTATGGCAAAATGATAGTTATATTAGAGTTACACTAGCTGTACTAAAAACCATTATATAACCCATTATATAGAGTGTATAACTATAATCCTAGTACTATCCTCTCATTTCTCATTGTTCACTTTTATTTGGAAAACAACAATGTATGCTTGGAATATGCAAATACATTGATTCACATAAGACAATTATGAATATACTTCTAGCCATGTGACATAGATAAGAATAAAGATGTTATATTACAAAGCCCAGTTTTGTTACAATGGATTGTACAATGCATAATATGGTTTTGAATTTCTTGCATGGATTTAATCTGTGAGCATGATTTAATGCCTTCCACTCCTAAAATATATTTATCTATTCCATATAGATGATAAACAATTTACTTTGGGAGGAGGAGTGATGAATGTGAGCTCATGTCATTCGTGAGTATCATGATAAACATGATGTGACAGAGAATTTGCAGAACATGGGTTAAGGTCATGTTATCTGTGTAATTAGCAATCAAAGCACACCCATTTCTTCATAAAATTTGTCTAATATCTCTCAATGCCATCCGTTTACAGTAGAACCATGTAAAATGGATTTTCATTCTAAGATATTGTTTAACCTTAAGTGCTTTTGCCTCTTTTTCTGTTTTTTTTTTTTCATTTAGTTGTAACATTGTTTTCTATTGCTTGATTTTCCATTTTAAATATCCACCATAGTTCTGTGTATGAGCACTCTTTGGATGCTATAAAATATCTGTTTGCAATCTGCTTCTTCCATCTCTTCAGAAAATTCAGAAGTATTATTTTATCTCCAGGACGGTATGTTGATATAATATACCAAGGGTTCAATAGACCTTTTGACACATTGAAATGTTCTATTCATTAAAATTAGTTATATACTAATCTTAATAATATGAGACAATGTATTATGAAAGTCCTAATACAAGTATTAGAAATTGATAGTTCTATTTTTCATTCTTATTATCTACCACTGAAAGCCTTCCTTCAATTTGATAAAAATATTACTTCACAATATGTAAAGAAATTTGATATTGAAAATGACTTAATGATATTAGAATCTACCAAAACACATATTATCAAATAATACATTTAAAATACAAGTAACTTCATCGGAGCTGGAAAAGTCTTTATACTGAAGAGTGCAGACTAATGTCATAGAATAGGAATAGAGTTCAATTACCAGTTATCACATGGCAGATCACAATTTATCTGTGAGTGTAGACTCAGGAGATCCAAATTTCTTTTATGGACTTTTCAAGTACCAGTTAAGCAAATGATTTAGGTAATACATCCAGATAACATGTCTATATGCATAAATTATGCATTAGTTTACAGATATATAAAATAATAGTAATTATGTAATACATGCTTTTTTTTTTCCCCCCTCATGCAGTTCCCCTTTATTTATCAGTGAACAAAAGATACAAAGTTATCTTTCCTCAAGGGTTGATATCTGGGTGGTGTCAAGGTGAGTGGGGATTAGCAGGAAATGGAGATGCAATCTAACTACACCCCATCAGACTCCATGAGTGTCATGAAACAATAAAACTAACACCACGAACAAGAGCAAGATCTGCTTAGTGTGGGAGAGAGGAAGAGGACCGTAGTGTTGACTCCTTGGCTGGTTTCTCTTTTATGTTCACAAACTAAGTAGAAAGCACATAGACAGATAGTATTCCTTTTCTCTTTCTTCAAATCACCATGGTTTCTATTGTGAACATTTCATGCCAGGGAGGGTACATGTTTTATAATTGATGTACTCATATTAAAACATTGAGTTTTCTTTTTTTGAGACATGCCTTGCTATGTCATCTAGGTCTGGCTCAAACTTACCATCCTTCTACCTCAGGTCTAAATGCTACACTTACTGGTGAGTAACACTTTACCCAGTGACACACTGGAGACACTGATCATAATTAAGTTCCACAGTTTAAGTTAGACATCACACCCTTACAGTTCTGTGGGTGAGCAGAAGCCTTAACACAGGTCACTAATTGATACTTCTTACACTAACTTGGCACCTTCTCTACTCTCCCTTTTTTTTTTTTTTTTTTTTTTTTGAGTTGTTTTCTTTTTTTTTTAAATTTTTTTATTAGATATTTTATTTACACTTCAGATGGCATCCCCTTTCCCCATTCCCCCCCCACCCCCCTTAGGAAACCCCTGTCCCAAGCCCCCTTTTCCTTTTTGCATTTATACATTTTTTAAAAATAATGTTAATCATAGGCTTTATAAGTTTGGAATTGTTCAATCAGAGGTGTAACCCACTGACCAACCTAGATATAACAACTATCTTTGACTGGTGGAGATACTTGAACCTCTGCTTCCCTGTCTCCCCCATCTTTCTCTCTTTCTTCACCTAGCTTCTCCTCTCTTTCTTCTTCTCCTCTTCTTAAGGTCTGTCAGATGATCCTGGGCCAGAAGGCAGAAGAACAGATGCTCCAACGTTTTGAAGTAGAGCGAGTGTCCAGGTGTTCAGAGGTCTCTATAAATTGGCTAAGTTTTAGAAACTATGATTTGTGCTTCCCACAATTATAGTTAACTCAGTCATTCTGGATTTCTGATGAGGTTGAAAACATATAGCTATTGACCTTAAGAGAAAAGACTTGAGTGGATGGTCGTCAGCTGACATTCATCCTAAAGCCAGGTTCAGAACTACATGTTTTAGTTAGAATAGATGACAGAGGAGCTGGTTAGTCAACAAAAGGATGGACTGGGTATTAGGACTATCCTGTACCTCACTGGTACAAATTGGCATAATTATGTTCTAATTGTATTTTGAGAGAAAAGTTTCATTTTAACAGGAAAGGTGATGTGTAGGAGGAGCTAAGGTAGGAGGAGTACTGTAATACATGCTTTAATATTTTAGTTACTGTAGAAGAAGTCTATAGCAAATAAAAACATAAATTACTTTCTTCAATTAATAAACAGAACATAGAATTTCAAAAAATTGAACACGTTAGGAATTTTCCATGTGTCTTTGCAGGGGGCAGACAACAGAGAGCTTCTTGCTTGTCCTTGAGCTACATCATTGATGAATTCTGTTGCCTTGGAGAGTTTAGACTAAAACCTGCTACTATGGAGAAAAGATCACTGGGTCTGCCAGTGCTTGTGAGAATAATATTTGCATGAACATGCATGATCCTGGTATTATATTTTAGTCTTCCATTTAGCTGTAATTAAAAAAAATATTTTATAAAAATTTTCATTGAGGTTACTTTTTAAAACTGTTTACACAGTAAATGATTAGTGACTGCAATTTAATTCTTTCTCCTAAAATGTGTTTTTTCTCATACTGAATATGAATATTAACATAAAGCTATAATCTGTAACCTATGATGCCTAAAAAAGCATATTCACAAAGAAGAATGGGCACAAAGAGCATATGGTAGTCCATAGGGGAGTCAAAACCTGAGCTGAACGTGGAGCATGAACAGGGATCAAGTTCCTTGCCTTCTGTGTGTTTCTAATTCAGTCCATGAGTTGCAGCAATATAAAACCATTGGACAAAGAGAAGAAACACTTCAGTTTGGCTTAGGTATCCAATAAAGAGGTTAATGCCTATTTTGTTCTATGATATTTCCATTTTCAGTCCTGTATTTAAATATTCGTAATGATCTGAGATCAGAAACCTCACCTTGTTCAAGCATATAGTTGTGTGGAATTGAATAACAGTAGTTGTGTTTCCCAAGAGATCAGATTAGAATAAGGCATTTTAAATGTCTAAAAATAGAAAACATTTCCTTGCTATTAATGAAATTTATTCTTAATTTTTATGCCAGCAATCATTATAAAAGAATACAGATTTAAATGGCTTACATTACTCATATTTTATTTTAAGTTCATCATGTTGTTTGAATTAAGAAAAACATACCTAAGGCTGTCAGATTCATAGTAACAAAATAAGCATCGAGTAGAAATTAGGCTTCATTCTCACTGTTGATCTGTGAAGTACTTTGTGTGCTCAATCAGTTTATTTTATAACATATCTTGTCTGTGTAAACGTTAGCAAATACAATGTAAGTAATTATTCCATATTAATTAATGGATCCTGGTTGACAGTCTAATAATACCACATGGTGAAATCCATCAAAGTTTATATTTCCCCTTGAAAGGTGGTCCAGAAGTGTTGTGTTTCTTCCCAGCTATTTCCTCCATTAATGAGGAAATACATTTAAACCTGATATAACCTTCCACTGAGTTCCCCCTATAAAGATATAAGAGGACACAGTTAACTCCAGATGATACAGCCACAGTCAGCCATTGCTATCACACAATGTGAATAAGAAGCACAGTTGTAATACTAAGAATCACTCCAATTAGGGATGGCTCCTTACTAAGGCAAAGCCTAAGGAAAAATTTTTTTTTTTTTTTTTTTTTTTTTACAAAACGTGTCTGATTAATTATCTTTAAAAACTACTCTGTAGAATGAGCAATCTGCATACTAAACAACAATAAAGAGTTTCATCACTCTATCAGGGCCAATACTTGATACACTAAATTATTTCCTAATTTTTCTAAACTAAGAGGGAGAAAATTATAGGTAATTATTCTTTTTTACTCGTGATGTTTGTGATTATTGATGATATTGAGGCTCTCGTCATGTGTAAAATGGGGTTTTCTCTCTGTAAGTTGTTTCACATTGAGACATAATGCATTATTCTAAAAAATGTAATGACTTTTCATGTCTTACATAACAGAGGCTCGTCTTTTCTTGATTTGTGATGTCTAATTTAGTGAGTATTGAGTCTGTCTCAGTTTTCCATTTTGCTGCATTGCTCTATCTATCTATTCTTGTGAAAATACCACACTCATTTTATTGCTATGACAGTAAGATTACAGTTTTCTTCACTTTTAGAAGGTATCACTTATAGAAGATTTTCAGTAACCAAATAGACATTGGGATGTTTAGCAATTTACATACACAAAAAGCTTCTGAAATATTATTGAAACTGTTTATTTTGTGAATTAATTGGCACACCATCCACATGTAAATTTACATCAATCACTGCAAAGACAAACCACAACAGGGGGCTTAGCTTCCACCAGGCTCCTGTCTCTCCAGATGCTCAGCTCCTTCATAAATGTGCTGATTTTGCTAATGATATCTTCAATTAAATTACTTTAAAGAGTTGGATGTTGCCACTACAAAGAAAATATTTTTTAGCTTGATATATATTCAGAAATTTTGAATGTTTTTCAAATTTATGTTGGTTGTGTTTAGTTATCTCTGCTTTGAACAGTAGATAGGATCATATTCAAACAATGATCCTCAGATGTTGGTTAAAAATATCAACTGTCTTCAAGTCTATTTTATTGTATGATTAAAACATTCGGGAAAATGTATGTTAAAACACCCATTGATAAGAGAGTAATTGTCAAGAACTATGTCTCTAAATAAAAGAGAAGCTTAGTTAGTCTATAACAATAGCAAGCTCTGCTATTGCTTATATTTCTAATACTAATAATGCAGTGTATATTTAAAATAAACATTTTCTCTTAATCTTATGAAAACTAGGTTTTTAACAAAGAGTGGATTCAAATATATCCAGGCTATTATCTTTGCCCAGTGCTTAACTGAAGTTAAAGACTAGTCTTAGTTTCTTAATAATATGAGACGGCATATTTTGTAAATCACAATACAAGTATTAGAAGTTAATAACCTACTTTTTACGCTTATTTTCTACCATGCAAGTTTTACCTCAATGCAACTAGATATTAAAAAATAATTTAATGTCATTAGACTCTACCAAAGCACATACTTCAATCTCATTTTTGCACTCAGTGTCGAAGAATAATCTAATGCAATGGTTTGATTTATTTACAACTGTAATAATAACAAATAAAATGAAGTAACCATGATACTATATTGTCAGTGTATCATTCTCTATTCATTTTAGCAAACAAGAATGATTTACTCTAACATCTGTGTATACACATGGCCGTGATTAACATTATTCTTCAATTAATCTAGCAGATGAAGTACAAAGACCCTGTTAGATATTTTTATATTATCTTCTAAGTGAAAAAGTAAACCAGAATTAGGTGGAAATTGATATCAGGCAGCAGATGCTATTTTCAGGGCAGTATTAAAATAAATTTGTCAAAATGCATTATACTGTAGAGGGCTGAACTCAGGACTCCTACTTCTTTAAGATGTCTTTGAAGTGGAAATCATATCAACCTTTAATGTCTTGTCCAAATAGTAAGGTGGAAAGATATCAAAGGCATGTTGGCTAGAGATAAGAAGCACTGCAAATTCAGCTTAGGTGGTTAACTTTAACATGCATGGCCCCAACAGAATAGTGTCAAAATAAAATAGCTAGTAATTTCAAATGAATATACAGCAGTAGTTAGCCATGTCTTCTTTAGTCTTATTCTGTAATATTCATTGTATAGAGGTCTATTTTGTGAGTAGGCTATTGTAGCAAATTTGTATAAAATTACTACCCATGTGGTTACTAAGTTTTAGAAATATCCCCCAATGTATTTCTGTTTGATAAAACTCCAGTAATAGCAGAGGTTCCTGTTCTTATCACTTTACAGCTTTGGATACATCTTGTACTGCTACTATCTTTGCATGAATAAAGATGGAAATTGATGAAATAGTTTAGAGTCTATGTTAAAAGCAAGTGCCAAAATAACAAAGGTAAAAGAAATAACACATTGAAGGAGCTATTCTGGAAAATTGCAGAAAGAAATGGATTCAAACTAGCCAAAGTGGAATTTTTTTAACTTCTAAACAAACACTGAACATGTACAGAGCTTGGCTCTTGCTTCCCTAAAAGCTTATGCTTGTGAGAGGGTTTTCCTATAACGCTAACACTTGCTACCTTTATTTCAATTGTTATCTAGAGGGAGCATTTTGATAAAGGTAAGTGGAACATCCACTGTGCCTCAATAAGGGAAACTGATAACTAAGATTTGGACAGCTCAGAGCAGCAGGGTGTTCCTAGTGAATTCAGATTCATTGATTTTCCTCTTTCACAGGAGGACACTATTCCATTTGCTCTGTCAAAACCTTTGCTTCTAACCCATGTAGGTGCATGCTTCATGGGAAGAAAAGGCATACTGCCACTACTTAGATGCCTGAGAATATTTTGTTCTTTTGTTCGAACAAGAATTTTGGAAGAAAATTTAGTCTTCACTCAAACTGCAAAACGAAATAAATATACTTCAAAGACTCCTTTACTTAAATTGGTTAACTAAGACTAATGAAAATGTATTCATTCAACTGTGTTAATTTTCTATCTTCAAAATTTTTCTTTTGAAAATATTATTAAATAGTATTAATTTTTTCTGTGCTGCTAGCGAATAGTTAATGACAATGAGAAAAAAGAAAGATGGAGAATAAATGCAAGAGGTAGGAGTAAGACAAAGGAGAAGAAGAAGAACCAACTGAATGTAGAATAAATGAGGAATATATAGCCAGACTGTCAGAAAATCAACATCAAGAAGCCTGGGACAGCAAGACTCCCTACTTTACAGATTTTCTCTTATAGAACACTTAAAACTTCCCCCTAAAGTAACATATACAAGCAAACATTAAAACAAACAGCACAATAAAGAAAAAGAACAACATATATTCAAGCTTATATCATGAATTAAAATTGGATATTAATTAAATAAAACTGAAAGGCAGAGAAATGGATGTAGGAAGAGCTTCCTTGGGCTTGTCTTGTGTCAATTGTCCACAAAATGGTACACATTCTATCAACTGCCTAATAATCCATTGAAAAAGAAACTGACAGCATGTTTATGATATGCAAAGATATTAATATGCTTGAGCATTTCAATCATTATATAATATAGAACATGAGGTATATTAATGCACTGTTAGTGTCAATCTACTGTGAAACTATCCTCTTTAATTTAATTTTTCTAAAAAAAAAAAAACCCTATTTTTTTCAATCTGGTACTCTGTTACCTATATACTACTTTTCTTAGAATTCAAGTACATGATTGCAAAGCAACTATTTTAATAAAGAAAGCCAGGTGATATAAGGCAACTCATTAGACTGAATTTTTATTATATGAGAAAATTAAGTCTCAAATACTAATGAAAGAATTATACAGAACACTATACAGTTTAGATAAGAAAAGAAAAAATCTTGCCATATACTAATCAGAACATTAAACATAAGAAAAAAATAAGAACATTAAAAACTAAATTGAAAAAGGCCAATTTATATATAAATGTATATTTACTAGAATTACATCTTAGTTCTCAATGGAGAGATTGAAAACTAGAAGGTCCTGGAAAGATGTGTTATAGCCTCTAAGAGAATACAAATATCAGTTCAAGTTACTAAACTCTGAAAAAATTTAAATTACCATAGATGAAGAAAATAAGATTCTATGATAAAGTCAAATTACCTACGAAAGTTGGAAGTTAAATACTCTGAGACTCATACAATCAAAGGACAAACACACACACACACACACACACACACACACACACACACACACAAGCAAACATAAACATCCAGACAATCTCATTAATACAGTACCTGCACCAGTGACCACCACCACCAACAAATTAACAATCATTGGTCATTGATATCACTAAACATCTATGGACTCAATTTCATAATAAAAAGATACATACTAACTGAATGGATATGAAAACAGGGTCTATCCTTCTGCTGTATCTGAGAAACATACTTAAATATTAAGGATAGATATTATCTCTGGAAAAGTGTTGAAACAGCTATTCCAAAAAAAAAAAAAAAAAAAAAAAAAAAAAAAAAAAATCCTAAGAACTAGAAGATGCATCTATTTTAATGTCTAACAAAGTATACTTCAAGCAAAAACTAAGCAAAAGTGATACTTTTCAAAGAAAAAATACACCAAGATGACATTTTAATTCTAAACATCTATGCACCCAAATCAAGGGAACCTTTTTTGTAAAAGTAATAGTACTACTGTTTAAATCACATTCTAAACCTTGTGGAAGAGTTCAATACCAACTCTCACCCATGGGCCTGTTATCCAGGCAAAAAGTAATCAGAGAAAGCCTGGAGTTAACAGTTGCTGTAAACCAAATAGACATAGAATATATTTATAGAACATTTCTAAAAATGATTTTTTTTTATTTCTTGAGATGTAATTGTCATCTGGGAGGCATACTGATGAATAAACACACACTTTCTAGTTATTTCTGAACTCTGGCTGGCTGGTCCAACTGGTCAATTCTGATTCTAAACTTTTCTACAAGCTAATAGATTCAGACTAGCTTCTCTTGGCTTCTTACTGAACTCTTACTTGGAAAAATGCCTCTGAATTACACAAAGTAAATCTGATTTCATGAACTTGACAAATCTGAATAAAAGTACTAAATTCAACTGCATTCAACAGAACTGCTCTGAACTGAACTCAGCTGAATTCCAGGACAGACTTTTATTCTGATTCACTCTGCCCTGTTCTTAACTAGCCTCTTTTCCCTCCAGACTTTCAAAGAAGAGTTAGCACCAATACTTATCAAGTTCTCCCAGAATATAGAAACAAAAGGGCCATTTCACAATTCATTATATGAATCCAGAGTTACTCTGATATAAAAACACATAAAGGCTAAACAAAGAAATAGAATTATAGACCAATTTTTCTTGTGAACCTAGAGGCAAAAATATTCAAAAAAAAATACTTTCCAACAAGTTCTGAAGACACAACAAAGAGATCCTCTACCATGAACAAATATGCTTCATCTCAGATACAGAGATGGTTCAATACACAAAAATGAGTAAATGCAATTCACAATATAAACAATATAAAAGAAATGCACACACTCACACATTGTTATCTCACTAGATGCAGAAAATACCTTTGATAAACATTCATCATACTTTCAGTATAACATTACTAGAAAGATTACATACACTAGGGAATTACCTATGTGTATTAAAGGCTATTTTCAATAAGACTATAGTAATCATAAAATTAAATTGAGCAATTTCACTAAAGTCTGGAAAAAGACAATGTTGTCCACTACCCCCATACCTTCAATGTAGCACTTTTTCGTTTTGTTAGAGCAATCGGACAACTAAGGAGATCAAGAGGATACAAAGTAGAAGGAAAGAAGTTCAAGAATCATTATTTGCAGGTGATATGATAGTATACATAAATGGCACTATAAATTCCACCAAGAAGTCTCCATAACTGATAATTCCACCAGGAAGCTTCCATAACAGTTTCAGCCAAGTGGCTGAAGAGTAAATTACCTCAAATAAACAAAAAACATCAATAAGACTCCTATATAAAGATAGCAAGGGGACTGCAATATATATCAGGGAAACAACACCTTTCAAAATAACCTGAAGTAATGTAAATTTGGTGGTAACTCTAACCAAGCAGGTTATGTGATTAAAAACTTCAATCTTTGAAGGCAGGAATTAAGAAGGCAGAAAAAAATGAAATGATTTTTCCAAACTTACAGATCTATAGTACCAAAATCATATAAATGGCCATCTTATCAAAGGCAATCTACAGATTCAGTGGAATCCCAATCCAAATTCCAGCACAATTGTTTACAGACCTTGCAGGGACAATTCTTATTCCTCTGTGGCAAAAACAAACAAACAAACAAATAGTAACAATAATAACAGGAAAGCTAAAACAATCCCACTTGAAATTCTTGATTTCAAGTTGTACAACAGTGGTATAGCAAATAAAAAGCAAAAACAAACAAAAAACCACAAACAAACAAAAATAAAACAAAATACCATAAAACACTTAATATTGGCATAAAAACAGATGATTAATAAAATCAAATTGAAGACACAGACATAATTCTAAACACACGAATACATGTGATTTTGGATAAAGAAGCTAGAAATATACAGTGAAGAAATTACAGCATCTTTAACAACTTGTACTGTTCAGACTGAATGTCTGCATGTAGAAGAATACAAATATATCAATATTTATCACTTTGCATAAACTTAATTTCAGAGCATCAAAACCTGAAAATAAAACAAGATGCACTGAACCTGATTGAAGAGAAACTGGGAAATAGACTTGACCTTATTAGCACAGGAGATGACAATGTGAACAGAACACCAATACAGCAGAAAGTAAAATCAACAAATAAAAAAATAAAACCTTATAAAACTGAAAAGCTTCTATAAGGCAATGGATATTGACTACTGTCTATCAGACAAAATGGCAGCCTACAGAATGGGAAAAAATTTTTACCAACTTTACATCTGATAGAGGAAAACTATTCAAATAGATAAAGAAGTTAAGAAATGTGATACCAAAACCATAAATGATCCAATTAAGTTATGGGGCACAGTTCTAAATGGATAATTGTCAGTGAAGAAAATGCAAATAACTCAGAAACACTTAAGAAGATATTTGACATTTTTAGCCCTCAGGGCTAAAATCAAAACTGAAAATATAATCAATGAAAAATAAAAATTAAAACAACTTTGAGATTCCATCTTATACCTATTGTGATGACGCAGTTCAGTAACACAAGTGACAATTCATGCTGGGAATGATGTGTGGCAAGGGAAACACTCCTTCACTGTTCTTAGGAGTGCAAAATTATACAACAGTTATGGAAAACAATAGGGTAGTTCTTCAGAAAGCTAGAATCGATCTACCTCAAGACTCAGCTATATCACTCTTAGGTATATACCCAAAACATGATCCATACTACCACAAATACACTTGCTTAACCATATTCATTGAAGCTTAATTTATAAACACTGAGAAATAGAAACAATCTTGATGTCCCTCAACAGAAAAAAAAATGGATTAACTAAATGTGGTACAAATACCCAATGGCATATTACTCAGCTGTCAATTTTTTCATCATAAAATTTGCATTTCACCACTAATGAAAAAAGTTTAGAAAAATTATCCTGAATGTGGAAACCCAGGTCCAGTAAGATAAACATGGCTTGTATTCACTTTTAAATGGATATTAGCCATTAAATAAATGTTAACTAAGCTACATTGAGTGTGTAGACTCAGAGATGTTAGGTAAAGAGGATAGGCCCAAAGAGGACATTAGGGTCTCTCTGAAAGGGTAGGGATACAGAATAAAATTTACAGGATGATTTGGGCTGTTGGGGACATGGTTAGGTTATAGGAGCAAAGATATTATATAGAGGGAGGTAGTACAGCTAGAATTAGGGGTTATTTATAGTATAATAGCGATAACTAATACAGTGGAAACTTCCTGGAACCTATAAAGATAATTATATTGCAGACTCCCAGAAATGGAGCAAATAGAGTTTCAACTTGCCATCTCTTGTCTCTAGAAGACGCTTCCCATAGTTTACTGAGTTGTATTCAATTAAGTTGTTGGCTAGGTTGATCTCACAGAAACCTCCAAACAATCGGGAGGTTGATAAGATAAAGGGTTGTTCCCTGCAAATTTACAG
The DNA here is from genome assembly GCF_011762505.2 of Arvicanthis niloticus. NCBI lineage: Eukaryota > Metazoa > Chordata > Mammalia > Rodentia > Muridae > Arvicanthis > Arvicanthis niloticus. The sequence continues at coordinate 41,869,856 of NC_047673.1, forward strand.
TGGGGTCTCACTGCAAAAGACAACACCCATACAACTTATTGAAATGGAGAAGTCATGGGGTACCTTCACCACTAGATTCTACTGTCTTTTGGTGCAGGAAAGTATTTGCAGGCTACCAAAAGAGCAACATGGAGACCAATTTAACAACAAAACCTTAAATCTGACCTGCTTACAAAATATGTTAGGGCAATGGTGGCACAGAATTTGAGGGAATACCAAACCAATATTGAATTTTACTTAAGGCACACTCCATGAGACGGAACCCATACCTGTTACCTGTAGCAGACAGGAACAGATGCAACAATCCTCAGACACTAAGTTGAGAAAGAGTCTAAGTAGGAGGTCTCCATCAGTCTCTCCCATTGTAGCTAATCTAAATCTTTGTGAAGAAGAGTCAGAAAGATTTAAAGAGATGGAAGGAATTGAGGACAAGAGGGAACAAGGCCCTATGGATCATCTAAGCAAGGCACATATGAGCTCACCAAGACTGACACAGCAAGCTCAGGGCATACATGGGTCTGTGCCAGCTCCTCTGAACATATCTCATAGCTACTAGCTTAGTAATTTTATGGCTGTGAGAAGTATTAAGTCTCTGACTCTTTTGTCACCTCTAGGACTCATTTTTTTCTGTTGGATTGCTTTGTCCAACTTTAATATGAATTTTTTTGTTTTTATTAGTTTTTTTCATGTTTGGTTGTTTTCTCTTAGAAGGTTGTTCTTTTCTAATACAATACAGAACATAATAAGTGAATCTGAAGCAGAGCATAGGTGGGGAGGAACTAGGAGGAATAGCAGGTAGACAAACTAGAATTAGGATAAATTATATAAGAATATTTTCAATAAAAGTAAAAAAAACAGACCTTTTTAAAGCAATGAGAACTATATATGAGGATTGTTTTTTATTTTATAAACCATATGACTTGAAATCTCTAACCTATTTCTTTTATAACAATTATTTCTGGAAATAACCTATATTGTGATGGTTTCATTAAGTTTGGTGCCCATAGATTCGTGTGTTTGAATCCTTGGTCCACAGGGAATGGCACTATTAGGAGGTCTGGCCTTATTGGGCTGTGGCCTTGTTGTTGAAAGTATGTCACAGTAGGGTTGGACATTGAGGTCTCCTATGCTCAATCTCTACTCTGTGAGGAATTCAATCCTCCAGGCAGCCTTCAGATCAAGATGTAGAATTCTTGGCTGCTCCAGAATCATGTTTGCCTACACACAGACATGCATGACATGATGATACTGGGCATTTTAATTATTTTTATTAAAAACTTTATAACAGAAGTTTCTAATCTTTCCATTTAAAATGCAATTATATAAAGACAACAAACGGTGCTTGTAGATTCCCTCCTGTCATAATTCCATAATATATCATATTTGAATATATTTTGAAATACTTCAGTAAAAAATCAAGGATCATACACTTCATTATTAAAATTTCTAATACAGTATTTTGTGACAATTTTTAGCCAACATAAATAACATTTCCTAAATATAATTATATATATACATATATATATAACATAATATATAATAGATATTATGTTCTATAAATAAATACTATAAAGTTGTGAAACCCATATCCTATTATTATAGACCAAGATCCAACCTCTTTTTAGAAGATAAAATGGCTTTTAAAAACTTCCATGTCCCTCTATTATATTCTCTAAGCACTTAAATATAAGTTTTAGGCTTTTAAAAAAAGGATGATTACTTCATAGCCGATAAATGGAAAATGGACTTAATGAGGCATCACTGGGCTCTGCTAGCAAATGGATTTTATTTTCAATCAAATCCTTTGTTTTTAGTTTAAAATATAGTTTGTAATTTATTTTACAGCATTTTTGTCAAGTAGCATAGCTATTAAAATTACTAAAAAATGGGAAAAATAGATTTTACTTTAACCCAGTATAAAGTTGAGTTTAGAAATAGCTAAATGGATATAAAGATTTTAAATTATTACAGTAAAAGCCACGAACAGTGACAATTTCCAATTTTGCCCATATTTAACTAAAAAGAATAAACCTATATATTTGTTTTGTTGAAGACCTCTCTATCGTTCCATGTATTTAAATATATAATGCAGTCCAGTTTCTTCATGTTCAGTGTTAAGGTCTGACTCCTCACTCCCATATAGAATAGCTGTAGCCATTTTGTTCCATGCCTACTAACTATTTCATATTGTTGCTATAACATGCTTGTCAGTCACTGACACAGAGAAACGATTTGGCTCAAGGACATACAGACCACATACCCTGTTTTGTTCTGTATGTTCTGAATGTTCTGTATGTTCTGTATGAGGTTTGCTAATTTTAAGGAGTTCCACAAAGCTTTATGTAGAACCCATCGAATCAAAGGTCAATTAGAAACATTAAGGCTAAAATATATTGATTCAGTACTGACAACAAGGCAGCCCTTTGTGTACCTATGTATGAGTGCACAGTGGCTTTGGTGGCTGACATTGAAGAATGCTACCTAAGCTTAAAAGTTATGATTATAATATGCATGCTGTTACCTCAATGTTCTGAAATTCCCCTGTTTACCACCCTTCTACCACACCACTTAACTTACTCAGGACCAATGTGCTTAAAGACTAGCTAATAATACTTTTCATAGTAACTTCCCCAACCCGCAATGCTCTTTAAAATTTTGGGCCTTTTTTTTTTTTTGCCATGAAAACGTCTACTCTGAGAGCAGACTATTATCCCAATTAGTTTTATCCTTCATGTGGTCCTTGACGTCTGTCTAGTATTATGGTGTGCATAATACTAATCAATAATCTACAATTAATCAATAATCTACAATTGATTAATTGAGATTGGTATATGCATGATTTGTATGGCAAGTTCCTTAACCCCAACATTCAATATCTAGCCACATCTACATATTTTAACATAGACATTCTTCTTTTAATTCCACAAATGACCATAGTGAAAAAGATTTGACTTTCTAAATTCTAAATGATTATAAAATGTTTTGTCTTTAAAGCCTTTTCTGTAATACACTAGTAATATATATATATATATATTTATATATATATATATAACAAATATATATAATATATATTTATATATAACATATATAAATCATATAATATATTTGTTATATATATATATATATATATATATATAAAACAAATCATATATATATATATACCAAAGTGCTGATTTGTTATTTTACCTTGCCCCATATCTTGCAGAGAATCTGTATTAATATATACATCTAGAAGAAAAAACTATTTTAAGAGAATGGAAATTTGAATAAAAATGTGATGAAATGTGTGGAATCAAATGCAAAGCAGGCTAATAAAGTATGATATAGAAATAACTTTATTCATCAGATGACATTTTTGAGTTTGATTAATGAATGAACTCAAACTTTATAGCTCTTTCTGAAATCTGACTGGCTAGTTCAAATCAGAATTTGGCCCAAACTCCTTTCCAAGCTGACTGATTCAAACTGGCTTCTCTGAGTTTCTCACTACATTCCTCTGTTTAGCATCAAACTGACTATGAAAATTTGTTCCACTCTTCTGGCTTCTTCTTATTCTCCAGCTTCTTATTCTCTAGCTTTTACCTGCCTTTGAACTGAACTAACCAAACTCAACTGAACCAATGACTGAATAGAACTCAACAAATGAATTTACAAAGGATCTCAACTTCACTGTACTCGCTGAACTCAACTGAACTACACCAAACTTGTAGGAACTGACTGCTGCTGTTCTTCAGATTATTGTGTGTGTGTTTTCTTTTACTCATTCTATCATATCTTTCTCTGGTTAGTCACTTGTCCATCTTGCAATTAAATGTTATTGTTTGTGATTAAATGTGTATGTTAAAGGACTGTCTGTATGCCAATGAGTCAGATGAACGTTGTGATATTCCATCTATGTCAGATAGACTAGAATGTCCTTGGATATGATTCCTTGCCAGAAAAGTGATGTTACTGAATAATTTTTTTTTTTTTACTAATTTTCTTATGAAAACAAGAGCAAAAGGAAAAATTTCTTTCAGCCTCTCTTTATGTTTCTTTCCATCTTACAATCAATCCAGTAACTTTAATAATAAACAGTAAGAATAATGGCTTATACAAAATATTGCCTAAATGAATTTATTATGGACCTGTGTCTGTGTATGGCTTTCAAAATAGTGGAAGTGTGCTTCATATCAAAGTCCATTTTCTAGTATTTACCTTTTTGATTTGGACTCCTAGATGCTATATGTTTTAAGGCAAATTTAATAGTTTCTTGTCTCTTGCTAACAAGAGTGACTTGTCATCATGAGCAGTGTAGATACTGCCCATTTGATCTACTCTAGAGAGTTGTCTATTTGATACAGAGCAAATCACCTCAATTCTTTATGGAATAAGCAGAGTACAAATAAATAAGACACAAGAATAAAAAAAATGTAGTCAGCTCTATCGGAAGGCAACCAAATACTGAAAGAGTTAGAGCCTCTTAATAAAAAATGAGAGAAGACAGAGAATTCTGTAAGAGTTCATACAGTAAAAGGAGGGACAATCTGTCCTAACACAGACTGTCTATGCAATAGTTTCTTTCTTATTCAAAAAAGTGGACGAGTTTGTAGTTTAATAACAACAGGTCTTGATTCTTCCAAGTCGGAAGAATGAAATTCACTTTTAACTCCACAAAAGAAAATTCTAATTTTCAGCACTCCTTTTTTATTGGATATTTCATTTACATTTCAGAGGTTATCCTTTTACCCCATTCTCCTCCCCCTACCTAAGAGCCCCCCATCCCACCCCTCCTCCTGCTTTTATGAGGATGTGCTACACCTACTTCCTACTCCTACCTCCTCACCCTCAAATTCCCCCACACTCCGTGTCCAGCCTTCATCGGACCAATGATCTCCTCTCCCACCTATGCCCAACAAAACCATCCATCCCTACATATACAGCTGTCAGAGACATGGGTCCCTCCATATGTGCTCCCAGGCTGGTGGTTTAGACCCTGGGGAGCTCTGATTGTTTGGTATTGTGGCTCTCCTCATGGGGTCACAAACCCTTTCAGCTCCTTCAGGTCATTCTGTCTCACTCCTCCATTGGTACACCATTGATCAGATCAGTGGTTAGCTGTGAGCATCATCCTCTGAATGTGTCAGTCTCTGGCAGACCTTTAAGGACACAGCTATATCACCTCCTGTCAGCCAGCACTTTCTGACATCCACATCAGCGTCTACATTTGGTGACTGCACATGGGATGGATACCTAGGTGAAATGGTCTCCAGACAGCGTCTCCTTCAGTTTCTGTCCCAAACTTTGTGCCCAAATTTGCTCCCTAGAGCATTTTGTTACTCTTTCTAAGAAGGACCAGATCACCCACACTTGGTCTTCCTTCTTCATGAGCTTCATGTGGTCTATGAGTTTAATCTTGGGTATTGTGACATTCTGGGCTAATATCCAATCATCAGTGAGTAAATACAATCTGTGTACCTTTGTGATTGGGTCACCTCACTTAGGATGATATTTTCTAGTTCCTTCCATTTACCTAAGAATTTCTCATATTCATTGTTTTTAATAGCTGAGTAATACTCCATTGTGAAAATGTGGTACATTTTGTATCCATTCCTCTGTTAAAGATCTGGGTTCTTTCCAGCTCCTGGCTATTATAAATAAGGCTGCTACGAACATATTGGAGCATATGTCCTTGTTATATGTTAGAGCATCTTCTGGGTATATGCTGGGTCCTCAGGTAACGTTATGTTCAATTTTCTGAGAAACCTCCAGACTGATTTCCAGAGTACTTGCACCATCTTGCAATCCCACCAACAATGAAGGAGTGTTCCTTTTTCTCCACATCCTTGCCAGCATCTACTATCACCTGAGTTTTTGATCTTAGCCATTCTGACTGGTATAAGGTAGAATCTCAGAATTGTTTTGATTTGCATTTCCCTGATGACTAAGAATGGGGAACAATTTTTTAGGTGCTTCTTGGTCATTCGAATTTTCTCAGTTGAGAATTCTTTATTTAGCTCTATACCCCATGTTTTAAATAGGGTTATTTGGTTGTCTGGAGTCTAATTTCTTGAGTTCTTTGTATATATTGGATATTAGCACTCTATCGGATTTAGGATTGGTAAAGATCATTTCCCAATCTCTTGGTTGTCATTTTGTTCTATTGACAGTGTCCTTTGCTTTACAGAAACTTAACAATTTGCTGCTAGAGCCACTCTTAAGATGAAAATTTATTCAACAAACTGACTTGCCATATGAATTTATGGATAGAGTTTATTGTCAAGAGAAAATCTGTCATAGTATAAACTCAGCCTTGCTGTTAATGATAATATGTTGGTGGTAGTACCTACTGGTATCCTAATATTTCTTAATGTGTAAAATTAGAGCCCAAAGGATTAAAAAAAACATGCCACACTATTCAATAATGAGATGTAGGGGTTGAGGATCTAAAGAAAAACAAATATAATAAAACCAAAAAAAAACCCAAAATTATATAGAAAAGCAAAACTGAAGAAATTTCTGATAAATTGTGGGAATATGTAATAAAAATTTAAATTGTTAAAAACAACTACATATGAATAAATCTAATATCTTTCTTCCATGATAAAAATAGCTTACTCATATGACTCAAAATCCTGGCTAGAGGATTTTTTAAATGAAAGTAGAATAATAATTCTGTGAGTAAATTTATTGAGGATGTGCTAAGGCATGACATGTCAGCCAACAGATAAACAGAAGATAAATATTATAAAGTACTTCACAAGGACAGTAACATTTAATCCTATATTCTCTTTTATTTTATAGTTCAGCATACAGTAACTTCTTACATAAAGAGTGTAATTTAAGGAAATATTAATCTGAATCATGTTGAAATGCAATATCATTGCTTTGTACTATCAATTCTCTACATGAAAAGATAATATATATAGAAAATCTAGGTTTTTTAATCTCTTAATAAATTTTTGTGGAAAAAATATTAACATTTGAATCAGATGTTAAGAGCAAGCTGAATAAAATCAGCCTCTAATAATTGTGGTATATGCTTTATCAACTGAATAACACTGATCAAATCATAAAACTGTTGTATAAATAGAAAATTAGGTGTCAAAAAATAAAATAAAAATTGGCAAAGGATAAATGACAGAAGTGAACAAAAATAGCCAGTTTTGGATCATTGAATTGGATCATCATCCAATAAATTTAATTCCTGGATCTCAATTTTATCTAAATGACTAATATATATTATATTTTGATAAGAAATCATATTTTTGAAGCTTTTATATTAGTAATCAGTACATGATATAACTGCTTACCACATTAAATTTTCTTTCAGCTTTTCATGATTTGTTGTACATCTACTCAAATATTAGAATTAGTAGTAATTGTTGATATTCTTCAGAATGTCTGCCAAGACTTGTGTTTTTCCAGTATGTACACAAATGTTATTACAGATTTAATCCATGATTTATTTTCTTGGGGTACATATATATCATTTGTGACTATACAGAGAGCTCACATTTTCCTAATATATGCTGTATTATGTAAGACTATGTACTGAAAGCTCGATCACCTTCTATTGGGAAATCAGAAAATCTTCCTGGTTTCCATAAATGTAACCTCATATGTTGCTGTGCAATACTGATGAGTGAATACACCCACTGTATTGGTTGTTGTCATTGCTGTTTATTTGTTGACGTAACATCATAAATGGGCTAAGATAGCTAATACATTTAAAAAGTTTTAAACACAGATTTTCATGAATTTTATATTTTCATTAATTTCAGAGCATATTTATTAAATAAAATTATTCAATATTGCTAAAGTGGCAAAAGTTAATGACTGAATGTATAATAATTTACAAATTTGATTTGATTTCCTCTTCAGTTCACATAGCCTCTATGGATGCATGTACGTGCATTTATGCATATATATATATATATATATATATATATATATATATATATATATTCCTATACCTATAGTAGGTGACTAAGCAGGCTTTCAAAACAGAACTCATTATCACTGTATAAGTTGTTAAAAATAATAAACATACTTTCCTATTAAATGTGTTATATATACCATAATTCATGATTACATAATGAGTTTCAAATGTTAAAATTTATGAATATGAAAATTACAATAAACTCTCCAAGAAGATACAAGTAAAAATGTAAAAATCAAAGTTTCAAGGGAATTAAATTTTACTCATTCTGAGATTCTTGAAATTGACTTACTGAGTATTGCGTGTGACTTTATCACTGACAAGTCTGTGATTACATGTTTTAAGATGACAAAGGCAAGCACTAAATCAGCTCTGATGGCCAGCAGATGAATATCCTTTACTTATATCCTCAGCTCTTCATGTAATCCCATTTGACAAATGCTGTTTCAATTTAGATACTATCTTGATAAAATAACTTTGATTTTTAAAGAACATGGATTATATGAATATAACAGTCTAAAGCTTTCTCTTTGTACTTGTAAAAGAGTAATGCTTTAATGAAGAAATGTGTTCACTTCAGACTTAATTTAAGAATTATCAAATTGAAGGAAGTATTTTAGAAGTTTAATATAATTTAAATTGTGATAATGTTGCTTTTTTATAATTTTTATTTAAAGTAGTATTCTAGACATGACATTTTTTCTGCCTCAATTCTGCAAATATTGATCATTGGTTTTTATTTCAATGATGAAGTGTGTTTCAATGTAAAACAGTATCAATGGAAAGTAAGAAGTAAAATATTGGTACTGATGATTATTGGATTTGTATCTGACAAATGTATTATTTAGCAGTTCAATGAACCCATCTTCCAAAATGTGTTCTTCTTGTATTCTTTAACCTTCTCTCAGAGTCCCAGGAAAATGACACTTATTGTATCTTGTGAGTTCCTGTCCAATATAAGTCAAAACATTTGTTTCTTTCTACAGTGCATTCTTTATAACTATTAATTTATTTTTCATGTTATTTGAGTTTTTTCAAAAAGATATTATAAGCTTATTGAAAAAATGGTGCATTTTTTTTTAAAAATCACATTTATAAGTTTTTACCTATTCTCTAGATCCAACACACATCCCAATCCAACCAACATTGTTTTCTTTTTGTTTGTAACTAAATAAATAAGGAAAAATTTTTGCTTCCAAAAATTTTCTTTGTACATGTGACCTTGTAGAAGGTGAGGTTATCAGCAGCTATTAGGAAGAAAATTGAGTCTCTTTTTCACTGTATCTAACAATCTTTGGTAGCTCCAAAGCTAGGGGCATGACTTCATGTTCCACTCCCAACTTCATGATAGAATTTTATTGTTCATACTTTCACTGGTCTTATGAATACTGTCACAGATGCTTTGAATTATTTGGAAGCTGTTCTTCTATATCCAGAGTATACTATTTATCTTTATTTTTGTATACTCAAATAACCATGATGCTTATATGTTTTTAGCCCCATGTGCTTTAATGATCACCATGCCTTTGAAGGAGGGGATGTGGTTAGTATGTATGACCTATTTAGGACTGAGCATTCTCAAGTCTCTTATTCTTTGCAGCTTAAACCTATCTGGTGTGTCTGTGCTAATCAGTATGTACTTCACACAGAAGCTAATCTGATCAGACTTGAAATATAAGTTAATCAATGTATATTAAAAGCTATTGGGGTTTATATAATAGATTGATCATTTAGAAGTGTAATAGTGCTCGCTTCTCACTTAGGACACATTACCTGTCTATCTGTATGTTCATGGTTCAGTAATGGTGCCACTTACAGATTTCATCTTGTGGAGTCGGTCTAAAACCCAATTGGCAAATAGTGAGTTATGCCTATGATGTTTTATGTTATTGCTTCACAGTAAGCTGGTCTTACCATATTAGTCATTAGTGTATCTTGAAGAGTAAAGTATCTGGGTAAAATTGTTGGCTTCTTTTCTCTGCAGTGTGGATAGCATCTTCTAGCACTTAAGGGTATATTGCCCATGGCAGTAGTGTCATACAGACAATGCTGAGGCCTGTAAAACTTCAGGTTCATGAGATGTTACTGGCTAAAATGATGCAACATATTATCAATGTGATTTTACTTTATATTTTAAGTGCATTTAAATTTGTGTTTATTTTTATTGAAAATAATTTTAATATAATATATTCTTATCATGGCTTCTTTTTCCCTCCCAGATTATCCACCCCCTCCCTATGGTCCAAACTCCATGACTTAGTTCTTTTTATCTTTGGAAGACAAAAAGAGAAAGATAACTATTTCTCGCTCCTCCGTGATTATTATTGCTCTACCCATAATAGCCAGAAAGTGGAAACATCCTCAATGTCCATCAATAGCTGAATGGATATGAAAATATGGTACATTTATGCAATAGGATATTATTCAGATGTAAAAACACAGAAAGAACAATCATGAAATTTTCAGTTGAATAATAATAGCTAGAAAATGATCATCTTGAGGGAGGTAACACAAGCACCAAAAGACAAACACTGTATGCACTCTCTTACATGTGGAAGTTTTTGATAAGTGTAGTACATTCTATACAATCTCAGTGTTTATATAGACAGTAAGGGACCAGGAGGGGAAGAAGACCCTCTTAAGATCATGAAAATAGAATATATGTTTATGGTGATGCCTGAGTGATGCTGGAATGAGAGTGTTAAACAGGGAAGAGTGGAAAGAGTAGGGCAAAGAAGGGAATACAAAGAGAAACAAGTAACACCCTCACCATATGAAGAGTCATATAGAAAATTACTATAGTAAAAACTGGCTTAATTCTTAAATTATATGAAAGAAATCTAAATGCAGTCAACATATAATGGAAGAAACAATTCCCACCCCCCACACCGGAGGATACACCTTTTGTCACCAAATAAAAAATTCAGTGCCAGGAATGTGTCACATGCAAATGAGTTGATGGCATTAGCATTTTTACTCATTGCTCTCTGTTATAAACATTGACATTGTTGCCCTTTCTGTTGTCTCTGTCTTTTTTGTTCCCCATCCCCATATGTGTATCAGAACTCAAGCACTGTGTATAAAAGAAAAACTCATAAGGGTCCTGTTTACAATTCCACTTATTACACTGAAAAAGTATAATGTGAATTGTATTATGTTTATGTCAAGCAGATGGTTTTCTCCTTAGCTTGCTATACTAAGTCAACGTGGAAAACAAGCCCATGTTCTGAAAACAAGCCATGTTCTGAAAACAACAGAACAAAACAAAACAAATCAAAACAATCTTTTCTTCCTCTCCCTTCTCTCTCTCTTCCTTCCTGTTTCTTTCCCCTTCTCTCTGTCTTCTCTCCTTTCTTTCTCTGCTATCTTTTTTGTCTTATCTGTTTTTAGTATCTTCCCTATCTTTCTTTCTCTTGTCTTTCCTCTCTCACTTCTTCCCTATAGTTTTCTTTCTCTTATATTTTTCCCCAAACCATACACAGACCATTCAAATGCATTTCAAGTACTTAGATGGGAAGAAAAAAAAAAGGCATGAAGTATGGATGAAAGTCACAAAGTTTCACCTTAGATAACCAAGCATTTGAGATTTGTTTCAGGAGTATAACAGCAGCAGAAACAATACATTACATGGTTTAAAAGTAGAGAATGTTTAAATCCAGATATTCTTATATAAAATTATGTATGGGAGATTGTTCATGTGATAATTATGCTGGAAAATCATTTAAATTCTATATAAAAATTAATATCTTAGTTTGTACACATACAAACACATACACACATAATTTTATCATTAGAAAATTAAGGAGGCTCAGAGAAAAAATAAAAATATATAAAACACATAAACTATTCTAAAATAAAATAGAAGTTATAATGGAAATAAATTAACTAGTTGAAATTAATCTAATTGTAAGCAGATTTGATTAGCTGAGTTTGAAGCTCTTAGATATGAGTTCTACTTAGAATGTGGAAGAAAACAATCACAGGAGGTAGAGGGAGAGAGGAATCTGGTAGAAAAAGAGGAAGGGATAAAAAATGGGAGCAGAATCAAGTATGGGAGGAGACAGGGAGAAGTTCAGAGGGTCAGAAAATTGAACAGTGGTATTTAGCAGTGGGGGCTGAGGAACTGGGAGTAGCCAATAGAAAGTCTCCAACGCCAAGGACAGAAGAGGTTCCCAGGACCCAACAGGGATGAAGAAAAATCCAACAAAGGGGAGAGACAACCTATAGAGACTGTATTAGGTGGATAGGCATGGCCCCCAGTTGAGGGATGGGGCCACCCACACATCACAAAAAATATTAATTCAGAATTTTGACAACAAAAGAAAATGCAGGGACAAAGATTAGAGCAGAGACTAAAGGAAAAGTCATCCAGAGACTGCCACACCTAAGGATCTCTCCAATCTGAAGTCACCAAACCCAGACACTATTGCTTATGCCAAGAAGCACTTGCTGAGAGGAGCTTAGTATATCTGTCCCCTGAGAGGCTCTGACAAAGCCTGACCAACACAGATGCAAATGCAAGCAGCCAACCACTGGACTAAGGTCCTCAATGGAGGAGTTAGAGGAAGGACTGAAGGAGCTGAAGGGGTTTGCAACCCCATAGGAAGAATAACAATGTCAACCAACTAACCCCCTGCCCCCAAAGTTCCCAGGGACTAAACCACCAATGGAAGCATACAAATAGAGAGACCCATGGCTCTGGTTGCTTATATAGCAGAAGATTACCTTATCTGCTGTCAATGGGAGGAGAGCCCTTGGCCTGTGGAGGCTCAATGCCCTAGTGTAGGGGAATGCCAAGTCGTTGAGTTGGGAGGGTGTGGGTAGCTGGGGAAGTACCCTAACAGAAGCAGGAGGACAGGGAAGAGGATGGGGGGGGGTTCCAGCTGGGAAGGGGGATAACATCTGAGATGTAAATAAAATAACCAATAAAAAAGTAGTTGGAAGGAATTAAAATATGAAAATTAACCATATCATATTTCATAATGTACTTTTATTATTAATATTTTTAAATCTATTTTAAAGTCCAGTCATTATCCTCTTTCCAGTCATAATGTAATTTTAAACTTTACTTATTTTGCTCAGATATTATACTTAAATATAAGGTTACTTATGTAACAGAAATATTTACCTCATCTTAAAAGTAAAAATGCTGTTTCAACAATGTAACTTTGTCAGTATATTTAGATTTGACATTTCAAATGAAACTAATTGTATAGCTTGAATAATTAAGCTTCATCTTTTTCTTCAGAAAAAAAACTTTGCAAAGCATATCATATATTTTAGTATGTTATCCATTTTAGAAAGGAAGGTGTCCATAGCAAGTTTATGGAAATATACAATTAACAAAAACTTTAGCATCACATTTTCTAAAGCTGCCTACTTCACATCACATCTGAATTTTCATCCTTTCTGATAACGTAAATAAATATTACTAAATGTTCCTATGAAACATGTAAGGAGCTGTGATGGTGAAAAATTACAACAATGTCATCCATGTTTTTAACTGTCAAGATTGCAAGTGAAGCACTTAGGAAGCATCGGCTATCTGTCTTAGAGTGTTTTAACTGAAACATTTGTCAGTAAAACAAAGTAACCTTACTGCAACGCTATTAGTCTTTGTTCCTCATGTACCGCTGATTACACTTCATATACAAGACATCAAATCGGTATTGGGAATATAGCTAGAAAGTACAGACAAGCAGCTTACTTTTAATAAGTGAGAACATACACACATAATGGGTAAATGTCACATAATGAAATAGTGGTTTTGAAAATGTTGAAAAAGACTCAACAATTATTTTAAAATGCTCAATGGTAAAGGTCTTGCTTATACGTAGTACTTATAAGAACTCAATGGTAACTTTTAAAAGGAATATTACATTTCTTGCTAGATAAATCTGTGATATATTCGTAAATTCTGGGACTTTTTACATTTAGGAAATATCTAAAATACACGGTGTTAACTAAAGACCTCATAAAACACGAACACACAAATCTTTGCATGTAAGTTTTCAAGGATATGGTAGAGAGAGTCACAGTGATAGACTGGTCCTGGTGGTGGGTGATACCTGTAAGTTCTGTCACTTATAATACTGAAATAATTTTCCAACTATTCTTTGATGTTCCTATTAAAAATTTTAAAGGAATATGACTCTTAGTTTATGCAGTAAATAATTTATAAAAACAACAGTTATAGAAAAGCCAATACCAACAACAGAAACAAGGCAGATTCTGAAGAAAAAAAAAAAAAAAGAAAGAAAAACTTCCTAGTTTGTAACAGAAGTATTATAAATGTATTAAATATTTAAGCCAGCATAACTCTTATCTGGAGTCTTGAATCATCCTGAGTGAGGTAAACAAGACAAAGAAAGCCAAGCATATATCATATATAGCTGTTTGTTAACTGTAATTTAAAATACAATTATGGACCAATCCATAGACTCAGAGAGACTAAGTACCAAGAAGGATTTGAAGAACCTAAGGATAGCCTTTGGAAAGTCAAATAGAAAACAAGACATGTGTGGATTTGGGTCAGTGTGTTGGTAGTGATAAAAAGAGAGATCAGGTGGCAGGGAGAAAGGGAGAAAATACTGGCAGAGGACAATGGAGTTGGAGAGGTGGAGGAGGAACTCTAGTAGAATGGAAACTGCTCCGGTCTTGATGTGATGGTATGTACCTCGTTTTATTTTAGCTTGTTATGCCTTGTTTGGTTGATAGCCTACTCTTTTCTGTGGGGAGGCAGAGTGTTGGATCTTGGGTAGAGGTAAGGTTGGTGTTAGAAACTATGGAGAAAAGGAGGGTAGGAAACTGACCTTGGGTTGTAATATATGAGAAAATTTTTAAAAAGAGAAAGAAATGACATGTTCCTACACATAAACATACACAGAGACAGACAGATACACACGCACACACCAAACAAGCAAACAAAAACAAAATAAGACAAAACAAAGAAAATGGAAGCATAGAGAGTGTACTATGAAACTGTGTTTCTTAGTAATTTCAGAAGATATGCCCATGAACTTTTATCAAAATGACTTCCTAACATGAGCTAATCAATATACATTTTAAAGTGGACAGAGGAAAGATTAGGAGACCTCAAATTTATTCATAGAACTACATGCTGCAAAGAAATGCTTAGTGTTCGAGAAACAATCCTCCCCAGATCAAAGGTCACCAATTGATTATTCAATTCCAAATGGTCAGCACTAGAAATCTACATTACAACTGCAGACACTCTGCAGAATGAGTAAGTTACATTTAGAGACAGACAGACAGATAGGTAGATAGATAGATAGATAGATAGATAGATAGATAGATAGATAGATAGATAGATAGATTAAAGAGGAGGAGATGAATTTATAAAACGCAAAGAGGGTTGTATAGGAGCTTTGATGGATAAGAAAGTGAAGAAGAAAATTATATAATTATATTTAATTCAAAAAATTATAGGGACAGACAGACAATATTCACTAGTTATATGTTTTTCAGTCTTTCCATGGCTGTGATGGCAAGAACTTTATTTAGTATGGTTGAAAGCTAATTATTCAACCTGATTCTTTTGTATTATTATATTATATAACTCTATTGATTTATCTTTAAGATAATTGTCTCTTCTGTCTTCTTCAAAAATAATTATTGGATTTGTTTGCAGCTGTAAAATTTCCAATTATTTTTGTCATTTCTATGTGGAAGTCTTATATTTTTCCAATCACTTGGTGGGACACATTGCTGTATTAAAATCTTTGCCAGTTAATACCAACATCTCTGTCCATTTTATAGCAGGTCGTACTTTCACCATCCAATTTGATGGTTTCCTCATCTTTGGTATGAGAGGAAGTTTTTCATTGAATTAATAATATTTTTAATATTAATTTGAGAGTTCTCAGCTTTTCAAATTATGATAATGAATGATAATAAACTTGCTTAATTAGGCTAATTAAGATAGTGATTACAGACCACAAGGACTAACCACCATCTGTAGAATGGTGTTCAGTGAAGGTCTTCATGTCTGGCAAACAGCTTTGCCAAACTCCTGTTCTCTGCTATCTCTCTGATACCTGTGCTTGATCAAAGGCAGATCTATAAAGTTCCACACCCAAAATCCTGTTTGGTGATTAAAAAGAAACTACGAAAAACAAGCCAAGAAAACCAGAAAGCAATGCATCTGATTTGACTTCTATTAATTGTGTTTAGTAAATCCTATTAGTTATTAATATGACCTGGCCAACCGCCAATAATCAAGATAAAGTCCTATAGATTTAATCATATCTGGCACAATTACTAGGGCCATTACTCCAATCTAGTTTTGTTAATTTCCCAGCTATTCTTCCCAAGTACTTGCTTTTTGAGTCTTCCCGGGTTATTTCTATTCTATCAGCAAGTCCTCAATGTCCATTTCATTTGGGCACAAGCTTCTCATTCATCACATTTAATAGACACTTTCTGTCCTCTCTATTTTCTTTCCCCTACCTTCCTTACTCCTTTTTCTTATCATCCCTACCTGAAAATCTCCAGCCTGATAGCTGAAAATGTTGTCTCTTCTTGTCTCCCCAATAATTGGTTGTAGCCTTCCTTATATAACAAATAGTTTTAAATTAGGAGGCAAGATTTACAAAGCATTACTTGATGAGAGTATGTTCTTCAAGGGCAACCAGAGAATGGGAGTAAAGTCTTCTTTTTCTTTCACATGGTTGAAAATTTATAGAGTGAAAATTTTAATGAAAAAAAAATCTGTAATTTTTCCAGTTGAGAATTCTCATTTTCAGTACTCAATCAGAATTATAGATTTTTTTTTGTTTTCACATCATAGGACCTTGGTATTTCCTGCTTAGTTCAGTTAATGAACACCTAAGAGAAAAGAGAAACTAGATTTAGCTGCTATCTAAACACACAGACACACACACACACATATATATATACATATACACATGTGTGTGTGCTAGAAAGATACAAAATGTTTCACATATTCAGACTTTATGAGCAAATACAGCATAGCAAAGGTGTATAGGATGTTTCATTCTGTGTAGAATAAAATGCATAGTTCTATAGCTTTATCATTTGTTTTTATTTTAATATTAGAGATTAAAACTAGAGCCTTCTACTCTAGAACTCATATACAACCAACAATTTAAAGAAAAAGAAAACAAGTTCTCAGTATTTAGCTCTTGGTCTTTAACTCACTATTTAACACTGCCTTTAAACTCATCATTATCTTATCTCAGGTACCCACATTCTAGGATTGTTGGGACGTGTAGCTATGACATTCCACTTCTATTAAAAAGTTCTGAATTTTAGTCTATATGTTTAATATTAATTTCCATTCTACAAAAGTCAATATATTTCTACATACTTCAATATATTTGATCTTGTATTTTAGATGTGTTTTTCATCACTTTATTATTTACAGTACAACAGATAGTAACATGTATGAAAAGAAATATTTTAGAATTCAACTCTAAAATAAACAACTACTTTATTCATTAAACTATAAATTTTCACAAGATGCTTTGCATATTTGCTTAGCTCTTGTGGATGATATCCAGAGAAAGTGGAAATGAAACAATGCTAAGACTCATATGAAATAGACACCAAACTTTTTTTAAAAATAAAGGTTCAACAGATTGAAATATTGCTCATGTTGACTAAAATGTGATAGGTTTTATTCTTGCTTCACTTTTCTGTACTCGGATGGCATAATGAACAGATCCTTCACAAGTATGAGCCTTATATAAAGTAGCTGACAAAGTCCTTTTCAGAATATGAGACACATTTGTATCTTTTGGTGTTTATTTAAATAGCATCTATGTTGTATTTCATTGGTGGTATACTTGACTTCAGTTTGAAGCTATTAAAATATCACTCTTTCGGGGATGATCCTTAACATTTTTATATGTGCTCCTTTAAATAATCATCTGTGAGAAAGTACTCTTCTCAACAAGCACAAATGAGAGCACACAGTTCCGTTCTTCTGAGATCAGATGAGATTTGGCACATTCGGGATGGATGGACATAAACCACAGTTCTATTCATAAAACTACACAATTGAATGGAGTAAATGTCTTTCCTTTTTCCTCAATTCAATCAACATTTTCATTTCACAGCATGCTGAATTCCTGAATCCCTCTTCTAATCATGAATAATTTTCTACACATTAAGTTATTGCAGAGATTATGCCATTAAGATGCTCTTATAACATGTTTAACTAACATCACAATACAAGTTCTCATTTGAAAAAAACTTTATTTCAGTTACATTTGATACATGCAGAAAATTAGCATAATAAGAAGTAACAGAATAACAATGTAACACAATAAATTAATTTTAATAAATTATTGAAAACTACATATTCTTAGTTTACTGGTACCTATAAATAATTTGAGCAATAAAGTCAAGTATATATATAATTTTTCAAACATATTTATAAAATATGTTCTTTGTTAAAAATAAACGGAGACCAATAGTTTCTTCATATTTTGTTCTTACAAATGTTTTGCAGTTAAAATTATTTAAGTTCACTCTTACTTTCAAAAATGCACTACTGCTCTTCTGTTAAGATTTATCTCTTTAAAATATGTGCAATGAAAACTGCTATATTTGCATTTTTGCAAATCTGGTAAGAATCAGCACATTAATTTTTCTAGTTTTCCTGGGTAAGCATAATTTTTGTACTACTATTAAAATTTTAGGTACATAAAATGAGGTAGTCATTTTCTATTTTTTTTAAGCTGTGTTTACTTGGTAGGCATTTTAAAAGTGTTATGAAGATGATTTGCATATAAATTTTGTATAAAATGGCACATTAATATAAATTACAATGAAATATTAGGATTATGTATTTAAACTAAATATTATAATTAATAATTGTAGTATAAGCTTAAATAACAAAGTTACTTAACAAGAATTAGCATTTGAGTGTGTCTTGTGATAATTTATGTATGTTTCTCTTTATATGGACATGTATATTCAGATTCAGGCTAGTGGTATGTGAGAGTGTAGAGAACAGGGGTCAATGTATCTTCTCATATTCTCCACTTTATTTTATAAGACTGGGTTTCTTATTATTAGAGAAGAATCAAATGGAAGAATTGAATATTTGTTATTTCAAAGGAAAATGTTTAAACTACAGGTTTTATCATGTTTGCTGCTATAATTTTTAGGCTGAGAACAGAACTGTGATATCACACAGCATCAATAAGCAGCTGCTTGATGAAAGGGTTTATAAACTATGCTTCCTTTAAATATAATGAAATTAGAGTGAAATATAAAAAGTATCAACATATTCATACATACTTAAAAAAATAAGACCAACTATTTTATTTAATCATTGAAAGGCTAATAGTAAAAAAGGGTTGAAATTCAGGAGATCATTTGTAATTCAATATAAAGTTATTTTCTTCTTCTACCTTTCAAAAACTAATTCAATTTTAATTTTTCAACTTAGAAGCTGAATACACTATAATAAAAATTCCACATCTGGGCTCTAGGTATTGATGTGTACCCATAATAATCAGATTTCTGCTGTTTACAAAAATACACTATGTTCAACAGCCAAAGGAAAAAATGTTGAATCTTTAAATAAGTAGTTAGCTCACACATGCAATGAGTTCTCCAGACTTATTGAAATCAATATTTTCAGGAGTGTGTTCAAGACAAACTGTAAAACCTTAAAAAACATCATACAGTAAAAATTTCTTATATCTTTTAATGGTACTAAAATATTTCCAGTTAGCAAATGTTCTGAAAAGTATTTTCAGACATAGAAGAGTAAAACTAATTAAAATGAGACAGGATGAGATATAAAAAATCTATTTATTTCTGTATAAGATTCTATTTATTAATGTAAAACCAAGAAAACGGTGGTTGACAAAAATGATTACCTTAAGTAGCCATAATTTATAGATTGGTAAAATGCTGCAGACATAGGTAGCTAGAGTATCACATATTGTTCTACAGACCAATAATAATTGTAATGATATCCTAAGCTCTCTATTTCTTTTTTACTGGATATTTTATTTATTTACATTTCAAGTGTTATCCTTTTTTCTTGTTTTTCCTCCTTATCCCATATCCCATCCCTGCTCCTCTGCTTCTATGAGGGTGTTTCCCCACCCATTCACCCACTTCTGCCTCCCCGCCCTGGCATTACCTTATACTGGGGCATCAAGCCTTCACAGGACCAAGACTCTCACTGATGTCTGACAAGGCCACCCTCTGCTATGTATGCAGCTGGAGCCATGGGAGCAAATACTGTTTTATAGTCAGTGACTTTATAATTTGAAACCAACTGTGAAAAATGTATTGATTTTCCTTTTTTTCTCTCTTTTTTCTTTTAAATTGAATATTTTATTTATTTACATTTCAGATGTTATCCCATTTCCCAATTCGCCCCCCTGAAACTCCCCCTCCTCCTATTGCTTTTATACCATTTTAATTACATGCAAATAGTCAAGGAACAAGCAAGAAAATAAACACAAATATTCAAAGAACAAACAAGGCAATAAACAGATTCCAATGATCACTCCTGTGATCAATGTTTCTAAGGGCTTAACAGGATGCCCAAAATATCTAAGGCAACTTCCTTGTCCTAGTCAAAAGTGATTTTCAAACCTGAAGCCTACTTCTATGTTTTAGCCTAAGATTTAGATTCCTTCCTGAAATTACTTTTTTGTTCTAGCCTAAGATTTAGATTCCTGCCTGAAATTACTTTTTTTGTTCTATCCTAATGTCAGATTCCTGCCTGAAGACCATTTCTTTGTTCTTGGTCAATGTCAGATTCCTGCCAAGCAGCCCCAAAAGATATCCATATCTTCCCCTTTTAATATCATAAAGAAGACTAAACCTGACTTAGGATGTTCTGACAAGAATATCTTTCTTACCCATCATGGAATATGTGTTATCAAATGCAATGCACTACTTTTTTAGGTTGGAAAGACTCTGTGCAGAATATTACTCATCTTTGGCTTGCCAGACTGTTAAATTTATAACTCTGTTTGGGGGTCCATTTACAGTTTCAAGTCATGTACTTTGGCTTTCAACATGTTGATGTTGTTAAAGACAAGCTTTAACATGATGGGCAGGAATAAAATTTTCCCAGGACAGAAAGGGCTAGCATGATCAAGATATATATGCCATTCTTGAAGCTTGACCAAAATGGAAATACTAATCTTGAGACACGTATAATTTTATCAGCAGTATCTGCAGAATCAATGCTCAGCAGAGCAGCAGTCTTTAAATTCATAAACTTACTATGCAAAATTAAAACATCCAGAGAGGTGTTAGAATTATGCAAAATACACTGCAATTGTCTTTAAACTTTTTCCTTATTATAATGACTGTCATTGCAAATTTTAGAAGTAACACAACTCCATTTGTATTTGGCCTGGAACTCGAGGTGGCTCCTTACTCTTAAACTCTGAACCTCCTTTCAATAATTTGAATAGGATAAAGAACATCAATCTGTTCTTCCAAATGCCTATCTAAATCCTCTTGTATACTCAACAAATCAGTAAAATATTTTTGCTAAATGATTAACAAAGGTAGCTGTCTTAACTTCTTGTGTCAAAGCAGTTGTAGAAGCAGTGGTGCTAGTAATTAATGTAATTAAAGCTATTATACCAGCATTAATCAAGCCCACTACCCTCTTGCTTCTGCTTAAAGCCTAACTCACTTCTCCCATTACTTACAAGTATTTTGTTTTTATTTTTCAGAAAACTAAGGTTCTGTAATACTCAGTGCAATAAAACAATAGCTGGTTAGTAGACCCCCATAATAGACATGCCAGGTTTCAACACTCTAACACAATTAGAAAGTGTATAATCAATGCGACTTACATTAAATACTGTAGAAGAAACAAAAGTAGGTTTAACTTGACAATTAAAAGAGCCTTAACACATGCACTAACACCTGTTTGAAATCCATACCTTGTCCCAACTTTATCTCTTGCTAACATACAATCATAGAGAACTGCGGCTAGTCTCTGAAAATGTCCAAAACCAGCCTTCCAAATGAAGTTATTTACAATATTAGATTAATTTCTAAAACAGTTCCTGATTGAATCTGAATAACTGATCACATTTTAGAAAAATACAAGAGTCAGTATAAATTTGCGTTTTGATTCTCTATCAACCAAGGTCTAAATCTTGAGGCAAGGCAGCTTGTTCCATCTGGGATATAGGTAAGCAAAGGTGGGTCACGAATGTATGTCCAATATAGCTTCCCTGTCACCATTGTCAGGGCACTGAGCAAGCTCACAAGTTATCATCGTCCTTTTTCCCAGTATCAGCATGTCTCACCAATCACTCTGGCAGCCACCAAGCTCCTTCACGACTCCTGCTGTATATGTAGTTGAGGATGGACTTGTCAGGCATCAATGGGAGAGGAGGGCCTTGGTCCTGTGAAGGCTGGATGCCCCAGTTTGGGGGTATTCAAGGGCAGGGAGGTGGCAATGGGTGGATGGTTGGTGCAACATTCTCATAGAAGTAGGAGGAGGGGGGAAGGAAAAAGGGATTTCTTGGGGGCAATGGGGAATGGAAATAACATCTGAAATGTAAATAAATAAAATATTCATTAATAATAATAAAAATAAACAGATAATAGAACTGTCTATTGCAGTTGAGATTTAAGACTTTTTTGTCAACAATTTAATATTACCTGTATTACTTAGATTCCTTATAATCCTCAAGGACAAGTTATTGTGAAAGAGACCTATGGAACTTTAGAACAATATCTTCATAAAATAAAAAAGGGGGAGGTATGTCCTCATATACCACAAATTTATTTATTTTCTTTTTATTTTAAATTACTAGAAAATTTGATGCCATGAATATTCTGCTGAGTGTCTATGGCACCCTACAACTAGGCATACTTATGCCTAGGTGAAAAGGAAGGATGCACTTACTGGCATATGGCCTGATCTCGATCAGGTATCTAATATGGGCAAGAGGGTAAGTTTGGGGGTTTTTTTTCCTCTTATTTTACTTGCCCTGTAAGTTGGAAATCTTCCCTCTCTTCTATACCTATTATCTTTAGCTTTGTTCTTCTCACTGTGCTCCAGAATTCCTTTAGAATGTAATAACTGAGTAGGGAGGCCTTCAGAGTATGTGAGATTGTTGCTATCTCCAGAATAGTTAACACTTATTCTTGCAAACATCATTGCTGTATTAGATAACTTCCTGGAATTGATTCGCCATATAATACTTAGAAAATGCTATTAGTACTGCCAATCACATCAGCCTTCCTTCAACCCAAATTGAGTTTGAGAATTATTTTCTCACACTATGATCAATCAATATATTTCCCTTCTAAATTTAAAAGTTTAACTGCATCACAGGGAAATGTCCTAGTGCTGGAGTTCAACCCAATGAGTCTAATGGAGACTGAAGATCTAGCAGCATCCCTTACACAAATCATATCTGTACTTAGGAATAGCTTACTCTTTATCTGGGTGTCTGATTCTCTATTAATCCCCTGCCTTAAATCCAGGTTTGCAATTTCACTTTATTAAACTAAATACTTAATAAAAATTAAAATTAAAAAGAATCAAGCTTTTATTTTGAAAAAACAATTATTTTGTACAAGTTTAAGACCTAAGCACAGATTACAACAGAGGAACACTGCATGATCCATATTAAGAACACTCTAATATTACCAATGCATCATGAAATTAATTTCTACAAGAATGCATACTTACAGATGATTATTTTTGAGAGTCTTCAATGTGCAGCTTTAGTACTCACTAATAGGTTAAATAATGTTACTATATTTTTCATCAAAACAGTTTAGAACAAAGCTGTTATACTTAAGCTGTCTTATTCTAACACTTTACAACTGGAACACGTGCCATCCAAATAGTGTACTAAATCTCTATATTACTGAGATAAGATTTGTGACATAACTTAATCATATATTCTAAAGTTTTAGTCTCTAATTACTTAACACCTCATTTTTGGCATGTGATAAGCCAGAGCAACAGCCTGGAGAGAGCGTAGTGTTACATAGCTTCTCTTTCCCTTATGCCTACTGTATGCACAGTAAACATGGTGAAGTAATTACTACTGTACAATGGGTGAGTGGATAAAAAGACACAGCATATTTTTATACTTAGAAAAGAAGAAAAAGATCTTATCAATTGATATGCAGTACATAAAGCTGGAGGACAATGAAAACGAAATAAGTAAAATATAGGAAGTGAAAAATTGCCATGATTCTACTTACATACTGAATCTCAAAAGAATTAAACGATGGGAAAACATTAGTGATTAAAAGCAGTTGGGGCAGTTAGAGGAGGAGAGTGATGAGGATCAAAAGATGCATGGTTGATGCCTTAAGTTTATTCTCTTCTCTGCCTTACTATATATACACCTTCCCTATATGATAACTGTATTTAATGGTGAAATATTTTATTCTAAGTATAAACTATTGTCCATAAAACTTTATAATTATATAAGGCAATATTTCTGTTGAGTAGCTAGCTACTGAAAAAGTACATCAATAAAATAACTCTTATTATATTGTTATACTCATAGATCAGCACCTTATCCAGTGATCATTAAAGAAGCTTCCTCCAACAATCTCATTTTATTGGTACTATCTTTTAGAGCAGTAACATTTGGTGTTACCTTAGGACTCTGGACTGTCTAGTCTCTGGTCCTTAGATACACACGCAGTGTCAGGTATGGGTTGTTTCTTATGGAGTTGGCCTTAAATCAAATCACACATGTTTGGCTACTCCTGCAAGTTCTGTGCCACTATTGCCCGAGTATATGTTGCAGGCAGGACAGATTGTAGCTCAAACGTTTTAAGATTGAGTAGCTTTTCATATTTCTCTTTTGATAGCCTGTAAAATGCCTTCCTGAAACAAAGAAACTAGAACGTAGGGGTGAAGTCTCCATGTAGGCACCAGCTCAACTTCTTTATGTTCCGTGAGGCATGTGGGTGTTGTTCTCAGCAATGGTGCCTCACTGTAATTTTATTTTTTGTTTTATTACTTATTCACTTTACATCCTTTTCACTGACTGTCTTCCAGGCACCTTTTCTCACAATCTTTCTCTCCTCCTCTAAGCAGGTGGAACTGCTGGGTATCCCCTCAAAACCTGGCACTTCAAGTCTCTCTGAGACTAGGTTCTTCCTCTCACATTGTGGGCAGACAAGGCAGCCCATGTAGAAGAACATATCCCATGCACAGGCAACTGCTTTTGGAATAGCCCCAGTTCCATTTGTTTGGGACCCACCTGAAGACGAAGCGACACATCTGCTCCATATGTCCAGTGAGGCCTAGATCAAGCCCAGATATGTTCTTTTATTAGCGGTTCAGTTTCTGAAAGCTACAATGGTCCAGATTAGGTGATTCTCTTGGTCTTCTTGTGGCATTCCTATCTCCCTCAGGGCCTGCAATTCTTACTCCTATTCTTCCATAAGATTCCCTAAGCTCCACCCACTACTTAGCTGTGGATGTCTGTATCTGTCTGAGTCAGCTGCTGGGTGGAGTCCCTCACAGGACAACTTGTTCCTGTCTGCAAGCATAACAGAGTATTGTTAATAGTGTTAAGGATTGGTGCTTACCCAATCAAGTTGGCCCAGTTGTTGGTTGACAATTCTTTCAGTTTCTGTTCCATCACATGTGCCTGCATTTTTTGTAGGCAGAATAAATTTTGGTTGAAAGTTTTGTGGGTGGGTTGATGTCTCTATTGCTCCACTGAGGATCCTGCCTAGCTACAGAACCTGAAGAGGCTCACTGACATTCGTATGCCTATATTCCTATGTAAAATTTATTGATTCCAGTTAAGTTTTTCCTATATTAAACAACACAGAGTGTATGGACACTGCCACAACCATTCATGCCAATGTAGATCTTTGACTATTGTGGAGCTTATTTTTGTCCAGTGTACACTTGATGCAGGTACTAAGATCGTAGGACATGAGCAGATACCCAAAATTATCCTGAGAAAATTGCATCACCACAATGAGGACTAAAGGTGTTGACAAAGGAGAAATGGTCAAACACAAGCAAGGTTTTTTTTTTTTTTTTAAAAAAAAAAAAAAAAACAACCAACTACAAAGCCTGTAATGAGAGGGGTCTCAAGACATTTTTATTTGTGTGTTTGTTTTGTATTGTCCCATTTATTTAAGAATCATGCTGGAAACTAGAAAGAGACTGGCTGTAATAATATCTGTCTCAAGAATTTAATTCTCTGGGTGTTTTCAACTCAGTTTAATGGGGTTGAACGGTTGTTCTCACTGTCATGTTTCAATGTCCTGATCAGGAATGTTACCATGACCTGTGCTCCTTAACTATGTCCATTATCTCTGAAACTTGCTAGGCATCTAAACACAAATTTTTTATTTTTGTTAATGTTTGTCTCACAAAACAAATGTGATATGAACAATTTATACATTACCTTCATTCATTGTCTTTTTTTTTTTTTTTTTTTTTTTTTTTTTTTTTTTTTTTTTGGTTTTTTGAGACAGGGTTTCTCTGTGTAGCCCTGGCTCTCCTGGAACTCACTCAGTAGACCAGGCTGGCCTCGAACTCAGAAATCCACCTTCCTCTGCCTCCCAAGTGCTGGGATTAAAGGCTTGGGCCACCACCACCCAGCCATTCATTGTCTTTATGTCTTAAAAGTCTTTTACTTTTATCATACATTCCAAGGTACTACATCAAAATCTTCAGTGATTTTATCCTAAAGTAGGATAACCATTCTACAATTATGTCTGTTGCAATTAGATACAAGAATGAATGAAAGTGCAACTTTTTACATATGTTCTTAGGAGCCAAACTGAGAAAATGATTTTCTAGTTCCCAAAGTATTTGTTATCTGGTTGGATAAGGTATTATATAACTTCCTCTGCAGGACATTTCATTCATGGTCCTCCTTACTTCTCTCCTATTGCGAATAGCAGTACTTGGCTTTATGATAGTTTTCATGGCATGTCTATTATCTGTTCTTTTGAGAGAAATCATCAGAGCTTTTACAGATGTTAAAGCAGAGTTACATAAATTCAAAGTCCAATGTCTTCCATAGCAAAAGTTGGTAGGCAATGATGGGTAAGATAATCTTGAAAACTTTCTCAACCTAAAACAGGCTATAAATACAAGATTGTTTGTGTGGAAATGACAGCTAAGAGCTGTGTTTGTGGATAGTACCCTAAGATAGGCATAACTTTCTGCTCTGTGACTGATAAAGTATCTTTCAGAGGTAGAGAGACTGTCATAGCCTGAAGGAAAGGGCCTTAGTTAAACATACTGTAACATAAACTTGCCATGTTAGCATTTGTGGTCATTGTTTTTCTTCCTGGAATTGCTCCTGCTTTATGTTGCTTGTCTTTAAACCATACTGAGAAAGCAAACATGCTTAATGGCATGGTATTAACCTGAAGCCCTCCCATATCTGTCTCTTGCATCTTCTTTTTGCCTTTTTGATAATCATCCTCACTCACCCAGCCATAGTTTACACATTGTCTAACCAGCTTGTTCTAGCAAGTTCTTATAGACATGGCAAATTAGGGTAGAAAAGTTTTATGTATACGTAGGTATCCTTTTCTTTCCATTCTGGGTTCTTCCTGGCTACAGCAAGGGACCTCGTCAGGTTCCACATCCCTACTACTGTGTGAATCAGCTAAGGTCACCCTCATTGACTCCTGGAACTCTCCCCACCCCAGGTTTTAAGCAAGTCCCTGAGCTTCCCCCATTCCCTCACTCACCAGCCATAGATCTGCATTCTATCTTCTGGCATTGTGGCTCTCTCTCCTGTCCTTCACTATACCTGACCCTGCCCCCTCCACTCATTCTGCTCCTTATCCCCTCCTCCATCAAGTTCCCTGGCTCCAACTGTCCCCTATGACTAGGATACTCCCCCTACTAAGCATCTACATCGAGACTAATCTCATACTATCTACAAGAACAGCAAGCGCTTTAACCCTTGACCTTAGATATAGTTCTGAAATCTTCATTTAAGAAAGCTAAAAACAAGGAAAGCCCAAGAAAGGATGTTCAGAATAACTTCAGTACATAGAGTGTCAGGAATCCCAAGCTTCGATTACTATATAAAAAATACTGTGAGTGAGATGCCTGCTGTGGTTTGCTTGAATTTGAATACTTGGGGCCTATTAATTTGCTTTGTTCAGAATTAGGAGGTGAGGCCTTGTTTGAAGAAGCATGTCTCAGGGGTCAGACTTTGAAGTCTCTGAAGACTTAGATCATTTTGGATGCTCTGTCTTAACTTTGAGCATTTTATTTGAGAGAAAACTTCCAGCTGTTCCTGCCACTATGTTTATTACTTGCTCCCATGCTACCTTCTATGACATTGATGGATGTCTATCACTCTGGAATCATAAGCTCTAAATAAACTCTTATTTCTATAAGTTTCCATGGCCATTGAATTTTGTCATAGCTATAGCAATACTCTGCAGAAATTCTGCTAAATTCAGTTAATTTCCCACCACAAATTTAATATATATACAAGCATGCCACAGCATGTGTATAGAGATTAGAATGACACTTGCCAGAGGTGTTTTGTCCTACCATGATTGGACTATGGACACTGAACTCAGATTGACAGGCAGGCATTATGAGGCCTTATACTTAGAATCATACACAGATTCATACACATATTCAGAGAAGTTGTGTTTACAAGATAGGAAATGAGGAAAGCTAGAAAACTGACAGGTAAAATTTTCTGGGGAACCATGGGGCCACAAAAGGACAAGGAAAGAGACAGAATACATACAATAAAAACATATATGAAATTACATCATGTTTACTAAACTTATGTTTACTAAACTTTAAACTAAAACTTTCACATGTATATTATACTATAGTATAGACTATATATAATATATATTAGACTATTTATAAACATATATAAACACATATAGTATTAGATTATATATATAAACTATGTAAATATATTTATACATATATACTTATATAAACATATCTAGACATACATATATACATATATATAAGTATATGTATATACATATATATGTGTGTGTATGTGTGTAAACACACACATACATGTGTGAGTACTTAAATTTTCAGTTGCAATAGTTGAGATAAAAATACTCCACTCCAAGAGAACATAGACCATCAACCAAAGCTCCTATGCCAAGCATAAGAAACTTTATTTTAGGTTGTGAATTAAAGAACTTCAAGAGAACACAAAAAAGTAGGTTATTCCTGTTTCTTTGTGGTTCTAGAAAAGGAAAATAATATCATATTGCTGAAGACACTATACACTTTGGAGAAAGGACTCATAGAAATTCTTTTGGATTTGACCTAGAAGGCTTCTCATTAAGAGCTAGCAGTCACAGTATCAGAAGCAACTATGTAACTATTAAGGATATGGAAGTAGTCAAGTGTCCTACCCAGCTGCATCCAGTCCTACCTACTGACTATATCAGTAACCAAAATATCAGTAAATAAACATAAGGACAAAAGCTTGATTTGATATTATGTGCTGAAATTGTAATACTTTGGAAACTGAAATCAGATATGCTCCAATTTAAAGTAAATCTGCACTACATAAATATGATCTTGTCATTTAAAACACACATGTGTTAAAAATAGACAATGCACATGAATATATAAGTAGATTCATAGATAGATCATATATATGATGTACATATCTATGTATATATACATATATAGATAGAGATATGTATATATGTATACATATCTATATGTATACATATATCTATATATACATGTATCTATAGATATAAATGTGTATATACACACACACACACACACACACACACACACATATATATATATATATATATATATATATATATATATTAGGATATCAACTATTTTTGGAATTGCTTAGGTCTTGTTTATGCAGCCATATTATTAATATTTCATAGGTATATACGAAGAAGACACACTCTTACAGTAAACTTCATAGGCTTCAGGCTCTTACAATCCTTGATCTATTTTTTTCTAAATTAGGCTTGTATCCTAGATACAGAAGTTGTGTTTCAGGCATGTAAGTAACGTTTTGCCTTTCTACTAGGTACAGATTTTGGAATGGTCCCCTATTGCTGCAAAGAAAAACTGCCCTTATGAGTTATGCAAGGTCTACTTATCTATGTTTGCAGGGAGAAGTATATCAAATGCAGATTGGTATTATGCTGGTTTGGGGACATTGCAGTAGTAGGTTCTTCTTTGAGATCTTTATTTTCACTAGCCATATGTTTGATTGGTTAGTGTGGTTGGATAGGTATAAAGATCAGAGTTTCTGTTCTGTTAAGTTGGCTTTAAATCCATTTATACAGCTAAAATTTACTCACTAGGAAGCACACATACTGGGGGATCCCTTGGTAGGGTACCATTCCCCCTTTTTAATTTTTTCAAATTGACATTTAATGGTTTGGTGTGCCCTTTCTACTATACCTTGGCCCTGTGGATTATATGGAATACCCGTTTTATGTAGTATTCCCAATTTTTCACAAAATTGGTGGGAACTGGAGCTTGTATAACTTGGGCCATTGTCAGTTTTTATCTGTTTAGGCACACCCAATACAGCGATTGTAGCAAGCATATGAGCAATCACATGCTTGCTTGCTTCTCCAGTTTGTAATGTTGCATAAATGAAACTACTGTATGTGTCTACACATACATGTATATATTTTTGCTTGCCAAATTCATTATAATGAGTAACATCCATTTGCCAGATACTGTTTGGTATCAGTCCCTTTGGATTTACACCCAAATGAGGAACTGGTAAAAGTTTAACACATGATTGACATTGTTTGACAATTTGTCTAGCTTGTTCTCTGGTAATTTTAAGCATACCTTTTTAAGTTTTAGAATTAAGGTGATGTAACTCATGAGCCTTTATGGCCTTATCTAAGTTAGATTGCGAATCTGATAAAGTAACTGCAGCTATTCGAGTAGCTAGGTCTGCCTTGGTATTTCCTTCAGAGAGAGGACCTGGTAGCCCAGTGTGGGCTCTCAGGTGTCCTATAAAGAATTTACACTTTCTCCTCAGAATTAATTGTTGGCACTGTAAAAACAAATCAGCTGCTTCTGAGGAATGCTTTATTTGTGCAGCAGTTTCTAGCAGAGGGATAGACTGAGCTATATATGAGCTATCTGTATAAATATTAATAGTTTGATTTGGAAATGCTTGAAACACCGCAATAACAGCATGTAATTCAACCAATTGAGCTGATACAGATGATGTAGTAAAAGAGATTACTTGATCTTTAAAGGCATAAGCAGCTGTTCCTGATGAGGAACCATCAGTGAAAACTAGCAATGCTGCCTTGATAGGTTCATGTGCAGTACGAGATGGAAAAACAAATTCATGATGATTACAAAACTGAACCAATTTATCTGGTGGATAATGGTTATCTATCTGACCAGCAAATGAAGCACATGCAATAGGCCAGACTTCAGAATTCTGCATAAGCCAATCAACCTGATGCCTTGTATAGGGCTGTACTATGATATCAGGATCTTTTCCAAAATATTTTTGACTGTTATCTCTGCCTAACATAATTATATCTGCTATAGCTACATAGTATGGATTAAGAACTTTCTTGGGGGATGAGGGAAGATGAACCCATAATATGGGTGCAGTTTGCCAAAAAACTGCAGTAGGAGTTAATTTTGTGTTAAAAATAAGAAAATATAAAGGCTTAGAATAATTAATATGAGTTACAAATTGAGATGAAATAGCATCCTCTACCTTCTGTAAGGCTTTTCTACCCTCCTCTGTTAGAGCCCTGCCAGATTTAGGGTCAGGATCTCCCTTGAGAATATCAAATAGAGGCTTCAATTCTCCTGTTGTAAGTTTTAAATATGGTCTTAGCCAATTAATGTCTCCCAGTAGTTTTTGAAAATCATTAAGTGTCTTAAGGGAATCAGTCCTCAGTGTGGCTTTACTATTAATAATACGTGGACCATTAATCTGAAATCCTAAATAGGTATATGGGTCTTGTAATTGCACCTTTTCTGGTGCTATTTGTAACCCTGCAGTCTGTAAAGCTGTTCTAAGATCATCAAAGCACTGGAGTACCTGTTTTCCATCTTTTCCAGCTATCAAAATATCATCCATGAAATGAATCATGTAAATTTGCTTCCACATGTTTCTAACACCCTCTATGGCAGAAGCCACAAACTTTTGGCACAAGGTAGGACTGTTAGCCATACCCTGAGGCAAGACCTTCCATTTATATCTTTTCATAGGTTCCCTAAAGTTTATAGAGGGAACACTGAAAGCAAAACGTTTTCTATCATTAGGATGCAAGGGGATAGTAAAAAAAACAGTCTTTTAAATCTATAACTATTTTATAATAACCTAAAGATATGGCCACCGGTGTGGGCAGCCCAGGTTGTAAGGCTCCCATTTTAATCATGGTTGCATTAACAGCCCTCAAGTCTTGCAACAATCTCCACTTTCCTGACTTTTTCCTAATGACAAATATTGGGGTGTTCCAGGGAGAGTTACTCTCTTCTAAATGTCCTGCCTGTAATTGCTCCTGTACTAGCAACTGGGCAGCTTGTAATTTTTCGGTGTTTAGGGACCACTGATCCACCCAGACGGGCGAGTCCCCTTTCCAGGTGATGGGATCTGCACAATGTCCTAGGGGTGCAGCTGAATCAGTAGCCCCCATCAAAAATACCCCAAGCCTTTTCTTTCATTGTTACCATAAACCTCAGTAGGGTGAATAATTTCATCTTCACCTTTTCCTAATCCTTTGTCTGGGGAAAGCTCAGAGTTTAACATTTGAGCCATGATTATTTCATTAGGGCTGCACATAATCAATCCCAACTGGGATAACAGATCTCTGCCCCAGAGATTAATGGGAAGGCCTGAGATGACATAGGGTTGTATATTTCCTGTATTTCCTTCTTTAATCTTTCCACGTTAGCACCTTAGAGCTTTGTAGTGGATTTTGACTTTGGCCAATACCCCTTAAATTGGTTAAGGTTGGGGTCAGAGGCCAGGTAGCAGGCCAATCACCTTGTTTTAGGATAGTCACATCAGCTCCTGTGTCAACCAAGCCTTGAAATGCCTTTCCATCTAGCCAAATTGTCATCATAGGTTTTTGTTTAACTATAGGCTGTACCCAGTATGCATCAGAGGAACCAAAACCTTGATCCCCTCTTTAGGATTCTTATATTTGTGATTAGTAGGGTACAATGGAAGTAACAATAGTTGAGCTATCCTCTTTCCTGTAGGAATGGTGACTATGTTCTGAATTACCTGTGCCATTACCTTAATCTCACCCTGATAATCATTATCTATAACTCCAGGAAAAATTTGTAGTCCCTGCATAGTAGTACTGCTTCTTCCCACTATCAGGCCAAACACATTTGGGTAAAGCGGTCCAAACAGTCCAGTGGGTAAGGCCTGAGGTCCCATTTCTGGGGTTAATACTGTGTGGGTGGCAGAACTGAGGTCTAGTCCTGCGCTTCCTGGTGTTGCTCGACTAAGTTCAGAAAGGGATTGGTGTTCGCTGGTAGGACACTGACTGCTCCATAAGCCTGTTTTGGCTTGCGTCGGTTCGGGGCCTGGAGCTGGCCCCTGTTCCTGTTTCCCTGATTATGGGAAAGGGTATTACCTTGTGCGTCTTGTTTAGACCTACAATCAATAGCCCAATGCCTTCCATGTTTGCAAATTGGGCAGAGCCCAGGCTATTTTCTGGGCTGTCTCTGGCTTAACTCATTTTCTACTTTGCAATCTCTTGCAAAGTGTCCAGGCTTACCACATTTAAAACATGCCTTTCTGTCTTTACTTGCCAAAAAATCTCTTACTGATTTTCCTTGCATAGCAGCCATCATAGCTAAGCCCTGTTGGTAAGAGGGACCTATGTCAGAACAAAGTCTGATGTACCCCGTAAGGTCTGTCTTTTTCCTATAAGGTCTAATGGCTGCTTGGCAGGCAGGATTAGCATTTTCATATGCAAGTTGTTTCACATAATCTACACCTGCCTCTGCATTACCAAAAATCCTTCCTTCTGTTGTCATTAATCTATGAACAAAGTCAGAAAGTCGCTCATCAGGCCCTTGCCTGACTGTTTTTAAAGATACACCAGGGTCTCCCTTTACTGGAAGTTTATGCCAAGCCTTCATGGCTGCATTTTGAATTTGAGCAAATAAACCTGGGTCATATTGCATCTGGTTATCACTAGAAGCAAATTGCCCTTCTCCTACTAAGGCATCAAAGGACCAACCATTACCTGCCTGAATATTTCTCCTAGCTGTTTCTTTGCAATTCTCATGATACTCTGATTTCCAAATTAAATAGTCTCCACCAGTAAGAACTGCTCTCGCTAACGTATTCCAATCACTAGGAGTTAGCCACTTCTCTGCGGCAGAGTCTAAAATTGCAAGAGTAAAAGGAGCAGTGGCAACCATATTGAGATACTGCATTTTTTAATTCCTTAATAATTTGAAAATTAAAACCTGTGTGATGTCTCCAAGCAACTCCTTGATTGTCTCTAGTCTCAGATACAGGGAAAGCCTCAGCCTTTCTCCCCTCTGGCTGATCTGTGGCTAATCTTAAACTAGGTGATAGGGACTGCCTTTGGATTCCTGGTTGAGGAATGCAAGGAGCCAGGGGATTTTTACAGTTTACCTCTTGAGACATCTTTCCTGTCTTTAATTTTTGTAGCTGATTAATTAAGTCCTGATACTCTTTTTCTAGCTCTATTTGTTGTTTAAGAACAGATATTTTTTCCTGTAACTCCCTTATGGGATCTATAACCACCATCTCCATTGGGGGAGCACTTGGAGGTGGAGGTGCATAGGGAGGGGGCATTTCAGCGTCATAAAATTTGACTTCCTCTTCCTCAGCACAATCTGGCTCTGACAAATTGTCATCAACCTTTGGTTGTATTTTGGATTCTAACTTACGCTTCCTTTTATTTTGAACAAAAAAGACAGCATTCAAGAACAAAAGCAGAAAATTAACACATGTGAGCAGCAAACAACAAAACCAAAACAGAGAGCTGAATTCAGGCTGACTAATTTCTTGTCCCATTTTCATTACCTTTCTCGAAGCAAACCAAAACAGAGAGTTGGATTCAGGTTGACTAATTTCTTGTCCCATTTCCTTACCTTTCTAGACGAGGCAGATTCCTGCGACAATCAACAGATCCTTCTTCCAGTAAGGTCCTTCACTGGGTCTCTCGTTCTTGCTGCCCCACGTTCAGGCACCAAAATAATGTTGGGGACCACACTAGCCCCAAGTTAGGGCAGCCAAAATAAATGTTGCAGCCCAGGCAAAATGTTGAGGCCCGGGCGGACCCACGTTAGGGCGGCCACTGTATCCTGGCCCAAGCTGCTGCTCAGGTCTGCAGGTTGGGGTTCAGCAAGAGCGAGGGTGAGGGCAGATTCTACCTAATGTCTGATGTGTATGAATCTCTCTCTCTCTGCTCTGATGTCTGGTTCTGTCTTCTATAGTCTGATTCTAAGCCACGCCTCTAAGTTACACCTTTAATCATGCCCTTAGGTCTTGTCTCTAACTCTGATCTCTATACTTCTAAGTCACACACCTTTAATCTCACACACCTTTAATCTTACACACCTTTAATCTCAAGGTATCTAAACCAAGATTATCGGAGTGTTCTCATCTGTTGTAGGCTATTGTAATTCAAGTCTCATGTCAGGATATATGGCTCAAGATAGCTGCAAAGCTGATAGCCGCTTTCTGCTAAAAGTCGGCCCCCAACATTTATTCCTCCAAGTCCAGTATCCGAATAATGTGTTTTGCAATAGAGCCTTAATTGCAAGTTTCTGAAGGCAAACAATGGCAATAGTGACATCTTACATTGTCTTGATAATCTCTTGGAACACCTGATAAACAGCTGGATGAGAAGCTTCCCATGCCTGTCACTATTTTGTTACAAAGTTTTGGGTATTCTAGAGAGTACTTTCACCCAGGTGGTACTACTCCACTAAACTGCACTAAATTTTCCTTTTCCTCACTTTTGACCCTATCTCTCTTTCTGTCTCTCTCCCTCTTTCTATCTCCATCTCTGTCACACACTCTCTCTCACACACACACATACAAACATAAACATACAGTCATACACACCCAATGTACTTTTTAAGAATATTTATAAAATAAAATAAATTAAATAAAAATGTTTATAAGGCATTATAAAATTTCCTTAGTTTTATCTTAGTATTATTTATCCCTTTATCCTCTATATATCATTCTTCCTCCCTATTCCATAGTTAAGACCCCAGTATTATATTATTAACTTTGCTCCCTTTAAGCATCCTTTCTCTCTCTCTCTGTCTCTCTGTCTCTCTGTCTCTCTCTCTCTCTATATATATATATATATATATATATATGTATATATATACATATATACATATATATATATATAGAGAGAGAGAGAGACATATATATACATATATATATACATACATATATATATGTATATATATATATATATATATATATATATAGAGAGAGAGAGAGATAGAGAGAGAGAGAGAGAAAGAGAGAGAGAGAGACAGAGAAAGAAAGAGGGATAGATGAAATACCATGGGACTCTATCAAAAAAAAATCCATGGGCAAGTAAAGACTGATGAGAGAGGTAGAAATCGTTTTTCCCAGTGATAATCCACATAAATGGTTATCTAACTTTGCGTAATCAACATTTAAAAATGTGTACTCACAACCACCACCGAATAGACAAGCTGGTTGTATTTATATATTTATGCTCATATATATGTATATGTATATAAAAATAGTAATTAAAGAGAAAGGCCAAGAATGTGAAAAAGAGGGAAGGGTCACTCTATAAAGGTAAATTATGTAATTATAATTAAATAAATAAGAAAGACAAACATTAAGTATTATAAACAATTTAGAAATTAATTGAAAAAGTACTTAATTAGAAGAAACTTAAATTGTGATGTAAATGTTATTTAAGATACATAATTGTCTACATTTATGATGAGTTATATTTTTGAAGTTCACAGGCATGTGCTCTCAGTTGACACGAGAACATTCATAGTATTGAGTTTTGTAGTGAAGGTATAAGCTAGAACTGGGAGAATTGGAGACTGAATATGAGCAAGATAATTCTGTTGAATCTAAAATAATAAAATTATTTAAAAAGATATTCATGTAAACAAACTGATACATGATCTAAAGCTTTAGAATGTTATGAAAATATTTTATCATAAAGACTATCTTTCAGAGGGTTTGTGGCCCCCATGGGGAGAGCAAAAATACCAACCAACCATAGCTCCCAGGGTCTAAATCACCAGCCTGATAGCACAAAGGGAGGGACCCATGGCTCCAGATGTATAAGTAGGTGAGGATGGCCTTGTCAGGCAAAGGAGGGAGAGGAGGTGCTTGGTCCCATGAAGACTGGATGCCCCAGTGTGGAGGCATTCCAGGGTGGGGAGGTGGGAGTGGGTGGATGGGTGGGGGCATATCTTCATAGATGCAAAAGGAGGGGTATGGGATGGGGTTCTTGGGGGGGATGGGGAAAGGGGATAACATCTGAAATTTAAATAAAATATCCAGTAAAAAAAAAGACCATCTTTCAGAAACTCATTATTTGCCAGATTTTTCTAGCAAATATATAATCATTTAATCTCTGGTTATAAGTTTAGTCTTTCCTTGACATATTTTCTTTACCATACTACCATTTTTTTTATGTCTAGAAAAATCTTTTCTAATTTCTGTTATCCTTAATGACACAATACTCCAAATTTAAATTAGTATATTCCTTTGAGTAAGACCTTATAACAATTCTCTTTAAACTATTCCACAAAATAGAAACAGAAGGAATAGTACCCAATTTGTCCTATGAAGCTACAATCACACTCATACCTAAACCTCACAAAGACCCAACAAAGAAAGAGAACTTCAGACAAATCTCCCTTATGGATATCAATGCAAAAATACTCAATAAAATTTTTGCAGAAAGAATCCAAGAACAC
This sequence comes from Arvicanthis niloticus, assembly GCF_011762505.2. NCBI lineage: Eukaryota > Metazoa > Chordata > Mammalia > Rodentia > Muridae > Arvicanthis > Arvicanthis niloticus. The sequence goes on from NC_047673.1 coordinate 41,907,697, forward strand.
ATCAAAACAATCATCTATCATGATTAAGTAGGCATTATCCCAGGAAATCAGGGATGGTTCAATATTCAGAAATCCACCAATGTAATCCACTATATAAACAAACTCAAAGAAAAAAAAAAAACACATGTTCATCTCACTAGATGCTGAGAAAGCATTTTACAAAATACAACATGTCTTCATGTTAAAAGTCTTGCAAAGATAAGGAATTCAAGGCCCATACCTAAACATAGTAAAAGCAATATACAGCAAGCCAGTAGCCAACATCAAACTAGATGGAGAGAAACTTGAAGCCATCCCACTAAAATCAGGGACTAGACAAGGCTGCCCACTCTCTCTCTACCTATTCAATATAGTACTGGAGGTCCCAGCCAGAGCAATTAGACAACAAAAAGAAGTCAAAGAATACAAATAGGAAAAGAAGAAGTCAAAATATCACTATTTTCAGATGATATGATAGTATGCTTAAGTGACCCCAAACTTCCACCAGAGAACTCCTAAATCTGATAAAAACAAAAACAACAACAACAACAAAAAAAACAACCTTCAGTAAAGTGGCTGGTTATAAAATCAACTCAAACAAATCAGTAGCCTTCCTCTACTTGAAAGATAAACAGGTTGAGAATAAAATTAGGGAAATGACACCCTTCACAATAGTCACAGACAATGTAAACTATCTTGGTGTGACTCTATCCAAGCAAGGGAAAGATCTTTATGTCAAGAACTTCCAGTCTCTGAAGAAAGAAATTGAAGAAGGTCTCAGAAGATGCAAAGATTCCCCATGCTCATGGATTGGCAGGTTAATATAGTAAAAATGGCCATCTTGCCAAAAGCAATCTACAGATTCAATGCAATCCCCATCAAAATTCCAACACAATTCTTCAGAGTTAGAAAAAGAAATTCTCAAATTCACTTGAAATAACAAAATACCCAGGATAGCAAAAACTGTCTTAAAAAATAAAAGAACTTCTGGAGGAATCACCATACTGACCTCAAGCTGTACTACAGAGCAATAGTGATGAAAACTGCATGGTGTTGGTTCAAAGACAGGGAGAAAGATCAATGAAATAGAATTGAAGAAGCAGAAATGAACCCACATACTTATGGTCACTTGATCTTTGACAAAGGAGCTAAAACTGTCCACTGGAAAAAGGATAGCATTTTCAACAAATGGTGCTGGTTCAACTGGAGGACAACATGTAGAAGAATGCAAATAGATCCATTCTTTTCTCCTTGTACAAAGTTCAAGTCCCTGAGGATAAAGGACCTCCACATAAAAACAGATACCCTGAAACAAATACAAGAGAAGGTGGGAAAGAACCTGGAATACTTGGGCACAGGGGAAAAGTTCCTGAACAGAACACCAATGACTTATGCTCTAAGATCAAGAATTGACAAATGGGACCTCATAAAATTGCAAAGTTTCTGTAAGGCAAATGACACTGTTAATAGGACCAAATGGGAACCAATAGATTGGGAAAAGATCTTTACCAATCTCACATTTGATAGAGGGCTAATATCCAATATATACAAAGAACTCAAGAAATTAAACTCCAGACAACCAAATAACCCTAATTAAAAATGGGGTAGAGAGCTAAACAAAAAATTCTCAACTGAGGAAACTCGAATGGCCGAGAAGCACCTAAAAAATTGTTCCCCATTCTTAGTCATCAGAGAAATGCAAATCAAAACAATTCTGAGATTCCACCTTATTCCAGTCAGAATGGCTAAGATCAAAAACTCAGGTGATAGTAGATGCTGGCAAGGATGTGGAGAAAGAGGAACACTTCTCCATTGTTGGTGGGATGCAAGATGGTGCAACCACTTTGGAAATCAGTTCTGGCAGTTCCTCAGAAAATTGGACATAGCATTATCTGAGGACCCTGCTATACCACTTCTGGGCATATACCCAAAAGATGTTTTAACATATAACAAGGACATATGCTCCACTAAGTTCATAGCAGCTTTTTATATATAATGGCCAGAAGCTTGAAAGAACCCAGATGTCCTTCAACAGAGGAATGGATACAAAAAATGTGGTATATTTACACAATGGAGTATTACTCAGCTATTAAAAACAATGAATTTGAGAAAATCTTAGGTAAATGGATGGAACGAGAAACTCTCATCCTGAGTTAGGTAACCCAATCACAAAAGAACACTCATTGTATTTACTTACTCATAAGCAGATATTAGCCCAGAAGCTTGAAATACCTAAGATTCATTTTACAGGCCACATGAAGCTCATGAAGAAGGAAGACCAAGCGTGGGTGCTTCAGTCCTTAGAAGGAGTAACAAAATACTCAAGGAAGGAAATATGGAGACATAGTATAGGACAGAAACTGAAGGATAGTCCAACTGGTGTCTATTCTACCTGGGTATCCATCCCATGTGCAGTCATCAATGGTAAAAGCTGATTTGGAAGTCAGAAAGTGCATGCTGACAGGAGCCTAATATAGCTGTTTCCTTAGAGGTCTGCCAGAGTGTGACATATTAAGAAGCAGATGCTCACAGCTAACCATTGAATTTATAAAGGGGTTCCCAATGGAAGATTTAAAGTGAAGACTGAAGGAGCTGAAAGCGTTTGTGGCCTCATGAGGAGAGCAACAATACCAACCAACCAGAGCTCCCAGAGTCTAAACCACCAGCCTGGGAGCACTTAGGGAGAGACCCATGGCTCCAGCTGCATATGTAAGGGAGTATGGCCCTGTTGGGCATATGTGTGAGAGGAGATCCTTGATCCCATGAAGGCTGGAAGTAGTGTGTGTGGAATTCAAGGATGGGGAAGTGGGAGTGTCGGGGTAGGTAGTGGCACATGTTCATTGAAGCAGGAGGAGGGGCAATGGAATAGGGGGTCCTTGGGCAAGGGGGCATGGGGAAAGTGGATAAGATCTGAATTGTAAATAAAATATCCAATAAAAAATAAATTAATTAAAATAGTGTTAAAAAAGTAAATCAATTAGTATATTACTTGTATTACAAGACTGTAGTCTGTCTTTTTGCTTCTTATTTCTAGGTCAGATTATAAGCATAAATGCATTAATATTTTAGTTCAAGTATATCATCCTTAAAACATTCTATAACTTCATTCTTGTTGTGATGAAATACACTCTTAAAAGCAATATGGGAGAGAGGACCCTGACCTGTGCTTTAGAGCAAGGTGTGCTTTCAGGGAAGATGCAATTCTGACTCCTATCACCCACCATCAGAAAGTACCCAGCTGCTTATAACTTCAGCTATGAGAGATCTGGTATCTTCTAGATTCTGCTAGCACTTTTACTCCCACATACTCATATCACTGCACATACACATAATTAAAAATAATATGTCATTTAAAACATAAAAAAGAAACATCAAAAATTAGTTAATTCAACTTGTAATTACAAATTACAGTCTATCATTGAATAGAAGTCAATACGAGAACTTAAAGGTCTAATCATGACTCATCTACAGTCAAGAGAAGAGAGAGTGAGCACCCATGTTCCCTGTTATCTTTGTTATCAGTAGCTACCTTTGTTTGCTTATGCAGTTCAAGAACACTTGTACAGGGCTTGGTGTGACCCACATTGTGTTAGGACTTTCCACATCAAATAGACCAAGACCAGGCCACACAGACATAACCAGAGACCAACTTTATTTTCATAAATTTTATTAGTCATTTTATTTTATTTATTTATATTTGAAAGGTTATCCTTCTTCCCCCTTTCCCTCAGCAAACACCCTATCTCATCCTACCTACCACCTCAATGAGGTTGTTCCCCCACCCACTCATTCCACCTTTCCGCACTAACATTCCTTTACACTGGAGCATTGAGCCTTCACTGGACCAAGGGTCTCTCCTCCCACTGATGCCAGATAAGACAATTATCTGCTACAGTTGCAGCTGGAGCCATGGGTCCCTCCATGTGTACTCTTTGGTTGGTGGTTTAGACCCTGGTAGCTCTGGGGATTGGGGATGAGTTGGTTGATTGGTATTGCTGTTCTTCTTATGGGATTGCAAACTCCTTCAGCTCCTGCAGTCTTTCCCCTAACTCCTCCACTGGGGTCCCCATTCCCCATGATGGTTGGCTGTGAACCTCTTCATCATTTATTGGTCAGGCTCTGGTGGAGCCAGTCAGAGGACAGGATACTCTCAGTGTTTCTTGGCATAAGCAATAGTGTCTGGGTTTAGTGATATTCTTTCAATTGGGGATCTTTCCATGACTTCCTGGGCGTGGCAAGTTGAAATTTAAAACTATTCACCAGAGGTGGCTTCTCACTGAGATGACAATTATAGCTGGAAAGACTAGAAAACAGTGAGGATTGGTTGATGACTGTGATGTGAGTTTAATCTTTGGCATTTATTGGCTGACTCATTTGTTAACTCACTGCTTTGAGGATATAATGTTATGACTTTTTATGCCTTTCAATCTCATAGAAAAACTATAAGGCTCAGAGTTCCTTCCTCTAAAAGCAAATTAAGAATTGATAAATTGATGTTATATTTATATGCATACTTGCTGATATATCAATAGCAAATTATATTTGACAAAGAGCTTTAATATATACATACACATTAAGACCTGCTTTTATATATAAGATATTAAAGTATTAAATATTCTACATTTTTATTAAAACTGGCTAAATTTAATTATCTATGATACCATAAACTATAATAATAATTAGATCTTATTATTTGAATGGTATATTATCATTAGAAATAACTCAGTCTCTAATACCTTTAGAATACTTTTATGAGAAGGCAAACAGTTGTTTGAACATAACATTTACTTGCATGCTTGTTGTCTAGTATGTTAGTGCAAGCAAATTGTAAATGAAGCTAAAATAGAAAATTCTAGTATTAATGTAAGAAATCTATGGTATAGCCTCTATTTAGTCATTTGCAAGACATAAGTTAAGTTTGTTACAGTTGCCCTTATCTGTCTGTCTCTGTAGAGAGATTCTCTCAAAAGAATGAAGAAACAACTTACCTTTGGGTATTTTCTGTTCTAAATTCCACGTGATCTTGACCAAACATCTTTCATTGTCCATGTGATAGCAACAGTTATCAAAATATGGCCAGATTTTTTTTTCTGAAAGATTTTGCTTAGTTTGTTGTAAAATGTGTGTTTGTAGCTCAGGATAGTTACATGTCTATCCAAACATCAGTAATAATGGAAAGTTAGCAGAATGACAGCAAACATCAGTTTTGTATTTTTAAGGCTACTGTCAGTAACTTTATTACAAAGAGACTTCTTGAATGACCGAGTCTGATTTTGTCCCCCAAGCAGCCAGTCTTTTCTGTAATAAGTTAATATGTATTTTGCAACCTTTTATGAGTTTGAGAAATAACAATTCATTAATGACAGATAAAACCTAAAGAGTAAGTCACTTGGCCTCTCTTATATGAATTATATCTTCAATAGAATTGTTGAAAAGATTACTATAGCCACGGTCCCTTAAAGGCTGAAAGTGAATTCTCTATAAATCTTTTTTCAGAGTTTCTATTTCATTGCTGCTGCACATACTTGAAGAAAATATTTATGTTCAGGTCTGCAAGTGTTTTCCTACTTTTAGCTTATGCCATAAATCCCAACTTGTACATCTGGCTTTATCAGTTAGTGACATAAAGCAATATTCATTGTAACTTCAGGAATTTGCCCTTCTCCCCCAGAACTTCATATTTACTTTCATATCGAAACATATTGAACTTTGCTCATAGTACTTCAGGTTTCTTGATAGATGGATATTTCTGTGAAGCTTAACATGAAAGGTGGCTTAGTTAAATCAAGACCCATACTATTTTCTTCAAAATATCTAACACATCACTTGTCCAATAAATATTGGCCTGACTTCAAAGTCTAGAGTTGCTGATCTACTTCCATTTTATCATTGATGCTTTTTGTCACACTCAAAACTTAAGATATTTCCTTGCTTCACTGAGCAGCTTGAATACTTTCAGTTGGATTGCTGTGTGGCCTTGCTTATTTTAGAGATCAGTAAGTGTGCTAATGGAAAGCTTACCTTATTGCTTTTAGTAAATTTTTAAAACTTCTTTTAAAAAAGAGAGATTTAAAAATTGCAGGGGCTGTTATTTCTAAAGAAGAAAATAGTATCAGAGTGAGAATAAATATAAATTGTGAACACCCAGTTACTATCATGATACTCTGACTGCTGGTTGCCACATTTAGTCTCTAGAGAAGACACCAAAGGAAATCTTCATTAACTTGATACAAATTTAAGCAAAAATAATCTCTTTTGTTCAAAGTAGACAGCATATTTTCTACATGTATCTCTAAAGAAAAATGAGAGGAATGCACAAGCCCTCAATATGATGAAATGTTATAGAAATGTAAAATTCACTTAATTGTAAAATTATTAGCAAAAAATTAGACACTGTAATTTATTCACTATGAATGTAAAATTTGGAGAATATAAGAAAAGGCATGGTATGAATTTTAAAGATGCATTGCCTTTAGACTTTGGGACCACATGGTGCATAAGCATCCCTCCTCCATAAAAATACATCATATATATTTCTAGATTGATCTTTTTTCTCTTTATTCTCTAAATAATTATTTTTTATTCACTTTACACCTGGATCACAGCCCTCTCCCACCTATCTTCCAACTCTACAGATCTCTCTGCCTATTGATCCCCCTCTTTCTTCTCAAAGAAGGGGATCCCCGCCTTGGCTAGCCCCCATGTAGTCCCAGCAGGACTAAGCACATCATCTCCTACTGAGGACAGACCAGGTAGTTCAGGTTGTGGCAAGTGAATCCAATGGCAAAGAACAGAAATCAAGACAGCCCCTCTTCCACTTTAAGGGCACCCACCTAAAGATTAAGTTGTATATTTGCCACAAATCTGTTGCGTGTCTAGATCCGTCATGCTCCTTGGTTGGTAGCCTAGGCTGTGTGAGCCCCCAACCTGGTTGGTTGATTCTGTAAGCTTTCTTGTGCTGTCCTTGACACCTCTGGCTTGCTCACCTCTATCATCAATGCATCTATAAGACTCTTGAGCTCTGTCTGATGTTTGACTATGCATCTCTGCCTCTGTTTCAACCTGATTCTAGATAAAGCATCTCTAGGATTCTCTCTCCAAGTATAACAGAGTATAGTATCATTAATAGTGTTAGTGATTGGCTTTCTCACATGTGATGGGTCTCAATTTAGGGTAGTCACTGGTTGGCTGTTTCCTTTAGTCTCTGCTCCATCTTTATCTGTGCACATCTTTTGTGCAAGACAAATTTTGGGCTGAGGGTTTTTTAGGTGGAATATCCCCTTTCCTCCTTTGAAAGTCCTACTTGGCTACAGGAGGTAGCTTACTCAGTCTCTATATTCTAGTTGTTAGGAGTTGTTGAGTATATTCTTCTTTTAAAATACAATATATGACAAAATAAAAACTAACACATCAGAAGAGAACAAAATACATAAACACAAGAAAACTCATTTAACAGAAGGCATTAGAAGCAGAGACCCACTTGTTCACATAATATGATAATCCCACAAAAACATTAAACTGGAAGTTATAATTTGCATTCAAAAACACAAGAGTTAAAAAAGAATCTTAAGTCAAATCATACACTGATTAGTTACTTCCACAATCTTTGTGCCATCATATTTTCAAGCAAGATAAATGGAAGGTCAAAGGTTTCATGGCCAAGTAGGTATTTATTCTTCTCTTTGGTAGCCTGCAAAATACACTTCCTTACCCAAAGACACTTGAATACTATCCTGAAGGTTCTATGCAAACATCAGTTCACTCTTTCCACATTTAATGAGTTGTGATTGTTTCATCCTCAGCAATGGGATTGTGCAGTCAGTTTGTGAATAACAACATGGTATCTTAACAATTTGAGACTTTTGTTTGGGACTTCTCATGGGACCCTCTCTGGCAAGAAACTCAATTAGATATAACCAAAATCTAGAATAGGAGGTTTCACTTGATGAGAAGAGATGGCCTGTTCTGGTTCTATCTTTTCAAATATTTGATGATTTTACTTTTTGCCTACAAATATGTTTATATTTTAGGAAATTTCTTCTGCAATAACTTATTATTCCTCAAATGACTCTTAGTTTTACCTATCTCTCAAAGTACTTGCTCCATAATTCCATTTGTCCTTCCTCTCTCCTTGATCATTCCATTCTAGTTCTCTATCGTTGATCAATTTATACCTTTTTTCCTTCTATTTCTTTAATTGGAGTTTTTCTTTTACTTAATTCCTTTTTTATTGGAATATTATCTTATATTTTATTAATTATTAAATTAATTATTATTAAATATTAAATATTATTAAATATTAAATATTAAATATTATTCCCTTTCCCAGTTTCCTTTTCAGAAACCCTCATCTCTTCCCCCCTCCCCCTGCTTCTATGAGGGTGTTTCCCCACCCACTCACTTGTACCTCCCCACCCTGGCATTCACCTACATTGGGGCATTGAAACTTCACAGGACCAAAGGTCTCTCATACCACTGATGTCTGACAAGGCAATCCTCTGCTACATATGCAGCACCAACCATGGGTCACTCCATGTATACTCTTTGATGTTTATTTTTTACTTTTTGGATATTTTATTTATTTGCATTTCAGATGCCATCTCCTTTCACCATTTTCCATCTACAGAAACCCCCTATGTCATCCCCTGTTTTGCTTTTATACCATATTAATTACATGTAAGTATTAAGGTCAGTTCTAATTTGAGGAACTGGCAAGACAATAAATGCAAATCGTCAAGAAACAAGCAAGACAATAAAAAAAATCCATGAACACTTTTATGATCACCATTTCTAAGGTTTATCAGGATAACCAAAATATCCTGCCTGAAATTCCTTCTTTGTTCTAGCCTAATGTCAGATTCCTGCCTGAAGCCCACTTCCTTGTCCTTCACTCATGTCAGATTCATGCCAAGCATCCCCCAAAGCTCTTCACCTCACCCCCTTTTTCATTTCATAAACAAGACTGAGCCTGTCTTAGGTCATTTTGACAAGAATGCTTTCCTTACCCATTATGGAATATGCATTAGCAAAAGCAATGCACTTCTGGCTTAGATTGGTAAGGTTCTATACAAAATCTTACCTGTCCTTGGCCCTGGTTTCTACTCTGAAACTACCTATCCCATCCCCCCTTACCATGCTTCTGAGGGTGTTCTGCCACCTACCTACCCACTTCTACCTCACCACTCTAGCATTCCTCTACACTGGGATATCAAGACTTAACAAGAACAAGGGCCACCCTTCCCGTTGATACCAGATAGGGACCCATCAGCTCCTTTACTTCTTCCCCTAAATCCTGCATTGGGGCCCCTGTGCTCAGTCCCATGGATGGCTGTGAGCATCTGCATTTGTGTTGGTCAGTATCTTATAGAGCCTCTTAGGAGACTCTTATATCAGACTCCTGTCAGCAAGCACTTCTTGGCATCCACAATACTGTGTGGGTTTGGTGTCTGCATGTGGGATGGATCTCCAAGTAAGGCAGTCTTTGGATGGCCTTATCATCATTCTCTGCTCCACTTTTCATCTATTTCCTTTAGACAGGAGCATTTCTGGGTTAAAATATTGGAGATGGGTAGGTAGTCCCATCCCTGACTTGGGGGGTGGGGGGCATGCCTAACATCTGGATAAGTCTTGACAGGGATCTCCCTCTTATTTGCAGGATATTCCAACTAATGTCATCCCCATGGGGTCCTGGGAGAGTCTTGTTGTCCTGGCATCTGGGACTTTCTGTTTGCTATGCCAGTTGCTCGACCCTCATTGTAACAAATCTCTGTTCAGTTTTCTGACCTTCTGTATGTCTCCTCCATTTCCTTCCATATCTGATTCTTCCCTTCTTTTCCCCCTCCCCTTTTTCTCCCTTCCACGTTCCTCCCACCCTCTACTTCCCTTGACAATTTTGTTTCCCCTTCTAAGTAAGACTGAATCATTCACTCTTTAGTCTTCTTTCCTCTTGAGCTTTAGAGGGTCTATGAGTTGTATTGTGGGTATTCTACATTCTTTGCTTAATATCGACTTATCAGTGAGTATGTACCATGTATATTCTTTTGTGAATGAGGTATTTAGCTTTGTTCCTCATTTTTAATAGGATTATTTGGTTCTCTGAGGTCTAACTTCTTGAGTTCTTTGTATATATTGGCTATTAGCCCTCTATTGGTTGTAGGATTGGTAAAGATCTTTCTCTAATCTGTGGGTTGCTGTTTTGTCCTATTGACAATGTCCTTTGCCTTATAGAAGCTTTGCAATTTTATGAGGTTCCATTTGTTAATTTTTGATTTTAGAGCATAAGCCATTGTTATTCTGTTCAGGAAACTTTCCCCTATGCAAGTGTGTTTTAGGCTTTCCCCACTTTCTTTTCTAATAGATTCAGTGTATCTGGTTTGTATGGTGGTCCTTGATTTCTTGGACTTGCTCTTTGTACAAGGAGATAAGAATTGGTTGATTTATATTCTACTATATGCTGACCTCCAGTTGAACTAGCTCCATTTGTTGAAAATGTTGTCTTTTTTTCCACTGGATGGTTTTAGCTTCTTTATCAAATATCAAGTGACCACATCTGTGTGTGTTTATTTCTGGATCATCAATTCTATTCTGTTGCTCTACCTGCATGTCACTTTACAAATACCATGAAGCTTGGAAAGATCAGCTTCTAAAGCCCATACCTAAACATAGTAAAAACAATATACAGAAAACCAGTAGACAACATCAAATTAAATGGAAAGATACTTGAAGCAATCACACTAAAATCAGGGACTAGACAAGGCTGCCCACTCTCTCCCTAGCTAGTCAATATAGTAGTTGAAGTTCTAGCTAGAGCAATTAGACAATAAAAGGAGGTTAAAAGGTTGCAGATTGGAAAGGAAGAGGTCAAAATTTCACTATTTGCAGATGATAGGATAGTATACCTAAGTGACCTCAAAAATTCTACCAGAGAACTTCTAAACCTAATAATCAACTTCAGAAAAGTAGCACTGGATGTAAAATTAACTCAAACATATCAGTAGCCTTTCTCTACTCAAGGGATAAACAGTCTGAAGAAAGAAATTAGGAAAGCAAAAGCCTTCACAACGTCACAAATAGTATATAACAACTTAGTATGAATTGAACCAAGCAAGTAAAAAATCTGTATGACAAGAAGTTCAAGTCTCTGAAGAAAGAAATTGAAGAAGACTTAAAAAGATAGAAAGATCTCCCATGCTCATGGATTGGTAGGATTAATATAGTAAAAAAGGTCATCTTGCTGAAAGCAATTATAGATTCAATGCCATCTCCACCAAAATTCCAACTCAATTCTTCATAGATTTAGAAAAAAGCAATTCTCCAATTCATTTGGAATAACAAAGAACCCAGTGTAGCAAAATTCTCAACAATAAAGAAACATCTGGGGGAATCACCAACCATGACCACAAGATGTACTACAAAGCAATAGTGATAAAAACTATATGGTACACTTTCTGTTTCTATTTCTTATGGAGGTCTATCTGCTGCCATGGCACTCATATCCTAGCTCTATAGCTAACCTTTTATTCTAGGGATTATATTTTAGATATCATTGAATTAACAGCTAAAATCCACAAATAACCCAATGCACACTGTATTTTTCTTCCTCTGTCTCACTCATCTCACTCTGAATTATATTTTCTACTGTTTTCAACTTATCTCAAAATTTCATCATTTTATTTATTAAGTGGCTGAGTAAAATTCCATTGAGTAAATGTGTCACATTTTTGTTATCCATTCTTCTGTTGAGGGGTATTTTGAGACTTTTTTTTTCTAAATTTCAGGTTCTTATAAATAGCACATCACTGAAAATAATTAAGGAATTATCTCAGATATGTAATGAAGCATTCTTTTGTTATATGCCTAAAATTGGTATAACTAGTCTCTAACATAGATTGATTTTCATTTTAAGGCACTACCCCACTCCCTATAGATATGGAATATCCAAATGAACAAAGTTAAATATGGGAAGTGGACATAACAAGAGACAGAGAGGAAATAAAGAGAATATAAGAACTTATTTTAAAAACATGTACTCTACCATATTGGAAAATCTTAAAGAAATGAGGAAAAATTATTAACACCTATTAATTAACAATGTTAATTGAGATCAGATTAACCACGTAAACAGACTTGTAATCCCTAGTGAAATAGAAGCAGTGACTAAACCATTTCCCAATCAACAAAACAATGGGCTTGATGGTTTTAATGCAAAATTCTGCCAGAGTTTCAAAGAAGAGTTAATGTCTATTTACCTCAACTTATTCCATACATAGAAAACTAGAAGGAACAATTCATTTTATGAGGCCCCAGGTACAATGATTCCCAAACCACATAAGAACTCAGTAAAGATAAAGAAATATAGATCAATTTCTTTTATAAATATAGATACAAACATTCTCAATCAAAACAAATCCAAGAACACACCCAAAAGACAATTCAATGAGATATAGAAGAATTCATCTCAGAGATTTTTGTTTGGTTAAAAATAAATAAATTGAGCATGTTTATCTACTATATAAACAAACTGAAAAAAAAAAAAAAAAACATGGTCATCTCATTAGGTGCATAAAATGCCCTGAAAAATCCAACATCATGTCATGATTAAAGTTCTGAAAATATTAAGGATGTAATAGACATACCTAAATATAACAACAGCAAGTTAACAGCAAACCCTAACCAATATCAACTTTAATGGAGAGAAGTACAAGACAATTTCACTAAAATCAGAAACAGGACAAGGAAGTCTAATTGTTCCTTTCTTATTTAATATAGTTCTTGAATTTTTAACTAGCACAGCAAGACAACTGAAATAAAATACAAATTAGAAAGGGAAAAGTTAAAATATTTCTAGCTTCAGATAATGTTAGTATATATGTGACCCTAAAGGTCCACTGGGAACCACTTACAGCTGATAAATAATTTTAGCAAACAAGCTGCTACAAGATTAGTTTCATGAAACTCAGCATCTCAAATCATATTATATACAAATGACAGACTGAAAGAACTCAGGGATCCAACACATTTTGCAATATCAAATAAAATAATATGTATAATTTTCAGTTAACTGTAATCAAGCAAATGAAAATGTATTTTTCAAACTGTAGAGCTTCAAACTGAAGAGTTCTTAAATGTCTTAACCTCTTTTGGTTACCACCAAACATAGGTAGTGAAAAGCAATGGTCAAGAGGGCAAAGAAAGATATGGTTCTGTTTAGAAATAATTCTCTGTAGTGAATCTAATCTGCATTGTCAGGATATAGGTAGTTCAATCATATGAATCAACAGCAACATTTCAATCTACTCACAAACACCATTTATAAATCAACAATGGCAGTTGATCCAGAAGAAACTGTGAGGCTCTGTCAATCAACCAGCAAAAGCCTCAGAAATCCATTGAAATACCAGCAGAAGTTCTTTGGTGCATTTCTCTGTATGAAGTTACAACAAACAATAAACAGCAAAGAATGGCACGGTGAATGAATACCATACAGCCTTGTCAGTAAAGACCAGTGTCAGCAAAGTACAATGATGACTAAAAAATAATCGTGGTGTGTACTAATATCACAGAGAATCATCCATAGCCTGTAGGGTTATATTTATACTCTTTCGAACCTTCACATGTTCTCTCAAGAGTCTACTCTACCAAAAATTTCATGCCTTTTTTTCTTGGCTGCTTCGAAAAACACGTTGTGTGTTTTTTCTCAGCAAAACATCTCCTATGTGTCTACTTCAGCAAAAACATCCTGTCAGAAGACATTTTCTAGAACAAATATCACATGATATAACCGAGTCCCCAAAGAAACGAGAAATTTACACTTTGGGAAAGACTTTAGGGCATTAAAAAAATTGAAGAAGATATAAGATAGAAAAACCTTTAATGATCATGGATTCAATTAAATTTTATTGATTCAATTAAATCAATAAAAATGACCATGATATCTGAAACAATCTAAAGATTCAATGTAATCCACATCAAAATTGCAGCCAATTCTTCAAAAATCCTGAAAGGACAATGTGCAGCTTCATATGGAAACACATAAAACCCAGGATAAATAAAATAATCTTGAATAGCAAGACAACTGCACTAAGAATGACCACCCATATCTCAAATTGTGCTATAGAGTTATAAAAATATAAACAGCATGGTGTTATCACAAAACAATAAGCAAATAAACAAAAACAATAAACAAACAGCCACCCAAATCAATGGCATAAAATTGAAAACTAGACCTGAATCTACACATCTGAATTTTGATAACGAACAAGAAACAGCTTTAACAAAAGTTGTTGGCAAAATTTGCAGTTGCATGTAAAAGAAAAACAAATCTATCCATCCTAATAACTCTGCACAGAACATAGATCGTATATACTGAATTTCAGTGTAGTAACACATGTCTTTAATCCTAGCACTCAGAATGCCGAGACAGATGGATCTCTGAGTTCCAGGACAGACTGGTCTATTGATGAAGGGCCAGGACAGCCAGGGCTGCATAGAAAAACTATATGTCAAAACAAATACAAAAGCATAACAGGAGTAAAACAATTAAAAAAAAAAAAACAAAGAAAAAAACCCTGATACACTGAACTTGATAGAAAGGTGGGAAATATTTTGAACACTGTGGAAAAGAAGACTTTAGAACAGCGTTAGCACAGGCACTAAGATAAAAAACAAATAAATGTGACCTTATGAAGTTGAAAAGCTTATGCATTCCAAAGGATACTCTATATAGGACAAAGCATCATCAGCTCACAGAATGAAAAAACATTTTTTCCAAGTATATATCTAATGGAGGGATACTATTTAAAATATATAAAGAACAGAAACTGGATATCAAGATAAAATAACACAATTAAAAATAGGATAGAGAGTGAGCAAAGAATTCCCAAGAGAGAAAACTCAAATGATAAACACTTAAAGAAATGTTCAATATCCTTAGTCATCAGGCATATACAAACTAAAACTGCTTTGAGATTTCATCTTATACCTTTCAGAATCACTAAAATTGAAAACAAAACAAAACAAAAAAGAATTAGTCATGCGGTCAAGAATGCAGAATAATATGAATACTCCTCTTAATTCAAATGTTATATATTTTTATTATGGTTCAAGGAGCTTGTTTTCCATTCATTTGTATCTACCTTTCTGGCTGTCTATTTTTTTGTTAGTCTACCTTATCTATCATCTATCTAAAATGTATGTGTGTGTATGTATGTATGTATTATGTATGTATCTATCTATCTATCTATCTATCTATCTATCTATCTATCTATCTATCTATCTATCCATCAATCTATTCTCTGTTCATCTAGATTGTCATCTATTTCCCTATTACCATCAATCAATTTACCAACTACCATCTATCTATCTATCTATCTATCTATCTATCTATCTACTTATTATCTATCTACCTATCACCATCTATTTATTATCAATCAATTTACCTCTCTATATATAGAAAGAGATTATATATATACATATATGTATACTACTCTCGTGTGTGTGTGTTTGTGTGTGTGTGTGTGTGTATTCAATTGAATTTTATACATATATATTCAATTTAATGCAACTCATATGTAAATATGTTTAAGGGTGAGGTTACTACTTGGGATCATATAACCTATTAGGGGGCTCAATTCCAAGAACTCTAATTTCCCCTCACTTTGTAACTATTAATCATCTATAGGTCTAGTTCTGGTGGTAAGGCCCTTTGAGGATTCTCCATGCACATTGACACATCAACTGGTTTGCCATTCTGAAAGTCTTGTGAGATTTACAGATTTTTGGGACTTCATAAGTGTATGTGTAGAAGACAGAATATCTTCTGGTTCTCTGCCTCCCTCGATCAATCTGCCCCACCTTCCATATGTTGCCAGAGACTTAGACATAGTGTATTAGTTATAGATCTATCAATTGGGATGGAAAACCTCAGTGATTTGTTTTCTGTATTTGAAACAGTCTAGTGTGGATTTCTTTAGCAGTCTTGTCTGCTACAGAAAGAACCTTTCTTGATATTGGATGAGAGCTACACATCTTTGTGAATAATCATGTTTTTTTTTTTTTTTTTTTTTTTTTTTTTTTTTTTTTTTTTTTTTTTTTTTTTTAGAATTGAGTCAAGAAAATAAAATAGGAGCTTTTCTTTAAGGTCTATGACCTCATTATACACGAGTAGCAGGTTAGGATTTTAGCACAAAGTGTCAATTTACTCCTATTGATCATGTGTTAAGTCTTATTTGACAGCAGTGATTATTTCCAAGATATAAATGCCACTGTTTACCCATAAGAGATATCTTGGCAGCCTGGCTATCAGTATGCTACACCGGCTTTAATGTTGAGCAGAATAAAAACTTTTATATAGAACTTACATGTTATCTTATTTTGAATGTTTGTTGTTACTTCTTTGGTTTTGATTGCTTGTTTATTTTAGGTAAGTGGTTTCACTTTGTAGTCATGATTGGATGGGAACTGACTGTGCAACCAGGATTGGAGATGAAATCATTCCAGTCATTTTGTCTCACCCTTATGAATGGAGTAACAACATACTGCACCATTTCAGATCATGTTTTATTTCAACACTTTTGGCAGTGACTGTGTGTCTTTCATGGTAAAATATACTTAGAGACTACCTCTGGATAAATTTTCCCATACATACTTTTCCTATTTGTCATGATTAAAATCACCAAGTAATGCCATTTTTTTTAAGGCTGGCAGTACATTGAATGAAGCTTTGTTTTCAGAAACAGATAAAGGAAGAAAGAAAAGGAAGGCTATACCATGTCATACCTGTCAATGAACATATTGTTAGTAGAATTATAAAAAAGCAGAACACGGCAGAAGTATAGTAGGTGATACAAAGGCTTTATGCAAGAAATTAGATACTAAGAGATAATGCATATAAACAAAGTCTAGAGTCATTTATTAATGTTAAAATTCATGAATTTTGGCATTACTAGCACCAAGGTATATCAATTCATGAAGATGTCAATTTATCAAATTTTCATAATTTCTTAAAATATTGATTTCAAAATGTTTCAAGTTCCGGTTTAAGAAAAGGAAATGTTGTTGCTGTTTTTTGTCTCTCTCCTTTTCTTTTTGATGTTTTTAAACAATCTTGATTCTTTTATATGTGAGGACTATATTTATAGTTTTTCATTTCATACACATTTAATTCCTCTTATGTCTGATCCATTGCTTCTTGCTTTTGTCTTTAATAATGACTGCTGTATAAACACACACACACACACACACACACAGAGAGAGAGAGAGAGAGAGAGAGGTATATGTATATGTAGTGTAGTACCTGAGTATATTTAGTGTTGTAGATATATGTATGTGCTTAAGGCTGACACCTTTGTACCAAATATTCTAAAATAGAGCTTATCCCTTGAGACTACTGATTGTTCCCATCTCATAATGATTGACTGATTATAATTTTAATGTAGGGTTGAGGCCTTGTGAAATTTTCACCATCTATATATTGGTATGTTGGTCAGTGCTGTCATTCTGAAGGAATTGTTTAGAAAACATATTGCTGATATTTCATGGCTGCAGCTTCCCTGTCATGCCTAGGAGATATTGGCTAACAGCAGGCAGCTTGGTCATCTGTCTCATGCAGTCTTTCTGTTTCATCTTTTGTATTGTTCCCTAAATTTTAGGTTCAGAGGTTTGGTTTCACATGTAAAAATTAAGCTTGTTTTCCACAGTGAATTATTTTCTGAGTTTTGACCAGTTACATTTTTATATGATGGTTTGTATCTGACATATAATGAAGATTCTTTGATGATGGGAAAGAGCAGCATGTATGTTGGTAAATGTTTACTATATACCAGAAATTACATTGGTTTAGGAAAATGGTAGTAGTAGGTTTTCCTTTAGAATGGACTTCCTTTCCAGCTTTACAGTTTCATGGGTTAAAGCATCAGGTATGAGTTACCTCACATGGAATGGGGTTTAGTTAATTCCAGTTAGATAGCTGTTGGTTGACCCCAGTGTACACATGTCACTATTGTACCATTAGGGATACATTACCAGGCCATTCATTGATGTGATTCATAGGCTTTATAGATGGGCATAATTGATAGTTTTTTTTTTACTTTGACACCTTGCATAGCATCTTCTGATACTATGAGAACTAGTTCTCAACAAGAGACTTCTAGGTCTTGTCCAATTTGGTTCCTTCAAGTCCAGGGTCTCAGGTGTATAATTTATTTAGCATTAAAGTATTATCTTCAAATTTTGGAATGCAACCAAGGTCAACTATGAAACCCTATATAGGTTTGAGAGTCTTTTGGAATACCTGATAAAAACATTGAATTGAGGCCACCATGTATGGTGGATCTTAGGAATAGTTGTATCACCCATATGGTCTAATACTCATATGGTCTAAATTCATGCACATGCCTGCTTCACACACACACACACACACACACACACACACACACACACACAAACACAAACACAATTTATTTAAGTTAGCTTATAAAATATTTTCCTTTATTTTTAAACATTCTAAGTATTATTTATCTCTTCTTTTTCTATAACATTATGTATTAGCTCCACTATCCCTATTCTAATTAAAGCTTCCTACTCATTTATTCAGTTTCCTCCTTCAGTTCTTGTATGTCCTATTTTTAGGTGTCAGTGTGTGTGTGTGTGTGTGTATGTTTCTGTGTATGTATGTGCATATGTATATATATGTGTGTGTGTGTGTTTGTGTGTATGTATGTGCATATGTGTGCATATGTGTGTATGTATGCATGTGTGAGTGCCTGTGTGTATGTTTGTGCATATGTAATGCCTCTGGCTCCAAACACATGAGATTATAAGCACATGACTCACATTCTGCTATTGTCCTAAAGTTGGTTGATTAAAAAATGACTACATTCTCATTGACTAATTACTTGAATAATAAATTAAGCAAATATTTATATTGGCTTAATTAATAATTGCATGAATTACATCAGTATAAATCAATCATGTGTGATCTCTATTATTGTGATCACAGAAATTCAATATATACATATACCAAGTAAGATTACACCATAATTGGGAAAAACTGGCATTTTCTACTTGCAATACAATCATGGCAATGATTATTTTGTATATAATTGTATTCCTAGATAGAATAGCAGTAACTCCCAAAGAAGATTAATCATAAAACAAACAATATTTGAGTAACATTCACTTATGTTTTTTTATTGTAAGTATTTTCCTAATTCTTTCCACATGTAAAATTTCTTCAAGTGTTTGAGACATGTGAATGTCTTAATATCATTCTCAAACCTCTCATATTTTTCAATTTTTAACTCAGTATCTTTCTTTACTCAGTATACCCTAATGCATATAGTGCTCAGTTGAACGCCAGGCCTATAATGCCAGCATTTGTGGGGTTGAGACTAAAGATTGCCTTGAGTTTGAAATCAGCCTTAGTTACACTGTACTACATTTTGTATTATAAAGAACATATTGGAAATATTTGTTTTTATCATTTCAAAAAATTTTGTTGATTAATTCTGAATTTTAGTGATTATGGAGCAAAAATTCCTTTGAGTTGTAAAGCCTAATTAAGGCAAAATCAAATTTGAATATTTATATTTTATAATTGCAGATTAAAGCATTTCAAGTATATTTATCTAGTATAAAAATGTACATCTATTATAAAACTCGAGATTTGATTTTTGAATAGCTCATTCTGTTCTAGTGATTAATGAAAAATCTAATAGTTCTTGATGAAGATATCAAGTGAATTATTCAGAGCACAGCATTAATTAAATTTTGGTATTTTGTAAACTCAGAATATTGAGTTTCATAGAATGTGTTTTCACTGAAAATATTAACTATTTTTATCAATATAACAAACATTATTTAATACAGGAACTTAGAGATTGGGACAAAAATGATCAAGACATAGGCTTAGCAAGTAGGCTAAAACATTTTATATTAAGCATAAAGCACCACATTAAGTGGTAAGGGAAATAATAAGAAGCCCAAAAGAATTTTCAACCTAGATGTAAAAAGAAATGTGAAAGTGTTTTACTTGATGCAGATGATAAAGGAATGTGTACAATATAGAAGGCAAAAAAGGAATAAAGAAATCTGTGAGAGCAAAAAAAGTAAGGTTTTAATCCCCACACAGTTTCATATATTCCAGGGTATATCCTGAGAACAGATTAATTTTTTTTCTCCTTCAAAGCATTTTGGAGGAACAATGACTTTATGATAGATAAGCCTTTCCCCAGATCTACTACATTCCAGGAGACTGACAAGAAACATTACATCAAAGATAGGAACTCTGATTTTTTTCCCCACCATAAAGAAAAGTATTATTACCTCAAAGTACAGAGAGCTCTAGTGAGCTCTAAATCTCTATAGTTGATTTCTCTTAAATATATAAAAATGTTTTATTTATTTAAAATTTTTATATATTCCTTTACTTTTTAAGTAGGGTCTCAAGTTTTATTTCAGACTGTACTGAACTTCACAATACATTTCTGACTGATTTCAAAATCATAACAATCCTCCTGTCTCAGCTACAGATGTGTTGTATTTAGAGGCATGAATCACCACACACTAGGTTCAAAGCACATTTTCAAACTACTTCAAACTCTAGCCACTTAATTTTATTTTTTCAAAGCTTTATGTCTTTGTCCATCCACAAAGTTACTTTTGTTTTCAATCCAAAACCATAAATTTTGAACAATTATTTTCTCAACTTTCTTTTCTTTCATAATTATACATTGATACTTTACGTTCATTCTTTCAAAGTCCTCTAATGGAATTCCTTTTATGAATATATTGCACTACTTTCAACTCTACTGTTTGTATAAACTTGAATGAGTCATTCTATTAGCCTTAGTATTTTTCTTAATATTTTATTTGAATTAAAATGTTTACCTTCATATCTTTTCCCTTTCAAACTCCTAACCCAGTCCTCCCTCTCCATACCCTGACCTGGTCCTGTTCTAGATATATATCACTGTCTGAGTAATTATTTTAAAACAGCCCCCAGTCAATCTGACTGTCTAGGCTGTGGAGGCTCTGGCTAAATCAGATGCAATGTTCAGTGGCCGGAGGCCACGTGGGTGCTGTAGCTAAAAACAGCCAGTCAGAAACACCAGCCCTGCCACCCATGAGATGCCAGCATGGGAGATGGCTCTTCCAATCTTCGACGCTGTCTCTGAAAGGCTGGACATTGCCCAGACCATCCCTCCATCCATGCCGGCCTTGTAGAAAAATGAGACTATAATGCTTAAAGATTAATCAAAGGCTTATATATTTGGTAATGATCAATAACAAGATGCCCTCACAATTAGAAGTGTGACCCAATACCCAACCTACATATATCAACTACCTTTGACTGACGGAGTCACTTGAACATCCACTTCCATGTTTGCCTCTCTATCCTCTCCACCTTAGCTCCTCCTCCTCTCTTTTCTCCTCCTCTTCCTCTCCTTACTCCTCCCACCTTAGCTCCTCCTACATATCACCTTATATAAATATATCACCTTTATCACCATTACTCAGTCTCAAATGGATAACATTTTTCTTATTATTGTTATAAATACTTATATATGTATAAATATGAAAATATATTTAACCAGTTGTTTCAAGTTAGCATAGCTTATATGTATATGATTTGGGGGTTAACTACCAGATATTATATAATTCATTAATTTGTTCACCTATGGAGAATGCTAATTCTCTCATTCTAGGCTGCCAATTATAGCCTGTTGTTCTTTATCTAAAGGTGTGTCCTCTTGAGATGAACATGTCTATTAGTATTATCATTGTCTGGGAATTGTCTAAGCTGATGTAGTGACAAGATACTTTGATTATAGGCTCCCTGTCATTTCTAGAAGATGTGATCTCACATTAGACTTCCTGGATATCTGACATTTAAAATCTTTCTAACTTGTCTGAAACCTATGTACCACAATAATGAGTCGAAGGTCTAGATAGTACTAAAGGTACAGTAGTGGGTCTCATATTTTTGGATTAACCAACAATTGTCTAACTGAGAATGAGATCATTCAACAGGATGAAACTCATGCTTTTTACTAGGCACCTTAGCAGAGACCTAGGTCTAATGAGGTCATGGATTTTGTAGAAGAACCTACTACCTTCACTTTACTAAAACACCACAATTGTGGGTTATATGTTCAATGTTTACCTTAACAGATAAATGTATCTGGGACCTTTTATTTATAGCAGATGGAGACAGTCAAAGAAAATCACAACTGTTTAAAATACACAGAACAATTATTCATGTAATCAATATAGTGTTATACTTATTTGAATGAAGTATTTGAAGAACTATGACATCACTCTTTTCTAAAATACTTTATAAATGTGAAACTGTTTTGTAATTATATGGAGTCATGAGCATACTACTATTACATTTCACTTGCATGTTTGTCTCATGGTAGCACCAAATTTGGAAAGTTCCTCACTCAATTTATCCACAATTTATACCTACAGTTGCAGTATTGGATTAAATTAGAAGATCAGACATGTATACATCAATATCATTTTTCTATTGTAGGAAATTACGTGAAATATTTCAAAATTTCTGATCATAATACTATGAGGCCACTTGATTTTTAAACATAACTTGAACATACCAAATTTTTTTTGGCAATTACAAATCAAAGAAACAAATATATAATTCATATGCAAATATTATGGCATATTGGTCCATGATACTTCTTAAAGGTCTCATAAATTTCTACCTTTATTTATACACATCATTTACTCTATTTTAATAACAGCATGAATTAATTTTCATATCTTGATGTTATACTTATCTGATGATTGTTTTTATCATAATGCATTTAGTATTTATTTTTGTTTATTTGGGTCAGTACTGGTGATTTATCTAAGTGCATTGTGCTTCCTATGTAATACTCTATAAGAAAGTTGTATTCCCAACCCAAAATGTTTATGTGAAAATTTGAGTAATGTAATATACATTAAGTTTCTCATTTAAAGTATAAAACATTATCTTAACAGAACAATAATATAATATAAATAAATGTATATTTCTTTTATTGAAATACATAACAAATAACATGTAAGCTTTTTCCACTTTATCTAGTTTTTATATCTATATTAACTGTATTTAAAATTATGCCCATTGTACTAAATACACTTGATACATTATTCTCCATATATAGGTATAACAAAACGATATATATCAAAATTGCTCTATCTAAAAAATTAATAGGATGCAGATTTAAAGAAGGAAAATCAAGTGTACTTATTTGAGAGAAATTATTTTTCAAAACTGAAAACAAAATTTAAACTTAAAATATGTATTTTCATTCATAAACAAGGTAATTTCTAACACAAGTTTTTTTCTTCATCCTTGGATAGAAAGAGAATTTATGTAGAAAGAGAATTTATGTAGCTAACCTTCACATTTGTGACAGGTGTTCACATTGTCATGTCACTAATCTGTGAATATAAGGATTAATCATTTCTTCCAGTGTCACAGTATGTTTCTGTCAAGTCGAATTCTCTTTAAAAGAAAATCCACTAGCCTGAACAGTCAAGATAACAAGAAAATCAACATGAATTTGTTAAATTTTCTAATACCACAGGTAAATATATCTTATTGATATGTTTTAAATTATTTAAACCTGATGTAAAATGGAATAAAATGTGGCCTGAAATTATGTATGGTCTGTAATACTAATAATTAACTTATGCAAGTTTTTAAACAGTTTGAACCCCTTAATCTAATATGATATTATGCAACCAATTATCTGAATTAAAATGGTATCTTGGTATAACTGACAGATAATTAAATGGCTCTGATTTTGACACATATAATAATCATTCTTTTTTTTTTTTGGAAAATATCTCCTGGAAAAATAACAATTTACACCAAGTTTTATTGCTAGGCCTTACAGATCCACTTCTATTTACCTAGATTTGGAACTTTACTTTTATATATGAAATAGTAAATATGAGTTTTTTAGATTATATTGAATAAAGGATCTTACTGTTCATTAAATCTTTTATGTAGCATGCTTGTGACTGATATGTATTCTCTGTCATGCTGGATAAAGTGAGGATACTTTGAATTTAAAAAAAAATCAATCTCCCCTCAGTTATTAGGTATGAATATGTTAGTAATAGAAAGAAAGTATTAGTCTTGGTAATAATTTTTGGTATAAATTGTTATTTTTTCAGAAATATTTTACAGTCAAATATTTGAATGATTATTACATGAGTCAAAATAAGAGTCATTTAGCTATTCTGTTATACTAATATAGCATTTTAATTCCCATGATTGTTTGTACAGTATAAGATTAAGGTGTTCCATTTAGAAAGATGCAAATGGTAATTATTTGTGTTACAAACCATATAGAATTTAGGACCACACTTCATTTCATTTTACATCAGGCTTAAATAATTTAAAACATGTCAGTAAGGCATAATTACCTTCAGTATTAGAAGAATTGTGCTATCAAAATTTTAATCCAGAGCAATGCCATTCATAAGCTTTGCATATGTTTGTAACATATCATAATTTTCTCTTTAATTTAATTGTAGACTTAAGAGCATAGTAATAGTGACCATGGAGAATTTATAGTAGAGACCATTATATTTGAAAGTCATCTAATATAAATGAAAACAGTTTAAAATATGTGATTTTCATGAATTAAAGCTGTGCATACTTTCTTTCACATAAGCATTTGATCACCAACATATGTCCATGCTATATAAACCATATGTTTTCATTTTCTGTAAAACATATGGAATAATTTTATAGTAAGTACATCATTACGAACATGATAGGATGAAAAAAAATGTTTTTCAATAAATAAGAAATCACCCTGAGGAGGACCTGTATAACAGATAAGAATGTAAAATATGTAGAAATTCTGGATGGCTCAAATTAATTAAATGTTTAAGAAGGATTGAGGGTGTCATTGTTGATATGTCAAAACATTTGAGATTGTGTATACACATATGCATGTTAAGGTATGAGCATGTATGGAATGTGGTAAGCTAGTGGGCTGTCTGTAAAATTCTAGTCATTAAGTGTACAGCTTTGCTCTAGGTCTATAGACTATCTACTTTGGGGATTTTGATTACCTAAGCAGGGTCAGGTGATTTTTGTTTCTGTTCAATCACTTGCATAGGTGTGGTGACAGGCAATGGGGACCTAGTGTCATTTTATGGAGAGCAGCCTACTTTCTTAGCAATAGCATGGTCTTTTGGGGTATTTCTTTGAGATACACTTGGATAACAACTTAATTAAATGCAACCCAGTTCCAGTATTGGAAGCCTCATTTGGTGACTAGAGGTGGCCATTTAGAACTATATCTTCCATTATTAGTGGAACTCATTAAGATTACCTCCATATATAGGCCCTTATGCCCATGTGTTTGAGCCTTTTCCCCACTTTCTCGTCAATTCGTTTCTGTGTATCTGGTTTTCTATGAGGGTCCTTGATCCACATGGACTTGAGCTTTGTACAAGGAGATAAGAATCAATCAATTTACATTCTTCTACATGCTGACCTCCAGTTGAACCAGCACCATTTGTTGAAAATGCTGTCTTTTTTTTCATTGAATGGTTTTAGGTCCTTTGTCAAAGATCAAGTGACCATAAGTGTGTGGGTTCATTTTTGTGTCTTCAGTTCTATTCCATTGATCTACCTGTCTGTCACTGTACCAATACCATGAAGTTTTTTATCACTATTGCCCTGTAATACAGCTTGAGGTCATAGATGGGGATTCCCGCCAAAGTTCTTTTATTGTTGAGAATAGTTTTCACAATCCTGGGGTTTTTTTTTTATTCCAAATGAATTTGAGAATTGCTCTTTTTAACTCTATGAAGAATTGATTTGGAATTTTGATGGGGATTGCATTGAAACTGTAGATTGCTTTCAGCAAAATGGCCATTTTCACTATATTAATCCTGCCAATACACAAGCATGAAAGATCTTTCTACCTTCTGAAATCTTCTTCAATTACTTTCTTCAGAGACTTGAAGTTTTTGTCATACAGATCTCTCACTTGTTTGGTTAGAGTCACACCGAGATAGTTTACATTGTCTGTGACTATTGTGAAGGGTGTCATTTACCTAATTTCTTTGTCGGCCAGTTTATCCTTTGAGTATAGAAAGGCTACTGATTTTTTTGAGTTAATTATTTTTCAATTTTATTATTTGTAGTAGGAGTGAGACAAAGAAGAGAGATCTTCTTTACCTGTGCCTTGGGCAGATACTTTAAGCACTGTTAAAGTACATATTAGTATTAATTTACACTCAGTGTTAATGCTTTATGTTCTTATTATAAGCATTTTTAAAGTTTGTTTTCTTGTAAAAAGAAAAAGACAATGGGAAATCAATATTTGACTCAATTATCAGCTTTTGAAATCTGCTTTGCTGTTCTGTTTGCCTTGAGCCCAAGGATGCTCAAATGCTAGCTAATCATTTCACCAAAACCAACTATCAGAAAAATCCTACGGTGTCCCTGAGAAAACACTAGCATGGCTAGAGCTGGTAGCCTAACCCCTGAAGATGCAGCCAAACTCAGATCTACTTTATTTATTTTTGTTGTATATTTTATTTATTTACATTTCAAGTATCTTCCATCTCAATTTACTCTCTGCAAACCCTATTCCATCCCCCCTCCTCCCTGCTTCTGTGAGAGTGCTCATCCACCTACCCACTCCCGCTTCACCACCCTTGCATTTTTCTATCCTGGGAATCAAGACTCCACATTACCAAGGACCTCCCCTCCCACTGATTCAAGAGAAGACAATCCTCTGAAACATATGCAGTCGGAGCCATGAGTCCCTCCTTGTGTACTTTTAGGTTGGTGGTTTAGTCCCTGGGAGCTCTGGGATGTCTGGTTGGTTAATATTATTGTTTTCAGATTCTTCTGTCCTTCCCCTAACTCATCCATTAGAGTCCCCAAGCTCAGTCTGATGGTTCTCTGCAAGCATCCACATCTGTATTGGTCAGGCTCTGACATAGCCTCTTAGAAGACAGCTATATCAGGTTCTTGTCAGCAAGCGTTTCTTGGCATCAGCAATAGCATCTGGGTTTAGTGTCTGTAGATGGGATGGATCCTTAGGTGTGGAAGTCTCTGGATGGCCTTTCCTTCAGTCTCTGCTCTACTCTTTGTCCCTGCATCCTACAATTGCTTATGGGAGCAATTCTGGTTGAATATTTTTAATACAGGTGGGTGTCCCCATCCTTCAACCAGGGGCCATGCCTAACCACTGGATTTGGTCTCTACAGGTTTTATTTCCCCTTTGTTGGGCATTTCTCTGCTAATTTTATTCCTATTAGGTACTGGGAACCTTATGCTTTCCTGGTATCTGTGACATTCAAGTAGCTACCCACAGTTCACTGAGGAATTTTGAATGGGCAAGAAGCACCTCGAGAAATGTTCAACATCCTTAGTTATCAGGAAAATGCAAATTAAATCAGCCTTGGGATTCCACCTCACACCAGTCAAAATGGATAAAATAAAAGCTCAGGAGACAGCAGATACTGGTGAGGATGTGAAGAAAGCAGAATACTCCTCTATTGCTGGTGCATTGCAAGCTGATACAACTACTCTGGAAATCAGTTTGGTAGTTTTTCAGATAATTGGAGATAGTTCTACCTTAGGATCCAGTTATCCCACTCCTGAGCATATACCCAAATGAAACTCCAGCTCTACTTTATGAAGGTTAAAACCAATATTTATTATGAAAGAACTAGAGGTGAACCTCAAGCAATTTTTAACTTGTCCACATGGTAAAACCCTTGTCATAGATTAACAGCCAACCTTCAAGGCTGATGAAGAGGTAAGGCTATGATTGGTCCAAACACAAGGCTCCACTGCTATTACTTTTGCTAAAGATACAGGTATTAGTAGTTCAAGACACCAATTTTATTGGCTGCAATTAGTTCAAAATAGATGACCATGATTGGTTCAAACATTCTTTTTTAGATTGAGCAGTATGGCTGTGAGATACCACCCTTTGCAGTGTTAGGCCCAATTAATGGTTCTACCAGTCAGTTGCAACACAGGTAAGTTAAAGGTCAGATAGCAAACTGATGGTAATTTTAGATTATGATTTAATTATAGTAAGATGTTTTCTATATTAGTCAAATAGTAAATAGCTAAGAGTAGTCAAAGTTTAACAGTTCTGATATAGCTTTTGACAGTATCTCCATCCTACTTCAAGGAAGATATTGAGCACCATTACCTCCAATTGGAGTCATTTCAATTGTGACAAGCTAGTCACTGGGTAAGAAATACCTTAATTTCATTCTGCAGACAATTACTGTCCAAAAAAGGAAACATGAATGTGGGATAGTTGACTGCTAAGCAATCCCAAGTAAGTGTAAGCTAGTCCATCATAATTATTGTTTCACTTAAGGTCTGTTAGATACTTCTCGGCCAGAAGACTAAAGACAAATGCTATAAGAATATTAGGAAGTGCCTAGGCAGTCAGCTGTATCTATAAATTATACAAGAAGCTGTGTCTTTGTTCTTCTTATATATTCAGGTAATATTTAATTCCTTCTCAGATCTCTGATGGGATTGAAGACTAGTTAGAATCTCATAATTTAACTTTTGTTTAGCATTGAAGATGATATCTAGAATTAAAAAGATGGTTTCCAGTCGGTAATACAAGTTAATATTGAACCTAATTGAGGTACAGAATTGTGAACTCTTTAAGTTAGGTTAGATGATAGAATACTTTATCTAAATTGTCAAATATGATGGACTGGGTATTATAAATGTAAACATACCTTACAATTTACATATTTGTTATAACTATGTTCAATGTATATCTGAGAGAAAAGAGCCTTGTTAATTGGACAAAAAAGGGGGAAATGTAGCTGCTGGTTTTACAAATGCTAATCAAGCTCCCCAAAAACTCTTTTTATGACAGTGCAGGCACATATCTTCTAGGAACCTGCCCCCCACTTGTTTCTGATTGGTAAATAAAGATGCTAGCATCCAATGACTGGGCAGAGCAGATAGAGGCAGAACTTGAGAATTTCTGGGCTTGGGACAGAGAGAGAGGAGGAAGAAGGAGGTTTACCATGTTCAGAGAAGAAGAAAAAGACACCATGCTTGAAAAGAGTGCAGAAGCAGGAAAGGTATGGCTGCCAAGTAATGGAGCCAGGAATTTGCAGCCTAGATGATGGCTTAGTTAGACA
This sequence comes from Arvicanthis niloticus, assembly GCF_011762505.2. Lineage (NCBI taxonomy): Eukaryota > Metazoa > Chordata > Mammalia > Rodentia > Muridae > Arvicanthis > Arvicanthis niloticus. The sequence continues at coordinate 41,936,851 of NC_047673.1, forward strand.
ATCCTCTGGGTCCAGAGCATCCTAAATAGTTTACACAGTTTAGTAGGTAATAACTCAGGATTATCATTGGGAGGTGTATTAAATGTGTGGAGGTTAGGAAGTGGCCCAGCTACTGATAAACACATATCGAAATATAAACACTGTGTGTTTTGTCAACCATTTGGAAACATAATAACAAGATCACTTGCTGCCAGGATTTATTTAATTCAACATATCTACTGTGAAGGAAGGAATCCTGGGACAAGATAGATAACTCAACAGGTAGAAGCACTTGCTTCTCTTATAGATGATATAGGTTAGTATTTTTTAGTATTCATATTAAATCTCACAATTTTCTCTGAATGCAGGTTATATTATATGATAGCATCTGAGAGTACAATGAATATAAATGATCCACATATATTCATTCTGACAAGATACTTGTACACACAATATAAAAATAAAATAATAAGTATTTTTAATTAAATAGGGCACCCCAGTTTCTTTGGCTTAGCCAAAAGCTTTATAATCCTGATACCCATTTTCCCTGGAAGGTGCAGGCATTGGTTAAGGGTTTCAGCTTCATAGGTCTAAACATATACACACACAGGCTTGCATGCATACACACACACACACACACACACACACACAAACACACAACTTCTAAGTGCAGTGTTTCTACATCAAAAACAGGTAAGAGCCCTGTAACAATATAAGGAACCAGTTGAGGATGCAACTAGCTCAAACTCCCATCTCACCTAATGCCTGGTTCACAGCTGTCAAGCTCTCAGGTAGATAAAAGTTTTCAGACCATGGCACTCAAAAACATAGACTTTGCTACTGAGCACTTGCTTATCCATATAGAAAAAGAACTCTCCTGTTGAGCCAACTCTTGATAATAAGAGGAACATGATACTATCTAATTCATAAAATGTGTGTTAAATATGACAAAATTATGTGTAAGAATTAAAAATAATGTTTGGCTCATGGCAAGTGTTTAAGATGTTTGTATGAATTTGTCTTATTCAGACATTAATATATGCTTACATAAATCAAATAAAGTAAATTTTTCTGTTATATTTGAATATGAATATATTTGTCTTTATAAGTTTGACATATAAAAATGATTATTCTTGTCATTTTAATTGTATACAACTTTTGTTCAAGTGTTAGTGTATGGCTATTCCCTGAGAAGTTCTCCCAGTACCTGACCAATATAGATGCAGATACTCACAGCCAATCATCTGACTGAGCCTAGGAACCTCAATACAAGAGCTAGGGGAAGGATTGAAGGTCCTGAGGGGATTGCAACATCATAGGAATAACAGTATCAACTAAATGGACCACCCAGAACTCTCAGAGACTAATCCCCCAACCAAAGAATATACATGGAGGGATCCATGGCACAAGATACATATGTAGCAGAAGATAGACTTGTCTGGCTTCAATGAGAGGGGAGGCCCTTGGTCCTGTGGAGGCTCCGTTTCCCCAGCATAAGAGAGATGCTAGAACAGTGAAGTAGAAATAGGTTAGTGGGTGGAGGAGCTCCCTTATAGAATCAATGGGGAGAGTGGAGAGGGAATTGGGGTGGGAGGTTTGTGGACAGATAACTGAGTAGAGGAATATCATTTGAAATTTAAATGAATAAAATGATTAATAAAAAACAAGTTATTGTGTTTTCATTTGAAAACTTCTATTTGTATTTATCAGTGAGATTGTTCATTGTCATATCTCAGACCCTTTTATTAAAATTTTAATAAATATTAATCATTCCAATTATGACCATAGTGACAGCAAACTATAAAGTATCATTTTATACACAGAATATTATTCTATCAAATTACGAATTTCTCAGAATTCAAAAAGAACTACACAGTTTTATCCCTCAGTTGTCTCATCCCAAATTTCAAAACATATTTTCTCTTATATAATTTCAGCCTATAAATGTTTTATACAAACATAATCACAAACTATGGCAATTTAAATTGTTTTAATGCTGTATTATCATTAGCACTGTATAATAATAATACTGTATTATCATTAGAATGTCCTGAAAATTTTTGAGAATTTGAGGCTACACTTAATAGTCTTACACAGAATCTATTTTTCTATCTATGAATGAGAAAACCAGAATATAAATGGTGTCTTTAGAGATCAATTAGCCAAATAAAATTTCTGTGCTTTGGAGAGATTCAAATGATTCAGTTCTAACATTCTAATTACATTATCTTGGGCTAGCCCTCTATAAAAGCCATCTTTGAGCCCTTGTGTCAGAACTAACACTTTTTAGAATCTATTGACTTATACTAGTATCATTAACCAATCCAAAAGCTAATAGTGCTGTCAGGGAGCATTGTGAGCCTATAAATCACCCATCTCAGTATACCTGTACCTCTGATGCATCTACCAATATCTTTTGAATTGGCTTTGTTTTGTGATTTTCTTTATTCTATAAAACTATAAAAATTTCATGAAAGTACTTTAGTCTTGGAAATGGAATTTGGGGTAATCTAAATCTGTGATACTATGTCAGGGTCTCTCAATATGTCTCTGAAATAAAGACCTATCTCTTATGCCTTTAAGAAGAGAATTATGGTTTCTATGGGTTGCTCCCCTCTCCCTCTTTTCTGCATTGGCACATGCACAAGGTTTTTCTTTCAGTAATATAAGTGGGTTGAATCCCATTATATAAAAATGTAATTTATAAATTTTTTATTCTATCTTTGGTTCTACATAATTTGGCAGAAGTCATCAAAATGTAACTACACCAATTTCTATTGTATTTCTTCTATTCCCTGGTCACACTTGGCCATGAATGCATTATGAGTATAAAGGCTGTGATATTTAGTTCATAAATATTTGTAGTCTCTCCTCATTGTCAATTGCAAATGTCATCTCATTAAATTTTCCTTAGTTACTCACTTTCATACTATTTATCTAATTCTATCAATAATAATGGTGGTATTTCAGTTTTCTTTGTGCTTTCTCTTATTTTTCTTATTCTCATGTTATCATATTTTACTTTTAAATATAACCCAGTGTATGAAAAAAAATGAAATCAAGCATGCAAAAAAATGAAATGAAAAAAAAACATTATTTTTGAAATTAAAAGTATGTCTAGTACTTGTTTGAGCTCTTTTTCTCCAGGACCTGAGTATTAACTCAACATCCTATTCATATTAAGAATTAGTCAAAGTGACTAAATAAAGTGGGTAGATATAATAGATATCTCCCAGTCACATATTTACCTGATATAATAGTGTTTGCACATTTAGAAGCCCTTTACTTTCTTAATGCTGCCATAAATAAAAATGATCTTAATAATTTGAAAATGTTGCTGTGAATTTATCCACAAAATGTAAAATTTTTAAATTCAGTTATACAAATCATCAATATATGCTAAAAAATTTTCAGAAGTCACAAAATTATCTAAGATAAGGTATAAAATAATGAAATATAAATTGAGAACAATCTCATTCTGTTATGTTTTTTTATTTTAATTATGGACTCTAATACATTTTTTCTATTTTGTTAAAAAAAAAAAGAACAGCAATATTGAAGTTATACCCCTATAGATTTATTTGAAAAATAATTAAAATTTAGAAATAATCAAATTCTGAATCAGTAGTCAAATATAGAATTGCATTGCATGGACATAAAAATTGACCTTAATAATTGAGTTTAATAATTCAGTGAATTCACTTAAACAGTATAGTCTATTATTTTAATATTTATTATGAAATTAGGTATAGTTTTAAAATTCACAATATTATCTTTTTACTGAAACCTGTATTCAATAATAATTTCACAAAATATGGAAAGCAAAAAATAAATTACACACAAATCAAATTTCAGGACTTAGATTCATAGATTGTTCTCTTTAATTTTAATTCCTATATCAGATTGAATTAAATAATATTATTATAAACAAGCAGTCTTTTAGAAAGCTTAATGTTCACAGTCACACATTTACCTACACTTATATTTTTAATAAGTAACATATGACCGAATTTCTAGGTAGTATCTTTTATGTTAAGATACGTGCTTATTTGTATATAATGTATGGTTTAAGAATGATTCAAAAATGTAAAGGCTAGCATAACAACTTAATTAAATAGAGACCTCAATCCCAATTTTAAAAGCGCTTGTTTAGTACATTTTAATAGAAATTGGATTGCCATTTACACATTCCTCATTAGCTTTCGTGGCACCAGATCAAACTTTCCTGTCTGTGTACTGTTGTGAGAAAAGTAGGGGTGAACCTTTATTCATTCTCCATGTGTATGCTCAGTGGTAAAACCTATTTACATTTACGTCTAGTGGCAATCTCTAGCTTACACTTTTAGTGCCTGTAAGAAACCTGGGAGAATTTTAATAGCACTAAAACAAAATGGGAATGAGAAAATACCTATATCCACTTAATTCTGTGATACATGAGTTTATTGTGTTCCTTCCTTATAACAATGAAAATCCTCAGTGTAAGCAGAAAGACAAGAACAAACTGTAACTAATACCCATCTAAATAAATATGCTTCATAATATATTTTGTAAACTATACACCTTTTATTTTAGTGAAGACTTTTCATATTTCTTTTGAAATATTATTGCTTGTCTACAAGGTGTAGACCAATTTTAACTTTATAGAACTTTTATTTTTGTATGTGTATTCAACTTTTTCCTGGATAAATGAAAATTTTTTGAATTATAAAAGTACAATTTAGCTACTATATATAGAAATTGTATTATATTGGTCAAAGTTAACTAGATACATCTTATTAGAATTAAGTTCCTATAAATTTTAAACTTAACATTCAATTCAGATTTTATTAAAAATCATGCATTTGCCTGACAATTTGGTCTCATGGTCTTTGACAGGAAGTTTTTTAAATTATGTTTACTATAAAAAATGAATACTTCTAGGAATTCAGCTGGAAAATAGAAGACACAGCAAGAATAGGTATGAGCATAAAACAGTGGTTTTTTGGCCTCTGGGCATTGCTAGAACCTATTTTGTACATACTAAACAAATTGAATGGGCCTATTCAAAAATCATTGTTATCTGGAACTGATTCTGGTAAATATCATTACTTCAATACTGTAACTTGAATGCCAGTCAGACACTCAAAGAATAGCTTCAGGGATACAGAACTGAAAGTTGCTGGAAAAGTTTTAGAATTTTAGATGTAAGAGATTGACAAATCCCATTTTAACAAATCAAAAATAACTTGTAAGGAAAGGGGAAACAAATCAATATTCTTCACACTCTTGGATATTTTCTCAATTCTCTTGATGTTACAAAATGAAAATAAATAAAATAAATTCTTTTAACACAAAATATCACCCTGACTCAGGTGAATGCTTTAATCCTGCAGGCTGGAGGTTGAGACAGGAGCACAGCTTTATCTAAGATGTGATGCTGTATGAAACACAAAACTGTGTTGTTTCCCCTTTCCTCATATCTCTGTCTTCACCTTTTCCCATTCACCTACTTTGCCTCCTCTCTTCCCCTCTCATTGCTTGATGGGTGCTCTTGTTAAGTACCAAAATAATATTGACTGTGTAAAGATAGACTAGCCTCGTTTTCGACCTCCTGCTCCTCCTTCCCCTAATCCCTTTCATCCAACTTCTTCTATGGAGATTTTAGGAATCTATGGAGCCACACCCTAGACATCTGATATTCACCTGTTGTCTACAATATTCATTCTTCTGATAATTGTTATTTGTTATTTTGCAGTTTTGAAGTTCTTGTATTTGAACCTTCTTTGAAACCTGGAGATTCATAGTTATATATTTTTCATTATTATGCATAGTTCCTCTTAAAAAAATAAATTTTCCATCACCTGTAAACACATATGCCCTCAGAATCTTAATATCTTTCTCGCTCCTTTTCTATGATACTTCCTGAGTCTTGGGAGAAAAAATGTGATATATATCTATATATCATATCTATATCTATATCTATATCTATATCTATATCTATATCTATATCTATATCTATATCTATACAGTTTAATGCCAAACACTTACTATCTTAGTTCTGAGTCTATATATAAGTTACTATTTACTGCAAATAAAAATTTTACTATGAAAATAAAGAGATTATATATATATGATATATATATATATATATATATATATATATCTCACATATATAATGATAGACATCCTAACACACACACACATATATATGTATATATACATATATACATATATATGTATATGTACATATATATATGTATATATATATAAATCATTAGGAGAAAGTTTAATACTATGTCCATTTAGCATGATAGTAGTAGATTCTTGTCAAGCCCTACCTAAAACTTATTTAGCCCCTAGTCCTTAGCCCTCCATGACCAGTATTTCTTCCAACTGTAGAGCAGGGCCTGAGTTCAATTATGAAGTTGTTGGTTACTCCTATAACATTTGTACAATTATTGTACTAACATATTCATCTAGATGCTTACTGTAGTTTACTGAATTCACATCTAGGAAAAAATGGATGATTACTCCTTTTTTCTCTAGTAATGTACAAATTGTCTTCTAGTACTATAGAATCTACCCAATAAGAATAAAGTTTGTAGGTTCATACCACTTTGACTTATGCCTTTTACATGACACATGTTAATAAAGCTGGAATTTGTCATTCTTGGAGAGGTAAACCAGATGCAGAAAAACAAATATTACATTTTCTCTCTCTTTTGTGAATGCCATATTGAACCTTTGGATATATAAATCTAAATAGATGTAACCTGAGACTTTAGAAAACTGTAAGAGGAGCATGCATAAAAGTATAGGATGAGGAGATAGAATGTAGATGGTGTGAAGAAGTATAGGAAAACAATTGTGCAGTAATGATTGGATAGAATAGGCCATATTCAGGCAGGGTAGAGGTGAATAGTGGTGAGAAATAAGTAACACTAAAATTCCAGACACTTTCTAAAATATATACACGGATAAAAAGAAATTCAATATATGTATATCCATCATAGGACACTTATAAGCTATCAAAGAAAAATCCCAGTTTCCCAGTACTAGAAAATAGTCCCTGCTATTAATTGGCAATAAAGAAAACACAAACTCAGAAAATCTTGGGGATAGAAAAACTAGGGAAGAGAGCAAAAACAACAGACATAAGCATCACCAACAGAATACAGGAGATGTAAAATAAAATTTCAGGAATACACAATACAATAGAAGAAATTGATAAATCATTCAAGAAAAATGTTTTAGCTAAAAACTTCCTGACAAAAAAAATCCAAGAAATCTTATATACCATAAAAAGCCCTAACCTAAGAATAATAGGAATAAAATAATGTGAAGAGGTACAGCTGCAAGGCCCAGAAAATATTCTCAACAAAATTAAAGAAGAAAATGTTCCTAACCTAGAGAGAGAGAGAGAGAGAGAGAGAGAGAGAGAGAGAGAGAGCTATAAACATACATGAAGCTTACACATAATAATAGTGGAAGACTTCAATACCCAACTCTCACCAACTGATAGGACATCCAGAAAAAACTAACACCAAGAAACAATGAAACAAAGACATTACAAATCAAATGGACCTAACAGAGACCTTTAGAATATTTTACCCAAACACAAAACAATATCACATCCTGTTAGCACCTTCTGGATCTTTCCCCAAAATCAACCTTATAATCGATCATAAAACAAGCCTCAACAGATATAAGAAAATTGAAATAATGTCCTGTATTTTATTAGACCACAGTTGATTATTAATACTGGACTTCAACAACCATAGAAACACTGGAAAGCCTACACACTCATAGAAATTGATCAACTCTCTAATCAATGATCTTTGGATCAGGATAGAAAAAAATCTTAAAGACTTTCTAGAATTCAATAAAAATGAAGGCACAACAGACTCATATTTGTGAGACACAATGAAAGCAGTGCTAAGAGAGGAAGTTCATAGCAATAAATGCCTCCATAAAAAAATAGAAAATTCTCATATCAGCAATATAAAGGCACACCTGAAAGCTCTACAAAAGAAAAAGAAAAGAAAAAAAAGAGAGGAGGAGAGAAAAAGAAGGAAAAAAAAAGAAAGCACACCAGAGAAAAGTAGAAGGCAGGAAATAATAAAAAACAGGGCTAAAAATCAAAACAATTAGAAAACAAAACAAAAACACTACAGAGAATCAATGAAAGCAAGAGCTGTTTCTTTTACAGAATCAAAAAGATAAACACTTACCAAACTAACCAAAAGTCAGAAATGCAGTATCCAAATCTAATCAGTAATGAAAGGGCAGACATAACAACTGATACTAAGGAAATTTAAAGGATAATTAGGTCTTATTTCAATAATCTGTACTCCACAGAATTGGAAAATTTTAATGAATCAGACAATTTTCTAGACAGATACCACTTAACAAAGTTAAATCAAGATCAAGTAAATTATAACATCCCCATTATAGTAAACTATATAAACCCCTAAAAAAACAGATGCAGTCAATAAAATTCTCCCAACCAAGGTTTTAGTGCAGTATTCTACCCAACTTTCAAAGCAGAGTTAATGACAATACTCCTCAAACTATTCCACAAAATAGAAACAATTGAAATCCTCCCAAACCCATTCTGTGAGGCTATAGTCACCCTGATATATAAACCACACTAAGACTCAACAAAAAAAAAGGGGGTGGGAGAGAATTTCAGACCAATTTCTCTTATGAGGAGTGATAAAAATTATTCAATTAAGGAAATGTAAACCTAATCCAGAAAGATATTATCCATCAAGATCAAGAAGGCTTTTTCCCTGGGATGCAAGAATGTTTCAATGTACAAAAATATAGCAATGTAATCCACCATATACACAAACTGAAAGAAAAAAAATCACATGATTATCTCACTAGATACCAAAAGAACCATAAATACAATCTAAATCCCTTTCATATTAAAGTTCTTAGAGAAATCAAGGATATACATCCCATAAGTAAACATAATCAAAACCATATACAGCAAGCCAATAGCCAATGTCAAACTAAATGGAGAGAAACTTAAAGCATTTCCACTAAAGCTGGGGACAAGAAAGGGGTGAAGTTTCCACTTTCCTCTTATCTATTTAATATAGTAATTGAAAGTCTAGCCAGAGCAATAAGAAAACAAAAGAAGATCAAAGAGATACATATTGGAACGAAAGAAGTCATAGTAACACTATTTATAAATAATATGATAGTATACATAGGCAACCCAAAGAATTCTACCAGAGAACTTCTACAAGTGATAAACACCTTTATCAAAGTGGCTGGATACAAAATTAACTCAAAGAACTCATTAGCCATCAGTTATATAAATGATAAACAGGTCAAGAAAGAAATTAGGAAACAACACTCTTTATATAGCTACTAATAATATAAAACGTCTTGGTATAAGTCTCAGTAAGCAAGTAAAAGATCTGTATCACAAGATCTTCAAACTTTTAAAGAGAGAAAGTGAAGAAAATATAAGATAAAAAGATTTGCCATGATCATGGATAGGTAGAATTAACACAGTGAAAATGGCCATGTTACCTTAAGAAATCTACAGATTCAATGCAGTCTCTATCAAAAACCCAACACATTTTTAATAGAACTTGAAAAAACTATTCTCAACTTTATGTGGAAAAACAAACAAACAAAAATCATGATAGCCAAAACAATTTTGAACAATAAAATATATTTAGGAGGAGTCACTATCCCTCACCAAAAGCTGTACTAAAGAGTAATAGTGCCAAAAATTGCATGGTATTGGTACAGAAAAAGATATGTTGATCAATAGAATCAAATTGAAGACCCAGAATAAACTAAAGAACCTATAGACACTTTTCAAACACTGGAAAAAATGAAAGTATCTTCAAAAAATGCTGCTGGATTAATGGGATGGCTACATGTAAAACAATCAAACTAGATTCACACTTATTCCCTACACAAAACTCAAGTCCCAGTGGATCAATGACCACAACACAAAACCAAATATACAAAATCTCATAGAATAGAAAGTGGTTATTTCCCTTGAATGCATTGGTACAGGAGACAAGTTCCTGATCAGAACACAAGTGGCTCAGGCTATAGGATCAACAATTGAATAAATGGGACCTCATGAAACTACAAAGCTTTTTTAATGCAAAAAGACACTGCCAATAGGACAAATGATTGGCAATGGATTGTCACCAACCCAACATCTGGCAGAGGGTTAATATCTAAAATTTCCAAATAACTCAAGTTGGACACCAAAACCAAAAATAACCCAACAAAATATCGGGTACAGAGTTAAACAGAATTCTCAACAGAGGGCTGTCCAGTAGCCAAGAATCACTTAAAGAAATGCTCAAAGTCCTTAGTCAACAGGGAAATGCAAATCAAAACAACTCTGAGACTCCATTCTATACATGTCTGAATAGCTAAGATAAAAAACTCAAGTAATAGAACCTGCTGGCAAGGAAGTGTAGCAAGGTGAACACTCCTCCATTATTGGTGGAAATACAAACTTGTACAAGCACTTTGAAAATCAATTTGATAGTTTCTCAGAAAACTGGGAATAGATCTACCTCAAGACCCAGCTATAGCACTTCTGGGCATATACCCAAAAGATGACCCACTATACTACAGGGATACTTTTTCAATTATGTTCATAGCAGCTTTATTCCTTTACTCCAGCCAGAAACAGGAAACCACCTAGATGCCCCTCAATTGAAGAATAGATTTAAAAAAAATGTAGTACAGCTGCCCAATGAAATACTATTAGCTATTAAAAATCAAGACATTGTGAATTTTGCAAGTAAATGATTGGAACTTGAGAATATCATCCTAAATGAAGTAACCAAGCCCCCCCCCCCAAAAAAATGTATGGTATGTATGCAAGTATAACTGGATGTTAGCCATAAAATACAGATACCATATTACCCTTTCCAGACCCAAAGAAGTTAAACAAAAGAAAATCCCCAAAGAGGAAAGTTGAATTTCATATAGAAGGGATAATAAAATAGTCATGAGAGGCAGATGGAGGGAGTAAATTGGGAGGAAATGGAGACAAAAAGGGAATGGGGGTTCAGGTTCAGGTGTGGGATTAGGACAAGAGAGGTGACTAGATGGTGTGAAAATGAATGGAAATCTGCAACTGACAGAGTTAAGGCAGTAGGATGCATCTTCAGGACTAGACAGAAACTTTGCCCAAGAATCTATGGAGGTGGCTCACTACATTAGAGATATGGAACCTGAAGATTTCTCCTCCTGTAGCCAGTCAGGAACCCCAGTGGAGCAATAGAGACACCAACCCACCCACAAAGCAGTCAACCCCAAATTTATCTTATTTACAATTAATGGAGCCATAGGGGTGGGAGAAGAGACTGAGAGAATGACCAAAGAATGACCAGCCCAAGTTGAGATCCATTCCATGGGCAAGCACCAATCCCTAACACTATTGATGATACTCTTGTCATACTTGCAGACAGGAGCATGCTGTTCTCTGAGAGGATAAATCCATCAGCTGACATAGACTGACACTAATACCAAGATACCAACAGCCAATCATGGATGGAGGTTAGGGATTCTGATTGAAGAATAGGAGAAAGGATTGCAGACCCTGAAGGAGGTAGGGACTCCACAGGGATATCGAGAGAGTCAACTCACCTGGAACCTTGTTACTTTCAGAGTATGAAACACCAAACAAAGAACACACATTGGCTGGACCTAGGCATCCCTGATAATATGTAACAGATGTGCACCTTGACCTCCTTGTGGGTCCTGAACAACTAGAAAGGATGCTGTTGCTATACATGGGATATGTTTGACTACCTGGGCTGCTTTGTCTGGTCTCAGTGGTAGATAAAGTACCTAGCCTCACAGTTATTTGAAGTGACAGGATGAGTGGCATACCTAGGAGGGCCCCAGCCACTCAGAGGAGAAGTGGAGGGGTAATTGGGGAAAGACTGTAGGAGAATGGGTGACTGGGAGGGGGCCAGTAAGCATGATGTAAACTAACTAGATATATATGTAAAATGATAAAACATGATTTATATCAATAATATAATTTGATATGTTTATTTACCTATTAAGACAAATACAAATTTCTAAGCATGTCATATAACTTTGGAGAGTAAAATATTTTGAGTTACAAAGAATCTTTCTTACAAAATATTTTGAGTTACAAAGATACAAGGAAAAGCTTAGGCTAGAGCCATTATATTCTTTTCATGGATTATGAAATATAGATTTTGTTCTAAAATCAAAGTAAGAGGAATAAAATTTTAATTGTCTTATTGATCTGTGAGACTATCATCCATCTCAGTTAAAGTTATTATGCAATATTTAAAAATTATGATGGGAAACTTAAATAATCCATGGTATTTTGAATACTTGCAGGCTGCCTTGAAGCATGGAGAATGACCACAGTTGATTTCTCATAAATACCATCTAAGTTTATAGATGATTAAGTACTAAACTAAGCTTTTTTTGTTTTTAGAATTTCTTAAATAATAAATTAAAATATAATTACATCAATTTTCTTTTCATTTTCTCTCTCAAATAACCTTATTTATCTCACTTCCTTTACCTAATTAGTGCCAGACTGAACTGGCACTGTTCATCCTGCATAATGTTACTTGCATGTATGTAAGTCTGGGACAGGCCATATCATACTGTCAGTTTGATACAGTCTAGAGGCAAATGAGTGGAAAATCTAATTTGAGAGATTGCTGGTATAAGATTGGCCTATAGGCATGTCTTTGTGTGCTTGACTTATTTGCTGGAGAGCCAAGCACCTTTCTAAGGAGGTTGTTCTTAGTTATATAAGAAAGCTAGGTCAGCATGAGCTTATGAGCTGATGGGTAAACCTCAACATCATAGGAAGCAAACTAGAGTGATTATTCTCTGAAAAAGAATTTCTCAAAAGACAAAGCCTACAGAAATGACCCCAAAAGGTTTAAGGCTGACAGTGTGAACATTCTGGACAAATTTTAAAGTAATTAAGGTTATCTAGAAATCAATGTGATGTTAGTGGAACATGAGTAAAGATTCTAAAGGAATACTGTTCATTGGATTTTATTTTACAAGTTTTCTCTTCTGAGGTTTCATTCTTAGGCAGTAAGTGACAGCTCTTGCTTACCAAAGCATGGGATGTTGTTCACTAACAGAAACATAGAAACATATAATTTTAAGTTAATGTGTGAATGTCAACAAAGTTGTCCAGATAATGACATTTTCTTCCTGTGAACTAACATGCTTGTGAGAAGCCAAACCTATTCTATCTTGGAACAGGTCTCTGTCTTAAGATCTTAAGAAAAAAAGCCAGAGACCTTAATCTGTGCTAAGCCCAAGTACCCCAAGACTTGTCCCTGGCCAGAGTTACTCCTTAGCTATTTCCTAGCAACAGTTATTCAAAGATTAGTGTGATTGTTTTCAGATGTACTTTCAGACTGTTTGTGATTGTATACAGTCTTGCTTCAGAGCACCCACATGTTCGTTTATAATAGTCATTCAATTAGATGCTTGCCAGAATAGATACTTCTTCACTTACTCCCATTTTTTATTATACCTTGTCCTGATGAGAGTTCAGAGTTACTCTTCTAAATCATCATGTAGGCTGGCAGTGAGTAAGCCCAAACTCGAGTTTGTAATAAAGAGACCTTACTTTGATTCCATTTGAGTTGGCTCATTGGTGGTCTTTTGGGGTTCATGAATGCTTCCTGGCACAACATTAAATGCATGGGCCAGGAACTGCAACGCCAGTAGGACCCAACTCAGGTCTCAATACTGGTTATGTCTGTCTGAGTCTGTGAGTCTGTCCATGTGTTTATGTATTATAATTCCTGTGTGTGTTTTCCTGTGTGCCTGTGCAGTGCCACAATAACTCTGTTTTGAATAATTTTGTTTTGAAGAGACCTAAAAATCTACATTTCCTGGAAAGAAACAACTAAAGTGCTCAGGAAATCCCACTGTAGCAGGCACTCTGGAAGGCCATAGCCATGGAGATTTGGAAGATGTTTCAGAGCCCCTGGGAGACAGAGTGTCTCTGGTGTTAATTTCTGGGAAGAATAGAGCAGACATGGAACCCTGCTATAGTTCTTCCTGTTTATTTTCTCTGCTCTCTAGCTTTTACCATCTCTAGCTTTTGCCATCTGTTCTCTGTGTATATCCCTTTAAGAAACTGTTGAGCATTCTATTTCTTATTACAGGGCCTAAGAGTTATGAGCTCTGATATTCAATGTTATCTGATATTATGAGGCTCAGATATTCGCAGCTCCAGCAAAAAAGTGCACAGGGCCATGGGTGGTGGGAGGTTGAGTGCAGAGTGGGCAATGATAAAGTTTCTTCAAAGAAACTCTGGGTGCACGGGAAAACAGGAATTAAAACATGCTCATGGACTACCTGAAGAATAGTGGTGGACTTAGGAGTGGGCAAGGAAAGCCACTCATTCTTTCTTGTACAGACTGTCTAGAACCTCTACTGGGGAGATATTTGCTGACAAAAGGGAGAACATGACTACATTTCTCCAAAAAAAAGGAGCCAAACTATTAGATTCAGAGAAGCCTTTTCATGTCCTGATCACTACTCTAGCTGAAGAATACTGGTTGTTTGAGCCTCTTTCTATCTCAGAGGATGAAATTACAATTTGACTAGATTGCTTCACTAATGCTTGGTCAAAGACAGAAGGAGACTGGATGACTAAACATTGGATGTCAATTTAGACTGAGTTCAAGCCAGGGCCTGTGCCTATATGGTTTCATGAGCCTATACAGTATACCATGCCCCTGACTGCCAGAGAAGATATACTTCATATTAGGGGGGTATCAAATGTAGAGAATCTGAGAATATGTCAATTAGCCTGGAACACCTACCTCCTGCCTGTCAAGAAGCCCTGATCTAATGATTATAGATTCAAAGATTTATGAGAGGTAAACAAATGGGTTATAGATATCCACCCAACACTCATTAATCACTACACCCTCTTGAGTGCTGTTCCTACAAAGTGCCATTGCTAGATGGTGCTAGATTTAAAAGATGCTCTCTTTCTACCTTGGCACCTAAGAACCAAGTCCTCTTTGCCTTTAAATGACATGATCTAGAGCTGTCAACAAACCTGGATCTGTCTGCCTGGAGGATTTAAGAATGCACTATCTTTGAGGAGACCCTTCATGAAGTTCTGAGTGAATACAGCATCTAACTCTAATCTGACTCTTTTACAGTATATAGATGACCTCATGTTGGCCGTGGAGATGAAGCAAGAAGACCTTTGGAGGCCCTGGGAAATTTGCACTACAGACAACTCTCTGCTAAGAAAGCTCAACTCTGCCAACCACAGGTGGCCTATCTAAAATAAATATTTTTAAGAGGTCAAATATGGTTCTCTGAGTCCAGAAAGAAATTGTCTTATCTCAATATTTAAGACTTCCCAACAGGTAAAGGAACTCTTGAACTCTCCTGGTTTCTGCAGAATTTAGATACCAGGCTTTGCAGAAATAGCTAAGCCACTATATGAGGCAACCAAATTGTCTCCTAAGAGCTTTGTTTGGGTGGAGGGACATCAGAAAGCCTTCAATGCATTAAAGTAAGCCTTAATTTCTGTACCTGTCTTGGTTTTGTGAGATGTGACTAAGCCCTTATAACTCTTCTTGGACAAAAGGTACGGGGTAGCAAAATGGGCATTGACTCAGACTTATGTCTTAAAGAAATGAGACCCAGTTGCCAGAGGCTGCTGCCCCTCTGCTTATACATCTTTCCTAAAAACAACCCTTCTGGCCAAGCATACCAACATGCTGTCTTTAGGCAAGAATTGGACTATCACCACAACTCTAATAACCACAGTAGTCTATTGAGAAATGGATTCTACAGATATAAAACCAGAAAACTTTAGATACAGTTATTTACTGCTGTTTATAGATATATTTTCAGGGTGGACTGAGGCTTTTCCCACTAAGTATGAGACTGCTCAGAGGATAGCAAAGAAACTACTAAAAAAATCCAAAATATGGTTTTCCAAAGATTATAGGGTCAGACAATGAATTTACATTTGTGTCTGAGACCTGCTCCCAGAACAACGTCAAAAGTGTGCCTGCCAGCTTATGGCTGCAACACTTGTTTGGTGCTAAGGGAGAATAAATATCAATCTTTTTACATTTTCCTGATAGCAATGACAAACAGAACAAATACAAAGCCCTGAGATGATCTTCTTTGCAACCTGGGGTCAATGATTCATGAGATGGTTACACTAGAAGCCTCTCCCACCCTCCTAATAAGGACCTTATTATCATGACTAGGTTCAATACCTGGGCCTGTGGGGAAAAATATAATCTTTTTATTATTAGATTCACAGATGATGGCAGAAAGGCTAACGAAAGGTAAGACTTGGGGACTGAGACATGTTACTGATAAAGATTCTAGTGTCCTGTTCACCATGTGACTCTATGTTCAGACACTCCAAATTGATCTCAGCCCTAAAATTCTGGTGGCTAAACCCCTGCCTACACCACCTCTGTGGGCTTGAACTCCAATCATACACCAATGCACATGTCTATCTTCCCCTAATAAAGGCCCCAACCCAAGCCACCAGGAAATGCAAAGGTTGAGTAATGATGGCCCTGACATCCTCTGGAATATCATGGTCCAGTTTTTTCAGATCACCAATGTCTACAGATCTGACTTAACTGAGTCATGCTGACTGTGCTATGAGATGAGGCTACCCTACTTTGAAGATGTATCCCTGATTGGAAACTTTACTGAAACCGAGAACCCCAATGAGTATAGATGACAAGCTGAGTATAGTGATAGTCCAGATATATCCACATAATGATAAATGCATACTACTAATCACTAATGCCTCGTAGGCATGTACTGCAGGGCTATATTATATCAGGACAAAGAATCCTGTATACTTGTTCAGTTGTTACCTAGGATCATCTATCACACAGAAGACCAAGTTCTAAATTTCCTAGACAGAACCTCGGGTTTAGTTCCTACAAGAGCCAAGTGACAACCAATTTTGGCTGTAACTCTGTAGGTTCTCATAAGATTGACTATGGCTGGCACAGGAACTGGGGTACCTTTCTTAGTGTTACAAACAAACAAACAAACAAACAAACAAACATTATAATGGTTTAAGGGAAGCCATAGATACTGATAAAAAGATTTTTTTTTTAATAAAAATGTCTCTCATCTCCATGATTCTCTAGGGTCTCCAATAGAAGTACTGCTCCAAAATATGATGGGGCTGGATCTCCCATTTATGCAACAAGAAGGGCTATATACAGCTCTCAAAGAAGAATTCTGTTGTTGTGTTGATCACTCTAAGTGGTCAGAATTAATGGCCAAAGTTAGAGAGACCCTGGTCAAGAGGAAAAACAAACAAACAGCAATAACTACAACAAAAACAAACACAAGGCTAGTTCAAATCACGATTCAACAGCTCCCTGTGTTTGACCACCCTGATAACTACCCTCCTGGGTCCCCTGATCATTTTACTTCTGTTCCTCACCTTTGGCCCATAGATTTTAAACAAATTAGTCCAGTACAGGAAAGAAAAACTTAAGACTATTAAACTTATGGTGATAAAAAGTCCATACCAGTCCCTCCATAATGTAGTCTATGAACTTAAGGAAGTTCCATTTTTTTGGACCTTCTAGTTACCAGAGAAAGGTGGGAGTAAGAGGCTAAAACTACTTTATCTAGGAACTGGCCTTCACATAAAAGGGGGGCAAAGCTTGAGAATTTGACATGCAGCTAAATCCAGGTACCAGGAATAACCCTACAACTGGTTCTTGTACAGTTACTCCCTAGATGCTTCCTTGAAATGAAAGATTCATCTGATTGTTTCATGTGTACTCTTTGGTTGGTGGTTTAGTCCCTGGGAGCTATGGAGTGTCTGGATGGTTGATATTGTTGTTCTTCCTATGTAGGACTGTGACAGGAAAGCATGGTTTCTGGTTGAGCACTGGCTAGAAATCACTGGACACCCCAGGTCATCCTAAGGGCACATGCATTTCACCATGCTCCCAGACTCCAAGCTCCTGACTTGAGGCCAAAGACCTCCATAGAGTAGGGTCCTCTAGTCACATAGGACAATGCCCACTAGCCCTTGCACAGGTAGAAGGTGTGACTACAGGTCACAGAGCCTGAAGACAGATCTCCATATTAATGAGATATTAAAGAACAGAGGGACATAGCCAATTAAACATTCCTTCCCAGACCCTCCTCCTTGCAAAAGGTATTTAACCTCAGACCCTCCCTGAAAACACAGGGGTATAGTTTTCATCCATTTTTCTCATGAAAATAAATATGTTAAGATCATGGACTGTTTCTCTTCTTTGGGACCCACAGTGGGAAACAGTGGAGAAGGTTGTCAACTACTGAGCTGCTGCCTAGTCTCCTGGAGACCAACTCAAGCAAGCAAGCCAAGCCAGCTCTAACCCATCCTAGAGAATCACTGTGTCCAAGAACACTCATTCCTGTAGGACCTCAGACTGTGCTCCCTACCCCTGAGCAGAGTCCGCAGATTCACATAGCCAGATGTCTGCCCAGTGCCAGTATGAAGTGAACACAGTCAAATTCCCGTGCATCTGTCCCTAGCCAGGTGGTGAGACAGAGGGAGGACCCACACATCAACCAAACAGGTGCCACATGCACACTACAACACAACATTCCTGTGGGGTTGCAAACCCTATTTGATTACTCTAAGAGAGTAATGAGAATGAAAGGTTAGGCAGAACATTGCAGTAGAGGCACAGATCAGCTACCATGTTTATCACCATAGGGATCATGGCTTTTGCTCTATTTGTGTGAGATTTATGAACTAATTCGTAGTTCTGAGAACAAAATCTTTAGCTTTATACATGCTGGACAAACATTTTGTCCAGTTCTTGATTGATTTAGATATGCCTGTTTTATGTCCTTTATTTTCTTTTACTTATTGCATTCTGAACATTTAGCAAAGAAGTACAAAATAAAATCTGAGTTTATGCCAGAATGAAAAATAAAATCCACAATTTATGTTAGAAACTGAGACTATTATCAAGTTTAGGTATAATGATTGTGATATATCATGTACATTATGAGAGTCTACAAATTATTGTTAACTTGTAATTGCAAGGAATAACCTAAGGCACTTCAAGATTATAGACAAATCAGACAAGATTCTGAAAAATATATTTAGTAAAGTATGCTCATAACATATAAGATAATAATATTTTAATAATTCTTTCATTTCCCTTTACTTCTGGTCTGGAAAATAAATAAATATATGAATATTTACCTGGATAACTTGTGTTATTCTTAGAGATGCTTAAACAATAAGATAATGATATATTGCAGTAATATACAACTCTCCTTTTATTACTTCTAGTTACTCTGGTGGTACTTCATCAGGGAAAATGCTGGCTTCATAAAAAGAAGTATTCAAGAACTTAGGAACTCTTAAAAACTTACTAAAGATTCCAATAAATCCTAGAAAATGTTACTCAAAGACAAAAGAAGTGTTTTAATTACTGTATCCCAGGATTTCAAATGTCTTTACACAGAAGATATTGGCCAGCTGTTCTTAATCTCATAGAGAAGGAAAAAACAGAAGTTGGCAGTGATGGCAGCAATAAACAGAGCAGTAAGGGGGCTACAGAAATCCAGAAGAAAAGGGTTTTAGGTGGTGTTAAAAAATCTTCTCTGGAACTCATTTAACTTGGATGGATTCTTGTGTGCTTGGAACCATGAGCCTGAAGCCAAGGATATACTCCCTGTTCTTCAAGGTCTGTAGCTGCTTTTAAAACTTGTGATGTATTTCAAACATATGAAAATTAATTTGTGCAATGTACATATGTGTATATATGTATATATACACACACATATATATATATGAAAATATTTAATGACATTTAGGAGAAAAGTTCATACATATTTATTTTTAAATGTAGTTTAGTTAAAGTATTTCCTAGGTTCCTAAGCAGGTAAACAAAAAAATAGGCTGTTGAAATTATAGTAAATCTTTAATGAAAATAGATTCAAGTAAGGAGTCAAAAAGGGCAAATTAGAGAACAAAGGGGTAAAAATAAATAATAAATAAACAAACTAAACTGCAACAAAAATCTGTGTAATAACCTTTTTTTTTTAATTTTTCTTTTAGGGAGTTATTGTGCATGGAATATACCAACGAATGTGCCAATACAAAAATATCTGACATTAGGTCCTTGTACAAGATCTCTAAGTTTTGAGAACTAATAATTATTGCTAGTAAGAGAGGATCAGTGTTGCTGAGTATATTACAAGGATAAAATAGTTAAGTAATGGAAAACACTTCTAATCGTAGATCAGGTTCAGTGAATCACGAAAGC
This sequence comes from Arvicanthis niloticus, assembly GCF_011762505.2. NCBI lineage: Eukaryota > Metazoa > Chordata > Mammalia > Rodentia > Muridae > Arvicanthis > Arvicanthis niloticus. Next base: position 41,957,133 of record NC_047673.1, read on the forward strand.
AATGCAGTTATAACAAATATCAACATAGTTGCATATCTAATACAACATAAGGTTATGATGTTCTTATTTTAATTTGTGTGCATGTATACATGATACACACAGAGAGAGAGTTTATGTATATGTGCATGAGTGTGTACACATGAATTTGAAAATTAGAGTTTGATTTTGTATGTCTATCTCTCTTACTCTCTACCTTATTTCATGAGACGTGGTCTCAATCAACCTTACACTAATAAACCTGGCAAGACTAAATAGTGAGATCCAAATACCACCTTGCACCCACACTGTTAGCTTGCCACTCCAGACTTAGGATGACAAGTGCACAAAACAACACTCTACTCTTTGCGAGGATTCTGGCAATCAAATCCAGGTCCATATACTTGTATGTCAGAAATTTTACTGACAACATTCACTGAGTGAACAACATTTTCTGTTCCTGTACAACATACTATTTTTAGCACAGTGATAGAATATTTTAATCATTATTAAATCATATTTAGATAATTTTAAATATTACTATTTGAGTTATAAATATCATAATAAAAGTGATCCCAATGCACTTTGCATGTAGAGGCATGGATATTTCATTATTTTATAATGATATACTATGACTAGAATATTATTAATGTAAATCAAAATATAAGAATATCTTAGAAATTTAAGTTATGTTCTAGAGTACTACAAGATAATAAGTAAGTTTCACAAATTTTGTCTTCCTGGGTGATGCATGTTTTTTTATAATATATTAAAGTATTTTCATGTTTGCACAGCATCACATTGGGTGAAATGAGGTATCTAGCTGAATGTTGAGGTACTTCATAGTAGACAGCACTAAGTGGCATGTGTAATCATAGCAGCTAGCAGGATGATGCATGGAGATTATGAACTTTCAGCAACAGCCTGAGCTGCATACCAAGACCTCTTTCTTAGAAAGACCTGTAAACAAAACAAACAACAAAGAAAGCAGTTGTTCTTTTGAATAAAATAAAAGGAAGAAAATTCAATGGCTGCTAAACTAAAACTATGAAAGTATGCGGCTAATAAAACGCAGGTCATAGAAGATTGAAATAGCAACCAAATGAAGTATAACATCACAGACACTTCTACTTTGTTCCAGCACGAGGAAGTGCATCACTAATGCCTAAAATTGTATTATTATTTGTCATATCTCAGCCATACCACGATGTAAATCACTACCTTGAAGGTAAAATTAAAATTACAATTTACACTTGATAGAAATTACTTGCTTATGAATATCATGTATTTTATTTTAAAATTCATAATTTTTATATGCATGTGTGTTTTGTCAGAATATATGCCTGCGCACTGTATACTTGGTGCTTCCCGAAGCCAGAAGGAGGCACTGGATTTGGTGCAATTGTGATTACCAAACTTTGGGATCCACCCAGCATAGTGACCTGTGGTTTGTGACCTGTGGTAATATGCATCCAATCCAGGGTCTTTGGAAACAAAGAGCGATGTAAATGCTGAGCTATCGATCATCTACTAACCTTTGCTAATTTTTAGTGGGCATTGAACTTTTTCTCAGACATTTTCTTCAAGTTTGTCACATGAACATCTAACAATGAAGCAGCCATAGGTATTACCGAAGTCATAATGTTTACTCAAGAACTTTTGTGGTTCTGTCTACATCTTACTTGGAGTGTAAATTCCATCCTGTTGCTCCCTGCCGTTTATAGATAATAATCCAATAACTTCAACCAATTAATAGCTTTGTTCCAAATTTGTATCCTTGGAGCATGCTCTTTTTTCATTGCAGAAATTTCTATATTTTTCTATGAGACATATTTTCCAAATTATTTTTAGTCTACCCAATGCCAGACAGTAAAATTTTCCAGCTTGTGCACCCTGTGCTTTTCCTGCTGCTATGCAATTAATTGCATTGACTAATTTTAAGTCATATTTAGTCACAATTGAGAAATTGCTCATTTTATTTTGGGATTTATCTTTCTATTATATTTATTTGTTCATTTTTTGGGTACATATAACAGTATATGTGTATGTGTGTGGACTGGCAATGTGTATGTGTTTTGTGTGTGGGCCAAAGGGTGCATATGTGTGTGTTCACCCGTGTGTGCCATAGCAAGCATAAGCTTTGGAGGCAAACTTACTGAACTTAGTTATTTCTTTCCACCATGTGAATATTAGTGATTATAGTCAGGTCACCAAGCAAGCACCATTAACTACTGAACTATTTTACTAGCCTTAAATTGGATGACAGATGTTAATATAGAATTTAAAATACTTTTCCTAAAATTGTATTTAAAACATAGAAAAGAACAATATGTCTCAAAAGAACAAATTTCCTGACTGAGTCTGCAGTGCACTTTTGCATTCAAACCACTAGTTGATTTGAAACTGTTTCTGCAAATAGAGTTCTTATTTTAGCTGATATTTTAACAGTATCTCCCAGCATGATCTTCAGAGAAATAATTAATTTCTTTCATAAAGATTAATATAAATACAAATTTGAGTAACTCATTCCAAGCAATGTCTATTTTTTCCCTTTGGAAATGAAAAAAAAAAAACTACAGTGTTAAAGAAAGCATTGGACAGAAATAGAGTTTAATTCAGCATATTTTAAAAATAAATAGATTTATTCCTTAGTTTTCAAACTGTTCTTGTCTTAGAACTAATATTTTTCTATTATTAATTTTGTAAATGTAAGTCTACAAAATTTTATAATTATGAAATAGAAAACAAAGATGTAATCATTCTTCACTTTATTCCCAGCAGGCACAAGCTTTATGGCTGGGATAGTGTCCAGGATGCAGATATCTGTTGATGTCCCTCAGCCTGTAGAACTAGAAATACAACACAAAATAGATGGGCAACCTTTGCTTGCCCTGCCTGCAGCATCTCCTCTGGCCATTTCAGACCTGGCACTGATGGGTTTCTGAGGGAATGACATTCATCTGCCCTTGGGCAGGAACACATCTTCCAGTCAGAATTGTAAAAGCACAATGCTTTTGTGTTAAGATCTCAAATATTTTCTTTAAAGTCACAGTTTAAAAGTTTTCCCCTTCCCCAAACTATTAATATGAAAATAGAGACAACTTGCTTTTAATCTATACTTCATGATCCCACATGAAAGACATTTTTAATCTTGACTGTATTAATTCTCTAGATGTAACTGATTTGAAAGTGAACATACTCAAGGCTCAATAAAAATACATTCTCTAACTTTGACTCCTACTTATTACAACCTTTATTTAAGGTCACAGAAAGTACTGCATTCTTGTATAGCATCCAATTCTATAATAGCATGTGATGCAATGAGAATTGAAAGGTTTTCCTCAGCCTCCATGACAATTTTTCATGTTCTATCAAGAACAAATTTAAGGAACTTTGCTTTTAATTTCTCTGTTTTCATAAAAGAAGAACTAATGTATTCACATACACCTAATTTTATTATCTAGAAGTAGTAAGAAAATTAAGTGAAATTTAAATAAAATTATTTGCTGATTTTTTTAACTAAATTGGAAAAGAACAAACAATATGTATTATTACTTAATTGTAAAAATATACTTCATCACCACTTTTATAGATGTTTCTTGACAACATAATTCAAAACAAAATGCTATAGAGCTGACACATCTCCCCTAGGGAAATAATTAAACTAACATGTTCAAAGTTTTCACTGAGTTCTTACTTGTAATGATCGTAGAGAAATATAATATTTGTGGTGATAGAATTGCAGGAATTTATACTACGTCCATAGTGTATATTAATGAGCACATATTTAAAGGTGGTATGCTTGGCTAGCACTGCTTGAATCCTACATGAACTACCACTCAAGTGTCTTCTCCTTTCAGTAGGTGAGAATGAAAGACCCTCAACAGAGCAATGTGAAAATATGAGGAGAAAAAATACCGTGGAGTACTCAGTCCTTTGACATGAGGATACATAATACATACATATATATATATATATATATATATATATATATATATACACTCTTAGAGAATTTCTAAAAGTCAGGTTATCCATACATCAAGTAAATGAAATGGTGTTTTCAAGAAACACAAGAGAAGTACATGTGAACCCAAAGTAATTAAGACACTATGCACAAGACCTGCATAAGCTACAGTGAGACAAAATCCTAGCATACATGCAGAAGGTGGTCATGATATCTTACCACTAACTTTAGAGTTATTAGAATTCAGCAGCTTCTGGGAGAGGGCGAGTCAGTTCTCTTTAATGATGTGAACTTTGATATGTTACCCTTACACCAGGGAAGCCCATATTCCCAAGTCTGGTTGGGCAACAACAACTAAACTTGGTGGGTAAAGAAAAAAAAAACAGAACAAAACAAAAACCTCAAAATTTGATGGGAAGAAATGGGAGTGTGGACAGGCCAATTATAGTAGACAAACATTTCCGGTATTGTTGCAGAAATTTCTCAAAAAATTAATTAAAGTATTCTTTAAAATGTGTGGTATTTTTATATACAATTTGAATAGAAAAATTATCAAATAATTTTATGTAACACTTTGCAGCCTAATAGTGTTTTTTCACATGATTGCCAGAGTTCAATTTTTTTTAAAGATTATGACATTATATACAGATAGTAAATACATTAAGTTGAAATAGGAATCTTCTTCTTTTTATTCTTACATATTCTTTAATATTTGGATATCTATATTATGGTTTTATAAAAAGTAATAAAACAGCAAAATCTAATTCAATTTATAAAACCATTAACTCTTTGAAATTAAAAATTTAATTATCAAGATTATGCATGCATTAGTTGGAGTCTATTTTGGAATTGCTTTTGCATTATTGTTTTTATTCTTTAAAATCAGAAGGACTTCAAAAATATTTAAAACAGACAAACAAACTAACAGTATTTTAATGCCTGAGTTTGTCTTATTTGTATTCTTTGATGAAGTTGCAATCGTAAATTTATCTCAGTCTTAACTTAATGTTCCATTTTCCAATTTAATGCTAGAAATATATTTATTTAGGAACATATGAGAAGACAATTGTTTGTATTTTGCAGTTAACATTATATTGAAGCATTAATGGAAATAAAGCAAAAATAATTTTAAGAGTTTTAGAAAGTATTTTTTATTTGTTACCTATAAAGTCTCCAAGGCAAAGTTGACACAGAAACTAAGAAAGCACAGGAGCTTGACAAAGTGTTTGGGGTAGTGGACACTGTCAATTGAACATCTACAGATCAAAAAACATTTTTAAATTAATTTCAACACCCCATCTTTTACATGAATACATTCCTCTCATTTATAAATAAATTTATCAATCATGAAATTCAATTCTAAAGGATAAATTAACCCTTTAAGCTTTAATATTTACATAAAGACAGTGTGAATGTTAAGCCATTGTTGGCCTATCTCAATGTTGGATAAGAAACATCTAGACCTTCTTCAGGCTCTTCATTTCAAAGCTCAGGGTAGAAGGCTCAGTGGATAAATCCCTGCTGTCCAAGTGCAAGGACCTAAGATTGTATTCCCGCATTTCAAAAAAGAAAAAAGGAAAAACAAAACAAAACAAAAAAAAAAACCCTGGGTACATTGACTTATATTTGTAATACCAGAACTGTAAGTGATAAAAACAAGTTAAAGCCCACCCCCAACCTCAGGCTTCATGGACAGTCTTGCTTACACAAAACCTCAAACTCAATGAAATACTCTCTTTTAAAAATAATAGTGGAAAACAATCAAGGAAAGATATCTGATGTTAACCTAAATTTAACCCCAATAATAACAAAGATCATTGATGTTGTTGTTGTTGTTGATGATGATGATGATGATAAAATTACATTGAAATAAGAGACTCTGGTTGGTTGGAGTCAGGGAGTGACAGAGTTCCGTGAGCAACTGGGAAGGCAGACTGGACAACAGAAAGAGGGAAAGGAGAGAACGAAGGTAGTGTAAGATTATGTTTCTCATTTAGAAATTAGAAAACTGGCTGATTCAACATTGAGCTTTCATAAATAGCTGCACCCAGGGAAGCAGTCAGATGTAATACAGATGAATATTTTATTTATTTAAAGAAAGAGTTCACCTTCCATATCCTTTTTGTCTTGAGTCTTTTTTAAATTGAAAATAGATTCTTTTCTGATATTCCTACATGTTTCCCCTCCGTCCTCATATCTCTCAGTTCACCCCACCACCATCATTCCCTTAACTCCAGATCCAAAACCCCACTTTTCAGGCCTCCAACAAACAAAGACCAGTAACCATACAAGTAAAATTATTCCTAATAATATTCTGCTGAGTTCAGTTGTCATCCAAGAGGCTTCCTCTGCCAGCAGATGGGAGCAGATGCAGTGATCCATAGCCAGGCACTGTGAAGAAAGAGTCTAAATTGTAAGTCTCCATCCAGTCTTTCACCTCAGAGCTGGGGTGAGGGGGAACCCCACATAAGAGGGAGAAAATTGTTGTACTTCCTTATAGTACCTTATTAATTTTCATTTTATTTTTAAGTTTTGGTATTCAAGATTTTTCCTTTAACAGGGTAAGGTAGGTTTCACATTATAGGGCATCTCATGTCTCAGGCTGTGATAGACACCTGTTATCTGCATGCATAAAATTTGTGATATCCCATCAGTCATGCCACAATCAAAGAGTGTTATCTATAAGAGTCCATGTTATTTGCTACAGAGATTCTAAACACATTGATATTCCCCTGTCCCAAAGGCTATTTAGGAAAGGAAGGACTGCAGAGATCATTATGTGATTCACTTTCTTCCTCATGTAATTAAAAATTATAGCTACATAAAAATGTAGTAAGATGATAGAACTATGTTTTGAAAATCACAATCCTTAAATGTGTAGTTTTTGAAAATAAAACTGCCAGTCTTTTCTATTCATACACTGTATATTAGAATTCTAAAGTTCTAAAAAAAACCAAAAATGTCTTTTGACATTTTTATATTTTGTTATCAATGTTTTAAAACTTTTTTTTATGATTACAGACTCTGTGAGTTATAAAAAATAGTGTAAGATTTGTTAAGAATCACACTGTGGATCTTTTCATCTTCCTGATCTCTTTGTCTACACATGCAAACACTTCTTCCACAGAAAATGTGGTTTCCTCATTCAGGAAATCCTAATATTTTATTCTCATTACTACTTCTCCTCTCAGTCAGTTTTAGAGGTTTTTTTTTTTTAAATTATGTTTGTAATTATTAGAACCTTGTACCATATCTTTATTTGAAAACAAACAAAAAACCTGATAGGTTTCTGTATTTGTTATTGAAATAACACCACCCACACTGCTGAGTAAAGGCTTAAAACTTTCAACAACGTTTTAGATCTTCAATATTTAGAGCCTAAATAAACACTATAAACAAGTAATTGAACAGACGGCTTTCTAGAGAAGATATCGAACAAAATATCAATAAACATAACAAAGAAGTAAATAATGTAAATTATATGCATTGACAAAGATAAGCTTAGGTAATTATGAAAATAAATAAAAGGATTTTGGAGATTTCCTTTGAGGAAAACAAAACCAGAGAGTATGCCCTCACTATATTGTTGCAACCCGAGAGGTGTATTTGAAGAGATGCTCATTCAAAATATTGAATGGTAGGAACATTTTATTGACAAAGCCTGTATTAAGATATCAAGCAGACACAAAATGACTTCTAGAAACTAAAGCGTAAATTCTCGAAAACTCTTTAGTCTTTAATGCCATAAATTAATGTAAGTTAACAGAAATAATTGTTAGTATGTGATTCTTATTGAAGTATGTATTAACATCAAACTCTACTTCCTAGTGAAAATGACAAAATTGCCCATAATTTGAAAATATTTGCAAAGTATATTTTAATATTATTGTACCCCTAAATATGTCATTTGGCTCTACGGGTTATTTTGAAGTGAAGGCTATTGAGATATAAGACACAGGAAGAGGTCTCTAGCCTCAACCTGGCAGCCACTAGGATCACAGGTGCTACTTAGTTCCAGGTACAGTGATGTTTCTCAATTTTCAGCTTTGTACCTCATTTCACTAGAAGCCATGCTATTGCATCATGAAAAGACGTCACTATATTGTAAATAAACATGGATCTTCCAGGAAGGCAACATTTGGGAAACTCATTTATTGTCTGGGAGTTCTCTGTATAGACATGCATTCTGGCAACACACACACACACACACACACATTAAAAAATTACAAATTTTAAAATAAATTGAAAGGTATTTATAGGCAAGTAGTCTGCATTAAATATAAATTTTAATTTCCACTTTAATGTATATGTATGTAATGTATATACCCTTTAATGTAATGTATATCTCTGTATATCATGAGAAATCTAAACTCTGATAAATAATAATAACACATTAAAGATTAATGATGCATTTCTTTGTACTGGGACCAAAAGTAGAAGTATCTATTACATTGTCATTCATTTGGTTGTTGCCTCAGTCTCCTACCACCTGCATTTTATTAGCTATATTATTTCATAGTTTTTTAGTTTAACAGCCACTGAACTTTCTTCCTGTTAGTTTTTGTTGTTGTTTGTTTTGTTTATAGGTTTTCATAAGACAGAGGTCTTGCAATGCAGCTCAAGCTGTTGCTGAGGTTCATGATCCTTGTAATTCCTTTATGTTTTTACTAGGGCAAAGATTTTCTCTTGGGCTAGTTTTTCCTACTTTAAAAACAAAGAGGGAGAATAACCTTCTGTAACGGAAACAGAGATGATATCATGAAGAATAGAGAAAAGAAACTTATTCACTATCATTAAAGGGACCCACATATATTCAACTTACTACAACTTTCCTTCATCCCACCATCTCTGCATACTGCATTCCCCCATTCTAAGAAAAGCCATGAACAGGATTAATGGATTATGTTGTTAATCTCTGTATTCATAAGGCTAAAACAAGAAGACTATTAAGATTTCAACTCCAACCCTGGATACAAAGTCAGTTTCCATCCAATCTTGGCTACAAAGTGAGCCAATCTAAAACAAGCATCAATCAAAACCAAGAAAATAAACACAAACATTTAAAATGGAATAACTTGTACAATCTTTGTAAAGGTTTTAGTTCTATCCAACTTGTACCATATCAGTGGCCAGTCTGCCAACATATAACTTATGGTTAAATAGTGACATTTATATCTTGAAAATAATCAACAGCTGTCAAATGAGACTTAACATATGATCCTTGGGAGTGAATTGACATTTTGTACTAAACTCTTAATCTACCATGGATGAATAATGAGGTCACAGACCTTAAGAAAAAGCTCCCATTTCCACTTTAATAATTTAATTCTAAAAACACATTCTTATTCACAAAGACGTGTTGCTCTCATCCCCCATTGAAAAGGGTTCTTCCTGCAGCTTACGAGACTATTAAAGAGGTTTGCAATGGACTGTTCATAATAGAGAAAACAACAGACACCAAGGTTTACCACAACAACTGATATACCTATAACCAATACACTATATCTAAGTCTCTAGAAACAAGTGAAAGATGGAGCAGAAATATTAAAGGAGCCAGAGAAACAGAAAATCTTCCATCTTCTCCACATACACTGAGGTAATCACAAAAAAAAAATTGTAAATTTCACAGGACTTTCAGAATGACAAACCAGTTACATGTCAATGTGCATGGAGAATCTTCAAAGGGTTCTACCACCAGAAGTAGACCTATAGCGTATTCATGGATATAGAGAGATGGAAAATTAGAGGCCCCTGATAGGTTATATTATGCCAAGTAGTCACCCTTAAACATATATATATATATACATATGTGTTACATTAAATTGAGTATATATGTATAAAAGCACATCTTATTTAATTGAAATATTAAGTTTTTACATTCTATGTAGAAAACTGTGCATAAAACTTATATTATCACAAATCAGATTTACAAGGAACAGAGTCAGAACTTATGAAGTAAGAGAAAATAAATTCTTCTTGAGAATACAACTGGATGATATAGATGGTGGCAATCTGTTCATTGACATACTGCTGCTCCAACCTGTAATGCTTGATGATATGAACTGAATTATTTATTTCATGCCCACATTTTAATTAGTAAACATGTTATTTCACAATGCAATGATACTAGGCTCTAGAGCTATATATTGCAATTATTTCATAAAGCTGGAAACTTCATGAATATAAGAACCCTTACAAGGAGAGGCAATAGTGTTAACTCCCTTCCTCACCATTGTGTATGGCTACAACAAGTTACTAGGTATGGATATACCAGGAAAATAGCCCTAAACAAGAATCCAATAACACTTTCACAATGACCTAAGTTTATTATCCTCCACCACCATGAGAAAGAAATATCTGTCTCCTTGTAAGATTTATATTCATGAAGTTTCCAGCTTTATGAAATAATTACAATATATAGCTCTAGAGTCTAGTATCATTGCATTGTGAAATAAGATGTTTACTAATTAAAATGTGGGCATGAAATCATTCAGTTTGTATCATCAAGCATTACTTATTTAAGTTGTTTAAGTTATTTAAGTTGTTCATTGTGTAATCTTATATAGCATCCCTAACTGACTGTTAAAGCTGGCAAGATAAGCATTCACAGTTGTAATTTGAACCTATACTGGTTGTGAGAGAATGGAAAAAATCTGTCTTTTCTTGTTCTTTACTACTAAGTGTAGAAAATAAGAAAACTTTGACATGCAGCATTTAAGAGTATTGCCAGTTATATTTTACTTAACTTTTTATCTTATTTTTATTTTTTATTTTTCCCAATCTACTTTTATACCATTTACATTCAACTCAAGTGAGTTTGTAGTTCTCATCAGACTAACGTGGTTGTCAGAAAACTACTCAGAGTCTAGAAGAGCCAGAATTATCTTCCATTATAATTTTTATATTGTATGCAATGAAATATTTCTATGAATTATATAGCTATCATGAGAGATTTATTTTCAATAAATGACAAATATCTGAACTGTAAACCTGAAGAAGGAAGTTAAATGACAGCCTTCTATCTATGATAGAGAAAACACTGAAGGAATTTCATCTTTAAAAAAAGACTATGCATGTTAATTCTCATTAATTTGTTAATTGTTTGAAAAGAATTAATCTGGGATGCCTATCCCAGTGTTAGATGGTAACATTCTAGGCTGATACCACTCAATATTACAGAAAATCAATAAGCAGTGTTCTTACAAAGACCATATTTACTACCTGAGCAAAGTGTGTTTGTTTACCTTGTTAACCAGTAGAAGTTAACTACTAGAACCACTAGAATGCATTGTGTATTCATAGTGAAAATGTGCTATATATTTCAGTAGTAGCCTCCAATTCTTTCCATAGATTTCCTCTTCACTTTTCCCTTAGAATAGGATGAGATTCTTAAGTTCCTTTATCATTTAATTTGAAAACACTTCTATAATGGAAGGTATTAGGGTTTGTGTGCGGAACATGTTGGAAAAGGGTGCAAACATCATTATGAATACCAAAAAGGATGCCCACAGCATTATTTTAAAACATGTCTACTTTAAATGTTCATCTTCATATCCTACAACTTTTATCCTGACAGTGAAAAATTATTTCTCTAGAACCCTGCCACAAAGCCCAATTCCTAAATCCTGCCTTTATGTTCTCTGTATATTCCTTCAGTTCACATATTCCTTCATTTTACTAGAAAATTCTCTACCAATCCAGCTGTCCATTTATCTTCCATGTTTATAGAACAAACAAACACACAGAAAGTACTTGGTCTGACCACTAGGCTTGGGCCACAGGATCACTTGCCAAAGCAGCCTGCATGGAAACAGCTTTGGCAAAACCCCTAGAGACATGGAGCCATGATTGTTTGGTTGTCCTCTAATGATACCTCCTTCCTAGTGCATTATAATTGCATCCTATCATCTCCCCATCTGCATAAGCATATTCTTTGGCAGCAAATTAGTATATGAAACATAAAATCAATGAGAGTAATGGTCAGTTGAGTTACTGTTTTCAGCAGAGTGGTTATAACCATTCTGATGTAAATTCCACCCACTCTACCACACCATCTTTTTTACACCCACTTCTATACTCCTTTTCCTTCTTGTTTCCCCTCTTTTTTTAAAAATTTTTTTTTCTCTTTCATCATTTTTCTTTCCTGTTTGGCTGACAAACATCTACCCTACTTACTTCTCCTCCTACCTCTATTTCTCCTCCTCCCACCTCTACTACCTTCAGTGGATCCTCTTTCCCCCATTCCTCCTTCTCATCAAAAACTAGAACTCTTGACCCCCATTTGAGGAACATTCACTCTAAATAACTAGAATTTGTACAGGGTTTTCCCTTCCCCTGGTGATGATCCTCATTGTCACAATTAAACTCTTTGCTTTTATATTCACTATGACTGGTCTTGCATTTTAGATGGATAAGTCCTATGAGAATATATCTATGCCTTACACTTCTCTTGATTTTTCAAGTTATCTTTAGTTACAGAGGATTCAACCACTTTTATTGAGGAGCTGTAATGGTTAGTGGTTATAAACAACTCCATTCACAGAGATCTCAATTGAGATAAGAATGCTCCTCGCCATCTCTAATTGTACTTTTGTGATATAAAATGTAAACTTGCTTCCTGCATAGACCTGCCTACCCATATGGTAACATTTGGATGAGCCAACTTCTCTGATTGGCACTAAAAAGGCTATGTTAGATGTTCTCATTCAATGCCTGCCAGTTGAATGACTAACTACTAAGTATAGAACCTTTATATGTTGTCTACAAAAATATTAATGTAGCCTAATAGTCTCCCTACGATGATATAGAGCAATATTTTTAACTTGTAATAGATTATTTTTCCTTTACCTTCTTCATTCTGCATGATCCAGATCTTTCCAGTAAAAAAGAAGGATTCTAATTTTACTACCAAAGAAACAAATACTCTAAGTATGTCTTAAATTTTATACACTAGTATCATACCAACATTCCTAATTCATTTGATGTAGAGTAAGCTATAGAAGTTGAACTTTACTTACTTTTTTATTGTATTTTTATATGATATCACAATGTATCTTTATATCTGGGGTTAGAGAAAGACAATTAAAATGCTCTTGCATCCACGAGGGTTGTCCCCAGAGCTGCATATTAGACACAAAATTGTTGACTCCATTGCCTTCACCTAGGCTCCAGGCTCAAATGCTTTTTCCACACCCTTTTTATTATATAATAATTTCATAAAATATTATATCTCTCAACTATGAAACCAACAAACTGATATGAAGAATGATAATAAATTTTTCCATCATTTTTTATGAATGTTTTCTCAGGTTTTCTTCTAGCTGCTGTGATAATAAAGTACTCTGGCATATTTGTGGAAAAAAAGGTTTAGTTTAGCTCACATTATAATAGCATAAAAATGATACTGTCAAGTGTGTCAGACATTCACATGACATCCACAATCAAGAACAAAGATCAATGAACACTAGTAATCAGTTGACTTTCTCCACTTGTGTCCAATCCAGTATGCATGCCTAAGGGATGTTCTTGCCTACAGTTAAAATGAGACACCACACAATTAAAAAAATCTCTCACCATCATTCTCAGAGGGTAACTTAATGTATATAATCTCTCACAGACTTTCTTGAATACTGTTCTCCTAGATGACTTCAGATCCTGACAACTTGACAATCAACACTGTATATTACAAAACTAATACTGCAAATATTTTTACTCTACTGATTTCGGTACTGATGGAGACTCTATTTTGAGTCTACATAATTAATCAAAATATAGAAACACTCTCAAAAACCAGGTATCCACTTAACCAACTCAGACTGTGCATGATTATGTCATAAATTCTTGACATAAAATTCTGGAAACATAATATTTTCCTAGTGTAAAATCAGATCAATCCACTGAATTTGTTGGTTTTCTATATGTCTACATGTGACGAGAAAATACATTTTCCCCATTTACACTAATTTGAGATGGCTTAGCATCCTGTCATGCAGTTGTTTCACTCTGAAATCCTCACAGATTCTTAACTTCTGATAGTTGTCAAGGCCAGAAACAACAGAGAGCTTCAAGGCTATAATAGCTTATCCATCTCTCTGGTAGCACTGCTATTACTCACTGTCCGTCCTACACCAAGGAAATTAATGGTGTATCTCCAGGAAATGATAGGTCAACAACAGCATCTCAGTAGAGAAGAAAAAGGGAATCTATTCTTTTAATATAATCTATAAGCATGAGTTTATCCAAGCCACATATTACAATCAAGAAACTGCTACAAAATCAGAAAATAGAAAAATGACAGATGGGTGCTACAAAGGGTCACACAATTATTGGATGGAAGGAACATTGGACTAAATGGGCTTCAGTTAGCATCCTGTCTTTTTGTCTCTAGGCTACAACTTTTCTCCCATCATGGAGGATACATGTGTAGACAGCAGATAGCCTAGAAAATTTTAAAAAATCAATGGGTTCTGTCCCAGTATCCATAGCACTCTGATCAAATCATTTCCAAGAGTGAGGCACAGTAACTTACCAAATTTTTTGAAGAAACTGCCTCAGGCAATCTCCACAGCTCACTACTGCATTGAAATGTTCCAAATGAGTTTTATAAATTTACCTTTACATTAAGAGAAATATTTCTTTTTAATATCATTAACCTGTTCTGTAGACAGACTGAATACTACCCAATGCCAACACAACAGTTCCTTTTTCAAAATATAAGAACAGAAATCATTTCTTTTTTTGATTTCTTTTTGTGTTCTAATTCAGACCAAGGAACTTATTTTACAACAAAAATGAACCATTTATTTGACAAACCTCTGAAATATTCATTAAAATTTCATGCTTTTTACCATCTCATCTTCAATCCTCAGGGCAAATCGAACATTAAAATCTAGACATAAAAAGAAGTTTAGGGAAAAAAAAACATTTCTAGAAACTAGATTAAATGTTCAGAAATATCAGCAGTTGTGAAACATTCAAAAACAAAACCCAATTCCATCCCCTCCAGCACACACAAAACCATCCATAATATACTAAATAAGAAATGAACTATTCAATTGTGGGTATTCCAAGGACTCCTATGATGCTGAAACCAGCTTTGTAAGCATATCCTTAGTATCCTAAAGCATGTAAGCCATAAGGAGACAATGGTTCAGCCTATGTCACTACATGTGTCTCATGGCTAGGAGGTTAAGTGTATTCAGAGATTTTCATAATGAAACAGATACCATCCCATTACTGAGAATGAGCCTTAAAAAGTTATTTACTACTTATAGTTCAATCAAGCTGTAAGTTTCCCCTAGTTTCCTTTGATAACATTCCAAGACCATCTGAAAGCTGTCTGTACAAGTGACCAGAAATTCAAGAGCAGGGACTAAATGAAATCTTCTAGAAGCAACTCATACTTCAAAGTAGGCAGGTTGTTGTCATGGTCTAAAACTGATGTTCATATTTTCCTTTAAAATCTTTCACTGGGGAGCTGAAAAAAGTTTTAATTTTTTAAAGAACATATATCTTTCCCATTTATTGTAAGCATGCTTGAAGATGTCTTTCTCAATCTATCCTATTTTTCCACTAATCTTTTAGTATATGTTATTTTATCCTTGCCCTAATATATATATTACTTTGTCCTGTTTTTATTAATCTGTGAACCAGCCAACATCAAAAATGACCAAGAGATGGCAAATGCTATTGACAATACATGATAAATGAAACTTCACTCATTCACCAAAGGGAATGAGAGATAGTATAGTTACGGAAAACACCATAGAACTTCCTCAAGAAAATAGAATTACTATTGTTGTATGTCTCAGCACTGCTAACAGTGGTTGAATTCTCAAGAAAATAAAATGGCATATAAAAAGAAAGCTGTACTCATGTGTTTATTTCAGTACCATTCACAAAATCAGGCAGTAAATTAAACTAAAATTTTTATAACAAGATGATATATCACATACACAATTGAATCTCCTCAGTAAATAAACCTGTAAAAATGTTCTCTCTTAAAAGATTTTCAAATTAATTTAATTAATGTGAGTGTGTGTGTGAGAGAGAGAGAGAAAGAGAGAGAGAGAGAGCATGCATGTGAGCGCATGTGCATGTATGTATGCATGTGTGCGTGTGCACCTGTGCATGTGCCTGTGTGTATATGTGTGGGTGCACATACGTGTGCAACTGTTGAGTATGTACATGTAAATGCAGGTGCCTGTGGAGGATCCCTAAGAACTGAAGTTACAGAAGGTTGGTTTGTGAGCAGCCTGATTTGGACCAATCTTGGGTTGTGTTGAAGAGTAGAAAGTAGGTTTAACCACAGAACCCACCTTTTTAACCCCTAAAACTGCCATTTTTGACAATATAAATAGATCTGGTAGACATTAGACTGTGAAGAAATAGGTAAGGAACAAAAAGAAAAGCATTGGCTGTGAAATTTAAAATCCACTGATATTCCAGATGATTGGTGGCTATGTTGGTTATTGGGGACAGGCAAATTGTAGGACAAGAGAGGATCATGAAAGAGAAAAATGGTGACTAAACGTGACAACTGTAGTGTTCAAAGGCACAGCATGTAAGGTAACATAAGTCATTTATCTGAAAATAATATATGGAACATATACTCACTAAAGACAAAGGATAAAATTTAAGGTTAACTTTGGATTAATAGTACCAATGAGGGAAGAGTGTGCGCATGCATGCTTGGTTTTCTATGCCCATTGGAGACAGCTTAGAGTCATTTGATCTCTCAAACACTAGAACACAAAAAAGGCAGTATACACCAGCTGCTCTGAGGCCCCCAACACATATACAGCAGAGGACTGCAGGGTCTGGTTTCAGTCAGAGAAAATGCACCTAACCCTCAAGAGACTGGAGGCCCCGGGGAGTTCAGAGTTCAGGTGGGGTTGGGGAGGGTGGTGGGGACAGCTTCATGGAGACAGGGAGTTAGAGGAATGGGATGTGGAACAGTTGGATGGTGGGCTGGAAAAATCTGAAGTGAAATAAATAAATAAATAAATAAATAAATAAATAAATAAATAAATAAATAAACAAATAAATAAGAGAAAAATTAATTGAGAAAATACTCCCACCCTGTTGGCCCATCGGCAAATAGGTGATTCATTTTCATGACTGATGATTGTTCTAGGATGACCCATTTTAATGTGGATGGTGCCACACTTAGTCAGGGAGTCGTGGGTGCTATAAGAATGATGCTGAACAGGTCATGAGGACTAAGCCAGTAGACAGCACTCCTTCGTGGCCTTTGCTTTGGCTAGTGCCTCTAAGTTCCTGCTTGACTTACTTCTATGATAAACTATAAACTGAGAGTTGTAAGCTAGAATAAATCTTTTTATCTCCAAGGTTGCTTTGTTCATATTTTTTTACAGCAATAGAACTCTAACAAAGACACTAGTGAACATATTAATTATCCTTAGATGACCAATACCCAATAGGTATGTATGTGTATGTATGTATATGTATATATATATATATATATATATATATATATGCAATTATTATCAAAATATTACATTTGTCCTAATGATAAATATCCCATTATAAATTTAAAATTAAAAAATACAGCTAAATTTATTTATATAAGAAATTATATATAATGGAGAAAAAATACTTAAACTAAAAATAACTAAAATTAAATATGTAAAAATAAACAATATACATATAAATACTGGTATATAACATAATTATAAAATATAATATTTTGTACCTATTCAATATGCACAGAGTTTGGGAAGACACATGTAAGTAGTAAGATATTAAAAAAAATCAAGGTGACACTTAAAGCTAACTGAGCTTCATGGTAAATTCTAGACCTGAGGGAGGGCAATAAAATAAAAAATTGAAAAGGTCTATCTAATGACTTGTTATCCAAAAGCAGCCACTTGACTTGCATAAGCATATTGTCTGTATAATCTTCTGGGAGAATTTTAGCCTCTTCATCAGACTACTAAATTAGAATCTCTTTTTTAAAATTGCTCTTCTGCCCATTTAAATCTGAAAGCAATAAGCTTAAATATTAATTCAGTTATTTTTTTCCTAACCTGGGTATTGCATATAATAGAGCTCATTTTATGAATATTTTACATTATGTATCTATCTTCCTTATTAGCACGACCTCAATTATATAACCGTTATTTATAAATACGTTCTCTTCAAGTTTAGAAACTATGTTGTTAGATTTAATCATTGACACCTCATTAGGCATATGCAGGAGTAGTTCCATCCTCTCTACAAGTTCTATTGTTTCAAATAACACTATAACAGTTGGTAATGAAAGCCTCTTATAGTAAAGATGTTATTGGAATGTTTTCTGAGCATAGATATTTTTATATTGCAAATAATTTGCACAGAATATAACTTTCCAATACTTCTATATTATTAACATTTTTCACAAAGTAAAATAACTTTAAAATATTTTGATTACTGGTACTTTAACCAATTGTCTGTTCTGCTATTATTGCCATGATAAAACCTTATTGGATAAATTCTTCTAATAGTTTGCTAAATGTGTTATCTTGGTCTATGCAAATATGACCCCAGTTTTAATACCTGACATAATCTATGGTCTGAGACAAAATACCTCATGATCTGATTAGGATTATATAACCTACCTTTACATTTATAGTAATATTCATTTCTTAGTTCCATGTTTCATTCTCTGTTTAAAAACTGTCTTCTTTCTTAAAACCTTTCTGGATGTCTTTCATTCGATGTGCATCTACTAATGGTATGATCATATCTCCTTTAGCACTTATGTTTGTCTTACATCATTGAGTGTATATTTTCTCTCAAAATATTAGAAAAAAAGAAGCTAACTTTTTTTTCATTTTTACAACCTCATCATCCCTCCCATGTCTTGTAAATGTTCAGTACATTCTGCATGAATTTTAGATGGCAGAACACCACAGAATTCTTACCTAATGTACAATCATAGAGTACAAAAATCAATTTTTGAACTTTGGCAGTTGGCATCCGTTTCTTTGGCATTCTCATTTTTTTTTATTTTACATAAAATAAAAAGTTACATTTTTCAATGTAAAACATTTTTTAACAAAGATTGTTTCTTCTCTTAAACCTCAGGATCTCCACCACCCCTATTTTCCTCATCTTTATATATTCATGTTAAAATATCAAGGATATAGCAGAATGCTCAAGCGATACATAATGTTTACCCAGAAATTTTACTCAAAAAGTTTTTTAACCCAGAATGATAAAACCTTCATTTGAAATGGAACACTCAAGATGCATTGTATATTTTTAGAATTTAATTTCCCCTCTTTTAATAAAAACATGACATACAATTTTGGAAGGTTTATTGCTTAGCATCAGGGTGGGTGCTATTAATGGGATTTTATGATAAGATATTGGAAACATCAATATGGAAGAATTCGGGTATATAATTTCTGTTCTTTACTTTCTTAGGACTTGCCTTTGATAAAATAGACTCACTTCATGGCCATAATCACATTAAAAGTAGTTTCTTTATGATACATTAATCACACCTTCCCATCACTTATTTTGCAGTCCCCAAAGTGCAAAACAATAACCAGGGCTGATACTCTATAAGTGGCTGTTGTTATTGTTTTTAGTTTGTCTAGATAATAACTCTCTATTTTATTAACGATGATCATATCTATGGAGTCAAGAAATTTTACACATTATACTATGCATATCTTAATATCATCATGAATTTAATATAATTGACATGAAAAAACTGTCATCTGAGTTTCTGCTGACGTTTCAAAAGTTGTGTCTATACTTAAAAAAATAATCAGCTAATAGGAGGTGTTACTGCAGTGTTGTCAGCTATCTTTCCACAGGTAAAAATTCAGGTTATATAAGGTAACTCTACAACTGGCTAATTATTCATAAATCTTATTTAATATTGAGATGTTTCTAATTACAGATTTATATTTGAAATGTCACTGTATGTTTTCAAAGATTTCTCACAAGCATTTTGATAAATCAGAAAAAAATCCTGAAATTGTGATTATTGAGTTAAAAAATTATTCACATGAGGGTCTGGAAAAAGAGGCACTTTTAGAGTTTCAGCCCTGGTGTTTCCTCTCTTCAAAGAACTGTAATTCCCTTGTTATTTTACTCTCTGATATTACACTGTCCTTAAATTTAATTTCCCTATTGGTATTTCACTTACAGCTCTCAAAAGCTTTATACAAATGTATTTTATTCATTTACTAATTTGATAAGAAAACTCTTTCATCACATGCTGGCTTCTATCCACAGAAAAGTAATAGGCATTCTAACTATGTGTTGTCTGTGCACTTTCCAGTACCCAGCACAAACTCAACCAGTGGGAAATACTCAGGAAAGAAGTCATAAAGTTCTTAAATTGTACAATGAAACTTGAAGCTCTACTTTATATGTGAGACCTCAAATATGAGAAAAAATGTCTAAGTCTTTTGAACTAACTGTTCCTTATACAATCTCTTGTACACTTCCCCTAATCACAGAACTGAATGACTCAAACCCTCAAACACACTTAGAGCTATCTCAAGTGAAGAAAGAAAGTTTTTATGAGTTTCTGAAGTCAGCCCTTTTTATTAGGAACCCTCTATCATAAAATAAAGTTGAGTTTCTATATCACTTATGCATACTTCAGAAACATAAGAAGGAGCAGTATCATCTATAAAAGCTTACAAGCATTGCCAGCTAATTCCACAAAGTCACCGTGAAGCACATTTTTTAGACCTGCCTCATCATAACAGCAGGAGTGCTGCAGAGAGAAGTATCAAAACAACAAAGTAAGAGGGTCACAGTTTTCACCACCTTAAGTGAAACTTCGAGTGTCTGGTGAGCATTTGGAGGTGTCTGAGGGCAACACGGCACACAGCTTCTTCAGCATGTTTTCATCCTCTCATTTTGAATAATTGAAAAATTACTAAGTGGATTTCCTATAAATCAATTTTGGGGATGAGCCGCATGCTTACTATTGTGAAAAGCACTATCTCTACTGAATATTTTATACTTTTATGATTTTTAACCTACTTCATAAAGTAAATTTTGCTCTGAGTGTTTGAAGAAGAAAAAGTGTATCTTTGCTGTCCATGACAACTTTAAGAAGTAAGAAAAAAAACAAAAACAAAAAACTAAAGACTTTTAGCCTGAGGCTAAATAATGGCAAATTTCCAGAAGAAAAGTGAAATATTCTTCCTTCTTAGAACATGGAAATTGAGATATAAAAGGGGATCATTTTGCAGCTGTAACTACACCTGTCACTGTACATGACAGATATAATGAGCTTGGGTCCCCCAGGTTCCAGAGAAAATGAAATAGGACCCTCAAGAGATCTTCTCATTTCTAAGAAACGTAAGAGGCTGACAGCTATTTTTTTTTTTTATCAAGAGTGGGTAGATTTTATATTCCCTACTGTGAATTTCCAGTTAGCATTGTTTCCATTTATGTCACTTCTTTTAAGCACACACAACTCTAGAGTAGTAGTATGCCATAGACAAATTTTGAGCCTTATAAACCTATCATGCATTAATTTTACATATGCTATTAATTTTATTAAAGAATTTTGAGCAGATATGACTAAGTTTAGTACTATATAATATATAATTTCATGTATTATGTTTACATTTTAATTGCTAAACAATTTATAAGATCTATGATGCATCTGTATCATTAAAAATAATATTTAAAAGTTACATGCATTTTTATTGTTATATCTCAATTCATCCAGGTGTAGGAAGTAGAGTATCATGGAAATCTGCTGAATCAAGTAGATTAGGTCAGGTTGATAAACTTGGAATAAATGACTTGAAACTATCAAAAATTTTCATTTGTGACTAGTATAATGATTCATTACTCTATGGAAAATATACTCCTGAAACTGGCTCTCCCTCTGTCTTACACACACATCTTCCAGTTCTTCTCATCTGTGATCCTGCAATGTTTACATTAATAGCATTCACTTTAACACAATGGCCTCTAAGACCTATTACATATGTATCTGAAGCAGTTACAAATTTTTAACTTTCCTGTACTTTCTAATGATCATAATATATAATGGAGATATAAAGTAAATGTGTGGGGGGGAATCATGAACTTAAATATCCTGAAATTCAACAGATTTTTGAACATTGTCAGTCTGGCAGAAGAAATTCTTACATAGCCTTCTTTCCCCACTTATATAGTTTTCACCTGATTTAAAGCTAGATGAGACCTACCCAGATCAGTGTGGTAATGCCCTATGAACATAGTCTATTGTTCAACTCTCCTAATCCATGAATGCCTTCACAGTCATACATAATGGTGGATGACATACTTTTCTATCTCCTGACTTAATTGGTATTTAAATTACCACACAGAAGTTTAAAAATTACTATTTTTTTCTCATAGAATTTCTCTTTAAAGTTTTTCATTTGAGTAGTTCCCATATGATCCACACGTGTCTGAATTTGAGTTATACATAGAAGTTCTAAAGGTTTTGAATTATTGAGAAAACAAAGACCAATTCTACTTGATATATCTACAATAACAAAAGTTATGTTAACTGATAACAGTCTCTGATTCTTTGGATTCTCCCTCCCCTCTCCTCTTCTTCCCTTCTCTTTCTTTGATTTTCTGTATTCCCTTTTCTTTTGTCAGGTTCCTGGGGTTACATGTGCAGTCCAGGCTGACATGAATTCTCCTAAGCAGTTCTGCAGTTTCAGATGCACAACTACTCATGCCTCACAAACAGATCTCCTTGCTTGAAAAATATCATCCTGAGTGAGGTAATCCAACCACAAAAGAACTCACATTGTATTTACTCACTGATATGCGGATATTAGCCCAAAAGCTTGAAATAGCCAAGATTCAATTAACTGACAACATGAAGCTCATGAAGAAGGAAGACTAAGTGTGGATGCCTCAGTCCTTCTTGGAAAAAGTGACAGAATGCTCAAGGGAGCAAATAAGGCGACAAAGCGTGGGACAGAAAGTCAAGGAAAGGCCATCGGGAGACCACTGTACCTTTACATCTGTCCCATGTGCAGTCACCAAAGATAGACGCTGATATGGATGTCAGAAAGTGCATGCTGACAGGAGCCTGATGTAGCTGTCTCCTCAGAAGTCTGCCAGAGTTTATCATATCCAGAGGCAGATGCTCACAGCTACCCATTAATCTAATCAAGGGTTCCCAATGGAGAAGTTAGAGGACTGAAGGAGCTGAAAGGGTTGGTGGCCCCAAGAGGAGAGCAACAGTGCCAGCCAACCAGAGCTCTCCAGGGTCTAAACCACCAGCCTGAGAGCACAAAGGGAGGCACCCATGACTTTAGCTGTATACCTAGGGGAGGATGGCCTTGTTGGGCATGGGCAGGAGAGGAGATCCCTGGTCCCATGAAGGCTGAACACCAAGCGGGGAGGAATTCGAGGGTGGGGAGGGGTGAGTGGGTGATAGGTGGGGGACACACTTGTGGAGGCAGGAGGGGGGATGCGATAAGGGGTTCCTGGGTAGTGGGGGGAATGGGGTGAGGGGATAAAATCTGAAATGTATTTTAAAAAAATAAATATATAAAGAGAAAAGAAAAAGCACACATGACTCAAATTAAATGATATGAAAATAATTCAAGTAATTCCACTTAATCCTATTCACAATACTTAAACAGCAAAGAGTCAACATATGATAGACAAATAATTGTTATCTGACATTATGTTACTGTGTATACATGAGAAAATTGATTATACATCAAGGGGTAGGTCTGAAAGCAACCCAAAGACTCTTTAATGGTAAGGTGACAACATCAATGAATCAACTCATAAAATAATCCTACATTTCATTGGATTACCTTTGTGTTACCTTTAAGTATATTAAAAACCAATGAGAATATCTTTAAAATATGAATGTGTTAGATTTTAAAATTAATTAAAAGAGAATATATGATTATTTTTATATATTATAAAGTTACAAATAAATGGCTATCAGAATAGTTCAGTGGGTCTTATATTCCTGTGAACATACACCATGACCAAGGCAACTCTTATAAGGATAGCATTTAATTGGGGCTGGCTTACAAGATCAGAGAGTCGGTCCATTATTATCAAGGCAGGAACATGGTTATCACAACCATATCTCCAGATTTGTCTATCAGTCATGTACATTAAAGGGTAGAGACCAGAATATCCCAGGGGCTTGCTGTCTGCTAGTCTTACTCAAATTCACTAAGACACACTGCCTTAAAGTAACTAAGTGGAAAACAATTTAAACATTTGTCTTTATACCCACAGAGAAATCTTTTTCTCAGAGTTCATTAAGGAAACTTCTCTTTGTAACAGATGGAGACCACTACAAAAAATTTACAGCTAATAACTGTACAGAGTATGGACCCCAGACCTACAGGATATACAAACAAAACACTCTCATACCTATGGGTCAGGGATCATAACAGAAAGATGGGGATGGTGCATGCAATGATTATCACAGCCAGAGTATCAGGGACTAGAGTAACATAAGCTATACTCATAAATTCTCACCACCATGATTGTCTGGATGTGAGCTGCACAAGGATGACACCAATAAACATGTCACACTGAACAAGAAAAGTTCATGAAGACTCAACCCTACACAAAAAACCAGCACCAACTGAGTGAAGCTGGGAGCAGGAGGCATGATATTTTCCAGTGAAGAATAAACCAATTGATTGCCCAGTACCAAAAGATCAGCCTTCAAAACAAATACAAGAACATTATATGGACTTATGGGGCTATATTTGAATATATGTGTGTGAGTGTATATATATATATATATATATATATATATATATATATATATATTTGAATATATATACATATATGTATAATATATATATTCAAATATACATATATGTACAAATAAATGTATGCATTTAAGAATAATTTATTTAAAACAGATTTTGAATTAGAGCGAGGGTTGGGAGGGCTTTGTGGAAGGGTTTGATGGGAAGGAAGAGAAGTGAGAAAAGTAGTAATTAAAATAACAACTAAAAAATAAAAAAATATTACATTAGTAAAATAAACAAACAATTAAAAAATAGACTAAGTTAGAGAGTGGGTAGAGCATAGTAAACAATATCATCCTTTTCTTCCTAGAGCACCTCCGCCACTATATGTATGTATATATACACACATCACATATGTATAACCCTCAAAGAAATTCACACATGCATAATACAAAGATAAAAGAATTAAAGGCTTTCTAAATATAGGTAAATTTCATATTTATGTATATTTGTTCTGATTGTTGATGTTATTTAGAAATATTTCAGATCTTGATATAGAAAGCTTCAAACTTGTATTTTTCCCAATTCCTGATCTTATATCTATATCCATATTGTGTTGACAACTTTCTCCAGAATATTTTCAACAACTTAGTGTTATTGAGGATAAACTTTAATTGGATTTCTGTAGAAATCATATGCATAAATATAATCCATACATATTCAAAACTAGGGCATTACTAATATAGTCCTAGTCACTTAGTCTCATCACTGAATACTTTGAGATGGGTTTTGTCTCTAGAAATAGATAACTTTCATATATTGGACTCTTTTAGTCTACTTATACTCAGTAGCTTAAATTCTTCCAAGGAAGAGGCAGTGATATTGAATGTGAAATCAAGAAAATTACTGCAGGGACATTGGCAGAAATCAATACTATCACAAATGATTCTTATGGGAATATTTTCAGTTTCTTAGTAAGTATGGACTAGGCTCTTTTGAGATTAATTTATTTTGGCAATACTTTGTAGTTACAAGTAGTTAATAAACTGATCAATTTCATGTATTGATGAAAGTTGTTGCCCATCAGTACTTCATCCCTGTGAAGCCTTGTAAAGGAAGTTAAAATTTTTCACTCATAAAATTAACAATAGAGTTTTAAAAGGGACAATTTAAGCTACAATATCACAAATGAGTTCAGAGTAAGCATAAAAAATACATTAAATCATAGAATATTAGTCATATTCACATGTAGAATTGAGATAGTAGACCCAACTGCACTTATTTTTAAAATCCACTGTCTATATGTGTTTAATAAATATGACTCATCTACCCAGTTTAACACGTGTGAAAGGAGTAAAAGAGTGAAGTTCAATCCAAACATTTTTTTATATCTTTGATTTTTTTTGGTTTTGTTTTAATTTTTGTAAGTTAGAGACGAAGAAAAAGCATGGGCTTAATTGGGGATGAAGTTGTAGATGATCTGGGCAGACGTTGGGGAAGGATGAAGCATAATAAGAATATGTTATATGGAAAATGTTATTCAATAAAAAACAGCATATAATATCTAAGTATTATTTCTCATTATTATTTATTTTTATATGAAACATTGACAAGGCATTGTATAAACCATCACTGTTGTAAAAATGTATAAATGCTTTTTTTTCAATCTGGGCTTATTTATAACCTAATTTTCTAAATGGAAAATATTCCTATACCATTAGGAGATATATTTAACTGGAACATTAGTCACATAGATAAAATTTATAAGCAAGAAGTCAATATTGTAGATAAACTAAATGAATCTTTTATTTGATTCCAAAACACTTTCTGTGACTGATGTCAGTTTGAACTATGGTTACTTTGATGACTTGGACAGTATCATCTTCTTAATGCAGACATTTTGCAAAAAGCATCAAAGTTAGGACATAAAGACAATGAATAACATATTTAATGACAGGGTGAGTGAAAGACAATTAACTGTTCAATAAATATGCCAAAACATAAGGATGGAGAAGTGATAGTTTAGTCTCACTGCTATGGAAATTGTTGAACATTTTCACATGTTGGCAAAGGACTGGTATCCTTATGATACCAGATGTGGATATTTGTTTACCTATTTAACTTTTCACTGAGTCTTTCTGTTGTGATTTATAGATGAAGTTCCCCTATATGTTCGTGATCTGAATGACTGTGCTTCCACTTGTGGTACTAATTTGAAGACTTATGAAACCTTTAGGATGTAGGAATTTGACAGTAAATGTATATGGCTAGTGGGGAGAACTTTATATTGGTCCAGTTTCCTATAGATATCTTTTTGTTCCCTCGTATATCACCATTAAATGGTTATTTAGTTCCCTCACTCCATGCACTATTCCCAGGAAGACAGAGCTACTCTGCTTGGCCCTTCTTTCTCTGATAGGATTGAAAGCCCTTAGATGTTATGAGCCAAAATAAATCTTTTCCTCTCATAAGTTATCTCTGTTAAAAATTTGCTAACATGAACCAAAAGTAACATGGAATTCACCACTGTGATGGGTAAAGTTGATTGTATACCTAACCAAACTTAGAATCTCATGAAGACAGGACCCTCAACATGCCTTTTGGGGGATTGTATTGGTTAAAAAATTAATGTGAGGTGATCAATCTTAAGGTGTAGAAGCAGGGCTTCTATGTGATTAAATGATTTTATTTGAGGTTATGTGAGTTTATGTGAGTAAATAATTCACCAGCATGTGGGGATGTACAGATCTCTTCTTTGGAGTCTAGATACACTGTGACCAGTTGCTTCAAGCATCTAATACTTTCACTTGCAAAGATGGAGACTGTGTGTTGAAGAATAAGTAAAAATACATCTGTCTTCCTTAAAATGATTTTTGTCACTTTTTTATTATAGTAACAGAAAAGTAACTAAATTAATCACCTATGTACATTGTTTGTCCCTGCAATTTTGCTTTAAATATTTATTGAAGGCATCACTAGTCCTAATTTTAATAGTGTGGGTTAATTTTCACATAGTATTAATTACTAAAATGTAACATGTTATTTGACTAAAGTATCTTATGACTGAATTTAGTATTTAAAACAAACACCCACATGCAGGCTTATGTGCACATACTAAAGAACTTGGAATATTCACAGGATGCCTTTCTTGATTATGTGAAAACATCAGTGTAGTTTTTTTTTTTTTTTATGGCACTCTCCTCTCCTTCTTGGTCTCTTTTTCTTCTTATTTGTAGCTCATCTTTACATGAAACCAGAATGATTCCTGTACACACTTCTGTCTTTTACCTGAGCTGATTCCTGTCATGCCATCATGGTATCTTTTATATTTTCAAAAGATCTGTTATTCAGAACACATAACTACCTCTGAACCAGTTGAATTAACATGCTGGATTTCAGTAGGTGACAATCTAAAACAGAGCCTATAGTAAGCTCTATCACCTGCAGAATATGTCCAAGTACTCTAAGCACTGTCCACCTTCTCCTGCTCCTTGCATCAAATACATGAGATACTCACATTCTTTTCCTCTCAATACACCTATGAGTCTTCTGTGGAAATTAATTTGAGTTTTGTTGACATTAATTAATATCCCTTATCTGAGCATTCTAATCAGTTATTAAGTTAAATGTTCAAGGACAACCTTTGACAAATCACATCTTTTTAATCCTTTTAACTTGTAACTGCATTATCTGTTTTAACATACCAGCTATAAAAGCCAAATTCTCTGCTCTTCTAATTTGTAGATAAATTCTATCTGAAAACTTTTATAATGTATTCATTTAATGTTGTCACAAGCTTAATATTTGCATTTTAAGTGAGTTAACATTAATCTGTTTAATTCGTTAAATGTATTATGGTGCCTCGAATCTATATATTGTGTGTACTCATTGCTTTAAGCATTCTTGAGCAACTGGATCCTCTCATTTCAATATGTAGAATCCCAAAGTAATTGTTACTTTTTGAGAATCTTATATGATTACTACGTACAAAATCTCCTACTAATCACACTATATTCTAGATATATTTTGCTCTATTTCATTTATTTTTTTCTTTGTTTACATGTTGCCACTTAAAATTAACTCAGTACCTATGTTTATTCTATATGTGCATTCTAAAATAATAGTAACACAGAAAATGTAGCCTCTTTCAAATATGGTCCAAAAATGGTCATCTAAAAATGGATGACTAAAAGATGACAATTTGGATTTAATGTGTAAGACAATTTAGGAGACGATTATGGGAAACAACAGAGAAGAATATTGTATATGTAATATAACTAGTGCCAATCACATAATGTAGGCACATTAAATGTTAGTTTTCAATATGATAGTTATGATAAAGAGAAGCATCATGGAGAGAAATTAAAAGCATGTACTCAAAATTAAATAGATTTCTGAAGTAATAAGGCATGGGTTTGGTCATTATTGGAGAAATGGGAAGAAACCACAGAGTTAAGTTGAAGAAAATGTTAACTGAAGGCATGTAGAGTGAAAAAAAATACACTATCTTTAAACAAAATTATAGAATTTCTGAAGTTTCTGCAAGTTATAGGAACCTCAAATGAGAGAGAATATGGAACATTAATTATTCTATGTCTGAATTATTTTACTTAATATTGTCTTTTCTAGTTTCACTGACTAAATGCAACTTTTATTTTATTTTTCTATTCAAATAGTGTATTACATTACATTTTCATTGCACATTTTTTAGCTAGAAAACATTGAGTTTGTTTCCGATTTCTAGTCACTGTGAATAGAGCAGCAATGATCATGGCTGAGTAAATATTTGTAGAGTACTGAATCCTTTTGTCATATGTCAAGAAGTGATACATCTGGGTTACATGGTAGATTTATTTTCAGATTTATGAGGTGTCCCTGATTCGTATTCTTATGTAGCTGACCAGTTTGTAATACCATAAAGAAGAAATGAGCATTCCATTTTTCATTGTTCAAGTGTTCACTGTCAGTTCTTTTGTTGATCTTTGTCATTTTGACTAGGGTAAGATGAAATCTCTGAATTATTTTGATTTGCATTTTCTGAGGACACCTATCTGTACCTGGACATCTCTTGTGGGGTAATGTAGCTTCCATTACTTAGATTGGGTTTTATCTAATTGAATTGTTAGTCAAAGATGTCCATTTTAATTCATAAACAACCCAAGTTGTTGCCAATATTATAGGTTGCTCTCCTCAAATAAACAGGACTCCATTGCTGAAGACAACCTACACAACTCAATGAACATAGAGAAGTTGAGTTGAGCCTACATAGAATTTTTGCCACTATTTTCTAGTGAAAGTTAATTAGCAACCTACCAAAAAATAACTATAACCATCATCCAACTACAAACAGTTTAATCTACAACCCTGTCTTGTCTATATGCTAGGTTAATGGTGGCATGTGGCTTTTGGATGTAATTAACCCATATATGATTTGGGTTAAAGCCTACTTTACAAGATAAAACCCATTCCTTTAACTATTTGAGTAACCATGAACCTGATACTAGATAACCCAGGCACTGAGGATAAAACCAATCACTACCATTATAAAATAATAAATAAATGTAGAAATAAGACACCTCATTATGACATTCTGTTCAACCTGATAGAAGAGTGCCTATATCAATTTCTTGGTTATCACCAATTATATAAGAAAACCCTCCAGCAGAAGACAGAAATTAACATGCCAGACATCATGTAGAGAGTGGCAGACATTAGAACACCCAGCACTAAATGGAGTGTCTCAGTCAAAGAATTCCCTTCAGAGATCAAGGAATCTTGAGTAGGAGAAGGGAGCAATAGTATAAAAGCCAAAGGAGATGAAGCAAACCTGGGTGGTAAGAAGAGCCTCTAAGTCAACATAACAAAAGCTCTTAGAATTCACAGAGATAGAGGCAGCATGGAGAGGACCTGCATAAGAGTGTACCAGATCATCTGTGTATGCGATGGTTTCTAGTATAAAATTTTTATAGGATTCCTGAGTGTACAAATGAGTGGGTCCGAGATTCTTGGGCCTTATCTTGGGCTCTTTTCCTTTTGTTCATGTCTTCTGCTAAATTTTGATGTGTTGTTTTTCTTTTGTTGTTTTATTTTTTGATTTGTTGTTGTCCTATGAAATTACTAGTAACAATGGACATGTTTAAGGTAATATTAGATTT
The DNA here is from genome assembly GCF_011762505.2 of Arvicanthis niloticus. NCBI lineage: Eukaryota > Metazoa > Chordata > Mammalia > Rodentia > Muridae > Arvicanthis > Arvicanthis niloticus. Next base: position 41,987,936 of record NC_047673.1, read on the forward strand.
TTTTCTTTTTTTGATATCTCTTTGTTCAGATCCTAGATTCCTAGATATATTTCATTGGTTATTATTTTTATATACACAAATATATGTGTGTTTTACATATACACAATATTCTAATTTTATATTGTTGTTGTTGTTGTTTGTCTGATGATTTCAGGGGTAGACAATTTCAACTGGATAACAAATAAACTGACTCATTCTAAGGAGAGAGTAATTATTCCTCTAGCAGAAGTAATTGCTGTTCTGAAATTCATTATTGAAGGTGGAGGCTTTTAGGTTAAATATATTTCAAATAAAAAAATCTATCCTAAGTGTATAGTATCATCAGCAACAGGGGCTTACATTAATCACTGAAAAGGCTCCTAAGGCCACATCAATCCTCTATGTCATTTTGAGAGTCATTTGGACCACACTAACAAACCACCCAAGAATGTCTCTGCTCATTCTTACTATTTGTGTTGATGTTAATTCATTAACATTTTAATGTGGATTCATTACCTCAAGTGGTATAACTTCCTTTAATTTATTTAAATACACATAAAAGAGTACATACTTATAAATATGGTGAATATTTGGTAAACCCCTAATATCCCCTTTATGAATGGCAGGAAACTAATTTCTGCTGGGAGAGGAATAATTATTCTCTCCTTAGAATGAACCATTTTATTGGTTATTTAGTTCAAATTGTCCACCCCTGAAAACATCAGTAGTGGCATACCTACCTAAGTGCAAAGCAATAGCTATTTCATTGGATTTAATACACATTCAATAAACAAACAAACAAACAAAAAGTCTGGATCTGGAAACCTAGCCAAATATTCAGGGCTAATGAATTCATGAAAGCATGAAAAGAACACACAATTATCACTATAATAAAGAGGCAATTACTCTTACATTCTACGAATTTATCCTGAGACCTACAAAAATGTGCAGTTGCAGCCATGATCCCAAGAAACTAATGTTTGTCACAGACAAAGACCATTACAGAAGTCAAAAACTAATAAAAAATGCAGAGAACAAGAGACTATGTTGCTCCTTTCCAACTGAAATACAAAGAATGCAGTTTTTATACCTAGGTTTCAGGAATCATTGTAAAAGATGGGGCAAAATTATTGTAAGAGGCAGAGTTGTTTCCTATAAATGTCAGACATGTAGGCCTAAAGAAGACTTAAACAATGATGTCACCAATGGAGATAGCATCATGGAAAGCAAAAAACTTGTAGCACCTCTCACACTAGATAAGGGAATATGGGCAATTCAGAAGTACTGAGAGTGGAATAAATGTTTTTTTCCAGGAAATAAACCCCCAACACAATTATTCAACACACACACATATGCACACACACCATTACAGGGAATGAAGCAATTTTATATAGTTATATAAATGCAATTATAGAAAAAAACCTGAATTTGAATGATAGTGAATATGATTCATGCTTGATGTAATAGAGAAGAAATGGAAGAAGGTAAGTGATAATATTATATCATGATTTCAATAGTAATATTGAATATTATATAATAATAATAACTTATTATAAAGATCTAGAAAAAAACTCAAACATATTTGTTCATAAGACACTCATTATTTACTGAAGTTTTCTGAAATATAACATGCCCATTTTGAAAATGGCTCTAAATATCAGTGTATAAACATTTAATGAAATCTTACAGTTCTAGAATGTGACTGGTCTCAGCTACATGAAGGAATTTTCAATCAGATCCCTCATGACTGCATGATCATCAGCAAGGCTAGAATTCTCTGCATAAATTTAATTTGTGTGTCCTTCACATCCTGATACTGTTGGGGATCTGAACCTTTTTCACAGCAGATGAATTCATAGCAAACAAGGTTACATCTGTCTGGAAATCTTGTAGAATGGCTACTGACCAATAATTAATATTAGTATATTCCTACAAAGCACAGAATTTTATAAAAAAAAAACTTTATAGAATTCTTTACCATCTCTTTTATATATACTTTATATTAATATTTGCAGTTTCTTATTTGGCAATTATTTATCTCATTTATTTTATGAGGAAGTCTTATAATTCATTCTTTCTTTTAGGCAATTATTATTTATGAGTTTTTAATCTTTTTTAATGCATTCAGCCAAAATTCAGACATCATTTCCTTCAGTCAATTTTTCTACTTTTGAGATTTTATCTTAAAGTTAATGAATAGCAAAACACAAATGAAAATTGCTTCACAATTTAAAATATACACAAGTTGTTTGAATAAAGAACAGAATTCACAAAGAATAATTACTAATGTGTACACAAAGTACGTTCCAGTAAACAGAACAAAAGATCCTGTTTGAATTAAAACTGGATTTGACAATAAATAATTAGACAAATAATTATGACTATGTTTTAAATACTTGTGTATATATTTCTGTCAGTTTTTCAATAGAATTATCTTCTAAATATTAAACAATGAATTGTATGCAGGAAGAAGAGGAGGAGGAGGAGGATGGAGAAAGAAGAGAGGGAGGAATGAGAGAAGAACACACAAAGACTGCAACCCTTGATACTTGGGGTTTATGAATTGTACATTACTATAAAATAAGTGTGTTTGCTGATGTCATTAAGGCTTTGAAATGAGGAAATTATCCTGACCTTTTCAAAACAATGGTGTTTATAAATGAAAATTAGAGAGAGTTTAGACTTGTGGTGACACAGAAAAATAGGCTATATAAAGCTGACTGGGAGGGGCATAATCTGGTCGAAGAGATGATTTAAAAATATCCACTAGTGGTTATAGAAATAACAGACCTGTAGAGAGGGGAAAAGGCAGCCTGACTTCCTCAAAACTTTGCCCTTACTCACGATGAGTGTCCCTATGAAGCTGAACCTTGCTTGATTCTTCAAAACTACAAGATGTATCATTTTTTCACTCCTTTTCTTATTCATAATAAAATTATAAAAATGCTATTTAATTCTTTACTTTTTTCCATAAATATGATTTATTTTGCAGTATTTAATTCATAAACATACAAAATATCATTGGGTCTCATTACATATTTTCCTGTACTGGATTTATACTCTTTACTCCCCAGCAATACCCATTGGGAGAAAAAACACTGTAAGCAAACAGAAATGTTTTCTGTTGGGTCTAGTTTCATCAGATGTTGTTGGATGTGATAATGACTAGCAATCATATCACATTCTCCTTTTTATAATTATTTAAACAATAAATGATCTAATTTATAGTATGTGGATGTGGGTATACATAATTGTACTCTTTTGAACTGTCATGTCATCAGTAATGTAGTAACCTCAGTTGAATAAATAACAACCTACTAACTCCAAGGAGCATATATTTCTCAGTTTGGATATTTTAAACTACAGAGAGATATTAAATGTGGTGTGTGTGTGTGTGTGTGTGTGTGTGTGTGTGTGTGTGTGATAGTTTTGTTGTTGTTGCTGCTGTTGTTTTTCTGTTTTGTTTTTCTTGGGTATTTGGTTACTTGGTTTGTTATATACCAATCTCTTTAATAAATAGAAAGAATGTAAGGTGCTGGATGGGTGGAGAGGTAAGAAATACCTGGCAAGAGATATGTAGGTGAAATTTTGATCAAAATATATTATACAAATTTTCAATAAAAATTTTACATAACGCAGTCAACTAATCTGGAAACTTGAGGGTCCCAAGAAACAGAACCATCAATCATTGAGTGAACACAGACTGGACCTATGCCGAGTGTCCATATTATAACTATTTATATATCCTGGTGGTCTGAGGTACTCTATTAACTACGATGAATGACTGAGGATATTTGGAGATGGAGTGTGGCCACAGTAAATACAGCCTTTGTAGTACTTCTTCTCCCCTTTTCTTGGAAATTAAAATACCCTTCATCTAAATGAGAATCAACAGTGTCGTTCCCATATGAATTCTCACTCATCAGCAACTCAATCCCAAAATAACAGCCCATAGCTGAGGCCTAAGAAAAATGCTATCCCATATATACATAGCTGAGGATATCAATGGCACAAAAATGAGGCTTTATACAAATATGTAGAGTGGTTGCAGTTATTAGTCTACAGAGCCTTAGATAGACCACATTACACTGCCATATGTGAAGTCCAGTCCCTTTAAGTAGTGACATTGTTTGATCTTGAGACTGTAACAAAAAGAGTCTGAAAACAACTAGCAGTCTAGACTGGAGATTTTCTTGATTTTTAAGAACCAGAGATTTGTTTTCCCTATAGAGAGGAACCAATTTCTATGTCTAGGTAACCCACAGTGACTCTTTTTGCAAATGTGCACAAGGTCCAGTGAGAGCCCTATGGTGAGAAATCAATCAAGCCAATATCCTTTACATGTGCTCTCTACTTCATGCCTTTATGCTAAATTTAACCAGAATAGGAGTTTGCCAATAACAAAACATTTTTGCAAAATATAATGGTTTTTGGGTAGTAGACAAGTGTACAAGACACAACTGAAATGATCTAAGATGCTAAAAGCTACTTCAAAATGCATCATGAAGCCATTCTTTTATTTGGCATCTGTTGGTTCTAAGGCATACTACTATACATGTTCAAATCTCTTATATAAAATGCTATGAGTTTTTATATGATGTATAAAATACTCCTTAATGTTTTAAAGCGACTCTATATTAGAGTATACAAGAAAATGCAATGACTTTGCTGAGTTGTTGTGTTGTACCTTCCAGAGAAATAAGAACACACTAGGTCTGCAGTTCTTTCATGTTAAAAAAAGTCATTACTTGTGCTTTCCAAACAATACTTAGAACAAGGGTTGTTTGATTTGATGGTTGGAGACCCTATGAATATGCTTTATCAATTATATATAAGAAAAAATAAACTTCAGATGAAATACAGTTGGTTTTATAGTTTTATAGTAACTTATTAAAGCACTTCTGTAGCAAGTAAAAGTCTCTAAATTAAAAATGTAGAATATATTAGCAAAGTCAATGATAAATATACATATACAGAGAGAGACAGAGATGCACACATACATACATACACACACAGAGATAGAATAAAGAATAATAACAAACTTTTTAAAAATATAGTGCAGAATGAAGGTTCCAAAATAATAAGTAGAAAAATGTCTTCAATAATAGAGGGAAAATTACTTGATGTAGTTATTGAACTAGAGATAAAAGTACAGAGAATTTACCAATTCATAACAAGATCACAATTTTCTTTTTTCAATGAGAATAATGATAGATATATAGTTCTTCAGATATCTATGGAACAATAACTATGTTTCTATGCTTTGTAACATAAAGGTACCTGAACATGAGGCTAAAGAAAATGGAGGAGGAACTGCATATTCAAAGATAATGGCTGACATATTCAAAAATTTTATGAGAGCCAGTGAACATAATGGAAGAATAAGCTAAAGAAATTCACACAAAATTGTGGAGATTTCATGAATACACCTCCCTCTAATAATATTACATCATTGTCAGTGAATACTTTCTATTCTTTTGGCTTTGCCAATGCTTTTTCTTTATCATCTTTAATGATATGCTAGAAGCAGTGTATGGCTGGTAAGAAAGAGAGCATCAATCTTCCCTAAGAAGTCTTAGTTGCAAGTGGTTAAGTCTAAATACATACATGTAGGAGCATCATTAAATGAATTCACCATGTTTTTACACAAACATGTACACACACACACAAACACACACATAAGAAGAAGGCATGAATATGAGATGAATAAGAATGAAAATAGAAGTGTTAAGAGAAGAGCAATGATAGAAAGGAAATGATGTAAAAATAGTAGACATGAATAACATTCTCAAAACTCAATCTAAAAATAAAAGACTGTGCCAAGACATATTGTAATTAAATATCTTAAGACTATGGTTATGGAAAAAGTTTCTTAAAATGCCCACTAAAGAAAATCCCATTGAAATCATAGATTATTATTGAAATCACAGAGGCCATAATATATAGTATGGGACACATTTTTCAAAATGGTAATGAAAACTAGTATAAATACAAATTTTATAACATTATTCTTAATGAAAGCAGAAGCAAGCATATGCAGATGCACAGAGAGATAAAGTAGAAAAACCTATGCAACTTAATCAAAATCATCTGAATCTATCTCCAATTTTATTATTTTTCACCATGATTCCTCAGGCTACAGATTTTGAAACTTTCCCATTGCAGAAGAGTTTTCTTTCTAAAAAAAAAAAAAAAAACATGTATGAGTGTAGAGTTTTGTTACTGGAGACATTTCTCCAGCAGCATCTAGAGAGAAGTTTTTCTCAGTATTCCCTGTGAGCAATTGATAAGATTCCTGGAGAGGAATCTGGTAGAAACTGAGCTCTTATGGGTTTCAAGAGCATCATGCTTTCCTGGAAGTCAAGCCTTTGGGTGTAAAACATAGTAAGCCCTTCTCCCTTCTTTTTTCTGGATTAGTATCTGGGGGTATCTGTCCCATAAAAAATGTTTGCTATTGTGGTTTTCTCCATTTTCCTATCACAGTTTTATAGGTACTTTCAGAGTGATCTATATCTCATCAATGTTTCAGGAAAATGGCCTTGGTATGTGGTTTGACCTGTTATTTTCTCATCAAAAATTAGACAGTTATTTTTCCAAGTTGGTAAGTTTCTAGTCTAGTTGGTCAGATGAATCCAGACTATTTGTTTATTATTTCTATGCATATATAATAGCAGTGAGATTTTTGCTAAAAAAGTAACTAGCAGTAGTTTATGTGAAGGAGGATCTGTTATTATGATAGAAACCCATGCATGTGCTTTTTAACAGAAGCAATTACATGTGAATATACTGCTTGCTAAGCTACTGCTAAAATATAATAGAGTTAGATTGACATTGTTTTTCAGTTTAATATACTTGTCTTATTGTGTGATTTATTGCTGTAAAGTGATGTCATGACCATGTCAATTCTTAAAAAGGAAAATGTTTAATTGGTGATGGTTTAGAGTTTTAGAGTTCAGTCCATTATCATCGTGGTGAAAGCATGGCAGCATGCAGGTAAACATGGTGCTGGAGGAGCAACTAAGAATTTAGTATATTGATCTGAAGGCAACCAGAATGAAACAATCTTTCATACTACACAGAGACTGAGAATCAGAGGAGAACTCTAAGCCCTCATCCATAGTGGCATACTTCCTTTAACAAGACCATACCTACTAACAGTGCCAGTTGCCATGGGCCAAGAATAGTCAATCTACCACAATAGTGCAAATTAGTTTTTCTCTGTAAATATCACCAACAGATTTTTTTTCAAGGAAGTATATCTTTGAAACATGAGTCTAAAGAGAATATTTATACCTGTAAAATACTGGATCAGTAAAAGCCTTCAAAATTATTCAACTTTCCTCCATTTCAAGGAGCAGAACTTAGAACTACTAGAACAAGAAATCTGGGAAGTATTTCCGGAGATGCGAAAGAAGATGTCTTCCAGAGATAGCCAAGGTTGTACCTTGTGCTGTAGTTGGACTGGTAATGTGTAAGATCACCGAGATGGTACTATTTTTGAAGGCATGAAGGCCTCAGGGAGAAAATCTGAGGCCTGGAATTGAGAGGCCAGGGAAGATCATTGATGAAGGTGCAGCCTCAGTAGTAGTTGAAGTAGTAGGATTGAAGGGGTCATGCAAAGAAGCTGAGGTTTGGCACCATGAAAACAGAATATGAGAGGCTATTGGTGAAGCCTAGTTGCACCAGAAGTCTCCACTATAGTAGAGATGCCAGTACCAGAGGATGACTACAAAAAGGAGTAGCAGTAATAAACCAGAGCCTAGAGTACTACAGAGGGATAAGCTGAGAAAGTGACAAAAACACTTTGAAGGAGAACAGAAGATCATGTCCACACATGATCCCAGACACTGAAACAAAAAGCCATGAAGTTGAAGTTTATTTGAAGTGTCCTAAGATGTTAAAAATGCCAGAGCCACAGGATACCTGCTAAGGAAAGCTTTAAGAGGGAGTGGAACCACTCCACGAGAAAGAAGTTTATTGCAGTGAACAGAAATGAGAAAACGAGTTAGAGACCTGAAGACTGCTTTGACATCAACCATGGAGATGCAAAGTGTGGAGTTTGCCCTATTAGTCTCCTATCTTGCTTTGGGGATTACAGTTAAGTGATTACATGAATGCCAAAAGAGACTTTGGACTTTTAACATTGTTGAGATTGCTATAGACTATGGGGACTTTGGAATTTGGTCTAAATTTGCTTTTTATTATGCTATGGATAGGTATGACCCCCATAGACTCATAGGTTTGAACAAGCCTCTGATGGCCAGAAGAATGTGGTGGTTTGAATATGCTTGGCCCAGGAAATGGCACTATTTCAAAATTTTGCCTTGTTGGAGTGGATGTGACCTTGTTGGAAGAAGTATGTCACTATGGTTTGGGCAATGAGACCCTCCTATGTACATGAAAGCCAGTCTTCTTCTAGCAGCCTTCAAATGAAAATGTAGAACCCTCAGTTCCTTCTGCACCATACATACCTGTACACTGCCATATTCTTGCCTTGATGATAATAGATTGAACCTTTTAACCTGTAAGCTAGCCTCAATTAAATGTTGCCCTTATAAGGGTTTCCTTGCTAATGATGTCTGTTCACAGTAGTAAAACATTAAAACAGCAGGTTACTCGACTATGGATGATACTGTTCATAAGAGGTTGGGCCCTCCTACAACAATTATCAATTATAAAATCACCTTGCAGACATGGCCACAAGCAAACCTGATAGAGTTGATTTCTCATCTAAGGTTTTCTTTTTCTGTCTGTGCCAAGTAGACAACTAAAGCTAAGTATGACATGTGTGTATGGATATGTAACAATAATAATTATAGCCAAAGAGGTCAAGAATTTGCGAGGGAATGATAGAAACACAAGAGGAATTGGTATAGGGAGAAAGACATGTGGAAATGATGGAAATGTAGTACTTTTTATATAATTCCAAAAATATATTAATAAATTAAATTAAAATAACAAATGAATAACATTTCCTTCTGCTTATTAGAATCTCAAGCCTCCACAAATATTTAATGAAATTTCAGTGTAAGTTCTATATGGGTATGAATGATAGCAATATAAATGGTACATTTTGTTCAGTTCTGATGTGCATCAAAAATGGGTTACTATCAATGTCTGCAGCATAAAAGATAATATTTAGACTTTAAGTCATGAGGATTTTAACATTTGTGGCCAGCTATGGATGTGAACACCCAAGAGAATTTACTGAAGGTGGCAGAGGTAGGGGATTACATGTTCCATGTCACTCTGGGCTACATACTTGTTTTGTCTCAGACATCACTTGGTTTTTATTACTTCACAGACTAAATTCCTTTTCTTTCTCATTAAATCCTACCATGTGAAACAACTCTGTCAATGTATTCCTGATTTTTCTAAGGCTATCTTTTACACTTTATTGATTTTTCCTTTTGTAAAGAAAAGTATATTGATTCAAATTCCACTATCTTGTAAAATTCATGATGCCCTTGTTTTTAATAGCTGAATAGTATTCAATTGTATAAATGAACCACTTTTTTAGCTGAGGGACATGTGTGTTGCTTCCAGTTTCTTGCTATTACAAATAAGGCTGTTATGAGCATAGTAGATCACAGGTCCTTAAAATATTGTGGAGTAACTTTGGGGTATATGCCCAGGAGCAGTACATCTGGGTCTTCTGGTAGAACTATTTCCATTATTCTAAGGGATAGCAAGATTGATTTCCAGAATTATTTTACCAGTTTGCAATCCCACCAACAGTGAATGGAACTAGAAAATATCATCTTAAGTTAGAAAACCCAGATCCAAGGGGTATATTTATGATGTGTACTCACTGAGGTTAGGACATTAGACAAAAAGTACAGACTATAAATGATATACCCCACAGACACTAAGAAGTTGAACAAGAAGTAAGGCCCAAGTGAGGATGCTTCAATCACACTTTAAAGGGAAAACAAAATAATCATATGAGGCGGAAGGAGGGGCCTGGGTGGGAGATGGGACGGGGTAGGTTAAGAGAGCCCAGATCAGGCATGTAGGGAGACTGAAAAGAAAACCAGAGAGCCAAGAGTTTGAATGGAAATATGCAACTTGGGGTTTGATGTGGGTGAAACCTCTAGAAAGTCCCAGAAACCAGGTATTATGGAAATCTCCCAGGACTTAATGTGGGCGACCTTTGCCGAAATGCCCAACAGGGAGGATATTGAACTTGAAGATACAACCTCCAGTATTTATACAGGGTCACCAATAGAGGGATGAGGACACCAATCCACCTTTAAAATTTTTTAGCAAAAATTGTTCCTGTCTTACAAAAATATGCAGGGATAAAAATGGAGCAGAGACTGAAAGAATGGTTGACAAACAAGCTAAACTAGGGAACCAACCCAAGGGCAGGCACTAAACGCTGATACTATTATTGGTGCTATGTTGTGCTTGCAGACAGAAACCTGGCATGGCTGTCCTTTGAGAAGTTCTACCAGTAGCTGACTGAGACAGATGCAGATACTCACAGCTAAGCATTAGACTGATGTTCTAGACTCCTATGGAAGAGTCAGAGGGAAGACTGAAGGAAGTGAAGAGGATGACAGTCACATAGGAAGACTAATGTCAACTAATCTGGGTCCCTGTAAGCCTCCAGAGACTAAGGCACCAACCAGAGAACATTCAGATGTAGGAGAGGACTGATTCGTCTGGCCTCAGAGGGATGAGTCTAATTCTGTAGAGACTTGATGCCCCAGGGAGGAAGGATGTTGGGGGAGGAAGAATCTCTCAGAGGCAAAGAGGAAGGAGGATGGGGGAAAAACTCTAAGAGAAGGAACTGCATGGAGAGCACTATTTTGGATTTAACAAATCAAATAGTTAATTAAGAATAATAAAACTACTCAGATTTTTTTAAAAAAAATTCTATCTTTAAAACATATTAAAATTCCAATTAGAAATCATTTTCTTCTTTAGAAGCATTATTCTATATCATATTATAATACTGACAAAATTTCAAAGACTATTTACTGGTTCAAAATAAACCATACTATTTTTGAAACCAGCTGTATATATAACAATATCAAAAAATTTCAATTACAAGTTTGTTTTGTAGTTTCCATTAGTTTAAATTTTCTTTTAAATTTCTATATAAAATTACTTTTAATTGAAATTTAATTGCATCAATTTCCTAACATTACCCCTTTTTTCTCTCCATTCCTCTTCCCAGCTACCCTGGGTGATATGTAAATTTTTAGTTTAATTAAAAACAATATTAAGATTATACTAGTTCTCCTTGTTTTCTCCCAAAAAAATTTCAATAAACCCATACTTTCTTTCATATTCAAAAACATTCTTTTTCAATAATTGCCATTTCATAAATTTATAAAGTAGGTCAGAGAATTGAGAGAATACATATATACACACACACACACATATATATGTTTATATTTATATATGTGTGTATGTATTGTTAAATGCATAAACATAACTTGTTTATAAAATTTTAAATATTTTATTGTGCTTTCCATTGAAAGAGGACAGTTTCATTTCCTCCCTTGCTTTCTCCCCTCTACTACCCATCCCACCCTCTTCCCAATCCTTACTACTCATCCCACCCTCTTCCCAATCTCATCATCAAAGTTGTTTCAATTTACTTAATTCTGTGACTAGAGTAACAACTAGTGTTGTTGAGCAAGTGTCTGTGGAGCAGGATGTCAAGTCCTTTGGAAGTTAAGTGTGCCAAAGAGTGGTACAGCCAGGTCATATGGTAAAATTTATAGCTTACTTAATTTAATTTATATATTGTTTATTTCATCTCTGGCTATATTACATTTTAACATGATCAGAAGAGCATTTGTCATTTTTTTTTTAGAAATTAACTGCTCAAGTAAGAAAGCTACAGTGTTTCTACAGTAATAATATAATCAATGGCTTGGAATAAATATTCTTGACTTTCATTGACCTCACTTATTTAAAGAGTAATTATTTATTAAAAAATTAGCTTCAGGCAATGTTGTGCTTATATCACTGGAAATATATCAGCTAGAAAAAAATCATAAGATTTCAATTAGTGTTGGGGTAATGGAAGTAAAATACTCATCTGGGGTATTCAGAAATAAAATTGGGCTCAAAATATCAGTTATGTTGTATATGTGGACATCATATTTTAAAAGAAAATATTTTTATGAATTATTTGAGAATTTCATACATGGAAGCAATGTATTGTTTTACTTTTTCATTTATTTTAATCCTGATTGCTGCCCTCCTGTCATCTCCTCCCACCATCCCTTTTTCCATCCCTCCTCACCTTCTGCTCTGAGAGAGTGGAGGTCACACTTTGGTTAAGTCTCTGCTGGGCTGGGCATATCCTCTCCTGCTGAGGCCAGATAAGGCAGCTCAGGTAGAAGAACATATCCCAGAGACAGGCAACAGCTTTTGGAATAGGCCTCAGTCCATTTCTTTAGAATTCACTTGAAAGATCAAGCAGTACAGCTGCTACATATATTCAGTGGGCCTAGGTGCATCCCGTTTGCTATTTGGTTGGTAGTTCAGTCTGTGAGAGTCATAATGGTCCAGGTTAATTGACTGGTAGTCTTCCTGTAGAGTTGCTATCTATTTTGGGGCATTCAGTCCTTGCCACAACTCTTCCATAAGAGTCCCCAAATTCCATCCACTGCTTGGCTATGCATCTCTGATCAGGCTTGAGGTGGAGCCTCTCAGAGTATGGGTTGGCTAGACTTCAGAATAGAAGCAAACCAGAGTATTCATACTGTCAGAGACTGGTGTTTGGTCTCTAGTTGGGCTGGTTATTTTCTGGTCATTCCCTGAATCTCTGCTTCATCTCCCAACCCTACATTTTTAAACATAGGATAAATTTGGGGTCTAAAGTTTTGAATGTGGGTTGGTGTCCATATTGTTCCACTCAGGTTCCAGCTTGGGTACAGAAAGTAGACCCTTCAGGTTTTATATCCCCAATGCTGTGATTCCCAGCTAAGATCACTCCTATTTATTCTAGGGCACTTTCCCTATCCAAAGTCTTTACTGGTATAAAAGACAACTTCTTGAACAGAACAACAGTCACACAGGCTCTGAGATCAAAAACTAATAAATTAGACCTCATGAAACTGAGAAGTTTCTATAAGGCAAAGGATACTGTCAATAGGACAAAATGACAGCCTACACATGTGGAAAGGATCTTTACCACCCTACATCTGACAGAGGGCTAATATCCAAATTGTATAAAGAACTCAAAAAGTTAGACACCAACAACACAGAGCTAAACAGAGAATTTACAATAGAGGAATTTTGAAAAGCTGAGAAACAAGAAATGTTCAATGTTCTTAGAAACCAGGAAAATGCAAATCAAAACAACTCTGACTCCATCTTACACCAGTCAGAATGGTTAAGATCAAAAATTCAAGTGGTAGCATATGTTGACAAGGATATGTAGCAAGGGGAACAATCTTCCATTGTTGGTAGAAGTTCAAATTTATATAATCACTTTGAAAATCAATTTGACAGTTTCTCAGAAAACTAGGAATACTTCTACCTCAAGACCCAGCTATACCACTTCTGGGCATATACCCAAAAGATACTCCTCTGTACAACAGGGATACTTGTTCAACTATGTTCATATACCTTTATTCATTGTAGTTGTTCAACTATTTTCATAATACATTTATTCATTGTAACCAGAAACTAGAAACAACCTTGTTCCCCTTCAACCAAAGAAAAGATTAAAACAAAACAAAACAAAACAACTATGTGGTACATCGACATAATGAAATACTATTAAGCTTCTTAAAATGAAGACATCATGAATTTTTCAGGCAGATGGATAGAACTTAAGAATATCATCATGAGCAAGGCAACCCAGACCCAAAAGTACATGCATATGATGTACTAACTTATAAGAGGACATTAGCCAGAAAATACAGAATACCCATTCTACCCTCAATAGACCCAAAGAAGCTAAATAAGACAGAAGCTCCAAGTGAGGATGCTTGAAGCTCACTTAGAAGGGTGAACAAAATATTCATAGGAGGGAGATAGAGGAAGGAACTGGATGAAAGAGGGGATTGGGTGGGAAATTAGAGGGGAGGCATGGTCAGGTGTGCGGAAAGACCGGAGAGATGGCCAGATGGCCATGGTAATGAATGAAAATCTGAAACTAGTAGAGGTGGAAAGAGAGGGGGTTGTCTTTTCAAGGGTGTTTCAAACAATGTATTTTTGATATTACTCACATCCAAACTTCTAGTTAAACTCTACAGATAAAATCCTTAGCCATATCCCTTTTCCAATATCCTTTTTTGTTGTTGTTTTCATTTGTTAACAACTTAAAAATAATTCATTGAATACAATTTGTTCATATTCTTGTGCACAAGATTATGAGTTCATTCACTTGACCATAGTGAAATTTTCTAGGGCAATACATTTAAAGAAAACCAAGTTTATCTCTCAGAAAAGACAACAGTTTTCAATAGTTTCTAAGACAGGATAAGAGGGTTGGAGCTAGTGAGCCTCTCCCAAATCTATACTGGAATGCTGACTGACTTGGTCTCATGAAATTCTTGTGAAGACAGTAACATCTTTGGGTTCAACTTCAAGAGTGTAAATAATATTAGTCATGATAGTTTTTTGCAATTTAACACTAAGTGAAACCATGGCAAAAAAAATGTCTAAAGGAGGGATGGCAAAGATCAGGTTAGTTTATTATTTCTATGGAATGTTGTCCTGAGTACACTGAGATGAGAAGTCTCACTGTGAGTCACACTGTTAGAGTTATTTGAGACATGAACTACAAAAGTGTGTAGAAGTGATGAGTACTAGTAAGCGTGGGTGAATCCATTCCTTGTTCTTGGCTCTAAATATGACTAGCTGCTTTAAGGTCATGCTGCTTTAAGTTCACTTTTCTTGTGGTAAATTATAATTTGAAATAATTATCTGGTTAAACAATTTCTCAGTTAAATTGTTCTTCTAAGTGTCCTTTATTATAGCAACAGAAATGTTATTAGGGCATTTGTTTATTAAAACAACATAGTGATAAAAACTTTATAAATTTAGGTGTGTAGAAAAATATGGACTCTTGATTTATTTCCTATGAAGTGAAATTGAACACAGAGTTTTAGGAGTTGAGTAGAGTATGTATATTTTGCATGTGTATTTTTATGTGCATGGAAAACTGTGTGTAGGTGACCTATCTGACCATTTATGTATTTGATAGAATACGTTCTGTAGAGAAGATAATACTGGAAAATAAAAGAAAGAATATAATCAGAAAGAATAACCTTTAGACATTTGGAAAAGGAAAGGTCTTAGGTTTTATCAAATGTAGGTTAAAACTTTTGATAATTACTTTAATAGATAAAAAGAAAGAGAGAATATTGACCTAATATATACATGCTTGGCAATAATGCAAAGAAATGTTTCTACATTCTTAATTAAAAGTATTAAAATAATCCTTTGAGTGTAATGGTTAAGAAAGATGAAAATATGGAAAGGAAATCCATTCTGTCACTAGTTTATAAAGAAACTGCTTAGGAAGCACAGGCTAGTCACTAGTATTTTACTAGTCCAGTCTCCATATAAGATCTCTGGGCTTTGGTCAACAACATTGTACGTTTAAGAGCTTATGCACTATTGTGTAGCAATAAAATATACTGAATTTTTGTATCTAATTTTGAACTTCAATATTTTCTCCAACAAATTATATTTCTAAAGAAATTATTTTAAAATATCAAAAAGCTTTCCATTGTTTCATTTGACGTATTAGAGAAATAAACATAGTAACCAGAACTATGTTTTAATGCACGAAACTAGTAGGTAAGGATGATGTGATACTCTGGAGTTGATAACACAGCCATTCTGTTGTTATAATGCTGGGTGAATTTAACTTAAAACACGTTACCTACTTTTCTTTATGGAAGGAAACTGAGGCTTTTCTTTGGTAACTCAATGATTTGCCAGAAAATACATTGATCCTCCCACATTTTTATTCTTCAGTTTTCGTGTGTATATAAGTACATAGTGTATGTGTATGTATGAGTGTTTGACTGTAAGAACTCACATGCCAAAGCACATGTGTTGAGGTCAGAGGAATATCTTGGGTGTCAGTCTATATCTCCCACCATCTATGTGACAGAGTCCCTTGTTCCTTCCTACATATGATGATTTTTAGTTTCGTTTAGATTAGAAAGTCTTATGTCTCTACTCTCAAACTTGTAGGTTTCTCCAGGTATGCTTTGAAGAATTTATGTACTCTGGCTTCTTATTCCCTCATGGTTTCTCTACTTCTAACTCACTATGAGATAAGACTCATTGCACCACCAACCCCTTTTCTAGCATGACTCTATTCATCATGTATAGCTGCAGAAACAATGGTACTATAACACTACACAGGTTAATGGATAAATCCATTTCCTCCTTGAGATTTTTTTTCTAGAGAAGTTGTATCATTCCAGTAAAACTGATTAAACATGTGTTAGTTTGGGTTCAGGGAATTGAACTGTGTGTTATAGTATATATGTCTTCTCAGGTATGTCAATTAACAATCTTTTTTGTAGTGTCTTCTTTTCTTTTTTGATCCAAGGAAATCTAAAAGTTAGTTCCATGTACTTCAGTGAATGATAGAGCAAACAGAGAATTTATGTCTGTATTAGTGTTACAATAGTTTGTCTAAACTTCATGTTAAAGAAAATAATAAATATAATTTTTATTACTTTAAAATTGGAATGGGGAACACAGTTATTTGTCTTTTTAGCAAGCCAACAAATGCTTAGCGTTCTATTGGTCTTACTTTATCTCATGCTCACTTTCCTTTTTAAACTTTATTTTTTTTTTGTAGACAGCATTGTGTATGAAACCATGTTGATCAACACAAAATCTCAGAGCCTGACCTTCAGTGACAAAATGGTTATTGATGTCTTTTCGTCAAATTGGTAATGCTGGTGAAGGTGCCTGATAGCTTGGCTCCAAAGAATCAAAGGGTGACACTGACTATCAAAATTTCTGAAATACTAAGCAACATTGGCCTCTCTTCAGGTCTAGTAACATGTAACTACTTGAACATTACAAAAATAATTGTGAAACATCCATAATATTTTAGCATCAAGATCCGGGCCTGAAGAGGTGACCAACCCCAAACCACATTATTCTGAGAGTTAACTAATCCCTGAAGCACCATGCCAGTTAATATACCTTTAAACTTTTATGTTTACATTTCATGTATTCAAAGATCAGCTGTCTGCTTCAGTAGGAAAACAAATCTTCCAGCTTTCTCTTCATTACCAAATAATATTTTTCATTATCCTTTCCTCTTTTAAACATTCTTTTCTTCTTCCACTCTAAACTGTGTTTGCCTTTTTGATACCTAAAGTAACTATCCAACCAAACACTTACATTTACTGTTTCTAATGTAAGTTAAAATAAATGTCCTACATGTTTATTCTTGTATTTTGTTAATTACATATAAAAATATAAATATCTTGATTTTTATAAGTAAAAACATTAGTACTTATATGATATAATTTTCATACAATATTTGACTCTATTGTAATAAATTACACACACACACACACACACACAAATATATCTTGATTTTCCAACTAAAAGTCTGCAGTACTGAGAATGACAGAGATTCATTAGGTGTAGAAGATTCAAGAGAAAGGATATATATCACTTTGTCAACACTGGCTACTGAAAATTTAGAGAAGGAGAGGGAAAATTATATTTGGCCTTGACCTATTTTAACTCCTCATTGACATCCCATTGGCACCTCATTAAGAAGATCTATTTCCCCCTTCAGGATTTTCTCAGGAAATCTATTTTCCTTCTACAATGAAAATATTTCACACAAAAATAAAGAGCTATGTGTGAAACATCTGAAAATCAGAAAATGGTTAAGGGGCATATGTGGGTTGAGAAAAGAAATATTTGATAAAGAATTTGCTCATGTGCTTGTGTTTACAAAGCTGAGATATATCAAAGGAGGGGAAATCTCCTGATCTTATCCAAGCAAGATGCCAGAGACTGGAGAGGAAAACACTTAGGAGCTTTAATAAGACTCACAGAATAGGTCAGCTAAATGCAAATTGTGAAACTCAAAGGTTGGTTTTAATCCATTCTTCCTGCTTAGAGGAGAGTTTAAGCCTCTCAAAATTCCAAGAGGCTCATATATTTAGGACTAGTTAAAATCCTATTAAGCCAGAGAGGGATTATGTAGATTAATAGAACGGGGAGGGGTGGATTTGCTCATTTTATTGTAGCATTGTCTGAATCAATTTTGATTATTGATGACTTCAGTCTGAGTCCCGTTTTTGACATTATACAATTCATAAGCATTTGTACACGGCTTTGCAGATGACAAAATGTAAGATTTAATAAAGAAAAATTTTGTTCATGGGGAAATATTTAAAATGCTTCATGTATACCTATACATGATGAAAGAACATATTCAGAATGAAACCTAAATCTGCACAGTTTAATAGATAGGGAAGTTCCTCCAGACCATTTGGATATAAGATGGAAAATTTCATAAAGTTGTGTAAAACATTTGGTTTGCTTGTACAGATTTTTCTTGTTCAGTGTATGTATGTGTTTTAATTTATTTATGTTTCTCAAAGTGTATGCATGTGACCCCATATTTCATCAGAGCTTAAATGTTAACTTATTAGGGCTTTTCTGGATATTAATTTTTTTAAAAAAATATTTTTCTCAAAAATTTCTCATCTGCTTATAATGCATTTTGATCAAATCATCCCCTTGATTCTTCACTCTCCCAGCTCACCCTTTTAAAATCAAACTTCATGTTTATAAAATCACAAGATCGTTTAGTACTCTACATAGATACAAGTATAGGACCATCGACTACATTAGGTATAGCCCCTATTTTACAGTTCAGTAACCTTGAAGAAAACCAACTCTAAATCTGTCAATAGATTCTAGCTATGACAAGGACTGTATGCATTCCAACACCACCTCTAACTTTTTATTGATTCTTTGTGAGTTTCACATCATGCACCCCAGTCCCACTCATCTTCCTGTTCTTTCATATCTGCCCTTTGCTCTTCCATCATCACTCCCAAAATAAAACACATTCAAGTGACCACCCCCCACACACATGGCATAAAAACAAATCTCATCATGGAATCTGTAGTATGTCACAGTCTGTCCCATAGTACATCCTTTTGTTCACACATCTTTACTTGCAAATGTTCATTATAATGAGTTGCCTTCAATATTTGTTCCTCACTATGACCCCTCCCTGTTATCTTGTCCTATGTCATGGAAAGCCTGCAGCTTTGGATCAGCAGGATTGCCCATTTCACATGTCCTAATTGATCATAGAGAATATAGTTTTTAGGGTAGGCCAACTCAGAGCACTGGATCTGATCTTGGGGGTGGGGGGAGCAGAACTGATCAGGATGCCAGCTTTCTGTTATTTGTACCACCAGGCAAAGCTTGCCAGCAATTGCTCTAACTATGCCACCCATGCCTCCACTGGTTGATGGCAGCTTTAGCTTTCCTGCTTTGATGTTTCTGGAGCAGCTCACCTGCTCCCATGCCTCCAACCCCAGTCCCATTGTACAACACAGTCAAGGCATAAGGTCTACTATCCCAAGTGTTGTGGCCTACAATGGGCTTGGCCATTTCTCCTGCTTTTTCACCCTCCATGCTGGTATGCCCATGCCTTTACCATCAGAGCCAGTTCCACTGTGTTTTCCAGGCTAAGTACAGAAACTGCTTTCCTGAATATTGCATCAAGTAAGGGTCAGGGCCAGATCACCTACTCTCGTGATCCCAGAACCAGCTCTCCAACTGCCACAAGTTGTGTGTGTGTGTGTGTGTGTGTGTGTGTGTGTGTGTGTGTCACTGGAAGACATCACACATGCATGACACCATCTCATTGCAGATGAATGTTATGGCCTATTCACCCACACCCTCTTGACCACTACCACTTCTATTGTGCCACCCAGATGAGGCACCACTTTCCTGAGTGATGGAGCTGGTGAGGGGCAGAGATATCTCTGCTGTGCTCAAGCCTTGGTGGGCAGTTTTCCCAAATGCAAGAGTCACTTGCATACTCACATCCTAAGGCTGGCTCACCCAGACTTCTGCCACAAGGTCTAGCTCCACTTTGTTGCTTGGGCAAGGCACCCAACCTACTTTCCAAAATGCTGCCACAGTGGAGAGGTTGTGTGGGGCGGTGGGCTATGAGAGGCAGCTGGGTACCTGGTCGAGCACAGGCCTCGAACCCCAGATACTCTAAAGAGATGGTAGGAGTTCTGTCTTGCTCCTGGGCCCTGGTTCCTTTCTCTTAGCTTCAACCATCCACAGCCCCTCCCAAAGAAAGGTTTGTGGCCTTAGGTCATGTAGCATAGGTAGACCAGGTGAAGGGTGTGACTGTAGAGTGAAAAATTATAAAGGCCATTTTATGAAATATGTGTAAATTTCTTTGCCCTTAGACCTGGGCAGAAAAATGCAGATTCCAGATCGAGGAACTGAAAATAAGATTTCAGGCCTTCACTTCCCGGAGCACATTCTGGATGGGAGGACATTATTCCCTGAATCAAGCCTCAGGCAGTAGGCCCACCTATGGGTGGAAGAGGCCCAAGGCAGGAAGACACATTCCTGACCATAAAAAATACAAGCCATCTAGGTGGGGCTGTGACTGGAGGAAATGAGAAATATTTTGTAATGACGGTATAGGGGACAGTGACTTGGTAAGACCACATTTTTGAGAAGAATGAGTGTGCAGAGTGATTTTCATGACTCTAGATCATTTGGGCTAGATTCCTCTGAAATGTTCCACTGTTCTTGGTTACCCCTCCCTCCCTTGGTCTTCCCAGTGCTATGTTCAAAATTTGTAAAATAACCAATCACGTGTAACCGCGCGAAAATACAACCAATCATGTATAACCGCGCGAAAATGCCTTCTTTTTCCCACCACATGCTATAAAAGACCCCTTAGCCCACCATTCGAGGCCAAACCTTGCTCTTGGAGCTAGAGAGCTTGTGGTTTGACTGCCAGCTAACTTCCCTAATAAAGCCTCTGCTGATTGCAGGTATGATTTCTTGTGATCTTTGGGTGGTTGTGATTTCCTGAGACTTGAGGAAGGGTCTCCCGAGTATGGGGTTCTTCAGTGACTACAGGCCACAGAGGCTCAAGAGATCTCCATATTAATGAGATATCTAAAGACCCAAGCACATAGCCAATTAAACATTCCTTCCAAGACCCTCCTCCTTACAAATGGTATTTAACCTCAGGCCCACCCTGAGAATACCGGGTACAGCTATATCCACTTTCTGCCATGACAGTAGATCTTTTAAAACCATGGACTTCCTCGTGCCATTGAGGCCTGCCATGGAGAATTGTGGAGGGGGCCTTCAACTAATGAGCCACCGCCTAATATCCTGTGGAGGGCTTCTCTACATTGTAGCAGTGGAGGCCTGCCCACTCAAGCAAACTAGCCAAGCTAGCCATGACAAGCCAAGTGAGTCTCTGTGATCAAGAGTACCACTACGTGCTGGACACCACCAGAGTTTCTCTCTCTCATCCCTTTCTTCTGTGGGCAGGTCCAGCCCATATGCCCCCTCGTCTCAGTCCTTCTGAGGCCCCCCAACGACATCTGGTTGCCCAAGGGCTGAAACCACTGGTCTCCAGTCAACCATTCTGCCCAGAAAACCCCAACCCAGGAGCTCTGCCCTCTCAGGGTCTCAGGCTGAGATCTCCCCATGCCTGGAGCAGAGCTTGGTGGCTTCTCATAGCCCAGCATCCGCACAGTGACTCTATGTGGAGTGAACTCAGTCAAATTTCCGCTTCTACCTCCCTGAGACTTGGTAGAGGTGTGGGAACCAAAACTCAGCCCAACAAGACCCACGTCCACGCATTTGGGAACTGCAGACCCACAAAATGGGGCTAACTCTCCAGAGAACCCCAGCTAGTAAGGAAAGGGACCAGTTCTGTCCAGCTTCTAACATTTGTGTGATCCCCATCTGGTTTAAGGGAATTTCAATCAGGGAATTCCTCAATTTCTCTAGTGGTAATAAGAGCCTCAGACATCAACATTAAATTCTGCTGCTGGGTAGTCATTGAGACAGACATGGCCTACAGTGGCAACTTTGGCTGGGACTTTACCCAGGTAGCAGGGCTGGCCACTTCAGCAGGGTACTCCTCTCTAGCTTCAAGTCTCTAGTTCAATCTCTATTTATAATGCTCAATTTTATTCACATATCTTTATCTCCTAACTTTCCATCAAATACTTGCACATTCTGTTGGCTCCTGCTATAGGATAATGAAGCAGCTGGCAGGGACCTGGATGACATCCTCTGTCTGCACTATATGGCATGTCAGCAAGTTGGTACAAATGGCCTGCCTGTGTTAAATGGAGAGTAGGACTGTGGATCGCATGCTGATCTGCAGGTCTCCATCTGTGTGTTGGTAGGTGGGGCTCTCTATATCTACGGCCCACCTGTGGTGTGTTAGAGGGAAGTTCTATGCATATCTTTCACAGACCACACTGTGTGGCAGAGAGATGCTACAGTTTTGAGTAATCTGATATTTGTAGGCCTTGGGCATATAGTCACAGCTACTGTGATTTAATGTCTGCAATGGTTTGGTCATGATTGGAAAATCTTTTTCGGGGGGGATGGAGATTGGAGATATCCAACAATCCAAATGTTAAACTTGTTGTCTCTTTCATCTGCAATTATCTCTTGCCTTGAGTGAATGGGAAATGAGACAAATGTAATTTAGAGCTGTGCACCCCACTGTCTTTTATTCTCTTTATTTTATAAAGTTCTTATTCTCTACTGATCACAAATTATAAATTTTTTGCAATGATAAAATAATAATAATATCTTATAAGGATTAAAAAATGTCTCATTCCATAAGTATAGTTATATGAATTTAGCAACTGTTTTATTCCTATGTGTATTCAGGAGAATAGTACAAGGTTCTCCAATGGTTTTAGGTCAAGTTAAAGAGACTAGTTATAGCTCTATCTTGTGAAGTATGCTTTTAATCCAATCAGAATGTGTTGTTTGCTGCCATAGCATTGAAGTCACTCTAATTGCCTGTATTGCCAAGGCAGTTGCCATTGTTATCTGAGTAATTGGGTTAAAATAGAATTGCTAGATATGAAGAAATTATGAATTATAAGCACTACAGCTATTTGAAAACAACATATGGAAACCTGTAGTGTAAATGCTTCCTACAAATACACATATGCATATGTAAATTAAAGTTAATGAAGTTACCCTCTGATAGAGATTTAAAGCCTCTTGGAGATAACATAGTCAGTTAAATGAATAACCCCATTCTAGGTATGGAATATCTCTTTATGAATTGTTGGGCAATGGATTTCTATGAAATGCATTTATCTTTATGGTCTATTTCTTGGATACACACAAGAACTTGATGATAAACCCAGTTGCTGAAGTTGTCATATCATTGAGTTCATAGAACATGCTGAAATCAAGTATCTTCATGGAAATTTTATTTTATTTTTTTATTAGTTTGAATAGTCCTAGAAGGTTCTACGGACACTACCAAATTTAAAAAGTATTTAATTTCCTTAAATTTTTAATTCTTAAAAACAATATGTGACTGGGCTTGCTATAAGAGAATGAGCTAATAAATTCACTCTGTACAGTTAGCTTTACTATAAGACTATATGACTTTTTTTTAAAAAAAAAAAGTAAATGAAATATAAGAGTATCTGTTCACTCTGATTAAAATAAAGAACACTACTACAATACCTTTATTTAAATACTGATGAAGAACTTGGGTGCTTGTACCATGAATACAAATACAGTCTGTCCTTCATCTTCTACAAGGTGATCATTGAATTTTTCATTCTATATAGTGAAGATAATGATTCATAGAATGTTATAGATGTACATTCAGATACTGGTGTGTAACATAGTAGCATAGACACAGAAAGCACTTTCAGTGGCATATGTGTGCAGGTGGCAGCGCAGAGTGTTGATATACTTAAGAATTTAAGTTTGCTCATGTGATGATAAGAATGTTATAGTGTGTTCCTAGATTATATAAAAAATGAGAACTTTTCTTGTTGAAATACCTTGGCAAAACCATAGTTATTTAAACTAGTGGTGTAAGACAAATTGAGAGAGAATGGAGCAAGAAAAACCTTTGAATACAGCTTTGTCATACAACATTTACTCTTAATAAATGCTTGGACATGGAACTGAGAATGCATTATATATGACAAAGGAACAGTAATTAACCCACTCCCTCTAAGCGTTCTTGGTCTACCAGTTTCAGAATAAATGGTTGAATCTGAGCAAGGGCAGTTCATATCAATTTCTCTTTCTTTAGGGTATTATTCTCTCTGAGGCTTCTGTTAAACACAGGGTTTTGTTTTTGTTTTTCACTCTACTGTCAAATGCAAAGAATTATTTCTGGTAGTCTAACCGAAGATGGCATTCAAGCTACAAAAAATTATGCTATTTCTAAAATACATTAATTAAGTTGATCATTGAACGGAAATGATTCCCAATGAGCATAAAAATTAACTCTAAATAAAGATGACAGACAAAAATCATGGTCAAAAGGAGAAATATTACATTTTGACACTGAGGAGAAAATATTCACATGTACATAAAATTTAATTATAGAAAATTACTTATAGAAGTTATTACCTGATTAAATTTGTATGTGTATATTATATGTAAATACTTTGTGATAGCTATATATGAATATTTGTGTTTGCATGTTTTACAGGATTTTAAAACAACCGAGATTTCCTTATTTTAGAAACACACGATTTCCAAACTAGATCCTTGAAAATGTTTAAACTCTTTGACATTTGCTTTATCATGAAATTCAAATTTATTTTCCATAAATATGTGTCAGTTTTCTTTTATATCATAACATACAGTTGTAAAACACACACAACCATGCATTACAACTAATACTGTCATTAAAATAACTTTCTTATTTCTCTATTTACTAAATGAGAGAAGAAAAAAGACATAGCAATAACAGCTAGACCTCATAAATTTAGTCTATACACGTATCATATTTTCATCTTAAAAATCAAAACGTTGTCTTAACTTTGTATTCCTTTTTGTGCTATATATTGGTACCTTTTTTTTCTTATAACATGTTTATAATTTACAACCTGAACATTAAATATTAATGCACGGAGGTAATATCTATATTTGTCATGAGCATAAAATTAAATATAATTGCTTTTCTTCTTGTATTATTTCATTCACTTCCAGCTTCTTCAAATCTTTCTGAAGGGCAAACATATGTACCCACTTAGTAACCTTTTTGTTGGACAGGGGAAAAAATAAAGAAGCATAGTTTTGTCCTTGTGAAACTTATGACTCAATAAGAAGGGAATATAACTAGTAATGAAATAAAGTATGGCATTAGAAATTTGTTTTTTATTTTTATTTTTTGGTTATTTTGTTTTCTTACATTTCAAATGTTATTCCTCTTCTGAGTTTCCCCTCTGCCAGCCCCCCATCATGCCCCCTCTCCTTTGATTCTATGAGGGACCTCCTACACTCACCTATCCACTCCTGCCTCAGGTCCTTAGCATTCCCCTATGCTTGGTCATCACACCTCCACAGGACCAAGGGTTTCCCCTCCCACTGATGCCAGATAAGGCCATCCTCTGCTACATATGCAGCTGGAGTCATGGTCTCCTACATGTGTACTCTTTGGTTGGTGGTTTAGTCCCTGGGCAATCCTTTATGTATACAAGAGTGAATCATTTGATATTTTTGGAGCCCTACAGCCACACACAAAATGTAAAACATGCCATTACTGAGAACCCTCCTGTGTAGCCTAAATGATAGACAACCAAAGTTCCCAAAAGATGTGTTCAATGATGTTCCCAAAGTTAGTTAAGATGTTAACAACCTCGAATATATGAAATTTTGGGTTCTATTTCTTCAATTTCTTCTTTGAATTAGAGCCCAGAAGGCAAATGTATACAAACGCAATAAAAACAAAACATTGTGTACGTAATGACCACTTTTCCTAAACAATGCCTGAAGATTGATTATGTTTCAGAATTCTAGAGCCACAGGTGAATTCATTGAAAAAGTTAATATCAATTGTTGTATTTTCTTTAATCAAATATTTTAAAATAACAGATACTAATTTTCTTCTGTTGTTAAATATATCCATTTATTTATTAAGTTCACAAGATTGTATGCAAGATTAACTTATTATTTTTAGGAAATCTCACGTATTTTACTAAGTTAAGTTTACAATTTTCTTCTTAAATAGAAAGACAAAAAATAATTATGAGATTCTTAGTGTTAAGCACAAACACGAAAATATGTAGTTAATGCTTCTCTGGTATCTAAGCTAAGCTACTTAAATATTAATAGACTCCTCATATTTTTTCAACTTCTAGTAAGTTATTTTTATATATCATCTTTGCTATATTCATCAAAAATTTTACAAATAAGTTTGTCATAAAACTTTAGAAGAGAATAGAAATTAAATATACTGACTTTTAATGGTAAATAATGTGAGATGTTGAAATGGAGTTTATTTGGAAGTCACTGTGTATAGAAACAGGTTATGTTTAATTAAGTCACGGAGTGTTTTTTCTTAGCAAACATGCGAACAGCCAGCAGAAAAGGAGTCTAGTCTTAGTATTTGTCTATACTCTAGTGGAGAACGCAATAACATTTTAAAATCCTATCATGGCACGTTTTCTACTGTACGTCATCTTTTAAGAATATAATTGTTCAAACAAATGGAATTTCAATTGTTTAAGAGTCACATAGTGAACCAAATCCCACTTTAACTGCATTTAAAAAAAAAAGTGAACACATAGGGAATTTTAATCAGTTTTTCAGTGTTAGACCCTAACAGTGACAATTATGCAGGCAGGTTTCATAAACTATTTCTGAAAGTTTAACAGATATAGCAATAACAAAACAAATATTGTGTTAATTATTTTATAAAACAGTTATATCCTTCATATAATATATAAAAACAAATTTTAAGCATATAATAACACAGAATATTATTAAATAGGATACATATATGTATTAAATATAGTTATTCAAAATGCAATTTAATCCATAATTTCCATATTCAAATAAGTGTAATAACTTATATATGTATGATTTTATATGTACAATATACTTTTTAAAATGTAATATATTTTTCTCATTTCTGTGACAAAAAAAATAAAATTTTGTCTCACTTCCTTTATGATTCTAAATGTTAGTAGGTCAGTTATATTTAGACTATTGTGAATAAAACAGATTATACATATTTCAGTAAAAATACAAAAGTTCTTATGATTCTTTTGTCTGTTTGTATGTTAATGGAGAAATGTTTACCTTGGTATTTTTGAAGAAAATATAACCATTACAAATTAAGAGTACTTTTAAAATAATAATAGAACAACTTAAGGATTTAAGAAACTATTTGTACTGGTAAATATTTTCAAAAGAATATTTTATCAAATGGAGTCCTTGATGAAAGTACATGCTAAGAGGTACTGGTGTTTTATGTTATTATCTGTAGTATAAGGTCAAAGCTTTCTAATGTATTTCTCCTTATTCATTGGATTTTTGGAATATGCAAGTATGAATCTTTATAAGCAGATTATTAAGTTGTAAGTGTTGATAAATGTCACAAAAATATGGAAATATACTCCTAAGAAGAATGGTAACTTGCAGTACTCACCTCAACTTCCTGAATGCTTAGACTTATAGACAAGAATAATGATTATGTCAAAAGTACAATTTATTATAACTATTACTGAAATTAATATTTTTTTTTACAAATCTTCCTTTGCAGGAGTCAGTTTTATTACTGCTTCTCAGTATTTCTTTCCTTTTATTTCATGAAATGGTTTGTAATAATTTCAACTCTCTTAATTTTTCATTGAAAAGTATACTTAAAACTAATAAAAATACAATATGTGAATAATCACAAATCTTATGTATCAAATTATAAAAAATATAGTGAATGTTTAAGCAGCCTAAATAAAACTTCATTCTAATCTACACAGAAATCATCACCTATATTATTAAACATATTTGCTACTAAATAGAAATTAAGGTTTTGAAAACAATACAATATACAATGATAAAGAGTGAATAAATATTTTACAGAATTGATTGAGTCTAGGAACACTTGCTTTCAATATACAAAGCAAAAAATGATGATATCAGAAAAAATAAAGATAGAAAATATAGCTCAGTAATAAAAAGAAATACCTATAGACTTGGTTAAGTTTAAACCTTGTAAGAAAGAGGGAGTAAAGTTAGCAGAGTAAATACAAATCAAAAGTAAGATATTATACACTTAACACTGGAACAGTGTTATCACTAAAAGAGTATCTGACAAATGACAATCCTGGTTAAGATTCCATAGTTTCAGGAAAATCTTTCAAAGTCCATTACTACTTGGAAGGGCTATGAACAACCAGTGTCCCAGTAAGGTATGTCTTCTGCGAAATGCTATCTAGTCTGAAATGGTCATTCCTGTAGCATATACATAAGAACTAAAATTATATAGGCACAGCTAATGGGAACTACACAACCATATACTCTATTCAGTTTGTTTTTATGTATATGTGTGTGTGTGTGTGTGTGTGTGTGTGTGTGTGTGTGTGTGTGTGTCTGTGTGTGTGTGTCTGTGTCTGTGTAATGATAATCATTTTAAAACATGATTTTGGTACCCTGGGCTTTGGCTCTCCACCCACACTCAGAGGCATCGAGACTTCCAGGAGCTCAGCTACAATGACAACCTCAGGTAGGTTACCAACGCCTGCCCCAATACCCAGTATTATTGAGATCCCCAGAACCCAGGGGAAGCAGGAATCCCTGACCACCCAAAGATACAGGTTCCTTCCAGTTTGCACCTGTGCCAGGAGCAGACCCTGGGCTCTGGCTTTCCTCCAACTCCACCCACACCCCGAGGGAGCTTGACTATCAGGAGCTCTGACACAACCAGAATGTCAGGACCACGGGATCACAGTATTACAGGATCACAGAGACAGCTGGACTTCAAGGAGGAGTTCAGACACAGCCAGTATCCCAGGCTCACAGCCTTACAGGAGGGACAGACTCTAGTCAGGGACAGCAAGCCCAATTAGCACTAGAGACAACCAGAAGGTGAGAGGCAAGCACAAAAACATAAGCAACAAAAACCAATGCTACATGACATCATCAGAACCCAGTTCTTCCACCACAGCAAGACCTAGATACTTCAACACACCTGAAAAGCAAGATTTATTTCTAAAATCCCATTTCATGAAGATGATAGAGGACTTTGAGAAGGATAGAAATAATTCCATTAAAGAAATACAGGAGAACACAGGTAAACAAGTAGAATCTTTTAAGGAGAAAACACAAATCTCCTAAAGAAATACAGAAAAACACAATAAAACAGGTGAAAGAATTGAAAAATTATCCATATTATAAAAATAGACAGAGAAACATTAAGGAAAAGATAAAGGGAGACAACCCCAATGGTAGAAAACCTAGGAAAGAGAGCAGGAGTCACAGATGCAGGCATCACCAACAGAATACAAGAGATAGAAGAAAGAATCTGAAGCATAGAACATACCATAGAAGAAATTGACACAACACTCAAAGAAAATATAAAGAGCAAAACACTCCTAACTCAAAACATTCAAGAAATCCAGAACACCATGAAAAGACCAAACTTAAGAATAATAAGTATAGCAGAAAGCAAAGATTCCAAACTGAAAGAACCAGTGAACATCTTCAACAAAATTAGATAGATAGATAGCTAGATAGATAGCTAGATAGCTAGATAGCTAGATAGATAGATAGATAGATAGATAGATAGATAGATAGATAATGTTCCTAACCTAAAGAAACAAATGCCCATAAACATACAAAAAGTCTATAGAAAACCAAACAAATTGGACCACAAAAGAAATTCCTCCCATCACATAATAATCAAACACCAAATGCACATAACAAAGAAAGAATATTAAAAGCTGTAAGGAAAAAAAAAGGTCAAGTAACATATAAAGGCAGACCTATCAGAATTACACCTGACTTCTCAACAGAGACTCTCAAAGCCAGAAGATCTTGGGCAGATGTCATACAGACCCTAAGAGAACAAGGATGTCAGCCCAGGCTATTATATCACTAATTATATTATATCAGCAAAACTATCAGTCACTACAGATGGACAAACCAAGCTATTCCATGCCAAAACCAAACTAAATAAGATCTTTCTACTACACCAGCCCTACAGAATATAATAGAAGGAAAACTCCAACACAAGGATGGAAACTACACAAAAGAAAAAGAAAGTAATCTTCTTTCAACAAACCCCAAAAAAGATAGCCACACAAACATAATTCCACCTCTAACAACAAAAAATAACAGAAAGCAACAATCACTTTTCCTTAATATCTCTCAACAGCAATGGACTCAACACCCAATAAAGAGACATAGGCTAACAGATTGGATATGTAAGCAGGACCCAGAATTTTACTGTATACAGGAAATATACCTCAGTGACAAAGACAGATTTTACCTCAGAGTAAAAGGCTAGAATTTTTTTTTCAAGCAAATGGTCCAAAGAAACAAGCTGGAGTAGCAATTCTAGTTTTCAATAAAATAGTATTTCAACCAAAAGCTATCAAGAAAGATGGAGAAGGACACTACATAAACATCAAAGAAAAAAATACACCAAGATGAACTCTTTTTTTATTATTTTATTTACATTTCAGATGCCATCCCCTTTCCCATTTCCCCTCCCTAGAAAACCCCTATCCCATGTCCCCTTTTCCTTTTATACAATTTTTTTAAGTGTTAGTCAAAGGCTTTATAGGTTTGGTAATGCTCAATCAGAAGTGTAACACAATACCCAACCTAGATATATAAACTGTCTTTGACTGGTGAAGACACATGGACATCTGCCTCCATGCCCCCTCCCCCTCTCTTTCTCTCTCTCATCATCTTGCTTCTCCTCTCCTTCACCTTCTCCTCTCCTTACTCCATCTCTTCCTCTCGGTACTCCTTCCCCCTTAAATCCTCCTACATATCACCATTCCTGTTAAAATAACACTTTTCTCTCAAAATACAATTAGAGCATAATTATTCCTATTTGTACCAGTGAGGTACAAGATAATCCTAATGCCCAGTAAATCATTTTATTGACTAACCAGAACCTCTGTCATCTCTCCTAACTAAAACACTTAGTTTTGAACCTGGCTTTTTCCTTGGCTTAGAATAAATGTCAGCTGAAAATCTTCCACTCAGATCTTTTCTCTCAAAGTAAATAGCCAGGATTGGCTATGAGACTATAGGTCTTCAACCCTGTCAGAAATCTAGAATGACTGAGTTAACTAAAATTATGGGAAGCACAAAGCATAGCTTCTAAAACTTAGCCAATTTATAGAGACCGCTGAACAACTGGAAAGCCCCTATACTACAGAACATTGGAACATCAAATATTCAGCCTTCTGGCCCAGAATTATCTGACAGACCTTAGTGATGCAGAACTATTAAGGACTGATTACTCTGTCTAGGCAGATATAATCAGTCGACTATTCTGCAAGTGTGTCCTTTTCTGGACAGTAATTTGTCTGTAGATGGAAAGAGGCAATTCTTGCCTTGTGGCTGTCTCTGCACAATTGGAGTAACTCCAAGGATGCTCAATTTCATCTTAGAATTCAAGACAGGAAGCTGTCAGGAGCAGACAGGTCTCTAATCAAAATGAACATTAATATAGAAATGTTTGTAACATCAATTCTGTGGACTTCTGACGTTTTGAAAACCAACTATCCATGTAAGATAAACTAGACTGCTGTCTGTTAACTCCTCTCAGCTATTTCTAAATAAAACATAGAGAACACCCTAACAATAAACTCCAAGCCATGAATTTGCTATAGTCCCTTAACTCACAGGCTAACCATCCCAAATCTGTTAAAAAAGTTAAAGAAGGACTGGATCTAAGCCTTGTATTCCTAAATGTGTTATACAGGCACAATGCCTATGCGAGTACCAATATTCATATCATTTTTATATCAGTAAGAAACTCGTACCAATGAGAACCTTAAATTTGAAATCAAAGTAAATTTTGTACCATTTAAGAGATTATAACTTCATCTTGATACTAATTATACAGATTTCTATCAATAGGTTGTGGCTATGCACTAAATCCTAGGTAATCTTCCCTGTTCCAACAAAACCTCTACTTTTCCCTAGAAAGACAGACCAATATTACCCACCTAAGTTCCCAAGCCCAGGGAATAGGGACGCTCACTCTTCTTTAACTTCTTCAAGCTGATTATGGGCGTTGAGATATTAGAAGATGGGTGGGGGGAGGAGAGTAAATTGATAAGTCTCTGACACTGTGTCTTCACTGCATCAAGTTGGGATTCCAGGACATCGGAGGTTTGAGAGGGTCTGCTCAGATTGCTTGATGAGTAGATACACCTAGGCTGTATATTCTGCAATATACAATTCTCAGAACAAGTTTTAGTATCAAGGAAAAAAAAACTTTTTTTTCCTAGAGAATTGACATATTTTTAAAGATGTTGGTTCTAACAACTTTTCTTTTTTTCTCTCTCTCTTTTTGATTAGTTATAATATTTGTGTTTCAAATTCTACCCCCTTATCCCATTCCCCCAATCACCCGGGAGCCCCTTATCCCATCCCCCCTCCACGTGTTTCTATGAGGGTATGATTTTCCAGTTTCTATGATGTTGTTTCCATTAACATAAACTGCCTCCTAAATTTCTAAATCCTTCCATTTGTGTTATTAAATCTCCTATTTTCTTTTTTCTTTCTTTTTTATCTTTTTTCTCCTTTTTTCCATCTCTTTTTTTTAAAAAAGTGGGTATTATATTTACCTTTCAGATTTTATGCCCTTACCCCACTTCCCACCACCCAGAAACCTCCTATCCCAACACCCTCTCATGCTTCTATGAGACAGTGCCTGTACCTACCCCCCTCTACCCCCTTCCAACCCTCACTCTCCCCCCCATTCTGTGTTCATTTTTTATAGGACCAAGAAATTCCTCTCCCACCTATGCCTGACAAGGCCATCCTCCACTACATAAACCACTGGAGTCCTGGGTCCATCCCTATGTGCTCCCAGGCTGGTGGTTTAGACCATGGGGGCTCTGGTTGTTTGGTATTGTTGCTTTCCTCCTGGGGTTGCAAACCCTTTCTGCTCCTTCAGTCTTCTCTCTAAGTTCTCCATTGGGAAACCCTTGATCATATCAGTGGTTAGCTGTGAGCATCATCCTCTGAATGTGTTAGTCTTTGGCAGACATCTAAGGAGACATCTATATCATGTTCTTGACAGCATGCACTTCCAGCCATCTACATCAGTGTCTAGCTTAGGTGACTGTACATGGGATGGATACCCAGGTGGAATGGTCTCCAGATGGCTCCTCCTTCAGTTTCTGTCCCATGTTTTGTTTTCATATTTGCTCCCTTGAGTATTTTTGTTACTCGTCCTAAGTAGAACTGAGGCTTCCACTCTTGGTCTTCTTTCTTCATGTGCTTCATGTGTTCTGCTGGTTGAATCTCTGCTATTTCAAGCTTTTGGGCTAACATTCACTTAACAGTGAGTAAATACCATGTGTGTTCTCTTGTGATTGGGTTAACTCACTCAGGATGATAATTTCTAGATCCATCCATTTGCCTATAAATTTCTCAAATTCATTATTTTTAATAGCTGAGTAATACTCCATTGTGTAGATGTACCATATTTTTTGTATCCATTCCTCTGTTGAGGGACATCTTGGTTCTTTCCAGCTTTTGGCTATTATAAATAAGGCTGCTATGAAAATAGTGGAGCATATGTCCTTATTATATGTTGGAGCATCTTCTGGGTATATGCCTAGGAGTGGTATAGCTGGATCCTTCTCATCCTCACCAGCATCTACCATCACCTGAGTTCTTGATCTTAGCCATTCTGATTGGTGTGAGGTAGTATCTCATGGTTGTTTTGGTTTGCATTTCCCTGATGACTAAGGATGTTGAGCATTTCTTAAGGTGCTTCTCAGCCATCTGAGTTTCCTCTGCTGAGAATTCTTTGTTTAGCTCTGTACCCCATTTTTAATAAGGTTATATGGTTGTCTAGAGTATAGTTTCTTGAGTTCTTTGTATATCTTGGATATTAGCCCTCTATCTGATGTAGGATTGGTTAAGATCTTTTCCCAATCTGTTGGTTACCGTTTTGTCTTATTGACAATGTCCTTTGCCTTACAGAAGCTTTGTAATTTTATGAGGCCCGTTTGTCAATTCTTGACCTTAGAGCATAAGCCATTGGTGTTCTTTCAGGAACTTTTCCCCTGTGCCTAGGTATTAGAGGGTTTTCCCCAGCTTCTCTTCTATTAGTTTCAGTGTATCTGGTTTTAAGTGAAGGTCTTTTATCCACTTGGATTTGAGCTTTGTACAAGGAGATATGAATGAATTGATTTGCATCCTTCTACATGTTGACATCCAGTTGAACCAGCACCATTTGCTGAAAATGCTGTCCTTTTTCCACTGGATGGTTTTAGCTCCTTTGTCAAAGATCAAGTGACCATAGGTATGTGGGCTCATTTCTGGATCTTCAATTCTATTCCATTGATCTTCCTACCTATCTCTGTACCAATATCATGCAGTTTTTATTACTATTGCCCTGTGGTATAGTTTGAGGTCAGGGACTGTGATTCCCCCAGAAGTTCTTTTATTGTTGAGAATAGTTCTTGCTATCCTGGGTTTTTTGGTGTTCCAAATAAATTTGCAAACTGCTTTTTCTATCTCTATGAAGAATTGATTTGGAATTTTGATGGGATTGCATTTAATCTATAGATTGCTTTTGGCAAGATGGCCATTTTTACTAAGCTAATCCTGCCAATCCAGGAGCATGGGAGATCTTTCCATCTTCTGAAATAGAAGAATAGATCTTCTTCTATTTCTTTCTTCAGAGACTTGAAGTTCTTGTCATACAGATCTTTCACTTGCTTCGTTAGAATCACTCCAAGATATTTTATATTATTTGTAACTATTGTAAAGGGTGATATTTTGCTAATTTCTTTCTCAGCCTGTTCATCTTTTGAGTATAGGAAGGCTACTGATTTGTTTGAGTTGATTTTATATCCAGCCACTTTACTGAAGTTGATTATCAGGTTTAGGAGTTCTCTGGTGGAAGTCTTAGGGTCACTTAAGTATACTATCATATCATCTGCAAATAGTGAAATTTTCACTTCTTCCTTTCCTATTTGAATCCCTTTGACTTCCTTTTGTTGTCTAATTGCTCTAGCTAGGACTTCCAGTACTATATTGAAT
Source organism: Arvicanthis niloticus (assembly GCF_011762505.2). NCBI lineage: Eukaryota > Metazoa > Chordata > Mammalia > Rodentia > Muridae > Arvicanthis > Arvicanthis niloticus. The sequence continues at coordinate 42,023,159 of NC_047673.1, forward strand.
AGGTAGGGTGAGAGTGGGCAGCATTGTCTAGTCCCTGATCTTAGTGGGATTGCTTCAAGTTTCTCTCCATTTAGTTTGATGTTGGCTACTGGCTTGCTGTATATTGCTTTTACTATGTTTAGGTATGGACCTTTAATTCCTAATTTTTCCAAGACTTTTATCATGAAGGGATGTTGAATTTTGTCAAATGCTTTCTCAGCATCTAGTGAGATGTTCATGTGATTTTTTTCTTTGAGTTTATTTATGTAGTGGATTACATTGATGAATTTCTGAATATTGAACCATCCCTGCATTCCTGGGATAAAGCGTACATGATCATGATGGATGATTGCTTTGACGTGTTGTTGAATTTGGTTTGCAATAATTTTATTGAGTGTTTTTGCATCAATATTCATAAGAGAGATTGGTCTGTATTTCTCTCTCTTTGTTGGATCTTTGTGAGACTTAGGTATGGGCATAATTGTAGCTTCATAGAATGAATTGGGTATTGTTCCTTCTGTTTCTATTCTGTGGAATAGTTTGAAGAGAATTGGTATTAGGCCTTCCTGGAAGGTCTGATAGAATTCTGCACTAAAATCATCTGGCCCTGGACTTTTTTGTGGTGGGGAGATTTTTAATGACTGCTTCTATTTCTTTAGGGGTTATGCAACTGTTTAGATTGTTTATCTTCTCCTCGTTTAACTTTGTTACTTGGTATCTATCTAAAAAATTGTCCATTTCATCTAGATTTTCCAATTTTGTTGAGTATAGGCCTTTGTAGTAGGATCTGACAATTTTTTTAATTTCCTCTATTTCTGTTGTTATGTCTCCCTTTTCAGTTCCGATTTTATTAATTTGAGTACTGTCTCTGTGCCCTTTGGTTAGTCTGGATAAAGGTTTGTCTATCTTGTTGATTTTCTCAAAGAACTAGCTCCTGGTTTTGTTGATATTTTGTATAGTTCTTTTTGTTTCGACTTGGATGATTTCAGCCCTGAGTTTGATTATTTTCTGCCTCTACTCCTCTTAGGTATATTAGCTTCTTTTTGTTCTAACACTTTCAGGTTTGCTGTCAAGTTATTAATGTATGCGCTTTCCATTTTCTTTTTGTGGGCACTTAGAGCTATGATTTTTCCTCTTAGTACTGCTTTCATGGAGTCCCACAAATTTTGATATAATGAGTCCTTATTTTCCTTTAAGTCTAAAAAGTCTTTAATTTCTTTCTTTATTTCTTCCTTGACCAAGTTATCATTGAGTAGAGCATTGTTCAGTTCCACGTGTATGTGGGCTTTTCATTGTTTTTGTCCAAGTCAAAGATGAGTCTTAGTCCATGGTGGTCTGATAGGGTACAAGGGATTATTTTAATTTTTTGTATCTGTTGAGGCCTGTTTTGTGACCAATTATATGGTCTATTTTGGATAAGGTACCATGAAGTGCTGAGAAAAAGTTATATTCTTTTGTTTTAGGATGAAATGTTCTATAGATGTCAGTTAAGTCCAATTGGTTTATAACTTCTGTTAGTTTCATTGTGTCTTGGTTTAGTTTCTGTTTCCATGATCTGTCCATAGCTGAGAGTGGCATGTTGAAATCTCCCACTATTATTGTATGAGGTGCAAAGTATGCTTTAAGCTTTAGTAAAGTTTCTTTTATGTATGTGTATTCCCTTGTATTTGGAGCATAGATGTTCAGAATTGCAAGTTCCTCTTGGTACATTTTTCCTTTCATGAATATGAAGTGTCCTTCTTTACCTATTTGATTACTTTTGGTTGAAAAACGATTTTATTTCATATTAGAATTGCTACTCCAGCTTGTTTCTTGGGGGCCATTTGCTTGGAAGATTGTTTTCCAACCTTTTACTCTGAGGTAGTATCTGTCTTTTTCACAGAAGTGCGTTTCCTGTATGCAGCAAAATGTTGGGTCCTGTTTATGTATCCAATCTGTTAGTCTATGTCTTTTTATTGGAGAATTGAGTCCATTGATATTAAGAGATATTAAGGAAAAATGAATGTTGTTTCCTGTTATTTTTGTTATTGGTGGTGGCGTTATGTTTGTATAGCTACCTTCTTTTAGGGTTGTTGGAAGATTAGTTTCTTGCTTTTTCTAGGTTGTAGTTTCCCTCCTTGTATTGGAGTTTTCCACCAATTATCCTTTGAAGGGCCGGATTTGTGGTAAGATATTGTGTAAATTTGGATTTGTCATGGAATATTTTGGTTTCTCCATCAATATTGATTGACAGTTTTGCTGGGTATAGTAGTCTCGGCTGGCATTTGTGTTCTCTTAGGGTCTGTATGATATCAGTCCAGGATCTTCTGGCTTTTATAATCTTTGGTGAGAAGTCTGGTGGAATTCTTATAGTTCTGCCTTTATATGTTACTTTACCTTTTTCCCTTACTGCTTTTACTATTTTTTTCTTTGTTTTGCACATTTGATGTTTTGATTATTATGTGACAGGAGGTATTTCTTTTCTGGTCTAGTCTATTTGGGGTTCTGTAGGCTTCTTGTATATTTAAGGACATCTCTTTCTTTAGGTTAGGGAAGTTTTCCTCTATAATTTTGTTGAAGATATTTACTGGCCCTTTAAGTTGGGAGTCTTTGCCCTCATCTATACCTATTATCCTTAGGTTTGGTCTTCTCATTGTGTCTTGGATTTCCTGGATGTTTTGGGTTAGGAGCTTTTTGCATTTTGCATTTTCTTTGACAGTTGTGTCAATGTTTTCCATGGTATCTTCTGCACATGAGATTCTATCTCTTGTATTCTGTTGGTAATGCTTGCATCTATGACCTCTGGTCTTTTTCTTAGGTTTTCTACCTCCAGATTAGTCTCCTTTTGAGATTTCTTTATTGCTTCTACTTCCAATTTTAGATCCTGGACAGTTTTGTTTAATTCCTTCATCTGTTTGGTTGTGTTTTCTTGCATTTCTTTAAGGGCTTCTACCTGTTTACCTGTGTTCTCCTCAAATTCTTTGAGAGTGTTATTTATGACCTTCTTAAAGTCCTCTAACATCATCATGAGAAGTGATTTTAATTCTGTGTCCTGTTTTTCCTGGGTGGTGTGGTGTTCAGGGCTTGCTATGGTGGGAGAACTGGGTTCTGGTGATGCCAAGTAACTTTGGTTTCTGTTGTTTACATTCCTGAGCTTGCCTTTTGCCATTTGGCTAACTCTAGTGTTACCCTCTCTCACTGGTTCTGCTGGGGACTGTCTTTCCAGTTATCTTGCTTGTGTCAGAACTCCTCAGGGTCCACATGTCTCTGTGATCCTGAGCTCCAGCTGCTCTGAGTGCAGTGTCTCCTCTAGGATGTCTCAGGGTAAGTTGTCTTCTTGAGAGCAGACCAACTAAGTGTTCGCTGCTCTGAGTGCAGTGGTTCCTCTAGAATGTCTCAGGATAAGGTGACTGCAGCGCTGGGCTCCATGGCTCCTCTAGGATGACTCTGGGTATGGTGTCACCTGCTCTGATGTCGGTGGCCTCTCTAGGATATCTCAGGATATGGTTTCCACAAGAGTGCTGGCCCATTGGGTGTCTGCCTTGCTGAGGACACTGACCTCTCTGGGCTGACTCCGGATGCAGTTTCCACAAGGGTGTAGACCCACTGGATGCCTGCACCTGCCCCTGGGATCTGGAGAGGAGCAGAGGGGGAGTGGAATTCCACAAGGTCAGGGTTTGGGTACCTGGGGGGGGGGTGACCTGAGAGCTTCCTACTCCCAGCTGTGGCTCTGGTGCATAAGGCTGTGCACAACAGGCCCGACCTGACTCCCTGAGGACACTGGCCTCTCAGTGATATCTCAGGATACAGTTTCCACAAGGGTGCAGACCATCTTCTTGTCTGCCTCCCTGAGGACACTGGCCTCCCAGGGATGTCTCAGGATGAATAATGTCTCTACCAGGGTGCAGACCCCGCTGAGTGTCTGCTCCAGCTACCTGGATGGATCCGGAGAAGGGCAGAAGGGGAGTAGAGTTCCGCAGGGGTGGGGTTGGGTATCTGTAGGGGGTTCTGTAAGCTTTCTGATACCAGCTGCGGGTCTGGGGCATAGGGAGATGCACCACTGGCCTTACCTAACTCCCTGAGGACACTGGCCTCCCAGGGATGTCTGAGGATACAGTCTCCCTAAGGGTGTAGACCCTGCTAGGTGTCTGCCTCAGCTACCTGGATGGATCCGGAGAAGGCTGGAAGGCTCTGGAGAAGGGCAGAAGGAAGATGAACTCTTAATTCTGGACATCTATCCCCCAAATATCAGGACACCCACATTAAAAAAAAAATGTTACTAAAGCTCAAAGCACACATTGAACCTCACACAATAACAGTGGGAGACTTCAAAATCTCACTCACCATTAGAAAGATCCTGTAAACAGAAACTAAACAGAGACACATTGAAACTAACAGACGTCATGAACCAAATGAACATACATCTATAGAAAATTTCACCCTAAATCTAAAGAATATAACTTCTTCTCAGCACCTCATGATACCTTCTCCAAAACTGACCATATAGTCGAACACACAACAAGCCTCAACTGATAAAAGAAGATTGAAATGATCTCATGCATCGTATTAGTTCACCAGGAACTAAGGCTGGTATTCAATAACAACAAAAAAACAACAGAAAGCCCAAATACACATGAATAACTCTTTACTCAAATCATAACTTGGTCAGGGGAGAAATAAAGAAAGAAATTAAAGATGTTTTAGAATTTAATGAAAATCAAGGCACAACATACCCTTTTGGGACACAGTGAAAGGAGAGCTAAGAGGAAAACTCATAGCTCTGAGTGCCTCCATAAAGAAATCAGAAAGAGACTATACTGACAGCTTAACAGCACATCTGAATGCTCAAGAACAAAAGTAAGCAAATACACCCAAGAAAATTAGATAGCAGGAAATAATCAAACTCACGGCTGAAATCAACCAAGTAAAAAAAAAAAAAAAAAAAAAAAAACTACAAGAAGAATCAATGCAGTAAGGAGCTTCTTTGTAAAAATGGGAAACAAAATAATCACAGGAGGTAGAGCAAGGAAGGGAGGGACTTAGGAGGGAGAGAGGAAGGGGAAAGAAAAAGGGGGTAGGAACAAGGTATTTGAATGGACAAGAGGGTCAGAAAATTGAATAGAAACATGTAGCATGGGGAACTGGGTATAGCCACTAGAAAGTCCCATACTCCAGGGAAAGAGAGGTTTTCAGGGGCCTATGGTGGTGACTTTAGCCAAAATACTCAACAAAGGGGAGAAAAGACCTGTAAAGAACATATCCAGGAGATAGGCATAGCTCCGAATGGAGGGATGTGGCCACCCAAGCATCTCAAAAATTTTAACCCAAAAATGTTCTTGTCCAGAAGAAAGATTCGGACAAAAAATGGAACAGAGACTGAAGGAAAGGCCATCCAAAGACTGTCCCACCTAGGGACCCATCCCATCTGCAGACATCAAACTTCACACTATTGCTGATGCCAAGAAGTGTTTGACAACAGAAACTGGGTATAGGAATCTCTTGAGAGGTTCTACCAGCGCTTGACCAATATAGATGCAAATACTCATTGCCAACCATCAGACTGAGCCCAGTGAAAAAGCTAAGAGAAGTACTGAAGGAGCTGAAGAGGATACAACCCCATAAAAAGAACAAGAAGAACTAGCTGTTCCACCCAGAGCTCCAAGAAACTAAACTACCAACCAAAGAGTATGCATAAAGAGAGCCAATACTCTTTATATGTATGTAGCATGGGATGGCACTATTTGACTTCAATGGGAGAAAAGGAAGGCTTGATGCCTCATTGTAGGGGAATGCTAGAGGGGGGGAGGTGAGAGTGGGTGAATGGGTGGAAGAGCACCTTTATAGAGGCAAAGGGTAGGAGGTAGAGAGACGATGATGTGAGGCAGTTGTTAGAGGGGTAACCTGGAAGGGGAATATTATTTGAAATGTAAATTAATAAAATGATTAATTTTAAAAAAATGAGGTCATGAAGTACAGAGGGGGATATGACATGGTAAGATTTGGAGGGAACATCTGAGTGGTATAAAAATATAAATACAGAACTTATATATGGAATCCTCAATAAAATAATAAATAACACAAAACTAGTATTTACACTTGGAAGAAAAACATGATAAAAACAAAAAACAAACAAACAAAACCCAGATCCTCCTTAAGAAACTGTGATAAAACAAATGTGATATACAATGTGATAAAAATAAAACAACAACAGCAACAACAACAAAAACAGATCCTCCATAAGAAAATACAATGTGATCTGTAACACATCCTTACTACTAATTTCAAACTTTGGATGGAAAACAAAAATCTCATCTTCTCAACCAAAAGCTTACTGAGTTCAGCCCCTGGTAATAAATTCATGTGATGACACCAGAATGATGACTGTACTTCTTTGATTTGTTTTGTGTGCTGTGCTCCTGGATAACAGATGCATTGGATATATACTAGTTTATGACAACTTTTACAGATATCCCTAATATTACTTGATGCTCTCAATCCTTTCAGCATAATCCAAAGGTATGTTCAATGAAATGTTTGATCACTTGTCCACTTGGAAAATTTTCTTAAAGTGATCTTTAATTTCAACCCTTTCTAGCATGTCTAATATCATAGTCTCTTCAGGGAATGTCATCTTACTGATGAGTGGGTGAATAAAGAAAGAGGTGACATTTTTTATTTTTTTATAGACAGCCTTTTTTCTTTCCTTCATATTGGTGTTTACCTTTTTCTTCACTGCTTCAGGAGAGCTATAAATGCTTTTCTTCTATAAATCTAATATAAATACCATGCTTCTTGTTAAAATTTGATTCACCTGTGACTCAGAGCAGAAGTTATAGGGCTCAACTCCCTGAATTATTTGAAGAAGTATTTAGATGATAGTTTGTCTTGGCAGCATTGATTTAAAGATGCATGGTTCCAGCCGTCTACTCCATTTCCTCTGTAATTTGGCTTTTCCACTCAGTTAACTGTTCCGTTTTTTTTTTTTGTTTTTTTTTTTTTTTTTGTTTTTGTTTTTTTTTTTTTTTTCTGCTGTTTTGTCATATTCAGTCTTAAATTACTTTTGGCATAGCAACAATGCTTCACTCTCTGGGAATTATTATGAAAACACTACTCCCTTTTCATCACCCAGGAGTGGAGGTCTACCCTAATTGTATTTGCTGAGTTACTCCAAGATAAAGTGTGCTCAGATGTTCTTCCCTCACTCTGGTTCTGTGTAGCAGCCACCAAATCGATATGAAGCTCATCCCTCATCAATAAAATATAATGTGATAAAACAAGAAAAATTATACACTACCTGGTGATTAACATTTCCCCTAATGTATTAAGGATGTTAGACCAAAATTTCCTGACTTATTAATAAATATTCAATAGTGCCACAAATATCTATTAGTGTTAGGGATATGGTATACATCTCAGGTTACCTGCCTTCAGAGTACTTGGCACATGCTTCTAACATTCTCAATAATGAAGAATGGTAATGAATTGAGTCTTTATAAGTAAATCCAGTCCATTATTGCCTCACTTAAATACAAATCTTGCACTTCCTCTTTTGCTTCTACCAAAGTAGATATAATTATATAGTTTTGTTTAGTCCAGCTTCTGAGAACAGCTCTTAATCGTTTCCTCACACTTTCCAACACATTTACTTCTTTCAGAATTTTCTCTAGTGCAAGCATGTGAATACAGTGTGCTTTGATCATAGCATATGGAATAGTATTTCATTCCTCATTCCATATACTTTCTAAATACAATGACAAGAAATAAACATTACAATTCTAAAAGGTAAAAATAAGAAATGTCACAAACAAATGAAGCAAGATCACCATCCAGGACAATGTACTTTGTGTACACACAATATATATTTGACTGAGGTTCTTTAAATATGCATTTACTTTATTTTCATCTCTAAAATGAAGATGTATAACACAATAAGACATGTGTAAATAAACATGATGTTTATAAATAAGCATGAGTATTACAAAGAATAAAAGCAAAAACAACAAAACTAACCATGATAGGTAAGTTTAAGGAAAGCTATTTTGAATGAATAAAACAGTATGCACATATAAAGTTATGTATTTTTTATATTAAAAAGAAGTGATGCTGGATTATGTCTTATGTCGCTGTCTCATACTATTTAGGAACAAACTGGAAGCCCTCTATACACACTTCCTCAAGTATACATTTTCCTAAAAGAAAAATACTTCTATGCTTAATTTGTCTTATTTGCCCAGGGGTATTGCTTATAAGATATCTTGCCAATTTTTTAATGATATAAATTATTGTGCCAGGATTGTTTTATGCCAGCTGCACAGGACTAATTATCTACTTTCCTCAAATGTCTATCTTTGAATAATTATAGTTTATTGGGAATATATAGACTCTAGACTAGGGAGAAACTAGAATCCTAACTAATCCATTTTTTTTCATTTTATAGAAAATAGATTTTATTCTCACATAATATATCCTGGTAATGATTTTCCCTTCTTCTACATTTCCAGATTCTCCAACTACACACACATTTTCAGCCATATCGTTTCTCTCTCTTTAGAAAATAAGCAGGCTTCTATGCAACAATAAAATAATAAAATATAATAAAACAAAATATAAAATGTGAACTAAAGAGAAGAAACAGAAAAATATAAATTAAGTTAAATTAAAATTAATAAGATAAGATTTTTTTTTAAAAAAAAAAAAGGATGGTCTTAGACACCACATTTTGAGACAAGGAACTCCAAAACATAGTGTTAAGGTCATTTGTGATATATTTTCAAACATTTAATGCATAATTTATCTAATTATATCTTAAGTTTTTATGTAGTCATCTGAATAATAAAAAATTTATCCTGTGTTTTAAAGAAAAGAAACCATATCTTATAGAAAATATTGTAATTTACTCCCCAGTAAATTATTCATTTGATTTATAATTGTTGCTTATCATTGCACATTATGTCATATTTTGTGTAAAACTATCTTAAGTTTAAGGGGAATTAGGTAGAGACAGTGGATAGTCTGTACATTTAGGTGCCTAAAAACATATCCCTAATCACACATGCACATACATGCCTCATAGTAAAAAACTATTGACAACTACCACACAAAATATTGGCAACTATAGAAATGAGATTGCTTCATATACTCTAAAATCCCAAACCTGTTTTTTTGTGAGACATGTTTCTCTTTAATATTTTAAAACAAGTATAATTTATAGGTTACTTTATTATGTTGAAGAATTTTTAAATATACTTTATTATAAAAAACAGAAGATGGCCTGCTGGGCCCAGGGCAAACTCACAAACCTTGAGTTCTGTTTCATCCTCTCTGTGTTCCCTCTCTACCTGCAATCTAAAACCTGTACTCCACTCCCTAACCCAATGTTCTGCCTATTTTCTAGGAGGACACATATGACAGACAACTAGTGGACTAACTGGTCAGCCAACAACAGAGATAATCAGACAGTAAAAAGTAAGCACACGAGCACAATCAACAAAAGCCAGTCAATGTAGCACTATCAAAACCCAGTTTTCCTACTACAGCAGGCCATTGATACACAAACAGACAAGAAGAGAACAATAAAAATCTTCAGTTTCAACTTCTGAAGATGATAGAGACTTTTAAAGAGAAAATAAATGAAAACCACAAAAAATATAAGAAAATACAATCAAACAGGTGAAGTAAATAAATAAAACTATTTAATACTTAAAAATAGAAATAGAAGCAATAAAGAAAATACAAAACAGAGATAATCCTGGAGATAGAAAAAGGAAAAAAGAGAACAGAAACTATAAACGCAAGGATCATTCACAGAATACAATAGACGGAAGAGAGAATCTGAAGTATACAAGATACAACAGAAGAAACTGATACATAGGTTAAAAAAAAACAATGTCAGATCATAGAAGGAAGCTTCCTTAACCTACAGAAAGGGATAGCTATAGACATACAAGAAACCTACAGAACATTAAATAGATTAGACCAGAAAAGAAATTCCTTCTACCACCTAATCATGGAAACACTAAAATACAGAACAAAGAGAAGAATATTAAAAGCTACAAGAGAAAAAGGCCAAGTAACATATAAAGACAGACTTATCAAATAACTTCTCAACAGAGACTCTAAAAGCTAGAAAGTCCAGGACAGATATTTTGCAAATGTAAAGAGACCACAGATGGCAGCCCAGACTACTATGCCCATCAAAATTTTCAATTGCAACAGATGGAGAAACTAAGACATTCTGTGATATAAAAAAACTAATTTAAATGATATCTTTCTACTAAGGATACTAAGGAGAAAACTCTAATGCAAGAAGGGTAACTTTATCCAAAAAAAAAAAAAAAAACAAAACAAAAAAAAACCATAATAAATTGACAATCTCACAGAAAAAACAAAAGAGGAAAAACATTCTTTCACACACACACACACACACACACACACACACACACAAACACTAACACCTTCAATATCAAAAAAATAGAAACTAACAATCATTGGTCTTTAATATCTGTTGACATCAATGGACACAATTTACCAATAAAAAGCCACAGGCTAACAGAATGGAGATGCATGAATACAATATATTCTTTTGTTCCACAAATAAAAGTAGAATGTGAATATAGAAACTACCTGGCTGTTCTGATACCATGAATACACCTAATCCTGAAACTTCCTAGAGCAGTTGGTAAGAACCCTACCCAACAACCTTAAGCCTTAGAGCTGCAACCCACCCAAACTCCACCCCTCCAGAATACCACTCCCGTTCCACCCCTCTCTTGGTCCTTCTGGCTGGGGCAGACACCTGGCTGGTCTGGTCCTGTGAAGACACCAAATCCTGAACCATCTTAGAGCAGTAATGTAACCACTGCACTCAGAGCAGGTGAGGAAGTAGTGCACTCAAAGCAGCAGAGGAACCACTGCACTCAGAACAGCAAGATTTCAGGATCCCAGAGGCAGCCTGAGTCACAGGAACTCTTCCACCCAGGAGCTCAGGATCACACAATCACAGAGACAACTGGACTCTGAGGACTTCTAACACAAGCAAGATAACTGGAAAGAGAGACTCCAGTCAGAGACAGTGAGTGCAGGTAGCACTAGAGATGACCAGATGGCGAAAGGCAAGCACATGAAGATAAGCAACAGAAACCAATGTTACCTGGCATAATCAGAACCCAAGTCTCCCACAATACCAAGTCCTGGACACCCCATCACATCAGAAAAGCAAGACTCAGATTTAAATTCACTTCTCATGATGATGATGGGGGACTTTAAGAAGGATATAAATAAGGACCTTAAAGAAATACAGGAGAACATAGGTAAATAGGTAGAAGCCCTTAAAGAGATAACACAAAAATTCCTTAAAGAATTGCAAGAAAACACAACCAAACAGGTGAAGAAATTAAACAAAGACATCTAGGATTTAAAAATGGAAGTAGAAACAATGAAGAAATCTCTGGAAATCTCTGGAGATAGAAAACCTAAGAAAGAGATCAGGAGTCATAGATGCAAGCATCACCAACAGAATACAAGAGATAAAAGAGAGAATCTCATGTGGAGATGAAAAAGATTGACAAAACTGTCAAAGAAAATGAAAATGCAAAAACTCCTAACCCAAAACATCTAGAAAGTCCAGGACACAATGAGAAGACCAAACCTCAGGATTTTAGGTATAGGTGAGAGTGAAAATTCCCAACTTAAAGGGCCAGTACAAGAAGCCTACAGAACTTCAAACAGACTAGACCAGAAAAGAAATTCCTCTCATCACATAATAATCATAACATCAATGCACAAAACAAAACAAAATACTAAAAGCAGTAAGGAAAAAAAGACCAAGTAACATATAAAAGCAGACCTATAAGAATTACACTAGACTTTTCAACAGAGAATAAAATGCCCAGAATATCCTGGACAGATATCATACAGACCCTAAGAGAACACAAATGCCAGCCCAGACTACTATACCCAGTAATACTCTCAATCACAATAGAAGGAGAAACCAAGATATTCCATGACAAAACCAAACTATCTTTCCATAAAATGGATTTATATACTCCAGCACTACAAAAAAATAACAGGAAAAACTCCAACACAAGAAGGGAAACTACAACCTAGAAAAAGCAATAAAATAATCTTCCAACAAACCAAAAAGGAGATAGCTACACTATAATAATTCCAACTCTAATAACAAAGATGACAGGAAGAAACTATCACTTCTCCTTAAAATCTCTTAACATCAACAGACTCAATTACCCAATAAAAAGATGTAGACTAACAGACTGAATTCATAAAAAGGACCCAGAATTTTGTCGCATACAGGAAACACATCATAGCTACAAAGACAGCACTACCTCAGAGTAAAAGAATGGAAAACAGTTTTTCAAGCAAATGGTTAGGAAACAATCTGGAGTAGTCATTCTAATTCTAAATCAACTTTCAACCAAAAGTTATCAAAAAAGATAAGGAAGGACACTTTATACTCATCAAAGAAAAAATCTACCAAGATGAACTATTGATTCTGAACATCTATGCTCCAAATGCAAGGGCACCCACATTCATAAAAGAAACTAAAGATCAAAGCACACCATGTACCTTACACAATAATAGTGGGGGATTTCAACACCCCACTCTCAGTAATAGACAGATCATGGCAACAGAAATTAAACAGAGACACAGTGAAATTAACAGATGTTATGAACCAAATGGATTTATCAGACATCTATAGAACATTTAATCTTACAACAGAAGAATGTACTTTTTTCTCAGCATCTCATGGTACCTTATTCAAAATAGACCACATGATTGGTCACAAAGCAGGCATCAACAGATAGAAAAATATTGAAATAATCACTTGCAACTTATCAGATCACCATGAACTAAGGTTCATTTTCAATAATAACAAAAACAATGAAAATCCTACATACACGTGGAAACTGAACAATGCTCTACTCAATGATGACTTGTTCTAGAACAAATAAAGAAAAAAATTAAAGACATTTTGGAATATAAAGAAAATGAAGGCTCATCATACCAAAAATTGTAGGATGCAATGACAGCAATGCTAAGGGAAAAACTCATAGCTCTAAGTGTCTAAAAATAGAAACTGGAAAGAGTATATACTAGCAACTTGACAGCACACCTGAAAGTTCTAGAACAAAAAGAAGAAAATACATCCAAGAGGTGTAGACAGCAGGAAATAATGAAACTCAGATGAAATCAACCAAGTAGAAACAAAAAGAATTATCAAAGTATCAACAAAGCCAGGAGCTGCTTCTTTGAGAAAATCAACAAGATAGATAAACCTTTAACCAGACTAACCAGAGGGCACAGAGACAGTATCCAAATTGATAAAATCAGAACTGAAAAGTGAGACATAACAACAGAAATTGAGGAAATTCAAAAAATCATCAGATCCTACTAAAAAGGCTATACTCAACAAAACTGGAAAATATGGATGAAATGGAAAATTATCTAGACAGATACCAGGTACTAAGGTAAAATCATGAGCAGGTAAACTATCTAAACAGTTCCATAACCCCTAAAGACATAGCAGCACTTCTTAACAGTGTCCCTACCAAAAAAAAAAAAAAAAGCCAGGACCAGATGGTTTTAGTATAGAATTCTATTAGACCTTTCAAGAAGACCTAATACCAATTCTCTTCAAACTATTCCACAAAATAAAAACAGAAAGAACAACCCAATTTGTTCTATGAAGCCACAATTATGCTCATACCTAAACCACACAAAGGCCCAATAAAGAAAGAAAACTTCAGACCAATCTCCCTTATAAATATGGATGCAAAAATACTCAACAAAATTCTCACAAAACAAATCCAAAACCACATCAAAACAATCATTTATCATTATGAAGTAGGCTTTATCTCAGGAATGAATTCATGGTTCATTATTCAGAAATCCATCAATGTAGTCCACTACAGACAAACTCAATGAAAAAAAAAAAAAAAAAAACCACATGATCATCTCACTAGATGCTGAGAATGTATTTGACAAAATTCAACATCTCATCATGGTAAAGGTCTTGGAAACATCAGGAATTCAAGGACCATACCTAACATAGTAAAAACAATATAAAGCAAACCAGTAGCTAACCTCAAACTAAATGGAGAGAAACTGGAAGCAATCCCACTAAAATCAGGGACTAGACAAGGCTTCCCACTCTCTCCTTACCTATTCAGTATAGTGCTAGAAGTCCTAGCCAGAGCAATTAGACAACAACGACAACAAAAAAAAAGTCAAGGAGATACAAATAGGAAAGGAAGAAGTCAAAATATCATTATTGGCAGATGATATAATAGTATACTTAAGGGAGTGATCCCAAAACTTCCACCAGAGATCTCCTAAAGCTGAAAAACAAATTCAGCAACGTGGCTGGTTATAAAATCAACTCAAACCAATCAGTAGCCTTCCTCTACTTGAAAGATAAACAGGCAGAAAAAGAAATTAGAAAAATGACACCCTTCACAATAGTCACAAATAATATAAAATACCTTAGTGTGAATCTAAGCAAGCAAGTGAAAGATCTGTATGACAAGAACTTCAAGTCTCTGAAGAACGAAATTGAAGATCTCAGATGGAAACATCTCCCATGCTCATGGATTGGCAGGATTAATATAGTAAAAATGGCCATCTTGCCAAAAGCAAAAAGGGGACATGGGATAGGGGTTTCCTAAGGGGGGTGGGGGGGAATGGGGATAGGGGATGCCATCTGAAGTGTAAATAAAATATCTAATAAAAAATGGGTTACAGAGCTAAACAAAGAATTCTCAACTCAATAAAATCAAATGGCTGAGAAGCACCTAAAGAAATGTTCAGCATCCTTAGTCATCAAGGAAATGCAAATCAAAACAATCCTGAGATTCCCCCTCACACCATTCAGAATGGCCAAGATCAAAAATTCAGGTGATAGCAGATGCTTCTTAGAATGTGGAGAAAGAGGAACATTCCTCCATTGTTGGTGGTATTGCAAGCTGGTGCAACCACTCTGGAAATCAGTCTGGCGGTTCCTCATAAAATTGGACATAGCATTACCTAAGGACCCAGCTATACCACTTCTGGGCATATACCCAGAAGATGCTCCAACATACAACAAGGACATATGCTCCACTATGATCATAACAGTCTTATTTATAATAGCCAGTAGTTGGAAAAAACCCAGATGCCTTTCAACAGATGAACAAATATAGAAAATGTTATACATTTACATAATGGAGTATTACTCAGCTATTGAAAACAATGAATTTGAGAAATTTGTAGGTAAATAAATGGAACTATAAAATATCATCCTGAGTGAGATAACCCAAATCACAAAAGAACACACATGGTATTCGCTCACTGACAATTAGATATTAGCCCAGAAGCTCACGATACCCAAGATGCAACTCACAGACCACATGAAGCTCATGAAGAAGGAAGACTAAAGTGTGGGTTCTTTGGTCCTTCATAGAAGGGGTAACAAAATACTCAAGAGAGCAAATATGGAGGCAAAGTATGGGACAGAACCTGAAGGAGGGGCTGTTGGAGACTGTTCCACCTTGTTTTCCATCCCATGGGCAGTCACCAAAGGTAGATGCTGATGTGGATGCCAGGAAGTGCATGTTGACAGGAGCCGGATATACATGTCTCCTTAGAGATCTGCCAGAGCCAGACATATACAGAGGTGGATGCTCAAGGCTAACCATTGAACTGATCATGGTGTTCCCAATGGAGGAATGAGAGAGAAGACTGAAGGAACTGAAAGGGTTTGTGGCCCCATGGGGAGAGCTATAATAGCTCTCCAACCAACCAGAGCTCTCAGGGTCTAAACCACCAGCCTGGGAACATATAGGGAGGGACCCATGGCTCCAGCTATATATGTATGGGAGGATGGCCTTGTTGGGCATAGGTAGGAGAAAAGATCCTTGGTCCCATGAAGGCTGGATGCCCTGTGTGGGAGAATTTGAGGGTGGAGAGTTGGGAGTGGGGGTATGTGGGGGGCATAATCCTCATAGAAGCAAGAGGAGTGGTGCTAGGAAGTGGGCGGGTGGGAAATGGGATAAGGGGATAACATCTGAAATGTAAATGAAATATAGAATTAAAAAAAAGAATATAGACACTACCTCAGTGTAAAAGCTTGGAAAAATATTTTCCAAGCAAACTTACCCAAGAAAGAATCTAGAGTAAGCATTCTAATATCCAATAAAATAGACCTTCAACCAAAAGTAATCAAAAGAGATGGTACTAAAATGACATCTCAATTCTGAATATTTATGCACCAAATGTAAAAGGACCCATATTTGTAAAGGAAACACTGCTATAGCTTGAATAACACACATGGTACCCCATATATTAATAGTGGGGAACTTCAATAGCCTTCTTTAACTACTGGACAGGCCATGAAAACAGAATCTAAACAGAGAAATAATAAAGCTAACAGATGTTATAAATCAAATGGATCTAAAAGATGTCTACAAAATATTTCAATGAAACACTTTTTCTCAGCACCTCATAGAATTGTCTCCAAAACAGACCATATACTCTGTCACAAAGCAAACATCAATAGATATATGAGGATTGAACTAATCCCATGCATCTTATCAGAAGACCATGTATTAAAGCTAGAATTCAACAACAGAAAAAGTAGAAAACCTATAATCTCATAATCTAAGATCAAAAATTGATAAGTGGTACCTCATAAAACTAAAAAACTTCTGTAAGGCAAAGAATACTTTCAATAGGACAAAATGGTAGATTGAAAAAGATACTTACTAATCCTACATATTATAGGTTAGATAATAACAAACAAAATAAAGTGCTAAACACATTTCTCAGTAGAGGAATCTTGAATAGCTGAACAGTACTTAAAGAAACATTTAACATCTTTACTTATTAGACTGGATATGATCAAAAAATTCAAGCAATTGAACATTCTGCTGAGGATGTGGAGAGAGGGAAACACTCCTCCATTGCACAATAATTAAAATCAATAAGAAGTATGATAAATACTCATGTTTAATAAGTAAATTATAATAATAATTACAATAATAGTAAAGTAATCAGTTTAATAATAGAATTACTAGTCTCCTGATTTGTGGACACAGAGTAAACAAATTAATACTATATATACATTTTCATTAATTTTCTTTCATTGTATCATAGAATACAAATACAAAGATAAGTAGAATCAAGAAATAGAATATTTTTTCACATATTTTAAAATATATCAGTTTGTTTCAATGTAACTTGTTTTACTTTTAATCATATTGAAAATCAAAATAATAGTAATGTGCTCTATATTAATAGTTATATGTTCAGTTTTACCTAGAGATAATATACATGAATAGTAGCATGAAGGAAATAGACAATAATTTAGAAGAATTACCATTTTGTTAAGAGAAAGAATTGGTTTCATCTCATTCAGTAAGATTAGATTATTAGATCATTATGAGATATTTCCTGTGTGTGAATGTGTGTGTGTGCAATTTCATGCACACACACACACACACACACACACACACACACGTACACACACGTACACATATATATACCTGTGATGGGCAAGATTTATAATTTCTAACTGAACTTGGAGCTACTTGACTTGGCTCTGTGTTTGCTCAGTAAGCATCTAGCCTACTACTATCTATGTCTTCTTATTGTTGGGGACATAAGGATGTACTGCTACACATGGCTCATTTTATATGGGGTAGGACAAGTCTGAACTCCCAGTAATCTCCCATGAAGGCTGTAGCATTGGCAGTTGAATTATTGCTGGTGTTATATAGTGAGATGTTATCTAAAAATCCAAACCAAAGAAAACTAGCAAGCCTTTTGTATATATACCTATACAGTGGATGAAACTTAGGGACACTTATGGAAGAATAGGGGAAGGATTGTGGGCCCCAAAGGAGATAGGAACTACACAAGAAGACCAAGAGTCAAATAACCTGAACCACCAACCAAAGACCCATACACATACTAAACCTAGGACACCTCAACTATGGAGCTGATGTACAGATTGTTCTTCATGTATGTTCCCTAACAACATAGCAGTAGCTGTTTCCAAAGCCGTTGCCTGTCTGTAGAACCCTTTCCCTTAGCTGAAATGCCTTGTATGGCCTGAGTGGAAATTTGTGTGGACTCAATGGGAGAGGATTGCCTATATATATATATATATATATATATATATATATATATATATATATATATATATGGATGTGTCCTCAGTGGGAGAGGATATGACTAGTTCTGCAGAGATATCTATCTATCTATCTATCTATCTATCTATCTATCTATCTATCTATCTAGAGAGAGAGAGAGAGAGAGAAAGAGAGAAAGGATGTGTCTTGTTCTGCAGAGATATCTATCTGTCTATAGAGAAAGTATATATATTTATTTATATAATATATATTACTTGTGTATGTATACATATATAAATCATATATACTACTTGTATGTAATTTATATATATTTATATATGCAGAGACAGAGAGACACAGAGACAGAGAGACAGAGAGAGATGGAGCAGAGAGAAACGGAGGGAGAGAAATCGGTAGGTAGTGGGAGTGGGGTAATGATGGGCATCTCTAGGACATGCCAGAGACCTGGGATGGAAGAGGTGCCTTAAATGAAACCCATGAGGCTTCACTTACCCTTGTGGGTGATAATTCATTTAAGCATTCTCTTTTATCATTTATCACATCTGTGTTGATTGTATTTCTGAGGAAGAAAGTATAGGCAATAACCTTGAAGATAGAAGTAGTGTGTCCTTCTGTGACAGAAAGCAAATAAGTTTCTTCTCCAATATTGTTTATCAAATATAATGCCTCCTTCTGGGCTAATGGTAGGACAGGTCTACGAGCAGTTTTCTTTATAAAAGCAGTTTTCCCAATTCAAATTTCCTCAACTGTGACTTGAAATTACTATGTACTGCATCCACCTGGGGCTGTCTCAGCATTGTCTGAAGAAATTTTAAGACTTGTGCAAAACCCAAGTGGTCATGAATCTCACATTACCACAGTGCTGTGAGTAATCAGGACCTCCATTTCAGACCTAGGAGCCTCCTTTCTCCTAGTAGCATCTAAGAAACTGTGACAGAGTACCTTGTTTAAGCAAGGCAGAAGCTCAAATCATCCATAGTTCTTGACATGTTCTTTACATAGTTCATGACATTTTCAGATATTAATACATTTATTTTTAACTGACAAATTGAAATGTAAAAATAGATTTCTTAATTAGGTTTTATGTAAGTTTAGATGTATGTGTATATTGTTTAATATACAAGTATGTAAGGTATAGTATGTACCCTTCACATACAAACATTGTTTCTCATAGTATAGGCATTCTAATTCTGTTTATTATTTAAAGTACATAAATCATGATCATTATCTATGTTATTATAGCATATTAATATACTGCAATAAAATAGAAAATCTTGATATTACTACAATCAAGCACAACTGATCAATTAGTTCTCTAAACTGCCCTTAATACTTTGCTCATACTCTTATAATAATCTCCACTTATTCTCAATTTCTATGAAATCAATTCTTGAATGCTCTTCATATTCCAAACAACCTTTCAGATAAAGATGTGGAAAAGAAACCTTGCATAGAATGTATAATGATATGGCAGGCACGGAAATAATATGAAGAGTCTTCAGAGAGTAGCAAGTAAAACTACCATGAAGTTGGGAAAACTTGCTAAGTAGCATTATCAATAGCAGATAACGTAAGCACGTCAAAGACACTCAGGTATGCTTAAATGTATTGTATAACTATATTTCTAAAAGAATTAAGAAAATGTGGAACATAAGCAGAGTGAAATATTATTTATCAAGAAATTGGAATAAAATTCTGCCATCTGACATAATGTAAGTAGACCGAGATAATTTTGTTACATGACACAAATCAGGTGGAGAAAGAAAAATATCACTTACATGTATATTTCAATCTGACAAAAAATAAAATAATTTTCTTATAAAAACTAGCAGGCCTCAACATGTTTGCTAAGTAATTGATTTTACTAGTATAATTACTCATCTATGGCTACAGGCCTTGTTATATTTCATATAATTCATAGAATATTCAATTAAAATTCTGTATTTGTATCCTTGATTCTACAACCTACATAATGTATATATGAATATATAGAGAAAACAATCTTCCTTTTGATAATTTTTAATGGTAGCACATTTGAAACCATTTTAAGTGAAATCAGAAATTATTAAGGTGATGTATTTAAAAAATGTGTGACTAGAGATTTAATTTAGGAATTAGATTGTTATCAATTTAATTTCAGTGTATTAATTGACCCAAGAGCTGTAAATGCTTCTTTATTTGAATGCCTGTGGTTTCATTTGACATATTTAGATTCTGTGCCAAACTAGCCACAGATCTAATGTTTATAGCTGCAAAGATGAAAGGAAAGTAGCTCAATTTATTCTGTACATAGCTCATACCCATATCATTGAAAAATCTCTACAAATTTATGGTGCTTTTAAAACATTTCTGATATATTTTCATCTTAATAGGTTGTTTATGTTACTTATGTTTCTATGTTCTTGAAAATATTACTAATAGAATGGTGATGGAGTTCAAAAGAAAACCATCTCTCTCTCTCTCTCTCTCTCTCTCTCTCTCCACTTTATATCTATATCTATATCTATATCTATATATCTATAGAGATGTATTTAGAGAATGTGGTACATATATTCATTGGAATATTATTTATCCAAATATTATTATATATATGTATACCTCTCTATATAAAAGTAAATATATATATATAATAATTAAAAGTTTTAAAATATATATTTGCAAACAATGTACTAAAACTTGTGTCTTCATCAAAGTAATCTCTGATTTTTGTGTTCAATTTCTGGAGGTATTAGCTAATCTGAATGGAATGACTAAGAAGAGTACCTGTGTTGCCTGAGGACATCAGCTCAGTTAGAGATGTTCTTATCACATCAGTATGATGGAATGTGGTGGTGGTATTCAATGACATAATATTTTGTTTGAGGCTATTTTTAGCCAGTAACTTTTTGCACTGATGCTTGTAAGTATATCAGATTTTTAGAGAAAGTGTGAAGTCTAGAAATTTTTTAAATCTCAGAGGTGTTCCATAAATATATGGTTGCCAGAAGTGAAGATGTCCTTTCTGTGTTAGTCTTTCAAAATTCAGACTTCCAAATGTGTTTTAATGTGTATATAATTTTCTGCTGCCATCATAGCTAGCTCAAAGGCTCCTGTCAGCAAGCCTTCTTGACATCCACAATAGTGTCTTGCTTTGGTGGATGTATATGGAATGGAAGCCCAGATGGGGCAGTCTCTGGATGGCCTTTCCTTTAGTCTCTGCTCCACACTTTGTCTCCGTATTTCCTCCAGTGAGTATTTTGTTCCCCCTTCTAAGCAGGACTGAAACATCAACACTTTGGTATTTCTTTTTGTACTTCACATGGTCTATGAATTGTATCTTGGGTATTCTGAGCTTTTGGAATTTTCTTTTTTTTTAAAGTGGATATTTTATTTACAATACAGATGTCACTCCCTTTCCCCATTTCCCCTCCCTAGAACCCCCTATCCCATCCCCCCTCCTCCTGTCAGATGAGTAGCTGGTGAAGATTATCTTCTATGGACTGTTTTTTAGCTGTACAAAAGGTCTTTTGCTTGTTTGTTTGTTTGTTTTTAATATGATAGCCTGCTTGTCAAGTATTGGCTATAAATCCTTGGCAAACAGACTCCTGTTTAGAAAGTTTTCCTCCACACCCGTATCATTTTCAATACTGTTATTAATGGTTCAGTATGAATGCTTCAGGTTTTGAATTGAACACTGTTTTGTTTGGATCTAATCTTTGTTCAGAATAATAGAACTGCCATAATTTCTTTCACCTGTGCAGGTGGTCCTGAGTATAATAAGAAAGCAGTTAAAAGGGACAGCTACTATTATTCTGCCATGGGAAAACAGTAATAAAATTTACCACCTATGACACTGGTATACCATAGATCAATGACATGCACTACTCAATTCTCCTCAACAATTCTTCTTTCTGTTGATGGTAATTCAAACAGAGATACACAAATGGTCAAAATGCAGACAGTGAGAGACATTTTATCATTCAGTCCTAAAAGAGATGTCTTTATCATATCTCTCTCATAAGGTTTGGAATCTATGCAGAAGAGAAGGCAGAAAATTTGTAAGATCAGAGATCTACCAGAGGTGGTAGATTATTTCAATGAAATAGTGTCTTCAAGGTATTACAGTATGGACACACTATGCAGTCATGGAGTGTTTGACATCATGAGTGAGACCTGAAGAGGCTCTAAGAAGAAAAATCCCCAGCAGAGAGAAGGAAATGGGAGCATAAAGTTCCATTCCTAACATAGAAACTATTTGTTACGTGCCTGCTGGGAAAAGAAAATTTAGTTTTGAGGGGGTTGCCTTAATAAAGAATTGAGTAATTACGAAAGTGGCATAGATCTGAGAAGAATATGAAAGAAAACATGATCAGGATATGTTACATGTAGCAATAAAAAAACAACATAAAAATAAATATACATATATGTATTGATTAGCAAACATTTAGTGTTGTTAATTACTATGAATCAATTATAAATAATTAAATCATTAACTGAACTAATTACTTAACAGCCAATAATTTAGCATCATTTCTAGTTGCAGTTGGTTATATATTAAGCATTTAATCTACATTAATTAATAACATTAATTTAGTAGACACTCTCTTGCTCTTAGATTTTATTTATTTTTATTATCTTTCACTTTATGATCTCTTTGCCTCAGAGTATTAAGCCAATATTATAGTCTCTAGTAGACAGATGTTTTTACTCAATTAAATGTTATATCATGCACTGTTTTTAGCTATAAGCCTGTAAAGAGCACAATCATTTAATTATTCTTGCTATTCCTGAAAAATAACTTAAACAACATTCTCTTGAATGTTGCACTAAATCTTGCACTAGAACAAGGATTTTTAGAGACTCTGTAGTTTAGTCAATTCTCATGCTTATTTCTGTACTCTTTTGCTTATGAGTACAAAACGAAAATTTCAAATATTTAACAGAAACATTTGAAATATAGCATTTGATTGTTAAAATTAAGAAATTTCCACAATGTGTATATTCATATCATTAAGGATTTTCTATTAGGACACCAAGAAAATAAGACCTTCTGAATCAACATGAGCCAAGCTCATAAGAGCTCACAAAGACTAAAGCAGCAAGCACAGGGCCTCCACTAGGCTGTACTTATTCCTCTGCACTTACGTTGTGGGTTATAATTTAGTGTTTTTGTGGATTCCTGAGCATTTAAATTGTGGACCTCTGAGTTTTGTGCCTTCCCTTGGGTTCTTTTCCTTGTAATAGTCTGTCTTGTATGACTTTAATGTAATAATTTTATTTTATCTTATTATATATTATTTTGTTATATGTTGAAGATGAATGAATGAATGAATCAGAACCTAGCTACTGGAGTATAGGATAACAACGGACCCATCATTTATACCTGATGAGAAAGGGAAAATCAAATTTTTTCCAATGAATATATCAACTGGGAATATCAACTACTCCAGGGCAGATCTCATAGATATCACGCTCAAAAGTAGTTGGCCAACAAATATTAGATTCTACAGTTTTTAGCTTTGTGTGCGCACTAGTGTGTGTGTGTGTGTGTGTGTGTGTGTGTGTGTCTGTGTGTATCTATGGGTTTCTTCTTTGTTGAATAAAACTTAAATTTGGGTGGGTATGGAGGGAAAGAGGAGGTAGACAAACCTTAAGGA
This sequence comes from Arvicanthis niloticus, assembly GCF_011762505.2. Classification (NCBI taxonomy): domain Eukaryota; kingdom Metazoa; phylum Chordata; class Mammalia; order Rodentia; family Muridae; genus Arvicanthis; species Arvicanthis niloticus. The sequence continues at coordinate 42,046,896 of NC_047673.1, forward strand.
GGTAAAGAAAATGATCAGAATATATATAAATTTAAAAATTGTTTTAAATAACAAAAAGTTAAAAAAGGAATTTCTCACAATATGAGCAGTCACATCATTAAGTAATGCTTCAAAATACTGTACTATAACACACATAACAAGTATATGAAATACAATTATTATTATATGATAAATGATCTTATAATATTTCAAAATGAAAAGAAACATGACAACTAAACTATAATTTCTCCATATAATAGTTGTCAAATGAAAATTTTTAATTATAACATATATTGTTCCTTTAAACATTATTGATTTTGAAATAGTAATGAAATCTGAAAGTAGAGAATATATAAACACATATCAGAATAGACATTGCAAAATGAGTTTCTATGATCATTACTCATTTTCTCCATATTTTAGCTTGTCTAACTATAAAATAGTCATAATAGTGATTATGACTTAATAATTATTATTAATAATGTAATACTTAATCATAATAATATATTATTATGACAATTAAAAAAGTCATAGCTTAGTAAGCTTATTTTGTGAAATATTTTGTTTATTCAAATTTATTTCTATCCTTCAAAAATATATAAGAAGTAAACTAATCTTAGTTTTACGTAAGAATTGTGTAAGTATTTGAGCAATTTGATAGTGGGCCTGAGTCATCCAGCTCTTTTAAAGCATTGAGAGTACTCAAACTGAATTTACAAGTGTAGTCTTGTGAGGATGGAAAGAGCTATTCATTCTTAATTTGGTAACCTTTGCATCTATTTTCTGTAAAGCTAAATATTTTACTGTTGTACTCACACAACCTTCAATAAAACCTTTAGTTCCTGCGAGAAATAAGCCCCTACTACAGCAACATTGTGCTCACAATAACATCCTTGTAGAAAAACAACATTTTTGTTCCTCTTTCATAACAATACATCCTGACTGTCGCCTCTCTTTCCTCCACTCCTACCACCTTCGATCCATTGCACCTCTGGTTCCCTTCAGAAAAGATCAGGTCAACTGAACATCTTATTACATAAAAGGATGGAGTTAGACTAGGCATAAACCCTCCTATCAAGACTGAATTAGGCAATGAATTAGGGAGAAAAAGGTGCTAATTCTAAGCAGAAGAGTCAGAGAAATTCACACTAGCACTGTTATCACACACACACACACACACACACACACACACACACACACACAAAGCTAAATAACCACTAGGTGAGTTTGAAGATACCCTGAAGAAAGGTGGATGAAGGAACGATTGTAGAAGCCACAGGGCCAAAGACCCCAGGAGACCATGGCCCAAAGAATCAACTAAGCCAACCGCAGAGGTGCTCACAGAGACTAAAGTGACAATCTCAAAGCTTACATGGGTCTATACTAGGTCCTCTGCATATACCTTGTGGGAGCACAAATTTTACATAAGATCTTAAACAACAGCTCTTGGAATTTGTTGGAAATTAAGGGACAAATAGAAAAATAAAAGTCTTTTTCCTCAATTTATTTAATCTGAATAGTAATCACTTTTGAAGTAATGAGGACACATATTTAGCTAAATTAATGACAGTGAAGTAGTATGCAGAAATTCTGGTGTCCATTGTTGCAGTTTTCTATAGATTTTATAGAGATAAGTATTAGTTATCATTTTCCACTCCTTTGTATGGTGTTGTCCTACAGACTTTAACCAAAGCTTCTGTGTAATCAACTACTAAACTGATTAAAGCCTGCATGTGTAGCTTCAAGAAAAGTTAGCCTAATTAACATAGAGGGATAGACTGTGGTAGACAACAAGAAAGCAATAGTATATTGAGAATGTGTGATATGTAATTTATTCCTAAGAGGGATCCAGGTAGTAGAGACAGAGTTAAGCAAGGAAAACTGTGTTGTGGTTCATGCAAAGAACGCAGGTTCTGTTTTTCAGATACATGATATAATTTACAATGAAAGGTAACTCCAATGTCAGAGGATTCAGGATTTGGTTACTTTTATTTTTCCTTCTCATAAAACATTGCATTTGCATTTTAAGCCCCCTTCTTACATTTGTAGCACTAGAAACAACATATATTGCTTATACATATATGCAGTCAAATCCTCATCCATATGTAAATCTAAGAATGGAAAAAGAAGAATAGAGATTCCTTAATCCTTTGGGGTATCTTACAAAAATTGGAAAACAAACACCAGACGAATAATTTAGTGGGGTTTATAGAAGTGTTTGATCTTGAGTTGTCTTTCTGTCCTCCACCTTTCATTTAGTCATGCTAACTAGAAGTTGGCTATGCAAACTAGAATTTTGAGTACTTAGTGGTATGACTATCCAAAATCTATGAATGTTAGAAGATAAAAGTTTCAGTATGTAAGCAATATTTGATAGGTGAACTTACTTGAATTTTATCTCCAAATTTAGGAGTAAAATCAAGAATATTTTAGTAAAAATATTACCTGTGGAATAATCTATTGAATTGAGATCTAGAATATGTTGTAGCTTATTATGATTTTTTAATGAACCCTCTTTGATAAATCAAAACATGTGTATCATCTTATTTTTCTATGTGTTAATTATTATATAGTTAATTCATTGAGATTCTACTCAGAAAAAAAATGTTAATAAAGTAAATTAGCATGTGAGCATGTAGCTGTTAAATAATTGTCTGAAGACTCAAGTTTCTGAGCCAGAACCCTGAGTGTTGTGCATGTTGGGGAATAAGCATGTGTTGTGTAAAAGTTTATGTGAAAGAGAATGTCATGGAAAATCTTATTTCCTGACATGTCCATGTGCCAGCCATACAAATATGTTCTCCTAATCCAGGTCTCATATAGTATTATGAGTGGATCAGTATGCTAAACCAATTTGAATAACCCAATATTCAACTAGTAAGTTATGGGATTAATAGATACTATTTTAATTGAAACACTCATTGAAACTCTTAATTTTTGATTGAGTGGATTCCTAGAACAATGTATGCAGATACAAAGATGCAATGAAACAAAACTGTACGTATTCTTTATTTTCTAGTTACAAAACTTTGAGTTTTCACAATAGGTTTGGTTAATTTTTATCATTAATTTATTTGCACATATAGTTAAAATAATCATTAAATAATATGATTATTGTATCATAAAGATTAAGACCTTAGAATCATCAGTGTGTCCTAGCACAGACATATATTGTCTCTGTTTGAACCTTTCTTTCCACACTCGCTGTCAAATCCAGTCCATGAAATTATTCTATAATCTGTACTTTCCATTGTTCTCTATTTTGCATACTTATGTATACCCAAACACCTAGAAATCACATGTGCTTTTGTTGGTGAATAATCATGACATCACATGTATCAAACCTTACCTATCATTTTTCATTTACAGTATTTTGTTAAGACTTGTGCATTTTTATTTCATGTATATGATTGTTTTCTTGCATGTTTTCCTAGGCACCATGTATATGCCTGTTGCCCAAGTAAGTACCATACAGTTGATAGGGGACAGAGCACCATGAAGAAATCCAAAAAGGATCTCAGATCTTATCAATCTGATGTTACTAACAGTTATCAGCTTCTATATGAATGCTGAGAAATAAACCCAGAACTTCTAAAAAATAGCAAGAACTCTTAATCACTGAGCTACTTCTCTGAACCCCTCTCTCTACATTCTTAATGTATTACTCAATTGATATATTACTTAATATATTAATATAATTCTTAATACATTACTTATTCTTGAATTTCTCTAGGAAATCTTTCAACGTCCTTGCCTCAATTTATCTTATTAGCTTTTCCAAGAGTGATATTTATACATTCATTTATAGGGAAAATTTTATGCTTCTTGGGCTATTTCAACTATCAGTTCTTATGCATAGATGGATGTCCTTTTGGTCTCACACCCACAGTGCTAGAAAATACTGTCACATTGTTTACATATCTAATAATTGCACATATATGTGCTTCAAGTAATTATATTCCAATTAAATTATTTAAAAAATAAAAATACATGTAAGATACCCAGTTGCCAGGCTACTACGCTGTGGTTCATTTGCTGCAATAAGAACCACTAAGATGTATTCATATGTGGTGTATGAATGGAAGAGAAAAAGGAGAACAGTTTGAGCACTATGAAGAAGCATAACATGAGATGTGAGGGTAAAGAGGAATGTGAAAGTATTCTGTCCTGCTGCCTGAGGCCATGGTGAACTCATGGCCACTGAGGGCCATGTGTGGATCCATGGCCATCTGGCAGTATGGCTCTATTTCAATGTCCACGAATCATATTGTCACCAAAGGCCATAAAGACATACATGGTCTAGGCTGTCATCTGGGACCATGATGATGTCCAAGAGCTGTGCAGTCTTGGCCTCACCTCTCACTTGATGCAGCACTTCGGAGAGAAGTACATGCACTAAACCTGTAAGCTAGTTTGTGTGTATGTGTATGTTTTCTTTTGTGGGAAGTTTGCAGGGAAGAAAGGTAGTTATGAAGAAAGAGATGGGGAGATGAGAAAGATTTAGATACATGATGTGAAATTCACAATAAGTTAAATAAATAAATAAAAATCCACAAGGCAATCATTAAACAAATTATAATATGTGCAATGCATACAATTCTCATCACCATGTCAGCACAGACAGTATTTTTCATCTGTGAATAAAATCTAATTGCAAAATAGGAAGTTTTACATTAAAAATCTATGTCCTAGAAAATATCAAAATATTTTGAGAAATGCTATTAATTTTAATAAAATTAGAATATTTTATTCTAAGCACTATATGAATTAAAAAATTACATTTTCTACTAAAATTATTTGTTTTAATTATATTTAATAAACACTGATACCATCCTACATTGCTAGTTATACTCTTTCATAATATATATTTATAAATCTATCATGGAGTTTATTACTTTATTATGTTATTTTTATAGGCTTAAGTGACCTCAACTTTTATTTGTGCTATTTAGTATCATTTTATAGTCATTGTTTTCTCATAGAACCACCTTCTGGTTTTGTTGATACGATGTATAGTTCTTTCTGTTTCTACTTGGATGATTTCAGACCTGAGTTTGATTATTTCATGCCATCTACTACACTTGGGTGTATTTGCTTCTTTTTGTTCTAGAGCTTTCAGGTGTGCTGTCAAGTTGCTAGTGTGTGCTCTCTCCAGTTTCTTTTTGTAGGCACTTACTTAGAGCTATGAATTTTCCTCTTAGCACTGCTTTCATTGTGTCCCATAAGTTTTGGTATTCATTTTCATTAAATTCTAAGAAGTCTTTAGTTTCTTTCTTTATTTCTTTCTGAACAAGTTATCAATAAGTAGAGTGTTGTTCAGTTTCCATATGTATGTGGGCTTTCCATTATTTTTGTTATTATTGAAGACTAGCCTTAGTCTTTGGTGATCTGACAGAATACAAGGGATTATTTTATAATCTTTTTGTATCTCTTGAGGCCTGATTTGTAACCAATTATATTGGCTATTTTGGAAAAGGTACCAGGAGGTGCTGAAAAAAAAAAAAAAGGTATATTCTCTGTTTTAGGATGAAATTTTATATAGATATCTGTTAAATCCATTTAGTTCATAAATTCTGTTAGTTTTCACTGTGACTCTATTTATTTCTGTTTCCATTATCTGCCCATTGCTGAGAGTGGAGTGTTGAAGTCCCCTACTATTATTGTGTGAGGTGTAGTTTGTGCTTTGAGCTTTTAGTATCGTTTCATTTATGAATGTGGGTGCCCTTGCATTTGGAGCAGAGGTATTCAGAATTGAGAGTTCATCTTGGTAGATTTTTACTTTGATGAATATGAAGTGTCTTTCCTTATCTTTTTTGATAACTTGTGGGTGAAAGTTGATTTTATTAGATATTAGAATGTCTACTACAGCTTGTTTCTTGAGACTATTTGCTTGGAAAATTGTTTTCCAACCTTTTATTCTGAGGTAGAGTCTGTCTTTGTCACTGTGGTGTGTTTCCTGTATGCAGCAAAATGTTGGGTCCTGTTTACCTATCCAGTTTTTTAGTCTACTTCTTTTTATTGGAGAATTGAGTCTATTGATGTTAAGAGATATTAAGGAAAACTTATTGTTGCTTCCTCTTATTTTTGTTATTAGAGGTGGAATTATGTTTGTGTAGCTATCTTCTTTTGGGGTTGTCAGAAGATTACTTTCATGCTTTTTCTAGGTTGTAGTTTTTCTCCTTGTGTTGGAGTTTTCCATCTGTTATCCTTTGTAGGGCTGGATTTGTGGAAAGATATTGTGTAAATTTGGTTTTGTCATGGAATATCTTGGTTTCTCCTTCTATTGTGATTGAGAGTTGTGCTGGGTATAGTAGTCTGGGCTGGCATTTGTGTTCTCTTAGATTCTATGATATCAATCCTAGATATTCTGGCATTTATACTCCCTGGTGAGAAGTCAGGTATAATTCTTATAGGTCTGCCTTTATATATTACTTGACCTGTTTCCCTTACTGCTTTTAGTATTTTTTCTTTGTTTTGTGCATTTGATTATGTGATGAGATGAATTTCTTTTCTGATCTTGTCTATTTGGAGTTTTGTAGGCTTCTTGTATGTTCATGGGCATCTCTTTCTTTAGGTTAGAAAAGTTTTTCTCTATAATTTTGCTGACCCTTTAAATTGGGAATCTTCACTCTCATCTATACCTAAAATCCTTAGGTTTGGTCTCCTCATTGTGCTTTGGATTTCCTGGATCTTTTCAGTTAGGAGCTTTTCACAGTTTGCATTTTCTTTAACAGTTGTGTCAATGTTTTCCATGGGGCCTTCTGCATATGAGATTCTCTCTTCTTTCTCTTGTTATTCTGTTGGTGATGTTTGCATCTATGACTCCTGATCTCTTTCCTAGGTTTTTTTGTTTTGTTTTGTTTTGTTTGTTTGTTTGTTTTTGTTTCTACTTCCATTTTTAGATCCTGGATGGTTTTGTTTAATTACTTCACCTGTTTGTGTTTTCTTGCAATTCTTTATGGGATATTTATGTTTCTGCTTTAAGGACTTCTACATGTTTACCCACATTCTCTTGTATTTCTTTAAATGCCTTATGTGTATCCTTTTAAAGTCCTCTATCATCATCATGAGAAGTGATTTTAAATCTGAATCCTGCTTTTCCAATTTGATGTGGTTTCCAGGACTTGCTAAATTTGAAGAACTGGGTTCTGATGATGCCAAGTAACCTTGGTCTCTGTTACTTATGTTCTTGTGCTTGCCTTTAGCCATCTGGTTACCTCTAGTGCTACCTGGACTCACTGTCTCTGACTGGAGCCTGTCTCTCCTGTTATCTGCTTGTGTCAGAACTCCTCAGAGTTCAGCTGTTTCTGTAATCCTGTGATCCTAAGCTCCTGGATGGAAGATCTCCTAGGATTCAGGCTGCCTTTAAGATCCTGAAATCCTATGATTCTGGATGTGTTAGAACTCCTGAGAGTCCAGCTTCCCCAACTGCTCTGAGTGCAGTGGATTCTCAGCTTTTCTGAGTACATTGGTTCTTCTAGAATGGGTCAGGGACAGACTCTGGGTGCTGAGTTAGCTGGGCTCTCAGCTGCAGCTCTGGGGCTTCTGGTGTTGAGGAGGCTTCTCACCTGCTGTTCTGAGTTCAGTGGATCCTCTAGGATGGGTCAGGATATGGTGTCTTCATGGAAGCAGACCTAGAAGTCTGCCCTAGCAAAAAGGACCAAGCAAGATGGTAAAAGAGGGTGTTCACCCTACACTTTTCTTTCTTCCAAAATCAGAGGACAAGGATCATGCTGGCAAAGTACTCTCTTAACATAATTATCTAAACGTATTTCATGTACGATGGACCCTTAATCTATTAATTAGAACCATTATTCTAGATATATGGATTTTTTTTACTGCATGTATGTTTGTTTAGCACTTGTGTTCCTGATGCTCAGGGATGCCAGAAGAGTGTTGCAGTCCCTTAGAACTGGCACTGCAGACAGTTATAAGCTCCCATGTGGGTTTTAACAATGAATCTCAACCATCTGGAAGAACAACCAGTGTTCTTATTCTTTGAGACATGTCTTCAGCTCCTTAATAATCCTAGTAAAAGATTATACTTTCATATAAACAAAACAAAAACAAACCAAAGCTCCCCTCAAAGTGACTATTTTTAGAAATTAACATCAACTTCAATAAATCTGATAAATTTTGTATGTTATTTGTTTAGGGAATATAAGTTGATGTGAGATTGAGATACCATTCTAACTTAGAGTGGGTTACTTTAAGAGAACAGGTAGTAAGAAGAATAAGGAAGGGTGGAGAATAATGGGAATTTCACAGATATTTTTGTTGATCATGCAGAGTGACATTTATTTATGATGTACAATCTAGGATAAATTGTGTCACTACCTTTATTGATATATTCAACTAAACAACACTCTGAAAAGTCTTAGCCATCAAAATACTAAAATGTCTATAGCTTACAAGGATTATCCTGCATGAGTGACAAATGAACAAATGGTTCCCAGAACATCTGTAGAGCACTGAGAACACACTGTGTAATGGCAGGTTCTGGTCATGGTCCATTTGAATAAACATCCTGAATAAATGGTAAGAATGAAATCTGATTCTAGGTGAGGAATGATGGTAATCTATCATGGCAGACTCATCAATTGGGACACATGTCCGTGTACAATGAGGGTTTTGTTAATGAGAACAGATATGCAAAGAAGAATGGGAGTGCACAGAGACTGTCTAATTACAACATACATTATAAAGTCAACATGAAGGCTGGGCAGTGGTGGGGCATGATGTTAATCCCTGCACGTAGGAGACAGAGGCAGTTGGATCTTTGTGAGTTTGGGGCTAATCTTGTCTACACAACCAGTTCCAGGACAGCCAAAGGTACACAGAGAAACCCCATCTCACAAAAGCAAAAACAAAGTGAGAAAAACAAAAAGCAAAAGTTAAGAAAGAAATATAAAGATAACATACTGATTAAACATGCATTCTTCAAAAGAGCTGACTGAGAAATTGCCATTGATGTCATTCACAGGTGTTGTCTGAGAAGGCTTGGATTTCTGGGCTTTTTTCACTGCTGTTTATTGTTGTTATTTTGTTTGGTTTTTGTTGTTTTGCCGTTTGGTTTGGCTTGAAATGTTAAATAACATTCACAAACCATCAACTACCCCAAAACTAAGCAAAAAGTTCAAAGTCTGAACTACATATAATTTGTTTCAGGTGTGAGCATAGGGGTGAGATCCTTACTACCTAATATTGATGTCTACTACACTTAAGTCATTATGATTCCACTTTATATAAATTGTAGAAATAGAAGACCCTATATTCTATCACATGTAAATATATTTTGATTTCCATTTCAAAAGTTGCTTAAAAATATAATAATTAAATGTGGGTTCCAGAAATATAACCATCAATAAGGACATCATATGTGTGAGGATAAAACATGTTCAGATGGGTGGACCAAGCAAATTTACAGTTTCCAGTTTTCTTCTAACATTTGCCTGATATATAAAAAGTTAATTTAGATTAATATTAAGTCTTCAAAATCCAATGAAAGTATAAGTATGTAAACTCAATTTTAGGAGCTATTTTATATTTTACAGTAGTGTATGCTTTATCATATGGTAAATAATTTTGCATTGAGTATGCATACCATAGACAAGCTTTCAGCTTTAATATTTCTTAGTTTTCTTTGTTTTTAAGCTCTTCTGCATGACTAAGTGGTATTACCTTTTTTAAAAAACATAAACCATGAGGACTTGAAATAATGCTTAAGTGTTTGGCAACATTCCTTTCACTTTCAGCCTGCCTTGATTTTCCAATTTAAATGGAATTATTAGCCTTCTTCTAATCTTGTTTTCCAAAAAGTATTCAGCCCATTTAATCACTTGGTGACTACGTTTATTGGATACTTCAGCAAATCAATTCTGCCTGGCTTCTTTTTCTGCCAAGCTGTGATATATAAGTCTGACAGTCAAGGTTTCTCTAAGTGTATTTCTACAAAATTCGTGTGACTGGTCTTGATTCTAGCCTAAGACACCTCAAGGCTACATGCCATTGCTCTCTGAAATCAATATTTACTTGAAAGTGTTATATCTGCCCTTAAAAAGCCACTTAAAGAAAATCATTCATAGATTACTTTGAAATTCTGCTTTAGTTTAAATACATTACTAAAAAGAATGTTAGGCTATGACTGGAGGTCATTGACATAGTACTTGATTAGTCTGTGATAGGCCCTATATTTGGTACCCAGCAGAAAGAAAAAATAATCACATAAATAAACAAATAAACAAATAAATATACAACAACCAAAATTTTTAAGTCTATACACACAGAAACTATTCAACAGAAGAAAAATGTTATTTAAGTATTTACAGATTAAAATAGACAAATAAATTACAGTCATTTTATAAATGCCTAAAGTTTCAAGTATTTTATAATTTATAAAGGTAATGTGATTTAATACAAAGTAATCTAAACTGTAAAAGCAGACATGGGAGCTTTCAAAGTTTCTTATTTGAAAATTTTATTATACTGTTACAAAGCTCTAGAATATATATGAGTATGTTTGAATATTATCAATTTCATTATCTATAAAGATGTATATACTTGTTTAGAAATTTTTAATGTTACATAAAATTATAGAATATTAATATTCATAAACTTATGTAATACATTATTATTAGGTGTAATTGGCTGTGTTTTATAGTTAAATTTAGTTTTCTTTCTGTTCCTTGCAGAAAAAGCCTGGACATGTCAAGGCCACCAGCAGCTTGGTCCTGTTACTTTGTCACTCAATAGGAATGTGAGGTTTAACATTCAAAGTAAAACTGGGCTAAACAGTAAAACAGAAGCATAGTTAAACAAAATAATTTGGTGCCTTACACTAGGTCCATGTTCTCTTAAGAGAACCATGTAGAATAATAATTATTAAAAAATTATTTGATTTGTAACAATGACTCCAACTACTATGGTCACCTTTTCCCTTTTTAAAGATGATCCAATTAAAATTAGTAAGCATAATTTTTCCAGAATGTTCTGCTTTTTCCATTATCACCATTAATTAAATCTTCTTACAGCTTTCTGCAATGATTTTCAATAAATGAATGCAGTAGGAGTAGGTGTTCATTTGAAATCCTTGTCTGAAACTTCAAGAGGCTGACAGATGCCCTCTAATTGTATATACATTGTTAAAAAATAAACTGGTACTTTCTAAATATAAGTTTTAGGCAATTTTCTTTAATAGATGAATTATACTTTTGTATTTCTCAAGATCTGTTGTGAGTTAATTACAGCCTTTTAATCTATGCACTCCTATAGAATTGAAATTAGTTAATCTCTACATTAAAAATTCTACATAATCTTTGTAACAGAGATTTTAAATGATAATATATATATATATATATATATATATAGAGAGAGAGAGAGAGAGAGAGAGAGAGAGAGAGAGAAAGAGAGAGCGAGAAAGAGAGAGAGAAAAAAATATATATTAAAAAACTATGTTAGTTAGAAACATGGGCTCAGTCTACTATATCCTGCTACTTTGCCAAATTTGTCAGAAATTACATTAAAAGGAATTAAGAAGAATTAGAGAGATGATTGCTTGGCAAGGAAGGAAAAACATTTATTTTTCTCGTTCACTTCAGTCTTTGACAAACACTCTGTTTCCTCACTCTTTGCTCAGGATTTTTTTTTCCACTCTTTCTTTAATTTGGGACCCAAAGTTATCATTTCTCCAGTATTTGCATCAGCACTTCCAATTTTTTAAAACTGTAATTCAGTATGAGATCTTTTTCATTTTGTTTTTTGAACTTGAAAACTTTAGGTTTTCTCATGTGTATCTATGAATAATTTTAAAGTGAGTTTTCAGTATAATGTAAACTAGTGGATTACAACTACACCTTTGATCCAAATGGATATTTCATTGTTTTCAGCAAAATCACTTACTCTGAAGATGATTATGGATAATTTATTCATAAAATGTTAACTTCTTTATTGATACATATCTCAAAACTATTAATTACTCAGTGTGCTTTAAAAGGGAAGAAGTAAAAATGTCTCCTTATATGCTAACATCTTAAATCATAATTACATTCTGACTTTTAGAGGACTTGTTATTGACATTAATTTAAATTCATTTTAAAATATTTTACTTTTTATATAAAGTTAATTAGCATGAAAGTAAACATTTCTGATTATTGTTATGCAGACTAGTTAAAAATTATAAAAGTAAGTGATGGGCTACTATGAATCTGAAATAGGAGAACACTGTTCGATAATCTTGTGAATTGTATTGACACCAAAATGATATGCTCCATCTTTAGAAGTTTCCTTTAATCATGCTTATTGGTTCAATCCATAAGCATTGATTGAAGCAAACATAATAACGGCCAACATTCACAGCAATGAACATTCCCATCTCATTGATTATTAGATTATAGAGCTATCCTAAAATGAAGGACCCATTTTTGTAGTTTTAAAAATATTACAAAATTACTGCAAGCAATAAGCATACCTTGTAGTCTGGAATGGGCTCAACTCATTTAATCTCATCAAAGACATTTGATAGGGACCCTTACTATTATAAATTTAAAAGAATTTTTGAAGAAAAACACAGTGTACTAACTGATTTGTGTATTGTTAGTCATTAGAACAAGAAATCAGAAATCCAATTATTATGCTACTAAATAGTAAAATAATTAGTATTTATAGTTTAAACCTATAAAAAAATCCAGTAACTGTGCATTATATAATTTAAATATATTGAAGCCCATCAGAGAAAAAAACAATAGACATTCGATTGTTTTACTTTTGAACTTAATTTTACATTTCAGGTAACTATGTACCAGTTTAGTATATGATCAGTTGTAAATAATAAGTTATATGTTTGACATTGTTTTGTTGATATGACAGACATTGGACTTGTAAAACTAAGTAATAAGGGGCAGAGAGAAGGCTGAGTAAATAAAGACCTTTGCTAACCAGTTTGATGATCTGTAATCTTACCCCTAGATGTACATGTCAGAGAGAAGTCCCACAAATTGACTGTGACTTCCACAAATGTGTCATGTTACATTTACATATCACATTTATGTATACACACACACACACATACACACTCCTACACACACATACACACAGGTACATACAAATTTAGATAAATACATATTATAAAATTTAATTCAATAAATCCTTTTTTGGGTGAAGCAAACTTTTATTAATGGTATTCAAGAGAGCTCCCTATGCCATCCCTGTTGTTATGGGGGTCTAGGATAAGGAGATGCTAAGTATTGGGGGCCAAGTTGGGACAGGGACTCCTCAGCAATCTAAAACCTCTCTGTTGCTCTCAGTGTCCTTGCTGGGGTAGGTGGTCTAGGGCTTCTTACTCCTTGGAGGCTCTATAGTCTATGAGGTCCATGACCTTATTTCTGTACCCATACTCATTGTAATGCCGGGAAATGAGCTTTACAAAGTTGTCATTGAGAGCAATGCCAGCCTCAGTATCAAAGATGGAAGAGTGAGAGTTGCTTTTGAGGTCTCAGGAGGCAACCTGGACTGCAGTATAGCTCAGGATGCCCTTCAGTGGGCTGTCAGATGACTGCTTCATCACATTTTTGATGTAGTCATAATTGGCAGGTTTCTCCATGCAGCATTTCAGATCCACAATGGACACACTGGGGATAGGAACATGGAAGGCCATGCCAGTAAGCTTCCCGTTCAGCTCTAAGATGACCTTGCCCACAGCTTTGATAGCACCAGTGGATGCAGGGATCGTGTTCTGGGCAGCCCTGAGGCCATCATGCTACAGCTTTCTAGAGGGGCCATTCACAGTCTTCTTAGTGGCAGTGATGCCATGGACCGTGGTCATGAACCCTTCCACAATGCTAAAGTTTTCATGGATGACCTTCGATAGGGGGCTAAGCAGTTGGTGGTGCAGAATGCATTGCTGACAATCTTCAATGTGTTATATTTCTCTTGGTTCACACCCATCACAACATAGGTACATCATCAGAAGGGGCAGAGATAATGATACCTTCGGCCACACCCTTCAAGTGGACCCTCCCTTTCACCATGATGGTGAAGACTTCATTAGACTCCATGACATACTTAGCACTAGCATCACCCCATTTGATGTTAGTGGGATCTCGCTCCTGGAAATTGGTGATAGGCTTCTCATTGATGACAAACTTCCCATTCTCAGCCTTGACTGTGCCGTTGAATTTGCCATGGGTAGAGTCATTTCTGTCATTTACATCTCTTTCTGGTTACCCCTCCACAATGACCCCATCCCATTATCCCTCTCCCCTCTCCCCATTGTCTTTATGAGGGTGCTCCCGCACCTCCCACCCACTCCTGCCCCACCACTCCAGCATCTCCCTACCATTTGTTGGGGCATCAAATCTCCACACAACCAAGGGCCTCCCCTCCCATTGATGTCAGACAAGGTCAGCCTCTGTTACATATGTGGCTGGAGACATGGGTCCCTCCCTGTACACTCCTTGGTTGGTGGTCTAGTCACTAGGAACACTGGATGGTCCAGCCAACATTGTTCTTCCTATGGAGTTGCATTCAACCTCAGCTCCTCCAGTCTTTTTCTCAGCTACCCACAGGGGTCCTGAGCTCACTCTGCATTGATCAGGTGCTGGGAGAACCTCCCAGGGAACATAGACACACCAGGTTCCTGTCAGTAAACTATTAGCAGCAGTGTCTGATTTGGTATCTGCAGACTGGATAGAGCAGTCCCTGGATTGCCCTTCTTTCAGTCCCTGCTCGATTTTTTGTCCCTGACTTTCCTTTGGACAGGAACCAATAAATCCTTTAAATTTAGAATAAGTGCCTTTCCACCCAGCACTTGGTGATGACGCAGAAACTGTCCCCAGATTCTGAAAATAAGGCTTGATTTCTGCCCTCCATCCAACTGCCAACTGTCCAAGGCTTTCTATCCCTAAAACAGTTTTGCCCAAACTTTCTGCCTTAACCTAGCTCCCAGAAAGAGCAGATAAGTCTGTTGAGACTACAGCTTATATTTCTGTTCTTGACTAGTTCTGATGTCAGGAGTTAAAGATTCTTCTTGACCCAGAGTCTTCAATCTACACTTCTGCAGTTCCCCAGATTCTGTTAATTGACCATGCAGCAGTCCCCAGACAGTTGGCGAAGGGGAAAGCTGAGAATCACTATGTGCAATTGTGGTATGCACATATTGCAAAATGCAAGACTGGTACATTTTCATTTCCCATCACCAGGATCACTGCCATTTCTGAAGACAAAATAAAGATGCACTCTCTTTGATTACATCTGTCTTCAGTTCCTCTTCTTTTTCTCTTCGATTTCCACATCATTAAATTCCCGGTACCATCCAACTCTGTTGTTGAACCAGTGTCTTATGCAAAACTATATGTGAACATTCAGGGGTCTAATAAAATACACTGAAGGATCTACCTTGATGATGTTTTTTTCATTAAATGAAAGATATATTCAACTTAAATATTCACAACAATAAATAGTTAAATTTGTCACCCCAAAATATATCTTCATCAAAATGGATTGAATAATGGATACGTTTAATACTTTGAACAATAACATGATTTTTAGTGCTAACTACAAAATGAGAAAGTCATAGATATTTGATGAATGGGGTCTTAAAAAAAAACACCTTTAGTGAATGATAGAGCTATTTCTTCTTAATTTCATTGAATGGTTTCTGTGTGTCATTTTAAAATATCTTATAGTTAATGATTATTATTTTAATTCTGTATACTATTGCTCATTGACAAACAGTCCATTAGAAAAGACTGGTACATTTTGTAGAGAAGATACTAACTTGATCATTTAAGTTTTTTGATATTTTTGAAATGAGATCTTGGTCTATTGGACTTCTCTTGCTGTGCTAAGCCTTATAACAACAGAGCAAGTTGGAGAAGAAGATAAGATGTGTGGGCAGGCTAAGCCTAGAGGTTAGAAATGGCTTGGGTAGAATGAAATCAGATCTACAGAATGGACTGGACAGAAATACAAAACCAACTAGCTTGTCCAAACCTGATGTTAGGGAAAAGGCATGCATAGGGAGGACAGAGGGAATATAAATGCTAGATGAAAAGAACATAGATCAAGATGTTTCACTGGGTATACAGGTTAGATACTGTGCAGAAGGGGCTTGTGAGTTGTGATATGCAGGGTGGGACATGATGAAAGCATGGATGGATGATCATTACATAAATGTATTGCCCAAAGACATCTGGGCACTGGATATAGGACTCCAGCTGGCTGGTTGAAGAGTAGGTTTGAATGAGAAGGCTCATAGCACTAGAGGCTGGAGAAGAAATTGGGCGTTCTGGATATTGAAAGCAGTTCTTTTAAAACTGTACAAACCTCTGTAATTATCAAAAAAGGAGGGAGTTAATGCCCATATATAGATTTATTATGTTTCTATTTAGTTTGTCTATTTATATATGAGGAAATTCTCTACTAGTTTTATGTTGAAAAGAATGTTTTTAATAATCAAATGCAGGAGTACAATATGGAATAAAAAAAAGTATTCCTTTAAAGAGATGATCTATTTTTCTGTGTTCATTTTATTTCATATTCCAAAGATTTTATTGCAGCAAAATCATCCCGCAGTAAAGTACCCTTTGAAATGCAGTGGTATGTTGTTTAAATATATCGGTCCATATTTCTTGTTGAGGTGGCTACATCAGAAATTTTTTGCTTCATAGAAGAGGTCTGCTAATAGTGAAGGTAAAGTTACTGTTATTCTGGAGCCATTTGATGAAAGTCTTTAAATAATAACTACAAGATCCATTTAAATTGCACTATAGCTAGGAACAAACTTGTAATTTGACATAAGAATACCAAAATCTCTAGCATAATCTTGCAGAACACAGTTCTGATTCAATAGGCAGAATACATTTAAAGAATTTATAAAACAGAGTTTGTAGAAGGCTATATTATTTCAAACAGACATATGTCAAATGAAGAGTTACACATGCTTTATCAGCAAAGTGCTGATACACTTTTTAAAAAGAAAAGATAGCAAGAGCAAGAGGTTTATCCTGTTTTACATAAGTACAATGGATTTCAACATTTTAAAAAATATTTATTGTCTCTAGTTTAGCAGAGTTACTATTTAGAACCCAAAACAAAGATTTAGAAAATTTATAAAATCTAGTATAAGAAATATGGGTTTCCCCCTTTTCTATATTTGCTTTGTTTTCTACTAAAGAGGTTAGAGAGCCCTGAGTCAGATTTTCAAGGATAATCTTATACTGCAGTATGGCTATATTGGTATATAGGTTTTCCTCATCATA
Organism: Arvicanthis niloticus; assembly: GCF_011762505.2. Taxonomy (NCBI): domain Eukaryota; kingdom Metazoa; phylum Chordata; class Mammalia; order Rodentia; family Muridae; genus Arvicanthis; species Arvicanthis niloticus. The sequence continues at coordinate 42,064,130 of NC_047673.1, forward strand.
ATTATTACTGTTGAGAGTTAGTTACTTAGAGATTTATACATATTTAGCCCAGAAACATTTTTGTATGTCTAGATTAATTTTAAAATTATCACAGTTTCTCTGACCCTTGTATTAAATATTAAATCACAACTAAACCATGTTGTGATTAATAAATATTAAACATTTCATATGTTTTTGTTTTCACACATAAGTTTGTCATCTATTGAGCACATTGTTTTTAATTTGAATTTATAGGACTCTGTTCATTTATTGCTTACTTAGAGTGTTATACACAGCCAATAAATAGTATTATCATGTGTCTACCAATGATATAGTAGAAATATAATCACTTTAAATTTAATGTATAAATTAAAATCATTAATGAAAATAATTTAAAATTATTATAATATAATAATAAATTATATAAAGGAGGAATAGTATTTTGAGAGAGTCCATGATAGGCCATAATTGGGCAAAGAATAGAAGAATTTTTGCACATGAAACAAGATTTAGCTAGGTGTGGTGATATTTGATTTAATCCCTAAAATTGAGAGACAAAGGCAGGCATATATGCATATCCTTATGAGTTTTAGAACTATATTTATATAGTTCTAAATATAGTTTTCCTCAAGTTGTACTTTGGGTCTCTAAAATTGAGCTTTGTACAAGAAAATAAGAATGGATCAATTTGCATTCTCCTACATGCTAACCTACAGTTGAACCAGCACCAGTTGTTGAAAATGCTTTTTTTTCAATTAGATGGTTTTAGTTTGTTTGTCAAATATCAAGTGACCATAGGTGTGTGGGTTTATTTCTGGGTCTTCAATTCTATTCTATTAGTCTTTCTATCTGTCTCTGTACCAAAACCATAAATATTTTATCACTATTGCTCTGCAATACCGCTTGAGATCAGGGATAGTGATTACCCAGAAGTTCTTTTATTGTTGTAAAGAGTTTTTGCTATCCTGTGTTTTTTTGTTATTCCAAATGAATTTGAAAATTGCTCTTTATAACTCAATGAAGAATTGAGTTGAGATTTTGATGGGGATTGCATTGAATCTGTAGATTGCTTTCAGCAAGATGGCCATTTTTTCCTATATTATTCCTGCCAATCCATGAGCATGGGAGATCTTTCCATCTTCTGATATCTTCCTCCATTTCTTTCTTCAGAGACTTGAAGTTCTTTTCATACAGATATTTAACTTGTTTGGTTAGAGTCACACCAAGGTATTTTATATTACTTGTGACTATTGTGAAGGATGTCATTTCCCTAATTTCTTCCTCAGCCTGTTTATCCTTTGAGTAGAGAAAGGCTACTGGTTTCCTTGAGTTAATTTTATATCCAGCCACTTTGCTGAAGTTTTTCAGCTCTAGGAGCTTTCCAGTGGATTTTTTGAAGTTATTTATATATACTATCATATCATCTGCAAATAGTGATATTTTGACTTCTTTCTTTCCAATTTGTATCCATTTGACTTCCTTTTGTTGTCTAATTTCTCTAGCTAGTACTTCAAATACTATATTGTACTATACTATATTGAACCATCCCTGCATCCATGGGATAAAGCCTACTTGATCATGGTTGATGATTGCTTTGATATGTTCTTGGATTCAATTTGCAAGAATTTTATTATTTTTGCATCGATATTCAAAAGGGAAATTTGTCTGAAATTCTCTTTCTTTGTTGGGTCTTTGTGTTGTTTTGGTATCAGAGTAACTGTGACTCATAGAACAAACTGGGTAGTTTTCCTTCTGCTTGTATTTTGTGGATTAGTATGAAGAGTATTGGTATTAGGTCTTCTTTGAAGCTCTGATAGAACTCTGCACTAAACTCATAGGGCTGTTTAGATGATTTATAAGATCCTGATTTAACTCTGGTACCTGGTATCTGTCTAGAAAATTGTTCATTTCTTCCAGATTTTCCAATTTTGTTGAGTATAAGCTTTTTTAGTAGGATTTGATGATTTTTTTAAATTTCCTCAGCTTCTGTTATAATATGTCCCTTTTCATTTCTTATTTTCTTAATTTGGATACTGTCTCTGTGCTCTCTGGTTAGTCTGACTAAGGGTTTATTTACCTTATTGATTTTCTCAATGAACCAGCTACAAGTTTTGGTGATTCTTTGTATAGTTCTTTTTGTTTCCACTTCGTTGATTTTATCCTTGAATTTGATTATTTCCTGCCATCTACTCCTCTTGGGTGTATTTGTTTTTGTTCTAGAGCTTTCAGGTGTGCTGTTAAGCTACTAGTGTATGCTGTCTCTAGTTTCTTTTTTCACGGCTAATAGGTTTCCTCTTAGCATTGCTTTCATTGTGTCCCATAAGTTTGGATATTTTTTGACTTAATTTTTATTAAATTCTAAAAAAGTCTTTCTTTATTTCTTCCTTGACCAAGTTATCACTGAGTGGAGAGTTGTTCAGCTTCCATGTATGTGTGGGCTTTCTGTTGTTTTTGTTGTTACTGAAGACCAGCCTTAGTCCATGGTGATATGATAGAATGCATGGGACAGTTTCAATCTTCTTGTATCTGTTGAGGACTGTTTTGTGACCAATTATATGGTCAGTTTTGGAGAAAGTACCATGAGATACTGAGAAGTTATATTCTTTTGTTTTAGGATGAAATATTCTATAGCTATTTGTCAAATTCATGATTCATAACTTCTAGATTCAATGTGTCTGTTTAGTTTTTGTTTCTATGACCTGTCCATTGATAAGAGTGTTATGATGAAGCCTCCCACTATTATTATGTGAGGTGCAATGTGTGCTTTGAGAGTCCCCAAGTTCACCCTGGCTAATTAATGCAGCAGTCATTGGACAGGGGGGTACATGTATCTCCTCATAATTCTAAATTTAATGCCACATCTTGTAATAAGTAATTTCTAAAAGGGATAATGTTGGATTTTATGGCCTCTGTGGTTATGGTGTCAAGATTATTTTCCATGTCCTAAAGGCCAAACAGAATGTCTGTTCCTTTTCCTCCTCAGCTTTCTGACCACTGCCATTTCTTATTTCCAAGAACCACATGTTTCCTTTATTATAGAGTGATTAGCTATGAATAATTGGGGAAGTATATTCTTCAGAAATAAAAATACTGAAAGTAAAATAGAAGAGACAATAGGTCAGATTCAGGTCAATTGAATTAATTAGAACATGTGGCAATTGTGTCAGTGTACTGGGGATATTTCTTGGGCCAGAACTATGTCACATCTCTCCTTATTCCACCGTGCTGAACTAAGCAGAAAACATTCCATCATGACTAAAAGAAGACATGAGTAATGGTCAAAAGTATCATGTTTCAATAACAGACTTAAAATGGACAAACAAAACAAATCAAATGAACAGACAAAAAGAAAATAAATACAACTTTTTAAAACAGAACAGAAGGAAGGCCAGTGATTGTTCTACAAAGTTTGAAAAGGTATGGTTATGTCTCGGCCTCCAATGGCAGGCTGTGCAGAACATAGTAAACATAGTTTTAGAAAACAACCCATAAAATTAGTATAGGAGACTTCAAAGAATAGAGGGCTGAAGACAGAGACAAAAATTAATAAAGCAATTAAAAACAAAGGGAGATGCTAAGAAAACCCCACCATCTTGATGTTGTACCATAGCAGTAGTAAGATAAGATTTCTTTCTGGTTCTGTTTAAATATTCCTTCCTTCCTTCCTTCCTTCCTTCCTTCCTTCCTTCCTTCCTTCCTTCCTTCCTTCTTCTGGTTTCTTTCTTTCTTTCTTTCCTTCTTTCTTTCTTTCTTATCCAAACACTGCCCTCTCTGAGTTCCCCTCAAAAAGCTGCTGCCCTATCTCGAATCCCCCATCTTCTCCTCTGGGCGGGTGGAGCCCTCCTGGGTGTCACCCTACCCTAGCACATCAAGTCTTTACAGGATTAGTTTCATTCTCTTCCACTGAGGACAGACAAAGTAGCCCTGTTGAGGAATGTATACCATAGTCAGGCTACAACTTTAGGGGAGAACCTCCCCTCTAGTTGTTGGAAGACCCACATAGAGACTACTTCATATATGCCTTAGACCTCAGTCCAGCCTCTGTATCCTCCTTGGTTGATGGCTCACTCTCTGAGAGAGACCAGGGGTCCTGGTTTGTTAACTGTGTTAGTCATCCTATGGGCTTTCTATTTCATGCTTAGGGCCTTTAATCCTTTCCTGAACCTCTGTCCAATGTTTTGCTGTTGGTATCTGCATCTGTTTCAAACAGCTGCTGGATAGAGCCTCTTATAGGGCAGTTGTTCTTGGCTCCTGAGTTCAAACATATCAAAGTACAATTAATAAGGACAAGGGTTGTTACATGCCCATTAGATGGATCTCAAGTTAAACCAGTTATTGGTTGGCCATTCCTTTACTCTGTGTGATATTTGTCCCTGAATTTCTTTTAGACAGGATACATTTTGGCTCAAAAGTTTTCTGGATAGGTTGTCCTTATCCCTTCACTAAGGTTACTGCTCAGCTACAAGAAGTCGTCTCTTGGGCTGGAGAGATGGCTCAGTGGATAAGAGCACTGTCTGCTCTTCCAGAGGTCATGAGTTCAATTCCCAGCAACTACATAGTGGCTTACAACCATCTGTAATGGGACCTGATGCCCTCTTTGTACATGCAGGAGTCCATGCAAATAGAGTACTCATACATAAAAAGAAGTGGTCTCTTCCAGTTTTATGTCCCATCTACATCACTTGGCATCTTGGCTATAGTCACCCACATTGATTCCTGGGAGCCTCCTCTATCCGAGGTCTTTGTGACTTCCTAGAGATTCTCCCCACTGGATATATTCAATATAGTACTTGAAGTTCTAACTAGAGCAATAAGAAAACAAAAGGAGATCAAGGGAATACAATTTGGAAGGAAAGTAGTCAAGGTGTTGCTATTCGCTGATGATATGATAGTATACATAAGCAACCCCCCAAATTTTACCAGAGAATTTCTACAGCTGACAAAGAACTTCAGCACAGTGGCTGAGTACAAAATTAATCAAAGTAATCAGTAGTCTTCCTTTATATAAATGATAAACAGGCTGAGAAAGAAGTAAGGGGAACAATACACTTCACAATTGTCACAAATAATATAAAATATCTTGGTGTAACTCCAACCAATTAAGTGAAACATATGTATGACAAGAACTTTAAGGCCCTGAAGAGAAAAAATGAAGAAGCTATCAGAAAATGGAAAGACCTCCCATGCTCATGGATCGGTAGGATTACCATTGTGAAAATGGACATTTGCCAAAATTAATCTACAGATTCAATGCAATTCCCATCAAAATTCCAACACAATATTTTTATAGACCTTGAAAGAGCAATTCCCAACATCACATGGAAAACAAATAAAATAACAACAAAAAAAACAAACAACAGCAACAAACAAACAAACAAAACAGGATGGCTAAAATAATCCTGAACAATAAAAGATCTTTGGGCAGTATCAGCATCCCTGAACTCAAGCTGTACTACAGAGCAAAGCAATAATGATAAAAACAGAAAAACACAGTTGATAAATGGAAAAAAAAATAGAAGACTCAGAAATAAATACAAAGAAATACAAAGAAGCCAAAATCATACAATGGAAAAAAAAGAAAAACAAACAAACAAAAATCAACAAATGGTACTGGTCTCTAACTGGATGTCTGCATATAGAATAATGCAAATAGATTCATATTTATCACCCTGCACAAGACTCAAATTAACGTGTATTAAGGACCTCAACATAAAACAAAATACACTAAATCCAAAAGGAGAGAAAATGGGAAATAGCCTTGAACCCATTCATACAGGAGAGATTTTCCTGAACAAAACACCAATTGGTCTCAGACTCTAAGATCAAAAATTGATAAATGGGATCTCATGAAATTGAAAAGTTTTGTAAGGCAAAGGAAATTGAAAATAAGACAAAATGGCAACCTATTGATTGAGAAAATATCTTCCGTAACCATACATCTGAGAGAGGGATAATATCCAAAATATACAAAGAAGATAACACTTCTCAAAAGATTACTGCTATCTGCAGTTTGGCCACTCCAGACTGTCTGTGAATCATACATTTAGGAAATCAAGAGCAAATGCCATTAGTCTATATGCTTAGTATTAGCTAAAAAATAACTGAAAACTGTGGGCAAGTAGCTTTCTTTCATCTGAATGAGCTATATTGACCAGCAAGAAAACATGGCTGTGCACAGTATAAGAAACACAGATGCAAGTTTCCCTGAACTGCACAAGACATAGGGAAGTACATTCCTGAAATGGGGCTATAATTTCCACACCTATATGAGCAAGGATATCCACCAACATCTGGGATATGACCTTGAGAGGACTGCTGAGGGGAATGAATAACATCTTTCAGAAAATATGAAACAATCCCGGACAAGAAATTAAAAAAAAAAAAAAAATCACTACATTTGAAAGAAAGAAAATTTAAAGAAGAGAAAAGACAAGAGAGAATACAAAGATACAAGTAAACAATTGAAAGAATTCCAAAAGAACACAAACAGATGAATCCAATAAAAAGTTAAAATATAAAAATGGAAGCAGAGGCCTGGGCAGTGGCTGGAAGCAGCATGGAGGAGCTGAGAATCCTGGGCTAGCAAATTTCACTTCCTAGTGCATCCTGAGCAAGTGGCTCTGCAAGGGCAAGCTGGAGTACCTGGTCAATTGGCACAGCTGGTCCTCCAAACACAACAGCTGGGAGCCTGAAGAGAATATCTTGGACCAGAGGATGCACCTGGGCTTCCAGAAGAAGGAACATGAGAAGGAATTACAGAACTGAAAGAGAGGCAAGAGGCCTGGGGCTTCAAGTTCAAGGAACCAGATGGACCCTCCAAGTCAAAATCCAGCAGTTCACCCTCTTCCTCCACTTCTCCCTCCAGAAGATGACGCCAAGAGGGGCCCCTGGGGCCTCAGTAAAAAACTCAGATTCTGGTAGCCAAGCTAGAACTGAAGGATCCCATTCAAAAGAAACCAGGACACAAGCCTCTACACCCAGAACAGAAGACAGCTCAGTTCAAAGACCTGTAAGCCTGGCTAAGGATTTAAAGACCACCAGGAAGGATCTGGAGGTGTCATCCTCCAAGCTGCCCCCTCCATTCAGTGCTCCTGGCTGCCCTGAAAGCCCACACCAAAGAGGCCTGTGGTGGCCCCAGTACTATGGTAACCCCAGAGAACTTGGCCAGTCTGATGAAAGACACCAACAAAGAGGAAAAACTGACCTGCAAGACAACAGCTCTGTCTGCTCTTCCTATCATGAGGGACCCAGTTAAATGCATTGCTCCCATCGGTGAGCAGGAGGGCTACACAGTCCAGGCAGAAGGGAGAAGGCCAAAAGCTGCCTGCGTTGCTGAGATGAGCAGAGAATGACAGTTCTGACTCAGACCCTGACTAGTCCTCACTTCCCAGTGCTGGGCAAAACCTGTCTGTAGCTATCCAGACCAGCCAGGACTGGAAACCTACCAGCAGTCTCATCAAGCACATCTTTGTAACAGATGTCACAGCCAACCTCATCACTGTCATCGTGAAGGAGTCTCCCACCAGTGTGGGCTGCTTCAACTTGAGGCATTATTGAGATCATTGCCTAAGTCAGACCTGCCTTCCAGTCTCTGCTTTGGCTTTGATGCCTGACCTGGGGGGCTAGCTCTGCCCTGTCCTGAGACTTAGGACTGGGAAATGGTTTCCTGCTGATTCTACCTCTCTGGATCTCCACTTCAGTCTGTCCCGTCAACACAGAAAAGCCAGGCAGCCACTGACTTAAAAGCTGGCCGCTTGGACAAAGCATCCTTTCTATGCATCACTTCTTGACCTAGTGAAACCCTCCCCTCCCTGCCCAACTATTGTGAGGTAGATCAGGGGAGGGGCCACTGACACAGCTCACTACCTGGCAGTGAGGAGAGGGGTGGGGCTGGCAGGACCTTTCTGGTGAGGGAGGTACTCTATGCTTTGCAAGTAAAACTATAGCTTTATTTTTAAAAGGACAATTAATTGTGAAGTTGGGCTTAGGAACCCTGCGGAACTCTTCAGTCTCTAGCCCTTGTGTGGTGTCTTCTCTAGCTGCGATTGTAGTCCCAAAGGCCAGCCGGGGTTTAGAGTCCCTGCAATGAGGTGTACCTGGGTGCTACTGGACTTGGAAACAGAGAGATTCATGTCCTTATTGCCTCCTTCCTGCAAGCAGGCCCAAGCCCCAGTGAGAAGTGACCCTGTTCCCCTCTGGATCCAAACCCACAACCCTGCTTTAGCCCACTCCTGGGCTTGGGGGAGGAGCAGGCTAGAAACCCAGAGCAGACTGAAGTAGGTGCTTGGAGTCCTGGGTAAGCATTTTTCCCCACTACTTTGAGTTTTATTACTAGGGCCCCATAAGTCACCGTGGTAACTCTAGTGTGGGCATGCAGGTGTTTCATGGGGCCTGTCATCCTGCTGTCTGTCTAGATTGGACATCTCTCTAAACTACTGTGTAAGCATTTTCTGAAGTCGGTCCTGGTGCAGAGCCATGCCTGGTGAGTGGGCCACTCTTGGGTCCCATTTTCCCTGACAATCCTCTCCCACATTTGGGAGCTTGTGTTTCCTTCCTCGCTGAGAAACAATATCCCTATGCCATTTGTGTGGTGGGTAGTTTGGCAGCCCACCTGTCAGGAGGACCTAATTCCTTCCCCATCTTTAGGAGCTAAGTCTAGTTCTGAGCTCTTTTCTAGATGCCTTCTCTCCTGTCTGCCATCCCAAGTAGCTGTCTTGAAACTACTTTGTCAGATTGCTGGCCAATGTCAGCATCTTCTGTCCTGGAATGTCACTGAGGGCCATGACAATCTAATCAGTGAGTCTGTGATGCCAAAAGCGGGAGTGGTGTGAAATTCTTGTTTCTACTTCTGCCATTAGCTGATCAGCCATCGGGTGTGGGTGCTTCACTCCAGTTCCCTTGAAGGAAAGCCAGAGAGTGGGCTGACTTGTCTGGGACCTGCCATACTCTCAAAAAGCACAACCCCCTGCCCCAATAGCTCACTCTGCACACCAAATAAGATGATCTTTGTGTAACCAAACCGACCTCAGTGCTGGGCCTTTTGGGACAGACCCATATCTATGGTTCCTGAGAGATGCCTATGATGTGCGGGGGTGGGGGGAGTGTTACTGGCAGCAGGAACTACCACTGGGAAGAATTCAAGGCCAGGAAGTGGGTAGCAAGGGAGAAAGGGTTTCCTACTGGGTCATCAGCTTCCCTTTCTGACCTCAGCCAGGATCCTTTGCTGTTTCACCCAAGGTTTGCAGCTTTTGTGCCAGGCACTGACTTACAAACACCTCCATGTCTTTTAGGGGGTCCCATGAGATGTTGGAGAAGTGGCCCTGTTTGGGGATCTGGGTTGATTGGCTTTTGTTCCCTGCTCCTGGTCTCCCGATTTAGTGCCTTTTATTTTACCGGTTACATCAGACCCAAAGTTAAAATCTACAAATGCTTTTCTCTCAGCCACTTTGCCTTCTTGTGTGTTTTCCTGGTGCTGTGAACAAGCTGTTAGTATAGGATATTGTTGTAAACATATAGAAAAGCTCAACAACATTAAACTAGAAAACATTTTTTAAATTAGGAAATGAAATGCCCATCCAGACATAACAGCCATTTTATAATGCCAAATAGTCAATATCAGAAAACAGCCTCTTAGTGTTGTATCATATAGTTAAAGTAAAAATTACTATAGAAAAATAAATAAAATCAGACAACAAAAAAGGATTAACAAATCATATATAATGGAAGATCCATCATACTAACATTAAATTTTTCAAATGAAACTGTAAGAGCCAAGCAAGCTGAAAATGATACACTTCAATCTCAGAGAAGCAACAGCTTACAACACAAGATAACTACTTGAACAAAACATACCTGTCATAATTGAAAGATAAGATATTTCCATAATAAAAACAAGCTAAAGTAATTTATGACAACTAAGGCAGCTCTATAAAACATAATGAAAGAAATACATCAGATTGATGAGAAAATAAACACATCCATGTAGTTGTTCTGAAGAATGAATCATGTTAAAAGAGTAGCAGATTTTTAAGAAAATGATTCTTATATTTATTAACTCAAAAAAACCCCACACTCTTCACTTTAATATACAAAGGCAAGATTGGGGTGAAAGGATACAAAATCTTATTCTAACAAATGGAACTAGGAAGTATCTAGATTCCAGTGTCTCATTATTTGATAAGGTAGATTAGAAGGCATAAAAATGTTACTGCATACTGCTAAAAAGAACAGTTAAGTCACAGAACATCACAACATTAAATATATAAACAGAAAACACATTTACTCAACTTATATATCAGATTCAACATAATAACAGTGAATGACTTCTATACTTTAATGCCCATTAATTGACATGTTGTGCTTGGAGAAATAAAGGTAGAAGCATCTGAATTAATTTATATCATAAATCAGAAGGACACAGTAGACATCTACAGAATACTATATTCAAATACTTCACAATGCATGTTCTTCTCAGATGCCCACTATACTTTTTCTAAGTAGGTGACTGTGGAGTCCTAAATAGGACCTCTAAATCACAATCTATCTCAGGGACCATTAAAAAGACTTGCTGGTAATATTGTATAGTCAAGGTTAATAGGGATTCCAGTGAACAATATTTACCAGAAACCACACCTCAACCAGTGTTTCTCAGCTTTCCTAATGTGATCCTTGAAATAGTTCCTCACATTGTGGTGACCCTCTGCACAAAATTAGTTTGGGTGCTATTTCGTAACTGCAATTATGGTACTCTTATGAATCATAATGTAAATACAGGTGTCTTCTGATGGTCTTAGAAGTCTCTTGTAAAGGGGACATTAAGGACATCATGACCTACATGTTGAGAAGCACTGAGGTGAATTCACAGCAGTTATAGTAACTTGCATTAGAATATGTATGTTCAAGCCTATCATGTTTTCTATCCTGGTACTGGGAGGAGCTAACAAAGGTCTTTAGCTGAAGATTGATGGTAGAATGTTACTGGAAAAAGTCAATATTTATTTATTTATTTATTTATTTATTTAATTTCAGAGATATATACACTGGGATGTTGTCCTCATTGTGGTGGATGACTATATATTACAGGCATACTGCTATCACTAATCTATCTCACTGAGTCAAAACAAAATTTTCATAAAGTCAGAGGTGAAAAAAGGTTTGGGAGAAGTTAGACTTGGACAATGCAGCAAGAATCTGATTGAAATACATTGTATTTACATGGGGAGCACTTCTGGAGTTATTTTTGATTGATGTCTTCCTTTTGATTAATCATGAATGTGTCTGCAGACATTTGTAATTGTTTGTAATTACTACTGTGTTATAACCCATCAAGATCCCCCACTTTTAAATACGTCCTTTAGAGATTGTCCCAGCCTAAAGGAAACAGCCTTAGTCAAACATAGACACTGTGTACCATAAACTTGCCATATAAAGATTTGTGGTCATTGTTTATCTTCCGGGAATTAGTCATGTTTGTGTTGCTTGCCTTTAGAAAGCACAGAGGAAACACACTTGCTCACTGGGATGGTATTGACCAGCAGCCGCCCCCCCCCCCCCATATTTGTCTCTTGCATCTTCTTATTGCCTTTCCCATAATCATCCTCCATCACCCAGTCCTTGTTCCATGTTGACTGACTAATTTCCATAGAAATTATTGGCAATGGTGAGTAACTTTCTGGAGTAAAAGGGGAAAATATAGATAAAGAAGTTAGAAAAAGTAGGGAGTTTGGAAGAAGTATGAGTCAAAAAAAGGAAAGAAAGAAAGAAAGAAAGAAAGAAAGAAAGAAAGAAAGAAAGAAAGAAAGAAAGAAAGAGAAAGAAAGCAAGAAAGAAAGAAGAGAAAAAAAGAAAAGAAAAGGGGCAAAAAAGAAAAATGGAAATGCCTAGATGCTTTTTTTTTCAAATGCTTAATATGCTTCAATAAAATGGAGCAACAGCAATTACATCATTTTTTAAGATTATGTAGAAAAGTTTTGTCCTTGGTTTTCTGTGGGGAATAATTACTTTGTTCTATTGGGCTGAGTTGTGGGTCCCGCATGTCTTCTGTCAAGGTGGCTCAGGAGAGATGCAGAAGTGTGGGATTCTTGACTGGTCCCCAGCCAGGACGCTGGGCTTGGAGAAGCTGCTGAGGCACCCCCTGGCAGGGAGAGAACTCAGTTTGAATTTCCATGGGGGGGGGCAGGTGAGCAGGGGTTCTTGAGTTGGGGATCCCTGGGCCAGGAGGTGTCCAGAGACTGACTGATCTCAAGCCCTTGGGCTATCAGATGCCACAGAAAGACCTAGAGTAGGGGCATGAGGGTGCTCAACTGGCCTGCACTCCGAGAGAAGCTAGAGAGGAAGAGAGAGGGAGGCCCTGACCACACCCTGCATGGAAATGCTTGGTTATTATTCTCACGTGGCAGACTTGGCCTGCTAGCCTGGCTAGCTTGCTTGAAGAGGTAGGCTTCCAAAGTGGAACTCCACAACAGGCCCCAGAAGACATGAGGAAGTCCATGGATTTTTTTTTTTTTTTTTTTTTTTTTTTTTAGATCAGAGTGTCATTTATTGGTTGTAGAATGTAGTGTGTTCACCCTTGAATCCAAGCTCATACCAACAATTCTTTTCATTCTAGAGCAGTGGTTCTTCACCTTCCTTTTTTTTATGTATTATTTACATTTCAGATGTCATCCCCTTTCCCCATTTCCCCTCCCTAGAAAACCCCTATCCCATGCCCCCTTTTCCTTTTGCTTTTATACAATTTTTTAAAATGTTAATCAAAGGCTTTATAAGGTTGGTAATGCCCAATCAGAAGTGTAACCCAATACCCAACCTAGATATATAAACTATTTTTGACTGGTAGAGACATGTGAACATCTGCCTCCAGGTCTCTCCCCTCTCTTTCTCTCTCTTTTTCTCTCTCATCACCTAGCTTCTCCTCTCCTTACTCCATCTCTTCCTCTCGGTACTCCTTCCCCCTTAGCTCCTCCTACATATCACCCTTCCTGTTAAAATAAAACTTTTCTCTCAAAATACAATTAGAGCATAATTATGCCAATTTATACCAGTGAGGTACAAGATAGTCCTAATACCCAGTCCATCATTTTGTTGACTAACCAGGACCTCTGTCATCTCTCCTAACTAAAACACTTAGTTTTGAACCTGGCTTTTTTCTTGGCATTAGAATGAATGTCAGCTGAAAACCATCCACTCAGATCTTTTCTCTCAAAGTAAATAGCCAGGATTGGCTATGAGACTATAGGTCAGAAATCCAGAATGACTGAGTTAACTGAAATTATGGGAAGCACTAAACATAGCTTCTAAGACTTAGCCAATTTATAGAGACCGCTGAACACTTGGAAAGCCCCTATACTACCGAAGGTTGAAGCATCAAATCTTCAGCCTTCTGGCCCAGAATCATCTGACAGACCTTAGTAAGTCAGAATTATTAAGGGCTGATTACTCTGTCTAGGCAGATATAATCAGTCGACTATTCTGCAGGTGTGTCCTTTTCTGGACAGTAATTTGTCTGTAGATGGAAAGAGGCAATTCTTGCCTAGTGGCTGTCACCACACAACTGGAGTATCTCCAAGGATGCTCAATTTCTTCTTAGAATCCAAGACAGGAAGCTGTCAGGAGCAGACAGGTCTCTAATCAAAATGAATATTAATATATAAATATTTGTAACGTCAATTCTATGGACTTCTGACGTTTTGAAAACCAACTATTCATGTAAGGTAATCTGGACTGTTGTCTGTTAACTCCTCTCAGCTAATTCTAAATAAAATATGGAAAACACCCTGACAATAAACTCAAAGACATGAATTTGCTATAGTCCCTTAACTCATAGGCTAACTGTCCCAAATCAGTAAAAAAATTTAAAGGAGAACTGGGTCTAAGCCTTGTATTCCTAAATGTGTTATACAGGCACAATGCCCATGAGAGTATCAATATTCATCTCACTTTTATATCAATAAGAAGCTCATACAAATGAATACCTTCAATTTGAAATCAAAGTAAATTTTGTATCATTTAAGAAATTATAGCTTCATCTTGATATTAATTACACAGATTTCTACCAATAGGTTATGGCTATGCAATAAGTACTAGCTAGTCCTCCCTGTTCCAACAAAACCACTACTTTTCCCTTGAAAGACAGACCAATATTAACCACCTTAGTCCCCAAGCCCAGGGAATAGGGGCACTGACTCTTTAACTTCTTCAAGCTGATTAAGGGAGTTGAGATATTAGAAGAGGGGTGGGGGAAGAGCAAGTTGATAAGCCTCTGGTGCTGTGTCTTCACTGCATCCAGATGGAATTCCAGGACATCGAAGGTTTGGGCAGGTCTGCTCAGTATGCTTGATGAGTAGATACACCTAGGCTGTGTATTCTGCAATATACAATTCCCAGAACAAGTTTTAGTATCAAATTTTTTTTCCTAGAAGGCTGACATTATTTTAAAGATGTTGGTTCTAACAACTTTTCATTTTTCCCCTTTTTAAAATTGGTTGTAATATTTACATTTCAATTTTTATCCCCTTATCCCATTCCCCCCACAACCCAGGAACCCCTTATCCCATCCCCCCTCTTTGTGCTTTCTCTTTTTTCTTCCTTTTCCTCTTTTTTCCATTTCTTTTTTTTTAATTGGGTATTATATTTACCTTTCAGATTTTATCCCCTTACCCCACTTCCTCCCACCACCCTGAAGCCTCCTATCCCATCCCCCCTCCTCATGCTTCTATGAGGCAGTGCCGGCACCTACCCCCTCATTACCTCCTCCCCACCCTCACATTCCTACCCCCTCTGTGTTCATTTTTTTATGGGACCAAGAAACTCCTCTCCCACCTATGCCCAAAAAGCCATCCTCCCCTACATATACCACTGGAGTCATGAGTCTCTCCCTATGTGGTTTAGACCCTGGGGGGCTCTGGTTGTTTGGTATTGTTGCTTTCCTCCTAGTGTCACAAACCCTTTCTGCTTCTTCAGTCTACACTCTAACTTCTCCATTGGGAAACCCCTGATCATATCAGTAGTTAACTGTGAGCATCGTCCTCTGAATGTGTTAGTCTTTGGCAGACCTCTAAGGAGACAGCTATATCATGTTCCTGACAGCATGCACTTCCAGCCATCCACATCAATGTCTAGCTTAGGTGACTGTACATGGGATGGATACCCAGGTGGAATGGTCTCCAGATGGCCCATCGTTCAGTTTCTGTCCCATGTTTTCTTTCCATATTTGCTCCCTTGAGCATTTTTGTTACTCGTTCTAAGTAGAACTGAGGCATCCCCTCTTGGTCTTCCTTCTTCATGAGCTTCATGTGGTCTGCGGGTTGAGTCTTCACTATTCCAAGCTTTTGGGCTAACATCTGCTTAACAGTGAGTAAATACCATGTGTGTTCTTTTGTGATTGGGTGGGTTAACTCACTCAGGATGATAATTTCTAGATCCATCCATTTACCTAAACATTTCTTGAATTCATTATTTTTAATAGCTGAGTAATACTCCATTGTGTAGATATACCACATTTTTTGTATCCATTCCTCTCTTGGTTCTTTCCAGCTTCTGGATATTATAAATAAGGCTGCTATGAACATAGTGGAGCATATGTCCTTCTTATATGTTGGAGCATCTTCTGAGTATATGCCCAGGAGTGCTATAGCTGGATCCTCAGGTAATGCTATGTCCAGTTTTCTGAGGAACTACCAAACTGATTTCCAGAGTGGTTGCAGTGGTAGCAGCTTGCAATCCCACCAACAATGGAGGAGTGTTCCTCTTTCTCCACATTCGCGCCAGCATCTACTAGCACCTGAGTTTTTTGATCTTGGCCATTCTGATTGGTGTGAGGTGTTATCTCAGGGTTGTTTTGATTTGCATTTCCCTGATGACTAAGTATGTTGAGTGTTTCTTAAGGTGCTTCTCAGCCATTTGATTTTCCTCTGTTGAGAATTCTTTGTTTAGCTCTGTACCACATTTTTAAATAGGGTTATATGGTTCTCTGGAGTATAATTTCTTGAGTTCTTTGTATATCTTGAATATTAGCCCTCTATCAGATGTAGGATTGGTTAAGATCTTTTCCCAATCTGTTGGTTGCCATTTTATCTTATTGACAATGTATTTTGCCTTAAAGAAGCTTTGCAATTTTATGAGGTCCCATTTGTTGTCAATTCTTGGTCTTATAGCATAAGCTGTAGGGGTTCTGTTCAGGAACTTTTGCCCTGTGTCTAGGTATTCGAGTGTCTTTCCCACCTTCTCTTCTATTAGTTTCAGTGTTTCTGGTTTTAAGTGAAGGTCTTTTATCCACTTGGATTTGAGCTTTGTACAAGGAGATATGAATGGATTGATTTGCATCCTTCTACAAGTTGATCTCCAATTGAACCAGCACCATTTGCTGAAAATGCTGTCCTTTTTCCACTGGATGGTTTTAGCTCCTTTGTCAAAGATCAAGTGACCATAGGTATGTGGGCTCATTTCTGGATCTTCAATTCTATTCCATTGATCTCCCTGCCTGTCTCTGTACCAATACCATGCAGTTTTTATTAATATTGCCCTGTAGTATAGTTTGAGGTCAGGGACGGTGATTCCCCCAGAAGTTCTTTTGTTGTTGAGAATAGTTCTTGCTATCCTGGGTTTTTTGTTGTTCCAAATAAATTGGCAAATTGCTCTTTCTATCTCTATGAAGAATTGATTTGGAATTTTGATGGGGATTGCATTGAATCTTGCTTTTGGCAAGATGGCCATTTTTACTAAATTAATCCTGCCAATCCAAGAGCATGGGAGATCTTTCTATCTTCTCAGATCTTCTATTTCTTTCTTCAGAGACTTGAAGTTCTTGTCATACAGATCTTTCACTTGCTTGGTTAGATTCACTCCAAGCTATTTTATATTATTTGTAACTATTGTGAAGGGTGTCATTTCCCTAATTTCTTTCTCAGCCTGTTTATCTTTTGAGTGTAGGAAGGCTACTGATTTGTTTGAGTTGACTTTATATCCAGCCACATCCATAAAGTTGTTTATCAGGTTTAGGAGTTCTCTGGTGGAAGTTTTAAGGTCACTTACGTATACTATCATATCATCTGCAATTAGTGAATTTTTTTTACTTCTTCCTTTCCTATTTGTATCCCTTTGACTTCCTTTTGTTGTCTAATCGCTCTAGCTAGGATTTCCTGTACTATATTGAATAGATAGGGTGAGAGTGGGCAGCCTTGTCTAGTCCCTGATCTTAGTGGGATTGCTTCAAGTTTCTCTCCATTTTGTTTGATGTTGGCTACTGGCTTGCTGTATATTGCTTTTAATATGTTTAGGTATGGACATTGAATTCCTAATTTTCCCAAGACTTTTAACATGAAGGGATGTTGAATTTTGTCAAATGCTTTCTCAGCATCTGGCGAGATGATCATGTGGTTTTTTTTCTTTGAGTTTATTTATGTAGTGGATTACATTGATAAATTTCCAAATATTGAACCATGCCTGCATTCCTGGGATAAAACCTACATGATCATGATGGATAATTGCTTTGATGTGTTCTTGGACTGTTTGCGATAATTTTATTGAGTATTTTTGCATCAATATTCATAAGAGAGATTGGTCTGTAGTTCTCTTTCTTTGTTGGATCTTTGTGAGACTTAGGTATGAGCGTAATTGTAGCTTTATAGAACGAATTGGGTATTGTTCCTTCTGTTTTTTTCTGTGGAATAGTTTGAAGAGAATTGGTATTAGGTCTTCCTGGAAGGTCTTATAGAATTCTGCACTAAAACCATCTGGCCCAGAACATTTTTTGGTGGGGAGATTTTTAATGACTGCTTCTATTTCTTTAGGGGTTATGCGACTGTTTTGATGGTTTATCTGCTCTTTGTTTAACTTTGGTACCTAGTATCTATCTAGAAAATTGTCCATTTCATGCAGATTTTCCAATTTTGTTGAGTATAGGCCTTTGTAGTAAGATCTGATGATTTTTTAATTTCCTCTGTTTCTGTTGTTATGTCTCCCTTTGCAGTTCTGATTTTATTAATTTGAGTACTGTCTCTGTGCCCTTTGGTTAGTCTAGCTAAAGGTTTGTGTATCTTGTTGATTTTCTCAAAGAACCAGCTCCTGGTTTTGTTGATATTTTGTATAGTTCTCTCTGTTTCAACTTGGTTGATTTCAGCCCTTAATTTGACTATTTCCTGCCTTCTACTCCTCTTGGGTATATTAGTTTCTTTTATTTGTTCTATTGCTTTCAGGTGTGCTGTCAAGTTATTAATGTATGCTCTTTCCATTTTCTTTTTGTGGGCACTTAGAGCTATGATTTTTCCTTTTAGTACTGCTTTCATGGAGTCCCACAAATTTTGATATGATGTGTCCTCATTTTCCTTTAAATCTAAAAAGTCTTTAATTTCTTTCTTTATTTCTTCCTTGACCAAGTTATCATTGAGTAGAGCATTGTTCAGTTCCACGTTTATGTGGGCTTTCCGTTGTTTTTGTCCAAGTCAAAGACGAGTCTTAGTCCATTGTGGTCTGATAGGGTACAAGGGATTATTTCAATACTTTTGTATCTGTTGAGGCCTGTTTTGTGACCAATTATATGGTCTATTTTGGAGAAGGTACCATGAAGTACTGAGAAAAAGGTATATTCTTTTGTTTTAGTGTCCTTCTTTTAATTTTTTTGATTATTTTTAGTTGAAAAACGATTTTATTTGATATTAGAATCACTACTCCAGCTTGTTTCTTGGGGCCATTTGCTTGGAAGATTGTTTTTCAACCTTTTACTCTGAGGTAGTGTCTGTCTTTTTCAAAGAGGTGCATTTCATGTATGCCGCAAAATGTTGGGTCCTGTTTATGTATCCAATCTGTTAGTCTATGTCTTTTTATTGGAGAATTGAGTCCATTGATATTAAGAGATATTAAGGAAAAATGAATATTGTTTTCTGTTATTTTTCTTATTGGCAATGGAGTTATGTTTATATAGCTACCTTCTTTTAGGGATGTTGGAAGATTACTTTCTTGCTTTTTCTAGGTTGTAGTTTCCCTCCTTGTGTTGGAGTGTTCCACCAATTATCCTTTGAAGTGCTGAATTTGTGGCAAGATATTGTGTAAATTTGGATTTGTCATGGAATATTTTGGTTTCTCCATCAATATTGATTGACAGTTTTGCTGGGTATAGTAGTCTCGGCTGGCATTTGTGTTCTCTTAGGGTCTGTATGATATCAGACCAGGATCTTCTGGCTTTTATTGTCTCTGGTGAGAAGTCTGGTGGAATTCTTATAGGTCTGCCTTTATATGTTACTTTGCCTTTTTCCCTTACTGCTTTTAGTATCTTCTCTTTGTTTTGTATATTTGATGTTTTGATTATTATGTGATGGGAGGTATTTCTTTTCTGGTCTAGTCTATTTGGGGTTCTGTAGGCTTCTTGTATATTTAAGGACATCTCTTTCTTTAGGTTTGGGAAGTTTTCCTCTATAATTTTGTTGAAGATGTTTACTGGCCCTTTAAGTTGGGAATCTTCACCTTCATCTATACCTATTATCCTTAGGTTTGGTCTTCTCTTTGTGTCTTGGATTTCCTGGATGTTTTGTGTTAGGAGCTTTTTACATTTCACATTTTCTTTGACCATTGTGTCTATGGTTTTCATGGTATCTTCTGTGCATGAAATTCTCTCTTCTATCTCTTGTATTCTGTTGGTTATGCTTGCATCTATGACTCCTGATCTTTTTCCTAGGTTTTATATCTCCAGGGTAGTCTCCCTTTGAGATTTCTTTATTGTTTCTACCTCAGTTTTTAGATCCTGGATGGTTTTGTGTAATTCCTTCACCTATTTGGTTCTGTTTTCTTGCATTTCTTTAAGGGCTTCTACCTGTTTACCTACGCTTTCCTCAAATTCTTTGAGAGTGTTGCTTATGTCCTTTTTAAAGTCCTCCATCATCATCATGAGAAGGGATTTTAATTCTGAGTCCTGCTTTTTTGGTGTGATGTGGTGTTCAGGACTTGTTATGGTTTGGGAACTGGGTTCTGGTCATGCCAAGTAACTTTGGTTTCTGTTGTTTACGTTCCTGCACTTGCCTTTCGCCATTTGTTTAGCTCTAGTACTGCCCTCTCTCACTGGTTCTGACTGGGGACTGTCTTTCCAGTTATCTTGCTTGTGTCAGAACTCCTCAGGGTCCAGATGTCTCTGTGATCCTGTGATCCTGAGCTCCAGCAGCTCTGAGTTCAGTGGTTCCTCTAGAATGTCTTAGGATAAGGTAACTGCTGCTCTGGGTTCTGTGGCTCCTCTAGGATGACCCCTGCTCTGAGGTTGGTGGCCTCTCTAGGATGTTTCAGGATATGGTTTCCACCAGGGTGCAAACCCACCGGGTGTCTGTCTTTCTGAGAACACTGACCTCCCTGGGCTGACTCAGGATGCAGTTTCCACAAGGGTACAGACCTGCTGGATGCCTGCTCCTGCTATTGGGATCCCAAGAGGGCAGAAGGTTAGTGGAATTCCACAAGGGCAGGGTTTCGATACCTGGGGGGGGGGGTGGTCCTGAGAGCTTCCTACTCTCAGCTGTGGCTCTGGTGTATAGGGCGGTGTGCATCTGGTCCTACCTGCCTCCCTGAGGACACTGGCCTACCAGGGATGTCTCAGGATAAAGTCTCCACAAGGGTGCAGACCCTGCTGGGTGTTTGCACCTGCTGGATCTGGAGAGGGGTGAAAGGGGAGTGGAGTTCCACAGGGGTGGTTAGGTGCTGGGGGAGGGGGATCCTGCGAGCTTCCTACTTCAAGGTCTGGTGAGTAGCGCGGTGTGCCACAGGCCTTACCTGTCTCCCTGAGGACACGGGCCTCCCAGGGATGGCTCAGGATACAGTCTCCCCAAGGGTGCAGACTCTGCTGGGTATCTGCTTCCGATACCCAAGTCCATAGCTTTTACAGACTTTATTTTCACTATGGATGGTAGTTGAATCTGGATGCACACACCACTATTAATGTATATCCTTCTGTAAACTAAAGTTTGAATAAGCTTCAGGTAACTAAGGGCCCCAAAACTTAGACCCACCTGTGACAGATCAAATGAAGTCAAGATAAATATACCTGCCTGTTCTGATCCAATCCAACATATAGCCCCAATTTGTGGGGAGCAGACAGAAGGTGGCTATCATCCTTGCAGCCATCTTGAGCCATATACCCTGACAAGAGACTTGTTTTCAACAGCCTACAACAGCTGAGCACACTCTGATAACATCTTGTTTTAGATACCCAGGATTTTCCTTTGGATGTGTGAGACTTAAAGGTGTGATTTAGAGATAAGACTTAAAGGAGTGACTTAAAGGTGTGATTTAGAGATAAGACTTAAAGGAGTGACTTAAAGGTATAACTTAAAGGCGTGACTTAGAAGTGAGACATATAAAAGGCGAGAAGCAGACAGAAAAAATTATTAGACAAGTAGGCCCTTGAGACTTGAGACAGGCAACTATTATTGGACACTTGTACTTGGAAGAGTACTTGAGACTGGCGACTAGAGACTCGCAACTTGGAACTGAAACTTGAGACTTATTACAGCTGGAACTAGGGACTAGAAACTTGAGACTTGGGACTTCGACTAGGAACTAGGGACTTAGAGAGAAGAAGAGAGACTGAAGAATAAAAGGATTGAATCACACTCTGTCTGGTCTCCTTTCTTCGTGTCTGTCCTCACTGTCTCTCTTACTGAACCCCAACCAACCTGCAGATCGGAGCAGTTTGGGACAGTGTGGGCTCTAACAATTTAGCCCCCAAGGCTTTTGGCAGTGCAGGTTCCAACAATGATAGAGCAGTCTGCGACATTTTGGCCCCCAAGCGTGGGGTAGTGGGGTTCCCAACAATAATTTATATAAACATATACAACCTAAGTTAAAAAGGATATACATTTAAACATGTATATAATAACTACATACATGTCTGCACATATATGTGTATATATAAATTATCTGTATTAAACAAAGATTACATTAAATTTAATTATAGAAGTTAATATAAATCATATATATTTAATATAATTTATGTATATTTATATATTATGTACAGTAAATATATATACATGAAATATAATTAATGTATGTTAAAATATGAATTAAATATAAGTTAAGCAATAAAATATAAATTATAATCTATATAAAATGCATAATTTTATATATCCTCAAAGATAGAGAATTATTGAATGAGCCCAAGGATCTCTAAAATATCAGTTACATAAAACAAAAAAAGGTAGTTGTACACTCCTTCACTACAAAATTTTATTTTAAAAATTTTGACCTTTGATGCCAAAAGAATCTTTGATGCTGAGTGTCTGTGGCAAATTACAACTAGGCATTTTTATGCCCAGGTGAAATGTAAAGATCGAATTTCTGGCACATGGCATGGACCTGATCCAATGTTAATAGGGGGAAGAGGGCATGTTTGTGTATTTTCTCAGGATCACCTGAAGGATCACCGTGGATGCCAGAGCAACCGTTGAGACATGCTGATGTTGGGACAAAGAATAGTACTAACCATGATTTTGCTGAGTGCTCTGACAATGGTGAAAGCTAGTTGTTCTGGGTATATGTTTCTGACCCACATTTCCTATACCCTTCTGTGTGGTCAATGACAGAAGTACTTCTGACCTCTAACAATAATCAGCTGTTAGAATTCCCATGGTCTGAGAGTAAAAAGTATTGTAAATTGGTAAATTACACTGCTATGCATCAAGCCTAACCACTTTGTTTTACTAGAAATAGTACCAATACTGGATATGTTTACATGAACCCTAAAATTTGAAAGATGAATACTCTAAGATAGTAGAGCAAACAATTAAGTTGGAAATGCCTATATCTGGAACAGAACATGACATCTTGCTTCAGGATTTTAGTCCTTGCAGAACAGAGAGCACAGAGACTGTGGAACCTGCCTTTTAAAAGTCAATAAAATGAAGAAGTTGTCATAATGACCCCCCCTCTTTTCTTTAATGTGACCAGTTATCTGGACTCAATTATGGACTGGTCTGGAAATCAATTTGATATTGGAGAGAAGGAGATGGAAGGCTGGTTCTGGACATTTTCAGAGATATATTTGGAAATTGGCAACTGCCTTGTATGATGTTATATTTGCTCTGGATAAAAATGAAACAGGTCCTGAGGTTAAGGTGAGTGTGACATCCTATGATACCACATGTAATCTTTTATTAATTTGGAATGTTGCCTCTGATATTGGTTCTCATCATGAATTCAATGTTTCTTGCTTTAATTGTCTTATTCAGTTGTTTTCTGCAATGGACAATGGTCTATCTATAATGGTAGTACAACAACCAGCTTTTGCTAAGATTCCTGTAAATTTATCTGAACCCTGGTATTCTGCAAAAAGGCTTTTAAATATTAGAAAAATTAGAACACACTCTGGCAAGAAGAAAAAGTATGATCGGGTTTATCATTGAACGTGTTGTAGCTCTCATAACACTTATAACCAGTGCTATTATTTCTGCATTAGCTTTAGCACAAGAGGTAAAACAGATAGTTTTGTTAATCATCTTGCATATAATGTAACCAGTGTCCTGAGCAAACAAGATTTGGATAGAAAGCTAGAACAAAAATATTAACACATTATATGGTATAGGACAGATTACTAGAGATGAGGTAGAAGTAATAAAAATCAGTAGCCATTTGGAATGTCATACTCCATTTCCATAAATTTTTCTAACTACAAAAATGTATAACAAGAGTCAGCTTTACTTGTCCAGAGTAAAATGGCACGTTCAGGGTTTTGGCATAGTATTAATACTTCTTTTGATTTGTTAGCCCTGGATAAAGAGGTTGCAAATTTAAAAAATGCAAAACCTTTGTTTTTGATGGTGCTAGCATTGGTATTGTAAAAAAAATTTACAGACCATCTTTCCTTCATGGTCCTCATTTACATCTCTCTTATTGGCTTTATGATCGTTTTATGGCATGTATATTATCTATTTTTTTGAAAGGAATCATCTGAGGATTTAGAGATGTCAAAGCAGAGTTACCTATGTTCAAGCTCCAGTGTCTTCCCTAGCAGAAGTTGGTAATCAATGATGGATAAGATAGATCATTTTGAAAATTTTCTCAATCTAAGACAGGCCATGAATATGAGATTATTTGTGTGCCAATGACAGGTAGGAGCTGTGTTTTCAAATGACAACCTAAGACAACACAGCTTTCTCCTCTGTGACTGATAAAGTCCCTCTTATAGATTAATAAAAAAGATTTGTAAGATTCTTTCAGAGGTGAATCAACATAAGACATAGCATAAATACTAGAATTCACAATTGATGATGAAAAAGGTCCATACCTCTTGAAAAGACCATGTATAGTCTACACCAATAGCTTATATAGATAAAAAAAAAAAGAAGGGGATGTAGGGGGTACCTCCAAGATTAAATTTAATTGACTTCTTGCTTGTCATTAATCATGAATGAGTCTGCCAACATCTGTCCTTGTTTTTAGTTAAGGAAGTGCATTATACCCTGACAAGTTTTTATGCTTATGCATACATCGTTGAGAGGCTGTACTAGCCTGAAAAAAAATGGCCTTAGTCAAATATAGGTAGTATGTACCACTCACTTGCCATGTAAGGATCTGTTGTCATTGTTTATGTTCCTAGAATGGGTAATGCTTTTGTGTTGCTTGCCTTTAAATGACACTGAGGAAATACACTTGCTCATTGGCATTGTATTCACCAGCAGCCCTCCCATCTCTATCTATGGCATCTTCTTTCTTTCTTACCTGTGATCAACCTCATGTCCCCTGTTGTGGTTCCCATGTTGACTGACGAGCTGGCTCTGGCATATACATAAATATAATTCTCAAAGAACAAATTAAAATTTTTTCAACAAGTGATTATATCCTAGACACAACAGTTTTTCACATACAGGTAAACTGAAACAATTTATTGTCATATATGTGACCACAATGAAAAAAATTATATACTAACAGGAAGACAAACCACAAAACTCATACACATACATACCCTTAAAAGCAAATACACTATAGAATTCTGATTTGGTCATTGAAAAATAAAAACCAAAATTTAAAAGTTTATATCATTAAATGGTCACATGATTACCAAAATGTATAGGATGAAATGAAAGCCAGATAAAAAGCAGATCTAATAACTACAAGTGACTATGTGAATAAATAAAATTTTAATCATCTTTAATAACCAAATGTCATACCATGGCTGTTAAAACAAACAATAATACATGAAACATATGTAAAATCTACATATGAAAAATAATGAAATACTAAATAATGATGATGGGCCCACACATGTACATACAGAAAACACAAATGTTTTGAAAACCAAATTTGGCTTTTTCAAATAATACATATGAGAAAATATCTTTCAACAAGATGAACAAAAAAAAGAGTGAAGGTGAAGTTAATAATATTTGATATCATAAGGAGATGTTATTTATAGAAACAACAAAATTCTGAGAGCCATGAAACCATACTTTAAAATTTTTACTAAATTCCATATTCAAATACAATATTATTATATAAGAAATTTAAACAAATCTACAATAAGCAAGAATAAACCAGTACTAAAATACCTCTTAGGCAAAAAAAAAAAATAAAAAATAAAAAAAATAAAAAAAATAAAAAACCACAAAACTTCATACCTTGATGGATTTACTAAAGAATTCCTTGAGCGTTTTGAGGAAACTATCATTTCTCATTTATTTTGAAACATAGAAATACAACAAATAATGTCAAAATTTCATACAGCTGATGCCATTGAGATACTAAAAACAGATAAAGATAACAATTACAATAAAACACTACAAGGCAATCTTTCTACAAACCTCATTATGAAAAATTTCAATAAAATATTTGTTATGTGAATTCCAACACACATCAAAAGTTTTAATACAATAAAATTGGCCTCATTCCAGATATACAGAGATTATTTAACATATAAAAGAAAATACATGTAATACATCCCAAAAGTGGACACGATAGGATAAATCATCATTGACTAGATGTCATCCTCTAGTAAAAAAAAAAAAAAAAAAAAAAAACAGAAACAAACAAAAAACACAAACATAAAAACCTGCTGTGGGGTAATGGGTGCAGAAATAAAAAGGAAGACACTAAACAAAACAAACCCATATATTATATGCATATGACAACACTGAACATAGTGGAAGGTGGTCTCAAATCATTTTACAAAGCATGGTCAAGAAAACATTATCACTTGTCCAGATTTGTTTATCAGAGTGTGAACACTCGGCTAAGTCATCTGACAAGGGTAACAAATAAAAAGGGTAATAGAAAAGAAGGAAATGAAGTATACTTACAGGATTCTATACAAAGACAACACTAACCACTCTATCTCAAAATTTTTGATGTGAAAACCTTCTATAAATTGGGACTACATAGAAAATGTACATATAGAAATTATTGGCCTTCCTACATACAAATACTTAACAAGCTGAAAAAATATCAAGTAGTCAAACGTATTCATAAATACCACCAAATAAAGTAATCTACCTAAAGTGAAGGTGAAACACATGGGCAGAAATAGTTGGGTTTTTTTTTTAAATATAAAAGTGTAGGAATACACTAGAAAGTAAAAAAGTTGTGTATGCTCCTGGATTGTAAGAAGCAATATTCTGAAAGTGGATGTCTTATCACTGAAGTGCAGTCACAGTGAAAGTTGGAGTCTTATTCTTCTCAGAGGTACAAAAAAGTTACAATTTATATGGAAATACAAATGACCACAGACAGCCTAAGCATCCTTAAATAAAAATAATACTGCAAGGCCTATACCACTCTTGATCTTCAGACAAACTACAGTCAGGTAGATTAATGGAGAAAGGAAAAGGACACAAATATAAGCCTAAATGCTACCTTAGCTAAAACTATAAAAAATTACGTTTCAGTACACAGACTGTAGATACAGAATGTTCACATACAAACTAAACCAAAATTCCTATTTCTGACCTTTAAAAACTCAACTTCAGTAGAAATCAAAGACGTTAACATAAGAGCTTAAAAGCTGGAACTACTAGATGAAAATACAAGTCTTCTCAATATATAGACATAGATAAGAATTTTCTAGAAAAGATACAATTCAAAAATGAGTTTAATTATTAGACTATAGGACCTAATGAAATTTAAAACTACTATATAAATTAAATAAAAAAAGCTCTCATTATTGAATGAAGAAATGACACTTAGAGAAAAAATATTTTCTAGCCAAATAACTAATAGAGGATCCCTGTCTAGAATATACAGAGAGGTAAAAAAAAAAAATGCAAATACAAATAAATAAAATAATCAAATGAGGTAATAAATGAAACACCTTATTAAAATAAGGTCATAAACAAAGAAAATTGTTCAGTGTTACTAGCAAACAGAGAAATGCCAATTTTGTAACTCTCACATTGTCTATCAAATATATGTATTATATTAAATTATATTGTAGTGATCTCCAACCATAAAGTCATTTTGTTTCTACTTCATAATGATAATCTTGGTACTGGTATAAATCATAATGACAATATCTGATATGCAGGGTAGTCTATACACTACTCCTGTTAAAGAATCATCATTAAACTCTCAAGAAGTCACAACCCTTAGTTGAAAAGAATTGTTCTAGATTTTCTGCATCTAACTTGAATGACACATGCATCTAAATATGTGTCCCAGTTTCCTTAAAGTGGTTTTTTGTTAACTTCATAAATCGGGTTACCAATTCTATAAACATTATTATTTAAATTGATATTTTAAGTGTATTTATTACTCAATATTTTAAGCTGTTTCTATAAAACAGCATAAGTATTAAAACAATACTAAAGTTGTTATTTTATAGTTTAGTTTATGCACCTTAGGGATAATATTTTGTAACATAATTTTGTATTAATAATAAGTGCCTCAAAATTTATGAATGATCTTACAGATGGTCTATGAGAACTATGTATTATATTAAATTATTCTTAAAACTACTCATTGAATTTTTTTCCTCTTTTCCCTATATTCTTTGGTGTTTAACTAAGTAGACTATCTTATTTTCCCTCTCTCCAGAGCAAAAGTTACATTTCACAAAAAAAGAAAAGAAAAATAGAATGCATTTGTTACCACCTAAGCTTATTGTTGAATGAAACTTTTGACTAAGTGTATAGCGTACATACACTTTGACAGACAAATCCCAGACCTTCACTTCTCTCAGTCACATCCTCAGGTTATGGTCCTATCAGGCTAAATTCATTACATTCAATATGACTACACTACATGAAAAACAAGAAGATGTAAACATTCACTCTATAGCAAGCCTACAAAATGCACTCTAAATTCTTGTTTACTGATTTTCTTCAAAATTTACTTTTGGCTGCCTTTAATATTTTTTTTTGTTTGCTAGTATCATCCATCTGTAATACATATTCATTTTTTAATTTGAATTCTTAATATATTAATATATACATTTTTTTTTAATCTGATAAGTTTTCCTCTTTGTATCTGTACATAAGGATAAATATTTTCTTTTCATAGACTGACTTATTACTGTTTGTTTGTTTCTTTGGTATACCTCTATCTTCCTCTGTTGGTATCTACAAAAGGCACAAAAAATTATGAACAATGTATATCACACATATAATTTGTTATGTTTTAACTGTCAATGGACGAACATTTGAATTGTGCAGGTTGTGTTGTTCTTATCTTTAGTCTTTATTTGGGAGAATTTACTGTGTTCTTTTTGGTAAGATCCTGTGTCAAAGAAGGGTTATGTCTGTAATCCACATGATTATACTGGATTCTTTTGGAATATTGGGAAGTGTGAGTAGAAATGTCTTAGAAAATATGATGAAAACTTAGAGTAAAATTGCCTTTCAATGCTACAATCTTTTCATTTTTAAAATCTTTTCTTTGTGGATATATTTGATTAATTAATTATCTTCTCTTATGCATTATCTCCTTTGTAATCCATTAATACTTTGTCAGTTTTACTGATACCTATTAATCACTTGCATGTGCATTTTTGGATCTCTTTGACAGAAAAGATGAAGGTGTTTGCATAATGAGAATTTTATTTTTCCATTTGAGATATATTATTTCTCCATCAATGTCTTGCAACCCCCCAAACAATTTCTAATGAGAAACATCTTATTTGTATCACAAAATTTCCCCCCTCCTTGGCAGGACAGCTGTAGATTTTTTATACTTTTCTACCTCTGCTATATACACACTGGTGCAATTTGGAATTTAGAAGTGAACAGGAATCTAACACCTATGACAGAAAACAAAAAAAATTCACTTTCTATCCCTATATCTAAGTTATCTTCCCCTGACTAAAAAGTACTCAGTTCCTATAATGATTATATATTACTCTTTTAATTAGTCTGTTAGTATGCAATCACATGTGTATCTTGCCCTAAACCTATTTATGCTTAGAGTATACCATCTGGTGTATCAAAATATACAACACCTGGATTCAAATTTTGGATTATAAATCCGTCTGGCTCCAGATTCTAGCAATATATTCATGAATACGTTTCTTTAAGTGAATATTTTTCTTAGTAATATTGCTTAACTTTTTAAATATGACTGCATAACAGTAGGATTTTCTACAAGATAATAAATTAAAATTAACATGACCAAAACCAACCAAACAAAAAACAAAACACTTACTCAAAAGAGAACTACAAATAAAATAGACAAGAAAAAGATTTTAAAGGCAGATGACATCTCCAGGTTTTGGATCACAGAATAATATCCAGATTCTTATGTTCTGGACATATACATAGTAACAAGCAAAAAGAAGGCATTACTAAGAAAGTTAGTACTTTAAGTACGGCCAATCAGCTATAGGGTAGAGAGAACTCTCTGAGTAAAGTCAAATGAGTGTGTATTGTTGACATGAGCAGTCATGAGAAAAGCCAGTGTCTCCAACCTATGTGAAACTGGCAAAGCCTTTCTCCATGTGCATTAGCTTCAAATTGGACAAAACCATCTTTCTCTGCTCCAAATACAAATGTTTATGGTGAGTTGATCAGTATGTAAACAAACAGACAAAAACCCAATTGTAGCTTCTTCCTTCTCTTAGATATTTTCAGTCTGAGACTGGTCATCCATAGAGACTAGGAAACACTTCCTATACTATAGCTAATAAGTGCACACTGTAACACTCCATCACCCACACATGACTGGATCCCATCTTTCCCTGATTCACATGTCTGCATTTTCTTTAGTATCTGTCCTTGTTTTATCCTCTCACCGCCTCTAGTCAGGTTCCTGGCCCCAAACTAGGTATGACATAGAAATCAGGGACATCTGAGCATAAGATACACTTTAAAGGAAGAAGTGAGCTAAAACAGAAAAAATTTAGAAGCTAAATGGACTTACTCTGCCAGTTACACTAGAGTTATCTTTTTGGCTAATTGGACTTTTCTGTGTACATGATTTTTCTACTCTATGTAGTTTTTACTTCATGTAGTATTGCATAGAATTTCATGCATATGGCTTCTTAGTATATTAAATCTCTACCTGTATCTATGCAGTGTATTTTTATAAATGATTCATGGGATATTGTTGGACATTTTATAGCGCCTCTGCCAGTATCTTGAGCCAGTTGTAGATGATCCCTGTGTGAATTTACAGCCTTACAAATTACCTACTTATTTTCTCAGATGCTAATATTGTGAGGCCTTTCAGACTTAATGTTCCATCTAATTCTCCTGTCCCATCTCAACTTAGAAAAGAAGTACATTGTTCCTGTTTTTACATAGCTTAATTTTATGTGAAGGAGAAATCAAAGTGGAAGGAGAAGGAAGCATATGGCTCAGGTTCCCTCTTCCCTGAATTACACATCACTGCATCTTAAAAGATTAGCTTTAGAGTAACTTGATGATTTATAAGTTTATTTACATATTATATAGATATGACTCTGTGTGTGTATGTGTGTGTTGAACTGGATTATCCCACAAGGTATAACAATACGAATTACATATCTTAGTATGTTGAACTACACATAAGTGTTATAATTGAAGACTAATAATGCCCACATTAATACTGGTATGTTACTTACATCTATATACATAGAAATGTAGGTTTTGAGTAAGAATGTATTTTTCCATGAGTTTAATTCTCACATAACAGTGGAAAAAATAAACAGGAAAATAATAGTAAAGATGATTCCAAACCAGGACCCAAAACTTATGTAATAAATCTCCCAGACCCAAGCAATAGATATTTCACAAAGGATCCAAAGACCCCACACCCAAAAGAAAAATGACAAAAAGATTGCTATTTCTTTTGTTTTCAAGCCAGTACCTGATGGGAAGACTGTATTACTAAAGAAAACATGTACTTTTTGAAGAATATGAAGAACTGAAGCTTTTTACTGACCTGAAAATGCTTTCAGACGGGATATCTTTCATAATGTTAGAAGGTGTTATAGAAGCTCTCCCAAAAGATAAAGTAACAGCAGTCCTACCCGTCTGTATTGTAGGAAACACAATAAAGACCAGGTTGGCAAGATATACACAATGTTGTGGTAGTGACGCTAATATTATGCAGATAACCAATATCTATCTAGTTGGTTGATAGTAACTCATATGTGACTCTGTATACCTAGACAAAAACAATAGCTACAGAGTACATAAGCTGTAGACGATAATATACCATGTTATTGGTGTATTATTACATTTTAAATACTTTCCTCAAAGTGATAGAATTATACAGCTCTCAATGATTTTCATTGACAATTTCTGGAACTAGAAAATATCATCCTAAGTGAGGTAACACAATCACAAAAGAGCACACATGGTATTCACTCACTGATAATTAGATATTAGCCCAGAAGCTCACAATACCCAAGATGCAACTCACAGACCACATGAAGCTCATGAAGAAGGAAAACCAAAGTGTAGGTGCTTCAGTCCTTCCTAGAAAGGGTAACAATATACTCAAGGGAGCAAATATTGAGTCAAAGTGTGGGACAGAAACTGAAGGAGGGGCTGTCTGGAGACTGTTCCACCTGGGTATCCATTTCATGTGAAGTCACCAAAGGTAGATGCTGATGTGGATGTCAGGAAGTGAATGCTAACAGGAGCCTGATATAGCTGTCTCCTTAGAGGTCTGCCAGAGTCTGACATATTCAAAGGCAGATGCTCACAGCTAACCATTAAACTGATCATGGGTTTCCCAATGGAGGAGTTAGAAAGAAGACTAAAGGAGCTGAAAGGGTTTGAGGTCCCATGGAAGAGCAATAATACCAACCAACCAGAGTTCCCAGGGTCTAAACCACCAGCCTGGGAGCACATAGGGATGGACCTATGGCTCTAGCTGTTTATGTAGGTAGGATGGCCTTGTTGGGCATAGGTGGAGAGGAGATCCTTGGCCCCATGAAGCCTGGACATCCAGTGTGGATGGAATTTGAGAATGGGGTGATGGGAGTGGGGGTGTGTGAGTTGGGGCACATCTTCATAGAAGCAGGAGTAGTGGGGCTAAGATAGGGGGTTTCTGGGCTGGTGAAAATGGGGTAAGGCTATAACATCTGAAATGTAAATGAAATATGCAATAAAAAATAAAATAAAATAAAAAACAAACAAACAAACAAAACAAACAAACAAACAAACAAAAAGAGGCTGCTAGATAGATTCACAACTGTTGAAATGCAGAGAATTTGTAGCCAAAGGATCCATGCTACCAATTGGTATATCTGTAACAAAACCATTATAATGTTAATTGTCTGTATATGCTTTCAAGTCTGACCATTTAGTATTGGATAACAAACTGATGTGGTTTTTCTTGTGTACTAAAATAGTTGTATTTATATATTTAGAAATATGCATCTTCAATTAAAGAAAGGAAGACTATATATTTAAATGAGAAAAGAGAGACTATACTGGAAGTTTTGGAGGGAATTAAGAGAAGGGATAAATGATATAATTGCACAATAATCTAAAAAGTATTTAAAACATACCTTAAGGCTATGGGAACACCAAGGCTAAATTAGGGTGTGTGTAAAGATTGTACACACCTGAATATCAGGATGATTGTTGGGAAAGACTGTATTCTCTATGGGAGATTGATGTTGGACAAGACCTACAAATACCACAGCAGTTGACATCCCAGCATGGATGGAGATGAAGTCTCTATTCTTATATAAAACAACACATTGTCAAAGGATGGTGAGGGGGAAGGAACCGGATTTTTTCAGGAACAAGACCTCAGTCCTAAGAGACCAGCCTTAAACACTTACAAATAAGGACAACACTAATTAGACTCAGTACATTAAACTACATGTAAGTATGATAATTGAAGATTAATAATGCCCACACTAATACTGGCATATTACTTACATCTATATACACAGAGATGTAGGTTTTGAGTGAAGAGCTATTTTTTTCCATGAGTTTAATTCTCACATAACAGTGGAAAAATATACAGGAAAATATTAAAGATGATTCACCTTTCTCTGTATGATCTGTCAGAAGAAAGCAAACAAAATTTCTACCATCACATACTCTTGCAAATAAATCATTCATTGTATGTAATCTTGTTTCCACATATATTCTCCACTCCCTAACTAAATTTGACATCCTCTGTATGTCCACATCACTTGCATTCCCAGGTGACACTAACTTAAAATTTGAGTACATTTTACTAGTCACTGCTATTAATGTCTTTATTTTATTAACTGAAAAATGTTATATTGAAATAGGCACAAATGCAATGGTTTCTGGTTTATACTACATGCTAAGTTTCTCATTTTATAGCATGTTCATATTACTCTGTTATATAATTAATATTATCATCACTTAGTGTAGGTAGCTTGGAATTAAGCTTATTATAGAAGGAAGGATGGTGGAAAATATGGAGCTATCATTTGTCATTATTAGAGCTTATACTTTTAATCATTATTAATTTAATTCTTATATGGACTATAGGCACATGATTTTTAGAACCATCATAATTATTTTTTAATTTAATTGTAACTTATCATTCACAAAGTCATGAAGTCACTTTCAATTTGCATTTGCTTAAGAGACTATATTCATGACTAGCTTTTTAAGAACTAAAATGTTTATGTATTCATATTAAAATATAATATTTAAGTAAATTTTTATTCTTTCACATATTGCTGTAATCTGAAACTTCAACTTGTTTCTGGTGTTTAGTGCTGGTATATTATTAAAAAAATATTTCAGTGTCTGCGACCTTATAAATATTTCACTCTGAATCACAGGTGGGAACATGGTTTCTTTGGATGAGAATTTATCTTGGAGGCATCTTCAGTTTACTTTCAACATGTTCACAGCCCCCGAAGGGAAGGGTTTGAGTGTCTTTTCAAAGAGCATCACAAGTTTTCACTTAGATATTATTGTGTCAATTTCTATTCACAACTTGTCTACTTCAATGATTTCATGCAAAAATCTCCCAGGACTTGATTTTGTGATCTGTACGTACTTATGATGATTCAAACAAATATTTTAAGGAAAAAATATTGACTATTATGAGCATCTCAAAGAAAGTCATTGCTGCTCAGTTACTCTTACAGGTGATTTGGGAAGTGTTGTTTCTTAATAGTTGAACGTTTAGACTTCAAAATATATGTGAAATTATATTGGAACATTTAAAAAGAGCAGTGTGTATTAGTAAAAATGAGAATTCATTTCTACAACAGAATCTAACAGTGTGTGGTCCAGGATGTCTGAATGATGCTTAAATTGTTTTCTGGGTATCTGTGAGTCAAGAATAATGAAGTTCCACTGTGTTGAGATTTCCACAAATCCTCTGAAAGTAACGATAGAAATCATTGCCAGTGTCCTGTCACAAATGAAAGAATACTCAATGCTATTAGACAGAAGCCACATTCTTCCCTGTCACTCACTTGAACAAGTTAAAAATTTTTCATTATATCTTAATATTTTAATATTTCTTGTTATTCTGAAGACAAACTAGACGTATTTTCTCTTCCTTCCTTTCCTTGCTCCCTCTGCCCATCTCTCTCTTCCCCCCTCTCTTCCTCTCTCTCTCTCTCTCTCTCTCTCTCTCTCTCTCTCTCTCTCTCTCACTTATGAGGGTGTATTTATAAGTTTGTAAATGCCAAGGAAGTTAACCTTAAGATGTGTGAAAATGTTGGGGCTGTCTACAGTGCTGCATGGGCTAGTTGAGGTTGCCAAATGCCTCTATGAATGCATCCATCTATGCCTTTTCAATGCTTTGATTGCTAGAGTGTATAACACCATTTCTCAGCTATTGTATGTAGGCTCTAAAGGATAACAACTTCTGTAAGGTAAGCACTATAAGTCATCTTATAGTAAGTAAGTCATCTCTCCAGAAACAAGACGTGCTCCTAGAGCTCCTATTGTAAAGACTCAAGTTTCTGCTAGTAAAGTTCATATGTATGATCATTTTTTTTGTTTTTATAAGAGGGAGCTTGTTTTAAAATAAAATGTAAACAGGTTTATAAGCAAAAATAAGACTAAAATAAAACAGGTGTTATAAGTTATGATTATAAAAGATATATCTAATTACATTTAAAAGTTATAAGAATAGATAAAAGGCATTTAAGGAATTAAATGTGCTGAGAAAAGATGCAATATTATACTGGATAATTTCGTTTCAATGAATTTATTCACCTCATTAAAATCAGTCACCGTCAATTATAAAGACTTTAAATATGTATATATTGTACAAGAAATCCTTATCAGACACTACATTTAAATGATAAATAAAAGGTACCATGAGGATTTTTTTTCGTTAAATATTAGATTTATTTGTTTTTCCTATGTGTATGATTATTTTGCTTTAATGTGTATGCTGTAGTATGTGTTGGATCACTTGAAATTGGAGTCAAAATCTTCTGACACAACATGTGTTGAAGACCAAACCCAGGTCTCCTGAAAGTGTAGCAATTGCTTTTAAATCACGAGTCATCTTTTCAGCTCCTGAATGTTCAATGTTATATTTTAATGTTAAATTTAAACATGGATACTCTGGTTATTATATTATTCAGAAATATAGTTAATTTATATGCTATCTACTGATATAAGCATTAAGTTTAAAACAAGACATATGTTATATAGAAGGCAACATCACTCCTCATCTATCACCTACAAAAATATGAAAAAGTATTAATTTCAATGGGTTTGTTTCTAGTGAGAGAACCATGTTAGTTTCAACAAAGAAGAAAACCAAATATGTATTCTTAATTGCATTGTTAACACAATATAAGGCAATATCATGAAGATACTAAGTAAGCTGTTTATAATGAAAAATGTAATCACTTTATTCAAACAATTCAACAAGGCACTGATGTCATTTTTTTCCTAAGTCTTTGGTAAAATTCACTGACGTCACATTTTATAAATATTGAAGAAAAAGTCATCTGAATGGCTTGAAAATATTGGTGGGTTCTCACAACAGGTAATCATTGTTCTTGCTATATATATATAATGGTTATTTTAATATGGCTAGGAAAATCAAATGAAATTAATTAAATTGACTACTTGACTCATATGGACAAAACTGAAATTTCTTTTCTAAATCAAACTTTAGGTAAGAATGTAGACTCACTCAATATTTCACCAATGTTCACCATTCATTGCTGCCTTTTAGTTTTTAGAGCAAAAAAGTCAAAAGAATAAAGGAGGGCAAAATTACACTGGTTCTGGGAAACAGCACTAGCAGATTCCCCTCCAGGTTTTATGAGCTAACCAGCCATGGGTAATTGGGCAGTTATACAGTACGAGGCATTAATACTCTACTGCTGATAATGCTTTCAGTAAAATTAGACAGCTGTTGGCTACCAACTTTTAGAATACATTGTAGTTTCAGTCATTTTAGTGTGTAGGTGATTCTCCTGCTCTTGGCAGACATTACTTGCCTATAGCACGTCATCTACTGGTAAGGTCTTATGATACTTATTCTATCCATATTGGCATGTCAATTAGACTATCCTTTTTAAGTCTTGTTCTGGAAACCAAATTGTTCAGATTTCATGGAGGTACCTCCCTTGTCATATAAAGATGACACTGTTTCACAGTCGATCACCTTGTCTTCTGGCTCCCCCCCCCCATAATATTTTGTCTCCCCTACAGTAACTACTGATTGCTTTAATCACTTGGCAACAAGCTCAGTTCCTTCCAGTCTGTTGGAGGTTATCTTTAGAGAGTATCCTTCCAGGTAAATTCCAGTTCAATTACAAGCTAAAATTTACAAATGCTTACATATATATAATGGTGAGAAAGCATAAAATAAAATTCACTGTGTCTTTTAAGAAATTTCTTAGTGATATTTACCCCACTGGATTTCTTTTCTCTATGTGTTTCTCTCCTGATAAATTTCCTCCTATTCCAGTTTTCCAATCCCTGCCCCTTTATAGCACATATCTCCTGCTCTTCACCACTCTACAGCTTCATTACAATGGTTCTTAATTTACTATGCTCATATCTGCAGTTACTTCAGGTCAAATCTAAAACTTCAGATCTGGGCTCTACAAATATATAAGAATGGGTGGAATATCTCTTTCTGATTCCATGTCACCTTACTCAGTATAATATTTTCTACTTCCTGCTATTTACCTGACCTTCATTATTTCATTTTTCATTAGAGCAGAATATTGTTACATATATGTACCTCACTTTCAGTAACCATTTGTCAGCTGAAGAAGAAAATTTTGGTTCCTTCCATTCCCTAGCTATTGAGAATAGAGCAGCAATGATCACAACTAGGTAAGTATCTAAAGAATAGATGGCAAGTCTCTGGACATATACCAAAAAATAGTAAAGCTGGTTCATAACCTAAAAATTTTTTTTGATTATAGTCTCTTTTTTGAGTTTTTTTTTAAATTGGGTATTTTATTTATTTACAATACAGACGTCATCCCCTTCACCCATTTCTCCTCCCTAGAACTCCCTATCCTATATCCCCTCTTTCTTAATGCTTTTATACCCTTTTGATTACATGCATGTATTAAGGTAAGTTCTAAATTGAGGGTCTAGCAATACAATAGATGCAAATAGTCAAGGAATAAGCAATACAAAAAATACAAATAGTCAAAGAAAGAGCAAGGCATTAAACTTAGTTATGTAAACACTCCCATGATCACTATTTATAAAGGCTTATCAGGATGACCAAAGTATCTGAGCCTACTTCCCTATACTAGCCCAAGGTCATTTTCATGTCCAAAGACATGTTCTAGCCTAAATTTTAGACTCCTTCTGAAATTACTTCTTTATTCTAGCCTAATATTTAGATTCCTGCCTGAGATTACTTTTTTGTTGCAGCCTACGATTTAGATTCCTACCTGGAATTACTTCTTTGTTTTAATCTAATGTCAGATTTCTGCTTGAAGCCTACTTCCTTGTCCTGGCCAATGTTATATTCCTGCCAAGCAGCTTGTGTCCCTGCCCTGGCCCATATCAGCTTCTTGCCAAGCAGCCCCAAAAGCAAAGCCACCTCTCCCCATTTTTCATTTAGTTTACAAGACTGTGCCTGTCTTAGGTTGTTCTGACAGGATTGTCTTCCTTACCATTTTCAGGTTTAAGCCATGTATATTGGCTGCCAATAACATGATGAGCAGGAATAAAAGTATTCCCAGGACAAGAAGGGCTAGCCTGATCAAGCTATATATGCCATTAGTGAGGTTTGATCAAAATGGAAATAATGAGCTCAGGCCATGGATAATTTTGTCGGCACTATCTGTAGTATCAAATGTCAACAGAGCAGCATTCTTTAAATTCATAATCTCACTATGCAAAGTTAACACACCCAGAGAGTTGTTAGGATTATGCCAAATATCCTACAGGTGTCTTTAAACCTTTTTCTATTTATAGTGACAATCATTGTGAATTTCAAAAGTAACACTACTCCAATGATATTTTTCATGTCACTTGGTATGGCTCCTAACTCTTGATCTCTGAACCTCCTTCAGACAATTTGAATGGGTTACAGAGCATCATTCATTGTTCCAGATACCTATATAAGTTCTTTTGTATACTTAATACATTAGTAACATTTTTTTGCTAGATGGTTAGCAAAAATAGTTGTCTTAACTCCTTGTGTCAATGCTATTGCAGAAGTAGTGGTACTAGCAATTAATGGAGTTAAAGATGTTATACCAGCAATAATCAAGCCTGCTATGCTCTTGCTTGTGCTTAAAGCCTAGCTCATTTCTTTCAGCACTTTCAAGCAATTTTCAGAGAATTAAGGTTCTCTAATACTCAGGGCAGTGAGATAAAAGCTGATTGATAACCCCCCATAACAGACATGCCAGGTTTCAATACACTAACATAATTGAAAATTATACAGTCAATGCAACTTACAATAAGTGCTGTAAAAGAGACAAAACCAATATTAGCTTGACAAATAAAAGAGCCTTAAAACATGTACTAACCCTTGTTTGAAATCCAGATCGTGTCCCAGCATAATCTCTTGCTATCCTAACATCAGCTAGCTTCCAAATATGTCTTTGACAAAGTCCAAATCCAGTCTTCCAAAAGACTGCTTTTCCCATATTGTATTGATTTCTAGACAAGGACATGATTGAGTCCTAATACCTTTAAGAAGAATACAAGAGACGTAATTTCTCTTTTCGATCTCCTATCCCACAAGGTCTAAAAACTTGAGTCAAGGCAGTTTGTCCCATCTGGGATATAGTCAAGCAAAAGTGGGTCAGGAACAAACATCCAATACAGCTCCCCAGTCACCCTTGTGAGGGCACTCAGCAAACTCACAGATCTGCATCATTCTTTGTCTCAGCAACAGTATGTCTCACCAATCTTTTTAGAAGTTCCAGGGGCCTCTTCTATAATACCTTGTCCTTGAGGATTATATGAAATCTCCATAGTAAATTGTTGACAAAAAGGCTTTAGTGCTCAACTGCAATGGCCAGACTTATTATCTGTTTCTTTTTTATTGAATATTTTATTTATTTACCTTTCAATGTTATCTCCTCTCCCATTCCCCTCCAAAATCCCTTATCCCATCTGTTTCCTCCTATTTCTATGAGGGTGTGCCCCTACCACCCTCCCATTCCTGCCTCCCTGCTCTCAAATTCTCCAACACTAGAAAATCCAAGCTTTCAGGTACCAAGGACCTCCAATTCCACTGATTCCTGACAAGGCCACCATCTACTACCTATACAGGTGAAGACATGAGTCCCTCCCTTTGTGTTCTCAGGCTGGAGGTTTAGACTCTGGGAGCTCTGGTTGAGTATCTTGATACTTCATCTAAAAAAAAAACCAAGGCACCCACACTTTGATCTTCTTTCTTTTTGAGTTTCATGTGGTCTATGCATTGTATCTTAGGTATTGTGAAAGTATACAAAGAACTGAAGATATTAGACTCTAGACAATCAAATAACCCTATTAAAACTGGGGTAGAGAGTTAAACAAATAATTTTCAACTGAGGAAATTTGAATGGTTGAGAAGCACCTAAAGAAGTGTTCAGCATCCTTAGTCATCAGGGAAATGCAACTCAAAACTACCTTGAGATTCCACCGAACACCAGTCAGAATGGCTAAGATCAAAAACACAGGTGACAGCAGATGTTGGCTAGGATGGGGAGAAAGAGGAACACTTCTCCATTGTTGGTGGGATTGTATGCTGGTACAAGTACTATGGGAAGCAGTGTGACAGTACCTCAGAAAATTGAACATAGTCTTGCCTAAGGACCTAGCTATACCACTCCTGGGCATATACCCAAAAGATGTTTCAACATACAACAGGGACACATGCTCCACTATGTCCATAGCAGCCTTATTTATGATCGCCAGAAGTTGGAAAGAACCCAGATGTCCTTTGATAGAGGAATGGATACCGAAAATGTGTTACATTTAAACAGTGGGAAACTACTCAGCTATTAAAAACAATGAGTTCATGAAATTCTTAGGAAAATAGATGGAAATGGAAAATATCATCCTGAGTGTAACCCAATCACAAAAGAACACACATGGTATGCACTCATTGATAAGTGGATATTAGCCCAAAAGCTCACAATACCTAAGATAGACTTTTTATTTATTTATTTATTTATTTATTTATTTATTTATTTGAGGATTCTTTACACTGATTTCCACTAGGGGCACAACAGCTTTCAATCCTTCCAGTAGAAAATGAAGATTCCCTTTCAATACAATTACATGTATGTCCAAAGCCCTAGTATGATGGTGCATGTCTCTATTCCCAGTGCTTGATCACTTGGAAAGGTGGTCTCTGGTTATATTCTAACCTGTAGATCAGCCTGGGCATTGAGTCTCAAAGTTATCCATTTGCATATTCTTAATGCATACATCTTTATCTGTAATGCCAAATTACATGTTGACTTAAAATAACTATTTTTAAAAATGCCTTTGAACCAGTAGCTGATACAGTGCATGTAATTAAAAACAAACAAACAATCAAAGAAAATAAGGTTACCAACTTCTCATCATTGCAGTCATAAAATTAACCACAATACTTTGGCTCAAAAAAGTTAATTACATAAAAGTAGTTGATTTAACAAATTAACACATACAAACACATATTAGAGAGAGGAGGTCTAGTGATATATGCAAATCAATAGACTATTAAATCATAGCACAATTAAAAAATTGTTACATAAAGGTCTGAACCCTTAATGGTTTAACATTTTTTTAAAATTAGGTATTATATTTATTTACATTTCAAATATTATCCCTTTTCCAGATCTTTCCTTTGGAAACCCTCTATCCCATCCCTCCTCCACCTGCCTCTATGTGGGTGCTCTCCCACCAACTCACTCACTCCTGCCTTCCCTCCCTGGGGCATCTAACCCTCACAGAACCAAAGGCTACTTGTTCCACTGATGTCCAACAAGGCCATCCTTTGCCA
Source organism: Arvicanthis niloticus (assembly GCF_011762505.2). Lineage (NCBI taxonomy): Eukaryota > Metazoa > Chordata > Mammalia > Rodentia > Muridae > Arvicanthis > Arvicanthis niloticus. The sequence goes on from NC_047673.1 coordinate 42,105,869, forward strand.
CATATGTGGCCAGAGCCATGGGTCCTTTCATGTGTACTCTTCAGTTGGTAGTCCAGTCCCCGGTAGCTCTAGATGGTCTGGTCTGTAGACACTGTTGCTTCTCCCACGGGGATGCAAACCCTTTCAGCTGACTGCTCTACAGGATTTTTTTTTTAATAAAGTACTCTATAGACTTACTGAGACTACAGTTGCTAATGTGAAAGTCTTGTGAATAAGTCTCTCTCTCTCTCTGTCTCTCTCTCTGTCGCTCTCTCTCTCTCTCTGTCTCTCTCTCTCTCTCTCTCTCTCTCTCTATATATATATATATATATATATATAATATATATATAATATATATATTATATATAATGTATCATATACATGTGTCATATATAAAAATGTATATATATATACATATATGTATGTATATATATATATATATATATATATAAATGTGACACATTTTCTGGTTGGACTTCAAGGTTCTAATTTAAATAATTTTAGTAGGCTAGGAAAAGGCATTTTTCCAAGGAAGTTTTCATCTGTAATCTTGAAATATGTTTCTTTTTACCGGCCTCAGTTTACATTTAAAGAAAAAAAGACTATGCTATGGTTAAAAGAAAAAAAGATAGAATCACACATTGCTAGGATTCTCAACAGTCCTTCAGACAAAGGTCTGAATACTTCATTGTTCAATTAATTACTAAAAGTTGATAAGATTATTATGTTATATTATTTATTGTTCATCATGAGAGAGAGAACAATAAGTCCAATAAGAAAGTACCATGAAAATATTTATTTCAAGAAGAAAATAATTGGAGAATGCAGAGAAAAAAAATAAAAATAGCACAGTTGTCTTCACTGCCTGAACTGGTATGCCCTGCATCTTTAGGTCAACATTGAGTTAAAGACATACCACTAATTAATAGGTTTGAACAAGTAGCACTGTATATACTTATGTTGTGCTATTTGTCTGAAAAGAAGGTCATTTTAGAGTTTCTAATGTATATCTTAGAAAGCCTAATAGTTGTGAAACTGGCAGTAAAAAGAAAAAAGAAATCTAAACATCAAATAACTGCTTTTCTAAATGAGAAAACATTTTGACTACTCCAACATAAACAACTTACCATGAGCCATGATATGCCTGACTTGCTACAGGAGAAGAGAGGAGCATTATATTCAGAAAAGAATCCATATAATAGTCTCAAAAGGGTTTTCTTCAATACTAACATATCTTCATTACTTTAGCAAGATTATCCCCATGACAAAGAGTTCTTGTGTTCTGTCATGAGAAAACAACTACTTTCTAAACAATTCAATAGAAAGGTGAACTGAAGAGTGGAAGGAGGCACTGAAGGATTTACAATCCCTGTAAGAGCATTTTCTACATCATACTATAGTGCATCTCCATGTCCCCAGAATCTTACTTAGTATTACTTAGTATCAGATAATATGCAAACATTTTCTGACCATGAGAAAAGCCTGAGTCATCTATGCACATGCTTGTGCAACACTGTCCAGATTCTGTTTCCAAATGTAAATTGAATTGCATCTCTAGTAATTATAATCAGTTGAGAGAATACATTCTTTATCACAATTATCATTTCTATAAAAATAAATGTCATAGATTATTTAAAATTTATTATCTAGGCCAGGAGAAGATTTCATTAGTAATGTACTTGCTACAAAACATTTCATTCTGACTGCAGATCCCTGACACCTGTGTGGAAAGTTGGACATGTTGTGAGAGGTCCCAAACCAGAGTATTTGGTTGCTAGTTAGACCAGTCAACTTAGAGACCTAGTGACTGGTTTGGGACCTCTCACACCATGTCCAACTTTTCACACAGGTGTCAGGGATCTGAAGTCAGAATTAAATCAAGAAATAAGATTTATAAAATTGATAACCACAGAGGAAGACAACTAATATAACACTCTAGCTCCAAGTCTTGCACATACATGTACATGCTTACTAGAACATACAAGTGAAAATACACACACCAAACTGTATACACCACACACACAGTATAAATTTATACACACAGTATAAATTTCTTAGGAATCACTTACTAATATATTGTATATATATAATCTTCCTGTATTATTCTTTATTTAGACCTTGAAAGTGATGATATTGTCATTCTAAGTTTGGGTTAAGGATACCTATTATCTAAATATGTATCTATCATCATCTATATAAATATTTATTATCTACCTATATATTATCTATATTTCTATCAAAGTCTCTATTAGATATACCTAATTATCTGCATACCTATCATCCACCACTTACCTGATTTTGGATTGAGATAAGGTGGCCATAGATCTAGTTGTTAGAATGTAAGGGGCTGAGAAAACTTAATGAATGTATTCATGCCTTTTGTGCTTCTGATAACCAATATTAAATACGTTACCTGATGTACATGCCTCTGTTTACCTATGAAACCATGGGTACTATAATCTTCTTTATGCCATTCACAAGCACAACAGGGTAGTGTTGCTTACAAGAAATATATATTATCATAACTCATAGTCTTTTAGCCCTCTAAGAAGGGAAATTAGTTTTCAAAGCTATATCAATTAATTAGTTTGGGAATATTTGACAGACAAGGACAATTTGTTCTGTATTATGTTGTGGAGTTGAAAAACTCCAACTGGTATGAGGATAAAGTACTTAGGAAGATGGAGAAAAACAAACAAACAAAAAAACCAGAGGTGCTAATTTGGTGATTCTATATCAACTGCTGGTGAAGAAACAGTTTCTTCAAAGAAAGAAGACCAACCTGGACAAATCTTTCCATTTGAAAGTGCTAATTCTTAAAACCTGTGCTATGTTACTGCCATACTCACAAAGCCACCTTAATTCTTCAGAGGACTAACAGTGAATATTTAACTTTGATAGTGACAATTACCTCTTCAAATTTTTAGTTAAGGTGACACTATTAGTATTTACCTGGAAGGAAAACAGTTTCTATTTGGTCCGTCATTTTGCAATGACCCACAGAAGTGTCTCAGTAGATAAAGTACTTGCTCTCAATCAGGGGCATCTGAGTTGGAATCGGAACCCAGGTAAATGTTAAGGACAGTGGCACATGCCAGTAACATTAATTATGGGGAGGAGACAGGTATATTCAAGGGCACACTGTCCATCTGATCTCTCAGAATATGTGAGTTTTAGGTTCAGGAAATGTCTATAGGAAATAAGGTAAAAGGTGTTTGGAATGATATGCAAATATGAATCATTGCCCTTCAGACTCTCCTGCACACAGAGATGCACAGTCGCACACACATGCACACACAATGCACAGAATAAAAGTTTACCTGTTATGATAATACTTGTAGGTACACTTATAAAATTAGATTTAAATGTCAGGCAAGTAGTTTGAAGTATTATTGAATAAACTGGATGGGAAAAATACATATCACCTAAGAGATTATTCGACACTTTGCACAATGGCTCACAGAGGGTTTGGCTGTTGTAATTCAAAATGAGCTCACAGCCATTTACTAGCATTCTCAATAATGTTAATGTCTGTGTATTTTGTTTATTTAGTGTATAATTACTTTGAAATACTGTGACAGTAAATCCACCAGAAGAAGTCTAGGAAAAGAATTTGCAGTATTTTCTCATGATGTTTGATGAAATTCTTAAACAGATTTGATGTCCTAGGAGTCACCGATTCCAACAAAAATCTAAAGAGCTGTTTAACTGAGGAATCTTCCCACAGAGAACACTTAATCTCCTGCTCCCTTTTAAAGGCCATGAAAGCCCTTTAATGGGTGTCTTATGTGTATCAATGGGGTGACCTCAGAATACTTCAGAGGACATGGTTTAGAATAAGTGGTCTACATGTAAGAAATCTATACGTACACACACACACACACACATGCACACACACACACAAACACATATGTATATACGTATACATACACACACACACATACACACACACACACACAGACAATGTAATCGTGAAATTTAAATTTTGACATCCAAAATTGAGGGATTTTTGCTGCCACTAAATCCCAATGTGTCAACTAATCAAGAAGGGAGATTATAAATACCACCATCTGTGTGACCCAGCACACAGAGTGCAGAACAATGGGCAGATGTGCTTAGAAACTGAAGCCAAACTACATTAACAATCAGGGTTAATTTTATATAGTTTTCAAAAATTGTTCAGAGACATATGACACCAGATTCATTTCTAAATTTAGAACAACTTTACACCCAATTTAATATCAGTCTGTTGGTTCAAGATTTATGTTCTAGTTAGTCCACAAAAAACATAATTTTAGCACAGATTCTTTTCTAGAAACACAATGAGTAAGAGTAGTGTTAAATAATATTTTAAGATTTTATTTTTAGAATTTATTTATCATTTAGAAAGTAGAGGAAATAGAAATTTTTCTAAAGGAGACAACCTTCATTATATCTTTCAGGAAAACATTGGCTTTTTTTATTCAATGTATACAGTAGAGTGTAATGTATATTTACTTAATGAATATTTCTAAATTATCACATTTTATTTTCACCATTGTTGAACCAACTCCAAGGTTAAAATCACAGTAACATGCTTGGGTAAACATGACCTGAATAATGACAACATCAGTTAACATGCCAAGATTCAGGGAACATTGCAAAACAATGTGCAGAAATATTATAAGAACAAAGGCACTATGACATATGCTGTAAGATGTCACTGTCTCTATATGACAGAGGATTTATAACAATAATATCTCTAAAATATCACCACCAAAGCAAGGCTTAAAGAGTAACACCTTCAGTTGACTTGCCAATGTAAATGGACACATTTCACTAGCTCCTAACTTTTGATGAAGAGCTATATATAATCACTACATGTTGAAATAGAATCTGTTTTCTCCAGGGATGAGCCACAGGATAGAATACCCAAATGATTCTGGTCACTGGTATCACAAGTACACATGAGACTAGACTGAGATTATTAAAACAATTAACATTATTTTTACGGAGTAACTAGAATGTAATTGAACCACCAGACTGTCATAAAAAGGTGTAATATTATATATATATATATATATATATATATATATATATATATATATATATTAACAATAAAAAGTCATAACTTTGAGAGAATATGGAGGAAACTCTAGTTATATATGTAGCAGAGGATGGCCTTATCTGGCATTAATGGGAGGGGAGGCCCTTGGTCCTGTGGAGGCTCAAGGACCGAGCGTAGGGGAATGCAAGGGCAGTGAGGCAGGAGTGGGAGAGTGGGTGAAGAAAAACCCTCATAGACGCAGGGGCAAGGGAGATGAGATAGGAGGTCTGGGGAAGGGAATTCAGAAAAAAGGATAACATTTGAAAAGGAAATAAATATAATAACCAATTAAAAATCAAGAGCTGAAGCAGGGAAGGGTGAAAAATGTGTAAATGTGGTACACATGTATAAAATTCTCTGAAAAATAAAATATTCAAAAAAAGGAGTAAAACAATCAAATGAAATTTGTAAACACAAAACATGAACCTTGTATATTATCCATTCTTTTTGGTAGTATTTTGGAAAGAGTTATAGATTCATTAGACAAAATTATAATAGCTTCTATAATCAAATAAGTTAGTATAACCAAAGAATTCAAAAAGGCAAATCCTCCATACTATTTATTTGTATATAACAGTTGACAAAATGCTCTCCTTCAGTTTTTAAAATATTCACTTCCTATATTTGTCTGATCAGTTAATTTTTATTTATCCATCCAATAAAAATACTGAGTGAATATGCATTATCTTTCATACATGTCCTCTGCAAATTTAACATAAATGTGAACAAAGCAACAGCATTTCTTTTCAATAGAGCTAATATTTTAATAAGATGAAATGGGAAATAGAAATCCTGAGTGCATATTAAGTGTCCAAAAATAATGTTTGTCATAGAAAAACAGACTATAGTATAAAGATGGATAGTCATCTCTAAGAGAGAGAGTGATGATCACTCTACCACCTCCCCTTCTTACCAATAGTTGACTTTTCCTAGTGATGACAATGCATCACTTAATGGAGTGCATTCATTGAACTTTTCCAGGCCACCTTTTATTTCTAATGATGTTTTCATGGCTTTCACCTCATTGCTCCAGTACCTTCCTCCAAGACATGACTGGATAGTTTAATTCATGTGTAACCACTGAACCCAAATTTACTGAATCACTTATATTTTTATAGTAAAGATGGAAAATTTTAGACAAAATAATAGTGTTGGAGGTATGTCTTAAGGTAAGTACACCTGTGTAACATGGACAATTTCTTCCTTCAATTCAGTTCCCAAGCACTAAAGAATACAAAGCAAAAGGTAAAAATGATGAACTAGTGAGACCACTCAGCATGGAAAGGTATTTCATACCAAGCTTGAGGGAGTGAATGAGTTCCCTGGGACACACAATGTAGGAGAAAACAGGCACCTCTGACTAGCACAAGTGTTGAGTCATACCTGACCATGAGTGTTCAGAAACACAAACAGCCACATGACCCCACCACACACACACACACACACACACACACACACACACAAACAAGTAAATAAAAAAAGTAAGCAAGATTCATACTCAGTCAGAAAAGTTAATGTATTAGAAAGTATTTAGGTACATCAGTAAAAATATAATATTATTAGAGAAACCACTCCAGGTCTAAAGCATAAAGATGCTACCCAATGCAATAACTCAGATTTAGTCTGATCTCAGTATTGTCACTGAAAAGACAAGTTTCAACAGACACTCTACATATGCTTGAAAATTGATTCAGATACAAAACAATTACCATGACATCTTAGTTAAAATAAATAAAAATTATATACAATATGTCTCTCGCAATGCTTTGTCATGTTTAATCAATCTTAAAAGTTTAAAACATTGCATGTGCTAAATACCTATACTTATCTGCTAATGAAAGTTATGTTTCTTCATATAAGAAAATCTATAGAATAATTGCAACAGTTAATCTTCTCATTCACTTGTAAATCAGCATTAGGTTCAATTTTGTTTTATTTTTTCTTTTACCTATATGAAAATCATGAAACTAAATAGAGAACATAGGATAACTCAACAATTAAAAATAAATAATATAATTATAATAATTATAAAACATAATAATTAAAATTGCCATGAAATTTTTAAGAGGAAACGTAGATGTTCATTACACAAAAGCAATTCAATAAAAGATTTTATCATGAAAACAGTGCTCAACAGGATACAATTCATGGCTGGTACTATAAACCTAGTGAAGTCTAATAGATAGAGAAGCTCTACACCCTGGGAACAGAGACTGTTGTTTTGCTACATAGTTATATCATCAAACTGCTTTCAAGATATTTATGTTTTAACCTCTAGATTTGCATAGCTGTTAATGTTGGTCAGTGAAGCTTATTTTTGTAGTAGATAGTGAGTAAAGCAAAGAGTTGTAAATAATCATTAAACTAGCTGAGAAGAATAAACTATGGCAGCTTCATGGTAAATGGTTTATCTATACCAATCTATAAAGCTCAAAGCTTCAGGGATCAAAGATAAAGGAGTAAAACTAATTAGAACCAGAGGATGGTCAGGACTCTTAGGAGATATTGTCTTCTGGCCATGAGTCACTGTAATGCTACTGTGGTTACTTGCATGTGTCATAGAAAAAAATCAAGGTAGTAAAACAGTTCAACAGGGAAAAAGGCAGGAGCTTCCAAGGAACCACCTTCACCTGTAGAAACATTGGCACATGATGCCTGCTCCAGAAGAAAGTGTCACTTTTCTTTGGAGGTGTGGCCACAGGCAAGTAGGTCATGACTTACATCAGTGGATGGCTCCACATCTGTGCACAAATGGGCAGCCTTAATGGAACTCAGTAAAGGAAGAAAAAAAAAAAGTACCTGAAGTTCAGGGAAAGATACGTTGAGAGTGTATATGGTGTGTGAACAGGGCAAGAGTAGCCTTGCTTCAGATCCAACATATAAAACTTTACATTAATACATTAACCCCCTTTTACTATCACAATGGCTGTTGCTTGTCAGATATGAAGTTTATTTAAAATGATTTCTTTCTATTTCTAGCTTAACATAAAATCATTTTTCTTCATGAAAATGTGCTGGATATGTCAGGTGTTTTATCTTTATTTGTTGGTATATATACATTGTTTTGTCCTTTGTTCTGTTAATGATATACTTATCACATTAATTGATTTTTGTGTGTTGAATTATCTTTGCTTCTCAAGAATATATAACTCATCCAGTCACAGACTATGATAATTTTATTAGGATGTTGAATGCAATTTACTATTATTTACTTGAGGACTATTGAATCTGTGATTCCCAAGATTATTGGTCATTGGTTTTAAAATATTCTTGTCTGCTCCAAGGTTGAGGAATGTTTCTCTTATGAAATAAATTTAAAGAAAATTTTACTCTTTAAATTTTTGGCAGGGTGTATGAAGGGAAGACATTTATTGTTTTTTTTTTTTTTTTTAATATTTATAGAAAGCACTAAAAAGACAAAATATTCTGATTTTATTTTTTTCTTGTTTTGTGAGAGTTTTTACTGCTGGCTCAATTTCTTACCAGATACAGGTTTGTTCATAGTTTTCTGTTGTTAGCTAATTTAATCTGGGCAAGTCACACTGAAATGAAAGAATTCCTTGCAACATATTGATGAAACTTCCATCGCAAACTGCTTGCTAGTCAATATTGTGATGCACTGCAAGTAACTACTGTGTAGCTTGTGTTTTAAAGATATAATATTTACAATCAAACCTACAGGACACAAAAAAATTCATAAAAATATGTATGTTAACCTAGTTTGATATTAACTAATCACCAATTATTTACATATGAAAAGTCTCATTAAACAGAACTTATTCTAGAAATTTTACAATTTAACTAAAGCCCCATGAGACTTTTCTTTCAAAGTTCTAACTTCTCAATATAATAATAGGATGAAATGGAATCTGAACTTTTAAAAGAAGTTTCAGGAAGAGCCAAAGATTTTTGTATAAAACAACACAACCAACACAGCCTCAAGGATGGGTTAGCAAACAATTTAAGAAAATTTTCTAAATGAATAATCTTAAAATTAATACATTTTAAAATATACACCTGAAATATTGTTTCATTGAATGTCTGTGTCCAAGGTTCATCCTTACCACATGTGCTTTGTTCTCTCATTTCTTTTGTTCTATACAACAAAGTTAAAAATGTAGGCAAGAGCAACACTTTTCCCCTATGCATTGATTAATAATATGGATTTTATTTCAGTCTTATAAGTTGAGAAATTAAAAACTTAAAAAGAAGTTCTGTGGTATTTATCCCATATTCCCAGTTTTCTGTTTTGATGGATATAGTGTCATTCTTTATTGATTAACAAGAAAGAGCCTTCCCAACAATTCAAGTTGTGCTTCTTAAATGTGCATTTAAATTTTTAATCTGATGTGTATCTTCAGTTACCATATAATGCTTAGGTTATCAGAATGACACTTATTTTTTTATTTTATAGTACAATAGAAGTGGCAGATGTACAGGTTAAATATACAACCATCCTAAAATACTGAATTTCAGATCGTAGCCAAGTGCTTAAGTGCTATTAACAGTGTTCATTTTAATGGATTGATCCATTATTGAACTAAAAAATAAACAAAGAAAGAAAGATGAAAAGAAATATAATGAGAGAGAGGAGAATGAGTGAGCTATTTTAATAATAGCATGAATGAATGACTAGGCACATTTGAAGACAAGCCTACTTTTTCCTTTGAAATGCATACGTTAATGTGATTATTATAATAACAGAATTTATTAAAGTCAGCAGAAAACAGATAAAAGAGTCAATAGAGGAATGAGTAAATTAATATTTTTAAATTATTGAAAAGGTTCCTTAAATTATTTTTTTATGTATGGAAAAATTGACATATTATTTTACTATATAAAATCATGGAAAACTTTCATATAAATAGGTTAATAAAAACAAGACATTTTAGGTATAGACATTATGGATGGCCTTTCATTTTCAAATATGCACATATCTTTTAAATTCATTATATTGTGAAAATATTTCTGTTAAAGAAACTGCATATTTCTTATCTAAATTATTTCTTAAAATTTTTGCATTGCAATATTACCCTTTATTAGAAAGGGTACATGAGCATTGGTTTTTCTCATAAAGTACCATGATATTTTGTACAGTTTTTATAAGGAAGTAGTTGCTATATAGTTCAAAACTTTGAACTGATGCCTTCAGTTTCATTTATGCTTCAGTAAGAAGAATCAAAGCAAAAGTTCCATTCCAGTGTAATATCCACAAGCAAACCTTCTCTTTGCTTAGAATTCTCTAATAATATTTGTATTCACTTTCTCTTCTCGGGATTTCTTCTTCTGTAAATCATTTGTCGACAAAGAATTACTTTATATTGCTCTTGTTATTCTTCCTTGAGGCAGAGTCTCTCTATAGCCCTGAATGGTCTGGAACATGCTATTAAGACTACACTTGTCTCCACTTCACAGAGATCTACATAGTAATAATGTTATGTGCCACCAAACCTAGCTAATAATTATTATTTTTAGTTATACTTTTTGAAACTATTTCTTACTCTATAAACCAAGCTGCTCTGCAAGTCATCATGTAATCACCCAATAGCTTTAACCTTACATTGATTCTTCTTCCAAAATAGCCCAAAATTATTGACATGAACAACTCCTCTTCATTAATTTTCTCATAACACAGTATTATAAATAAGACCAAGTACACATTATGATATGTGATGTCATAATGACAGAATACAATCAACTGAAAAATGCCAAGTATCAGTCAACACATAGAGATTAATAAATCATTAAAAATTTAGGTGAAATAGTATACTGCTCAAGCAATTTTGATAATCCCTAATGAAGTGGTTCTTACTCAAAGATGGGTCTTCAGTTAGAGACAGAATATAAGTAAGTAAAACTGAAATTAGAGTCTTAATGATAAAAGCTCATGCCAATGTTATAGTACATTTTACAATCAATCCACAGTGTTGTTGACATCATCTCTCCCATGGACTCTTGTCCTTTTTTCATTAATACATTATTTCTCCCCACATAGCTCATTGACATTTCTCAAAGATTTCTACCAGTAATACCTTTACTGTCTCCCTTTTTATTAGGATTATTTTTGACAAAGTTGCTTCAGGCTTTCATCATCAAACACAGTTTATTTAGCATTTTGCCACAGGTAAGAAAATACTTTTGAACAGATGATTTTTACATGTCAGGGAAATAAAAATGTCACTATTATGAAGTTATTTTATGCAAAACTTTCTATAAACTACTAAAAAGTTATTTTCAACAGTTTAGTATTAATTGAACTAATTTTATTACAAAATGTGACAATATATTAATCAGATAGATATTTTCGTATAATATAGAACATATAGATAAAAACATGATAGGATCATTGGAGCAGATAGGACACTGTAGAAGAAATCTTAAAATCACATGATTTTTTTACCAACTTAAGAATACATTAATTAATCAACTGATAGATTTTTGCATAACATCAAGTAAGCAAATTGGCAATATTTCTTGATTTGTAACAAATCAGAGCTCATCTCTTTTCTTGTAATTGTTAGAAAAAAACAAATAATAGACAGCCATTAAATTAGCAATAAACAACTCTTTTTTTCCCTCATGAATAGAAAGATACTGTTTTGTTAGGGTAAGCCCTTGTTCCTCTTGCCTGTACATTTTATATGCATTTTAAAAGACAAAGACCAACAGATTGCATTGGAATACAGAATCCATCCTTAGGCATCATCCAAGAAACATACCTTATCAACTAGGATAGATATCAAGGTAGAAGAATGGAAAAAATATTTCAAGCAATGGACCCAAGAAAGAAACCAGTATAGGCCTTTTAATATCTGACAAATTGGACTTCAAACCAAAACTATTAAGAAGGCATTGGGAAGGATACTACACACTCATTAAAGAAAAAATACACAAAGAAGATATTGATATTGCAATTCTAAACAGCTATGTACCAAACATAAAAGAATTTACATTCATAAAAGAAACACTACTTCCTTTTAATTCACCTATAGAGACTCAAACAGGGATAGTAGATGGTTAATACCCTATCTTCTCCTTCAAAAAAGTTCTCTAGATAAAAAAGAAAATGAAATGCCAGAGCTAAATTATGTCATAAACCAAATGGACCTAATATATATTTATAGAACAGTTAACCTAAATGCAAAAGTTTTTGTTTGTTTTATTTTGAAGTAGCTCATGAAACTTTTTCCAAAATTGATCATATATGTGGACATAAAGCAAGCCTAAAAACATAAAAAATAACACCCTGCATCCTATTTCTAAACATGGTTTAAAGTGGGCTATCAACAATACAAACAACAAAAGTTTGCAAACTCCCAGAAACTGAAAAATTCACTGAAAAATTAATGAAAAATGGGCCAAGACACAAATTAATAAAGGAATTAATACGTTTCTACAATTTAATGAAAATGAATGCATAACAAACCCAAACTTGTAACTTACATGACACTATGAAACCAGTTCTAAGAGTTAGGTTATATGGCTCTAAGTGCCTACAGAAAATAAAGAAAAAGAGAGAGAAATTTCTTACAAGTAACTTTGTGACATACCTAAAAACTCTAGTACACATAGAAGAAATGATAAGTAAAACAAGATAACAGCAAGAAATAATCAAAGTCATAAATAAAATTAAAAAATAGAATTTAAAACATAAAAAGAAAACAATACAAAGATTCAATAAAACAGATTTGTTCATATTAAGGTTGATAAATCCTTAGTCAAATTAACAAAAAGGTGAAGAGAGATCCAAATTATCAAAACTAGACATATGTAATTGAATTATTAGAGTAATAAAGCAACTGAAGGAGATCAGGGAGGAGTGGGCATATATGCTTGATCCATAGGAAGTGGCATTACTAGGAAAAATGTCATTATTGGAGGAGATACAGTTTTGTTGGAGAAGGGGTGTCACTATGGAGGTGAGGCTTTGAAGTCTCATATATATGCTTAAGTCTGACCAATGTAATCCAACCCCTCCTCCCTGCTGCTTGAGTGAGAAAGACAGTATCTTCTTGGCTGCCTTCAAATTAAAATATAGAAACTCTGGAATTTTTCAAGAACCATGCCTGGCTGGATACTGTCATGCTTCCACCATGATGACAATGGAGTGAGCCTCTGAAACTGCAAGCCAGTCCCAATTAAATATTTTTTTCTTTAAAGGTGTGACCTCACTCATGTCCCTTCAAAGCAATGAAACCCTAACTAACACAGGGAGTATAAATAGGAAATGAAGAAGTCAAAGTATTTTTGTTTGCAGATGATAGTATTGAATATGTAAGTGGCCCTGAAAATTGCCACCAGGGATCTAGTATTACATGTGAACACTTTCAACAAAAGAGCTGGGTATAAAATTGAAACACAAAAATCAAGTGTCTACTATGTAATAGTAAACAGTGGACTGTGAAGAAATTAGAGAAAGAATACCTATTACAAAAGTCTCAAGAAATACATTGGATGGCTTTAAACAATCCAGTGATAGACTTGATTATAATAAAACCTTTGAAACACTGGAGAAAGAAATTAATGAGAATATCAGGAGTTGTAATGATCTCTCATACTCATGGATCTAACAGAATAATACAGTAAAAATGGTTATTCTAGCAAACGTGATCCATAGATCCGAGACAATCCCCATTTGAATTCCAACACAATTCTTCACAGAACTAAAAAGTACAATTTTTGAGCTTCATGTGGACACACACACACACACACACACACACACCCCACAAAACAATAAAACAAATATCAGAATGGCCCAAACTAGTCCTGAATATAAAAAGAACGGTTGGACATATCATGGTCCACTGTTTCAAACTTTTCTACAGGACTGTAGTAAAAGACAGAATAGTATTTGCAGAAAAACAGACATTTTGATTAATGGCATTGAATTGAAGAGCCAGACATAAGTCCACACACCATAATCCTGATTGTTTTTTAATGAAAAATTAAGAAATATACACTGGGAAAGGGGGAGAAACACTTCAACAAATGGATTGAATCATACTGGATTGTTTCATGTAGAAGAATGCAAATTGACCATATTTATCACCCTGCACAAAAGTCAGTTTCAAATGGATCAAAGCCCTGAACATAATGCCTTATACTCAGAAAGAAATAGAAGAGAAAAGGGGGAATAACATTGAATTTACTGGAATTCACTGGAAAAGGCTTTCTGAAAATAACATTGTTAGAATAGGCTCTAAGATTAGTAATTTATAAATGAGACTTCTCTGACTAAACCTCAGATCTGGGTTTAGTCAGAAAAGATGCACCTAATCCTCAAGAGACTGGAAGCCCCAGAGCATTTAGAGGTATGGTGGGGTGGGGGATGGGGAGGACATCTTCATAGAGACAGGGGTTGGGAAGGAGTTATGGGATGTGAAACTATTAGAGGTTGGACTGGGAAAAAATAAAATATCGAGTTCAAAAAAAAGAAAGAAAGAAAGAGAGAGAGAGAGAGAGAGAGAGAGAGAGAGAGAGACGAAAGGAAGGAAAGAAGGAAGGAAGGAAGGAAGGAAGGAAGGAAGGAAGGAAGGAAGGAAGGAAGGAAGGAAAGAAAGAAAGAAAGAAAGAAAGAAAGAAAGAAAGAAAGAAAGAAAGAAAGAAAGAAAGAAAGAAAATTAATGGAACTTTAATGAAACTGAAATACTGCTGTATGGCATAGAACACCAACATTTAGACAAAGTGGCATACTACAGTATTGAAAAATATTTTTGCCAACTACATATCTATTAGGAGGTTAGTATCTGAAATATATGAAGAACTCAGAAAAATTTGACATCAAGAAACAAGTAACCCAATTAAAAATTGAGTATAGCTATAAACTGAGAATTATCAAATAGGAAATGCCTGGCTGAAAATTACTGAAAGAAGTGTTCAGCTTCCTTTGTCATCCAGGAAATGCAAATCAAAACTATTAGGAGATTCCATCTTATACTCTTCAGAACAGCAAAGACTAACAAAAACAAGTTACGACTCATGCTGTGTATAGTAATTTTAATGTAGAAACATAGATACTCTGGCAAGGGATTACATTCAAAGACCTTCTAGGTCTGTGTGATCTGGCTGGAGTGACACAACTTTAATTTTTCTGGCTGGAATACAGACATGCCTTAATACATACCTTTAATCAAAACCAGTGTAGGTAAGACTAGTTTGTAGAAGGAAGCAGCCATGTTTGAATGTGTCATCTAATTTCAGAGTAGTCCAGTTGAGTGGAGTTCAATCAGTTTAGTGGAATGGAGCTGAATTGTGTGCAGTCAGTTGAGTTCAGTGCAGTGGAATTTTGTTTGTTTTTTAGTTCATGCAGTTCAGGATATACATTGAAGCCAAGGAATAAGAAGGAGCTAATGGATTAGAACAAATTGCAAGAGTTAGTTCGAGGCAAAGCAGAGCAATTAGATGAGAAGCTGAGAAGCTACATGGAATCAGTCACCTCTGAGAGGAGTTTGAACCAAAACAGCTGTGTTGAAACAGCCAGCCAGAGTTCAGAAAGAATTAGAGCATATTCAGCAGTATATCATGGATAATGAAACACTCTAGGCCTAGGTTAGCAACTGAGGCCATATGCTGACGTCTTCAAAGTCTAGACTTGCAGAAGATTAGGTTGTATGGAGGCTAGAAGCTTCCAGGTATAGGGAATAGTTAGAAGCTCTCTGGGCTCACCTCTCATCTCACCACTTTATATGAGACAATAAAAGCATCATTTACATTTACAGTGTTTGAGAGGATGTGTAGCTAGTGGAACATACGACTAAAAATGTGGTAGCTAGGTAACAAATCACTATTAAGGTTAGAACTCATACCTAGCAGTAGATTGCCAAAACAAAACAAAGACAGCAGCATTTTCGTAAATCCTTGAAAGTTTTGGTTTGTTTGTTTATTGAACAATGTATATTCATAACATTTATTTATGTATGTTAATTTTTAAATTATTATTTTTATTATTTCTTTGTTTGCTTATTTATTTATTTTTATTTTTATCTTGTGGATCATTTTTATAGTCACGTAATGACTTTATATTTTGTGTGCTTTAGGACCCTTGTGTGTAAAAACATGAGTCTTTGTGTTAATGTTTGTTAATTGTGTTTTTTCCTAATCTCTTTTTATTCTGATGTTTGTTTTTGTTTTATCTTGTTTTGTTTTATTTTAGATGCACAATTGTTTTCTAATAAAATACCTTACATCTTGGATTCAGTTGGTGGGGTTGGTGGGGAATTCCAAAAAGCAAAACAAAAACAAAAAACTCTAAAAGAGAGCAAAGGGCAGACTATAATCAAAAAAATTATGAAAAAAAAAAAGCCTAGTTTCAAGGAAAAAGAAAAAAGGTTTAGCCAGATTTTGAGTCACCAACAATAACCTCAGTGCACTGGACTAAGGGTTTTAAATTTTTAATGTACATTCCCAAAAAGTAGATTCTGCATGGAATCTATACTTCTGTATTTCTAGTGGGTTTTGAGGTAATTTTAAAAATAATAGTTCATAGCCTATATTCATAAATGTAAAGCATGCCATTCTTAGAAATTTTTTTTTATAAAATGAAGTACATACTCATATTATGTAAGCTTCTGAGCTTACAGTATGAAGTTAAGGCTTATACTTCAAATATTTCTTTTTTTGTTTGGTTTTTTTTTTTCCTCAACATTATTTTTGGGAAATTAGATGCAATGCCAGATGACAAAAGATAGTAAAGACTCTTCAACTGTCATAGTAAATATTATTGGGGGTTTCTACTCTACTTTAGATTATTTACCTCCTAAATAAAAGACATAAAACCTTTATATTCTTCCTAGGCCATTCCTACTCCAACAGGCTAGTTTTCATGGCAATGTCCTCACAATTCACCTACCACAGCACAACTTCTTTCTTTCCTCTTTCCTTTTCTCAACTCATGCTTGAGACCCCAAGTCCAGGAATTTTGCTTCACCTCCTCCCTTTTGTCCATCCCAAGATGTAGGCATTTTTATTAAACTTGAGTATTTCTGAACAAAATATGGTATATGTGAAGGATGTCTTCAACTTGGAGCAAACAGATTTAGGGATACATATTTCAGTATTTGAATATATAGCAGTACAAGACCAACTCACTACATTAAACTGTTAAATTTTTAGACCAAATTCTCCTAATGCATACAATTATTAATTATAATAGAAGTTAAACATAAGGAAATCTGATAATTGTACAGTATGAAAATATCAATATGTCTCATTTAATCAAATGTATAGATTAATGTAATATTCCCTGCCTTCATTATATAGAATGATCCTTCAACATTTTGCAGTTCTATACAAAATCTTTCCACAATGTGTAATTATTAACTTTCAAAAGCTTACTGTGGTGAAATAACTACGGCAGTATCTCCTGTATTTGGCTACCGGAATCTTGGATTGTCAACAGTGGCAGAACCAGGATGTAGAACCAGGATGTAGCTCACATTGAACACTTGATTGGGATGAAGACCACAAATAAATCCTCATGCTGAACCTACGTTGTTCATTGTATTTTTAATTGTATTTCTTTATTTATGTCATGTGTGTTGATGTTTGCTTGAGTGTATATCTGTACATCGTGTATGTATGTGTGTGTGTGTGTGTGTGTGTGTGTGTGTGTGTGTTGTCTCACAGGGCCAGAAAACATATTTGTATTCCCTGGTCTTGAAGTTATATAAGGCTTTAGAAGACAAGAATGAAGTGTCTTTTGGGTGATAGAAATTGAATGTAGGTCCTCTTGAAGACCTACATCAACTGCTTAGCCATCTTTCTTGATTTCTACTTTTACATTTTTTAAGTAGTTTGTATAACTTCTTTAGAGTCTTTGAAGGCTGATTTAATTCATTTATTTGTTGTTTTATTTATTTGTTTATTTTTTGCGCACATGGAATATAGCACATGTGCAGAAGCCAGAGAATAACTTACAACATTGAGTTTGACATCTCCATCATGTTGGTCCCATAATCAAAATGCAGTAATTATGTTGACAGCAAGCACTTTTACCCATTGAGACTTCTTGGCTGCTAAAGCTTTTTCAGTTTTAAGGTACTGTTATCTCTCTCCCTACCAGAATCTTATCTCTTTGTTTACTCTGATTTTATTTTGAAGACCTAACTTCGTTCTTTTACTTTAGCAATAGAAAATTTGCATTATTTCAGTCTCTCATTTATTAGTTTTCAAAAAAATTTCAGTGAAAATAATCAATGTCATTGAGATTTTTAACATAAGTACTGACAAAGACACACTTAAAATAAAAAATAAAAAATGGTAATTCTGCAGACAGTAGCTTGAATTTTATTAGAAAACATGATTTCTCAAAGCCTCCTACTGAATGTTAAAACAAATTCTGACTCATCAGGTCAGTGCTAAGTATGAAAACTTTTGTAATTTTTGTAAGTAAGCACAAGTGTCAAATTTGAGGAGCATGGATGTACATAATTGAATATATCCTATTAAAAGAATATATACTCCAATATACTTTGATTGAGCTTTAAACTTTATAAATATATTTTGATATGTCTCCATATTTGATGAAAACCCAGATCATCTTGCAAAAATATGCATAGCTGAAACTCAATTTTCTTCTTTCATTCAAGCCTTCATCTTCGCTTACTGATTAGTTTTTAAATTATTCTTCATTATGTACATCATATCTATAATTTCTCCATAGTATTTAATTGCACTGCAAAACTATAACTCAACCATGTGAACTAAAAACATCAGATAAAACTGAACATTTTCAATTAGAACTGCAACCTTCATTACACTTCAAAAATGACTCAGCTACTTAGAAATACTAATAACACAAAGTAAATGAGCTTCTGAAGTCTGTCCCAAAGAAGAGAGTAGTTTTTCATATTAAATATTTCTGAATTTTGCCAAAATGGAAACCAATACATATATTTAAAATCCAAAAACATTTGGACCTGTGTAGAATGTTTTAGGAATGTGAGAGTATAACTCCCAAGGGAACTAAAACAATCCTCACAACTGTAGACAGTGCATGGTATGCAGTCATCTTATGATTACTCCTCACAAAGTTTAATTTGTTTTGCTTTCAATGTCAGGTAAGCAGAAAAAAAGTCACCTACTTTTTATTGGTAGTCATGAACACAATGTAATTCTAAGTATACAATTTTTGAAACAAGTCTATAGATTAATGTATTTTTTAAATGCAGATAGTTAAATATTTCATGTTCAGAAGCTCTTCCTTAATTTCATATAGTAATTCAAAATCCATGACCTTTATTTCATTTGGTGGCAACAAGTGTCAAATCTGTGGAGTTAAGTGCAAACATAATTGCCTGAGTTCCTTCAGATTATCAACTAAAGGTTCTTAAATTTGTCAGAGGATAATATAAAAAATAAAGAATAACACCTCAGCTTGTTAGGATATCTTTCCATTCAAACTTTTTGGCATTTTGAAATATGCAAGGAGATAAAGACAACACAGTATGCAAAGATTTCTTATGCTTTTCTTATGAAAATTTCTAAATGTTATTGAAAGACATATAATAATCTCAAAGGAATCAATTTATATATTCACTTTATCAATAAACAGATATTTGAATTCTACTTCTGTAACTTATAAAGTAAGTTCATTTATATATTTGATGTAATAAGTATAAAATGCCAAATAATTTTTTATAGACACTGAATAAAAAGAGTAAGTTAGTTATCTCATTTTAGTTAAGGCTTAGTGTTTACAGATACATTTCTAAAATTTATATAGATTCCCCATCACAGTCTAGCCAGATGTGTCTATCTCATCCTCCCTTCTTTATACTTCGCAAACATTTGAAATTTTTATTTTTGAAATATAAAGAAACCATTGTTGAAAATGCTGTTAAAACTTTTTATGGGACAAAGAAACTCCTTTCCCACCTATTCCCGACAAGGCCATCCTCCACTACATATACCGCTGGAGTCGTGGGTCCCTCCCTATGTGCTCCCAGGCTGGTGGTTTAGACCCTGGGGGGCTCTGGTTGTTTGGTATTGTTGCTTTCCTCCTGGGGTCACAAGCCCTTTCTGCTCCTTCAGTCTTCTCTCTAAGTTCTCCATTGGGAAACCCCTGATCATATCAGTGGTAGTGAGCATCGTGTCCTCTGAATGTGTTAGTCTTTGGCAGACCTCTAAGGAGACAGCTACATCATGTTCCTGACAGCATGCACTTCCAGCCATCCACATCAGTGTCTAGCTTAGGAGACTGTACATGGGATGAGGAGCTAAGGGGGAAGGAGTACCGAGAGGATGAGATGGAGTAAGGAGAGGAGAAGATGAAGGAGAGGAGAAGCTAGGTGATGAGAGAGAAAAAGAGAGAGAAAGAGAAGAGGGCATGGAGGCAGATGTTCCCATGTCTCCACGAGTCAAAGATAGTTTATATATCTAGGTTGGGTATTGGGTTGCACTTCTGAACAAGCATTACCAAACTTATAAAGCCTTTGCTTAACATTTTTAAAAATTGTATAAAAGCAAGAAGGAAAAGGGGACATGGGATAGGGGTTTTCTAGGGAAGGGAAATGGGGAAAGGGGATGGCATCTGAAATGTAAATAAAATGTAAATTAAAAAATTAAAAAATTTAAAAAAAATTTGAAGTGCAATAAATAAATAAATAAATAAATAAATAAATAAAAGAAAATACTGTCTTTTTTTCCACTGAATGGGTTTGGTTCCTTTGTCAAAGATCAAGTGACCATAGGTGTGTGGGTTCATTTCTGTGTCTTCAATTCTATTACATTGATTTTCCTGCCTGGTTCTGTACCAATACAATGCAGGTTTTTTCTTTCTTTTTTTTTTTTTTTTCCACTATTGCTCTGTAGTACAGCTTTAGGTCAGAGATGGTGATTCCCCCAGAAGTTCTTTTGTTGTTGAGAATAGTTTTCACTATCCTGGGGTTTTTGTTATTCCAAATAAATTTGTAAATTGCTCTTACTATTTCTATAAAGAATTTAGTTGAAATTTTAATGGGGATTGAATTGAATCTGTATCTTGCTTTCAGCAAGATGGCCATTTTTACTATATTAATCCTGCCAATCAATGAACATGAGAGATCTTTGCATCTTCTGAGATCTTCTATTTCTTTCTTTAGAGACTTGAAGTTCTTGTCATACAGATCTTTCACTTGCTTGGTTAGAGTCACACCAAAGTATTTTATATTTCGTGTGACTATTGTGAAAGTTGTCATTTCCCTAATTTTTTCTCAGCCTGTTTATCTTTTGAGTATACAAGGGCAAAGCTCATCCAAGTGGATCAATAACCTCCACATAAAATGAAATACACTGAAATTAATAGAGCAGAAAGTGGGGAAAAGCCTTGGACATATGGGCATACGGGAAAATATCTTAAGCAGAACACCAATGGCCTATGCTCTGAGATCAAGAATCATCAAATGGGACCTCATAAAACTGCAAAGCTTCTGTAAGGCAAAGGACACTGTCAATACGACAAAATGGAAACAACCTTTACCAATCCTACCTCAGATAGAGGGAAAATATCCAATATATACAAAGAACTCAAGAAGGTAAACTCCAGAGAATCAAATAACCCTATTAAAAATCGGGTACAGAGCTAAACAAAGAATTCCCAACTAAGGAATACCAAATGACCAAGAAGCACATAAAGAAATGTTCAACATCCTTAGTCATCAGGGAAATGTAAATCAAAACATCTCTAAGATACCACCTCACACCAGTCAGAATAGCTAAGATCAAAAACTCAGGTGACAGCAGATAATGGCGAGGATATGGAGAAAGAGAAACACTCCTTTATTGTTGGTGGGATTGCAAACTGATACAACCACTCTGAAAGTCAGTTTGGTGGTTTCTCAGAAAATTGAACATAGTACTACCTGACTACCCAGCTATACTATTCCTGGGCATATACCCAAAAGATGTTTCAACATATAACAAGGAGACAGGATTCACTATGTTCATAGTAGCTTTATTTATAATAGCCTGAAGTTGGAAAGAATCCAAATGACCTTCAACAGAGGAATGGATACAGAAAATGTGGTACATTTACAAAATGTAATACTACTCAGCTATTAAAAACAATGACTCCATGAAATTCTTAGGCAAATGTATGGAACTAGAAAATATCATCCTGAGTGATGTAACCCAATCACAAAAGATCACACATTGCATTCACTCACTGATAAGTGGATATTAGCTCAAATGCTTGGAATACCCAAGATAAAATTCACAGACCACATGAAGCTCTCAAAAAAAAAGGAAGACCAAAGTGTAGGTGCTTCAGTCCTTAGAAAGGGGAACCAAATATTCATGGGAGCAAATATGGAGACAAAGTGTGGAGCAGAGACTGAAGAAAAGACTATCCAAAGGCTACCCACCTGGGAATCTACCCCATATTCATTCAGCAAACACAGACACTATTGTGGATGCCAAAAAGTATATGCTGACAGGAGCCTGGTATACCTATCTCCGGAGGCTGACAAATACAGAGGCTGATGCTCACAGCCAACCACTGGACTGAGCATAGGGTCCCTGATAGAGGAGTTGGAGACAGAACTGAAGGAGCTGAAGGTGTTTTCAACCCTATAGGAAAAACGAAAATATCAACCAACCAGAATCCCTAGAGCTCTCAGGGACTAAACTGCCAACCAAGTTGTACACAAGGAGTACACATGCAACCCATGGCTCCAGTTGCATATGTAACAGAGGATGATCTTGTTGGTCATTGATGGGATTGGAGGCCCTTGGTCCTGTGAAGGCTTGATGCTCCAGTGTAGGGGAATTTGAGGGCGGGTAGGCAAGAGTGGGTGGGTGGGTAGGTGAGGGAACACCCTCATAGAAGCAGGGGATGGAAGATGGAATACAGTGTTTGGGGGTGCAGGACCAGGAAAGGGGATAACATTTGAAATGTAAATAAAGAAAATACCCAATAAAAAAGAAAAAAAGAAATGGCTGAGAGGCTATATACTATATGTCTCATCAGCATGCCTGACTAAACAATACCTGGATGACACCACCACTAATACATATGCTAATATGGACAAGTTCTGGAAGACTCTGCCCTTCACTAAGAAAGACTAAAGAATGACAACAATGGGAGAAATGTCCTTTCCTAAAGAAAAAGTGCACATTTGATTGACCAATGCCTAGTGGTCAGCCCTGAGTTCACGTATGTACAACAGCATGTGGACTGAACATATGTTGTGCTATTTACATCTAATATACATGAATAAAATATAATACTATAAAAGTGCTTCTTAACTGATATAAAAAAAACATGACTGTAGTTTAGGTAAGAAAGGATTGAACAGTTTCTTTTTTTCAATTTATTTTTTATTCTTTAGTCTTTTTTTACAGTCTGGTCATTATCCCCCTACAGGTCTGCCCTCTGACTGTTCCATATCCAATACCTCCTGCCCACCCTCAGTCTCCAAGACCATGTTGCTCACACCGATACCCACCCCATCAGACCTCCCCACTCCCTGGAGCCTCAAGTCTCTTGAGGGTTAGGTGCATCTTCTCTCACTGAATTAAGACCCTGCTGTCTTCTGCTAGACAGAGTATGAGTTAGGGGTCTCATATCAGCTAGTCTCATATAGCTGCCCAGTTGGTGGTTCAGTTTCTGAGCAATCTTGGGGGTCCAGGTTAACTGAGACTGATGGTCTTTCTATAGGGTGGCCCTCCTCCTCATCTTCTTTCAGACTTTCTCTAATTCACCACAATGTCCAACAACTTCTGTCCATTGGTTGGGTATAAATATCTGCATCTGACTCTTAGTTGCTTGTTGGGCCTTTTCTAGGGCAGTCATGCTAGGCTCCTGTTTGTAAGGACACCATAGTATCAGTAATAGTGTAAGGCCTTGGGGCATCTGCTTGAACTGGATCCCAATTTGAGCCTGTAACTGGACATCCTTTCCTTTAGGCTCTTCTCAATTCTTGACCCTGCAGTTCTTTCATACAGAACAATTATAGGTCAGTGGTTTTGATTGTGAGATGGAAACCCTATCCCTCCACTTGATACCCTGTCTTTCTACTGGAGACGGACTCTACCTTTCTACTGGAGATGGACTCTACAAGTTTCCTCTCCTCACTGTAGGACATTTCATCTAAGGTCCCTCCCTTTGAGTCCTGAGAGTCTCTGACCTCCCAGGTTTCTGATACATTCTAGAGGGTGCCCTAAACTCCTACCTCCTGAGGTTGGCTGTTTCCATTCTTTCTTCTGACCCTCAAGGCTTCTGTCATCCTCTGCCCCATAACAGTTTCTAATGTATTCCATATTCATTATTATTTGTTCTTCAGCTTATTTTCTTAGTCTTGAAATGTTCTTTTATTTAATATCTTGTTATCCATACACTTAAGCTCACTTCCATCTTTAATAATATAAATGCTTGATTTACTAATTGAAATGTCACCAGTACCTGGAACAATATTGATTGGTCTTATAGAAAATGTCATCTCTAATATTAAAAGTTATAATTGGTACAAATCTTTTATGAAATATTTAACACATACACACATATATAATGCTTGAATTTTTCATTGATTTGTTTTCAATTTCTCATACTGTAGAGTTCAAAAATAGGTATGAAATAGTGTAAGTAAAGCTATAATATTATTAGAATAATATATAGAGAAGCAATTTAAAACAATTTGACTATGTAGCCAAATGCATGAAATTGATTGCCAATTCTATTATACATTGGATGCCACTTAACCTCTCCACAGTTAGCTCACTTATGAATAAAAGTGAGAGCATTGTTAACCTTTATCTTTGCTATTATGATTAGTGCAATAATATATACAAGATTTTATGTTAGTTTCAGAAAAAAATAAATATAGAATCAATGTTAACTATTATTACATTTATATTGAAATTTCCATAACATTAAAACTAATTGTCTACATCATATATAAAAACAATTAACTGCTTGATTTATCCTCATTATTCTTAGATATTAACCTCAATATTCTGAGTTATAATTTAATTATAATTTACAAGTTATAAAACATTAATATTCTCACATTTTCATATAATATGCTTCATTTCAAAGTGATCTCAATCAGTTATCTCAAGTTCTCATTATTTAAACATTATTAGTATTAGTGTCTCCTCTGTCTTTCATAAACAGTAGTTAGGACTGGCTTCTTAGCCCTTTGTGTCAGCAGCCTGTTTCCAGACTGGCTCTCTGAACGATGCAACAAATGGTCATATTTAATGAGCCAGTGAATCAGCAAGCTCACTTGGGAAGAAGGCAATTATGGAAATACACTTTCATCATTCATGAGATAATTAGAGGCGTGTTGATTATAGTACCAGATATGAGTGACCAGGGTACTTAAATCTCCTCTCACACTCAAGCAAGCTCTTGGACCTTTGACTTTAGATTTGCATACCTTCTGTGCAGCCCTAAGGAGGATTTTCAAAATATATTTGTAAATGAGCAATTTTGGTACCATGTTAAATATTTGATCAGAGCAATTAGATTGTGAACCTAAAAACAATGAAATTGGAAAGAAATCATTTAAATGCTGTGGTAGCATGTGCAGACTGAGGAAATGCTATATACTCAATCCAATATGTCACACTTTTGTGGTGGATTCCACATAATTACATATATAATCACATAGTAGTCAAAACCTGGCATTTTATCCTATTTAATAAGAGAAATCAGTGGTTATTAACATTATATATAAAATATTTTGACAAAATCAGCTTATTTGAATGGTGGTTATGCTTATCTATTACTCTCAGGGTAGTTTCTGAAATACGTTTAATATAATTTATTTTCCAGTTCTTTTTACATTTTAAATTAGAACAAAGGCATTCCAATATGACATCAAATAAGACTTATATCCTATTAATTTACAATTGTTAACAATTTCTGACTAAAATGGAAATAAGTTGCTTAAATGTATCATATAAAGCAGATAATTGCATTGTTACAGTTATCAACTACTCATAATGATACGAGATAACAATAAATTTAAAGTTAAAAATGCATAGTAAATTATAGGGGAAAGATTTTGAATAAAAGTAAAAATACTACCAAGATATTTTTTAAAGCTAAAATTTGGATCAGTATTTGATAATAACTATATCAATGTCCAATCACATCCCACGCCAAAAAAAAAAAATGTGATAGGAACTAACATTTTTGTATATTTAGAGTCCTGACATCAATGCAATATTTCACAAGAAACAATAAGATTCTCTTATCAATGTTTAGTAAAACGTATCCTCTGTGAGAGAACTCTCAAACACCAATTCACACAGGCTCTCATTAATGCACAGCCAACATAATTTTGCCTCTGGCCCAACAATCAGTCCACAGGAGAGTTAATTGTGATCACTGTGGTAGAATCTCATTCCATCTGATGTGCAAAGGCTACATAAGAGAAATATTTGTGAATCCTTGCTACAGTGCTACAGGAGGCATGGGAAGATTTAAAAGACTTATTTCAGAAGCCTCATACAATCTACATTAATTTATTACATGTTGATTATCTG
This sequence comes from Arvicanthis niloticus, assembly GCF_011762505.2. Lineage (NCBI taxonomy): Eukaryota > Metazoa > Chordata > Mammalia > Rodentia > Muridae > Arvicanthis > Arvicanthis niloticus. The sequence goes on from NC_047673.1 coordinate 42,132,402, forward strand.
AATAATTTATGCCTCCAAGATACTAATGAACTATGTGATGGATGAAATTCAAAAGGTATATCATAATATGATTTGCATTTCACAACTGGACATTGGTTATTTTTGAAAAATATTACTTAAATGATAAGAATGAAATTGAGCAAATTAATAATAAAATTTTCCAAAGACAGAGGCAAGAGGAAAGAAATTTGAATAAATCCCAAATCAGTTTCCTTTTTTGTTTCTTTATTTGTTTTTGTTTTGTTTTGTTTGGGGCAAAAATAGTAATTTATTGAAGTGGGTTCTAGTTTATGACAATGATCCCATTCTTGTTCCATGGTCCTCCATGAAAGGATGTAATATTCATGAAAAATTTAAAAGTGCATGAATCATAGATTTTTTAAAAACTGGATAGATTTTATTAATTTTGAAAATTGAGATTTGAAACATAGAAGGAGGAACTACTTTGATAGAGTTTATAAAACGACTTTAACTGTGATGATTTTTTGCTTTTTTATATAAGAATTCAAAGTTGTATTTTAATAATAATATTTAAGATATTAGACAACATAGTTATAGAATTTCAAATTTACTTATTTACAATGAAATAGTATTGGAAGTATTCTTTTAAAATATTAATTATGGAAAAAATTAGAAATTTAATGTTTTACTTCAAATTCTATATAAAATAAACATAACCATTCTTTTCATTTATATTCAATTTCAAAAAAAGATCAGATTGTTCTTTAATAATGGCAGCAATGAATAAAATCAATTAAAAAGATAATGCACGTTTAGATGATCAGTACCAAATCAGTGACCTCCACTTCCATTCACATTATATCTCATAGTCACAGTCAGGTTTATACAGTAAACCTGATCAAGGGAAAAGAAAAATCAATTACCACGAAACATATTCAGAATTTTCTGCATATAAATGTTACAACTTTAGGGAAATAAATGTAAACATATTTATTCTAACTAGACTGAGGAAATTATTCCATCTAAGTGCTCTCCGTTTTTTTGTTTTTCACTGAATATTCAGAACAAAATCAAGAGACACACAAGACTCAAGGTCAACAAACTAGAAATGATTTGGCAAAGAAAGGCAGTAGGCACAGAAGAACAATCAGAATGCTGTGCCACTGGGAGAAACCTTTGAGTAAGAACACAGATAAAACAGTAACATTTATGATGAAATGTATCATCATGAGTCTATGATATGCTCCAGTTCTAACAAATTTCATAGACTGATATATGAAAATAAATTAAATTAGAAAAGGCTGCATGAACAGTCTGTTGAAACCTTAAAACAATAAAGATGAAGGTGGGTTTTTGGTTTTTGTTTGCTTTTTTGTTTTTGTTAGTAACCCAGCACTAAGGGATACTGTAGTACTAAACTTACTCAACAGCTCAACACTAAGAAAAATTAAAATAAAATATCCCTGGAAAAACTTATTTATTTTAGTTTATTTTATTGAATAAATTTATTTTTGGCTCTTCACCACTGTGACCTTTTTAACTGGAGAACTCAGAACGCCCCCTTTTCGGACAATTCTTGAGGTTTAATTACTCTCTTGGAGACAGTCCTCTTCACCCATTAGTCCAATTGGGATGATTGCCCACAGCTTTTGCAGGGTTTCTTCACCACAGAAGTGGAAAGAATCCAGAAAAAGGCCAAGAACCTGGGTCCTTGTCCCATAGGGGAACCCACCAATACCCAATCAGCTACTAATGCCAGCTTTCCTGTAACCCACCCAGATTGGGATTTTAAGTCATTAAAGATAAGGAGAAACTCTTAATCCACCAGGCTCTGATGGCCAGTCTCAAAGTGTCTGTGAGGCACCACTAATTTGGGCAAAGATAAGCAAAACAATGGTAGGTTTAGCCTTTGTTAACCAGACAGCACCAGATATCAGAAACTCCAAAGGCTTCAAGGACTAAGAGAAAAGAGTCTAAGAGATAATGACAAAAAATGTGTTTAATAAAGACAGAAATAAAAAAAAAAAAAAAAACCGACAGGTGAAACAGAAGAAGAAACAGACTCTCAATCTGGCAAAGATCCTGTTGACAGTCACAGCCAAACCATAGGACTGTAGGAAACATCTGATAGAAATGGCTTCTAGAGGTAAGAGTTCCTAGAGATCAAAAATGCCCTGCTTGGGAATAAACCAATGTGCTTATTATAAGAAAGTGGTACACTGCGTCAGGAAATACTCCAAGGTGGGAAAAAGCCTATTCACACCGTTGCCTTAAAAGATGACCAAGATAATCCTATAAATAAAAAAGAAACCCACCAGCTTCCTTGTTGCTAGATAATAGAGCTTAGTATTCTATTTTGCCAAAACCTAAGATAAAGTCTCTTCAACAGTTTATAAATTACCTCCTGGTAGCAGCAGAAACCAAACAAAAACACCTAGAACTGACCGGAGACCTCTTGAAGGTCCTGAGAAATTTAGACTATTGAGCTGGTAAAACCACTTTGGAGATCAATCTGTCAGTTCTTGAGAAAATTGGAAATAGTTTTCCAATAGCTATACAAATACCCCCCCAAAAAAATGTTCCAACATATAGCAAGTACACATGCTCCACTATGTACATAGCAGCCTTATTTATGAGAACCAGAAGCTGAAAATAATCCAGATGTCCCTCAACAGAAGAATGGAGACAGAAAATATGGTACATTTACACAATGGAGTATTACTCAGCAATTAAAAGCAATGACTCCATGAAATTCACAGGCAAATAGATGGAACTAGAAAATATCATACTGAGTGAGGTAACTCAGATACAAAAGAACACACATGGTATGTACTCACTGACAAGTGGGTAGTAGCCCAAAAGCTCACAATGCCCATGATTCAACCCACAGACCATATGGAGCTTAGCAGGAAGGAAAACCAGGGTGTGGATGCTTCAGTCTCCCCTTGAGGGGGGAACAGGATCATAAAGGGAGGTTTAAGGAGAGGGGGACCTGGGAGGGAGACAAGATGGGGATGAAATAAGGGGGTAGTATCAGGTAGTGGTGGTGGGAAAGAGTTACACAGTGTCAGGAAATTTATTAAAAATTTGTAGCAGAGGGGAATGAGTAACTGGGGATAACCACTGAAGGATCCCAGACACTAGGGAATTGAGAGGCTCTCGGGACCAACGGGGATGACTTTAGCCAAAATGCGCAGAGAAGGGAGAATTAGAACCTGTACAGACCACCTACAGCAATTAGACAGGTCAGGGCATGTGGGCACCCACCCATCTCAAAGCTTTTAACCTATAAATATTCCTGTCCAAAGGAAGAAAAAGGACAATAATTGGAGGAGAGAGTAAAGGAAGGGCCATCCAGGTGACTGCCCGACCTGGGGATCCATCCTGTCTGCAGACACCATACCCTACCTACACTGTTGTTTTAGTCAAAAGGTACTTGCTGACAGGAACCTGGTGTGGCTATTCCTTGGGAGGTCCAGCGAGCAAATGACCAATGCAGATGTGGATGCTTGGAGCCAACCATCAGACTGAGCTTTGGGACCATGTGGAGGAGGTGGCAGAAGAACTGGAGGATTGGGGGGATTGCAACTCATAGGAAGAACAACATCACCTGGCCCGACCACACAGTGCTCCCAATGACTAGACCACCAACCAAGGAGTGTAAAGGGAGGTATCCCAGACTCCAGATATATATGTAGCAGAGGATGGCATTGCCTGACAGCAATGGGTGGGAGGCTTTTGTTTCTGTGAATCTTTAATGCTCCAGTGTAGCGGGATGCTGGAGTAGTGGGGCAGAAGAGGATGGATGGGTGGAGGACCACCCTCCTAGAGGCAAAGGGGAGGGGTAGAAGGTGGATGTAAGATCAAGGTTTTGTAGAGGGGTAACTGAGATATCATTTGAGATGTAAAAGAATGGAATGATTAATAAAAAAAATAAAAAGAAAGCTCTACTCTGCCAACCACAGGTGATCTCCCTAGATGTGGAGGATACATATTAAAAGAAGATCAGAGGTAGCTCTCTGAGGCCATAAAGGAATTTCCATACCACCTTTGGAGCTGGCAGAAGTGACTAAGCCATCTCTTCATGGATGAGAGATCCGAGATTGCAAAAAGAGTATGGAAGCAGACTGGCCCTGGTTCCAGCCAGTGGCCTACCTGCCAAAAAAATTAAACCCAGTTGTCAGAGGTTGGCCCTCCTATTTGCTCATCATCAGAGGTTCAGACAAATTGTAACTGGGCCTGACCATCACCAATGCAAAAATGAATCATTATCAGTCTCTCCTCTTAAATCTCCTGGGATAACTTTTCAGGCCCCAGCTGCCCTAAGCTCAGCTACCCTATTGCCTGACATAGACCTCTATGGGACTCTGTATAACTGCTCAGAAATTTTGGCCCCCATATATGGAACAAGATTTTTAAGATACCCTATTGCTGAATGCATAGGTAACATGGTTCGTCAGTTGCAACAGCTTCATTCAGGATGGACAGAGGTTTTCTGGGGTAGCAGTGATCTCAAATACAAAGATCACAAGGACAGAACCACTCCCAACAGGAAGGTCAGCTAGAAAGCTGAACTGGTAGCTCTAACCAAAGCATTAGAGCTGCGAAAAGATAAGGGACACTATCTGTATATGCCTTTGCTACTGCTCATGTCCGTGGATGGGGCTATTTATAGGGAGAGAGGCCTTCTGATGGCAGAAGAAAAAACTATCAAAAATAAAGAGAAAATCCTTCCCCTACTAAGGGCACTATGACAGCATAAAAAGCTGTCCATCATCCATTGCTTGGGATACCAGAAGAAAAAGGACCCAGTTTTAGAGAGCAACAATAGAGCAGATCAAGCAGCCTGTCATGCTTCCCTATAAATTGGACCTCTCTTTCTTCTAACTTCTCTGGAACCAAGACAGCCTATATTCCCTGACCACCCTAAGTATTCAAATGATGACATAATCTGGGCTAGAAACCCACCTATGTTCCAATGTTATTATAGATGGTGGGGAACAGCAGATTACAAACTCATTGTGCCAAAAGAAATTAGACTGAGTAGATTTCAAAAGATCCACTGTTCTTCCCACATGGGGATCCAGAGAAGACAGGGTTTGATACAACGTAATAATATCAGGGCTAGAAATGTCAACTCAAAAATACCTGATATTGTTAAGAACTATAAATCTTCTAGCTAACTAAAGTGGTAACTAAGAAGAAGAAACCTGATAATAGGTTCAGAGACACAAAGCCCCTAATGGTTTCCTGTCCCTGCAGCAGGTTCCCACTCCCCGACCTGCTGTGGGACTGCTTGTGGCAGCTGTTGTTCTACCTGAGGAGTTGAGTGTGTTGGGGGTGGAAAAAGTAATTTTTCTTCACTCCTTGGAGGACCATGTAGAGGGATAGTGTAGGAGGAGACAGGTAGACTGGTCTCTTCCTTTGTACCCTTGGGCTTTTTGCTATCCAAGAGAAGATCTTGTGCCTATAATCTGAGAAGAAAAAGTTTAAGCCAAGATGTTGGCTCCTCTAGTCCCAACATCTCTGTCAAAGTCAAAAATCACCATGTAACAAGAAACATGAGAGTAGACAACAATTAGTTCTAACAGAATCAATGACAAACATGAACACAAGTTGATCCATAACCACGTGCCAGATGCATGCAAGAACAAAAATTATAAGAAACACCAAGTGTCATTAAAAGTTAGTTGGCAAAATCAAAGAATTAACTAGAAGCTGTTATGATAAATATGTTGGTTAAGTGTCAGAGAGGGACTTAAATTAATAGAATTAATAAAAACTAATGGATATGCATAGGTGAGAGAGGAGACTCTTAGTCCCATGAAGGCTGGATGCCCCAGTGTGGGGGAATTAAAGGGAAGGGAGGTGGGACTGGGGAGATGGGTAGGAGCACATCCTCATGGAAGCAGGAGAAGGGAGGATGGGATGGGGGGTTTCTGGGTGGTGGGGGAAATGGGAAAAGGGGATAACATCTGAAATGTAAATAAAATATCCAGTTTAAAAAAAAACTAGTGGAAAGACTGGAACAGTATGGCATAATGTAAACAGATATAAAAGTCATAAAAGACAACCAAAATAACAGGCAAAATACTGAATAAGAATTGCAGAATTTTTGTAATGAACATCAGTAGATGGTAGGTAGAATCATTTCAAACATCATTAAATGGAAACTACACAACTGGAGCACAAATAGAAGAAACCAAAAGCTATAAAATATTCAGACATTGCGACACAATTTCAAAATTAGTGAAATGCAAACACTTTATCAAAGACAGTAGGTAGAAAATAAAGTAGAAGAGTTATTTCAAGTAATAGCTTATTCTTCCAAATATTAGCTTTGAAAATGGATAATCACAAAACCAAGAAGTTTACAGAACACAAAGCAATATAATACAAAAAAGAAAAAGAAAAGGAGGAGAAGGAGGAGGACAGGGGGAAGAAGCTCAAATCTAACACACACACCCAACACATCTGGGAAATGCAAGTCAAAATAACTCTGAGATTTCTTCTTTCTGTCTTACACCTGTCAATGGCTATGATAAACATAGAAAGTAACAGCCCATGCTGGTGAGGATGTGGAACAAGGAGAACCCCTACATTTCTGGTAGGAGTACAAACTTGTATAGACATGTTGAAAACTATAGCGGTCATTTTTTTTTTTTTCAGAAAACTGAACATCTATCTACCTCAAGACCCAACTATACTACTTCTGGGCTTATACCAAAAAGATGTTCCACCATACCACACGGAATCTTGTTCAACGTTAACACAGAGGTCTTTCTCTAAGTGTTTCACAAAAGGCTTGTAGAGTTAGTTATGTAACTCCTTACTGTCTCCTCTACCCAGACCTCTCATCCTTGCCTGTATTTTATCAGTCTTGACCCAATTTTCCCATTTCTTTCTTTATATCTCTATACACTACCTTTTCATCCATGGAACACATACACACACACCCCAAAAGTCCCTTGCTAGTATCCTAACTTCTAGGGATCTTCCAAATGAAATATATATGTCTAAATTTTATAAACAAGCATACGCATATGAGTAAATCAAATCGCATTTGTGCAGCTGAGTTTAGAATGACATAATTTTATTTCATTGTGCAAATATACCACATTTTTTCATTGTCCATTGATCATGTGATAGTCATCTAGGTTGTTTTTAAATATCTTAGCCTAAAAATTACAGCATCATTCTCTATTAAATTTATTATAAAATATTACAAAATAATAATACTTTCAAAGAATTGAGACTTCTGAGACATTATTTGTAGAGAAATTTTAATCCAGCAACATGGCTACATTGGCAAGGGATCACATCCAAACACCTAGTCCTGGGTTATCTGGCTGGAATAGAGGGACATGCCCTTAGTACACACTATTCATTCCTTTGGCTGGAAACTTTTTGTATGCACCTTTAATCCAAAATGATAATGTATAATTGAGGGATAGACAAAGTGGTGAATCAGAGAAAGATTGACAGGAGTCAGATATTGGAGATGCCCAACTCTCTACTAGACACTAGAACAGATGCTTAAGAGTTCTTAAGAGTTCAGTCTGAGTAAGTACAGTCAGTTGAGTTCAGGCACGGCAGTGAAGTCAGTTTAGTTCAGTTCGGAGCACTTCAGGTTGGTGCAGTTCAGTTGAGGATAGTTAAGCTCAGTTCAGTTCAGATTAGAGCAGTTCTGCTCAGAGCAGATCAGTTTGTGGAATTAAGTGGCTGCTTTTCTAAGCCACCCCCACCTCACAACCCCCTCTAAAAGCCAATCAGTCAGAAGCCAAAAGAAGCCTGTTGAATGAGTCATATTGGAGAGGAGTTTGGGCCAGAATAGCTAAGTTGAACCTGCCCATTAGACTTCATAAAGAACTAGAAAGGGTGAGCTTATTTAGCAGCAAGACTCTGAGATGACAATTACATCTGGTAACTAAAAGTTACTTCACAATTATTGAATATATATATATATATATATATATATATATATATATATATGTATACACACACACATATATATACGTGTATATATATACGTAAATATACGTATATATATGTGTGTGTGTGTGTCTTTGTGTGTACTACACACACACACATATAAACATCATTAAGTATGTATATAAACATACATATATTCATCATTAGGTATGAAGAATATTTTTGAAATTTCTGCAAAAATGTCTTTGTTTTAATATCAACTTTGAGCAAAGAACATGAAATTTCATGATGCTATGCTTATTTTTTTCTATATTTACTGATTTCAAAGTTCAAAAATCAACTATAAAAGAAGTTAGCATGGCTGAAATGAAACGTTCAGATATTTACTAGCAAACTGTTTTCTATAGTTGAGATTACCAATAAACACAATTTGAATAATTATATAATGTAGAAGTTATTGTATGGAATTACTACACATAAGTTTGTTTGAATTAATATGTGTATGCATAACATGTTTTATAATAAGAGGAAACTTGATTAGAGGATTTGAAAATATTAATGCAATACATGTATGAGTATTTTATGTACATTTTTGAAAAGTAAACATCCCCAAATTGATTTAGATAAATGGCATGTTTAAAGCATCTATAAAGTAAGTTTAAGAATTAACTAAAAGAGTCTTTGTATGATGATTTAATTGGAGATGATAATTTACAGCAATAGTTTGCAACAGTAGTTAAATACTAAATCAATTTATCACATGAAGAAGCAAATACCAATGACAAGTGAATTAAGTCAATAATTCTTGTAGATGTGCATGGATGTAGACAATCTATGCTTACATTTTAAAACTACTTATAATTCCTCTTTTAAGTTTTCTAAATAGTTCTGTCATAAGAAAGGCTATGGGTTTATTGATTTAATTAATACTAATAGTAAAAGACATTTACATAAAGAAAAGTTAAAAGGAACCAAGGAAATGAAAGTTAGTGTAGATTACCTGTATTTTATGATAACGTTTTATTGTTTGAGAATAATATTTCAAACTAGAGTCAATATAAATAAAACGTCTTTGTAGCTTTGTCCTACAACAGTTAAGTTCCAGCATTGGGTTAAAACATATAATACTTTTTGAAAAGCTTTAAAGAAAAATAATTAAAACTTTTAAAATTATTTCCTCATTTTTACTCAGCAATTTTAATTACCAGTCAAAATAGGTAAAAATGCTTTAGTAAAAAAGTAGAACATTAGTAAAATTCTTTAATTAAATATATTACTCTGTTAGTCTCTGTTAGTCTATAAACTATCCTATTGAATACATGTATATTTTATGGCTTCTATTTTGTGCACATTGAAGACTCACTAAGTACCAAGTTTTAGACAACAAATTTGATAGCATTAGCAAAAAGAACTCTGTCTCTGACTCCCTTTCCCTTTCCACATCCTCATGTCTGTTCCTCTTTCACACTCTCACTAAGCTCTATTTCCAGGCCATCCTGATGCTTATTACTTTTCCAAGCCCCTTTTCAAATGTTCAGTAGTCTTCATGCTTTGATCTCATGATTTGCATCACTATAGATAGAGACATCACCTTCGTGGAGGCAGTTGAATGGAGGTAGTTGAGTTTGGGGTTTTTTGTTTGTTTGGTGTTTTTGTTGGTTTTGTTTTGTTTGTTTTTGTTTTTGGCTTTTTCCTTTTTTTTTTTTTCAACTTGGTCCTCAAAGAATTCTCAGGATCAAAGTGAAGCCCATATCTGACATACTCAATTTTTTTTTTTTTAATTTTTGGAATGAGGTAGGGGATGGCGGTAGTTGTTGTTTCTAAGTACACTTCCACTTCTCACTGCTGCTCACCTTTATTTAGCTTAATGCAACTCATGGATATTTTCCTCCATGGTTTAAAATAGTGTATTACATCAACAGAAACAAAAAAAGATTCTGAGTGACAAAATTTGCATAATGTGTCTTATTAACTAATTTATTTTGACTAAATTACGAACAAATGTTTTTTCTAAAAAGTATATTTTTTAGTGTGTACATGTGTGTGTGTGTGTGTGTGTGTGTGTGTGAATGTTTGTTTGTGTGTTTCTGTGTGTGTACAGTATGTGTCATGCCTGGAACCGTCAGAGGACATTTGGAATCAAGTCTTTCCTTCTGTCATGCATCAAACCCCGGTAGACAGAATTGTTTCACAATCACTTTGTCTTCTGAGCCTTCTGCCCAGAACTTATTTATTTTGTTTTATTTATAAATAATTGATCATTTATTTTTTACTTGATCAAACATAGGAATTGGTTACAGAGAGGTCTAGGACATATATCTGTCTTATTATCTATGATCACATGACTATTACCAAATTAAAGAAGATAGAAAATAATATGCAGGCAAAAAATAAGTCAAAGAGTCCGTCTTGCTATATAGTACAGGTATCAAGGTAGCCCTTTCTCTCTTTTATCAATAACCCATCTTGAAAAATTAATGTCTATTTCTGTTTCTTTGAATTACACTACTATAAACTATAAATCTGTATTTCTCCAAAAGGCTCATTGATATCAGATGAAACACAGTATTAAATTTATTTTCTACTGTGAAGCATCAAATAAAAAGTACTGATGACTCAGATGGTGGTAAGTTCATCTTGTGAAACCAGTGATTTTTAATCTCATTTCTAATAATTCTGTCGTTGTTAAGGGGATGCTGGTCTGTAAACTGTGTTTCATATACTACTGTTTTAAACTATCACTATAATGAATGACCTAGAAAAATATATGAAGATATTTTGTCATTTGTGAATTTTATTTCAACATATGAACTTCATTTTATCAAAAAAAATATTTTATAGTCATGAAAAAGTGCTGACAAAAGTTTATGGTAGGGCACATAGCATTCAAGAAATCTTGGGAATTAAGTTTTAGTCAGCACTATAAAATCAAAATATAACTTGTCTATAAACTGGTTTTACTGACTTGTATGATGAAAGTATCTAAACCATTACTGGTTTGAATTAAGATTAAATGCAGTTATCAAATAACATCATACAAGTCATTGATCTTTCTTACATTATACTCTGGCTCTGTATTATGAGTGTTTTTCCCGATTCCTAACATACTGATAATTCAAAGATAAACTTTCATAGTTAAAAGCTATATTGAGGATATAGCTTAAAAACCAGATCAAATAGATGCAAGAAACAGCATTTTTTTCCTACTCATTATAAATAATGGCTAAATATTACCCTTCTGGGTGGGATGCCTTTCAACCCAGCTGAAAGGATGGATACATTGATTCACTCAAAACAATAAAAGGTAATTTCTGTGGTTGAAGGCAGTGGGAAATTGCCCCAAATAAAGTGAAGTTAAAAATAAATTGTTGTTAAGAGTTGTTTCCTTGTAAATATCTAGGATTTGGTGGCTTCTTGGCCCATTTTCATTTGATTGCTGCAAGAATATATAAACTTATGCTTCCCCTACTAGATCTCAGTTAAGGTGGAGGTCTTTCAGCAAGCAAAACACTCTAGGCTCATGGTCCCCTTCTCCATCTCCATGTTCAAGGCAAACCTAAAACAGAGAGAGACAGAGAGTCATAATACTCTCTCTCTCTCTCTCTCTCTCTCTCTCTCTCTCTCTGACACACACACACACACATGCCTATGATCTAAATCTATAATGTATCATTCAACAGGTGCAAGTATTAAAATTTCAATCTGAGCTAATTAGGATGATACATATATAGTCTATCACCTACTGAACAATGTTACAAAGTAGCATTTTTATGTTTCATTTATCAGTATCATATTATAGGCATTTTTAATGATAAATATTACTGCAGTGTCAGACTGTGTGAAAGATTTATTCTATTGGCAAACTAACAAATAATATTTATTATATATGTATATATATTCTGTAAACATACAATTAATTTGTATTTAACCAAATGTATTTATAAGTATATGATTACAGAATAAAAATTATTCCTAGGACAAAAAAAGCAAGATAGTATCAACAATGGCAGAGCAGTCTACTGCATATATAATTAATATATTTGAATATTAGTGTGTGTAGTGAGGTGTATAATTGCCAAGGGCCAGCCTTGGCTACATCACATTCCTTATAGAGTGGTATTGGGATACAGTGAAAACAAGTGACTTGAAGTCAATCTTGGGTCCAACCTGGCAGGGTATGTTTTACTGAGATGGCTTTTCAGACTGCTTTCTATCTGTCTTCTGCTCTGCTCTAGACAGTGTTTTCTTGCTATTCTAAAAAGTCTATTTGTGTTTATTGTTTTGCTTGTTCCTTGAGTATTTGCATCTATTGTATTGCTAGACCCCCAACCTAGAACTGATCTTAATACATACATGTAATCAAAATGGTATAAAAGCATAAAAAAGAAGGGGGGATCAGATAGGTGTAATAAGAATAACTTGGAGTAAATAGTTAAGAAATTATACATATTTTTGAACTCATGATTTTAGAGTTCTTTTCTACAGCCTTAAGGGCTGTTCTGAAGGTCCCCTCTTAGTATTTGGCTGAGACATTAGCCACACCTTCACCTCCCAGATTCCTGCTGTCTCTTATTATCACAGAGTCATTAATATTAACAGGGAGGATATTCCTCAGAGGAACATATAAACATGTACTTTATTATACAAACAAACCTCACCCCCAGAGCAACCATCAATGCATGCCTGCTCGTCCTGTCCCAGGTCCAGGAACCCTGTCATTTGTCTCTACCATGGCCATGCCAGACTTGGCATACCATATTATGGAAATATTGACACTAAGGTATGATAAACTTTAGGTGGCTGATGTCATGTCTCCATTACATTCCCTCCAGCCAGACAGATGACTCAATGTTTCTTTCTATGAAAAAGATAGCTGCAAGATAATATGCAGTATTTGTTTACTATGCTTATAGATGAAGAAATATCTCTACAGAGGCAAATTCCTTTATACCACTGGAGACCTCGGGGAGTATCTTTCAAAGTCTTGGAGTGAAGCCTTATTGCAAGTTTCTGCAAGTGCTTTAGTATCTTAACTTGAACGAGACTGATTTACCAGAGCAGGTGAGCACCTGCTGAAGAGGATTTGTTTCTCATTGCTAACAACTCAGGTCAGTTCCCAACTCTGTGGTCTGAGGAATGTTAGCCTCTGCCTTCTGGAGGGGATGGGTACCTAAGTACCTAAGTGTCCTATGACCTTTGTCTTCCAGGAGGGGAGGGGTCTGGTGGATTTTCCTCTTCAGTCTTTCACTACACACACACACACACACACATACAGAGAGAGAGAGAGAGAGAGAGAGAGAGAGAGAGAGAGAGAGAGAAGTAAACTAGGAAGACACTTTAAATTTTTGTTGAGGATCCTAATTAATACAACACTTATACTACAGTGAACTGAACCATATTTACGATGATTATACACAAAATTGCAGATTAGCTATTATAGTCTGACTATATGATAGTAAGTATAGGCAATAATTTAATAATAGCTTCAACCAAAACTCATGATATTTGAATTTATAAGAATTACTGACCTGGATAAAATTATTAAACTTTCTAATCTTCTATTAATTCTTCTATAAAATTACTTAGCAATGCATAACCTTTCACAGTGATTTAGTTAAGAAACACTAGGCAAAAAAGATTTATTTAATGCAAATATTTTAATATCTATTAATTTGTAATTTTTTACAATTTTCTATATACTTAAATGACTGTGTGCATGATATAAATGTTATGTATTACATAATAATAAATGATAATATGATATACAATAAAATATATAGTGAATTGTAGTGATTTTGACTTCAATAGGAAGTCTTTCTCTTCACTACCATCTTCCACTGAAACCCTTCTTTCTCCCAACAGTTCACATCCTACTCCTGTTTCCTTTCTGGGTAAGACTCAATTAGTTCAATTGTGGTGTCTCTGAGAAGACTGTATGCAAGGGTATGTGATGAAACATGCGTAACCCACCAAGGTGACATTCTGAAGAACGTGACTTTTCCTATCCTTAAAGTCATTAACTTTTAATAATCCCTCATGTAGAGCAGGATCCTTATGAGCCCCTTTTAGATTCCATGCAAAATGTTAGTCTCCCTCTTGTTTAAGTTTCTTTGAGTGTAACAGCTATACCACACCCAGAAGATGCCATCCAAGACTCATCTCCTGGTTCTGACAAATTTAATTATTAATTAATATTAATTATTCCTGTACTTAGGAGATTCTGTATTAACTGGTATCACTGCAATAAGATACTTCTCCAGTAAGATCTGTGAACAAGAATAATTGAAATATTGTCATATGTAATTAGAAGGCAATTTGATATAATGCTCCTTTATCAAAACAATAGTAGTAAGTTCCAATTTGGGTATGTTATATCCCCCATTTTCAGGGCTTGAAAAGGTTCCTAGAATTGGGTATAAGATCCCACCTGGTTAATGGACTTCACACCTAATCAGTAAAAGGTTGCCAGCTCCACAGTACTTATTATACTGTTGTACCAGGGGGCATAGCATGCCTGGAAGTTTTGTATTGTTGTTACAGAATTAATAGCTGAGTAATAAGAATGCTTATCACCTTACAGCACCATAAGAGCTAGCCAGCAGGAAGGTTTTTTCAGCCATGTTCCACATTAATTTCTATATACATTATGACCAAAGTATGTGGTACCTTCAGTGATAGGGTATAATATCCTAAAACATACTCAGATCTAAGTTAAGTGAGGACAGAATCACTTGAAAGTTCAGTAATTACAGGTAACTCCTAATTATTGAAAACTGAGAATAAAACCAGATACAAATGTAGAGTCACATCAGGTTATATTTAGGAATATGTATACAATTGAACATATATGCATGTAATAACAATTTCATAAATGGCCATGAAATTAAAAGAGTGAGGAGGAATTACAGAAGGGTTTGGAGGGAGTAAGGGGAAGGTCAAAATAATACAATTATATTATAAGCTGAAAAATAAAAATATTAAAAATAATAAACTCATAAAGATATAAAAATAATAACATTTTAAACTTTATTATTAATTTAGAACAAAGTTATTGTAGTACAAATTTAGTACATAATCTTTTATATTATCAAAAAATGAAATATTACCCAATACCAAATGTTCAGTCCTAAAATCAAACTTGCAATATTATAAAGACTGAGCAACTTATACTTACATATTAAAGAAAAATGTAAAATAGATTAATGTTTGTGTTTGTGTGTGTATGTGAGTATGTATGTATAATTAGTTAACAATGACATAAGAGGCCTAAGAATTTTCAGGTGAGCAAGGAAGGGTATATGAGAGGGTTTGGAGAGAGGAGAAGGAAGGGAAAGTGATGTAATTGCAAAAGAAGAAATAAAAAGAGGATGAAATGTAATGTAATAATGAATTTATTTTCAATATCTTAATTTCTTTGTCTCTGGAACAATCATTTAATTGAAAATTTCATCAGTAACTAGAAAAAAGTCTGCTTTTAAGGTTTATTTTGTTTCTTTTTTATATTCTGGCTTGTGTATATGTAGTATAGAAGTCCAATTTAACCACAGTTGTCTGATCCCTTATAGATGGAGTTACAGTCATTTGTAAGGAACTCCACATTGATGCTGTGAATCCAGTTCTGGTCCCCTGGTCCCCTGTAAGAGCAATTAAGATATATACATATATATATATATATATATATATATATATATATATATATATATATATGTGTGTGTGTGTGTGTATATATATATGTATATATATATGTGTGTGTGTGCGTGTGTATACTTTTAAAATTATATGTATATTTAAAAATTTTAAATTATTACTTTCTGTTCCGTTTAAAATCAGACATAATGATTGCTGCTGTAAAACCTCTTTGCCAATGAACAAAAGCCACAGTAAAAGGAGAGAAGTAGGAAAGCCTTTTCACATTTAAATACACTCTTTATTCTACACATTGAAATGGCATCTCATTTTTCAATGAGTCCCAGAACAGCAGGCAAATACAATTCCATCAAAGCACATGAATCAATAGACTAAACAAGTTACACTGTAGCAGTTTATACATCAAAAGCACTTGTCTATTTCTGTGAGCAATATCATCAAAATCAATATATCCCCCAATCTACAGCTATTCCCCAAACTATTCTTTCATATTACATATTCAAACAGCTGTAAACAAATTAATAAATTGCTCTGGACTTTTGCTTTCTCTTCTCTTGAATTTTAATTGATTCGTATCCCTGGCAAATCCATGCAGGCTTGTTATGTTGGCTCTTTTCCCTTTTCTAGGATGAAGACAAATACAGTGAATGAGCTCTCTAACTCTCACACTTCACTAACCACTTGTAGTTTTTATATTAAACTCAAAGGGAGTTCTTCCATTAAACATTTAGTATGTAATTTTCTCCTATCATTAAAATACAAGGCGATAGTTTGCTTACCCAGACCGTGGTGATGAGTCCTATAACTTCAGTGAAGCACAGAATCTACAGATGCTTTTAGAAAACATCCAATCTATGTAAGCTAATAAAGGACCGATTAGATAACTTACATCTGCACAAGCCAGAATCTGCAAGAATGGTTCATTACTATGTCTCTTTCTTGCATGTTACATTAAGGTAATCACCCAACTTAATACCTATTCTTTCTCTCTCTCTCTTTCTCTCTCTCTCTCTCTCTCTCTTTCTTTCTTTCTTTCTCATGTATGTGTATGTCTGTCTGTCCCTCCCTTTGTCCCCATTGGTGGTTTTTTTGTGTGTGTGTTCTTATATTAACATAGTATTATGTAAAGTTTGAATGTTATTCTTAAACACCCATTAATCTCCTGTCACGGTTAAAAATAATTATGTTCTTTCAGATGTTGCTTGTAATACAACCAAGTGTGTGGATATGAGAATGAATAAGGAAGGATGGAATAGTAATATATGAAGGGGATAGGCCTTGAAATATAGTTGGAATACACTGTTAAGCTGGTCAGTGTAGTGGATTAATATTAGCCAGAAGGTCATTAAGCTGTGAAATGAAAATTATGATCAACACCTTTTATGCTTTTATTAGTATTGAATGAGAACATTTATTTCTGGGTACAACATTGAATATAAATCTTCTGTGTCTGTTATATTTGTTTGCATAATTTGAGCCAAATATTTTAGTGCACCAGCATTTCAAGAAATGTATCAAATATCATTTTTCCAAAAAAAAAATTTTGGATACAGAATTTTGAATACAGAAAATCTTTTCTGTATTCATGATATGTCAGAAATATATGTCAAAGAACAAAGCTACAAACTGATATCTAAGTTGGCTCCTGATTCAGGTTATTGTTGAAGTTTGATCTTTTCCTATGTATTGTGATGCTAAATTCGGGCCCCCAAGGCCTGGAGTCTCTCAGGGATGAGAGAATCTGCATATACAATGTGAATTTCTTCCTTAATTTGAAACTATTGGTTAAATAAAAATGCCTGCAACCTGTAGCTGGGCAGAATTAAGATTGGCCAGACATGGAGTTTCCAGGCTTGGGGTCTGAGGAAAAGGAAGAGGAGCGAAGAATGTGGGGAGAGGAAGAAGTCACCATGGGGTAGGTGAGTCATAAAAAAGGTGACTATAAGTGCTAGTCAATTGAAGTTAGGAACTGCCCTATGGAACATGGAAAATTATAAAATAGGTATATCAACGGAGAAATAGATTCTAATAGCATAGAGGATAGATACCTGCCCAGCTCTACTGTTGATTAAGGTTTATTATAAATATAAGCGTTTTGTGTTTTATCTGGAAACTGAATAATCAATGGCAAGGAAGAAGACCCTGATTTGGATTAAATATTTCCATAACAGTTTATCTTTTCAGTACTGCATTTTAGAATTGTAATCAGGTGATTTCTGCATTCTAATACTTGTACAAACAGTTACATCTTTATTGTTATGTCACTAACATGATTTAAAAACAGACTACCAAAACTCAACTTGTTACCTTGTGGCTTTATTAAACATTTGCATATGGATTAAAAAACCAAATATATAATCTTTTGTAGTCTATATCATGGTTTGATTCACTATAATTTCTTATCATCAACATTACCGATTTCACCTGGAAAAATTCTATATTTTCAAAGTTTAGTAGGTAAACTAATATTCATTAATCAGTGTTCTCATAAGGAACAGAATTTATAGAATGAATACACACACACACACACACACACACACACACACACACACACACACACAGCACAGCACAGAAGCCTAGAAGCCTTTAGGTTTTATTTTATTCCATATAAAGTCAATTTGACAACCAAGAATGTGGAGAGGAAGAGAGAAAGAAAAGATGTTTATTAGAATGGCTTATAGGCTGTGGTTCAATTAGTCCAATCAGTCTATCAATGGCTATCTACCAATGGAAAGTCCTAGAATCCAATAGTTGTTCAGTCCATAAAGCCAGAAATCTCAGCTAAATCAGTAATCTCTAATATCAGTGAAAGAATGGACTTACTAGCTAGAGCAAGAAAAAGCAGGCAAAGAGAACAATCTTCCTTCTGTTATGTATGAAGAAGTTCCATTTTAAGATAGGTGTACATCTTGATAACCACCATATATTTTGACTCCAATCCCTGGACAGAAAGGTTCATAGTAACTCTGGCTCAGTGACTTCCACTCCAAAATGTAGGGCTCTGGTGAATATCTATCTAAATGTTTTGATGTTCCTGCTTCTTTATTTTTTGGTTCCTACAACGTAACTTTCTTATACAGATATCCCAAAATTGTTTTGAGTTGTCTTAACCACTTAACTTGGCATAAAGAACAGTTTTTACTTGGTTGTATAAATATTAAAAATCTTCCTGTGGTTTTCCCCTTTAAAAGTCTTTCCTCAAACTCCTTCACTGCAATCTCATATTCGGCTCAGAGATTGTTCATCCTGCTAGCAGCTAATCAATAGATCTTTTGATTATAATTGAATTGATTCTATGGTCTTTTCCCCAGGGTTACAAATTCTGTAATGTTTCTTACATGTCCTTTACATATGCTGCCAGCAGAAGGTGTGGATTAGAGTTAGACCTTCCCACCTCTAAGGAGCTAGATGTCACGTTGGTTTTGAGACTTCATACTTCAAGTGACTTAATTAAGAAATAAAACCACAGATGGATACAGTTCCTTTGATTTTAGTTAATACCAGATGTAGTCAACCAAGAATAGCCATCTTTAGATAAATTTTGCTCCCAAATTTATCTAAAATGTAATATAATCACAGGTTCTGAAGTTCAGACAATGCACAATTTTCATGAACTTCACCCAACCTATTTAGAGAACTATGTTTTTCATGTGGCTTTAAAAAATAATGGAATCATGATATGTATATATGCTAGCCTCAAACTCACTATTTTGGTTCGATCTTTTGATGCTGGAATTAATGGTGTGGCATAATATCTACAATGACATAATGATAAAATACTTGCTACATTAACATTGTTCAGTTCCCATTTTTTGTAAGTTATGTTAATAGGGCACTAGCTGTCATCATTGAACCTGAGCATTTCATGAAAATAAATGTGGGAATATATGTTGGTTCAGAATAAATAAGGAAGAGGAGATACCATTAGGCATTATGATTTGTTTGTACATTTCCCCACTGGATCACATTTAAAAATTTAGTCTCCAGCTGGTGGTTCTATTTTGGGAAGTTTTGGAGACTTTAGATGGTAAATGTATCTGGAGGAAGTGTCTCAGTCAAGAACAGGTCTTGAGATTTATAGTCCAACTCTTCTTTAGGCCCAGTCTCTGTTCCTTGATAGTGCTAAGTAATAAACTCTGACTGGCTCTGTTGTGTAACTGCCACCATACCATCCACACTCTAATAAGCAATATACTCTTAAGTCATGAAGCAAAATAATCATTCCACCTTTAAATTGTTTCTTCACAGATAATATGGTGACAATAATGAAGAAAGAAACAAATGGAGAAAACAGAAACTAAGAGTAGGGGTTCTCTTATGATAAACCTGGCCATGTGGTTCATAAACATTTAGAATTGGTCTGTGGAAAGAATATGGGAAAAATTCAAGCTGTAAGGAAGGAAAGCTTTTGAATTTACCAACCATATTTAAGGCCTTTCTGGTCAAAGTTCAGAAGACTATAATAATATATACAAGTGAGTCCAATATAGACTGTACTCGCAAAATTTCAGAGCAGAACAAAGGGCTTCTTCAGGAGTTGGAGAATATATTATTCTGGTTGTATTCTAGAAATAAACCTGATTGGGCTCTCTCATTGCTTTGAAATCTTTAGTGAGATAAATTGCAGATGTAATTGATGTACTAGTTGTATGGTAAAAGAAAATTCAAGATAACCATGACAGTGAAGTTGTGTCATGGTTAGCCATGTCTATGTTTTCTGCAGTTTATAGTGAAAGTTCAAAGCTCAAAGTGAAGCAAAATCATCAAAACGAGTTCAGTTTGTAAGGAAAAGAGCAATGAAGACTTAAAGCCACAGACAAGGAGTCCAAAGCAGCCACAGACCAAGAGACTGTGATTGTAAAAGAGGTTATTGCTACTAAGAATAAATTGACCACTTTTTAAGGGTGCAATGAAAACATGCCTAGTGAGTAAGGGCCTACACAGTGGAATCTAGAGCTGTGACAATACAAACACATCTGAAGAGTTTTCATTTGAAAATAGAGTACATGGCTGGATCTTCTATGCATTTCCATGGTCTCAGAACTGGATAGGCTGAGGGAGGATTGCAATGAAAATCTGAGCTACATAGTGAATACTGGCTTATTTAGGCTACAGGACCCTCTCTCAAGACATACAACAAATTAAGTAGAAGAGAATCCTTAAGATAAGAGTACCTACAACTGTGGCTTAAAGCATTGCCACCTAGGAGGGTGGTTTGTAATGTCCAGAGAACAGACACCTAGAGGTTACTGTTCCTATGAGTAAGGGATCTGAAAGCAAATATTAGCATTGTCTTACAGTGCTGATTCTGGAACAATGTATTGTGCAAGAATACAATAGTGAGAGGTTTAATAATGCTCGCACCAAGGTTCCAGAACAACAAGGCATTATGTATCATCTATGCATTTCATGCATGGAGCTCCAGTGTATACTGGGGCTGATGCTACAAAGGTAAGGCATTGAGAATTCCAGGACATTTGGAAGTTCAAATGTGTGGGGTGTTAGGCAAGGCAAGCTGTGAGTGACAAGTACCTGATCTGATAGATAGGGCACACATGGGTCTGACAAGTACAGTTAGAAGGATAGAACTAATAAATGAAATTATAGCACAGATAATCTAATTGAGAACCCATATGTAGACATGAGTCATTTGGTATTTGTTTCTCTGAGTTTTAACCATGAGTGGCTATTGATTTATGGTCAAATTCTTCTCTTTGAGAATAAAAATGATTATGCCATTATTTGATGAAAGTATGTTTCATGTATGTTTGCATTGATCATTTCTTTTATATATTTATTTTTATTTTGTCTTAGTTACTTTTCAGAAGCTTGAAGTAAAACATTAACCGGATTCTAAAAGAAGACTTTGAGCTTTTCTGCTCAAAGATTCCTTTCTGGCATCATGATTTTGGCCTTGAGTGCTCAGGGATTGTCACTGTTTTGGATGTTTCTAGATGTTTATAGAAGATGTAGCCTAGGTGAAGGTTGTGAGCAATTTTCAGGAAGCAGAGTTGAAGAGGCATGGCAGACATTTCAATGTATGGTTTGTCCTTGACTTTTGTCTGCTGTCTCCTTCTAAGATATCATGATAAAAAAAGTGAAGTATCTGCCACATTTTTCTTTGTTGATATAAGTTCTAAACATGCTTTGTGTCTTTTCTGCCCTGATGTATATCAAGCTGTGAGTTGCAATCAACCTCTTCTCATTCAAGAATTTGTTAATAACAGGAAGGAAATTAACAGACATTTTTATTCTATAATTCATGTTACTAAACCAAAAATGCATTTTATTGCTATAAATATAGATAAGTTAAAGGCTATTATCATTTTCTTGACATTCTAGAAGTATATGCCAAATTTATGAATGATGGGAGAAAACATTACTGTTCCCATTCCTTGTTTAATCTTATTTTCCCTGTTTAGGATACTACACACACACACACACACAAACACACACACACACACACACACACACATGTATGTATGTGTGTATGTATGTAGACTCTGCAACCATGTAATTTCACACTACATTGATTAATGTAGTGAATGTTATTCAATACCTTCTATATGTTTAATTTTTTATTGAATACCAGTAATTCACTTTATACACATTTTGACCTCTTTTGTGCTGTGATTGAACTTCATAGACAAACTTAGCTAGTCTTCTGGAGTCTGGCTAATGGTAGTAACTTATAGGACATTGTTGATAAGAAAGTCATTGTGGTGCTACGTTTTCCATGCTTCCTCCCATGTTATTACCATTTTCTGACAGATTTGTTTATCATAACATGTTCAATGGGTGCTCTGGTAACCTTCTTCAGTTCTTATGGTTGTTTGCTCTTTGTTCTGGTCATGATACCTTTCTCCATCAAAATCATCTTTTTCAATCACAAGACTAGAAATGTTCTGAAAGATGAATGGTCAAGACCACTAACACATAGAATAAGTGGGCAGACCTAGAGAATGTGTCCTTACACCAGTATCTCTTACATATTAGCACAGTATGTCACTTCCTCTTTCTCTTTTCTTAGTATAATATGAACTCAGTTGATAAATGTTTTCCTGATTTAAAAAAAAAAAAATGTAGTTAGTAGAGGTGATGTAAGCTTACCTATACATTGACTAAGACTGATTTGTAAGTAGTTTGCCTCAAGGAGAGAGGAATTCATAGATAATTTTTATTTTCTATAGTTATATTTTTTGAATTTCACTCCCTGAAGGACTGTCCCTCCCTGTATATCATTTAGCTCTCTCAATAGTTAAAGCAGGAAATATTCAGCTGCTCATACATAGAAATTAAGATTCTCCATCTCAACAACTGTAACTGGTTGTTTGGTAATTTTGTCTTTTTAACATATCAACTATTAGATTACTTCATTCTTGTCATATTGTATCCTAAGGCTTTTGCAGAAAAATAGACCAAATATCACAAGGAAACATATTTGATCCTTCAGTTACTTGTACATGGAGGTCCAATTATACATAAAGTTACCATCAGTGATATCCTGGCCATTGGCAATAATTTACAGGCTGTGAAGTTTATCTGTAACACTTTCAAAATATTTTAGACTAAAGATAGTAATTTTACTTCCTAGTTGCTACAAAGCAAACTTTTAGTATATGATTTGGCAGACAGTAACCATCTACTAAATACTATGATTTTTAATGAAGATGTAGTAGATTGTTTCAACAGAAATGTATGTATCCAAGACTAGATAGATATATTGCTTTTATCATAAAAATAGTCTCAGGCTGCTATCATATGCCAATTAAAATAAATCATATTATCACAGATTTAAACTCAGGAAATTATTTATTTATTTATTTATTTATTTTTGGTTTTTTGAGACAGGGTTTCTCTGTATAGCCCGGGCTGTCCTGGAGCTCACTCTGTAGACCAGGCTGACCTCGAACTCAGAAATCCGCCTGCCTCTGCCTCACAAGTGCTGGGATTAAAGGCATGCGCCACCACAGCCTAGCTAAACTCAGGAAAATTGGATTCCTTAATATATATATAATAGGAAGCCACTGGCATCTTCACTGTGTTGTAGTCCTTCTTCACCTCTGGTTTTACTGAAATGTATTTTAATATGGTAAGATAGACTTTACTTCCTTGGATACCACAGTAGTTATGGCAAAGTAAATAAATAAAAACACAAACTAGTTTTGAATTTATCCATCAATAATCCTGAAAGAAATGGGTTTGATTGCAATTTGAAAAGAAATAATATCTGTTAGTTAAAACCCATAGCCCAATCCTGAATCCTCACAGCTCTGTCTCTACCCTGTGTTTCTAATCCACTGGCACTTTAGAAGGATGGAATTGCTCTTCTTTTCAGTCAGTCTTTTCCTTCAACTCCTTACATCACACGGGGTTTATCTCTAATTGGCTGTTTCCTATGAAATCCATTCCTAGGCTTAAAGATGAAAATTACTTTTTATTCAAACATTTTATCTCACTTAGAGAGACAGGTATAATAAATCACACATTCTCTCATGAAGTTACAATAATCAGTGTAAAATTACCTAAGCTTCATAATGTGTTTGATGCAGAAGCTTGCTCTCTGCTGAAACTGTAAACATGTCAAATAATCTGTTTGATCTTTCCAAGCCCAGGACTTAGAATATTAGAGTGCTAACAATATTTTCCTAAGAGTCTGGCTGTTTCTTTAAGTATTTCAATCTGATTTAAAAAAAAAACAAACATAAAATAAATATTAAAGAAACTGGCTGTTGAAAAAATGTGCATGGACCCTGTTGGAAAGGTAAGGAATTATTACATGATAGATACTCACTCATTCAGACACTCCATTTAAATTTCAAAACAGCTAATGAGGAAGTTGCAATAATTTCTTTTCTATTGATTGAAAAATTGAAGAGCACAGTAACCAAATCATCCATCTGAGATCAATCATTAACTGAACAGACAGAGCAAAATTCCAATTCTCTTAAGCTCCAAAGAATTTTTATCTAGAAATGTAAAAGAAAAATGTTTTAGGTAAGTAAAATACTCTTAAGATAAGTTTTTTCTTGATTAATAGAACATCATTGAGATATGTTCAGTTTGCCTTAATATTTTTCCTTACATTAGAAAAGCATATACTTTATTTTATTAATATATTTTAATAACTCCTCTTTAATTTATGTTTACATAAATTAAGCCTTCAATTCAACCAAAGAAATATTTACTGTAATATAAATACCCCAAGAAGTTTGTTAGCTTTTCCTTTCTCTACGTAATCATTGTTTCCTTACATATCAGTTTCTTTCTTAAGCCTGCAGTGTATGAATCTATGGAACCTATGTCAATTACCATTTGTATTTTAATGACTGTAAGTTTAGTATTTGTTTTAAAATGTCAAGGAATTCCAAAATTATTATGTAGTACTTTTGGAAAACAAAACCTATTGATTGTTTAACATTTTTTACTTCAATAAATTATGAACATTCTTGAGCTTCTGTGAAATATAATGGTACAGAATCTTTAAATTTCTCTGGAGTATAGTAAAATGAAGAGGATTCCTCACATAATATAGAAAATCAGTTTAACCCTTAGTTGCCTCTTTGGGGTTGAGTGTAGTCTCTTATTGCTGTTCACAATGTACATCTATGACACTGGATTAAGATGATTCTAGCAGAATCTAACCTGAAAGCCTCTTTTCTAGAGTCTAGCCGCCATCTTACTAGAAAATACTATAGAAATTTCCACACATGGAAGTAATTAAATGGTCATATTCAACCACAACACTTATGAATCATGACAATGAGAAGCACAAAAAGACGTGTATAAAGAAGAAATAAGTGACAATCCTATGTTGATGGCAACCAATAGCTGTTTAATTGGCCCCACCCAACAGAGAAAAATTATGCCTAATACTGGAAATCTAGACAGCTTCCTGGGGCTTGTAGTCAGGGACTTTGAGAAAAGAATCTGCTACCACAACTTCACTAGACAGCATAATTTTCTGCACCTTAAATCTTAACTTTGTACACCCAGATAATTGTTGCCATCACCCCCTAAAAAGAAGCATTATTGGAAAATGGAGAACATCACAGAAAAATCACAAGTAGTCATATCACAGACAACAATAGTGGTAGCACAATCCATATCCAAGTAGATAGTTCTACTTCACAACCCATGCATCTGTATGTAACTTAGCAACCATCTCAGAATAGGTCAAAACATTGTAGGAGTCAGAACTGAGACAATCTGTCCTAGAAATGGCTGAATGAACAAAACCATAATAACAGCAATTTTAATAGATATGTTAACATAAAGGAGGAGAAATTTTGCAATTATCTCACTCCTAGACAAACAATTATATGGAACTAGCGACTGAGAGAGAATTATTCTTTTCCAGGATTGAAACACTTATTTGCTGTCCAAATGTCAATGGAACTAAAATTAAATACATATACAAAAAAAAAAACCCAATAAAAACAAGAATGACTCAATATGTTGTATGTACATGTGCATATATACATATATGTGTATGTTTATATGTGACAATATTTAGAAAAAGGCTACCAACATGACAGTGGAATTTAAAAGAGGGGTTTGATCACTAGAAGCTTGAAGGGACTAGAAGATATAAAGAGAGAAAAAGTAGAGTAAATCTATTTAAACTATGTATATACTCATCTCCTTCAGATTCATATAGCATTCTTAACAAATGAAAATATTACTTGACATATGAAAATCAAAATCTGAAATTGGGATCGCCAATGATCCAAATATCCAAAAAATCTCACTTCCGTTTGTTACATAGGCAACACTGTGCTATAAACTAAATAACTTCCTACAATAGAAGAGTGGGTAAGTGTAGCAGAATGTTGTGAGGAGTTATTTTATTGCTGTGCTTATTTATTAGAAGAGTAGTATTAGTTCCCCCCCCCCCCAAGTTTGTTGTGTATCTAGTCTCAGTTCTCACCCAGTTTTGATCCAAGCAGTGTTAGGTTGAGTTCCATATCATGGACTAGACCTTAAATCAAATCAGACAGTAGTTAGTCACTCCCACAAGCTTTGTGTCACCATTGCACCAGTCTAATATTGTCGATTGGTCGCTATTGTAAATCAGAAGGTTGGTTTGTAGCTGAGTTGGCTTTTAGCTTTATCCTTTGGCAGGGTACAGAGTAATTTTCTCTATCATGAATACAAATCCTTAGGTGTGAGGCCCTCAGTAGGCAGAAGCTCAACTTCTCTGTTTTCAAGGAGTTGTGAAGGCATTTTCTTCAGCAATAGCCCTTCTGTTAGTTTGTGTAGAGAAACTAACATATAGCCTGGGTTGTTAGTGGGCTGTTTGGTCAACAACTTTTAACATTTTCCCCATCACATTCCAGTACCTTTGAGATACTGGATACTTCATTTGAAGACAAGAGACGTTCAGGTGGGGCATCACTGTCTATTCTACCCCTTTATTTTATTATTTCATTTAGAGAGTCATATATTTTAAGGAGCTTTTCATACAACCCCTGAAATAGCCCTTAGTTTTTGTTGACCCTCTTTGTATCTCTTCCTTCACCTGTGTCTTCCTTTCCCCTGCCAGTGATTTCCTCCTATTCTCAAGATGAAGACTATTTCCCAGGTTCCATTCCATCACATTCATTGTATCTGCCCTAATGTTGAGGTCTTCTTTGATCTATTTGGAGTTAAGTTTTATGTGATGAGTATGCATCTATTTGTATTCTTCTACATGAACCATCCAGTTTGATCAGCAATTTGTTGAAGAAGTTATGCTATCCAGTATGACTTCTGTCTCCTTTATCAACAGGTGTCTATAAGTCTGCAGACATATGTCCGAGTCTTCAGTTGTATTTTGTTGATCAATTAATCTTTCATAAACTCAGCTATTCTAGATTCTAATAGTAAAAATCTATATTACTTTTTGGATACAGACTTTACACAAGAAATACATGACTAAATGGTTGCCAGAATATAGAACAACATAGTACAAATCCAAATCCAGACAAAATGCAAGCATGAAGAGGGGTTTGGGCACAAATCTCTCCCCTTGCTCTGGTGGTTTTGACAATTATTAGCTATTGGGAAAGAAAGAATTTCTCTTTAAGAGTATAGCTTCTGGTAAGTTGATTACATTCCAATGGAATACTGTACTTTCAAGAATATTTGTTTAGAATAATTGGCCTTCAATGAAGGAAAATACTGCAAAGTATGGTGGGTAGAGAAGGCATGGTGGGTCTAGGAAAAGTTAGGGAGGGAGTGACTATGGCTAAAACATGTATAAAACTCTCAAAGTTCTAATAAAATTTCCTATTTCTTTTTGCTAGTGATGCTGTTTTCTGTAGTGAAAGTCAACACTCATTAATTCATCCCTTCAAAGTTTAATATGTATTTATAAAATATGTGAGGTAAGAAATGCATACATTTGTCAAGAAGAGCTATAACTCTAATACAAATAGACAAGCACAGAATGATAAGCTATGCTATAGTGGTTTGAATAAAAAGTAGTTCTCAAAGATACATATATTCAAACGCTTTGTCACCAGTGAGTGATACTCTTTGAGAGAATTTGAAGGATTATAAAAGTGTGGCCTTGTTAGAGGAAGTGTTTCATTGGAGGTGGGCATTGACTTTGGAAAAACTCAAACCAAGTCCAGTGTCTGGCACTTGGCTTGCAGAACAAACAGGACACAATAATTGCCAGCTACAACTCCAGTGTTATGTACACTAACATGATCACTGTCATGCTAATAATGAACTAATCCTCTGAAACTCTATTCAAGCCTCATATTAAGTGCTTTATTTTTTTTGAGAATTGCATAGGGCATGATGTCTCTTCACAGAAACAGAGCAATGAATAGAACAAATGCCTGCCTGATTGATAGCTCCTGCCTTAAGAGAACAGTGGGCAGCTTTGATTAAAATGTGGAGGACATTCTAAGAAGCCAGCTGAGAATCTTAGAACAAGGAATCCTAAAGAAACTCCCAGACCCCTCTGCAAGACACTGAAATATCACAGCAGTTGGGCTGGTTTCTTTTTTTTTTCTGGAACAGTTAGTTTATGTGATTAGGAAATAATGATGAAATCATTGTGCAAATATATTTAAAAGATAAGGAAAAATTGACTTTATACCCAAGGAATATAAAAAAATGTTTTAAAAAATCTGATTTAGTCAGAAACTAACGAAAATCAAGTTTCTCAGCAAAGTGCTCATTATAATATAACTAGTAAGCAATTTATAGTGTAATTATAATGTGTTAAAAATTATGAGTCAATGACTATTTCATTCATCTTGTAAAATTCACTCTTATAAGAATCCTGGATGCACATTCCATTACAGATAAATCTCCACTTTTTGCTATTGTTTGTATATTTATCAAATAAAAGGATACAGTTTGTTTATGAAATAGGATACATCTGAATTCAGTCAGAAACATCACATGAAAATTTTCATTGAATTGAAAACATTTTTTTGTAGATTAACAAAAATATTTATAACTTCATTGAAAAGTCAGTATAGAGCCCTCTATGTGATGTCATAATCTAAAGTTAGGTCCTGATCTCATCATTATAGCTTAAGATATATTATCTAACCTAAGATTTCTGTTTTTTTCCTCTGTTTTGTTTTATGGCACTGTCAAAGTTTAATTAGCCAGTCTTATTGCTAGTTTTTGACAAGAAAGTATATATTGATACCTATATACTATGTGGAAATAGTAGAGTCCTTCATTATTAACTGCAAGAATGGAGAAAGTTTTAGGCTAAAGAAGCTATACTCACAAGCACATTCAGAGAAGCAATTTGTGGAGATAAAAACAAATTCAAATCATTGGGGCAGTAATAATTATTGAGATATTTATTGTTCCTTGGTTAGATTATAAATTTTTCCTTTAGTGTTAATATGAAAATAAGTTATAGTAATACTTTTAAATGGCAATATTCTATTGTGTGTTCATAGATAACAATTTTTCAAACACTCAAGTGTACATACAGAAAGATAACTCCTAAAAGTCTGAAGCAGATATTGTATTTGGAAGAGTAATTATAGAATTAATTATTTATCCTAAAATCTTTAATTGGTTGCTAGATGTATAATATAGACATATTAGTAAAAGAAAGGTACTCATAGATTGAATAAGTTTTTGGAGCATACCATTTATATGTAAGTTAATTTTTACATAATCAATATTCTATTTCAGTAGTTTATAAACTATTTACTTCCTTAAATAAGTATGCTCAAACTCAAGAAGGTTTCATTAAATGTCACATGCAATATTCAGTATGCTCATGCAGAAGATAGTCATTAATTAAACCTTGAAATATTTGTGCAATATAAATTAAATATTTCCACTTCAAATTAAAAATATTAACAGAAAACATGTAAAACTGTTTAAATGCCGTGCTAAAAGATCTTGGCAAGATTTTCTGAACACAAAAATATGTACAGTGAAAACTTTAACCAGCTTTTGTCATTTATTGTATCAAATGGTCAATGAAACCCAGTCGCTTAATTCAATACTTTATATTAACACAGGCTAAAAAATGTCAGTGTTCATTTTCTTGTTCTTGGAACCATCGGTTTGAGAAATTTATCACCTCTTCAAAAAGGAGTAAGCAAAGGCAGAGATCATGCTTGCATTTGTACAATGTGAATTCATATCCACAAGCCTTTCAGAACTGCTGACCACTCATGTTTAAACTACTGTTACTTAGCCCAAACTGAGATCTTAACTCTGAGCAAGCCATGCTTTTTGATAAAATTTGAGCACTTTCTCACAAAGGGAAATGGCTGTTCTTGTTAATGGAGTTCTCATTCCAACAATGAGTTCGTTTTCCAAGGATGACACAATGAAATCCCAAAGAGACTTTCTTATATTAAATAGTTTGAAAGCTAGTTTCGCTTTGCTTCATTTCCCCTTATTTGCTTTAATAGTTATATCATCTAGACACAGAAAGGAAGATGAATCGTAATGATATTCTCGTTGTATTTTCTAATTTTAATTAAAATAGCCTTGAAATATCCTGAGAAACCTCATTTGGTGTTCAGATTGCTCAGCATTTTTGAAGTATCACAAGACACATTTTCTTTATGTTTGTTATAAAAATCTTCTTAAAAAATTATCTCTTCTTTCATGAGCATTTTATCCTTTTTCTTGAGAGGGTAAGTTATCTTGATTTAAGAAAACTATGGTGGTTGAGATTTACTAACAAATCTTGTAAATATCATTGCACTATTTTAAAAAGTCATATGACTCCACATTTATTTATCAATATTTTTTCATCTGTACTTTCCCCTCACTGTACTGGTTTGGACTTCTTCAGCTAAAAAACCTTCTATCACTTCAGTGAGAAAAATATACTTTATGAAATAAGATTCTAAAACCAGCTTCCAGCAGATATTTCTTGCAAAAGCAATGGTAGCTCAGACAGACACCGGTGGCTAGGAAAGAAAAAACTCCAATGAAGACACTTTATAAATTACATGGCCAATAAAAGTGACTGCTGCTAATATGTCAACTCTGGATAGCTTCGGTTTTATAAGACAACAATGAGAGAAATGGCCCAGATGACTGTCTTTAACCGGTAGATTTCATGCAACACACATGCAGTTTCAGAATCTGTGCATGCTCCTGGTGGGAAACGTAGAAAGCCGTGGGCCTCATGAGAGGCAAAAGCCTGATGAAAAGCAGAAACATGACTAACTTGATAATGAATATGAAGGTAAATGATATTCACATCACAGGATATTCTACAGATATCCCCCCCACACACACACACATACTATTGACATTAAGTCATATGATTAACTGACTTAACTGGTTAAAGAATATTAGTTTGACTTTTGGGAACAGGATTGGCATGGCATCTCAGAACTTGAAAATCAGAACATGGAGGCAGGAAAATCAGGAGTTGAAGTTCATAGTTTGGTTACATAGAGAGAACAGGACCAGCTAGGGCTAAGGAATACCCTATCTAAAATAACAACCAACAAAAAACAAAAGAACAACCAAAGGTAAATTACCAAGAAAATTTACTCAAATTTCTAGTGATTTTGTGATCTGTGTTTCTTTATGGACATATGTTTTAAGACAATAACTGTTCCTGAGTGATTTTTCTTTAGCTGCTTTACTCAGATTTTTGCTGACTCAACATATTTCTTTTAATTCCTGTCTTTGTTTTCGATACTGTAAACTGACAGCATGGGATCTTTTATAAAATCATATACATATCCATAGAACATGTAAAAGTAATCTTTTTTAGCATTTTTCAACTTTATGATGAACTCATATTGTTAGATTTTCTAGAAGGTTGGTGATAACTTGGAACTGTTTGTAAAATAAGTAGAACAATTTTTCCCATCAACAATATAGTCTGTAACAGAAAGGGGTGTTTCTGAAATAGAATATATATAATGGTTGGCTGTGATAAAACTGAATACTAACACAACATTCTCACTTCTGTGAGACATTTGATTAGAGTAACATCAATTTTTATTCCTATCACTGGTACTTCCCCCAATGAAGGTGGTAAGTTCCAATGTAAGCAAGTTAGAAGACAAAGTACCATTCCATAACAATTTGCCACTAACTAGCCATGCTAAAGAGCATGGGCTATGTTGGCAATAACTATTAGTGTATGCCCTAGAAGATATAAAACCACATGATGTTTATGTTGCAATGAAAAGATCAGGATGACAGTCTATAAAGATGGTTCAATGATTAAGAGCACTCTCATTTTTTCCAGAGCACCTGGATTCAATTTCCAGCATCCACATGGTTGTTACATACAACTGTCTGTAACTCCAGTTGTACAGGATCTGACATCTTCATACAGACATACATGTAGGCAAAACAGCAATACATATAAAAATAAATAAATCTTTAAAAAAATCAACATGAAGTTTGGGTAAGATCTAGACAAATTGCAAGAAAGCCAGAAGTCTAGCAGAAGTCCTTAGATTCTATGACAATATCCTCAAGAACATAATATCAAATTGATTTATAAATGTATTTTGTAACCATGAATAAAAATATATTACTTATTCATTTCATAAATTATTATGTATTTCTGTTATAATATTAATAATATATTAAAATCTATTATTTAATTTTAACCTATGAATAAAAATTAGCTTCCAGTTTGTAGAATAAAATCCTTTAGCTAAACGTTCACTTTTATTTTAATCATTTTTGTCTTCTAAGTGCCATGTCAATGTGTAAGAATGAAATAAATATACTGATTGTAAAAGATAATTAATTATATTTTAGTATAGATTTATTTTGACTATTCATGTGGTTCAGTAGTATATTTCAGACTGTTAATTTGCTGTACTTAACCTGAACAATTAGCATTTACTTCTATATATCTTATGTTTGAAAACTTTAGAACATTTATAAATTCACAAATGTGCAAATTATTATTCTATAATAGTTATTTTTATACACTTGATTTATAGGAACATGGGTGGAACTATACAATATTTTATATCTGAAAATATAATATCTGAAAATATCATATCTGAAAATATGATCGACATTAACACAAATATCACCTATTCTCATATATGAATGGGGAAATTAAGTAAATCTGAATTTGTACTATTTAAGTTACAAAATACTTGACTAATATTTTTAGTGCAATATCAATACTTATTTATGTCTCCTCATAGAAGCAGTGAATTCCAGTAAAAATCTTATGAAATAGATTAGTAAAACCTACTTTACCAATCTTAAGTGAATAGAAGGTATATTTTTACTAAAGAAATTGGTGGGAAATTATTCTTTAATATAATTCTTATTGATGCTCCTCAGTACACATTTTAATTATACTTTTAATTAATTTGGTCCTAATAGTTGATTTTTATACTTCCATTTATGTTGGCTTGTTTTAAAAACTAATGATGTAAATTATTTTTTCATTTAGTTGAATGTTTGTGTTTGATGTAACAGGATTTCTCAAATTATAAATATTTCTATGAATAAAACAAGTTACCTCAAGTGAGTGTACTGAAGCACAAGTTAGTGCTGTCCATTCAGAGACACAAAAGTATAATCTTCAGCAAAATCCAACCTGAGTACTTAAAGAAAGGAGAGGGCATGGCATGAACTTGAAAGAAAGTAAGTAGTGATATGTGAAAGGATTCAGGTGAATGAAAGAGAAGGGGGAAATGATGTAATTATATTATGATTTCAAAAACGAGAAATATTTTTAAATTTTCATCTAAGAAAAATACAGCTAAATTAAATAATATCAAACTTCCATAGACTTTTAGATATATGAGTGTATCCATCCAATAGACTAATTTATGTATTATAGAGAATGATGTCATATTGTGGTAATTGTTTTTCCCAAATGGACATTTTTAAGCATTATCGTGTATTTCAAAATCACCCACTATAAACACGTAATCATATGCTTTCACTTTACTGCTCCACTGATTTTTTTTTTATATTTAATACAACATGCTATGTCTAAATGTCTATGGAAGTGTGACATTAGCTAATGGAGCTGTATTTCTTTTAGATGCTAATTTAAAATACATTTCTTTTAGTTTTATGAGACTATAATCACACCATTTCCCTTTTCCATTTTATCACTCTAAAACCTATATATCATTACTCTCAAATTCAAGTCCTCCCTTTCTCGTTAATTGTTCTTAAATAAGTACATAAAAACATGTACACATAAACAGCCAAACATACACACATATGCATACATGTACACATACACAAATATAAACCCACAATCTTGTACATGTACACTCATATATATATATATATTTACATACATATATATATATATGTATATATATACTCAACACACACACACACCCCATTTTTTCCTGGTGAAGTATATTCTCTTACTTTCACTATTCCTTATTTAGTATTTCTGTTATTATTTCAATTTTTTGTGTAAAGTTGAGGCCTCCTTGGATTCCCTCTACCTACTTTAGCTTGTACTGGTGTTGTCCTTGTTCAGCCCATGTTTTAGGCATTTGTGTTGGTGGGGTTTTATGGGTGTGGCTTTTAAACTTACTAGGAGATACAATCTGACAGCAAATGTCTTGTATCACTGGCAGGGATCTCTGAATCTCAGGTGTGGAGGTTGTATTATGGATACATCCTTTGTGATTAGGATTCACATGGCTGAATTTTGTTTGGTTGTGTTTTTCTGTTATGGTCTCTAACAGTTAGGAGCATACATTTCCTTAAAGATGAGTGAAAACTACATTAGTCTCTGAATATTAGAACAAATATTTAGAATGCATCTAGGAAGTATGCTCATTTAGTGAATTGGTGGTTATAGATCCTCCTTCACAATCCATGACCTTACTAGCCTTGGACATATGCCAAAGTTTTACAGTTTTATTTTTGTTTTAGTAGTATTTCTGTTACAAAACCATTTTTCAAAACGGAGGGTACTTAATAATCATTAATAGTAACAGTGGGCTGCAATTTTGTTAAGAATATTATATCATCTAGAAAAGTGTTTGCAGGATCAGGGACAGAGATTTAGTCATTTCCCAATAAAATGTATATATTTTCTTATTTACTGGATGAAACTTTCTTATTCTACTTGCAGCATGCCTATTGTGAGACAAGTGAGTCTAGTTCACTAAGAGATAACATCATTTTTAATAAAACAGTTCTTTTGCTTGTGATCATATTATTTTAAATATAAATTAAATTCCCCATTAACTATTAAAAATGCAAAATATATGAGATGTTGATGATAGCAACCTTGTTGTATGAATTTATACAATATGAACCTTTTCACTATAGCAATACTCGCAATAATATATATCTGTTGCCTTTGTCTATGTATAAACAACTGCTGCTTTTCTGATTTTCATTACTTCTTTCATTCAGAGAAGTGACTGTTTTAATCAGCTGACAGCAGGTTGTGCTTGCCAAACATTAATTTTAACAGTGACATTCATATCAGGAAGGAAATTCTATTTCAGGAGATATATGTCAAGTAGCATCACCATTTCCTCTAAAAACTGAAAACGGTTTGTAGTCATAGAACTTACCAGCAGAATTAAGGGTTATATACATGTTATTTTATCTTACAATTTGACAAAGTAAAACAAGCTAATAATTTATACAATTGAAATTAAGTTATTTTTATTAAATGGGGATCTATTTGCCTAAATACTACCAATAATAATAATGCATGAATTAGAATTAACTTAGTTCAAAATTGAGATCATATGCTTTAAATGTACATGACTTTTCTCATTTGTTTGCCAAAGAATAGCCAATATTGGATAAACCAGTCCAATCTCCTTATATGAAAGAAAAAAGATAAATTGATGAATGAGCTGATATATGGCCACATAACTAATAAATTTTATTGGAATTAATGAATTGTGACTTCTGAGCTTGCACATTTTTTATTCTCTTTTATTATTTGGAAAATATAATGATAGAAATGAATAAATACATTGATGTTATAAATTCCAAAATCTATTGTATCTGTTGATATCAGGAGCATCAGAAAGAGATGAATGCTTCAGAAAAATAATTTGGTCCAGAAATACAAACAAAACCTGCTTTAGAAAATGTAGTTATTAAATTTAATAACTTTAAGCCATAGATAAGAAAAGAACATTCCAAAGAAAAATTATGTGAAATTGGTGATTTTATTTATTTATTTGCAGGCAAAATGTGGCCCTCCCCCTTTTCCCCCTCACAAAGTTCATACCTTATCCCATCATCGTCTCTGAGATGGCAGCATTCCTATATCCCCCAGTCCTCATGCATCAAGTCTCTGCAGGTGAGTCCTCTCCTACTGAGGCCATACCAGGAAGCCTTCTACTTATGTGCCAGGGGCTTCCAACCAGCCAGTGTATGCTCTTTGGTTGCTGGTGAGCCCAGTCTCTGTTAGCTCCCAGAAGTCCAAGTTAGTTGACACTGTTGGTCTTGCTGTGGAGTTGTCACCTCCTTGAAGACCTTCAATTCTTCCTCTAACTCTGCCATAGGGGTTCCCAACCTTCACCCAAAGTTTGTTGATGGGTATCTGAATCTGCCTTAGTCAGCTGCTGTGTAGAGCATCTCAGAGGATGTATCATACCTCTTAATTCTTCTAGTCCTGTCAAAAGTTCCACCCCTGATTTCTATGTATTCAAGTATATCCACTTACAGGGAGCATTCTTAGTTAAAACTACCATACCTCACAACATTATGCCACTATTACACAGATGCCTTTGATAGTTCAAACCTGACCAAATAGCAGCATAGACAATATAGAGGTAAATGAAACTCTTTTCCTGGCTCAAAGGTTTTTAGCAACTGATGACTCTTGGAAGAGGGAGAATTGGTTTTCACTAAAAGTTTAGCCCTTGGCAAGTCAATCACACTGCAGTGAAAAGCCACACAACCCAAAATATTTGAGAATTACTAGTTGGATTTAATGAATTTTGAAAAGCTATAAAGTTGGGTAGTAGAAAAGGGAAAATAAATCTGGGAGGAGTTAGAGGTAAATATCAAACTACATTGTGTAAAATTGCCAAAGAACATATGTGATTTTATATATATATATTATATATTATATTATATAATATATTATATTATATATAATATATATCATATTATATACATTATAATTATATATATAATTATATAATATATTATATATTATATATAATATTGTATATTATA
Organism: Arvicanthis niloticus; assembly: GCF_011762505.2. Taxonomy (NCBI): domain Eukaryota; kingdom Metazoa; phylum Chordata; class Mammalia; order Rodentia; family Muridae; genus Arvicanthis; species Arvicanthis niloticus. The sequence continues at coordinate 42,169,566 of NC_047673.1, forward strand.
TATAGTATATTATATATAATAATATATTATATATTATATATAATAATATATAATATTATATATTATATAATAATATATATAATATATAATTATATATATTATATATAATAATATATAATATTATATATTATATAATAATATATATAATATATAATTTTATATATTATATATTATATATTATATATTATATATTATATATTATATATTATATATTATATATTATATATTATATATGATATATTATATATTATATATTATATATTATATATTATATATCATATATCATATATCATATATCATATATCATATATCATATATCATATATCATATATCATATATCATATATCATATATCATATATCATATATCATATATCATATATCATATATCATATATCATATATCATATATCATATATCATATATCATATATCATATATCATATATCATATATCATATATCATATATCATATATCATATATCATATATCATATATCATATATCATATATCATATATCATATATCATATATCATATATCATATATCATATATCATATATCATATATTATATATTATATATTATATATATATAGTGGATAAGACCACTAATAAAAGTGTTTATATTAAGAAATTTTATAATAGAGATGTTTAACTGAAAGCAAAACTCTGGGCAGTGGTGGCGCACACCTTTAATCCTAGAACTTGAGAGGCAGAGGCAGACAGATTTCTGAGTTCGAGGCCAGCCTGGTTTACAGAGTGAGTTTCAGGACAGCCAGGACTACACAGAAAAACCCTGTCTCAAAAAAAAAAAAAAAACCTCCAAGAGATATGAATATTCATTTATATCTACTTTTAGTCATCATCTATCAAAAATCAATTTCAATATATGATGGAGAACTAAAAAGTTTCATAATCTTTTATAAATAATTTTTAAAGCCATACATCTTTTTAGAGTTAATTTGTATTGTGTACCTTATTCTGTCTTAAATATAAAAAATAAACATTATTAGAAATTATAGAAAAGTTCTTCTATTTATCATTTAATGATTATGTTTTATATAAACTGTTTTATATAAAACATTTTTTATATTTTGGTTATGCTTCCAAAACTGTTTTGTGGCATGAATCTGTAAACTTTGGCATGTAAAAACAGATAAGTCTTTCTGAATTAAGTGATTACAAGACTTATAGAGAAACTTCTAGGGCAGTTTGAATTGCCTAAGGTATACTTAAATTTTAATTATATTCTTATTGGATTTAAATTTTAAAAATATGTCATTGTAGTTTTCAAGTCATTTTAATCAACAAAACGTTCTTTTAAAACTTAAAAATAAAGTTACTACAGCACTTTAAATCTAGAAAACAACGTGAAGCTTAAATAAGTCTTCAATGACTCCAGGTATGAGAAAGTGTTGCATGTTAGTAGCTATATATTATTTTGTGGAAAATATCACAATTTTAGCTTTGAGTCTCTCATTTGTTACAATGAACTGATAATAGAAAACTATTCATTATTATATAGTCTATTGTTTATTTTGGGGGAAAATAAATCAGTTTGATAAGAAGTCTAGAAACTGACTCATATTGCAATCAAAGCATATTTTGACTATTTAATTTTGCCTCATTGTGGGGAATTATACAAGGCTCCTAACTGCATTTGGTGCTGTCATGTAGATTTATCCTAAAAGTGCATGTCCATAGGGAGTTCAAGAAAAGCTGAAAACCCCAGAGAAGTATTAGAAGCTATCAGATAAACCTTGGATGCATCATTGTCTTGACCAATCTGAAAATGTTGCTCTCTGGTGTAAGTTCTTCTATCCCAACTTATATAAAATTGTCAGAGAACTTTTAGTGAGCAAAGATGAATAGTGTCACTGTGGTTTGATTGTGAAATTGGTACAACAGATACATGTACTTGCACACTTGGCACTGTACTTTTAAACTTAGCACCCAGGTGATAGAGTTGTTTTAGAAGCTTATGGGATACTTATAAGTTTGAATCTTCATTGAAGAAGTATGTTACTTAGGGTTAGTTCTGAAGTTTTATAGCTTGGCTCCATTTCCTTCTAGTTCTCTGTTTGGATATTGCCATTGAGATGTGATGGGGTGGCTTTCTGTTCCTGTTAAGATGTGTTGCTCCTCATAATGGAATGTATGTCTTCAGGAATTTTAAGTCAAAGTGATGACTTTCTGACAAAAGATGATTTTGTTACATTTATTACAGCAAAATAAATGTAATTAACATAAGTAGTGATATGGAATTTGGATCTTTCTTTCCATGCCCCGTTCCTGCTTTTTGCCTTAACACATTAGAACAAGTCTAAAAACATCTTTTCTTGATTTATATTCTTTTATTTTAACACATTATATCACTACAGAAGTAATAAACCAGCACTGAAGTAGAAAAAAAATAAAAACATCTTTTCACAATATGAGTTTTGACTAATCTTGAAAACTCAAGAAGCTCAAATTCCTATCCCCAATATCATTATTTGATTTTTACAATATATCATGTGAATTTTCTTGTGCCTCATTCAACTCTTCATTCAATTAGAAAACACAGTGGGGAAATCCACCAACATGTTACTAAGGATGACCCATATCAAAATGATCATATCATAAGGGAAAATGTTATTTTATAATATATGAATACCTTACAGGACTTATGGAATAATGCATATGTAATTATTTCAAAGTATTAATGTACAAGATACAAAAAATGTATTACATTTTATTCATGGAAAACAATATTGAAGATTCAAGATAATATATAACTTAGTTTGAATGAATTTGTGCTATTCATAATGATAATGCTTCTCCAGGAGCCATAGACTATCTGACAAAAGCCCTAACATTAGGCATGGGAAACCTCTCTTCAAGTTGTTCATCAGGAGAGTTGAGATTCTAAAAATTATAAGTTATTGTCATTGGCCTTGGTTGCCTCCTAAAATTTGAAAGCAAGATACTGTTAGTGAAAACAACATTCTTTGAACCCAGGACTTGGAGGAAATGAGATGGAACTGAACAAGGAGGGCCCTCTATAAGACTAACATTTTTACTATAAAATAATACTGAGCAAGCAGCCAAAGTAAAACAGCAATCAATAGTATTATCCAGCTTTAAAGAATTCAAACCACAAGAATTGCAAGAGCGGTAAGATATTTCTAAGGTATAATAGTGGCGTATATATAATGACTGTAACCAACAATGTTCCATTTGAACTAAAATTCCACTCATTAGGAGTGAATTCTTGCTTAGTACTGTAAATTTAGCAAACCTAACAATGGCTGGTAAGATGATGGGATCTGGAAGAAAAACACACTATTACCATCTTTGTAAGTATTATTTCTCGTTGCATTCTAAATATCTGTATTTATCCAATAAGGGGAGTTTCCACCTATCTTCAAAGAACATTTATTTTGCAACAGATGGAATCTATTACAAAGATCCACAACCATTTAAAATGCTAAGAATATGACTATGGGTTTTCTAAACTCAATTGATGCATCTCTAATGCAGCTTTTATACCCAAAGTTCAGGGGATATCACAGTAGAGTATGGAAATATTGTAAGAGCTGAAGGATCAGCATATCTAGTTATTTGAGATATTTGAGACAGTGTCTTTTATACAGTACAGAAAGGTTACATGAATGAAATCTCAAAAATTTTGCCACTTAAAAAAGTCATGTGCAGGGTCAGAAAGCCATGCTACAAGGGGAGCTGGTCCAGAGAATGAGGTTGAGTAATGTCCAACCCTAAAGATCTTGTCCCTACACAAGCAGGATTATTTTCTCCCTGCACTGGAATTGCATGTCCTAGTGCACGTGTGTTTTAGTGTAGTTAAAAAATGGCTGGGAACACCCTGGGTTCCTCCAGCTGGAAGTTGGGCCTGGCTGCTCACTGAAGACCTCTCCACAGCTCCTCACGGCAAGGCCCTAACACACGAGAAAGTCCTTGGGCTTCCAAACCGGTTTATTGGCATGAAGGATGGTGGATGGATCTGCATGCACACCCCCTAAACCCAGGCAGACCTGAGTTAAATAGGGAAAGAGAGGGGGGCGGGGACTGGGGAGGAAAGCTTATTTGGCTCTACCCTTTGGCCTTCAGGTACCTCATTAGTATGTAAATCTCTCTAGGGCCTGAGGCCTGTTCATTAAGCCCTCCACCTGTGTATGTGACTGAAAGGTGAAGGGATATTAGACCTCCTGTCAGGCCCCACATTTTAGGACTTCAACCTCTGCTACCCTTGAGGCAGACACAGCTTGGTGGCCTGGTTTCAGCTGAAACTTTCTCTCTCCTTATAAAGATATGTCAAACAAAAACCTGGAATCCTCTTCATTCAAATGAAATATTCTTAGGACCTTGGCCCTAGCCAATAAAGAACACTCCCCCAAAGACCCCTACTTATTTCTCAATGTTTATATAGCCTTTGTTCACTCCACCCTCCAAAAAAGATCTATTTCAGTGAAATCTGTCTCCAGAGAAGGCTGCTTTTTCTGCACTCACACATATCAAAAAGATTCTGACTAACCCACACTACTAATCTTCATTCCTACCAGTCTATCCCAGTGCAAATGGTGCCTAGATGCCTCAAGGTGCAAAGCATAACAGGGTGGTGAAACTGGAAAACTCACATTGGATTATCCCTATATGAACCTATATGAACAAATTAAGACAAGTAATACCTGACAGGAAGTTTGAAATCTTGACTTCTTTAGTCTAATGCTGAGCCTCTGATAGTTACCAATTCCCAACAGATCAGGCATAAACATATAGACATAAAAGCAACTCTAAATGGATTCAAAATTTTGGATATTCATATATGTGTGTGTTCGTGAGAGAGTCCATGTATTGTATGCAGTAATAATTAAAGAGGTCATAATTTTGAGACACAGCCAGGTAGAAATGAAGAAGTTATGAGGATGAGGTATGGAAATGATGTAAATACTACACTCATTTAAATAATTCTCAAAATTTGCTTAATTAAAAAAATAATATCAACATCACTATTAACAAAAAAAAAAAAAAAAAAAAAAAAAAAAAAACCTCAAGGAAATAACATTTTCTTCTCCTGAAGAGTGAAATTGGAACAGTATATAGGAACAGTATAGGTTACTATGGCAAGAGATTGCATCCAAAAATATCATCCTCTTGTAATGAAGACATACTACAGATCTTTAATTCCTCTGGCTGGAATACTTACCTTTATTCCCTCTGGCTAGAATACACCCTCAGTATATGACAGACACACCCTTAGTATATGCCTTCGACCCCATCCAATTACTTCCACTTTATATCTGACAGAATCAGCCGGAGATAAAATATGCCTAACTCACAGAGACTGAAGGAAAGGCCATCAGGAGACTGGAGATGCCCCACCAGAGATCCACCCCATATTCAGTCAGCAAACCCAGACATTACTGTGGATCCCAAGAGGTGCTTGCTGACAGGAGCCTGATATAGCTGTCTCCTGAGAGGCTCTGCCACAGCCTGACAAATACAGAGGTGGATGCTCACAGCTGACCATTGGACTGAGCACAGAATCCCCAATGGAGGAGTTGGAGAAGGGACGGAAGGAGCTAAAGATGTTGGCAACCCCATAGGAAGAACAATATCAAACAATCAGACCCACCAGAGCTCCCAGAAATTAAACCACCAACCAAAGAGTACACATGAAGGGACTCATGGCTCCATCCGAATATGTAGCAAAGGATGGTCTTGTTGGGCATCAATGGGAGGAGAGGCCTTTGGTCCTGTGAAGCCCCAGTGTAGGGGAATGCCAGGGCAAGAAGGCAGGAGTGGGTGGTTGGGTAGGAGAGCATCCTCATAGAAGCAGGGGGAGGAAGGATGGGATAGGGGGTTGGGGAAACAGGGAAAGTTGATAACATTTGAAATGCAAATAAAGATTTGAAATGTAAATAAAGAAAATGCCAATAAAAAGAAAAAAATGAAAGAAAAACAAAAAACCAACCAACAAACAAACAAACAGAGCAGTAAGCTGAAGAGAGGCATTTGAGTCCAGCAGTTTTTTTGGAGCCCTTCTGTCATGGAGTTCATAGGCAGCTTTTCAAGAAAAGCAGTTCAGTCAGAAGCTTGAGAGAAGCCATTTTAATTCGGATAGTTTGGAGAGGAGTTTGAGCCAGAATAGCTGAGTTAAACCTGTAGAGTGAAAAATTATAAAGGCCATTTTATGAAATATGTGTAGATTTCTTTGCCCTTAGACCTGGGCAGAAAAGTGCAGATTCCAGAATGAGGAACTGAAAATAAGATTCCAGGCCTTCACTTTCCCTGGGGCACATTCTGGGTGGAGGACACTGCCCCTGAATCAAGCCTCAAGCAGCAGGCCCACCTATGGGTGGGAGAGGCCCAAGGCAGGAAGCCACATTCCTGACTACAGATAAAGATACAAGCCATCTAGGTGGGGCTGTGACTGGAGGAAGTGAGAAATATTTTGTAATGAAGGTATAGGGGACAGTGACATGGTAAGACCACATTTTTGAGAAAAATGATTGTACTGAGTAATTTCCATGGCTATTAACCTTTCAGGGTGGGTTTCTCTGGAATGTTTCACTATTCTTATGTTATGTATCCTTGGTAACCCCTCACCCCCTCCCCACTCCCCTGGTTTGTGGTTTTTCCCTTTAAAACCCTCCACAGACTGGATGTTGGGGTCGGACCCTACTCCTGCACGAGTACGTGGTCAGACCGCTGGCTGCCAGCTCTTTTCCCTAATAAACCTCTGCTGATTGCATCCAGGTATGGTTTCTTGTGATCTTTGGGTGGTCGTGATTTTCTGAGACTTGAGGAAGGGTCTCCTGAGTATGGGGGTCTTCAAACCATCTACCTAGAATTCAGAAAGAGCTATTAAGTATGAGTTTATTCAACAGTAATAATATCTGAGGCTGAAATATTCTGGGCTTAGGTTAGCAGACTGAGGCTGGATGCTGAAGCCTTCAAGGTCCAGGCATGCAGAAGTATAGATTTTATGAAGCCTAGAAGCTTCCAGGCCTAGGCTTAATTATAGAGAGATAGAAATGCCCTGAGCACATATGAAGCAATGTATTCATAAAGCTTGGGTATCTCTCTCATTTCATCACTTAACTTCTGAGGAAATAAAACCAACCATTATAGAAAGTTCTTTCAATTACAGGGATCATACAAAGTTTTTTAGGAAAAAAAAAAAGACCTAGTCTAGAGACTTTAGAAATATTATATGGTCTATTTAAAATAAAGATTACCATATTGAGTTGTAGGTAGGAATCTGAGAGAATGGTCATTCTCGTCCTTTTTCCCCTTCTTCTCCAAGTTATGCCTTAATTAGCAGAGTAGAATTAACTAGCATGTCTGAAGGCATCCACTGTGGGAGATGCACAACAGGCTCTGACAGTGACACATACTTCTGGCATAATTTTTCAACAATAATGAATGTGTATTAGAACATAGATGTTTGTCAACTAAAGAGTGGATAAAGAAAATGTGATATTTTTACACAATGTAGTATTACGCAGTTATTTAAAAAAACATTATGAAATCTGCAGGCAAATGAATTGAACTAGAAAAATTCATCCTGATTGACATTACCAACACCTAGAAAGACAAACATAATATGTACTCAGATATAAGTTGATATTAGCTATAAAATAAAGGATAATCATACTACAGTCCACAGTCTCAGAAAAGCTTACTAACAAGGAAGGCTAAAAAGGAGGAATGTATGGATCTACCTGGAAAAGATAATTGAACAGAAGCACCTTCCTAATATAGGTTATAGTTAGTTTTCTGCTGCATGCAAGAAGTAGACAGAAATGTCATACTACTAAAGACAACATATACTTTGCTTCCATGATATAAATACATCAAGCTGGAGATGAATTAGTAGTTCCCTTCTTATTAGTTGGTGTCTACAATTCTTGTAAGGGCTATACATCCTACTGGGGGAGGGTTATGGTCAAGAGTCTTGTAGGAACATGGATTTTGTGTGTTAAAGTGTTAATATGACAAACAAAATATAAGTACAGATCCAATAAAAACACAATTGATATGGACCATCCAGCTGTTTTACTAACAGATTGTAAGGTCTATACTATAAGAGGGAACCCATGATATGTACTATAGTCACCAAAGATCTGAGACTGAGTAGGGCTAATAAACTCTAGTAAAGAGATTGCTCATGCATTGCTATTAAAAGTGTAGGATGGTTATGTTAAATCATTTTCTCTATATTTTTCTTAATGACTATTAATGCTGGTTCTTTATGTCTTAGTTGAGCAGGGAAACTACTTTTGTTTAGTGGAAAGAGGTTATTGCAGAACCTCAAATCATCACAATATTGGGAAGAATTATCAATTGATAATGGCATAGCAGTTATTGCTCAGTTGCATATGAAAAAATTAACAATACTTCAATATCACTTCTCCTAGGCTTGAAGAGACTAAGTGTTAGGAGCAGGAGTCATGAGGGTAGGGTGGCTATTTTCTCTGAGATAAAATATGCTCTCCTTGAAGAAACAGGAATGTTCAAAGGAGCCAGGAAAGATACCAAACTTAAAATATTTATAAAGCTCTTCCTCAATATTATATAAGCAGTAATTGATTGCCGAAATAAAGAGGAATTATCAATTACATAGCTTCCTACTCTTGTCATGAAATTTCTTTGATAATAATTTAGTAAGATATCATACATACAGAGATAGACAAGCTAGACTGGAGAGAAGATTTTCAGGCATTACCAAGTTAATTTAGAGTGAATTGATGAAAACTCCTTAGGAAAAGTAATATAACATATTGCTGTATATTCTACTTCTTATTTTGTATATTTCCCATCATGGTAAAAGAGCCAAAACTTAAAAGTGAAAATGATATTTTCCTTAGTTTCAAATCTACTTGGCTTTGTAGTGTAGTAACCTATAAAAAAATAGTGATCTATAGGTGAAAATAGATGTATGTTTAAATGAAGAATATATTAAATTATTAGTAGCAATACAGTGCTTCAACTCTTCCTGTATTTCTATTTAATGATAAGACTCTATTTAATTCTGTATTCTATTTAATGATAGTTAACTTTTTCCATTTAATGTTAACAATGATAATGCTATATTATTTTGAGGGGCTATGTGCTCTTTTTAAAAATTTAATTTATTAAGTGTTTTAAGAAAAAAAATACAAACTTTTTTTTTTTTTTTTTTTTTTTTTTTTTTTTTTTTTTTTTTTTTTTTTTTTTGAGACGGGGTTTCTTTGTGTGGTTCTGGCTGTCCTGGAACTCACTCTGTAGACCAGGCTGGCCTTGAACTCAGAAATCTGCCTGCCTCTGCCTTCCAAGTGCTGGGATTAAAGGCGTGTGCCACCACTGCCCGACAAACATTTTTTTGATTCCATAGAATCTGTTTGAAGCAAAATTTATGTGTCAATGTTTTATTAGAAGACAAAAAAATCTCAGGAAAGTAATACCAAATGTGAAAATGACTCTGAGAAATAAGAAAAGTAAATAAAACTTTGTGTAACCTAGGGCCTCGGTGTCTAAAGAAAATGAAGCAATTTTCTTAGTCACACAACGTCTCCTCAAGAAAAGCCTTATGGAATCCACATGCCTCACAGGAGTCTTTCCAGAAGAAATATGTAAGACACTCATCTGACAGCATCTACCTCAATTGAGTCAGACATTGAATTGGGTGAAAAGATGTAATTTCTTTATTCTTCCTAAGTACATAGGCTAGATCTCAAGACACATGATATGGAGCATATTTCTTCACAGAGTTGGTGACATGTTTGCTCTGTAATAATGTGACATCAAACCTTAGTTATTTTTCCTGTAGTTACAATTAGGATATGAAACAGAAGCTTTGATAGTTGAAGTTTTCAAGGTAGTATGTAGGTCAGGCTTATGGACTACTGTATCCAAGGGTTTAGAAGGAGTTAATGACTTTCTCTGTAGCACATTTGAACCCCTGTGAAATACTTAGGTATACTAAATATAACTATACCCTGATCTTCTCATTTACCCCGAGGGAAGACAGAAGCATATATTTAATGTAATGATCATATAACAGATTTATGTGTGTAGGCAAAGTGAATTATTAAAATAATTTTAGAATTCTTGCAGTCTAAGATAAAAAAATAATATGAATAATTTTTACGATGCTCATGTACCCAGATTTACTCAATTAGACCAGCAATTTGTCCTCATAAAGGGGTATCTAAGAGATCTAAAACTATCTAAACACTTCCTTGCTAGCCATCCTGTTTTTCATTTTGGGTTCCTCCATTGTGAAAAATCTAACCACAACTACCTTTATGTACTACACTTGAGGCAAATTAGCATAGTCATATACTGAAACATAGCTCTTAATGATCTCACTGTTGTCTGCTGTCGTTAATAGTATCAAGGCAAGTTTTTAACATTTCTCATTGAGTAAGATTTTTTTTTTACTTCATTCTGGAAACTCTTAGCTGAGCAACTGGTCTTGGGATTTTTGAATACACAACTAAAGAACACTATCCATATATATTGAGATAACAATTAAAGTCTGTCTTAATACTATGTGTCATAATTTTAGATAATATTTTAAATTTATCTTTAAAAGTTGTACACTTATAAAGCATGTCAATTAAGATACATGTCATATTTCAACCAATCAATGTGTCTGTTAGTATTCTTTATCTGGAAAACAATTGAGCAATCATGACCACTCTGATAGAGATTAAGTTCAGTCTTGCTTGCAGCTATCTTTCTTATACATTATGCAAAATGGATACACTATACTTAGTTATCTGCCTTACCCACAGTACACACTAAACATGATCTATTTATTACCCATTACCACATATTTTTGGGGCTAATGAACTCTTAGCCTAACTTCAATTTTGCTTCTCATTAAGATAATTGCATCCAGTTTGCATCATCCAGTGCTGCCATCTGGCTTCTGCCATTTTTGAAGAGATATAACAAAGTAACACACAGCATATCTAACTTGCCTTCCAACCTGCAAAGTTAGGGGACCACACATCATTTGAGACAGTATGATTTTCTTGCTTCCAGTACTCATTGTACTGGACTAGTTACAATAGGGTTTGAGTGCACAGTTTATTCTCTCACAGAATACCTTCTCATGGTAAAATACTCAAGAATTCTATTCCACGATTGTGATTTTTCAGAGCCTTTGGGTCTTTGCCAGGGTCTAGTGAACTGTATACACATAAGTTCTAGTCTCCTTAATATATTTAGTTCATGCTGACCATTTTAATCCCTGTTTGAGACAGTAGTTTCAAAAAAGCAGTCCAATATATTGAGATCATTTTCTTGAAGAATATTTTTATTTCATGCCAAACCATAATATCCAATTGTCAATGGATTCTCCCACAGTCACCTTAATTTTGCTGTCTAAAACTTTCTAGTTATCTTGTCCTCACAAAGGTCTACCTTTTCTACAGTTATTTTAGTTCTTGAAATCTTTCAGCCTCTAGCATTGCTGAAAAATCTCCACACATTTTCTTCTAAGTTAAAATAGGTAAAAGATAAAGGTATTGAGTGAAATGCTTACATCATGATTACCATACAGCTTCAGACAAAGGAAATATTTTCTTCCAGTCAGTGGGCAAGGGTGGGGGGCTTTGTGAGCAAAGAATTTCTAGAGGCTGTAGTAACTGAGATCCCTTAGCCCCTTCTTTAAATTTTAGCTCCTGAGATTTCATTCTCTTGCTATTCTATTCTGAAATTGAGCATGCTATATTACAGTTTGCCTAAATTGCTCGGCTCTATCCTAGGCTTGATTTTATCCCTATATTGCCTGCAGTTGTGGGATATGATAATCTTCTCTGAAGCTGCTTCTAAAGCCTCTGACTTTTAAAACACGTCTGAAATTAAAGATTAAGTGTTCTTAAGCATATCGGTTCCCTGTGTGTTTTGCAAGATCTGCAATGTCATAAAAAAAGTCACTTCTGCAATCCCTCTGAGCTTCATAGCCCTTAAATCCACAGGGCAACATCCACTTGATCTTATAATGCCTTATATCACATAACAATTTGAGAAGGTGAACACTTTAATAATGGGTTATGTTATGGCATGCTATAACTTTATTTCACACTTTAGAAAGGCAAAGGGATTTTATTAACCCCAGGTAGGTGAAATGGCCAATTCAAAATCCAATTACATGTTCTTTACTTTCAGTGGCTATTTTTCATACTGTCTTACTCAAGATTCCCTAAGGAAAAAAATAAATCTAGATTTTACTTAATTTATTCAATAACATATTAAAATTTAAGAAACTTTATTCATAATTAACTTTACTTTCTCTATTCACTGACCTATATATAAAAGAGTTAGAGCAAGATAGAACTTTTAGTTTGTGTGTACTGCTCTGAGTCAATAAATGAGATGCAAAGAAGGTAGTATCAAATGGAGAAAAGGCAAAATAAAGGAATTCTACAAATATTATAGGTGGGCATTTTAGGAATACTGCATAGTTTCGTAAGCTGTTAAGATGAAATATGGCAATTTCCCTTCTAAATTCTCCCTATTCTTTTTATTTATTGAAGAATAGTCACTCCATCTTGCATAAATTTCTCTTGTCTTCATGGGCTTACGTGACAAACTGGGCAAGATATATGAATTTAAAGGATCTGTGCTCTGTTAATGTTGAACCTGTTACATCTAGTGGTGGTATTCTGAGAGTTCTTGCCAAATAGCCTGAAGAAGTTCCATAGTTCAGCTTCTATTTAAATAGGGGAATCTAAAACAAGCAGTATTATTGTAGTGTCTACCATAAACCGGTTGCTCAGATATGGATGATTATTGGACTCAAAAGTACTATAAATATTTAGGTATAATAATGTTACTATATAAATAGACTCCGTTTCATCCTTTATAGTAAAAGGAAACATCTGGGAAGTCAAGACTATCATTAAAGGTACCAGTATCCAGGACAAGTGGAATCAAGTGGGAATTATATGTTTATAAAATGGCATTTGCACATACTATGTAACAGGCACTATGAGTATAGATTTTTTAACTAAGGAAACAACCAGATATTCAGTTAACCCAATCACAAAAGAACACACACGGTATTTACTCACTGATAAGTGGATGTTAGCCTCAAAACTTGGAATAGAGAAGACTCAACTCACAGACCACATGAAGCTCATGAAGAAGGAAGACCAAATGTGGATGCCTCAGTCCTACTTAGAAGGAGTAACAAAAATACTCAAGGGAGCACATATGGAAACAAAACGTGGGACAGAAACTGAAGGAGGGGCCATCTGGAGACCATTCCATCTGGGTATTCATCCCATGCACAGTCACCTAAGCTAGACACTGATGTGGATGGCTGGAAGTGCATGCTGACAAGAACATGATATAACTGTCTCCTTAGAGGTCTGCCATAAACTGGCACATCCAGAGGACTATACTAACCATTGATATGATCAAGGGTTTCCCAATGGAGAAGTTAGAGAGAAGACTGAAGGAGCAGAAAGGGTTTATGACCCCATGAGGAGAGCAACAATACCAACCAACCATAGCCCTCCAGGGTCTAAACCACCAGCCTGGGAGCACATAGGGAGGGACCCAAGACTCCATCTGTACATGAAGGGGAGGATGGCCTTGTCAGGCATAGGTGACAGAGGAGATTCTTGGTCCCATGAAGAACGAACACAGAGTGGGGGGGGAATGTGAGGGTGGGGGGCAGTAGGGTGAGGGGTAGGTGGGGGCAGAGCCTCATAGAAGCATGAGGAGGGGGGATGGGATAGGAGGTTTCTGGGTGGTGGGGCAAAGTAGGGTAAGAGGATAAAATCTGAAATGTAAATATAATACCCAATAAAAAATAAAATACAAAAAAATCTGTATAGTAGAACTTTTAGAAAGCATAGTTTATGTGACCTACTTTTTATACTTTGTTTCAAAATCCATGAACTGATAAAAGTATAGATATTATATTTGAGATTTTGGCTCAAATATGACTTCTTTGAATTTTAAATATTGCTTATTGAGATAAACTCAACTACTTAGGTAGTTATTGCTAAAACTTTTTACACTATCTTAATTCTGTTTTTAAGGAGTTAAAAAGTATTGATGTTTTAGTGATTGTCTCAAAGAAATTTTTTATCATGAAATCCTGTCTTAATTTTTATTTTTTAATTGCTTTATGAAGTTTATATATGAATACTGTATTTAAACATTGAAATCACTGCACTTATGTGTGATCCATGAAGCCATATTCTACTCTGGATATATTAAATGCACTTTAGAAATACTTTGTCAAGATGTATGCCACTCACATAGGGATATGAAGAAATTTAGAAACTATGAGAACAAAGGTACTAACTAATGTGATTAGATCCTAATGCCAGCAAGAATAGTTTGCCACACCTGTGTACTTGGCCTGAACATCAGTTTTATGAACTAAAGTCACAATTCCCTTGCTCAATTGTCAATAAGGGATATTATCTAATATATTAATTTATTACTAGTCCAATTCAGGCATAAGAGCTTACTGTTTCCCAATTTGCATGTCTTTGGTTGAATGTAAACATATGCATATTTTAAATTATATTTGATGTTCACTTTCAGTGATTCTCAATTGCTTTCATTTGGTTTTATTTTACATACTTCAGAATTTTTCTTTTAAATTAAGTCTATGAGTTCTTGGAAAATTAAGGAACGTCATTGTTGCAGATGTTTTAATATTTGCATAGACTTTTCAAACAGTATCTTGCACTGTAGTCCTTACTGGATTGGAACTGATTATATAACACAGCAGTACCTTAAACCTATGGAGATACTCTTTTTTCAGTCACCTGAATGCTGGGATTCCAGGCCACACTTGGTTATTTCAGTGGTTCTTATCATACCTGATATGTTTTTCCTTTATCCTTTCTAGTTTTGCTTAGTCAACTTTTTAGAGCCTTCTGATCATATCTTTAAAATGACACTTAATGTTTATTATTTTAAAAGGCACTCAAGAGTGAGTCTTTTTTAATATCTTTAGTGTAGATACAGGATTTGAGTTTAATATACTTTATCACAACATGTAAAGAGTCATTTACAATCTACTAAATGTTCAAAATTAGATGGGGTGCTTTAACTGAGAAGGACATAGGGTGATAATAGACAGTAAAAAGAAATCAGAGTTAAGCATAACTAGATACCTGAAAATAGAAAAGCATTATTTTCTATAAACACACACACACATGTATGTACACATATACACACATGCACACACACAAACAAAATAGAATTATGCTATAAGGTATGATAATAGTCTTCACCAAAGTAACAGACTGTATTAAACATCCATGTCCTTGGCATGGAGAAATTCCCTTTGAGTTGTTGACATCTACCTACCACCGGATATAGGCTATTGTTGTACTCAGTTTCCCTTCAGATCTCATGAAGTAAGATCTCATTGTTGAAATATGCCACAAATTTCAGAAATGAACTAGATGAATTGTAGTTAATTTCTACAGTAATAATCATGGCTCCAAAATTATCAATCCTTGTGTACTTTGTTCTAAAACAAAAGGACAATTAATAAAGTTATACCAATTTGTATTACATGAAGAGGAAATAATCATGTACTTCATTTTAAAATTATCTAAATTAAATCATTGCATAAGTGATTATACCAATTTTCCATCAGTTCAAGTTTATTAATTTTTGTCTGAAATGTTAATTTTAATGCTTCTATTTTCATTTTAAATTTACATTTCATTTTAGAAAATTTATATTAGAATTGGAGTATCCAGGTATATGAATTTCTAAGGCAGAAGAAAATGTATTAGTGTGACTAAAAGCTGAATCATGCCATTGTCTCTGTTCATTCCCTCTTCCTTGAATATTTCTTGAGAGTAGGGCCAATGTTGACTGTATCTTGGTTGTGAGCAAGCATAGGTGGGTGAGCTATCAAAAGCAGAGCTGAGCTTGAGGGCAGAGTGGGCACTAGAGGCACAGTGTACAAATATGTAAAATCAAATGTGAAAAATGCAATTATGACTTTTTAAAAGAATTTATTCCTCATAGACCATACATTTTTCTGCATGCAAATTTTATGCTAAATGAATTGCATACACCTTAGGATATATAGTATAGTAGGGAAGTGTTTCTCCTTCTGTGCTTCTATAATGAATGGTATCTGATAACTTTTTTCCACAGTTCACTTCTGATTAGAATACTTTATCTTTCATAAAAATGGCTAATGTACTCCTTCTATTTTCCGAGTTCTCTTTATCATTTTCACATTAATATCACCATAAAACTTTGATCTGTTTTTCATCAAGCCTTACATATTAAATGCACCCCACTCTATTGAACATCTATGGAATGGAAAATTCATTTTTCAGTAAAGAGTAAGCCCTAATCATAAGATAGTTATTTACATTTAGCACCTATAGAAAAACAGTCTATAGAAACAGATAATAATGTTCTCTAAAATTAAAAAGAGGACCCAGTAAATGTTAATTAACTCCCCAAGTTGCATTTACTTCATATTTGAGATGAGACAGATAGCACAACATTTAGGGATTTAATAGTATATAAGAAGCATAAACATTCAAATAAGTATTTGCTTTCATTTTTGATTTCTAGAAAAGTTCTACTTTGGCTTCTAACAGACCATAGAACTAAGTTTGTTTTGGGGAAGTATATACTAATGAGTCATATATTAATTCCCAGTTTTCTATGAGATTCTGTTATACTGAAGCCTAAGTTAATAAATATTACTGCCAGAGGTCTTTCTGAAGTGTTAGCCTAATCTGTAGTGTGTTTCAGGTATTGTGGGTTAAGATCGAGATCTGTAATGTATCTTGGTCCTATGATCCAACAGTGGTGCCAAAGGATTAGTTTGTGTTCTCATTCCACCTGCTAACTGGGCTCTCAGAACTGCATCTTTCTGAAAATTACAACCTAAATTTTACTCAAATAATTTCTTCATTTTTAAAGATTTATTTTAAATGTATTATTCAAGTTTTTACAAATAAAAAAATCACACACCATAATTAATAAGACTGGGTGACAATACAACTCAATAAGCATTTATAGAGTTAATATGCATGTTTACAAGAGATATTACAGAGTTCACATTAAATTTACCAACTCACACTATGAAACTTAAGATTTAGAGGAAGGAGTGAAGGACCTGAAAGGGATTGCAACCCCATAGGAAAAACAACAATATCAACTAACCAGATCCCCCAGAGCTTCCAGGGACTAAACCACCAACTCAATTACATATGTAGCAGAGGATTGCCAGGCATCAATGGGAGGGGGGGAGGGGAGAACACTGGTTTTGTGGAGGTTTGATGTCCCAGCATAGGGGAATGCTAGAGTGGTGATGTAGGAGTGGGTGGGTGGCTGAGCACCCTTACAGAGGGGATGGGGGGATGGGTTAGGAGATTTGCAGAGGGGAGACCTGGAAGGGGGACAACATTTGAAATGTAAATAAATAAAATAACCAGTAGACAAGAAACTTACTTTATGTACATCCGTGACAAAGTTAGAACTAGATATGACAGAAAAATACTTACAGATAGAAATTGAAAATCAATTAGTTTATATCTCTTTTGATAACTACTTGTAATTGGCAATATTGCGTTCTTCCAAATAAATATTTACTCATTCATTTTCCTTTTTTTAAAAAAAATGTTATGCTGTACCCACACAAACATTTTATTACATTTAAACATGTATCTTATAGGCTATATTTCACATATGAAGCACAATACACTTTTTGACCTTTCAAATATTTTGTGACATAGCTTATTTTAACTCTATCTGCTTTCTTGTAAATTTCGAGTTCATTTTCCTTTAAAGCTAAATAATGTTTAACTTATTATATATTCCAAATATATATTATATGTCATCTGTGGAGGGACAAGTAAGTCAATTCCAATTCTTTGTCACAGTAAATAAAGAAGTAATAAATTTGGAGGTACAAATGTCTCTCTTGCAATATTATGTACAGGAGGGAAACAGCAAGGTGATATGATAGAGATTGTTGTTGCTGTTGTTGTTGTTGTAGAAAAGCCTCTGCACTGAGTTCCTCAATTTCTGCATTAATTCCACCCCAAATAGCAGAAACTAAGGCTTCCTTTCTCTTTATAGTCTCTACAAGATTTGTCCTCCCATTTATGATGATTGCTATTTTTTGACTGATGTGAGGTTCACTAATTTCTTTCTATGAGAGTACTCTGTTGCTATTAATGAGGGATACTATACTTTACATAAATTTTTGTATTCCTCGACATTACTCTTATTACTAAGTAGTCAGGTCATCTTCAAATAAGGATAATTTGTCATTTTTCTTCCTACAGTTTTAGCCTTTGTGTCTTTCCCTTGACTAATTTCTACAGCTAAGACTTCATGTATTGTATCAAATAAGGGAGAGGATCATAGATATTATCTTCTTATTTCTAAATGCTACCAGGATTTCACTTAAATCTTTATTTTTTTCCTTCCTGTTTGGTAACCTATGCCTCTAAGAATACCTGGCACAGCATTACTCATATTTATAGACTAGTATAGTGTCAATTATAATACTTGAAATTTTATTCTCCTCTCAGGGTATTAGTTTTGTTTTCCTGACAAAATGACCTATCTCTACACATTCTGTATTAAAGAAATACTATCTCAAGCTTAAAGAAATTTTACCTTATGCTTAATTTGAGGCACATAAGAACTTAGTTTATGACATAATAAATAGATATACTATGATACCTAGAATACATATTTATACACGTACATATCTGTGTGAAGAAACAACAACTCAACAATTCTAACAAATTAGCAAGTAAAATTCCCCACCTAATCTGTACTTGGTTGATAGTAAAGCAGCTTACAGACAAATAGATTTAGAACAGAAGATATGTGAGTTGAACTGATAAAGGGGTGATATAGATAATGGAAAATAAAAATAAAAATTAGAAGGAAAACAGAGATTACTGTTGACATCAGAACATAATGAATACAAAACAATCATATTTTTATAGCCATAATTTCACTATAAGCTTGAAAATTGTGTGACTTTAGTTTGTAATCTGATTTGCCACTTGATATACTTTTTTTTTCTACTTTAAGGTTTATTTTGTATTTAAAATTGCATGTATTTGAGTATCTGTGTGTGGCTACGTGCAGGTGTATACTAATGTCAGTGATATTCAATGGTTTATGATGACCCTGAATCTAGAGGTAGAGGTCATAATGAACATCTCATATGAGTACTGGTAACTGAATTTGGGTTTCTTCTCTTATTTTAAATTTTTAATTAATGTGGATGTCAAGGAACTTTCTGCTGAAAAAAAGATGCCACTTTCTATGGTACCCTGCACTAGGCATACTTATGCCTAGATGAAAAGGAAGGATCCATTTACTGGTATATTGCATGATCTTAAAGAGAAGTAAATGCTCTTAACAGTTAATCTTTGAAGCCCAAACTGATGTATTTTCATTGTGTTAGATTATATATTAGGTATATTAGATTATAACATGTCACATGTAAATAATTATGCATTTAATTTTACTTATGCACTAATGACATTAAGTCCCTTAATATTTTCAACATAAAGTATCTATTTTCACCAAATTATAGAAGTAGTATATAAATCATTTTAACATATCATGTACATGTAATTCTTATTTATATGAGTAGTAATAATTTAAGGTCCTCTTGCTGAAACACTGCAATAAATAAATCTTGATCACTTTTCCTTAACCTGTAGTCCCTTGAGAGTGGAATGACAATGCCTTGAGGACAAAGAGAGGAACACAAGAAAACTAGCTGCCATGAGATCACATATTGATCTGCATATGTGCCACACTTTGATAATTATTCCCTTGGTCCTATGCTCTTTAATCCACATCATTCCATTTTTCCTTCAACTATCTCACTAATATATACTCAGTTGCCAGTTCATATAAATTTTCATTGATATATGGAGTTTATTTCTTTTCATACTTTCCTGATAGGCTCTACTTGAGAACTTTATTTTGAAGACAATAACACTGCATGAGATTGTCATTTAAAATCTAACACATTAAATTAAGAGCCCATCTAAGATGATTTATTTCATAAAGTTACGAACTCCAGAAGACAGACGTATAGGAAGTGATGGAGAGATTCTCTTTTGGTTTCACAATTTCACTTTCCCATCCTTCTTCAAACCTGTTCTTGAGTTCCACCCCTTAAACATCCAGATGTTATAACTGAGATGTTAAACATTACAAATAGAAAAAAAATTGACACTTTCAAATTCAGCAAATTAGAGCTTTATATTTACATTTTGATTTTATGAAATCAACTTTTATCTTAAGGTTATCTTGAGCATTGAAGATATTTATTTTTTTAAGATAGAAATGCTTTTTTCCAATAAAATGTGAAAAACATTATTAATATTAATATTAATAGAGAATCATAATAAGTTTTCTTTTTTAATGTTCTAAATTCTAGCACATATTTGTTTAAATGCAAGTATGAAAGTAAACACTTACTAGTAATTGGCTAACTGTACTTATTTGGAATCGAACATTAAGGAAATATATTTTGTGTTATTTCCAGTTGTTTAGGATCAGCATGAGGTCAGTGCACTTATAGTGGGTAATTAGACAGAAGTTTCAAAATATATTACCCAAATATCATGCTTTCCACTTTTAATTAAGTTATACTTGCAGACACGGCAGGTATAGCCACCCAAATTAAGTTAAATTGCTCTCTACACGCTGTTTTATTATAATCTGGGCTTTAATACTTCATGGTAATACATATTCTTTTTTGTATATGAATATATATTTTCTTCTCTTCTTTCTTTCTCCTCATTGAATCAATGCCTAATAAGAACATAATTTAAACTCCTGTACTGTGTAAAAAGTTTAATCACTGTCTTTGCTTTAGACTAGTTGCCACAATATAAATTTTGATCATTGTTTCAAATAACAAAGTCATACAGAAGAGGATATTTTATCATTTTTTAAATGAGGCTACACCATATATGAGTATTTAGTTGTTGCTATGAACCAGTATTAATACGTATATTAGCAAACTAAAATAGGAACGAACCTAGGAACTAATGCCATAACATACCAGTGCTATATTAATTGACTTACCTTCAATAATTCTGTCGCACTTTGTGAAAGTATACATGTTCCAAGAAACACAAGAAAGTAAATAGCAAAAACTGAAAGTATTTTGCTAAACAGAGCAAGAAAGAGCAAAGTCAGAAAATATTTGCTGCTAATCTTATTTACATTAATATGTGTTTTATGCAGTTTCCATTAGTATAGTGTTTACTTGGCAATTAATGAAACATAATTCACAGTTAAAGTGATGTAAACATCTGTGTTACAATCTGAGATTAAAATGTTTATGAAACAAATCCAACATAAAACTATTTCAGAAATTCATTATATCAGAGATCAAATAGTAGCTACTTACTGATCACTGGTTTTAATGCTAATCCAATCATTATTTTTGATCCTGTTTGCTACATAGGCTAATTTTCAATGCAATGACTAAATGAATTGCTCTTTACATCTTCCACAAGCTAAAGATCACATATTATGTTAAACAAATTCAGAATATCACTTCCTGTCCCAGAATTGTAGGAAAAACTAGCAATAATAGAATAAAAAGTTTCTTTGTGTGATTTTAGCTTTTACAGGAATACTTCTGTCACAAAACAAAAACAATAATTAGTTAAAGCTGGGTTCAGTGAGTTTATTTTTAAGGACATGAATTTAAAATGGGTAGGAAGGGGATTGGGAGAGAGTTAAGGGAAGAAGTAGTAGGATCACAGGATTAAAATTCATTATATTTATGTATGGCATCAGATTGATAATTAACATTAAATGGTGAAATAACACCTAAAATTATATCTTTAGAATTATAATGATTTCAAGATTTACCATTAGAAAAAATGCACAAAATTATATTAGTGAATAGGATACATTTTTTAGTTAAAACTGTATAATTTTATCCAAAAGGAAAAATGTTTTAAAGCAGTATTATTTTTAGTGAGTCTAATAAATGAACAAAATTAGAATGTCATTAATTGATTTGATACATTGGAGAGTTTTCTTACTCAACTATAAAACAATATTTGCCTCACTGTACTGTTATTAAACAGTGAGTAGATAGCTTAATACATTTTCTTCTTTTTCTTCTCTTCTTCTTTCTTCTTTTTCTCCTTCTCCTTCTCTTTCTCCTTCTCCTCCTTCTCCTTCTCCTTCTCCTTCCTTTTCCTTTCTCCTTTCTCTTTCTCTTCCTTCTTCTTCTCCTTCTCTTTCTCCTTCTCCTTCTTCTTCCTTCTCCTTTTCTCCTTCTTCTTCTCCTCCTTTTCTCCTTCTCCTTTCTTCCTTCTCCCTTCTCCCTTCTCCTTTCTCCATTCTCCCTTCCTCCTCCTCCTCCTTCTCCTCCTTCTCCTCCTCTTTCTTCTTCTTCCTTCTCTTTCTCCTTCTCCTCCTCCTCCTCCTCCTCTTCTTCTTCTTCTTCTTCTTCTTCCTCCTTCCCCTCCCCCTCCCCCTGCCCGTCCCCCTCCCTCTCCCTCTCCTTCTCCTTCTCCTTCTTCTTCTTCTTCTTCCACAGGGAATCTCTGTGTAGCCTCTGGAACTTACTCTGCCAACCAGGCTTTTAATTTTTTAAACTTTTCATTCTTCATGCCAGAATTTATTTCTATAATCCTGGACCTAAATCTATAGACCACACAGGCCTAAAACTCACATAGAACTTCCTGAGTCTGTCTTCTGAGAAGCTGGATAAAAGGTATGTGCCACCACCACCTACTAAATACGTTTAAGAGAGAATTTTTTCTTTGTATTTTCTATGCATTTATACTTTAGATGCTTAAAAAAACTTTTTATTTTTTGTTTGTGAATTTCACAGCAAGCACACCAATTCCATTCATTTTTCTATTCCCTTGTACCCACCTTCAACCCTTGTAACTTTCTTTCCCCACCCCACAAAAAAAATTTGTCATTGTGGAGGTTCTAATGTGTCATAGTATGTCCCAAAATATACTCTTTTGTCCACACTTTTTCACTCGCAAATTTTCACTACAATAAGTCATTTTTCTTGTTTGAGGCCTCAGGCTTCTGCTACACTAACAATATTGGAACTTCTCAGGTACTCCTCTTGGATATCCCAGTGTCATGAAGATACTGTTGTTTAAGATCTGTTTTTTTTATTGGTTATCTTATTTATTTACATTTCAAATGTTAACCCCTTCCTGGTTTCTCCTCTTCAAAACCCCTAGCCCATCCCCCCTCCTCCTGCTTTTATGAGAGAGCTTTTCCACCCCCATCTATTTCTGCCTCATGGCTGGCCCTATCCCTAGCATTCGCCTACACTGAGGCACCAAGCCTTCACAGGACTAAAGGCGTCCAATCCCACTGATGCCAGATAAGGCCATTGTCTGCTGCATATGCAGTGGGAGCCCTCTTTGGTTGGTGTTTAGTTCTCAGGAGATCTAGGTTGTTTGGTTGGTTGATATTGTTGTTCTTACTATGGGGTTGCAAAACCCTTCAGATTCTTCAGTCCTTTCCCTAACTTCTCCACTGGGGTCCCTGTACTCAGTTGTATGGCTGGCTTGAGCATCCACAAGTTGCGGGAAATATCAAAAATTGGTTCCTGTGCTACAACCAGCTACTCTCTGCCCAAGTGGTCTTGCTGCCTCTGTCCCTAGGCTAGCCCCTGACTGCAGTCTTCCTAACTCCAGTTCACCTGCCTCAGAGCTGCTTGTCTCTTCTCAACCATCTACCCCCTGCGGGGTAGATTTACAAGATCAATTTACAAGACGCCCATCAAAATAATTTCAAAGTAAATTGATAATAATATAAATTGCTCACCTAGATAAGACAAATTTTTCTATAATTATTTATCCCTTATAAGATATTCATAACTACCTGTGGCCATTTCAAGTCATGTGGAATCTGGATCTTCCTGTTTTTTCTCCATCTTCTTTCCTACCTCCTCCTCTCTTTCTCTTTCTTCTCCTCCAAACTTTTTAGCTCCACCTTCCCTTCCAGTGTCCAATTACCTACTCTAGCCTTTATTTTACAAGTTAAAGTGGGGAGAAGGTTCAAAAGAAGTCACCTGTGTACATGATTCACTGTACATCCACAGCTGCTCCCAGGAGAGTGGAATTAACATCAAAATGTAAACAACACCAGGGCTATCCACAACATCCACATCTGTATTTTTCAGACTCTGGCAGAGCCTCTCAGGAGACAGCACATCAGGCTCCTGTCAGCCAGCACTTCTTGGCATCAGCAATGGTGTCTGGGTTTGTTGGCTGCATAAAGGATGAATTCCCAGGTGGGATGTTCTCTGGATGGCCTTTCCTTCTTTCTCTGCTCTGCTCTTTGTCTCTGTATTTGAGACAAAAGCAATTTTGGGTTAATATTTTTGAGATGGGTGAGTAGCCCCATCCTTCAATGGGGGGCTGTGCCTAACCTCTATATTGTCTCTATAGGAGAATGACATCATTCACTGTCTTTTTCCTCTCTCCAGGTCTTCCCAAGTATCCTCTTTAAAACATTTTCCATGCCCCAATCCACTGTCAAGTTGATAAGTCTTTTTTTCTTTGATTAGTATTCTTGCATACGTGTGTATTTTTATTTTTGTGTGTATGCAAGTACAAGGGTGTGTGTTTGTGTGTGTGTGTGTGTGTGTGTATACAACATAAGCACAACTTGCTGAGTCTGGTTTTGTTTTGCGTATATATGGTTTAAGGGATTGCATTCAGCAACCAATAAGGTACTTATCCTTACAAGAGGTAATTCTCCTTTTCTAGTCATCCCTATTTTCCTGTAGTGATTTTTTGAGATGTGAAATCCTGTGAAATTTGCTGCTTCTACATTCATATATGTAATGAAATTCCCGCTGTTCGAATCTTGCTGATGTATCAATTTCTAAGTAGAAACTGTTACACAGAATTCCTGGTATTCTGGCTTTTACAATCTCCATCTGTGATGACTGGTTCTGCTGCATTCTGGCTTTTACAGTCTGCTTCTGTGATGTTCCCTGATCCACAGACGCAGGAGCTGGGACATAAGTGTAGCTAATGGGGCTAACTTCCTACTATCCATTGATGATTTCCATCTGCCATGAAGAGATGTTTCTTTGAGGATACAGGATAGCTCCACTAACCTCTAGCCAAAATGTTTAGATTGAAAATGTAGTAAGGAATTATGCTAGACTTTCAAAGTGGTGTTAGTGGATTCCGTTCTGATTGAAATGGACTCATAAGCCCCACAATCTGTGTAGATTTTCAGTACTAGGTATAATTTTCCTCATTTTGATTGGACAACTCACTATCATTAAGATGTGAGTAAGTTACTATATATATATATATATATATATATATATATATATATATGCAAAATACATATATTTTACATGATGATCACTGTTATAGTTCATGGATACCACAGTTGGGTAGGGAGGTTTGGGTGCTTGTCTTTTTTTGGTAGCTTTCATAGTATTTTTTGGTATCACTAAAGCTAGACCACAGGAAAGAGGCCTTCTTTCCCTGCCCTCCCCCACATAGGTATATAAACTATTTATTAACAGCCAAGGCTCAGAGCCTCATTTCTTCTTGGATACACCCACAGTACAGGCCCGGCAGCCAGTGGTCTTGGTGTGCTGACGTGGACATGAAGGCCCCAAAAGTGGCGTAGCCTCCTATGGGCTCAGAGTTTCTTCAGCCACTCCAGGTCCTCAGGCAGCTTGTTGTCTAGACTGTTGGCCAGAACCTGGCTGTACATCCGATCCTTCACATCCTTCTGTCTGTTTAAGAACCAGTCTGGGATCTTGTACTGTCTTTGATTCTGCAAGATGGTGATCACACAATCTACCTCATCCTCTTTGTGAGGTCAATGTCTACTTTTCTCAACACCATGTGAGCATATCTCCACTCCATGCCCTTAATGACAGTGATGGCAAAGGCTATTTTCTGCTGGGCATCAATGTTGGTGTTGAGTACTTGCAAAATGTGCTGGAACTTCTTGGGGCTCACTAGAGACATGGTGGAAGCACAGAGGCCTTCATTTCAGATTAACCATGAGTCACCAGAATCTAATATTCTGTGTATGTTGTCTTCAGTGGTAGAGTCCCACCCTCAACTCCTTCAATGCAAACAATTGTTACATTAGTAATCTATATTATTTTGGAAGTGACTTGGACAATATGGTATAATCACAGAACCAGGAAAGTATAAAGGGACTATAGACAGAGTAGGGGGGTGACAAGCTTGAGTTTAAGAAAAAAATAATAGGGCATAGGTGCTATGAAGTGGGAAACAAAAACTAGTGAGATACCTTCAACAGAGAAAAAGAGACGGGGTTCAACACAGTTGACAGAGGGGCAAGGGACAGATTAAGAGTAATGTTGTTTAACAAGAAGTCAAAAAAATCCATTGTGCAAAATTATTATGTATAATTTTATATAATGTCTGTGTATGTGCATGTTTATATAAGATGTGTATACATTAATAAAGAAATTAAGCCATGTGGTTTGTCAGTGGTCTTCACAGGAACTGCAGACTAACCAAAAACCCCATTGCCACCCTTGCAAAATCACCTTTAAAGTTTAAACTCTTTTATTTGATAGTAAATGTTACTTTACAGGTTTGTAGCATTAGTAAAAATAGATGCACCTGCACATTTGGTGCTATTTTTACTTAACATGTCAGATTGAACTTGACATTTGTGCTTGAATGGCATTAAATCACAAATGCAGGGTTATGTGAAACATCTTAGAAAAACATCTCAGAGGTTTTTCACTTTAGTGTGTCATTAAATTACAATTAAATAGGCATTAGTGGCACGCAATGAATAATAATATTGTTTCCTTACAAAGGACAAACACAGGAGTACAGACACAGCAGTCAGCCAAATGAACATTAGCAGCGCTTACTTATTGACAGCTTAAGTCTAGACCGGCCCAATTTCCATAATCACCATTTAGTTTTATCTTGAATTTAACTCATACACCTTTCATGATAGTTGTCATTACTGTAGAAAGAGAATAGCACCCACCCACCAAAACTGAGCCTGCCTCCATATCTACACCAAAGAGGAACATGGTATCATTTCCGTAAGATCTTTATATGGGAAAAGAACAGGTTAAATCAAATATTTGAGATACTTCTGCCAAGTTTACTTTTCCAATATATCATTGCTTTTATATTGGAGACTGGTTAAGATATTAGGCATGAAAACACAACCATTATGTTAGGGAATCCTCTGACTTTATGAGTGTATAGTTATTACAGTTCATATGTTGTGGGAACAGGACCGCAGATGATGGTGAGAGGCAACAGTCACAGGAAAAATCTCAGGAATCAGAATCCAGAGACCAGCATCAGAATGCAGATGTAAGTGTATTGTGCAGTGCATACACTTGTATTCAATGAGCCAATACCAATACCCTAAATCCTAGGCCAATCATATGGTGTTAAACAGTCTCTGTGCTTCAGTGAAAGCCTGCAGGATGAAGTTACTTAGAAGGAACAAGGAGGCAGGTAGCATCACCTTTAGGACTTGTGTGAAGATGAGAGAAACATCCACTCGACTGGCCTCAGTTTCATTTTGCTTTTTTCACTGGTATTCCAGGAGCCATCTTAGATCTAATGCCATGTACATCCAATCAGGACTCTTCAAGGAGTCACGGAAGCCTGTGGTGCCTTGCTATCAATCTCAGTTTTTCTTTTTCAAGGTTGACCTCCACATCCCCCACAATATATCTAATTATCACATATAATTATTGTATTTTATGCTATGATTGGATATAAATTAACATATAAGTGAAAGGATTTCCCCTTCAGCTAATTCTTCACCATTTAGTTTTAAGTACAATACCTTTTACCTATGAAGTTCTATTTCAGAGCAAATCAGTCTCTACAGCAAAAGTTTTGAATACGACAAAATACCTCTTATTGCTTCATTGGCATTAGCATCTAATCAGCAAATTTCCTCCTTGCTAGCCACTGTCTCCTCCGATTTATTTTGGAGATTTCCTTAACCTATTCTCCTCAGTGACACAAAGTGCAAAAGCAGACATTTAGCCTTCTTAAAATGAATGATGGATGGAAATTATTTCCTATTGTGTTTCTCTGTCATGTAAGTAATATTTAAGAAATCAAAGAACACTCTTTTCACTTTTATTCCTTGGGGAGTCTTGTAATTGTTACCTTCTAAGAATGACCATGTAACACCGTGGTCATTATTAGCATTAAGGGTTAGCTGGTCTCTGCAAAGAGGTGGGAATTGATTTCATCTTTGTCACTTGAGTCAATATCATGAACTATATGTGGAATGATGCTCACTGCTACCCAGAGTCAACAAAACCTGATGGGTGTTCAACTGCACAGCAGGGAGAAATAAAAGTAAGATGAAGTCATATATTCCCAAGAGTAGTGGACTTGCCCTCTAAAAAGTTTGATACACTTCAGCTGAGAACTGCATTGTTATTAAATTCTAACATGGCTCAGCAAGATTATTTATTGAAATTTTAGAAAAATACATTTAAAATACCACATAAAGAAATTACCCTGTAAAAAAAGTTATCCTGGGAGAAAATTATAAGCAAATCAAATCATAATAATTTAATGTGTTGGGTATTGAAGGGCAATATTTACCACAGGTGACTAGAGAATTTATTATTTTGTCCACAGTTGAACTATGTTTTTCAGAAATGTAATTACTGAATATACAAGAATTCTGAATACAACAACAGAGGAAAGAAAAAATCAGGAGACGAAAATATGATATAACAAGCTTACTGAGGCTTTAAATGAATATATATTTATAAAATTGCCTTTGACAATTCACACGATCTGATTATGTGGCAGGATGCTCTTGACAAAAGATTTGATTATATGGGGCATTGAGCTGTGGCTGGTAAATAACAAACTTCCCTGTTCATGCTTCCCCTTGTTATTGTCAGGACAGGGAGAGGATGCCGAGAATTAGTTTGTATCACAAGCAAATCAATTACTAATGCAGAAGGTAAGATAGCATAACATTTACGTATGACACTGAGTTTTATGAATGGATAATAAAATTTTCTACTGTGAATAGTAATTTTACTTCAAGTACTATACAAATTGCAACCAATCCATGTCATAGATTCTTCCATAAGTGAGGAAATAACACACAAACTTGGACCAATATTTCTAGAGAGCAGTATGAAAATCTATATTTATGTTTCTGAATGAGAAGAATTGCCTAAGTGGGTATTTAAGTCCTGCAGAGAAGGTAGAATGTATGATAGTATGGGGAAAATATTTGAGCATATACATTAAGGAAAGGGTATAATATTAAGGTAGAAAATCATAATAATATTTAATGTA
Source organism: Arvicanthis niloticus (assembly GCF_011762505.2). Classification (NCBI taxonomy): domain Eukaryota; kingdom Metazoa; phylum Chordata; class Mammalia; order Rodentia; family Muridae; genus Arvicanthis; species Arvicanthis niloticus. Next base: position 42,198,887 of record NC_047673.1, read on the forward strand.
ATTACAAGGCATACTTTTTAAATATTGCAGTTTTCTGGTTAGTAAATATATGTAGACTTAGTCCAAAAGTGTATCCTAGGGGAAACTTAATTCATTAAAATAAAACTATCAGATTATCATGTTATACTGACTAAGGTAGTCAGGAAAACTATTGAGATACAAATATTAGATATTTATTATATATTTGTGTATGTGTGTGTGCTAATATATACTTTCAAATAACCTAAGTCAAGTTATATAAGCATAAATACATACATATATTTTATGATTTTTATATCTGTATATATATACATATATATGTATATATATGTGTGTATATGTGTGTGTTAGTGTGTATATGTTTGTGTGTTTGTGTGAGCTTTTACAAGGGTATCTGTAAATATTTATGAATCATACTTTTGCATTTGAAATTGTTAAAATTTTATGGCATTGGACAAATTAAGTTCATACATATGGGATATTAGTAAATTTTCTCCTTTCCTTAGCCAAAAAATACTTTTATAAAGCAAGTTAAGAGATTCTAAAGAATCTGAGATTAGGCTAGAACAAAGAAGTAATTTCAGGCAGGGATCTAAATTTTAGACTAGAACAATGAAGTAGGCTTCAGACATGAAAATGACTTTGGGCTAGGACAGGGAAGTTGGCTCAGACATTTTGGTCATCCTGATAAGCTCTTAGAAAGAGTGATCACGGGAGTATTCACAGAACTTTGTTTATTGCCTTGCTTGTCCTTTGACTATTTATGTTTATTGTCTTGCTTGTTCCTTGACTATTTGCACTTACTGTATTGCTAGTTCCTCAACCTAGAACTGACCTTAATACTTGCAAGTAAAAATGGTATAAAAGCAAAAATGGAGGAAGAGGGATGGGATATGTGTATTTTAGGAAGGGGAAATGGGGAAAGCATCTGAAATGTAAATAAATAAAATATCTAATAAAATAAAAGAGAGATTCTATATGGCAGATGTAAGATACTTACACAACTGGAGTGTGTGTTGTTTCTTTTTTTTAGAGAATTACTCCATGAGATGGACTGCCTCACAAGTCAAAACAGAGCCACCCACCTCTGTAAATGATACCTGTGGAAACTCAGACACACCCAGCATAAGCCTCAATCATCTGATACAGTTGCCAATTGAAATTAACTAACACATTTGGTTTTATATCATTTATATTTCACTAGAATGTGGGAAGAATATTTTATTAACACTTGGCTCAGAGTCTTAGAATAACATTGTGCTTGATAAATGTCATTTGATTTTAACTGTAAATGTATAAATATATCAAACCTTTTGGAACATAATATCAGTAATTTATGACATTCAGTGACAAAGATGTGTGTAAATAATATAGTAGTTATTATCTCATAGAAGGTTTTGGTAGAAATGTTTCAAAACATTTCATAATATAACATTTCATAACATAGATAATTTTATAAACCATTTAGCCACAATGTATTGGAATTTTGCCTGAGAACATACAAACATTTCTAGGCCACCATTTAAAAATATTTATTTACTATTTTTACTTGTTTTTATGTGTATGTGTGCATGTCAGAATTTATGTAAATCATGTGTGTGCAGGTATTAGTAGAGACCAGAGGGTGTCAGATCCCATGGAACAAGAATTACTGGTTGTTCTGTGGGAATGGAGAACTCAACCCAGTACTAGCTCTCCAGCCCACTAGGACATATTTTTTTTAAAAAGTAAGTTTTTACAAGATAATATAAATAAAACAATAGACATATATTAAAATGTGAAGTCTTTGAATGAATGTATGCACCTTTGATACTATCACAATAAACAAAATAGAAAATATAAATTATATATATACACATATATAATATATTATTTATAATATGATATATATATGATATATAATGTATGTTATATATAATGGATATGTGTATGTATGTTTGTGTATACATACAAATGTTTATATATACATTTATATCACCTTTATATTAGTGCTCAGTTTTTTAACATGTTTGTCAGTAATAATATATGTTATGATATCAAATATATATATACATATATTATATATAGTCAATTTAGCTTTAATAGCTAAATTATTAACTAATTAAATTATTAACTAGTTCACCCATGCATTAGTATACCTTCTGTTTCCACAAGGTTTCTACTTTCAACCACTTTTAACAAAGGTTGACTTGTTTAGCTGGTTCATGTATGTGGAGTTTTTCAATATCTATCCTGCCAAATAGCTTATTTTGCTTGAAACCATAATTCTGTAAATATTGCTTCTGATCTGTCAGCTATAGCCTCCCTCAAAGGCAAGTAATCTGTGAGTGTCTTGACAAAAATCCAGACTAAAACTAGGTTTGTGGCTGAAACTTAAATTAAGAAAACATAGTGTGAATGTTTATATTTATATATTATTAATATGTGTCATATAGTCCTGTGCTTGGGTATTTAATAGTTTAGTAGTTAGATATGTAGACACATTTTCTTTTCTTTCTTCCTTTCTTCCTTTCTTCCTTCCTTTCTTTCTTTCTTTCTTTCTTTCTTTCTTTCTTTCTTTCTTTCTTTCTTTCTTTCTTCCTCTCTCTCTCTCTCTCTCTCTTTCTTTCTTTCTTTTTATTTTTTTTTGGGGGGGTGGGATTCTTTGGTCAATGGGAAGTCATCATTCAGGCCCAAAGCAGAAATTGGCTTTTCAGCCTTGTCTTTTCATTTTCCTATTACTAAGTCTTTATAATCTAAATCTTGTTTAGGTACCTAGATTTCTCTTATCTGCTAATCAACTCTGATTACAATAAGAGTAAGTAGCCTGGTACAATCCTATATGAGTCTTTAACATCAACTATAACATGTATTATTTTCTTGAAATTTAGTATACTTAAACTTTGAAAAATATTAAAATTTAAAGGCTATGCAAATCTTAAAAAAAGCTTTAGTTTACTTGAATAAAGACACTATATTTTAAGTCCATAAAACATCCAAATATACAAGTTACAGTGAGGGTTCAGCATAAAGTTAAGCAAACTAACATTACCTAAAATACCATTATATAATAAAGGTAACATGTAAATCCAGAAATAAATATGTAGTGAAATTATATGAAGCTAAAATTTATGTGTGAAGATTTTAAATATAAAATATTTTATTGACATTCCCACATTCATATCTACAAAATAGAGACATGTATTAACCAGGTGCCTTAGTTAGGATTTTACTGCTGTGAACAGATATCATGTCCAAGTCAACTCTTATAAGGACAGCATTTAACTGAGGCTGGATTACAGGTTCAGATGTTCATTCTGTTATCATCATGGTAGGAGCATGGCAGTATCCATAGGGACATGGTACAGGTAGAGCTGAGAGTTCCATATCTTCAGCTGAAGGTTGTTAGGAGAAGACTGGCTTCTAGCCAGCTAGGATCAGGGTCTTAAAGCCCATCCCCACAGTGACAGACCTACTCCAACAAGGCCACACTTCTTAATAGTGCCACTCCCAAGGCCAAGTATATACAAACCATCACACCAGACAAATATTTAAAAATGGTGAAAAAATTTTGCATGACCTCTGGGTATATACATTAAAATAAACTGTTTCTCTGCATCAAGAACTTTGGGACACGAGATTACAAATTCAAATGACTATAAATCTGAATATATACTGAAACAGCAGACTGATTACCAATGGAATAAATGTATATATACCAATGAGCAATTAGGATCTGGCTCAGGAGAAGTTCAGTAACATTGGCTTAAATTAAAATAGGAAACAACATAAAGTTATGTTAATTCAAACAAATTTTAAACTTGTAAACACTATAGAACAATGTTATTAGATGTAAACCTAGTATTTGTTGAAGTAGAGTGAACAATAATATCAACAAAACAAAACAAATCAATATTTTGAATACACTTAGAAACTTTTTGGTAAGGTTATCAAGTTGAGCCATAAGCAAATAAATATATAATGACAATAGTGATTAAGACCACAAAGGAAAATAAAGAAATGCACACAAAGAATAGATTGGTAGTGAGATGTAGATCTTTTAATGACATTTTTTTCCTCAATGTCAATCTGATTTAATATTGGCATAGATGCTATTCAATATGTGAATCTGAACTCAGCACAGCTAGAAGCCGAGTACATTTCTGAATTAATGAAAGCATTCTGTCCTGAATTGTGTTCCTAGAATCTCATTTAATTGCTTTGATTAAGCAAACTGTCCTGTAGCTGATATCTCAACCTTTTATATATTCTAGAAAACATTTAATTCATTGACCATATTAGGGAATTTGACACCATCATTGTGTTGTGACTGAGTTATCAATCTTGTTTCTTCATCAGTATTAATTGGTACATGCTCGTGATGAGTCACAAAATTATACAGTTAATATTAGTAGTGAACCTACTTTGGTTCACCAAAGCCCTGCTTTGGTTTCAATCTTGACAACTTTTGTCAACATATATAATGAAATACATACACTTTCAACATGTACACCATACAGCCTGATATTTCTTTATCTTAATACATTTAATCAAATTACATAAAAATTTGGGATGCTAACTTTTTTTCTATTTTAAAATATAATATACCTGCCTTGTATTTTACTACTTTGTATAATTTATAATTTTGGGGGAGAAATGTTACTTCAACTATGGCTCACTTCTGAGTGTTTCTAAACAGTGTTAACAAAATTCTTGTTCATCTTCTCTCTCTCTCTCTCTCTCTCTCTCTCTCTCTCTCATTTCCAAGACTACATTCTTTCATTTTTTTTTTTTGTCATTTTGATGACGCTGGAATTATTTTAAGTGAAATACTTTAAAATTAAAAAATAATTTTTTTCTCTAAAATAAATTTACGATTATTATTTATAAATTAATTGATAGGAATGCAATATTAATTCAAGAGATGTAAGCTTATAATTGTGTATATATGTGCAACCGATGTACTTTTCAAATAATTACAAAATCCAAAATACTCAGTTTATATGTGTATAAATATAAACAATGCTACTTGCTGGAACCCTATAGTGTTCTAAAGTTTGACTTTCTGTTTAAATGTTTTTTTTAAATGGGATTATTTAATGATGGCTAAAGACTAAAAGGTGTAATGATTCTTATTTAGCAGTATGGATATATTTAAATTATTCATAATTATTCACACAAGTGAAAAACTTCACTATATTTATTCCTTTTAAGGTGTATAATCTTGAAAATCTTTTGGTTCAAACTGTTTTATTATGTATATAATGTTGGCTATAGTCAGACTGTAGCAATAAACCATATGGCTATACTGATCAAGACATATAGTTTACAAACATAACAGAGTTAGATTTGTAAATTTCTGCTTTAGAAACTTATGGCAGTTAGTAGAGATGAATCCAAATATCTCTAGGCTACAGTGTAGGGGGTTGACATATGAGATGAAGGAATACATTATGAAGTTATTTGATATAAAATGCAAAGCACTCCTAAACATATACATAAGCATTAAAAAAAGTGTGAAAGTGCAATGACTTCAAATCATTGGCAAAGACAAGCCTGAAATATCCTTGTTATTCAAGACAACATGCTTAAAAATATGACAGATAAAAGGTATTATATCCTTTATCATATTTATATGATAGATTTAGATGTAGATATAGATATAAATATAGATATAGATGTGTGTGTGTGTGTGTGTGTTTTACTCAGTTGCCTCTATCTGCTAAGAGAAGGCTTTCATGTAATTTCTTTCCAAACTGGACTTCATCAACATTTCATTATCCTTTTGTTTGTTTTTGTTTCTTCATTAGCACTTAAAGTCTGCATGAAGAAATAATTAGGTGTGGAGTACTATGGAAAATGTACACTTTTCTATGCTTAGAATAAGATCTTCCAGGTGTTCATATCAAATTGATAGGTGCAGACACATTAGCAAGCAAAGAAAATGTAGCTGGAGAGCTGAAGATGCCAAATAAATATTAGTCAAATAGTATATTAACTGGATAAAACTGAAAGTACACATTTGCAGTTTCCAAAGGGCTTCAAGAGGTTTACTCATGTTTTGTTTTTGTTTTTTTTAAAGAAAGGCTTAAAAACAATATCTAATTCATGTAAACATTCAAAGCCATTCAAAAACATGCATCAAGTATAAACGCATTATCTTAACTTTTAAAGAAAGGTAGAATGTTGGGTACCTAATGAGAGAGAAAATTTTAGCAGGCATTCTCTTGATGTAAAGTGTAGGGGCAGGAAGAAATATGTTCTGTGAATTACAAGAGAAGTACTGACCTTATTTCCCAGAGCTACTCATCACCAGCAAATGCAGTCTCCTTTTAGTACATTCAATAGAATTAGAAGCTGGGGGAAGGCTAATGAAAGCATTCTTATGAATTTCAGCATGAATTCCAGGACTTAGTTGGTAAGCACTGACCTGCAATATAGAATTATGAAGCTCTAACTAGGACCAGGTTTTCAATAAGATGAGTCTGGCACTGGGTTCTACATCAAAATCACATTTTACTGTCCTCCCACATTTGTGTTCCTAGCTAGAACTATTTCCATGCTATGTGCTTGGAAAGGGTAGAGGGGTGCAAAAGAAAATGTGTGGCTTGTTATTATTCATTGTCATCTTGCCAGATTTGCTTAGCTCTTTGGAATGTGATTTCTTGCTTGGTACTTAGTCAGATGTAAGCTTGTCTTTAGGGGTTGGCAAAGCATATAGGTATTATTCTATGAACATTTGGCTGTATAAATCCCTCTTAAGGCACTGAAAAAGCTATAATTCACTTACAAAAAGACTCTACACGGAAGAAATAGTACTATATAACAGGTAATTCTATAAAAAAAAGAAAAATTAAAGTTGTAAAATGTTGACTTTAATAACATATACTATCCAAAATATATTACATTTTATATGTACACACACATATATATGTATATATAATATATGTCACACATACACACACACACACAGTATTCAGATTGAAGTTGGACATAGCACCATAACAAAAGAAGGAGTCTAGAGAACAGGCACAAAAGTCAGAAACCCCTTGTTTTCATTGTGAGAAGTACCATAAAATTACTAAGCAAATAGCTATAATATATACCCAGAGGACCTGGTATAGATAAATGTAGGCCTTGTGCTTGCTGATGCTATCTGTGAGCTCCCTTGCTTAGTTCATCCTTGCTTAGTTCATTTAGAAGTCCCTGTTCTCCATCCTGTTGACTTCCATCCCCTTTGGCTCTTAAAATCTTTTTACCTGCTTTCCCATGAGATTAATAAGTTTGAGAAGAACCATTTGTTGAAAATACTTTCCTTTTTTTTTTAATGTGTACTTCTGTACTTCTGGCTTTTTTGTAAATATTTAGCTGTCCATATGTGTTTGGATTTATATATGTACCTTCAATAAGATTACATTGAAGAATCAGTCTACTTTTATATCAATTTCATGTGTTTTGATTATCATAGTTTTGCAATACACCTTACAATCAAGAATGGTGAGACCTCACACTGTTCATTTATTGTTCATAATTGTTTTAGCTGCCTCGAGTTTTTCCATAAGAAGTTCAGAATTATCCTTTCTAGATCTGTAAAAAAGAAATTTGAATGTTGATAGAAATTACATTGAATCTGTATAGTGTGTATGTGTGTGTGTGTGATTTTGATTTCTATTTCTATTTAAAATGGGTCAACTATTAATCTTTCTTCCCACTTTCACCACTTATTCTTTTATTTCTTATTTTTAAAATAGATCCTTACCACAGTTTCTCCTCCCTCTGTTTCTTCCTCCACCTTAGATCCACTCCTCCTCAGTTTACCTTCACAAAAGTGCATGCTTCCCAGGGATGTGCAATAAGACTTTTGTAAGATGGTCATTTCTCACGCAAATCTTATGAATCCATGAAGGTGGGAGATTTTTTCCATCTTCCGATATTTTCTTCAAATAATGGAAGCTTTTATCATACAACTCTTTCACTTATCTCTTTAGAGTTACTCCAAGATATTTTATAGTATTTGAGCCTATTAAGAAAGGTGTTGGTTCCATGATTTCTTTTTTTTTCCATGATTTCTTTTTTAGTTCATTTTTCACTTGTATACAAGTGGACTACTGACTTTTTGACTTTATCTTGTATCCAGTCCCTTTGCTGATAGTGTTTTTTAATTATAGGAACTCCCTGATGGAACTTTTATGGTCACTAACATATACTATCATAACATCTGCAAATACTGATACTTTGACTTCTTACTTTTTAATTCATATCCCCTGGTCTCCTTTAGTTGTTGTATTACTATAGTTTAAACTACTACTTCAAGTATGATACTTGCATATCCCTTGGAAGCCTGTTTGTTTGTGAAGGTAAAATGAAGAGGGACAGATTTAAGGTAAGGAAAGAAATGGAGGCAGAGGATACTATGTTCAAGATCTATTGGAAAAAGTTTAAAAAAAAGGGTAAGAGAAGAGGTAAGATTAGAAAGAAATATTAATAGTTGGTCCATATTAGACCAAAAACAAAAGACTTGGAGTGGACAATCTTGTCTTGTTCATGATTTTGGTAGAACAGAGTTACTCTCTGTTTAATTTAATGTTTTGGGTATAGGCTTATACAAGTTGGCCTGTTTTGGTTGCTGTATTTCTTTTTTTATCTCTAATATTTCTAGGATATTAATCATGTTGTGGTATTGGATTTTTTTCACAGACCTTTTCTGCATCTCATAGCATGATCATGTGTTACGTACTTCATTCTGTTGATTTATATGGCAGATTAAAATTACTGATTTTTGTATATTGAAGTAATTTTGTATCTCTGGGATAAAGCCTACTCGATCATGGTAGGGGTTTTTGGTTCCTTCCTTCCTTCCTTCCTTCCTTCCTTCCTTCCTTCCTCTCTCTCTCTCTCTCTCTCTCTCTCTCTCTCTCTCTCTCTCTTTCTTTCTTTTTCTATGTTTTCGTAGATTTGGTTTGTGAGATTTTTATTGGGTAGTTTTGCGTCTCTGTCCATAAATGAAATAGGTCTATAATCCTTTCTTTGTTGACTTAACTAACTTTGGACCATGAGGATCACAAAACCTGAACCATCAACTCAGGAGCTTGTAGAAGATGGACCTAGACCTACATATTTGTCATATTTGTCACAAATGTGTAACTTTTTCCTCATGTGGGTTCTCTAAAAAGTAGAGTGGGGGCTGTATAGATCTCTGTTCCTACTGTTAATCTGATTCCCTTGCCTCTACATGGGCTGCCTTGTTGGACCTCAATGGAAGAGGATGTGCCTAGTCCTGATGGGACTGGATGTCCCAGGGTGGAGTGGTACCAGAGGATTGTCTCCTTTTCTCAGTGGATAAAGACAGAGGACAATGAGGGGAGGAAATTTTACGTATGGGACTGGGAAGAGAGGAAAGAGGGGCTATGATTGTAGTGCAAAGTGAATGAAACATAAATAAAATATCACCTTGATATTTTTTTCCCTTCACTGGGTAAGTAGTATCCTCCCCTATATCTTTTGCCTAGTTTTGTATTGAAATATATTTTGTTATACATAAAAATGGCCATATCAGCTTCCTTCTTAAGTCCATTTGCTTATAATTTCTTTCCAACTCTTTATTCTGAGGTAATGTCTCTCTCTCTCTCTCTCTCTCTCTCTCAATATATATATATATATATATATATATATATATATATATATATATATATATATATATATATATAGCTGTGGTGTCTGTTTTAGATAGAGCAGAAGAGGATATCCTGTTTTTCAGTGTATTCTGTTAATATTGGTTTTTATTTCTTTGTTTGTTTGTTTTTTTGTTTGTTTTTTGAGGGGGGACTTAGACTTATGATGTAGAGATATAATTGACCAGTAATGATTTATTTCTGTTAATTTTGTTGTTATTAGTAGTGGTGGTAGTCATGGTGGTAGTAACATTATTGGTGTTGTGTACTTGTGCTTCTCTTCTTTTGATTTTGCCTGTGTGAAATTTATCCTTTCCTCTGTGCTTTCATGGATGTACTTAATATCCTTAGGTGGAAGTTTTCCTAGCATCTCCTGTAGGAGGGTTGAATTAATATATAAATATTGCTTCATTTTTACCACAACATAGAATATCCTATTTTCTCCATGTATAATTATTGCAAGTTTTGGTGAGAATATTGTTCTGAGCCAGTACTTGTGGTCTCTTAGAGTTTGCATTCAGCACCTTTACCCAGACCATTCTTGTGTTTAGAATTTATTTTGCGAAGTCCAGTGCAATTTTACTGTCTACCTGCATATTCTCCTTCCTTTTTTCTCTTTTAGCTTTTAATATTCTTTCTTTGTTTTGGACATTTAGTCTTATAAATATTATGTAATGGGGGGTGTTTTCTGGTTCAATCTGTTTAGATGTTTCATATAATTCTAGTACTTTTTGGCAAATCTTTCATTGGGTTAGGAAGTATTTCTTCTATGATTTTGCTTAAAAAAATTCTGGCCCTTTGGGCTGGGTTTACTCTTCTTTCTCTACACTTATTCTTAGGTCTGATATTTCCATACTGTCCCCAGCTTCCAGGAGGTTTGTGTCAGGAGTATATTTTTCAAAAGTCACATTTTCTTTGACGGATGTATTCAGTTCTCTTATCATACCTTTATTGTCTGAAACCTTCTCTTTCACATTTTATTCTCTAAAATTGTTTCCAATTTCAGGTCATATCCTGAACATTTCAATTTCCTGACACTGTTTGTTTGTGTTTTGCCACATTTCTTTAAGAAATTTGTTTATTTTCTTTTTCATGCCTTTTATCATATCTATAAAGGCTGTTTAACGGTTATTTTATTGTGCTTTAGCCAAAATGAAATAATCAGGACCTGAAGTGGTGGGCTAGGTGTGGACTAGTAAAGGTATTGCCCTGTTGGTAACGGATCATGTTTTTACAGTGTCAGATTGCCATCTGTGTTTGGGATGCCTATAGGCTTCAGTGCTGAATTTTGCATTTGTCTTTATTGGGTGGATTTTTTTCCCCATTGATTTCTGTTTCCTCTCTGGATCTTCTGAGTGTGATGGCTCTGTGTTGCCTATTTTCCTGGATGCCTCAGCTGATGTGTTCACAGAAATGGCTAATAGCACTGAAGGATGAGATACTGAGATTAATTGTGGAAAGAAATGTTAGAGAAGAAGGTTTTTGTGATCCCTTTGGGATGGCATCAGGGAGAAAAGGGAGATTACATTATGTTTCCTGTTGCAGAACTGGGTATGAGGTTGTATCTCAGGTGCAGTAGGAGAGATATTAGTTTCACCCTACTTGTTGCCAAAGGAGAAGTGTCTCTTGACTTAGCAGTTGGTGCCTGTTGGAATTGGGGGCTGAGACAAAACAACAAGTGTGGGAAAGAAGGTTATAAGGAACTATCTGTGGAATCCAGAGTTATATGAGAAGTTGGGGGTGGGGAGGGAAAGCTTCCATGTATATTCTGCTGCAGAGGTAAAAATATACTAGAGCATTGGTTTTGATGGATAGAGAGATAGAAGAATGTTTGTGAGCAGCTAATCTGCTTTTCTGTCAGACTCTGCCTGTGTTTTAGCAGGAGGATAGAGTTTTAGGCTGGAATACAGCAATGACTGCAGGGAAATAGATTAGGAGGGTATGGCCTAAGGAATCCTTAGGAGATTTGGATGGAGGAAAAACGAAGGTGCAGCCGTTGTTACATTCCAGTGATAAGAAGGAGAGTGGGACCTGTGTCTGCCAGAACAGAGAGAGTGAAAAGTGTCTGAAATATAAAATGTGCTATAGCCCACAGGGTCAATGTAAAAACAAAAACAAAAACAAAACAACAAACCAGATGATAAATGAAAGCACACCAGAAACAGCTCAGTGGATACTATGCCAAGTGAAACACAAAGTAAAAGATTCTATTGATAAGACGAATTGAAAATTACAAGCTTTACCACAACCCAAAGGTGAATATAGAAAAAAGAGGTTAAAGAATAATTCAAAAAATTTCACAGGAATGATATAACAGGTAACAAAAAACAATATGAAAAAAAAAAAAAACAAGAAGAAACAATTTTAGAAAAAACCCAAAGCACTAGATTATATTGAACTAATAGAACAAAGACAATCTTAAAGGATAGAAAATATGGTACAAAGGAACTATTGAAACATCATTACAGACTCCGCATGATACTAAAAAAACACATTTTAATGTTTAGAAAGAAAATCAATACCAACTAGAAAACTAAATCAGTAAAAACATACACAATATATAAAGGCTTTCACAAACAATCATCTGATGTACCACCTTCTGAGAAGTGTTTTAGAGACATTTTTAAGTAGTACAGAATATAATACTGAAAATATTCACCTCATTCAAAAGTAATGCAACTAAAGATAAATTATATAGAGTTTGAACACTTTTCAGAAGGTATATACAAGTAGAGACTATTGCTCTGTGTTATAAAATTTATATAAAGGGAGACAAAATAAAATAACCCCCAAAGGAAAGGTGAAGTTGAAATTTAGAATTCAAAGTTATCAAAATTCATATTAAGCAGTATGTCATCATTAGAAGAAAAGATTTAGTTATTTAAGATGGACAATTTAAAATGTAGGGAACAATTGTATATGTGAAAAAGAAAATATCCATTTCAATAGCAGATATAACATGGATTAAGTTAAAAAACTCAACTGACAAAAATTAAATCAGTAAGAAGAAAACAAGATATAAAACAATTGAAAAATATACCACTAGTTAAAAAGTTATAGTTCAATGTATTTAACAGATACTATTTTAAATTATTCAATATGAAAAGCTTACTATAACTGTTAAAGGTCATTATCATCATGAATAGAATAATATGACCCAAAAATAGACACTGTCTACAAGAAAATAGTAGTTAATTATAAAATAGCATGTTCCATTTCTCAATAGTGATGAATGTCAACTCATATTTTATAAAGTATGCTTTACGCCAGGCATTGGTGGTGCATGCCTTTAATTCCAGCACTTGGGAGACAGAGGCAAGTGGACTGCTGAGTTTGAGGACACCCTGGTATAAAGAGTGAGTTCTAGGAAAGCCAGGGCAGAGAAACCCTGTCTCACAAAACAAAACAAAACAAAACAAAACAAAACAAATAAAGTACGAGTAAGTAATTCAATAAGCAAACATCCAAAAAATGAGAAAATCCAAATAAATAACTCTCTTGAATGAACAATCTTATTTATTTATTTTCACTTATTTATTTATTTATTATGATTTTTAATCTTTCTTCACAGTTCAGTCACTATCCCCCTCCTGTTCCTCCCTCCAACAGTTCTCAATCCCATTCTTCCTCTTTTGTCTTCAAGAGGATGTCCCCACACCCCTATGCCCAAGCCAGGTATCCCAACTTCCTGCAACCCCAAGTCTTTCAAGGGCTAGGTGCATGTTCTCTCACTGAATCCACAACAGGATGTGGAGGACAGTCTGGCTTTATTTATTTATTTATTTATTTATTTATTTACTTATTTTCAGTTTCTAACATTATTTTTATTGGATATTTTATTTTTTTACATTTCACATGTCAATCCCTTCTCCCCGCCCGCCCTCCTCCCCGCCCCCCCCCCCCCCCCCCCGCAGAACCCCTCAATCCCATCCTCCCTTCTACTTTTGTCTTTTATGCCATTTTAGGTACATGCATGTATTAAGGTGTTGCTACCCACGTCCTACCCGTGGAATAAGGCAACAGCAACCTTGTTCTTCTTCAAGCGGTTTATTCAGCTATCCCTGTACAACGAGCTTCTTCTCTCTCTCTCTCCTCCCCATGCATCCCCTTAAAACCTTTTTCTTTTTCCAATCAGCGATTGCCACAATGTCACTACTAATTGGCCACTCTCAATGACGTGAGGTAAGGCAATAGGGTAACCACACCTCTCAGCTCATACAACTCCATATATAGAGTTGTCTTTTCTCTCAAGCAATGCCTATGCCAAGCACCACCTTGTAATGGCGAGAGTGGAGCCACTTTCCACAGCTTCCCCTTTTTTGTTTCATGCAAGCAGAAGGACATAGAGGTCTGACCCCCTGTATTTGAAGGGAGATTTTCAGCCCCATTTTTACCACCTGCCATCTACAGTATGGTTACCATGGGCGACCCAACCCGATGCTGTTTTCCAGGGGACAGGAACTAGGGCAAAACCTGTATGCAGTCAGACATATGTCCGAGGGCTCTCTGTGGTGCTATGCCCTACATCCTGCTACATGTTACAACTCAGAGCTCTTCAAATAGTTTAGCCAGATTTGCAAGGACTGGCCTCCTTCAAGAGCAGCAAATGCTTGAATAATCATGGCATTAGCGCTGCACTGTTGCATACACATCTTCAGAATGGACCATAGTGCTAGGCAACTGACAAGAACAAGGCAAAAGGCTAAGGGCTGCAATTCCTGTCTATTCTTCTAGGTGGTTCATTGCAGATCGGATCCAGGAGGCCAGGCCCTCAGCAACAGACAGGTCAACACAGGTGGCATTCACGTGCACCATGGCTAGCTGCAGCTTCTGCATCAAGCCATCGAAATCTTCCGTCCAATTTCCTGTAAAATACTGAGACAAATTTCTAGACAAATGAGCTGCTTGACTTGCATTTTCATATCTTACAGATGTCACACAAAGACCTGTATACTTCCACTGACAGCCCAACTGAGCTAATTCCATGAGCACGTCTACTTGCTCCTGGACTAGATCCACTCTTTGATTCACCAGCATAATGCCGACTTTCAATTGAAAATTAATCTGCCTCTGTGTATCCAGGGCTGTAGCCTCATTGGCCTGCTGCAGTAGCAGCAGTAGCTGACACTGCAATAGGTGTCACGATGGTACCAAAATCTCTGCGTGTCCTAAACAGGGTCATAGCTGATGGGGCCTCCACCTGCCAAGGAAAAAAATCTAGGCATTCCCATCTGAATTCTTTAGGACCTTTTCCCCCATCACCATCAGCATGAGCATCATCTTCACTAGCAACATCATGATTAGAGAGGAGCTTCTGTTGTCAGCTTTGTGCTGGACGAGTAAGTCTCTCTGGAACCCATAATGGCTGTTGCCCATCCTGTGGAAAAACACAAACAGACCCTCTTGCCCACACCAACACTGGGTCTGGGCCATTCCACTGACTAATAAGGATATCCTTCCATAATACTTGTCCTTTATTTGCTGGAGACTGTTGCGCATGTCGCTCTGCTGCAGACTTACCCTCTTTGTCCAACTGAAAATAATTGAGAGTAAAAAGAGCAATAGCAAGTCTTTCTCTAGGTGTCTTTCCCATACCTACTCCCCTTTTTTGTTTTATTAAACACTCCTTCAAGGTTCTATGGGCACACTCAACTATGCCCTGTCCTTGGGGGTTATATGGGAGTCCAGTGGAATGAGATATTCCCATGGCTTTGCAAAAGTTCTCAAACTGGGAGGAGGTGTAAGTTGGTCCATTATCTGTTTTTAAGGACTTTGGCATTCCCCAGGCATTCCATGCCTCAAAGCAATGCACAAAGACATGTCTTGCTTTCTCTCTGGTCATTGCCAAAGCAGCTATGACTCCAGAGGCAGTGTCTACAGATACATGTACATACTTTAATTTTCCAAATTCAGAAAAGTGTGAAACATTCATTTGCCAAATATGCAAAGGGCATAAACTCCAGGAATTAACACCCACAGTTGGGACAGCAATATATGGCAGACAGGAATTACAGCTTTTCACAAGCCTCCTCACGAGAGATCTTAAAGCGAGTAGCCAATGCTCGTGCATTGACATGAAATTGTTCATGGAATGTCTTAGCGTTTTGAACAGGAGTATGAGCAGAGAATATAAAGATGGCTCTGGTAGCCTTATCTGCCAAATCATTTACATCTGCCAATGGACCAGGAAGTCCAGTATGAGCTCGAATATGTTGTACATAAAATGGATTTTTTCTATTTAAAATTTCCTGTTGTAATTGAATTAAAATTCCTTAAATTGTACTTTTAACATTTATTTTTTCTACTGCTTCCAATATCTTAAGAATATTTACCACATACTGGGAATCAGAAATCAAATTAAAAGATTCTTTAAATTTTTAAAATACCATTAATACAATTCGTAATTCAATTACCTGAGGGGACTCTATGGCAAACTGGACAACTTTGGGGCTATCACCAGAAACCACATATGAGCCACAGCCAGTTTTAGATCCAACAGGAAATATTATTTTTACATCTTTTAATGGAACAGTTCTAGTCATCTTTGGAAAAACCACTGGATATTCTTTTATAAATTGTAATAAGGGATCCTTGGGTAAATGATTATCAATAATACCTAAAAAGGAACATCTCAAGATGGCTGAATCATCCATGGTGGCACATAATACCTCTTGTTGCTGGACTGTATAGGGCACCACAAAATTTTGTGGCTCACCTCCAAAATATTGTATGCTTTGTTGTAACCCTTGTAAGGCCAAAGCAGCCACAGCACTTGGATAATACTCCAAGATCTTTCCAGGTGATATTTTTGGATGTATCCAAAGCAAAGGTCCTCCCTGCCAAAGAACTTCAGTGGGCTGCTTTGGGGTAGATAAGATACACAATTCTAAAGGGGCTGTTAAAACCCTCCTACACAAATAAGAGGTCAACAGGGCCTTTTCTACCTCATCCAGGGCTACTTGAGCCTCAGGTGTCAAACTTCTAGGAGACATCAAATCAACATTTCCTGGCAATATATCATATAGTGGTTGTAATTGGCTATTAGACAATCCTAAACAAGGCTGAATCCATTGAATATCCCCTAGCAATTTCTGAAAATCATTTAAGGTACGCAATCCATCATTATGTATTTGAATTTTTTGTGGCCTTATTTCTTTTGCAGCTTTGGGGCAGCTGTTCCATAATCTGCTTCATTGGTCAATATAAAACCTATGTCTTTCAACAGATCTCTTCCCCACAATGACACAGGAATTTCTAAAATATAGGGTTGCATAATTCCAGAATGACCTTCTCGATCCTTCCATGTTAAAGATCAGAAACTTATATCGGGATTTGCTATATCCTAGCCTTTGTAATAATTGTTTACACAAGGGAATGGAAAAGAAGCAATCTTTTATATCTAATAATTGTTCTGACTTTTGAATAGGCCAACCTTTAGGCCAATCTTTTATGGCTATCATACTTTTGTCTGCTCCTGTATCTAAGAGGCCTAGAATACTTTTTCCTTCTATTTGTAACTCAATAAGGGGTCTCTGTTCTAAATCTATGGCATAGCCTATATAAGGAGTGCCTGAGGATCCAAACCCTTGATCTTATCTCTCTTTATCCGCTGAGGGAAACAAAGAATGACAACTTGGTAGCACAAGTAATTGTGCAATTCTATCCCCTGGGAAGATTGCAGCTATTCCCCTGGGAGAAGATACCATGATTTTTACAATGCCAGTATAGTCAGAATCAATTACTCCAGGGTGAATAATGACCCCCTGCATAGTGGCAGAGCTTGTACTAATCAAGAGTCCCACTGTTCCTTCAGGCAAGGGTCCTTTGAAATCTGAGTCCACCAACTGGGGTCCCATTTGGGGTGTTTAGTACAAGTCTGGTGATGGCACAGAGGTCAAACCCTGCACTTCCTCTTGTTGCCCTTCTTGCTGATTCCATGTGATTGGCCTTCTCAGGGATGGCCAGGATCTCTCCTCCTCCATTGCCCCATATATTTGAAGGCCCTGAAGACTGGGGCCCCGTGCCCTGTTTTTTGGCTTAGTACCACCAAACCCATTAGCAAGCGGTTCCCCATTTATGTCCTTGACTGACCTACATTCATTGGCCCAATGGTTCCCTTTTTTGCAACGAGGGCAAAGCCCTGGGGAGGGTTTCAAAACTCTCCCACTCCCTCCTTTTTGGGGGCAGTTCTTGTTTAGGTGGCCGGACTGACCACACCTAAAGCAATTCCCAGAATTGGTTCCTTGCTTCCTTGTAAGTTGCATGACTGCAGTTGCTAAACCAGCATTAGATAGAGGTCAGCCTATCTTTCTGCATATCTTCATCCAGACCTCCAATCCCTTACTTTTATAGGGGCTGATAGCCTGTCGGCACTCCTTGGTGCACTGTTCAAAAATTAGCTGTTTGATTAATGGCATGGTTGCATCAGGATCCCCAAAAATTCTACCAGCGGCCTCTACCATTCTGGCCACAAAGTCAACAAAAGGCTCAGCCGGCCTCTGAGTTATCTTTGTTAGGTTCCCTTGTACTTCTCCCCTATTAGGAAGGGCCTTCCACACCCTGGTGCCTAATTGATTAATCTGCTCGTACACCTGCATTGGTTGCCAAATCTGTTGGTTGCCAAACCTACCCTGTCCTAGTAGCATGTCTTGATTCCAGGCCTGTTGGCCTGCAGCCGCATTAGCAGCGGCCTGCTCTGCTGAGAACTCTATGAAAAATGCTTTCCAATCAAGATATTGGCCAGAAGTTAAGCAGGCCTTGGCTAGGCTCATCCAATCACTTGGGGTCATACAAAATCGATGAAGAGATTCTAATTGTGCTATGACAAAAGCTGCACTAGTGCCAAAAGCACAGACACCCTTCAGCGAGCCGTTGAATTATTTTAAATTCCAAGGGCTCGTGTACTCTATTTCCCCCTCCATCTTGAAATGCGGGGAAGCACTGTTGCACCCTAGCTGCTCTCCAGGCCTCCGGACAGAAACTCCTCCCTCCGCTAGACGTAGCTATTTCCGGGACATAGGGTGGTGGCTGCAGAAAATTTGGCAGCCCTGGGGCAGAAGGTTCCACCTTAAGTTCTGCCATCTCTAGCCTTCTTACTAATTTTTCTAGCTCTTCCTCAGTATCAGTATCCTCTCCCTCCTCATCTGTTTCTTCTGATTCCTCTGACTTTGCCGATCTCTCCTCTTTTAATTGCTCTAATGCCTTGGATCCTTTTTTAAGTTCCTTCTAACATCGTCCTTCTTTATCCTGGATGAAGCTACTCACCAACTTCCACAAAGGGCGAACACCACCTTTTAACTCTCCTTGCTCCTATACAAGATCAAGATCCCTCTCAAGCTTATCCCAGCTTCTAAGTGTCAAGTGACCTGAAACAGCAAACAATGGGACCACTTTATCAATTTCTTGTAAAAGGTTTTCTAATGTAGAGGACTTTATCCCCAGCCCCTTTGCCTTTAACAGCTCTCTTAGGGCGACAAAAATTGGACGACTCTGTGAAGTTCCCATCTTATAAGAAACTTGTCCGAAAACCCGGAACTTTATCAGCTAGTTTCACTTTTGCACTTCTCTTCTCCGAGAGCCTGACTTGTCCCACTAACCAGGAACCTACTTTCACTTTCAACTTTCACTTTCAACTCATCCCAATACCGGGAACATATCTTGTCTCCTACCCGAGAACCTAACTTGTCCCACTTACCTGGGAACTTACTCAGTCGACTGTCCTGAAGATGCAAGAAGTTCTGAACACATCCTGAGAGGTTTAGGTGTTTCCCAGGTTTATGCACCACTTGTCGCTACCCATGGAATAAGGCAATGGCAACCACCTTGTTCTTCTTTAAGGGGTTTATTCAGCTATCCTTATACAGCAAGTGTCTTCTCTCTCTGTCTCTCTCTCCTCCAAGTGCACCCCCTTAAAACCTTTTCCTTGTTCCAATTAGCGATTGCCATGATGTCACTACTAATTGGCCACTCTCAATGACGCGAGGTAAGGTGATCAGGTAACCACACCTCTCAGCTCACACAACCCCATATATAGAGTTGTCTTTTCTCTCAAGCAATGCCTATGCCAAGCTCCACCTTGTAATGGAAAGAGCAGAGCCGCTTCCCACATTAAGGACAGTTCTAAGTTGAGTAACTAGCAGCACAATAGATGCAAATAGTCAAGGAACAATCAAGACAATAAATACAAATAGTCAAAAATCAAGCAAGGCAATAAACAAAGTTCTGGCACTGTTTCTAAGGGCTTATCAGGATGACCAAAATATCTGAGCCAGCTTTCCTCTCCTAGCCCAAATTGTTTTCATGTCTGAAGCATACATGGTTGTTATAGCCTAAGATTCAGATTCCTGCCTAAAAAAAAATTATACAACTTATTCTGATTAAGCTTTCTCCTCCCATATCTTTCTCTATATCTCCTCAGCTCCAATCCCATGCAAATACATGCTCTTTTCTCTATCTTTAAAAGATAAACATGCAAATAAACAGACCAGAATAAAATAAAATATACAAAAAACAAAAAAATGAGAAACATATTACAGTGATATTAAAAGTCAAATGATAATTTATCTGCTCAAAGATTGGTTATAATATAATAGCCAAGTATTGTATGTACAATCGAAAGATTAGTTTTTAATATCCAGGTTCACATAAATGTTTATTTTCCTCATAGTCACTAATGTGGAATACAGACATGCTTTAAATTGTATGTTAATAAGCTACATTACATGAATTAAATGCAATAACACTAAATAACATGTTTTATTAATGAAACAGACAAATACATTTAATATTATTTTTAGGATATAAATGATACTTTTTAAAGGTTTAGTATAAAAAATGTTTATGAAGCAGTGGGATTTAGTCATAATGAAATCATTTGCTATAAAATTGGGAAGGTGGAATGCTGTTGTACATGACTTTTAACACTTATATCAAGTGTCGTCATACATTCCTCTAGTCCCAGAGTGAGGGAAAAAAAAAAAAAAAAAAAAAAAAAAAAACAGGATGATCGCAGTTTGTTCACGTCCAGACCTGAGAGTCAGAGCCTCAGAGTGAGATGCTTTTCAAAAATCATAAAATCAAAACAAAAACAAAGAGAGAGTCATAAATCTGAGTGCAGCAAAAAGCGAATGTCAGGATATATAAGAGGTTTAGTTGTCTTCAGAGAAAGGTAAAAACCATCAAACATTAATTCGAATGTGGAGACAGATAACATATCACAAAAGGGTATGGAATGTCATATTGCTTATCTATTTTAGTTCTCTGAGTAAGGCAGAGAACACTCTCTATGAAAGCAATAAATGTAGAAATAGGAAATAAGTAGCTGCAACGAATATTTGTATGGAAGTATCAGAAATATGGAGACAAAATCTAGTACTATGGATATGCTTCTAAGTGTTTCCCAAAATCCAATATTATATATTATGTGGGACTACACTAGAACAGCTGTAAAATAAAAAACACTAATCATATATCCCCATGGTTATCTAAAACTGTTAAGTTAGGTACTTGTTTAAACTAGCAGAAAACACAGTTTTAATAACTATCAAAATTTATTTATTTTATTTGAAAATTATTAATGATTTTTCTACACTTTATTTTGAGATGAAATAATTGCAGAAAGGTGATTGACAACTGGATTTATTGAACATTTATAAAGTGTAACTTGGACAAGTTACCGTTGTATTATAACATGTCTTCACTGAGCTCTTCTTAATAATGTCGCAACTGCATTTCTCTCTAGTGCATCTCCATAGTTCAAATGAGTTGCCTGTTGTCACAGGAGAGATGAACGAAGGAAATATTAGTTGTATATGAGAACACAGTTGAAAATGTAAACATGTAATCAAGCGAATCATCCTCCAGTTAGATTAAGGTCACAGGATATCAGGATTTTCTACATGCATCTTACTTATGTCACATTCTATATTCCTAATTCCACAAAGAGCTAGAAGAGAAAAATTGCTACCACAGCAATATCCAAATACAAAAGAAAGAATAATACATGGTTCTATTCTGTAAAAACAGCTATATACTAACAATGTTCTCTGAAGTACAGGTATATTCATAACCTCTCTCCTACACTATGGAGCAAATTCAACTTTCAGATTATTTTATGGGATAAATCTAACACTTGAGAAAGAAGAGAAGCCTGAAATGTATAGATTACTTCTTAAATGAGAATAAAATGTTATTGAACTGATGAGCTACACTACTTATGGACACATTTCTTAATAAATCACCTTATGATAACTAGTAATGTGTGTTAATGAAAAATGTTATCATTATTCGGTTTCTGAACATTATTTGTAGAAAAAATTATATTATTTTGTTTCCAAAGGGCAAACACATTTGGAATAAAGAATTCTAATAAAGACTCTAAACATATTCTAGTTATTAACCCAAGGCCCAAGGAAGCTAATCATAAAAATATTTTGAATATTTTTCTTTATTAATGCATATTTTGTATGTATTGTATACCATCTAAAACTACTTATAAAAGTTCTCAAATATCTTTAACAAATTTAGGGGTTTTCTATTTTTTCAACAAATTTCCATACCCTACACTTGAGGACATTATAATACAATAACCTGTTATTGCTCATAATAAATTTCATTGTTAGAAAGTTGTATCAGTCCAAATTTAAAAAAGAAATTCAAGTTGACTAGAAAGTTACATTTTTCATCAACATAGTATAACTAAATATGTATAATATTTGTGAAATATAATTTCTAAATGAACATATCTAAAATATCAATGCACAAGAAACTATGCAATCTCCCCCACAGGTAAATTTCTCTAAAACCATTGCTATTTAGGGCTAGTGTTTGAACTTATTAATTGATAAAAAATTAGTCATACTCATTTACTAAATGTTCTAGTACTTTAAGTTTCAAATTTAAAAAGAAAGTAATTTCTGATAACTCAAAACACTATAGAAGTTTTTAATTGCTATCAGTGCATTTACTCTGAAGGGAACGGGCAGTGAAGTTGGTAGTAAACTTCACGTGGTCTGAATTGTGGACCATAATGATGAGGTTATCCAGAGCCATACTTTTCATCATAGTCTTAGTTTCTTGGGGTCAAGGAAGAGACCCCATGACTGGAAGAAGCTTATGATATTTTATGGATCAGAAATCATTCAGAATTCTCCATGCCACACTAGGTTTATATCCTGGCACCAAGAAGAAGAATTTCATAAAAAATTTATAGGTTCCAATATTACAGTATTTCCCATTTTCTTTCCAATAACAACAGGGGCACTAAGAGAGGCCTCTGTCAGATTCTTTTCTTCATGGGGATTGTTGTTTTCCTTTCACATCCTCAGATTTAAAACCTGTCAATGTGCTCAGAATTAATTATCCAAATATCCTCGCTGATATTTTATGCATCTGTGATGGTCCAAAGCTTCCACAAGAAGAATGCAAAAATAAGCTTTTCTAAGTATGTGGACTGAGTTAAACACAATGACAATTATGAAAAAAACACTGGGAAAATATTTTTCTTTAAGATTACTGTTACTTTATAATTTCAGATATAGTACAAGTGTGTTTTTAATAACTAATTTCTATGCAATTGTTAATGATGCAAATGACATCTGCCAACAAAATATATAATATTTCTTAAGGTTTATTAGGAAGCTAGGTTAGGGAACTCTGTCATTCTTCACTCCTTGCACCACAGACCTTCCATTCAGTCTTATCTTTTAATAAAATTTAATGCATGCATCGTAATGCTTTTCTTCAAGAATAATTTTCACAAGACACATCCTATTAGTGAAGTGTCTTTCCTAAGCCAAAAATTTGTTTATTCTGTAACAAAGAGAAAATGTCATCTATCACACTTTTATACATTTCATGAAAACAAGAAAATAGTCAACTATTATTAGTGAAAAATAGAGGATGAGAAAAATGTTAAGGTTATTTTTAGAATGCCATACACACACATGCACACACACACATATTCGATTATTAATTTTTAACACTTACTATTAGTTTAATGAATGGAGATTATTCAAAATTTATTCATTTTTATTTAAATTATTATTATGTAATAAAATATAAATCTCTAAAATTACAAAGCTTTCTTCATCTTGTACTTTGACACAGTGAAAATTTAACATGAAAGATTTTAAGAAATGATGCAATTGTTTCTTGATTATAACATTAATATGCTACTGTTTTCAAACTCTGTTTAGTTCAGAAGGAAAATGTTAGCTATGTTTCAAGAAACTTAAATATGATCCAGTCTGCTGAGAAGGGAAAGATGGAGAAAAAGTATGCTAAGGGCAGTTTGCAGTGGACTGCAAGTTGCTTACAATAGGTCTACATTTTATGCCTTCTTGTATAAAATTTTAGGAGAAGTATAGTTTAATAGTGAATACTGAAGATGGTATGGGAATGTCTAATATATCACCCAAGAAGCAGAACTACCAGCATTTATTGGGTATGACTATGTAATATCAACAGAAACAATGCACTGTTATTGATTTGTAATCAAAATATTAGAAGGCACAGCTGAAATATAAAAGACTTTTAGCTGAATGCTTCACCTTGTCTAGATTAAATTTTATTACTCCCAGTATAGTCTGCTTCAGCTGTTATCTTCAGAATTACACTACAGAATTATATAAGCCTGAAGAAGTCTTGAGATTTTGACTTTTAAGGGATATTTATTATGTTAGTAAAAGCTGTTTAGTCTATCTTGTAAGAATTGTCATGAACTATTGATACTTCATATTTGATTTTTATTATTCTCATTGTGTCTATTCTCTATGGACTCTGTTGTTTCTTAATTTCTCACTCTCTACAATATTCCAAAGTTTTTTTCATTAAAAAGGTGAGGTGTGTGTGTGTGTGTGTGTGTGTGTGTGTGTGTTTGTGTTGTCCTTATGTGTGTAGATACAATCATCCACAGTCAAGTGAATGTCAAAAGAGAATGGTCTATCACTGTCTACCCTATATCTCTGACACTGAGTCTCTTAGTGAAACTTTCTTTCAGGCAGATGTTCAGGAGGTATCAGATGTCATCTTATCTTTACAATTGCACTCTTCTTTGATTATATGTGCAACAATGACCTGCTTTCTTCCATGAGTACTGTAGACATAAACTCATATCTTTAAAGCAAGAGTTCTTGCTCATTGATCCACTTCCTAATTCCATTGCTTTCTAAGCTTTGCTCCTTAGCACCCATAAAATAATTTAAATATGTAGCAAGACTTAGATGTTGCTTTACATACACATAGTATTTCATATATCTCCCAAAATATTTTAAAATTTATTTTATTACTAAGATTTACATTCATATAAGAAATTTATAGTTAAGTCAGACTTTAGTGAAGCCATAAAAACATATGCAGAGTGTAGTTACTAAAATTGAGGCATTCCTTTTGTATGTCTCTTTCTATTTCCTCTTCCCACTAACAAATTCCTTGGCAAGTCCTGATTAGATTACTCTCATGGCAGTTTCCCATTTTCAATGTATTATATTCAATCTGTACTGTATTTCACAATATACAGCTTTTCTCCATGCTCTGTATTTTATTGTGTTATGCTAATTTTGAGATTTAGACAAGACTTATGTGCTTCATTTATTCTATTGTTTGTCATATTTTTGTATGTATTTAAGCACGTTGATATTCTCCATTCTCTGTGTAAATTTTATCCATTTTTCCTTGCAGAAGTATTTTAATTTTAGCTGTTATACACTAACTTTGGGAGTTCTAGTCTATGACCACATGAGTCAGATAATTTTGGCTTCTTATGGGGATTGCAAAAGCATTCTTGTGAATTCTTCCCTATGAATGTAAATATTCTTTCCAGAAAGAAAGTAGAGATTCATGAGAGTCAGAACACACTTGGAACAAGAGTTACTTGGCTGATTCCACAGGACTCCTCTCTATCTATATTAAAAGTAGTAAACATCTGTGAGGGAAGGAGGATGACCAGTGGAGCATCAAAGAGAATTCTGGAACTTAATAATCTGCCTGAAAATTGTGCAGAAATCTTCACAAGTGTCTGCCTGAGTGGGCTTTTCAGTGATGCAGCTGCTTTGAGTCATGCCAGGTCCTTGCAAGTAACATATTCCAGTTAAAAAAAATCCAAGAAAAACTCATTGGATGGAGAGATTGAATTGTTGTCATTAATTTACCTAATTGTGGGATAGTTCTAACTCTTGGCATAGCCATTCTTGCTCAACTCAAAATGGACCTACTATGATAAAAGGTAAAATCTTTTTGAAATCTATTAACCTCGAATACCAATATTTCCCACCAAAAAAAGCTCAGATAGCACCCTGAACCTATAAGTAAAAAGGGTCCTGCATCTTACTGTACCTGCCTTTCTGATGTACCTACCAGTGTATTTTAAATTTGCCTTAATTTATGATTTTCTTTGTTCTGTAAAACTACAAAATCTTCATGAAACTGATTCTGCATTGGAACATAAAATTTGGGGTAATGTAAATTTAGTAAAACCTAACTCATTGTTCAAAATAACTGAGAAAATGTATTAACACTTATTCCTAAAACAAGGCTCACTGATTCACAAAGTTTGACTTTGGCATGATTATTTCTATGTTCTGCCATGGTTTGCTTTTGTGAATAGATATATGTCTTCCATCTCTCCAGAAGAGTTAGCAATACAATATGGCAGAGAAAACTGCTTGTATCATAAATGAAAAAACAAAGAGATGGGAAAGTGAGATCTTCAAATCCCTGAAAATAAAAGCATGTAGCCAATACATTGAATCCATCCTATGAGACAAATTTTCTAAAAGTATAGTTTCTCCAGATCACAACACATTAAAAATTGATCCTATATCATGTAGACTTTGGTGGGACAGTATCTGTATTCACACATGATACTCCTCCGGGCAGTAACTCCATTATTTTGTATCTAATTCAGGAAAGAAAGGTATGACCATTGTGGCCATTATCAGTGTTCTGTGGAAATCCTTCCACTTCTTATTCCTCCTGTTCATTCTTTCCTTCATTTCCAACTTTACTCTGTGTTAGATTTTTCAAGAATTTAAGTATTAGCTTCTATTATACTGATATTGAATATTTTTATTCTTATACTAATTTTCACACATTTCTTTTTTGATAATGTAACATTTTTAAATGCCCTTTATAAACATTAAGTTCCCTTTTTTCCAATTCATTCCAAAAATCACCAGTATTTCCTAACTGCAATCCTTCTACCAGACATATATTTACCTGCATTTTCTCTAAATTTGTCTACTTATTAAATTATTTTTAGTGTTTTAATTTGTCTTTTGAGGATTTCATACAATATATTTTGATTATATTATTTCCTACCCCAGTAGTTCCTGGTCTTCTTCTACATCCCTACCCAATCATCTTTAGGTTCTTTAGTTAAATAAATGAGAATCTTCTGCTGTGGGCTATGGTTGGTACACCCAGTGTTACCCCTTTGAAGAAAACTGATTTCCTCTCATAATAGCTGCCAATTGCAAATAGTTTCATGGCTAAAAGTATAACCTTTTACCCACTACCTATTCTCTGGACTTGTCTTTATTTTTATTTTTTTTCTAGTTTGAAAACTATGTAGGTTGTCTATATGTTACCACAGCTCTGTTAGCTCTTATATTCATCTCTCCTACTGCAGTTGTAAAACACAATTTTATTGAGATTATTCACCTCTGAGTCTTGCAATATTTCTTCTACAAGTAATGCACTGATCCAAGCGTCTTAATAGGAAATGTGTTTGCACATCCTATGTAGGATTGAACATTTCAAATGCCTCTTACGTTGTCCAGTTGTGGGTCTACTATTAGAAGAAGCTTCTCTGATAAAAAATATTTGCATATAATAATATGTTGTTAGGAGTTGTTTTGTTTTTACATAAATTTATCAGAGTAATAGTAGTAGGTTTTCTCCTACATTTTTAGCTTATGATGTTCATTTTGGCTATTGTCCCTTATCATTATATAGGAACTCTATTTAAACACTTTTTATTTATGTACATAGATTAGACATCTTCTGCAGTAAGAAGATTATATATGCCATCTTCAATAAAGTTTAGTGTTAGCAATCCCTCCTTATATTCCTGCCTATTTCCCACCCCATTTATTTCTTCTGTTCTCATTTCCATTTATACTGTTATAACACTATATTATGTCCCCTTTTTCTTAGTATATCCCTACTGTACCCTTGTCCCCATAATATGGGCCTAATCTCTGTAAGTATTCTAAATTAAACATATGTATCTGAAGCATAAAATATATTATATACATTTATTATTTGTTTTTGAGATATAATTTAATTATAACATTTTTTCTTTTCATTTTCTTCTTCCAAAACATCCCTTGTAAACCTTCCTGCAATCCTTCAAATTCCTGGTCTCTGTCTTCATTGTAATATCATGCATATATGTATTTGTATATACATACATATCCCTATATATAACTGATTGAGTCTATATAATGTTACTTGTATGTATATTTTCAGGCATGACTGTCACCAAACAGCCAATTGGTGTGCTACTTTACTAAAACTGATGTAAATTCTTCCTCACAAAGGACTAGGTTTATGGTTTCAGAAGATATAATCCAGACTTCAAAAGGAGGCAGGCAAGCAACATTCATACCCACATATGATAACTGTGAACCATATTAACTGACAGCTTGGCACAATAACCACATGAGTGCAATTGTAACATCTACACTTGGGAAACAAAATACAATGATTGTGTTTGTTTGTTTGTTTGTTTTTGTGTAGCTTTGCTTCTGAATCTGGTTTCATCATTGAGGATGATTATTTCTAGCTCTATTTATTTACCTGAAATTTTATTTTCCTTAATACCTGAATTATCCATTTTGTGAATATTCTACATATTCACTATCTTTCTTCAATTGATGGACATGTAGGCATTTAAATATTTTTAAACTGTCATTTGAGGCTCTATTGAGATATGTAAGTTTTAAAAAGCAGGCTATGTCCTGGAGAGTACTTGAGCTTGGGTCCCAGCACCCATAAAAGGTGTCACAACAGCCTGCAAGTTTACCTTCAGAGAATCTTGGACCTAATTCTGACTCTTCAGGTACTTCAGGTATGTAAAAAAGACTAACAGATATGCATATACATATACATAAAAATAAATGTGCAAATAAATAAATAAATATTTTTAAAATTGTTTCTGTTAAGTAATTTTACAAAATTGATTTAGAAAAACAAATATTTTTTTAAAATTTTTATTTAGTCCTTCTAAAATATTTCCCTGAGGTAACATGTCAGTACATAATTCTATATTCCTTTATATTCTATAAATATAGAATTTATAGATAAATCTATAAATTCTATAGATTTATCTGTTGGATTAAGTTCTTCAATATTTTATATGAGTGATCAGAAATTACATCTTCATTTAATTAGCTTATGCACTTTGTCTTGAAGCATAGGCAGTTATTCGTGTGAAGGATTCATGTCTTCACATCCTGGGCCCTACAACAAATTTCTTTTATGAGATTTTCTACCTTTCTGTGACTCTCTCATTAGTAGAAGAGAAGAAGCAATTAAGAGAGAGGAAGAAGGGAAGAGAAGGAACTGGACTGAGGCTCTTGAGCTCCTCAGCTCTGCTGGGGATAACTTCCCTGGGAGCTGCAAAGCCTCTGGTGAGGAGGCTTACTCTGAGAGCTATGTAGTTTCTGAGCTCTCCTGTTTCAGGACGCCTTTCTAGTGGGACACTGTGCCATCTCAGAGCTGTGTGTTTCCTGGGCTTTACTAATCCCAGGACAGCCTCACATCCAAATAGGAAGTCCAACACTACTTAATGTCTGTTTTCCATTGCCTTCAAATGTCCCACAGTTTTCTTTATCATCATGGACTTCCACCCAAGGAACTATCAGCAGAAAGGAGTCTCCTTTGTTCAGGTATCATGAAATCTCAAGAAACTAAACGATAGTAGTAATCAATGCATTACATTCTATTTGGACTGAAGCACAGATGAGTTATGAGGTGAAATACCAAAACACCATAAAGTTATGATTTTAGTCTATAAGCTTACCTTTCCTGATAAATTGAAAAATATAAAATATTGGAAATTGCAATAATTTCTTTTCCTGTTTTGGTATCAAACACCCTAAATTCCGGAGCCAAACCTAAATTCTGCTATTTTTGTAAACAAGCTTCTAGTAAGAAAGCTTCAATTTCTAGATTTTTTTCTCAAATCACAACCAGAAAGTTGAATAAATTAATTTAATTTTTGGCTCTGTTGCCTCAGCTACATGTCTGGAATGTTATAGATTAGAGATCTCATTTCATGAAAATGGAAATTATTTCCTGTAATTAACTCATTACCTCCAGTGAGTCTTACAAGTAGCAACTGTTACAATGACAGCCATTACTTAGTCACAAAAGGTCAAAGGCATCCAATACCAAGAATTGGGAGTGCTCTGAGAAAAAGAAAACAGATTTCCAACTATATGCCTACCAGATATTGTGAATGTAAGTCTTTGTCAAAGTATTAAAAAACAGATGTAAATCTTATAAGAAATTATTTTCTAACAGATAACTCATTTCACACAAAAGGCAATCAGTTTTCACACAATAGCTTGTTCTTATCTAAATCACTCTCAAAAAACCTTGAAACTCATTTATGCTGCTAAAAGCCGCAGGCACCTATAACACCATTGATAAATTTGGAAATTGAGTAAAATAAAGATAAAGAGATTACACTTGTGTTTGCTGTGATATTTTTTGCAGTGTGCTGACCAAAAGTGCTGTATGAAAAAGATCATGTCTATGAATTGATATCTACTTATTAGAAAATATAATTAAGAGAAGCATTATAAATCATATTGAAGAAAATCATCTATTTTTCTTTAAATTTGAGGGAATTGTACATATGCAATTGCATATTATGTCACATACTATATCTTGCAAAATATGTATGTGTGAAATTACAGGTTAATTTTAAAAATGGTTTTTATAATATCCTCAATAATAAGTCATATCCTCTGTTTGTTATAATTTATAAAAAATGTATGAGGGTATAGCATGTTTTCCCTAATCTTTTATTTAAAAAAAAGAAACAATTATACTCATGATAGGCTTTCTTTTTTTTAAGTTCTACAGAAATTTGGACAGAAATAGGGATTTTAGTTTGCAGTGTGTTTTGTTCCTTTCTATACTGCTTCTAGTAATTCTTCCCATCATATAAAGTGGATATTAGAAACCTATTTTTCCTGAAAATGAAGTATTATTTGAATATAGTTGCCTTATTCCCTCCTATTCATAACATGCTTAGAAAGCAGAGGCTTCATGTCTATACACAGAGTGCTACATAATCAACTTATGTAGTCAGTCAAAGCCTTGTTGGATCCACCTTCTTGGCAATCAAACACAATTTGAAACGCATTCCACTAGTTGTGTTTCTGACTTGATGACTACAGCAATGGACATGTTAATGTAGAATGGAAAGCTGCCCCTAGACAAAGGCTATAACTAATGGATGTGGAGAGCAGGAGACAGATTTTCCCTGGGATGAGCCTTAATATCAAGTGACCAGTCCTGAAACTATATAC
This sequence comes from Arvicanthis niloticus, assembly GCF_011762505.2. NCBI lineage: Eukaryota > Metazoa > Chordata > Mammalia > Rodentia > Muridae > Arvicanthis > Arvicanthis niloticus. The sequence goes on from NC_047673.1 coordinate 42,230,058, forward strand.
ATGAAATATGTTTCTAAGGAAATAAATTCATATTATAAAATATCTAAACTCTACAAAATTATGTGGCTTTCAAATTTTAATTCATAATTCTATGGAATATGTATTTAACTCTGAGTGGGATACTCCTTATTTTATAAATATAACCTTTCTTTGCATGAGCTTAATACTCATTCTAGTTTAAGGTTTAATGCCATATAATATGTATATGAGTCTCAAAAGCATGTACTCACTCATAACATATTCAGCTAAATTCTGTAATGAAAACATTGGAGTCTAGATCAACCAGAAAAGCCCATTTCTCACATCCTTGGGTTTTTTTTATTCTGTTAATTTTTAAATGTGAATTGTGTACATTTATGGAGTTCACTATAGTATTTTCATACATATTTACCATGTACACTAATCATCTCCATCCATCCTTCTATACAGGAACCCTCTCTTCCCAGGCAACTGGCAACGGCAAGAAAAGTTTTACATAAGCTTTTCTGGTACTACCCTTACCAAATACTGTCACTAACATTCAATTTTTTTTCTATCTTGTACTTCTTGAAATATAAGTATGAACTGACATTTGTTAATGGATGAAATTATCGCATATGCATTTGCCTTCAGAGCTGCTTCTCTTATTAGAACATGAACTCTGCCTACAGAAATTTATCACTCACTTCCCAATCTAGCCAAGGGTTAGAATTCAGCTAAATATAGTATTTTAACTAATAAATGAATTAAGTGCTAGATTTCCACTCAATCTCTTTATTAAAATATCATAAGTATTATACCTATCCTTATATTTGCAATGTATTATTGTTTAGGTTATGAGATGCATCATAACAAATGCAGAATATATTTGGAAAATAAAAATTCTATATAATATACATTTATTTCAATTCCTTAACTTTTAAAAATGTGTCTTATGTATTTGTTTTTTGTATGTGTACATGTGTTCATGACACTCACTGTGTAGAAAGGCCAAAGGTCAATTTACAGGATTATATTCTCTTAATTTTCTATTAAAAAATATCTAAGTCTGAAGCACAGGTACGTCAGAAATTCACTATATGGACTCGTTCAACCTCATGATATGATAATTATCTTTCTCCTGTTTTGTAAATGATAGAAATAAATAAATATGTAAGCCATCCAAGTGGCTCAAAGAAGCTCAAAGAAATAGTTTCATCTATCAATAAAAGTCAGTTTATACTTAAATTTCTAGAAGTATAGGATAGAAAAAAAAATGGATGGTAGAGATAATTTCGAGTAAGAAACAGTACAACAAAAAGCCTATCCAAACTTTTACTGCCATTGCCAGTTTCCTGGGAGGAGAAGTTCCCTAAACTGAATGAAGGATGAAAATGACTAGTGCACATAGTAAATATGTATGGATTAATTGGACATTGTATAAAAACTTCTTATATTTTTGAAAGAAACTGGTAAATATAACAATGCTAAAATCATAGAAAAAGCTAGCAAGGAGGCATACATACATGATCTCAGTACTCTTTTTTCTTTTCTTTGTTAATTGGATATTTTATTTACATTTCAGATATGATCCCCTTTCCACATTTCCCTCCCATCTAGGAAAACCCTATCATGTCTCCCTCCTCCTGCTTCTAGGAGGATGTGCCCTCACACAGACACCCACTCCCACCTCCCCACCCTCGAATTTCCCCATACAGGAACATCTAGCCTTCATGGAACAAAGACCTCTTCTCCTAGCTATGCCCAACAAGGCTATCTGCCCCTATACACATAGCTAGAGCCACAGGTTCCTCCCTGTGTGCTCCCAGGCTAGTGGTTTAGACCCTGGGAGCTCTGCTGGTTGGTATTGTTGCTCTCCTCATGGGGCCAAAAAGCCTTTCTGTTCCTTCAGTCTTCTCTCTTACTGCTCCATTGGAAACCCCATGATCAGTTCAATGGTTAGCTGTGAGCATCTACCTCTGTATATGTCAGGCTCTGGAAGACCTCTAAAAAGACAGCTATAGCAGGCTCCTATCAGCATTCACTTTCTGGCATCCACATCAGTGACTACCTTTGGTGACAGCACATGGTATGGATACCCAGGTGGAACAGTCTCCTTCAGTTTCTGTCCCACACTTTGCACACATGTTTTCTCCTGCGAGTATTTTGTTACTCCTTCTAAGAAGAACTGAAGCACCCACATTTTGGTCTTCCTTCTTCATGAGCTTCATGTGGCCTCTGAGTTGTATCTTGGGTATTGCAACTTTTGGGGCTAATATCCACTTATGAGTGAGTAAATACCATGTGCGTTCTTTTGTGATTGGGTTACCTAACTCAAGATGATATTTTCTAGTTCTACACATTTGCCTAAGAATTTCTCGAATTCATAGTTTTAAATAGCTGAGTAATACTCCATTGTGTAAATGTACCACACTTTCTGTATCCATTCCTCTGTTGAACGACATCTGGGTTCTTTCAAGCTTCTGGCTATTATAAATAAGGCTGCTATGAACATAGTGGAGTCTCTTCTGGCTATATACCCAGGAGTGGTATAGCTGGGTAATCAGGTAATGCTATGTCCAATTTTCTGAGGAACAGCCAGACTGATTTCCAGAGTGGCTGTACCAGCTTCCAATCCCACCAACAATGGAGAAGTGTTCCTATTTCTCCACATCCTCGCCAACATCTACTATCACCTGAGTTTTTGATCTTAGCCATTCTGACTGGTGTGAGGTGGAATCTCAGGGTTGTTTTGATTTGCATTCCCCAGATGACTAAGGATATTGAACATTTCTTTAGTGCTTCCAGGCCATTCATGTTTTCTCAGTTGAGAATTCTTTGTTTAGCTCTGTATATCATTTTTAATAGGGTTATTTGGTTATCTGGAGTCTAATTTTTTGAGTTCATTGTATATATTAGATATGAGTCCTCTATCAGATGTGGGATTGGTAAAAAACTTTTCCCAATGTGTTGGTTGCTGTTTTGTCCTATTGACAGTGTCCTTTGCCTTACAGAACCTTTGCAATTTTATGAGGTCCCAATTGTCAATTACTAATCTTAAAGCATAAGCCATTGGTGTTCAGTTCAGGAATTTTCCCCCTGTATACAGGAATTTGAGGGTCTTCCCAACCATTTCTTCTATTAATTTCAGTGGATCTGGTTTTATATGAAGGTCTTTTATCCACTTGGACTTGAGCAAGGAGATAGGAATGGATCAATTTGGATTCTTCTACATGCTGACCTCCAGTTGAACCAGCACCATTTGTTGAAAATGCTGTCCTTTTTCTACTAGACAGTTTTATCTCCTTTGTCAAAGATCAAGTGACCATAGGTGCGTGGGTTCATTTCTGGGTCTTCAATTCTATTCCATTGATCTTCCTGCCTGTTCTGTAACAATACCATGTAATTTTTATCACTATTACTCAGTAATCCAATTTGAGGTCAGGGATGGTGATTCCTCCAGAAGTTTTTTTATTGTTGAGAATAGTTCGTGCTATCCTGGTTTTTTTGTTATTCCAAATGAAATTGAAAATTTCTCTTTCTAACTCCGTGAAGAATTGAGTTGAGATTTTTAAGGGGGATTGCATTGGATCTGTAGATCACTTTCAGCAAGATAGCTGTTGTTACTATATTAAGCCTGTCAATCCATGAGCATGGGAGATCTTTTATCTTCTGAGATCTTCTTTGATTTATTTCTTCAGAGACTTGGAAGTTCTTGTCATACAGATCTTTCACTTGATTGGTTAGATTCAAACCAAGATGTTTTATATTATTTATGACTATTGTGAAGGGTGTTATTTCCCTAATTTCTTTCTCAACATGTTTATCTTTCTAGTAGAGGAAGGCTACTAATTTGTTTGAGTTGATTTTATATCCAGCCACTTTGCTGAAGTTGTTTATCAGGTTTAGGAGTTCTCTGGTGGATGTTTTGGAGTCACTCACTTAAGTGTACTTTCGTATTATCTGCAAATAGTGATATTTTGACTTCTTCCATTCCTATTTGTATCCCTTTGACTCCTTTTTGATGTGTTATTGCTCTGGCTGGGACCTCCAGTAATATATTGAATAGGTAGGAAGAAAGTGGGTAGTCTTTCTAGTCCCTGATTTTAGTGGAATGGCTTCAATTTTTCTCCATTTCATTTGATGTTGGCTACTTGCTTGCAGTATATGGCTTTTACTATGTGTATGTATGGGCTGTGAATTTCTGATCTTTTCAAGACTTTTATCATGAAGAGATGTTGAATTTTGTCAAATGCTTTCTCAGCATCTAGTGAGATGATCATGTTTATTTTTTCCTTTGAGTTTGTTATATAGTGGATTACATTGATGGATTTCTGAATATTAAACCATCCCTGCATTCCTGGAGTGAAGCCAAGTTGATCATGATGGATGATTGTTTTGATGTGTTCTTGAATTTGGTTTGCGAGAATTTTATTGAGTATTTTTGCACCAATATTCAGAAGAGAGATTGGTCTGAAGTTCTTTTTCATTGTTGGGTCTTTGTTTAGTTTATGTATGAGCATAATTGTAGCTTCATAGAATGAATTGGGTAGTGTTCCTTCTATTTCTGTTTTGTGGAATAATTTGAAGAGAATTGTTATTATGTCTTTCTTAAAGGTCTGATAGAATTCTGCACTATAACCATCTGGTCCTGGGCTGTATTTGGTGGGGAGAATATTAATGACTGCTACTATTATTTTAATAGTTATGGGACTGTTTAGATTGTTTATCTGCTCCTGATTTAACTTTGGTAAATGGTATCTGTCTAGAAAATAGTCCATTTCATCCAGATTTTCCAGTTTTGTTGAGTATAAGCTTTTGTAGTAGGATCTTAGGATTTTTTTTTAAATTTCTTCATTTTCTGTTCTTATGTCTCTCTTTTCAGTACTAATTTTACTAATTTGGATACTGTCTCTGTGCACTTTGGTTAGTCTGGCCAAGGATTAATCTATCTTGTTAATTGTCTCAAAGAACCAGCTCATAGTTTTGTTGATACTTTGTGTAGTTCTTTTTGTTTCTACTTAGTTGATTTCAGCCCTGAGTTTGATTATTTCCTGCCATCTACTCCTCTTGGGTTTATTTGCTTCTTTTTGTTCTAGAGTTTTCAGGTATGTTGTCCAGTTTCTGTTTGTAGAAACTTAGAGCTATGAGTTTTCCCCTTAGCATTGCTTTTAATGGGTCTCATAATTTTGGGTATGATGAGCTTTCATTTTCATCAAATTCTAAAAAGTCTTTAATTTCTTTCTTTATTTCTTGACCAAGTCATCATTGAGTAGAGCATTGTTCAGTTTCCATGTTTATGTGGGCTTTCCACTATTTTTGTAATTATTGAAGATCAGCCTTAGTCCTTAGTGATATGAAAGGATACAATAGGTTATTTCAATATTTTTGTATCTGTTGAGGCCTGTTTTGTATCCAATTATATGGTCTATTTTGGAGAAGGTACCATGAGGTGCTAAGAAAAAGGTACATGCTTTTGTTTTAGGATGAAATATTCTATAGATATCTGTTAAAATTATTTGGTTCAACATTGGTTTCTTTTGCTTATGTTCTTGAGCTCACCTTTCACCATCTGGTTAACTCTAGTGTTACCTGTTCTCACTGTCTCTGACTGGAGCCTGTCTTTCCAGTTATCTTGCTTGTGTAAGAACTCTGCAGAGTCCAGATGTCTTTGTGATCCTGTGATCTTGAGCTCCTGGGTGGAAGATCTCCTGGGACTCAGGCTGCCTCTGGGATTCTGAAGACCTGCTGCTCTGAGTGCAGTGTTTCCTCTAGGATGGCTCAGGATATGGTGTCTTCACAGGAGCAGACCAGCTAGGTGTCTGTTCCAGCCAAAAGGATCTCAGTACTTTGCAAACCCAAAAGCAGCACTGCTGTGTAGAGAGTCAAAGGGCCACCTGGAAATGCCTAGCATGACCAGATTTTTTTTAATAGATGATGTAACTTATGCACTTTAAAAAATCAAACAGCTCTCATGGTACCATGATGGCTGGACACCCAGTGGGGGCAGGATTAGAGTGTGGGGAGGTGGGAGTGGAGGGTAGGTGAGGGCACATCCTCATAGAATCAGGATGAGGGGGGATGGGGTAAGAAGTTTCTGGGCATGGGGTAGAGAGGGGAAATGGGGTAAGGGGATAACATCTGAAATGTAAATAAAATATCCAATAAAATAAATCCAACAGGTAAATGTTGGGAGCAGAATAAAAGACAAATGAGTAGAATGCCTATCATTTATTTTCAAGCTTTTGCCACTTATCATGATGGATTTTTCACACATAGTATTGTACAGGATAATAAACATAACTATAAAGAGGGAGAGAGAGAGAGAGAGAGAGAGAGAGAAAGAGAGAGAGAGAGAGAGAGAGAGAGAGAGAGAGAGAGAAAATGGGAACATGGAAGCGGTTGTGTGCATGTCTCTAGCAGTGAAAATTAGTTTGTATATCTTTGTATATCTAGGTTGGGTATTGGGTTACACCTCTGATTGTACGGGCATCTTGTTATTGAGCATTACCAAACTTATAAAGCCCTTGGATGATCTAAAAAAAAAAAAAACTATATACAAAGCACACTTAATGAGTAATGACAGTATGTGTTAGCTTTGTTGTTATTACTGTTTCATAACTATAAGGAAATTTCACTTACAATGCTAGATTTCCTTTAAAATATGAATTCTCTATTTATGCAGTTCTATTATTTCCTTAGTAATAATGATTAAAATGTAAAGAACTGCAAAAATTAATACAATATCTTAACATATTTATCTTAACCATCCATATTTGAGGTGAGTATGATAGCTCAAAGGGAAATGTGCTTGCCCTAAGTCAGACAACCCAAGTCTATTTCCTGAAAAGGGTCATTGTTCCTCCAAACATGCCCTTGCAACTAAATGTCCCACCATCACATTCACAAATAAGTAAATGTAATTTAAACAATTAAATATACATTTCTTTGAAACAATATCTTTTTTAGGATGGAAAATAAATATCAACCATAAGCAACAAAGAAAAATATTGCTGTAGAAATTTAACATATTACTGAAAAAAATACTTTAATATATTCAATATATTGTGAAATAATAAAACTACATACATGTGTTAATATCCATCTAATTGAGATTAAAATAATTAAATCAAAGAGACTGATGTCATTTCCAAGCTTTTTATGTTGCACAGCATTAAGTGTAAGTACAGATGTGATACAATCATTTAAACATCCCGATTCCTATACTTGCATCGTATTCCTTGAGTGCCAATTCTTACTTTTTACATTTCATCTAAGGCTTTCTTTATAATTTACCTTCTGTCCTTGAACTCAAACCTATATTCTTTCAGATGGTTATGAGGTTGTTACACTTTCTTCCGTTTCTCTTATTTCATTCTTCTTTCATAGTATTCCAGTTTCCATAACAAAATATTTCCATTAGATATTACAACTCCTTAGAATAAAAACTTTAATTTCTAAGTGAATTCCACCATCTCTCTCCTTCTCTTGAATTGTCCTCTTTACTGTTACAAAACTAAAGTGACTGGTTATAACACAATACAGCAAACATTGAGAGTATTATATGATAATGAATAAACTTATTTAAATTTTTATGTTAGTAAGTATGTGACAATTTGTTGAATATTCACACCTACTTCATTGCTAATTTAAAGAATACCTTCTGTTATTTAAAATAAATCAAATCATCAGAAAAGTCTAGCTTCACTATTCTTATTTTAAATCATTATACAGCAAATTGTCACATAGTATACAATTATTATTTTGAACTGATACTAGGTATGTAGAGTCAGTGGATGATGCACTGGGTGTCTATGAAGTGAATGTGGGTTACCATGAAAAGGATCCTAATGTCTCAGACTCTTGAGAATGGCAGAGCCTACTTGGGTCATGCTCATGGGAATGGCAAGGCTTGTCCTGGTCTGTTTATAGATATTACAAGTGTTTGCAGAAATTATTGATCAAACTTTCATCCTCCCAGATGAATTGACTCAACAGTAACCTCCTACCCTATAGGGATTATCAACTCTTGACCAATTCCATGTTCTGTCTAATAATTCCATTGAATTTCTCATCTGATGTGTTACTGGAATGATTCCATCAGAACACTTGCCCACATGTACCCACATGTTCTTCATGCATGTCTGTCATTTCTTTCTTCTCATTCACCCACTATGTCAATTCATAAGACATGAAGAGTGTGGCAATGACACAGAATGACTGAAGTTATAGTGGGGAGAAATGCTATGTAAGACTGTGAAGAACACACAGAACAGAAGTGGGTCATTTAGTGGATACCACCCATATGAAAAGATCAGTATTTAATACAGCTTTTTTCCTTTCTTATTTATTCAGAGTGTTGCCACATAACCCAGTTATCCACATATCAGTGCTCTGTCTACTCCAGCTTGCTGAGTGCTAGGATTATATTAAGGTTTCTTTTTATATTTTAAATAAAATATTTAGGTAATGCTTGAAGAAACTATACCATTGCTCTGTGTGCATGTATGATCAACTTTTCTAATTTAGAGTTATTTCAAATAAAATATATATGACATTAAACTGCACCATTTAACAAGTAATGTAAATGTTCCTAAGACAAATATATATATATATATATATATATATATATATATATATATATATATTTCCTGTACTTAATTTATGCTTCTTTATCTTTGTTTATTTGTTTTGCACTAGTCTGGCTTGCTTTATCTATAATAATAATAATAATAATAATAATAATAATAATAATAATAAATTACTACTACTATTACTTGCCTGTCTGTTTTGTAATGAGAAAGAGTATAAATTTGGGTGGATCAAGAGTTAAGGAGGCTCTGTGAAGATTTGGCAGAGGAAAAACAGTAAGAATATATTATATTAAATATCTATTTTTAATTTTAAAAATTTGAAAAATAATATTTCAGAAATAGGTTCATTTTTTGAGAAACTGTTCCTCACTACTTTCCCACTGCAAACACACACACACACTCACACACACACACACTCACCTATACCCCACCTCACCCACACACACAAAGAAAGAGAGAAACATATTCAGTGTAAAATACACATACATAATTGTATTTTGAGAGAAAAGTTTCATTTTAACAGGAAGGGTGGTGTGTAGGAGGAGCTAAGGTAGGAGGAGTACTGAGAGGAAGAAAAGGAGTAAGAAGAGGAGAAGAAGAAGGAGAGGAGAAGCTAGGTGATGAAAGAGAGAAAGAGGGGGGAGACGGGGAGGCAGATATTCATGTATCTCCACCAGTCAAAGATAGTTGTTATATCTAGGTCGGTCAGTGGGTTACACCTCGGATTGAACAATTCAAAACTTATAAAGCCTATGATTAACATTTTTTTAAAAAAAATGTATAAATGCAAAAAGGAAAAGGGGGCATGGGATATGGGTTTCCTAAGGGAGTGGGGGGTGGGAATGGGGATAGGGGATGCCATCTGAAGTGTAAATAAAATATCTAATAAAAAAAACATTTAAGATAAAAAAAAAAGAAAACACATATATAAGTACATGATCTCACATAAATGACAAAAAATAATATGGAATTGAAGTTTTCATTATCTCAATTTTCTAGACATATTTTATCATTGTGATATATGAAATAAGAGCAGGAAGACAGACAAATGAAGGATCACAGAAATTAATGAGTTTGTCCTCAATATATACTAGGTTCTCAACATATTGTGATTCTCCTAGAGCAGATTATACTAAAATCTTATACTTTTAAATTATTTAAATAGAAAGACTAAATGATCCCCAATAACTAAATTTATATAATATTTAATAATAACATATTTATGTTTTGATTTCTTCTCAAATGTATTGCCTCATGATATTTTCATAAATAAAATTTACATTATACAATTAAGTATTAACCTCAATATTCCTAAATACACCTCATATATCTTTGATATCCATGCTCTTTGATTCCCACAACAGGTAATAACATGCATACTGTACTTTTTGCTAATGTTCATAGAGATATCTTGGGTTGCCTGACATCTGTTATTCATATATTCTACTTTTACAAACACACAAATTCCTACATTTTTTCTCTCATTTATTTTTAATCTATTTGTATTTCTATACTTATGAACCATAGCATCACTATTTAAATGATGACAATGATTTTCTTGCAGTAGACACAAATTAAGAGTTTGGAAATTGGCTGTGTTAGATTCTTTATTTCTCAATTCTCATATCCTTTATGTAAAAGGTAACATTCAAAGAACATATGAACTTTTACTTTTATTTTACTTTTGAGATCATAATCTAATTACATTTCTCACTTTACATTCCTCCTCCAAATGTCATATATCTTCCTATCTTTTCTTCTGGTTAGTGGCCTCTTTTTCTCTAATTGTTATGCATATATATATATATATATATATATATATATATATATATATATATTGTGTGTGTCTCTGTGTGTGTCTGTTTCTGTGTGCATACATATATACATATATATAGTAACATATATATAATTATGCATATATGAATCTCTCTCTCAAACACATATATACATATATAAACACACACACACATATATATATATATTTCCAACTATAATTAATTCAGTACTTTTAATGTTATTTGAATGCATGTTTTCAGGGCTGTCTTTTGGCACTATACAACCAATCCTTGTGCTCTTCCCTGGAGAAGACCACCTTTCCCACTTCCTTAGTTCCTCAGTTTCCTGTGGTTCTTGTGTAGGCTTGAACCCTAGGGGATTTTCCCATCCAGTTGGCTGTGTCCTTTGGTGTGAATCTTGTTTATCTCATGTTTAGTTATCTTGTTGGTGAGACTTTATGTATATATCTTCAGATAGTACAAGAAGATACAATTTTACTTCTTACTCCCTGATACTATGGCTTTTACAATGTTCCCTGAGCCTTGGATGCTGGTGTGTTTTGTAATATATACACTGGACTGGTCTCTACGACTCTGCATTTTGATTGTTTGTGACTTCATGTAATTATCTCTGCTACACAGCAAAGTTTGTTTTTTGAGAGGTAAAACTATATGGCCTGTGTAAATAAGGACAAATATATATGTCACAACAATATATGAACTTTTAAAGGTTGGTTCAAAATTGCTAAATAAAAGAGTGATAAGATTCATCTCACAATATGTGCTAGTTCTATGTGTGCTTACATTTTAAAATAAACACAGTGGAGGATCATTCAGATAACTGTTTGGAGGGGCCTCAATCAGCATATCAACAGTTTAAAATATCAAAAAAATTTAAATGTACCATTGCTTTCAATGTTTAATAATTGTTTATATAGCAGTATCCAGCAAATACTTTCCATCTTCAAATTTTTCAATTTGTTTTTATTGTCAAATCCCCAGAGAAATAAATGTAAAAAGGGGTTAATTTTAAAAATTACCCTTGTTTGGTATTTTCAGTCAAATTGGTTTATATATTTAGACATATCCTCCAGATTCCTGCTATATTTCTAAGTTTTAATAAAATAAAACAATTATCTATGCATTATTTTTAAAATGTGTTCGTGTAGGGCAGGTTAGATGTGAATGTACATGCATTCCCTGCTGCATGTGCGGAGTTTAGAGGAAGATTGATGTATGGCACCTTTTTCCTTTTCCCTTGTGTGTTAAGGGGATCAATTTCAAGTCCTCAGTCTTAGCTGTAACACCATTCCCTGCTGAGCCTTTTTACCAGCTCTCTCTTCTCTTAAGTATTTTACCATATGCCACAGTACCACACTTTATTTAGTTTCCCCAAGAAAACCATCAATATTAATATATTAGTGTAATTGATACTTAAGCTTCACAGAGTTTGAGAATTTCACTGATGATATTAGTTTGTTCAGAAATTAAAAGGCAAATGATGTAGTAATGATTCAAAGTTGATAAATAATAATTTTTCCAAAATGTATTACAATGAAAGGAATATGAGTCATCTGTCTCAAGTATGAGAAACCATTATTCTTTAAAGAGCACACAAGTTATTTAAAATAATACTGATTCCAAGGTTTCACAACTCAGCAGTTGTGAAACTTTTGGGTTTGCCTATTTCCATAATTCTGAGTACTTTTTAAACATTCTCCTTTATAACCTCAAGAAATATACCCCAATAACAATTTAGTGATAATGTAACAACAAAGTAACAAATGTAAGATTATAAGTCAGAGCAAAAAGTTACAGTTCTCCTGGTAACATTAAGTTACCACTATTCTATAGCCTGCCCAATAAAATATGCATTTAGGATGCTAGCTTGTAATTTACAATACTACATGTTATATATATATATATATATATATTGAAAGAGGATGCTACTATCCCCAGGGAAACCTTAATTTATCTGGCTTTGCATTAGTAAGTCTTAAATTAATAACATCCACTATTAGAAAGTTTTAGTCTACAGCAGCAGTCATTCTATGCCTGTTTATTTTTTCCTTTAACATCTTTCATGGATTGACTACCAAACAGTACAAAAGAGTTAAAAATATGTTGAGATGATGTTTTATACATTATGTTATTAACCCCCTCATTTTTCTGGGATAATGTTCTGCTATTAACATATTTTATGATAATATGATAACCGCATTTGATAGAAAAACAAATGAGAAAGAAATCCTTGGCAGTTGAAGATCCAGATGCAATGCTTCCATTCTTGAATTTTAAGTAAAAAATTTATGTACTTATTTAAATAATGATGAGTTAAATCCACACAGTGCCCTTGTTTAAGAATCATGGCACATAGGCAATACTGAAGGGACTTCTAATTGTTAGGGATTCATGCTTCCAGCTGAGAACAAGATTCCATGCCACAAACTCCACCCTTAGTAACTCAACTACAAGAAAACATTCTAATAAACACGTACAGCTTCTGATTTATCAAAGTATTTGTTTCCCAAAGGTCTTTTGATATAACATTCCTTACAAATGTATACCAAAACACATCCAAATAAAATTAATATTACAATATTTAAGTGATTCTTAATAAATCTAAAGAAGACAGAATTGATTCATAGTGTGATTTTAAACACATTGGTAATTTATTCTTGAATTACATTATATAAATTTACATTCATACAAAAATAAGTATATTAGAAGGGATTATTTTCTTCAGACAGCTTTCTGTCCTAAATAATTTTAATTTTATTCTGTAAATTTGTTTGTGAAGAAATTGAAGTCACTGAAAGTAAAAGGGCCATTTATATTTTAGTAAAATTAAAACTGAAGAGCTTATCTGTTGTATTTCCTGCCAACTCTACTATAAATAGACATAAGTATAGCTAGTACATTGTGTTCCTTGTTTTCCTCTCTATGATAAGTGATGTGGTCAGGCAAAACAGATAAAAATACATTCACTATTTTTGTAGAGTAAATAGCCTGTAATTGAAAGAAGCTCCAGTCAGCGCATAGCTGTGTATGCATTTAATCCCAGCACTCAGGAGGCAGAGGCAGGTGTATTTCTGAATTCAAGGTCATCCTGGTCTACAAATCAAGTTTCAGGACAGCCAGGGATACACACACACAAAGAAAAACCTGTGTTGAAAACCAAGAGAAAAAGGGAGGGAGGGAGGAAGAAAGAGAGAGAGAGAGAGAGAGAGAGAGAGAGAGAGAGAGAGAGAGAGAGACAGAGACAGAGACAGAGACAGAGACAGACAGAGACAGAGACAGAGGAAGTAGCCTCAAAGTAACATATTCTTTTATGACTATGTTTCAGATATTATCAATGCTTACATATGCAGGACTATTTATATAATATTAACATTCTTATATATATTTTCCATGATCTTAAGTCAGGGCAGTAATATAAACCTATAATCTCATATTTTATTTGGAAATTGAATGTTATCATACATTGATGATTCAACAATAAGCAAAAATCAAGCTGGGTCTTTCGTTGTCAGTATTTAAAATTTTTCTAGTATCTGTTAATTGTTGGTATGTTACCAGTAGCATTTAAATTACAAAAAATAAAAAAAAAGAATTTTTGTCTACTTTTAGGAAATTATTGAAAATTAACACATTTTTTTAGGCCATGGTGTTGTGTAAGATATTTGATATAAAGAAAATTATTTGGTGGTACTTGACATGCTGTTAACATAAGTGTATTTTTAGGTTCAATAAAGTGCTCTTAAAATACTTTTTAAGACTATATATAGAAAGTTAACTGTAATCTTTGGTCATTGAACATTCTAGATATTTTCAATGCATTCCATCATAGGAATGTATGTATAACAAGATTTCTAAAATATGATCAAGTATTTGTATATTTAAGTATAATTGAGATTTTCAAAATCTAAATGACTCATAGGGTTTGAGTCATTACTGTACCTTTGTTTGAGAAAGGTTTCCTTTCTTTGCCAGTTTGAGAGCTCTTTTCAATGTGTAGATGTTGTTCCCAAACTTGGTTCTTTCACCTTAGCTCAAATCTGGTGCATCAGCTCTTTCTTTTTGTCCTGTTCATGTTTTCCAGTCTCCTCTTATTTCTCTGTGTAGAACCTCTCTGGAATCATCCATACCAGGCTTCTCTCAGCAAGCATTTAGTATCAGCAATAGTGTCAGGGTTGGATGTCTGAAGATGGGATGGATTCCTAGGTAGGGTCTTCTCTTCATGTTCCCTTCAAGTCTCTGTTCCATTTTTTTTTTTTTTTTTTTTTTTGTCCCAGTCTTTTTTTTGGTCAGGAACATTTCTGAATTAAAGTATTTTTTTTTATACTGCTAAATTCTAAACTGTTGACTTAGGATTCAGCATTTGGAAATGATCTGTCTTGCTAAACCTTATAAAATTGAATAAATATAGGAAGATTATCTGAGAATTTGGTAGCTTTATGTGTATGATTTGATGAACTACAGAATTAATTTATATACTTACTGTGGTGTTTAGGATTAAACTCAGGACTTTGCATATACTTGAAAACTACCTACCCTCATGGAATCACCACACCAAACAAACAAATTTTCAGTACATGATCTTGCTGTGAGTTCTATCATTTCCTCATACTTTGCATCCATTGTATCTAGTCTTCCAATGTAGGGATTTGAGATATGTTTTTAGCAGCAATTTTTAAAGCACTAAAGACAAAACAATGGCTAGGTTTTTCTAAAAAAATAAAATAAATATGTTTTGATTATTTGAATTATTCCATTATTAAAAAGAAACAACACAGTTCTTCTATGTCATTTCAACCGAGAAATAATAATACAAAATCCAAACCAAACAAAACTTGACATTGGTTCAGAGTAAATGAACATTCAGATTAGTAACAGGTAAGCATGGGACAGCTTCACAGACAAGAGAGAGGGAAGTCACTTGAATTTCCACTGGAAAAATGCATCTGCATATATATATATACATATATGCATATATATGAATTTCATATATATGCATATATATACATATTCATATAGCTGAATTATTTTGCATTGCTATCTGTTATCTACATTTTTCAGAACTGTGAAGTAGCTTTAAGCTACTTACTATGTAGTGGGAGTGGCTATTCCTTCATATTTACAGCAGATGCCTACAGCCAAGGGAAGGAGTCTAAGCAGAGCAAACATACAAAGGGCTATAAATCTTGGAGACTATTTGTAAAGTCATCCTACACTGATACTATAATCAATTTCATGTGCTTTAAGTAGTTATTTAAATTTCTATAAACTGTTAGCATGCATTTTAAGGATTTTTTTTTCAGGATGAAGTTTTCTAAATACAGTAAGAAATTTTCCACTGGAAAATTGAATTATTGACTTCAAAGAAAAAAGAAACTTCTTTGAAATAATGATCAAAAAATGAGTTCAATTCATTTCCAACTTGAAATTTGAAATCTCAACTCCATTGCATTGAAACATTGTGTGGTTGATTTTTATACTTGCTCAAAATCCCCTATCACTAAAATTATTTTCTGGATTATATTTCTTTTAAAGTTTATATATGAGCAGAGCTTTTTCTCTCACAATTGTTGAACAACTTTTACATGTATAGATGAGAATACTAATAACATATGTATATAACAATATATACATATGATAAGCAATATAGTTTTACCAAAAAACAAACAAGCAAACAAGCAAACAAGCAAACAAGCAAACAAGCAAACAAACAAGCAAACAAACAAACAAACAAAAACCTATGTTATTCTCAAAACCCTTGTCAATAACTTTCTATGGAACTGAACAAGAGTATCATCTTGCATATGCCACATTTCTTCAGCCCTCTCTAATCATCTGAAGCATACATTTTGCTCCAATTAAAATGCAAATTTTATTGGCAATAGAGTGGGGAAAATTTACTCTAAAGAAATGTATCACCAATTGGCAAAGTTTGTAGCGTGGTATAATTTTGAAGCCATAATTGCAAAATTATGTTATTGAAGTTGGAGGAATGATTACAATATAGTTTATTTAAGATGTCTGAGAATTTTCATTGTAAATGCTAATTTGTCACCAAACTAATTTGAGAGTTGGTAAAAGAAACATGAATATTTTCAGGGAATTGGCAGTATAATTTGGTCATTTGCATAATAATCTTTGCAAGTGACTCTAGTGGTAACCAAGCAACTGCCATCTTGGGGAGTCACTGCTAATAAAAGAGCACCCTAGATGGGCTTTTAGACTGTTTACATCTCTCATTGAGGGCAAAGGATTGTCATGAGGGGACTGCCATATCAGTACCTGGCTTTCAGACCTGCTAGGGTATATAGGTTGAAGATCAGAGGAAGGGTCTTCATCTTTGTTATGTAAATGCTTTGATGCTTCCTTCTGTTGAGGGAGGTATGCCCACATCCTTGTAAGTAATTCCTTACCACCTCTGTTCAGAATCAATAAACTCATTGGTTTCCCAGAGTGTTCTTTGGCAGAATTGTGCCTTTGTTTGCCTTTGGAAATGTCAGAGAAAAAGGTAGACATTACTATGTCTCCCTTGGGGATGAAATTTCAGCAAAACATATATTTGATTTTACAATCCAGGATATGGAGATATCATGAAAAGTCTACTCTGGTATACTACAAGAAAGATACAAGGTGGAAGACAGAAATGAATTGTGAAATAAAATCTGCCTTCTGAACTTTCAGTGAAATAGTGTTTAAAGTCATATCTATTTTTTTTCTGACTGCCAGCTCTGTGACTCTAAAGCTTGGAAAAGTCACACTGAATCATTCTTAAGTATCAGCTATAGTATGCAATTGTCGTATTGAATACTTCCCTTTCTTGGGTCATGAAGGCACGTTGAGTTAATGTTTTATACTTGGATTTATCTTTCTTTCAGCATTTAACATGGTTTAAAATTGAGCAATTGTCAAAACAATGAATTTCTAGAGGCTATAGAATATTTTTCCTTTTTTCCTTGCAGAAGCCTGAGTATTGTTAACATCAATAGGAATAAGATTTTCAGAAAAACACAAAAAAGTGCAGTGTTTGTTCTTTATATAGGAGGCAGTAGTTCTTTAATTTACTATTGCAATAAAAAGAGAAATGATAACACTTTTCTTAAAAGGGAAAACATATTTTCTAATAGTGGTAATATTTTTAATCACAAATCCCACTTACACAGCATGATCCAAGATAAATGTATCAGAGTATTTTACTATGTGAGTTATTGTCTAAACTCTCAGTAGCCTACTGTAGGGAGAGCAGATGGTGGAAGTTTATATCTTTTGTGCTTCTCGGTTATTGATGTGGATTATATGAGAAGATAATTGGCAGGGCTTTGCACATAATTGATATAAAATGCTGTTTAGGCTGTTCTCCTATTGGTCAACTTTCTAGGACATCTGGGAAACAATCTCCTGGATTACATCAGAAAACATTTAACATTCATCATCTGTATACTCGCAGAAAAGTGTTAAAAATGCTTGGTAATTTTCATGTATTTCAGGGAAAAAATTCACCTTGATTTTTGAAAAGAAAAATGCTTGATTTGAAACTGAGAAAATAATAGTTAAAAAGAAAAGAAAATTTCTTTTATTTATTTTTTCTTTATGTATAAACAAATAGAAAAATGGGTAACTGTATAAATCCAATTTAGAGGTAAAGTAAATAATAAAACAGTATGTTACAGCCCAGTTTAAGGCACATGAGATTTCTGCATAAATATCCCTCTTTAACAGAGTATGTCATAATGAATTTGCATGCATTTCTATCTGTCCTTTGAGGTTTATTAGACACTGTTAAAAGTGTGAATGATGGTAATCTTCATAGCAGCAAACAGAACAGGGAAGCACCTCTCTAAGGTGGTGAGACATGCTATTTAGTTATCACATCTTCCCTATTGTATTTACTATCCCTTGCAATTATTGAACTCGAGTGTTTTCCACCGATAACACATTGTCATTATCATATTTTATAAATTCAAAATTCTATATGTCACTTGACTTGTAATGTTTCTTCTGTTAGTTTTCTGACTTTACTTAAATGTCATGTTGGATTCAGCAGTGGCGACTAAGGAGGATAGCAGCCATAGACAGATGTTTGACATTTTTGTTATACATATTTTGAAAGGTACAATGACAGAATATAGAGAAACATGTATCTTCATGGCTCCTCTAATGCGAAAAATAAAGTTTTACAAAAAGCAATATGTTTTGTTTATTAAAATTCTAATAAAATTAAATTTAAGCAGATTAATAGAAGTAAATGTACATTAATTGAACAGGTTATGACTAAGATATTTGACATTCATTTGAAAACACTCTTATGACATGTCATTTCTAGTTATAAGTAATATGTAATGTCATTATAGGTAATAAGCAATGTAGATTATATGTTTACTATATGAGCATCTTTATTTTAATCACACTGAAAATCTGATGACTATGGACTAATCTCAGAGATCTCACTTTGCGTGATACTGATGAAAGACATATAAACTAGATGCTTGTTACATACATTACATCATTTCTGCTTCTCCTTAGAATCTGCTTAGTTATTCTTTCTTTTCACTAAGTCCTATTTACTTTTTACTTCCTTAAGACTCCTTTCAGGAGCTGAGACAATTTTAAAGGAAAGAAGCTGTTTACATTTGAGATATAATAGTATCTTTGGTTAACTTATTATCTCCCCTTTGTTTAGTTTCCAAATGTTACACAATTTTGTATTATCCACAGATATTCATAAAAAAGCAGATTTTCTTCAGGGAATATATGTATAGGATAATGCTCTAAATATAGAATATTTCATTTGAAAATCATCAGCTGTAGAAAGGATGAAAATGTGAATTAATATCTAGAAAACATGATGGTCAGTAAAAATAAAATATAATGCAGGAGGGTAGTTGTTCACACAGGGATAGATGTATATACCAAAACAAGCTATATCATGTGATTCCCAATTTGTGGATGTTACTATTCGATAGCTCCACTGAAGAAAGGTACTCAGGAGCCTAGGCAAGAGTCAGATTTTGTTTGTTTGGGTTTTTTTCAACTTCTCCAAAAACTAGAACCATAAATCAGCAAGTAAGGATGGTGGATGAAAATTCCATGCTGATTCTTTATTTCCATAAAATTGTCCATTCTTCAGATTTCAATAAAATCAACATAGACTACAGGAAGGGGCATAGAAACGTTTTCTAATGCAGAACTTGGCAAGATTTCTAAGTTTCTTATGAATATCTGTAACCCTCTTCAACTTCTTGTCTCCTTATTCTTTCATTAAACTCAAAATAAATCTTTCATTAATTCACATTTTATACCCTATCCTTCTTTCCATTATAAAACTTCTTAGAAAAATAACTTCTGTAGCTCCTTGTATTATAAATGCTAATTATGTTCCCAAAAAAACTACTTGCAAGAAAGTATCTGCATGTAGCTTTTGGGAACCTTCCTCAATTTTGTTCTAATTAGTAAATAAAGATGCCAACAAATAATAGCTGGGAAGGACAGACAAAGGCAAGATTTTAGGATTTCCTGGGTTTGTGATCAGGAAGAAGAGAAGTGGGAGATCCGCCATGCTGGGAGAGTGTGGAGTGGAGGAGAGATGCTATCTCTGAGAAGAGTGCAAGACAGAGAGAAATAGTGAATGATCTATGAGAGCATGGTCCAATTGGGTCTAGGACAGAGAAGACAGAACACAAAATTACTAAAGTAATAACTCAGAATTAACCACATGGAGGTTAGGGAGTGAACCAGCTATTGTGCTATTTAATGCATTTTAAAACATAAGGAATGTGTGAGTGTCTTTCATTTGGGAACATAAACCACTGAGGTGGGTAGTGAAACCCTCTTCAGGATTTATTACTAATTTATTAATTTTGCAAATTTCTATTTATGTATTTAAGTATACTTTTATAAATATTTGTAAATGTATGTACATTCAGTGTTTTTAAGCCATGCTGGTAGGAGAAAGTAGCTTAATTTTTTTTTTTTTTAACAAGAAGGGTTATCAAGTTTTGTCCAGATCACTTCAACTTATTGTAAACACTGGGAAATGTTGCTCTCATAACTCAAATTTTCCTATTCTTGATTTAATTTTGGTATATGGTATCTGTCTGGAAAACCATGTGACAACAAGGCCATACTTCCTAATAGTGCCACTCTCTGAGCCAAGTATATACAAACCATCACAGTTTTTTGTGTATACCCTGGGTGTCTTTTGGGTCTGAGTTACCTCACTCAGAATGATATTTTCTAGTTCCATCCATTTGCCTGCAAAACACAGGATGTCCTTGCTTTTAATAGCCAAGTAGTATTTCATTTTGTAAATGAACCACAATTTCTGTATTCATTTTTTTGTTATGGGTTATCTGGGTTGTTTGCAGCTTCTGGCTATCACAAACAAGGCTGCTATGTACATAGTGGAACACATGCACAGTGGGGCATCTTTTGGGTATGTGCCCAAGAGTGGTATAGCCCAATCTTCAGGTAGATCTAATTCCAATTTTCTGAGGAACCTCCAGATTGATTTTCAGAGTGGTTGTACCAGTTAGTAATTCTACCAGCAATGGAGGAATGTTACTCTTTCTCCACATCTTCATTAACATGTGCTGTCACCTGAGGTTTTTATCTTAGCCATTCTGACTGGTATTTGTCCTATTAACTATGTCCTTTACCTTATAGAAGCCTTTTCAGTTTCATGAGGTCACATTTATCAACTTTTGTTTAAAAAAAGTCTGTTGATGAAAATATTAATATCACAAAATCTGATTTCTTTTATTAGCTCTAGCTGGGTCCGGTAGTTTCATGGTTCAATATTATTATATTAATTATTCTACACTGGGCAACAAATAAACTGACTTCAGCACATAATTTTGGAAAATGTAGTAATTTAAAAACATAGTAATTTTAATGCTGAAATTGAAGTTTGTATTAACTTACTTATAAACATGATATTAGGTGAAATGGATTTGAATTGACTAATTAATTCTTTTAGATCTACCTTTAAATTCCAAGTTTCACATTTTTCTACACATGGTATTCAATTTTTATTGCTCAAATACTCTTGGAAGTGGGGAAGCCCTTCATCATGATCAACCTACCATGGGTCATACTCTTAAACAAAAGGGATACTTTCTCTCCCAGCAGCTATCAAATGCCAATAGTTCTTCATTAGTCTGTTTAAGAACATTCATTCCTATTAAGTGTCATATCATAATTAACTATGTACAAATTCACAGTTACCTGTACCATTACTCTTTTTCAAAAATACAATCATCTCTGATAGCTACATAATTATCTAGATAGATAGACATATAGATATAGTTTTTTGTATAAATATAGGTATATGAACACACAAACACATATATATATATGCACACACACACACACACAAATACACACACACACATATATGTATATACACACACACACACAGAGAAAGAGAGAGAGAGAGAGAGAGAGAGAGAGAGAGAGAGAGAGAGAGAGAGAATTTTTATAGTAATTGCTAAAACATTAAGGCAATGTCAGACCACTGAACTTAATGATGATCAGATTCAGAATATTGTTTTCTTTGGGAGAAGCCAGAGATACTTAGATTTTAAAAGGAATTTAAGAGGGTAAGTGTGACTGTGTTTGAATTAGTTATAAAACTTCATTCTCTACCTTGATAAATTTAGGACTAAAAATTTAAGAGAATATACACTCTTTTCTTTACTATTGCACAAATCTTTCAACATGTCTAAACAGTTTAGCCTGGTTTTATATAACCTAGACAAATATTATAAATTATTACTTACTTTCTTAAATTGAGTCTGGACATTTACATGATACTATCTTTATACACAAATCTACCCTTGTCCCCAATTTTTCTAGTCTGAATCCAGAGATAGCTTTGTGGAAGGATTCTTTGTCACTATAATCTTCCTAGCTTCCATTTAAATCCAGTCTTCTCAAAAGTTCTTGGACTCCAAAATCTATTTCTCAAGCATTTCTTTTCTTAAATTTACTTCTAGAGGCTGTGTTTAGGACATGGCTTCCTGCTGGCTATGTTACAGCATTTAGGTGGTATAGTTAAGAGAATCCTGTAGAGATAAACCAGGAAAGTAGTTTCAAAAATCAAAGAATTGAACAGTGTCCAAAATTCAGGAAAAAGCTGAGTTTATAAACTACAAAATATGATGATGTGTGTGCTCTCCCAGAATAGCTTTGAGAAAGTCAAAAATTTTATAAGGTCCAGCTTATATCCTGTCTATAAGGAAGAATATCTGAGCACTGATCTCACAATTGGTATGTCCTGTGTGCTATAATAAAATGCTGTCATTTTTCTGTATGAAGAGTGCTGTTACATTGCATAGTAAGATGACATGCATGCTTAACTATCAATTATGCATTTTTATTTACATCTAGGTCTCTGGGTTTTAACATATTCACTAACAAAGAACAGATACTCTGTGTGTGTTTGTTAAGAAGTGAATAAGTTAATATACCAAGCAATAATTTTAGTAAACATCAGGAGCTGAAGTATTATACAAGGAACTAAAAATGAAGGGATTTTATACAGAAGTTATAGGTTAGAATAGAAGGATACCTCTAGATAGCACTGTTTTTCTGACTGGCTAAAATATAGTACTTATTGCTTATCTCACAGAAAAGCTATACTTATAAGACTAGAACATGGCGTATCATTAAGAGTCAGCACTGAGTAGCTATTATGTGGCCTAACATTGGGCTGTGTGAAAGGACTGCACAGAACAAAACCAGAAGTCTTGGCAAGGAGACTATGGATAGTAAAGTTAAGAAATAAATACTATAATTAGAAGTCATGACAAAAATGAAGCAAAATTATAGTATGCATAAAAGTAAAATGCCTACAACGGCTTGGCAGGCACAGAGTAGGACTTCAATGATTATGTACTCAGTGACAGGCAAATAATAAGGAAATTTAGCCATTGAAGAGAAAGTCCAAAGAAATTATATTTAACACCCATTCCAATGTAAAAAGAAGAAACTAAAAAAAAAATAAAAAACAACAAAAAAGAGAATCAAGCTCAAATATAGTGATATAACACATAGCTTAGTAAACTTAAAACTCAGAAGGAAAACCAATATGGCCTCCTGGGTCCTTTGAGAAAGAGACAGTGAAAGAACATATTCTGTGAACACATTCTTAAGAAGGAAACCTGCAGACTATTAAGCAAGTAGGAAAAACTCATATTTTCAAAATCATACCTTAGGGCTTTTTTAATATGTCTTTTTATTTTTATTTTGCAGGTGATATACGTGTATCATATGTGTTTGTGGTTACTACAGAGGCAACAAAGAGGATATCAGATGCCTTAGATCTGGAGTTCTAGTTGGATGTAAGCCTCATGATGTGCCTTCTGAGACGTGAATCTAGGTCCTTCACAAGAGCATCAAGACTTCTTAACACTGAGCTAACTTTTCAGTCCTCTATGGCTACTTTGAAGTAAAAGTTTTAGAGTAGATAAGATTAAAATGTAAAAGTTTAAAGTTTTGTCAAAAAGTATTGAATTTTTTAGAATAGAGATGAGGATGAAGAGAATAAATGTAAAATCAATGCACTGGATGTCACTTCTTGAGCAAGTTTAAAACTTAGGTTGAATGAGTATGTACATTGTGGTGTGTGTGTGTGTGTGTGTGTGTGTTGACACATAGAACATTTGACAGCTTCCATATATTTGAAATATCAAGATGGAATTAGAGTTAATAGAGTAGTTAATATTTCATGGTGCTTAATGATAGTCATTGTCTTCTTATTTCATAATCCTTGTATTTATAAGTTTACTTTTTTTCTCAGTCAAAAATATTTTACTAGTTTTAAAAGGTAGTATTAACTGCTGGTTCCATAAGACATCAGGCAAGTTCCAGAGGAAAAAGCAAGCCACAGTTCCATTCAAAGAGACCACTATGGACCAAAGTAAAAGGTTAGTTTAATTAACCAGATGTAATAGTCATCACTAAGACTTATTGCTGAAGAAGTTCATCATTTCTAATTCTTTCTGAACTTTGACTGCCTGGTTCAAATTCTTCTCCAAGCTGACTGACTTAAACTGGCTTCTCTCATATTCTAACTGAATTGCTTTGCTATAACTCAAACTAACTCAGTCAATCTGTTCCAATCTTCTGCTTACTTATTCTTTGGCTCATTCATCTGGAACCTGTGTCTGTAAAACTGTCCAGGTTAAGTGCTCTTCTCTCTCTCTCTCTCTCTCTCTGTCTCTGTCTCTCTGTCTCTGTCTCTCTCTCTCTCTCTCTGTCTCTCTGTGTCTCTCTCTGTATCTCTCTCTCTGTCTCTCTCTGTCTCTCTCTCTCTGTCTCTCTGTCTCTCTCTGTCTCTCTCATGCCCTCTAAAGTCAAAGTCATCTGTTATTCCTGTCCTCATTGAGAGTTGGGCATATCCTATCACTACCTCATTCTGTCATTGTTTGCTCACTGAATCTCTCTGATTCATCGTTTTGCACT
This sequence comes from Arvicanthis niloticus, assembly GCF_011762505.2. Taxonomy (NCBI): domain Eukaryota; kingdom Metazoa; phylum Chordata; class Mammalia; order Rodentia; family Muridae; genus Arvicanthis; species Arvicanthis niloticus. Next base: position 42,254,863 of record NC_047673.1, read on the forward strand.
TTAATTTAACATCACTTTCAAACATGGCTGCTTCTTTCTATAAACTATCCTTGCACTTATTGTTTTGGAGTAAAGGAATGTACTAAGGATGTGTTGGTATTCCACCCAGGTCTTACTGTAATCCAGAGTATGTCTGCATTCCAGCCTTATCATATAGTTTTTGAGTGCAATCTCTTGCCAAAGCAGGCATGTAGCTGGATTAAAATTCCTCTACAGGCCAGTCTATGGGTACAGTAATGACATACATACTTGGCAGTACTGAACAGTTCTCTAGTTGGACTTATTATCCTCTCAACAAAACAGGAAACAAATCTGTTACTAATAAGCTAGCCAAGTACACAGGGCTAGGGAAGAAAAATAACCTACATAGCATTCCCATATTCAATAGTTGATAAACATTTGGTATATTTCTAGCTTTTGACTTTTATGATCTATATACATACCATGCTTGGACATCCTATGCACATTTTTTGTGATCATTTGGGTATTTTTCTTTGATCTCTTATACAAAATAAGCAACAAATTCCTGAATAACCACATTTCTATATATTTTACCATGGAGAAATTTTACTTTTTTCCAAAGTGCTACACAATTGTTCGTGATTATTAGACAGCTGTATGTCATCCTTAAATAAGTGATTACTAAGGGAATTTGTTCGATTATCAGTACCAAGTGTTTTCTTAATCTTGAATTTTACTATTTTTATTTATTTTTGCAGTAATCTCCTTTTAGTAATCCAAATTACAAATGTTTTCCTAGAGTTGATGGGTTGTTTTTCTTCTATGAATAATTTATATAAAAACAAACACAATTCTGTTAGCTATGTTAGATCAGATTTATACATTATTTCTTTTGAATTTCCCACATTTTCATGTCATTTGTTAGCACTTTTGCCACTTTTAAAGGTATGACCATTACACCAATTTTGTTGTCCTCTGAGATTTTTAGTTATGAAAGTAAGACAAGTAGAAATTTAGCAAACACTCCAAACTGGATTAATTCTAAAACCAGTTCCAAACATGTGAATGTTCAAACATATCCTTCATATTTGAGAATTTTCTACATGCTTTCACAGGCATGTCTGAAATCATCACCATGAGACATCTGATGAACTTGGTTCATCAGTAATGAACAATTAAGTCATCCAAGGAGATACAGATTAAGGACAGACTAGAGGAACAAAGGAGCCCTCCCAGTGCAAAGTCTTCAAACTGAACAGGGCAGCACTAATCATTTAGCAACATATAAGCCTTTCTCCACAGAATCAAAGAAACTCATTTGGGCGAGGATGTCTAGACTATTTAGGGCAGTGTTGACACTTGTGGCTGTCTTGCTTTATTGTCCTTCAGAAAGTTATAATGCCTGAATAATTGAGGACTCCATTCTGATTCACACTGCAACTACATGGCTAGCCTATAAGTCCCAAGTACACAAAGGTAACTTTGCTTTATATTCCAGGACAGAAAACACACCTTCCATTTTATATGATTCTTTATCATAGAACATTATTGTCTCACATAATTATACCTGGATTCTCTTGTTTTTCTTTTCTTTTTAACATTCTTTCTTTTTCTTTTTAATTTTTTGGTACCATTGATAATAATTTCAGTAGACACATGTTTAAAATAATTACGGAAGTTGGACTTTGGACTTAGGATAGTTGATATTTAGTTTTTCAATGTGGAATAAGATACTATCATATTTTCATAGGTAAATACTTATCAGGTTGAAAATGTACCTTTCATTTTATTTGATTGAAATCATTTTGAATCATTCAAATGGTTTTAAGTATCCTTTAAGATTATTGGAACTTTGCTTAGTGCTATTTGGATAATATTTTTACTTTAAAAACTATGTCCATGTATCCTATTTTCATAATCCTAAGGTCAACCCTAATTTGGTCATGTTTCAATATTTTTTTCTAAATATTTAAATCTCTGTTTGTTAGAATTTCTCAACTATTTTATGTATTAACTTTAAAATCATTCCTGTGATATTACTAGTTGAAATATTTTCCATAGTTATTTTTTTATGTTATGTTTAATCAGGTATTACTAGTCACACAACACTCAAAACTAAAATCTCTACATTTATTTCTATGTATTTGTAGTCATTACAGTCTCATATTTTCAGCTTTTACATTTTCACTTAAAGATTAAAAATGAAAGAAAAACAAAAAAATTCCGAACCAAATGTGGACATTTTCAAGCAGGCCTCTTGCCTTTAGGAAACATTTGAAAGAATCACAAAAAGTAACTGTAGTCTAAAGGGCATCGAAGGTATGAAGATATACAGTCTACGGATCTCTGATCAGGAGTTTTTATTTCCCACTAAATGTCAGAAAAATTGATGAAACTCCTCCCTGTGTGGCAATTCAGAGAGAATGAAGGGACCGTGGAAGCTCTTGCTCTGCCCATTAGAGAAAGCTTGGCATCACCAGGCTGTATCACACACAGGATGCAACTACTGATAATTAAGTTCAGAAACAACTGAAAGCTGAGCAATTCAACTGATGTTCTTGCTTCTTTAAAGACTTAAAAAAAAAAGAAGTGTAAAAAGAGCAAAGGGAGACAGATGCTTCTCTGCAATTAGTATCAATCAGTTTTGACACAGAAAGTGACCCAGCCAATATTAAAGTGGTTTGGATCGATCAGCAGGGTTTTCATTGAGGTGGGACATAGCAAAAGATCAGGGAATTATGTGAAAAAAAAAAAAAAGCTAAATAAAAGAAGAACTCGAAAGGCCAGCAAAAGAATAAAAAAACAAACAGAAAAACCTGTTTCTGAGGGCAGCACTTAGGAAGTATTGAAATAGTTTCATTGGAAAGAAAACCTGGTAAACAATCAACAAATATACTGATGTTTGGAGCTTGAATTGGCTACACTGCGAGTTAAGTTTTATCTATGCATTGATTGAATATTGCGTGTCTAATTCTTCTCCAACAGCTCTTGTGGTTGTTGCTGCTGTCCTGGTCACTCATGTAACAGTAATAAAAGTTTTGTTTCTAATGAGACAATAAGAAATTCACCTTATTTATATTCAATGTGGTTTTGCTTTAAGTGATTATGTACACAATTACTGTACATTAAAAATAAAAAAAATTAAAAATATAGTTACAATATTAAAAACAACATCATAATGTTTGTGGTAAAATATATGAAACTAGACAAGATCATCCTAAGCGAGGAAACCCAGACCCAGAAAGACAAATATGGTATGTACTCACTTGTATATATTGGTATACATAGTCATAAAGTACAGGATAACCATATTACAGATCACTCAAAGGAGCTAATTAACATGGAAGATGGGGGGCACTTGAATCTCACAAAGAAGGGGAAGTAGATTATATATTGGGTGTGAATGAAGTGAGGGAACTGGGTGGGAGTGGGAGTCTGAATGGGATACAGTAGAGTTGAGGATTTTGGAGGATAGAGAGAGAGTACTGGGAGAGACAACTGGATTGGAGCTCGAGGGGCATCTCTGAAATGAGCTAGAATCCTAGGACAATGGACACATCCAGGAATCTATGAAGATGATCTTAGCCTATCAATGGAGATTATGGAAACTTGACTGGCCATTTCCTCTAACTAGACAAGACTTCCAATGGAGGGACTGGAACACCAACCCTGCTACAATACCATAGACCAATATTTTTTTCTACCTACAAGACATGCAGGAGTAAAAGATTAAACAAAACTTGAGAGAAGGGCCAACCAATGACTGACCTTCAGCCTCAGGCCATGAGACGGAGTCCACCCCTGACACTATTAATGATATTCTGCTCCTACTTGCAGAGAGGCACCTAGCATAGCTGTCATGAGACAAGCTTAACCAATCAACTAATAGAAACTGGTGCAAAGACCGAAACCCAACCATTAAGGAGAGTTTGGGGAATCCTGTGGAAAAGGGGATGGAAGGATTGAAGAAAACAGAGTGGTCAAGGACACCACAAGAAACCCTATAGAATGAACTAGCCTTGGTCCTTAGGGCCTCGTAGGGACTGAAAAGCAAAGCAGAGAACATACATAGGGTAGACCTAGGGCCCCTACACATATGCAAACATTGAGCATCTGGATCTTCATATGGTTTTCCTAAAGTGGAAGAAGGGGCTATCTCTGACTACATTGCCTACTTTTGGATCCCTTTCCCATAAATGGGCTGTCCTATCTAATAATATCAATAGCAGTCTTACATAAACTTGATATGCTAAAGCTTTTTGATATCCACAGGAAGCCTCCCCAGTTCTGAGGAGTAAGGGTGAAGAGGTAGATAGAAAGAGAGGGAAGGGGACAGCGAGGGACTGGGAGGATGGGAGTATAGAATGGAGAGGAAGCAGTGATCTGAATATAAAGTAAATAAATAATAAAACTACAAAATTTACAAAATTTATAAATAAATAAATGGTTGTAGTCTAAAATTAAAAAGAAACTACCAATACCTATTTTAGACTGTTGCATTATCTTATAATTATGTCCTAGATATTTTTTTTTTTACAATTGTGAAAATCATATAAGTTATAGAGTATCAAAAAATATACTTTTGATCCTGGCATAAATAAACAAAAATTTGAACTTTCATGCTACTATATTTAATACAGATATACAGCTATATTTCTTTCTTTCTTTTTTTTCAGATGCTGAGAGATGTGGAAATGGGTTTTTAATTCTTTCAAAAAATAGTACTAACCAAAGCAAACAGCAATTTTTTTAGAAGAAATTGTTCAAGGTATTCATGTCCTTATAGTTAATAAGACAAAGACTGTATTCAAAGTGGATAGGGAAATTCTCTTTCTCTCACTATTGCATGCTCTCTTAAAGAAGTTTAAATAACTAGAATATATAATAATAATAATAGTAATAATAGTAATATCAGATCACCTGCAAAGTAAACAACATTAGGATATGTCAGGCTTGCATGATCAGACAGTATAAGAACAGAGCTTGTAAGCTTATTTACAGACACAGCCAAACACAGAATTTAATATAGAAAGTAATTTGAAAAAATCTTTTACTACTGGAAATGTGAGCTAAACTTCTGTCTAAACATTTCATCTGAAGAAGGTATCTCTGAAAGTTAATAGATTAAATTAAATAATTTCTCTCTGAGACAACCATATTTCATATTTGATATAGTAAGGACTTTAGTAGCCTATGTTTCTCTTTCTGCTTTGTTTTTCTGCTCTCCATTACTGAGATCTGAAGTTTCAGATGATTCATACACTTTGGAAGCAATTCAAGATTTATCTATGGTTTAACTTTTGTGGCTCAAACACAATAATATTTATTCTTCATTTTTGAAAATATATAATATTTACTTGAGGTATGAGATAAGCTAGCAAAATGTCTCCATTTGTGACTGTGACTCACAGTTGCTATATGATGTTATGGTGTAAACTCATTATATTCGTACTTAATTCTTTCAAACTGCATATGCTGGAAATAACCATAGTTAGCTATTTTTATAATACATTTGGAACATTTAGTATTATATATCTGTGTTACAATTATGAAACATACTCTAGTTGTACACCAGATTGAACTGACAACTATCACCTTCAAGTTATCTTGCTTCTGGTTCCTCCCCCCCCCCGCCCCAATTTTTTTTTTTTTTTTTTTTTGGTTTCCTTGTTTTCATTTAGATATATGAAACATTTTCCTAGTTACAGCAACAGAAAATTTCAAGCATTAATAAATACAAATGGTCCTTGTGTAACTTCCACATGTATTTACCAATTAATATTTAGTCAATAATAATTGAAAATCAGGTTCATGAAATAGTTAATGCATCAAATCTTTGGCTGAAGCTTTATTTACCAAAGCAGTTGTTTTAGAAGATGGAGCTTAGTGAGATGTTTGGATTATGGGAAGGATTCACATAGTGAATCTTATTTTTGTGAACAGGATGTATTCCCAACATGATAGGTGATGCCAGATTAAGATTGCTCATTGTAGGCTCAACTCTCCTCACACCCATATATATGTCTTGTTTCTTTTCCTTTCACGGGAAGTGACTAGGTCCACACTGAAGCCATATAGAAGGACCAGAAACTATCAGCCAACTTCTAGAACTATGGGCTAAATAAGCCTCATCGTCAGTATTCAGCTAGCCTACTAAAGCTTCATAAAATGAATTTAGCAACAGTAATATTCTATTTCTAAACAGTTCTTTATATCTTTTCTTTCATAAAGCTACGGTGTCAAGTCCCTTTCAAGAACTGAAACATTGAAATAATACCTAATATATATGTAATGTATATTTTAGATATAGAATGAAAAGTATATATTTCCAAAGTATAAAAATGCTATATACTTTTTATTTCATTTAGTATTAATAGAAAGGCATATTGATTTATTATAATAACTTTCATATCTTGAAAAATACATGGCTTCCATCTCTTTTTAATATTTAAGGAATCTATATACTTTATGTAAAGCAAGTCAAAGTTATTGATTTCTCTGGTTATTTATACATTAATAGAATTTGATAAAAAATGTTTTAAACCCACTATAAAGTTTCTTCTTCTAGTATAACCAATACTACTCCTTTCAGCTAAGCTGTATTTATCAGGTGCCCTCAGAACAACACTATATTACATTTTCCTTTGTGATTAATATTTTATCTTTGTTAAGTATTTTATGACTTGCTATTAATTGCCTGACTCAATTTAAGTATGTTACTTGCATTATATAATTAATACATCAATGTTTATAAAGTGATAAATTGTATTACTTTGTCACCCTTTTCATATATATTATCTGACAAAACTTAATATATATTACCTCTATATTCTTTTCTCATCTGCAATTATTTTTTTATTTTTTACAAATATAATATGACTTCACATTCTTCTTATGGTAAAATGCTATACATTTATAGTTTTTATTGTTTTTGGAGTTGTCCACTTTTTGTAAACTTGGTTACTAGAAGACATTCAAGCTCAGTTTGGTGTGATATTGATACTGGTTTTGTTTATTTGTTTTGGCTAATTTCTTAGCTGTTCTAGAAGAAGTTCCATTCATATATATATATCCTTTGAAATTCAAAGATATTCTATTTGTACTCTATATCTAGATTTAACACATTCAAAAAGGTCCTACTTCCCTTATTGTGGATAATATATAAACCCCAGAACCTGTTAAATATGTGTTCCTTGCCCTGTATTCTTTTGTTCTTTCTCTGAGCACAACACTGCAAAGTTATTTCATGGAAGATCATCATTCTTCCACTTCCAATTTATCATCAAAGTTTGTTTCCTTCTTATCTCTTGTTTTTCTGTATGTTTACTTTCATTGTACTACAAATTATTGATTCCAAACTATATTAACCTTATGTCATGTAGTTAGTCTTGCATTAACATCTTTTTTTTTTTTGGTTTTTTGAGACAGGGTTTCTCTGTGTAGCCCTGGCTGCCCTGGAACTCACTCTGTAGATCAGGCTGGCCTTGAACTCAGAAATCCGCCTGCCTCTGCCTCCCAAGTGCTGGGATTAAAGGCATGCGCCACCACTGCCTGGCTGCATTAACATCTTTTAATGAATATTATATTGATAATATAGTCTAGCTATAAGGGTAGGTAAAAATTGTGGGCTTTCCAGGAGAAAACGGCTAAAAAAATGGAAGAATTTGTAGACCATGCTGAAAAGGTCATTTTAACTGCTTTAAATATTACCATGTATAAAAAGTCATTGTAATTCTATACGAAATTTGGCTAATTTTGTACTTAATTTTTTTCCTGTCACTTTTAAGGAGATGAGAGAAAAGGTGGGAGAAAATACAAGAAGGAGAGAAGGGAGGAGAAACTGAAGTTATGATGAAATCTATAATAAATAAATAAATAAATAAATAAATAAATAAATAAATGGCTGCCTATAAGCTTCTGTGTGATACTGGGGAAGATTAAAAAACAATGCATCAAAAAATAAATTGTGCCATTTAAGAAATTATAACTTCATCCTAATAACGATTATACATATTTCTACTAATGGGTTATGGCTATGCAATAAATCCTAGATAATCCTCCCTGTTCCAACAAAACCATACATTTTCCCTAGAAAGACAGGCCAATATTAACCACCTCAGTTCCCAAGCCCAGGGAATAGGCGCGGACTCTTCCTTAACTTCTTCAAGCTGATTATGGGCATTGAGATATTAGAAGAGGGGTGGGGGGAAGAGTAAATTAATAAGCCTCTGATGATGTGTCTTCACTGCATCCAGCTGGAATTCCAGGACATCAGAAGTTCAAGCAGGTCTGCTCAGTTTGCTTGATGAGTAGATAAACCAAGGCTGTGTATTCTGCAATATACAATTCTCAAAACAAAGTTTAGTATCAAGATAATTTTTTGTTTGAATTCTGAAATCTAGGCTTCTGGCAGCCTGCCTCTCTTATGTCTAATCCATATGATTCTGGGAGTTTCTATGAGGGTGTGCGCCCACCATCCTCCCATTCCTACCTCCCTGCTCTCAAATTCCACAACACTAGGAAATCCAAACTTTCAGGCACCAAGGGTCTCCACTTCCACTGATGCCTAACCCCTTACCCCATACCCCCTCCTCCAATTACTATGAGTGTCTTGGATTTGAAGAATAAATTGAGCATGAATGAAGTTACTCCAGTTGTGGTGAGACAGCCACAAGGCAAGAATTGCCTCTTTCCATCTACAGACAAATTACTATCCAGAAATGGACACACTTGCAGAATAGTCGTTATCTGCCAAGACAGAGTAATCAGCCCTTAATAATTCTGCATCTCTAGGTCTGTCAGATGATCCTGAGCTAGAAGGCTGAAGATCAGATACTCCAACTTTCTGTAGTATAGGAACTGTCCAGATATTCAGCGGTCTCTATAAATTGGCTAAGTTTTAGAAGCTATGCTTTGTGATTCCCATAATTTCAGTTAACTCAGTCATTCTGGATTTATAAGTTGAAAATGTATAGTCTCATAGCCAATCCTGGCTATTTACCTTGAGTGAAAAGATTTGAGTGGATGGTTTTCAGCTGACATTTATTCTAAAGCCAAGAAAAAAGCCAAGTTCCGAACTAAGTGTTTTAGTTAGGAGAGATGACAGAGGTTCTGTTTAGTCAACAAAGTGATGGACTGGGTATTAGGTCTATCTTGCACCTTACTGACACAAAATGGTATAGTTATTCTCTAATTGTATTTTGAGAGAAAAGTGTTATTTTAACAGGATGGGTGATATGTAGGAGGAGCTAAGGTGGGAGGAGTACAGAGAGGAAGAGGAAGAGGAAGGAGAAGAAGAAGAGAAGGAGAGGAGGAGCTAGGTGACAAGAGAGACAAAAAGGGGGAGGGGACATGAAGGCGGATGTTCACAAGTCTCCACCAGCCAAAGATAGTTGATATATCTAGGTTGGGTATTGGGTTACACTTCTGATTGATATTGAGCATTACCAAACTTATAAAGCATTTGGTTAACATTAAAATATTGTATAAAAGCAAAAAGGAGAAGGGGGCATGGGATAAGGGTTTTCTAGGGAGGGTAAGTGGAGAAAGGGGATGGCATCTGAAATGTAACTAAAATATCCAATAAAAAATAAATTAAAAAAACAAAAGAAAATAAATTGTGGATTTTCCAGCAGATTATTGTGCTACAAAAACCATAAATTTAAAAACTATGTTAAAAAAGTCACTTTAATTTTGTTTTCAATATGATACTGGGTATAACAGCATAGCATTTCTATGTATCATTAATGTGATGGTTTATATATGCTTAGCCCAGGGCATGGCACTATTATGAGGTGTGGTCTTGTTGGAGCAGGTGCATTACTGTGGGCGTGCACTTTAAGAATATTGTCCTAGCTTACTGGGAGCCAGTCATCTCCAAGCAGCCTTCAGATGAAGATGTAGAACTCTCAGCTTTGTCTGCACCATGCCTGCATGGATGCTGCCATGTCCCTGCCTCGATGATAGGACTAAACCTCTGAACCTGTAAGCCAGACCCAAGTAAATATTGCCCTTGTAAGAGTTGCTTTGGTCATAGTGTCTATTCATAGCAGAAAAAGCCTAACTAAGACAAAAGTTGGTACCAGGGACTAGGGATTGTTGTCATAGGCCTGATCATGTTTTTGTTTAGAAGGATATGAATTTGGGTACTTTGGCTTTGGAATCCATAGAATGCTTTAATTGAGGCTTAATGGGCCATTCTAGTAGAAATATGAAAGATGGTGGTGCTGAGGATGATTCAAATTGAATAGGCCTGCTGGCTTAAGAGTTTTCAATGGAGAGTGATGTTAATATGTGACCTAGAGACTGTTGTTGTAGTATTTTGTTGAAGAACATGCTTGTTTTTGCCATTGCCCGAAGAGTCTGTCTGAAGCTAAGTTAAAGAGATTTAGATTAGATGCTTTGACAAAGAAAGTCTCAAAAGAGCCTGGTATAAATTCTGGCGTGTGGTTACTAATGTTCACTCTTATGAAGAGTGTTGTAATGAAATGTAATAAGTTTAAAAGCAAAAAAATTTAAAATGTATGATTCAAAGAGTCAGGTGCTACCAGGAAGTACAAGGAAGCTAAATCCTGTGTTCATAGATATTCATTGGAATTAAGAGAATGGTGACTTTGGAGCAAGATCTCACCCAGTAAATTTAGGTCCAGAAATGGTAGTACAAACCTTAAATCCCAGGAAACAAAGGCAAGCAGATCTTTGAGTTCAAGATCAGCCTGGGACAGAACAGATTCTAGGTGAAGTAAAGCTTAAGTATAGGTCTAGTGCCACATCACTAATTCAACATTCTGGAGATAGATCCATGCAGATATCTGAGTTCAAGATCAATTTACAGAGCAAGTTCCAGGCCAGTCTAACTTAGGCAGTCAGGGGGTTGGAAAACAGAAAGCAGATACTAGAATAAGGGGGAACATGTTCAAGCCCCATCAAGAAGCAGAATTTGGCAGCTTTGGCCACATGGCTCTGGCTTTATAGTCAAGAATGGAAGGGATTATTGGGAGAAATAATACTGATTATCTGGAAAGAAAAGATTAGTGGTGATCAAGAAGAGGCCAACATCACTGAGGTGAAATCTTTTAGGAATGTTATTCTGAGAGCACAAAAAAATCTGTGTTCCAGATAACGAAAATTGTACCTCAAGCTGACATGGGGCTTGGCAATATGTAACAATCACCCTGGTGGTAATGGTTCTGACAGTATGGAAAGGATATGAGTTTAGCTGAAGCTTGGCACTGTGAGCGACCATGAAAAGCCATTGGTGAAAGTGCAGCCTCAGTTGCTGTTGATGGCCCAGTATTGAAGGGGTCATGAAAAGAATTTGAAGCTTGGCACCATGAAGAGAGACCATGAGAGGCTATTGGTAAAATCTAATTACAGCAGAAGGCCCCAGTGTATTGGAGATGCCAGTACCATGGGATGATCACCAACAACAGCAGCAGTGGTGGAGTGGATCAACCAGAGGTTAGAGTTCTACAGAGGGCACAGATGAAGACATGGCTTGTGGCCTATGCAGGAGCCTAGAAAATCACGTATAGATTCCAGACACTGGAACAAGGAGCTGTAATGCTGAAGTTGCTTTAGAGATCCCAAGATGTTTGAGATGCCAGAGCCATGGGATATCTGCTAAGAAAATGGCTACCAGGGAGTGAAACCATCCCAGGAAAAGGAAGTTTGTTGCAGTCAACAAAGATGAAAAAAAAGTGGAGATATAAAGAATGTTTTGACATCAGACATAGAGATGTAGTTTGGACTTTTCTCATTTGGTTTCTTGTCTTGCTTTGCTTACAATTAAGTGATTAGATGAATCTCAGAAGAGACTTTGAACTTTGCACTTTCAGCATTATTGAGACTGCTAAAGACTATGGGGACTTTGGAACTTGGACTAAATGTACTTTTTATTATATTAAGGTTAAGTATGGGCCTTATATATTTATGTGTTTGAACATGTTTATGAGGGCCAGGGAGTTGAATGTGATGGTTTGTGTTGCCTTATTGGAGTGGGTGTGTCACTGTGAGTGTAGAGTTTAAGAACCTTGTCCTAGCTGAAAGCCAGTCTTCTAGCAGCCTTAAAATGAAGATATGCATCTCTCAGCAACTCCTGCATCATATCTGCCTGTACACTGCCATGTTCCTGCCTTTATGATAATGGACTGAACTCTGAACCTGTAAGCCAGCCCCAATACAGTTTCTTGGTCATGGTGTCTCTTCAAAGAAATAAAACCCTAATTAAGACAACTAACTTTGTACTTTTTGTCTTGTTAATCTTAAATTCTGGACTTTATAATTTTCAGATTCAAACACTTTATTAAATGCTTATGTTCGTTTTCCCCTTACCTCAGATCCATACAGAGAGAATTTTGTTATGTAATTTATTTTATGCAAAATATTTAGTTCTTCCTTAATTGGACTGGGACAAACAAATATTGGATTATATGTGACAAATTCTCCATGAAGTGGTGTGAATAATGTCAGTTTATTTTGACCAAATATTGTAAAACCAAAATTCAAAAGCCATGTAATTGAGAGTAAGCATATTTCTATAGTTAGTAAATTTGTTTCCCATGGGGATACAGGAAAGAAATATTGGATTTACTGTAAATGATCTTATTTTCTCAGTAATTACTCTTCCATTGAAAAAAGGAATAAGGAAAAAAGTTATAATAAACTGTGTGGTGTCAGACTAGAATCAGGAATGCCATTCTAATCTCTTATTTACTAGAGGTAATTTCATTTTTTGTAAATGAAAAAATGAAAACCTTTTTTCCATTTGCTACATTCTCATTATAGTTTCCCCATTTTCAAATCATCTTTACCTGCCTACCCAGTCAACCCCATGCCTACTTTCTCCCATTCAAAAAAAAAAAAAAAAAAAAAAAAAAAAAAAGCAACCAAGCGAGCACAGAAACACAGAACAAGAAAATAAAAGGAAAGAGCACAAGAAACATACACACCAAAAAAAAAAAAAAAACCCTATAAAATTAAAAACCTTAATATATAGGCAAAAAATATCGTAGGCTAAAAACTGTCCAAACAATGTTATATCAGACAACATGTCTACAAAAAAAAAAAAAATGCCATTGAGTACACTTTGTGTTGGTCATCTCTAATCATTTCTTCTTTCTCTTTAGTATGAGAGTCTAAAGATCAGCAAAGATCAAGCAACAAACTCAGTGCTAAGGGCTTGATATGTAAATGCTCTGCTTCTAAAAAACCTACAGAATTTTTGTTTGGAGACAGCCCTAAAGAAGATCTATTGTGAGCCAGAAAATTGTGCTTAAGAATGGGGTATAGAGTTACAGTGGTTGTGGTAACTAGCGATTTCCACAAAAATTATGTTTGTGTCAGCTGTAGAATAAGAGGTAGAAAAGTGCTCTTCCTACCCCAAGGATTCTACAGCTCAGAGACACAGCCTTGAAAATGAAGCTGAGGCCTGGCCTTATGAACCAAAAAGTAATTTCAAAATGAGTCAATGTGAAGTTGAGTTGCACTTATTAAATAAAATTCACAGGAGTTAGTACATACTTGAGATTAAAAATATACACAGGAAAACAAATTCCCTTAGCTTTCTTAATAGCTATGGATAGAATTATGTGCCCTTTGAAGTTACTTTCCTCAAAGAGCAAAATTTGTAAGAAAGTTCAAAAATTGAGCGATGTTTAAAAATTAAACAAATTTAAAATTAAGAATATGAACTGCTCCCAGGGATTACACCACCAACCAAAGAGTACACATGGAGGGATCCATGGCTCCAGCCATATATATTGCAGAGAATGACCTTGTCAGGCATCAGTGGGAGTAGGGGCCTTTGGTCCTGTGAAGGCTCAATGCCCCAGTGTAGAGGAATGCTCCAGAGGGGAAATGGAGGTGGGTGGATGGGTTAGGGAGTACCCTCATAGAAGCCAGGCAAGGGGGATGGGATAAGGAGTTTGTGGAAGGGAAACCAGGAAGGGGAATAACATTTAAAAAGTAAATAAAGAAAATATCCAATAAAATAAAAGAAAAATATGAGCTGCTTTTCTTATTTATATTAAGTAGTTGAAGCTAAATAAGTAGATTCATTTGTTAGGTTAAACTTAGCAGAAGAATTTCAGTCACTTTAAATTCAATGGTATTATGTTTTTTATCACTAAACAAGTAAGAGTCGTTAGTTGTTTCTTAACATTTTGTTTAAGGTGTTTTTCAGAAAATAAAGAATTATCTCTGCATAGAATATTTTTTCATTTTGTCTTCTGTGTTGAAGTCTGTGGTTTTAGTGAGTGAGAGACATGAACCAAGTCACAGGACAGGGTGTTTCTTAGACTGCCATTGTTCTTAGAGTTTTTATTATCTTGATATCCTCAATTCTGTGTCATCATCTATATCTACATATCTATATCTGTATTGTATCTGTATCCTTGTCTGTTTCTGTATCTGTTTTTGTATCTATATCTATCTATCATCTCTATCTATATCATCTATATCTATATCAATATTTATACAGATATCTGTATATCTTTATATCTATAACTATATCTATAATCCTTCTGACACAGTATGTTTCTGAATAGTTTATACTGGCATGACAACCTTGGTCTTTCTGCATCATCTTCCTGGGTGCCATGATTATAGCTGTGTGCCAATACAGCCAAATGCTTGTTATTTATGTATTATTTTATTTAATTATACCAACATTAAAGCAAGAATATTTAATATTTTATTATACTATGATCTTACTTTTCATTAACAAATTTATTTATTCACTTTGCATCACAAACACTGACCACCCCTCATCCTCTTGGTCTCCTTTCACAAATTCTTTCCTCTGTCCCACCTCCTCGCTCCATTCCTCCTCCTCTGAGAGAGTGGATGACCTGCTGGATTTCTCTTTACCCTGACAAATCAAGTATCTGCAACACTAGACACATCCTGTCCCACTGAGGCCAGACAAGGAATCCCAGTTAAGGCAACAGTATTTATAGACAGGCAACAACTTCTTTAGGAACAGTCTTTAACTGTTCCTACAAGATAACAGTAACAGTCTTTGACATTCCAGTTATTAGGGAACCCACATGAAAACAAACCTGCACATCTGCTACATATGTGCTGGGTTCTAGTCTGACCAGTGCATGCTCTTATGTTGGTAGTTCAATCTATGAGAATCCCCAAGGGTCCAGGTTAGTTGACTCTTTTGGTCTTTCTATGAAGTTCCTATCCCTTTGGGTCCCTGATCCTTCCCACAACTCTTCTGTAAGATTCCTTGTGCTTTGTCCAGTGTTTGACAGTGGGTATCTGCATCTAATTCAGTCAGCTTCTGGGTGCAGCCTCTCAGAGTCCAGTTATGCTAGGCTACTCTCTTCAAGCACAACAGAGTATCATTAACAGTATCAAGGATTTTCTTGGCTATGGAATAAGTTTCAAGTTGAGCCAGTCATTGGTTGGCCATTCCCTTAGTCTCTGATCCATCTTTGTCTCTGTACTTTTTGTAGACAGAACAAATTTTGGGTCAAAAATTTTGTGGGTGGGTTGATGTACTTATGCCTACACCAGGGCTCTTGCTTGGCTATAGAAATGGCCACTTCAGGCTCCACTATAATCTCATTTCTCCTTCTAATTTAGACTGTTTAATTTCAGAATTTGTGTTTTGTACTTCCAACAGCCCTTTGATGTATATTATCCTAGGCAATTTAAATAAATAAATAAATAAATAAATAAATAAATAGGAGTCTGAGTAGGAAGGTGATGGTGTATTATTCACTGTAGAACTTAAATCAGATATTCCTAACTATAAATTGATTTCAGGAGTAATGCTCATATGATTTCAGCATTTTTCCTATCTGCTTTGAGTATAAATTAACTTTTGCTGTTCTTCTATAACTGAAAAAATTTAGACTGAGTCTACTGAACATTTTTACATTTAGCATTTGTTGTGGCTTTATTCAAGAAAAACACACAAGTAAATTCTGTCCATAATAAAAAAATTACTGAGATAAAAATAATGAACATCTGCTCTGATATGAGAATTTGTATTCTAATGAAAATAATTTCCCTTCTTAAATAATTCATGAAGACATACTAGATTAAAATAAGTATTTTTGATAAAACTTCAAATTTCATAAAAGTCAGTTTCTTTCCATTGTAAACAAATGGATTAAAACTCATGAACTGAACAAGCCTTGAAAATTATGCAGCTGATTATATTGTTACCTCTACCCTTGACACAAAGTGACAAGATGGACTTATATCCAGTTTACTGGAATCTCTAATATATTTTCTCATTGTATTTATATAGTTGTAAAGAGTTGTGATCTGGTATTTATTACAAATTATATTAATTTGGAGTAAATTAGAATTATTTTGTGATTTCTTAACAGCTTCTAAGCACCATAGTGCTAATTTATATACATTTGTGCTGTATCAATTATTACTATTGACTACATATCTAATGGCAGAATATATGGATACTAAATAAGATAAATTTAGACATAGTGGTAGAATTCAGTTTTCTCATGGTCTCAGAAAGAAATCCAAAGGAAACAAGGCAGAAAAGGTAGAAAAAACTGTGAAGGGATGGAATAGAGTCTAGATTTCAGTAGGCACAAAAATTTAATAGCACGAGTTATAAAGCCTTGCATAGATATGGATCTATATGTCTTCATGTCCCTCTTCACATCTGTCTGAGGGATTGTAGTGTATCTTTGTAATCTTACTATCTCAGGAACCTGGGACTATAGACGATGTAATTCTAAGGCCAAAATTCACACACACACACACACACACACACACACACACACACACGTACATGTATATTTTTTTCTAAAATAATTTTTTAAATAAACATACCTTAACATCAGTTTACAATAAGAAATATATGCTTCCTCCAACAACTCATATTGGTAAATACTATGTATCTTATAATTATATTTAAAATCAAGATTGTAATTATGTCAGTTAACATACAGAATTATCAAATATGAGAAAGATTCATTTAGCCTGAATATGAAGTCATATGTGTGTGTAGCCTAATGGCTTGCAGTAAAACAGTCATCTTAAACAGAAAGAGTCTTATTTGATTTTTGAATAGTGGAGCTTCCACTAAAAGCCTAGCAACATAATTATTTTGTATGACACATAAGCTAGATTTCCAAAATAATAGCTGTACTTAATAATGTCTAAGATGCTCAATAGCTGAAAATCTACAGCATATAATCAATACAATCCATGAATATATATGTGAGGTAATAATGTTGATAATGGCAATTATTTTTTAAAATCTATTGTTGCATGTTCAAGAAGAGACATACCATTTTGAGTATTTCTGTTTTTACTCCTGAAGGCTTTTGTATATTTCTATTGCCTTCCCAGATATTTTTTTGAATGATTCTATATATGCTGACTCTATTTCGTTTTTATCAAGGTCCTCAACTGAGACTCTTGAGCCCAGCCCTTGTCTATAATTCATCAATATTTGTTTCCACAAGTGAAACTAACATAGAAGAAAGCTGATTGCATTGTTATAATATTTCACTCTTTTTTCTCAGGGATTACAGAAGACATTTAAACATTATCACATGACTTAAACAGTCTCCATAATTTAGATCTTCTTTTGTTCTAGTCTCCTTTTCCAATGCTTGCTAAAAATATTCTTTTGCATTGAATTAATATGCTCAAAGATTTGATTCCCTTAATAAGGTAATGGTTGGATGGATCAAAGTGTTTTTGACTTTCTTGATTTCCTAGATTTTTACAGTGTATCAATTGAATAAAATTTAATATATAATAATGAAAGGCATTAATTAACATTAATAAATGTTTAAGCACACTGTGTTACTTAACTCAAAATCTGGAGTTCTAGTCAACCTGTACCATTAGGGAATTAAAGCATAAAGTCGTCTTAGGTTTCCTTTCTCTATGATTTCTTATTTCAAGAGTGCATCAATTGATTGTTGGGTAACTGCTGACAATTGTAATTAAATCACTCAGGAGATTGATAGAATTTTGAGTTAAGCCTGAATTACTTAATGAGACAGGGTGCGAGACCAAACCAAACAACAAGACCTAAACACAAATGTATAAATACCACAATTTAAAAAAAAAAAAAAAACTGCTACAAAATATTTGGTGTTTCCTGGAACCCTTGTGTGCCTATAGTTTGAATTAAACTGCCAATAAAATAAAAGTCTCCAAGTTGATATTCCACACTGTGTTAGAGGCTGATATCCAGGTGTGTGTGAGTGGGTATGTGCACATGAATGTGAGTGTCGATGAAATGTCCTCCAGATGGTGTAGGGGAGAGAGATTTGCTGCTTTTCTTTCCTTAGCATTAAAGCCCTGGATATCCCCATGGCTATGCATGAGGAAGGTATCCCTGTGGCTATGTGTGAAGTTTGAAAGCTTTATTCTTGTTTTGTAAAAGTTTCTTTTAGCATAGAAACATTCAGAGATGAATCTAAAAGCAAAATAACTTTTAAGCTTAGAATTCTGCTATGAAGATTCCTTTCTTTGGTAAAAAGAATCCCAAATCATGTCTGAAAAATAGGTCTCCCTGGACATATTTTATGATTTGAAAGTCTTTTGTCCCCTTTTCCTTAGAAAGCCTGTTTAGAAGCCTAAACATCTAACTTTAGTAAAGGAGAAAATTAGATCAGCAACTTTGGAAAGTAAGAAAAGCACCTTGCATTGCCTGCTTTGCAACTTCAGCTCTGCTGCCGGGGTTTCAGCCATCCTGCCTGTGACTCCCACTGTACAATATTTTAAGTAATGATTTGGAGGCCTTTTCAAATAAGACATGTAGCATATTTCTGTTATAACAACTGAACTTTTCTTGAAATGTCCAGATTCTGAATTCATCCTTAGTATACTTTTGTTCATTACTGATTTTGATGCTTTTCCATACCTCTCGATCTCTTTCTCTTCATTTAGTCAATTTGAGTATTCCAACCTGCCTGAGACTGTGTTGGTAGGTGCATGCTATAGAATATTATATGACACACCTGCAATTCTCTCAGTCAATGTGTATGGCATAGAAATCAACCTGGTTCTCATGCATCTACTGACTAGGTTTAGTTAGCCATGGCTGTATTAAACATACCAATGGGAAATGTAACCAAACCAGTGGATGTTGATCTCTTTCTCTACCTTCCACTGGAGGCATTTTAAGAACAATCATAGTCTATAGATGGTTCTAAAGGACTGAGTAATTTACTGGCCTCATAGAATATCAGCTATCATAGACATTATAGTGTTGCTGTATCTTTGTCTGTCTTATTTACTTTCTCCATGTATCATTTCCCTTCCCTAATACGGTATTTTCCTTCAGCTATGACAAAATGCATTTGCATATGCATTTGTGTCAGGCTTATATTTTGAAATTGACACTCTCACAATAATACCGGATAAATAATTAAATGTTTTCAGTTTCAATTACTAAATAAGCTGCAAATTTATTCTCCAGTTCTATTGTCAAGTTTACTGCTTATGTCAGATATTTGACCCAGAACTGCAAAGGTCCTTCTGTTCCCTCTTTGCCCATTCTTGAATTCTAGGCCTGATTTGTTAATTTTATCAGTAAAACAAAAACACTTCCAGAGATTTCTTTATGTAATTTAGTCACCAATAGTTTTCGTATTTCCCTTTGAATACTTTATGAGAAATTTCAAGACTGCACCAATGACTTTTATATTAGTGTTCCTTTATACATATATGTATGTGTTGTTGTCTAGCATAGTTAGTGTCTGAGAATCACCAAAGAATAATACCCAAAAGTCAAATAGGATATAAAACAGAGAACATTTATTCAGCATAATTTTCTGCACACAGGGGTCTCCCTATTTGGCAACAGAAACCCAGGTAGGTGTGTGTTTTTTCAGGGTCATTTTAAAGTCTATTAAGGTAGGGTTGGGTGAGTTTTACCTTTCTTTCCCTTGACTGGTTGGCTCTATCTCCACTACAATTCCTGGCACAGCTGCTTCTTGGCTGTGCATGCACTGTGATTGACTTCCTTAAGACTCTGCTGCAGTAAAGTTTCTGCTGAACTTGAAACTGTGAGCCACAAGAAATTATTTTATTCATAAATTGATTTTGCCATTTGATTTTATCGCCATGAGAGAAAAATAACTAAGAGAGTCACCTATCTTTTCTTACTGATAATTGTGATAATTGTTGAATATAATTTTATGTTTTCACTAAGAAAATTTTTATAACATTTTGTGCTCTATAAAGGTTTTTTTGTTTGCTTGTTTGTTTTTTTGTTTTTTGTTTTTGTTTGTTTGTTTGTTTGTTTGTTTCGAGACAGAGTTTCTCTGTGTAGCCCTGGCTGTCCTGGAACTCACTCTGTAGACCAGGCTGGCCTCGAACTCAGAAATCCACCTGCCTCTGCCTCCCAAGTGCTGGGATTAAAGGCGTGCACCACCACTGCCTGGCTAAAGTTTCTATGCAAAATAATATTTATAAAAAACTCAAGTTGATACATTTTAATTTAATTTAAAATTTAAATTTAAATCTGTTTAAAATAATATAATGAATACATGTATTTGTTTGGTAAGTATCTAAATAAAATGGCATCTATTAAATCTGAAGTCAGCTAGAAATTTGAAAAGAAGTGACAATCATTAAATAGGTCCTTCCAATCAATACCTTTGACTCTCTCCTTGACATTTTCACTAATATATGTCCACACAACCCAAAGTCTATGCCACAACAACTCTATATTAGCCCTCTCTCTATCTGTTGGGGGATCTAATTTACAAGGCAGTCCTATCAGTATATTTTATGTTGTGAATACGGTAAATGTGTAATATTGATGCATACATATTTGAATGTGTCTACACATTGATTCACCTTTACAAAACTATCCAGACATTAAATCTGAATTAAACATACAGAAAATAAATGATAAAGTAAATTTAATAGACAAACTTTAGATTTCTTTTTATACAGAAACACACAGGCAAGCTACTTAGACAATAAAAATTTTCATTTTTATTTTATTCCTTAAATAAAAATACTTTTCAATTAATTATAGAATAAATTAGAATATAAATAATTAATGGTAAAAGTGATTGGGAACACAGAATAAGAAACAGTGAACATTTAATTGGTGTTTTTGAGGTTTTCCCTTTTAACAAAAGACTCAACATTTCTACAATGTATTCAAACTTCTGTTTGTTTGCAAGCATTTAATTTTCTGGTCCAATTATGCTATTCAAAACACATAAATCTTGACAAAACAGAAAAACCTACTATTTCAGCCATTAATGAAGAAGTTTTCTGGATAATATATACCCAGAACAACTCTTTTTAATTTAAATTTTTTCAAGGGTGACATGATTTTAAGGATAAAAATACATATAAAACAAACAATTAAGTTCACTTTAAAAGCTCATTACTGCACTTCCAAAATTGATATTTTTGTTTAAGTTTAGCTTTGAAATGCTTAACTCTGTTCTGGTTTAGTTCATTAGCAGAAAATAATTGAAAATTTAAGGGAATATATTTATTTGAGTTTTTCAAAAGAAGCCAAATACAATCTTCCAATTTGTTTTGTAACTAGAGCATCCTCTCCTTTTGGCCATGGTCTATATCTGTGTTCCTTTTAAGACATTTTACAGATGGCAAACTACCTATGTACAGTGAAGTGAGAAATTATAAAGCAGTACAATTTTATTTTTTATAAAACCAGGATTCCATCATTCACTTCCAGATTGATTTTCTGAATACGTATAAGTTTCTGAAAATACACATGAATCAATATATGTAGCAAATTTTGTGTGTTTATTTCCTTTTCTATTTCTTTTTTTTTTTTCCTCTTTTCATTGTTGAAGGCACAATATGATAAAATACCTATGTGTGTAAGTCTGAACACACCAATTAGATAGGCTAATTAGCAGTTTTTACATTTTTCAACTATTATTTTAATAAATAGTATTCATTCTTATTAGATGCCATTGATATTTACATAGTAACTTAGATTAGACATGTTTACAATTAGTATTGTCTTAAGGTACATTAAGAACTATGAAATAAATTTTTATAGAACTTTGACATAATTAGTGAACCACAAAATTCTTTTTTATATTTTGATGGTCAGCTGGCCTAAATAAAATTGATGCTCTTTATCAACAGCTAAATGATGCTCCTGTTGGTAAATCATTTATGAACTCTGATAAATTAAAAACACAAGGAACATTGTATAATATTACATCTGCACTTTCTATCATTGTTTCCAGCGATAATTTGTATGTTATTATGTGGTTGATTGTTTTTATCTTTGGTGACTCAGCAGATAAGAATACACCCTTCACTCACAGAAGAATAGAGTTCAGTTTCTAGTACCCATAAAGGCAACTTAAAACTTGTAGTAACCTTATTTTGGGGGGATCTGACACACTAACCTGCATGATTCTTGTGTACATACCCACAAAGAGAGATACACACATATACATACTGAAAAACCAAAATAAAATAAAATGTCATATTTATAATTGTTCTGTTTTTAGTCTTATAACTGAATTTTATTGAAAACGAGTTTCTAATCAAACATACACTAGCTGACTTTCCAAATAATATCACCTACATATGAATATTCATTACCCAACTGATGACATTTCCTTGTCCTCTTACTTATAGGTCTTTTTTTCAGTCACAAATCAAAAGTGACAAGTCACAGTTACCTTTGATATTCTGTAAGTGCAAAAAATGGGATTGAGAAAATTAAAAGTGAATGGATTTTACTGATTATGAATTTATAGAAAGTTCTCAAAATTATTTGGAAGTTTTACTGAAGTACTCATCTGTACAAAAGTTTGATCAGTCTGAATAAAATAGCTTGTTTTTCTAGAATTATAAAGAAACAATATTTACATTCAGGCACAGAAAGATCTCACCAAAGTATAGATGAATTGCTTTAGAATTGACAAGTATCTTTCAACCTTTCATTGATGGATTGTAAGAACAGAATTTATAATATTCTAAATATTATTAATAGATTATTTCAAGATGCAAAGAAACATGTAAAATAAAACATTTAAGCTTCAATAAATATGAAATTCCATCAGTTTCAAAATACATAATATGGATTTAGATATGTACAAATAGAGAAAAATGTTAAATATACATGTGATTAAATATAATTAAAGAAATTGCAGTCTTCTTGCTTTTAAAGATGCAAAACGAAGATGGACAGTCAAGGACATGCCCCAGATATCTACAATCTAACAAGGCCTGCTTCTGTGTTTGTCATCTGTGTATTTATATAACCCTTAAAGGGAGGACATACTAATATCAGCTTTTGAAATCCACACTTTCAACCCAAGTCAGTGGAATTCCTTGCTAGGGAGCCGTTGACCATGAAATTAGTACTCCAGAAAATCATGGAGACAAGAGAAGATATATGTCTCCACTCATTTTGGTCCTAGAGTGTGGAAGAGAGATTGGACCATCAGGGTGGGAGTGTCCATGTTCATTTCAAGGGTCCAATCTAGAGGCCCGTATCTCTACTTCCATCACTCTTCTAACGTGTCTGTCAGCATCAAATAGCACCATCAGAGCTAGAGAAAAACACCTCAACATAATAGGAATTTAATATCCAGACCAAAACTCACACACAAAAAAGAACTTTTTTTTTGTTCTGGAGAGTGAAAACTACCCCAGTGGAAGTTTTGTAGCTAGACAGGGTGTGAGCAGGTGCACATATGTAATAAAGTAAATGTAAGAGAAAGAAATTTGGAAGTCTAGTGAAAACCGAAGGTCTCAAAATCACCAAGGGCTTTCATATCTATTAAAAACATTTTTTTGCATTGATTCTCAGCAGCAAATTTGAGAAAAATTGATAAAGCTAAAAATACTTCACTTCTCAGTTCATGAGTTAGTATAACACAAAGAACCCAGGGTCCAAAGAGTTTATTTAAAAATCAGCAAGACATTCAGAGCAAGACAAAAACCACTGAGGGTGAGAATGGAATGGATAGCTCCTGGTTATCTAAATTTAACAGAGTGGGAATTGAATACTTGTAGAAGAGATCAAAAATGCTTTGACAGTGATAAGAGTTGCTCAGAGGAGAAAAATCCCAGAATCATGTGGGTGGTAAAACAGAAAGGTCATAATAGTTACAATATTGTCATTTAATATTCAGTGTTATAAAGAAAACTTTAATCCTGGAAGCCAGGAAGCTACTCTGATTTGGTCCCATTTTAGATATAGGAACATTTATCTCAATGTATAAAAATATATTTCATGGTTTTGGAGAGGGCTGAAGTCGAAGGACCCACATTGGGATAAACAGAACATCTAAAATGCAAAGTTTGGTCATGAAGTCTTTATTCCTGGAGGAGAGGAAGAAACATCAGAATCTATAGGAATAACTAGGCCCCACTATAGCAACATTACAGAACACATGAAAGCCCTTTAAGAAAAAGAAGTAAGCATACCCAAGAAGAGTAGCCCTCAGGAAATATTCAAACTGAAGGCTGCAATCAATAAAACAGACACAAACAGAACAATACAAAGAATCAATATAACAAAAAGTCAGTTCTTTATGGAAATCAAAAAGATAAAAATCCTTTATTCCAAATAACTAAAAGACAGAAAGACAATACCCAAATTAACAGAATTAGAAAAGAAAAGGGGGTGAGGTATAAAAAAAACACCAAAAATTTAAAGAATCAATAGGTACTAACTTAAAAACTTATACAGCACAAACTTTAAAATAAAAAAATAATACTTATCTCAGCAGAAGCCACTTGCCAAAGATAAATACAGTTCAGATAAACAATATAAATAAACCTATAACACCTAGGAACATAGAAAATAGAAAGATGTCATTAAAATTATCCCAATCACCAAAACAAAACAAAGCCAAAACAACAATAACAACAACAACAAAAAACAAAAAAAC
Organism: Arvicanthis niloticus; assembly: GCF_011762505.2. Taxonomy (NCBI): domain Eukaryota; kingdom Metazoa; phylum Chordata; class Mammalia; order Rodentia; family Muridae; genus Arvicanthis; species Arvicanthis niloticus. The sequence goes on from NC_047673.1 coordinate 42,279,693, forward strand.
CCCAAAAAACAAAAAAACAAAAACAAACCAAAACAACAACAAACAAACCAGGGTCAGATGGATGTATAGCATAATTCTATAAGACTTTCAAAGAAGAGGTAATGCAAAAACTCCTCAAAATTATTTCCTAAAATAGAAACAGAAGGAACATTGTCAAATTTGTTTTGAGTTCATAGGCACCCTGGTACCCACACAAAGACCCAATGAAGAAAGAATTACAGATGTTAAAACTTCAAGTCCTTGAAGAAAAAAAAAATGAAAAACATACAAGAATATGGAAAGCTCTTCCATGCTCATGGATATATGGGATTCACACAGTAAAAATGACCATCCTAACAAATCCTATCTATAGATTCCATGCAATCCCTATTTATTTTAAAACACAGTTCTTTACAGATCATGAAAAGACAATTCTCAACTTCATATGGAAAAACAAACAAACAAAAAAATGAAGATAGTTAAAACAGCCCGGGGCGGGGGGCAATACTGCTGGAGAATATCAATATTCCAGATTTCAAGCTAGAATAAACAGTTACTGTAAATCAAACTAAATAACAAACAAACAAACAAACAAACATGATATTGGCATAAAATGTATATGGCAATCAGTGAGACTGAATTGAATACCCAGAAATAAATCCAAGTACATATGGACACATATTTTGATAAAGAGACCAAAGTACATACTAGAAATAAGACAGCCCTGAACACATTGGCACAGAAGGTGACTTTCTGAACAGAACATAGCACAGGCCATAATAATAAAATTTAATAAAAATAATAAGACTTTAAGAAACTGAAATACTTCTGTAAATCAAAGGCCATTGTCAATTGGACAAAGTATCAGGATACAGAATATAAAAGTATTTTACCAACTTCATATCTAATAGAGGTTAATATTCAATATATATTTTAAAAACACAAGAAACTAGGTACCAGAAGTACAAATCATCTCATTAAAAAATTGAGTACAAATCTAAAGAGAATTCTCAATACAGGATTCTCAAGTGGTTGAAAAACAGTAAAGCCATGTGCAACATCCTTAACCATCATAGAAATGCAAATCAAAATTACTCTGATATCCCATTATGACACCTATGAGAATAACTGATATCAGTAATACAAGTTATTGAACAAGCTTATAGAACAAAGGGACCAATCCTCTATTGCTGGTGGGAGTATAAATTTATACAATCGCTAGGGAAATCAATATGGCAGTTTCTTAGAAAGTTGGGAATCAATCACCCAATACACTGATTATATACCCAAAGGATGCTCCATCCTTCCATAAGGACACTTGGTCAACTATTCACATCATGGCTCTATTGATAATAGACAGAAAAAGGAAACAACCTACATGTTCCTCAGTAGAAAATGGATGAAGAAAATGTGCTACATTTATAAGAAAAAGTTATATTATAGAATTGTTTAAAATGATGACATCATAAAACTTGCAGGAATACAGGTGAAACTAGAAAACATCCTAAATCAGGTAACCCAGACATAGAAAGACAAATACGGTATGTATCTACATTTGGACATCAGTTATTAAGCAAATGATAAAATAACTACAATCTGTTGACACAGAGAGGTTACATAAAGAGGAGGAATGTAAGGATGATGCATAGATCTCCTTGGTAAGGGACAGTAGAATAGGTTTTATGAGAATACAGGGTGAATGAAGATGGAAGTGTGAGTAATCAAGTGTGGGGGCATTAAATGGGAGGGAGCACAGGAAGAAGAAACACCTGGATATGGGGAAAGGTATTTGGGTATACACACACACACACACACACACACACACACACACACACATATGTGTGTGTGTGTATATGCATGTATGTATGCAAGTATGTATGGAGTATGTATGTATACACACACAGAGACAGAGAGAGAGAGAGAGAGAGAGAGAGAGAGAGAGAGACACAGACAGAGAGAGAGAGACTAAATTGGAAGTTTTCAAGAGATTTTCATTTCCACAAAAGATCAAGTGGAAAGATTTTAAGAGCTAGAGGATGTGGAGGATACCAAGAGTACAAGCCCCTCTGAATCAATGAAGCAAGGTACACAGAGACTAAAGTAAAGTAGCATGCAGAGGGCCTACATGAGTGTACAACAAACCTTCTGCAAATATATTATAGCTATTAGCATAGTATGTTATGGAACTCCTGAGAATGAGAATGAATGGGTCCCCAAAATTTGTGCCTGTTCTTTTACCTCTTTTGTACCTGTTGTATTGCTATCTAGCACCGACATAATAGTTTTGCTTTATCTTGTTACGTTTTGTTTTGTCATGTTTGGCAGTTGTATATTAGAAGCCTGTTCTTTTCTAATGAGTGAAAGAAAAGAAATATACGTGGACATGGGAGTACTCAGATGTGGGAGCATTATATGGAGCGGAGAGCACAGGGAGAAACAACTGAAAGTGGGGGAGGGTATTTGAGAATATATATATATATATATATATATATATATATATATATATATATATGTGTGTGTGTGTGTGTGTGTGTGTGTGTGTGTGTGTGTGTGTGTGTGTGTGTGTGTAAATTTGCTTAACCAGGATGCTTTACAATTCCTTAGTGTTTTGACACTTAAGAGTCAGTTGAACCCTATGGACAGTGTCTAATTTCAGTGTTAGTAAAATGTGTGAAATCATAGGAGACACACTTTCAGAGACAGCACACGTTTCAACATAGGTGAGTATTTTCCTGCAGAAAATTCATACTGCCTTTCTTTCTGATATCAACTGTCCCCAGTGAATATCTCAGTACATTGTTTCACTGCTATGATCTGGAGATGGCAACAGGTTGTTTCAAATTATCCTTATTAATGAAGACAGCAAATATTTTCACATTGGCTATTATTATTTTAGTCACTCAAAATGTTTTTCAAAGTGAGCTCTCTCGGTGCATGTGTGTACATGACCATGCATCATGTATGTTATGTGTTGGGGTCATATGTGCCAATGGCATTCATGTGATGATGGGAGCATAATTAGTGTGGAGAAAATTTTCACTTTTCACCATTATGTGTGTTCTAGGAATAAGACTCTTATTCTTAGGCTATTATGCATAGGTGCATTAGCCTGCTGAGCTGTATATCTGACCAGCAGATTTAGTTTTTGCACTATATCCCATCCAAGCATTATGAAAAAAAAATAATGAAAATATTAGAGTTGTCCAGAAGAGAAAATAAAGACTTGAATATGCAATTAACAGAAGTTGGGACATTGGGAATTCTCTGCACATGCAGTCCCAATAATAGTTCTGTCAAAGGACACACTGCAACCTGGAGCTGGCTTTCTGTTCTGAAGATGACGAATGTGGGTGTTGTTGACCTCTAGAAAGCAGCCTGGCGGGTCAGACTTCTGGCGAGTCTATAACCTTGTGCTAGTAACAATCATCCTTTGTCTCAATTGCTTTTTGTTTTTTGTTGTTGTTGTTGTTGTTGTTTTGTTTTTAATTCCCTAAATATCTCATGGCAGTGTTTCTAAAACATGACCAGGTTTATATGTCACACAAAGAGCTTGTTAACACTACAGGCTAAGACCAGCTCTCAGGTAAAAGTAGTGTAATTAATTCTCAGAACAGTGTGACTTGCAAATACTATAGATCATTAACATATGTTATGACTATAAATAGCCTAGTTAAGAAACTTTTTAAATTAAAATCCAAAGTGTACTTTGGCAAGATTCTTACATATTCTGTAATAGTCTTGAATAAGTTAGTACAGAAGACATGGAACAACTAAAACTGAAAATCTTTTTTTTTTTTTTTTTTTTTTTTTTTGCTGTTCGTTCACTTGTTTGTTTTGTTTTGTTTTTCCAAACACTGATAGCATAGGCACAGACATCAACAATTAATAGATGGGCCATCATGGAACTGAAAAGCTTCATGGAAGGCTCAAGAAGGGACACAAGGATCTCCCTAGGAAGGAGAAATAGAGTAGACTTTCTGGGCAGACTGTGGGTGGTTGAAAAAGGGAACTTGAGGTACTACGTGGGGGTGAGTAATGGTGTCAGAAAGGATAAGAAGAGATGACTGGAATTATTGGGCATTTGGGGAACAATGTGGAAACCTGGCGCAATGTATGTTCCCAGAATTCTCTGGGATTGATGGTGGTGAAGACTCCTTGTAATAGAAGACCCGGATCCTAAACCACCTATCTTCAGAAACCAGGAAACTTCCAGTTGTTGGATCTGGACAAAACCATTAACCTATAATCTATCCTTCCTGTAAAATCTGAAGGGCCAATGGAGGAATAGAATATTTCAGAATCACTAAACAATTTTGGGTCTAACTTGAACCCACTTCACCAGACACAGTGCCTGGATGACCAGGAACCAGAGGCTGGATAGCCTAAAAACCATAGATAAAAAAAAATCAATAAAATGATTCCTAATAATAATCTGATATTTTCACAGATCAGTGCCTAGCCCAATCTTGTCAGAGAGACTTCCTTAAGCAGCTGGTAGGAGCAACTGCAGAAAGAGAGACCCCGAATTTGAGACCTTTATCTTGTCCTTCCCCCTTAGAACTAGAAAAATCTCATGGCTTATGGGGAGGAAGACTTGTAGAATCCAGAAGGTTAGAGGACACCAGGAGAATACAAGCCACAGAATCAACTAAGCAAGGCTTATACTGGCGCACAGAGACTGAAGGGGTAATGACAGAACTTACATGATTCTATAATAAGTCCTCTGCAATTATATTATCATTTTTACCTCTGTGCTTTTTCTGGGATTCCTAAAGAGGGAATGGGAGTGTATCTGACTCTATCTCTTGCTCATAGGACTCTTTTCCTCCTATTGGGTTGCCCCACCATTGAGCAAGCCCTGAAGTGAGGGTTTTGTGTCTAGTTTTATTGTAACTTCTTATGCCCTGTTTGGTTAATGTCCCTGGGAGGCTTCTCCTGCTGAAGGGAAACAGGAAAAGTGAAACTAAGGAGAGAAAAAATAGGAGTGGGTACTGGGAGGAGTGGAAGGAAAGGAAACATCCTTCAGGATGTATTGTATAAGAGAATATTTTTTAAGGAAAAAATGTAAACCTATTGACCGTAGTTTAACTTATATATTGGAAAGGGAAACTGTGGTTGAATAGATGCTCCTCCAATCATCATTAAGGATTAAAGCAGATATTACACTCTTGTCTCGTCTTTTTTAGGGACTAGACATCTGCCTTAGCAGAGATATAGCTTCCACTCATATCTGCTATGTCATATCTAGGTGTTTATCAAAATGTCTAAATACTTTATGGGCACTAAAAAAATGAGTGAAGCAATGTTCATACTATAAACTGATCACAGACCTTCCAGTTACCTACTTACTGTTGACAGCAACACACTGGGTGCCCTCTGCCCATGTTACATTCCTAAGTCTGTATAGTTCATTATTCTGACTATTGGGTACATTCTCATTGTGGCATACTGTAGTGTGTTAATTCTTGAATAAGGAGAAGTTTGAGATATTAATAATGTCTCTTCTCTACAACAGAACAATAATGAGGATGTGAGAATTGTTAGAGGCAGGCACTAATGCCATATCAAAGTGCAGTCACTGAGTGGTGCATACCTTCTTTTCCAAAGGAACAGGCAAATGGCAAGGAGTCTTGCCTGCTCATTAGCATAACTTTTTCTCTAGGCAGAAAGGGAACACCAGCTTCTTGCCTCTTCCTTGCAGAATTTCCTTCATAATTGAACAGTCTTGTTTGTTTTTATAATTTTGAAGTTGCTATCCAGAATTTGAATACAACTTTTGTCTCCTGTTTCTATGGGCCTGATGGTTCAGAATGACAGCCAATGAAACTCAGTCATCATAGTCATTAATTAAACTAGAAATTATTCTTCTATATTGCTCATACTTTTTATAGCTAACCTATATTTCATAATACCTGGAACATAGAAATAATAGAATATCTTACCTCATCCAAATGGTACCTACAAGGTAAGTAATGAAAGCATTAGCTTCAGTCATTCTAATGTAGCAGGTGTCGTTGAATATAAAGGGAAGTTACAAGGGAGAGGTTGTCATCACGTGAGTTCAAGTTATGTAATTGCTTAGTCCTTGTGAAGAAGATAATCAAAGTTATTTTCAGATAACTAAATTTGCTAAAAGAGTTAAATGTAGAAAAATGTTGAGCCAAAGCAGATGGATGCTTTCATTAATGTTTGATGTTATTGACAAATTGGGGACTGTGCCAAACCAAATGATGCCTGCCTATCAAATGGCCAACAAATTTTAAGGTTAGTGTCCTTTATGTCAGTATCCATCTTGACTTTAAATCTCTTTATTAACTTCCATTGTGATTGCATGGAAATAAGAAAGATCAAACAGAAAAGGCCATAAAATATGACTTTTTAACTGTGCATTTCCACATCCTGCATGAAAAGGCTGTTCACTGTCTCCATTTGGTTACTTTCTTTTGTTTTAATTTGCTATGCAACACCTCTTCTGTGTAAGCCCCTTATAAACATTGGGGGTTTTCTCATATTTCTAAGTAACTATTTGAGGCAAATTTAATCCTAAATTTATATGCTTTGACAGTTCCCAGCTGTTACTCAAACAAGCCTCGCACACATTGCCTGCTGAATATAATGCACACATTGTGGTTATGACTACACATCTGGCAGTAAACTGTGTTCACCATGGGCCAACTGACACTTATGGTCATCTGGAGTTAAGCTATCAAAAAACCAAATCACAGATGATTAAATTGTACAACTTTGATGATTAATGATATTCTATAATTGTTCATTATGACCAAGTAGAAAGAAAAAAAGGATGCAGTTTCCTAGACTTTAAATGCCTAGTATGGGCAAGTTTAAGGGAAGTTTGCCAAGCAAACTTCTGGCTGCTCAAACATAACTTCAGTGTTCTCTTGCATTAAAAACAAAAACAAACAAACAACAACAACAAAAATAACCAATGTTTTTGGAGGCAGGGTTATTCTGTATAGTCCTGGCTGTTCTGGAACTTTTTCTGTGGAGCCAGCTAGCCTCAAACTCATAGATTCACCTTCCTCTGCCTCCCAAGTACTGGGCTGAAAGGTACACACTACAATCATCCAGCTGTATTTCAATTGATGCCAACAATATTTCTAGTACACCTAGAATGCAGATACATCTAGACTCCTGTACCTGTTGATGATATACTAAGACAGCAAGACTCTTCTGTTATATTGAGCTTATGACTGGCTATATTTGGAGTAATTATATGTATATGTGTATATATACAATTTGTATATGTTATATATAGATATATATGATATGAACATATACGTATTATGTTATGATATATATATATCAGTTAGATACAATGGCAACATATACATATTTAATGTAAAAAAATGTTTTCATATGAGAGAACGTAAACATTAATGCTTTGTCAGGGCAATCAGCTTCTCTCATTCCATCTCCAGGTTTTTCTCTACACTCATTAGCTTGTTTGTCCTTGAAACAACTTTTTATTCTTTTGTAGGCAATGCCAATAATTCACATGAAACTGAGAATAGAAAACACGTCCTTCCTGTTCCCAGCAGAGCTTTCTTGCCAGAGATTACACTGAGTCCTCATATACATTGGCAATTTCACTTGCACACTGAAACAGATCGGTATTTTTGATTGAGTTTGACATTTTGAAATTTCAGTACAATAGCTTACCCTATAAACAGGAAGTGACTGTAAAACAGATGTTCTTATTAGAGAAGATGTTACTAAAAGAGCAAATCACTAAATTTGTCCTTGCTGTAATTGTGTCATTTAAACCAAGAGAAAAAAGTCAGAGTCCTAAGACTGAAGAAACCCTGATAGGAAAATTATGCCATCATTCAATGTTAGAAGATGTCACCTGAAGAAAGAATGTGATTTAAGATTCAACACCGCTTCTGTGTGATATGAATACTTATTTCAGATTTCTGTTATACAATTACTGAGCAAAAGGCATCCAGAACGTGTGGAAGTAAAGGTTTACAAATGGTTTTAAATGATTTAGGAAAAAGAGTCTCTCAAAACTCTGGAGTCTCATATTAGAATTTATAATTATTTTTAAAAGAAAATTCCCGTGAACTTTATAAAAGTTTAGAAAATAGTTTGTGTTTCAATGAACATTAAAACAATCAATATCATAATAAATTAAACTACAAATTTTAAATATTTGTTTTGGATGAAAATTAGTAACTATGGTAATTACTTGTGGTAATTTGGGCACAAAAAGAATGGTTTTGACCTATTAGGTAAGAGGTAACATTCAATAACTACCTAGCAAACACAGTCGGCTCAGCTACCTTCATGAGAAAATCCAGAAAACCAGAATTCTAAAGATTACATTTGTGCATGAGTTCATTTATTTGATCATAGATGATAGGTCACTTGAGGACAACATTTTGGACCACTCACATTGGAAAATGTGTCAGTTAACATCAGAAACTAAATGGATGAGACAAAAACAAATAAAATAAAACAACAAACAAACAAAAAAAACCCAAACCAAACCAAGTAAATAAATAAATAAATAACCCAAAACTTAATGGGCTAATGTAACCAGAGATTCTCTAGACATGATATATCTATTTATAATTAAATTCTGTTTGTTTTAATGATGTGTAATCTGTTAGTTTCTCCCTTATTTGTTTTATTACCTAATCCAAATTGGATGCTATATTATCCGTTTGTGTAATAGTAGGTAATGATGATAGCCTGACTTCATTTTTATTTTGATCTAGCCTTATGTTACAGGACATAAATCAGATATTCTGGAAAATCATTTTCTCAAGTTATATAATGTCCTAGTTAAAATTTCTTTTTTAAAAATCATTTTATTCATTCACCTTTCAAATGATATGCCCCTTCCTGGTTTCTCCTTCACAAACCTTCCATCCCATCCCTTTTCTCCCTCCTCCCCTTTGCCTCCATGACGATGCTTCTTCACCTACTCACCTGCTCCTGCCTTACTGTTCTAGCATCCCCCTAGGCTGGAGCATCAAGCTTCCACAGGACCAAAGGCCTCCATTCCCACTGATGCCAGATAAGGGTATCCTCTGATACATCTGTATTTGGAGCCATGTGTTCCTCCATGTATACTCTTTGGTTGGTGTTTGAGTCCCAGGGAGCATTGGATGTTCTGGTTAGTTGATATTGTTCTTCCTATGGGGTTTTAATCTCCTTCAGCTCCTTTAGTCCTTCCCCATTTCTTCCATTGGGTCCTAAGGCTCAGTTCAATGGTAGACTATGAGCATCTGCATCTGTCTGGAAGAACCTCTCAGGGAACAGCCATACCAGACTCCTATCAGCAAGCTCTTCTTGGCATCATGAATAGTGTTGGTGTTTAGTGTCTACAGATAGGATTTCTATCACTGTGATGAAACATCATGACCCTAATGCAAGTTGGTAGAGGAAAGGTTTTATTTGGCTTGCAAATCTACATTGTACTTTCTCATTGAAGGAAGTCAGGACAAGAACTCAATCAGACCAGGAATCTGGAGGCACAAGCTTAGATAGAGACCACGGAGGGGTGGCACTTACTGCCTTTATCCCCATGGCTTGCTCAGCCTGCCTTCTTATAGAACTTAGGACCACCAACCCACTGAAAAAACTATCCACAATGGCATGGGCTTTTCCCCATCAATAATTAAGAAAATGTCCACCAAACATGTCTATAACATGATAGTATAGAGGTATTTTATCACTTGAGGTTTGTTATGCAGATGACTATATGACTATATGACTATAACAATATCCAGTTGACATTAAATTGATTACATCAATTAATGACAAACCATTTCAGAATCTTCTTTATGGTTAGTTCATGGTATTTTATTAATATCTCTAAGAGAAGCATATCCTTACCAAGGATATCCATATATTTAAAATAAAACTGGAGTTGGATGCAAATATTGGGCTTACTATGGAAAAATAATCTGTTAGAGTTATGCATAAGATGGCATCAGCCACTGATTTTGTTTGATCATCATTTTGGAAGTTAAGTGTCTCATCATTGATTCATCAAAAGTCTCTACACTCAGACTGATCCCACAAATGTATTTGACTACCTACTTTGTCTGCTCTGAGTGAATGGAATGAGCCTCCTATTTTCCTGATGTATGACTCTAAATTACAGGAAGATGAAATTCATGGCAACCCTTACTAGCTTTTGAACACAGCAGGATATAGTGCAATCATTTATTTTACACTAGAGCACAGAAGCCATGAAGACAGAAATCATCAGTCCCAGGCCACATACCTGGTTGTCTTGTATTATTCCTGATAGTTTTCACCAAATAGTGGAATGGAAATAACTTGCTTCACTGGTAATTCTCCAAATTTCATTGATTATACTGAAGGCACAGAAGTGTTATCTTCGTACAATATCTAGCCCTCAGCTGCAATTCCAGAACAGAAACTTTAGCCTTGAGATTTTATTTAATTGTTTATTTTATTTAATCTATTCTTACATCCAGATTTTATCCTCCTACCAGTCAATCCTCTAACTGTTCCACATCCCATACCTCCCCCTCCCATCTCCAGGAGGATGTCTCCACCCCTCCCATTTCCCTGTCACCCCACCAGGCCTCCCCATTCCCTAGGGCCTTGTTTTAATTTAATGTGGTCAAAATGTTTTTTGCTAGTTTTCTAAGTATCCCTAGTTTATATATATTTAAATAAAAATATTTTGAATAGTGTAGGTGTCATCCACAGTGTAGGTGGGTCTCATACAGTAAACTGAAGTGATTAATGAAAGATACAACTAATTGATCTGTTCCTTTCTTATTTCTGTTCCTACTTACAGCAAGAAAAATGCCAGGCAAACTTCACTCAGCTTTCCCTGTTTTTTTGTTTTGTTTTGTGTTTTGTTTATTTGGGTTTTCTTTTTTCATACTATACTTGTACTTGAATATTTGTTTCTTGAGTACCTTGACCCTCTCTCAAGTTTTATATTAATAATATTTCTATAACATCATGATAAAATTATTTTAAATATGTACATGGACACTTATATACATCATGCACATTTTACTTTTCTGAATAACAGATTTCTAATGAAATCTTTCCCTTTATTCTTTTATATGTATATTTGTTTTTATATAATTTCTAATGACCTATTAAATCTTTGAAACATAGCATTTCACTAAAATACTATGAAAATTTTAGCTTTTATAAAAATGTACTGTAAGCAAACCCAATGGCTGTTCAAAAAAGGAAAGGCACTTAAACTGAAAAGCCACAAAGTTTAAAAATAACAGGAGGACATCAGAAGAATCAATAATAGACACATATGTGAGGATAATTTTCAGAGGAGTAAAGCATATTTAGAAATTTTCATTGTCCTCACAGGTTCTTACATGTTTTTAAAATTTCTAATTTAATCATACTATGACAACAACACACAGTGTTATCCATGCTACAACCCAAATCATAATAATACTTAATTACTGTGTTAAACTTTCTGGTGTATGAACAGAATATAATTTCCTTAAGCTTCTCATGCTATTTTTCATCCTTCACCTCACTTGTTTACTTCTTTCCCCTCCATAGACACTTTAGGTCTGAGATTAGTATGGGAAGTTAAAAGTCAATATTTCTGAACAACTAATTTTCATCTATTAAAAAAGAGAAATGGATAAACTACAAAATGTTTATTTTGTACCTTTGCTCTTTTCTCTCTAATTATCAGTGATAACTATGTGCCCTAAGCATAATAATGAACTTAAGAAGGCATAAAGGACACTCTATACCTATAAATCCTCTGATTAAACATTCATGAGGAATGTATTGCTTCCATCTAAATGCATTCCTAAAATTGTTTCCTTTCCTTCTCATATGAAAGAGACATAAACAATAATAAAATTCAGTAATATATCTTTTTGTGGTCAGCTAATTATTTACTTATAAGTGGTTTTGCTAACACTAAAATGTCTCTATTCAAAGTTATCCAGGTAATATCTACACATTTCTGTATTTATATCTGATATAAAAGGTATTGTCTGTTAATGTTTTCAAGGAGTTGTCAGTGTTACATAGGAGTAGAAATGTGTTTTATTAACATTATAATAAAATCAGTTATTTAAATGGTAATTTATTGAATTCTAATATGAAATCCTCTGAATGAGAATGTTTTGTGAACTATAAAATAGAACTTTATCTTAAAATTAATTTAAAGTACTCGAGTCTATGTGAACAAAGATGTATGACAGAATACATGTATGATATCCTCCAAAACCATTGAAATCCATATTTAAATGATTTTTGATATTTAAAATAATCCAAAACTGGTCACAGTTTTGAATGCAATCTATTTTACATACACAAATGTGTATTTGATGTATCTGTCTGTGTGCCTTTTTATTCATACATACAGGAGTGCTACACTAAGATATGAATACACATGAATCAATCCACCTCAGGAGGTATGGAGCTGATATAAAGTGTCTTCTTCAACCAGTCTCCACCATATTTATTGATATCTCTTCCTAGAAGCATTGCTCACAGACTGCTGGTAGTTCATTTAACAGATAATTTTCCAAATCTGTTTAGCCCAAGCACTTGAGTTTACATGCTTGCTCACTTTTTCGGTATTTAGGGCTATAATATATCTAGTCCCTATGCTGAGAGACAAGCACTTTATAATGATCCATGTTGCTAGGTCTAATTCTGTTCTTTTAAGTTAATATTTGTAAGTACTAGAACATGCTGAGGAAACCACAAAGTTTGACTATTGCCAGCTAATTTTGATAATTCTTTACCAGTTGTACAAAATACAAGTAACTTTCTTGTTTTTGTTGTTGTTGTTGTTGTTGTTCTTCTTCTTCCTCTTCTTCTTCTTCCTCTTCCTCTTCCTCCTCCTCCTCCTCCTCCTCCTCCTCCTCCTCCTCCTCCTCCTCCTCCTCCTCCTCCTCCTCCTCTTCTTCTTCTTCTTCTTCTTCTTCTTCTTCTTCTTCCTCTTCATTTCTTCTTCCTCTTCTTCTTTCTCTTCTTCTTTGGACAGAAAAAAGGCTCTCTGGGAACCATTAAAACCATATTATAATCAGTAATGGTAGGTTTAATTAATATTAATACTTTATATTTCAAAAATATAATTCTTTATTAACTGACCACCCTTTTTTTATTCTTCTCTCATGTATTACACAGTAATCACAGTTTCTTCTCCCTCCACTCCTCCCAGTCCTTCACCAGCATCTTCCCTCTCTGCCAGACTTACTTCATTTTCCATTTCTCATCAAAGAAAGCAGGACTACCAGTGATGTCATCGAAATATGACATAATAAATTACAATAAAACTAGGAACAAACTCCTCTTATCAAGTTTGGACACGTCAACCCAGTAGGAAGAAAAAGATCCCAAGTGTAGGCAAGAAAGACAGAGATATTTCCCACCCCCACTTTTAGGAGTGGGACAAGAATGAACAAGAACATCAAGCTACACCACCATAATGTATATGCAGAGGTTCTGGCTCTGACTCATACAGGATCTTTGAAGGTTGCTTCAGACTTTGTGAGCCCCTATAAGTCTTGTTTAAATGATTTTGTGGGTCATGTTCTTCTGGTGTTAGTGAAACCTCTGGCTACTATAGTCCTTCATCCCCCTCTTTTGTGGGGTTCCTCTGGATCCATCTAGTATTTGGCTGTGTATCTACCCCCACCCAATTCTGGATAACACACCTTTGATAACAACTGGGCCAAGCACTGATACACGACTATAGCAGAATATCGTTAAGAATCATTTTAGTGGATTTTGTTTTTTGTTTGTTTGTTTTTGTTTTGTTTGTTTGTTTGTTTGTTTGTTTACCAGTACTGTTCTGTTCTGTACTGAGTCCCTGGGCTGTCCAGTCTATGGTTCCTGGCTATTCAGGCAGTGTCTACCTCTCATAAAGTGAGCTGCCAATTGGGTCAATCATTGGTGACCACTTCCACAGGTTGTGTTCCACCATTACACTCACACATATTCAACAAAACAGATTGTTGGTTGATGGGTTTGTGGCTGGGCTTATGTCCCAGTCCCACTGCTGAGAGCATTCCCTGGTTATAGAAAATTGCCAGTTACTTAACTAAATTCCTTTTATTTACTTGGAAATATGGGGTGAATCATAGGGTAACTTTCTTCTGTGGCTTCTTTGAAAATAATATGTTCTGTAGAGGTCTGAAAAAAGAATCCTGGTTATTACTTGTATCTATAGGCAGACATATAAGTAGTAGTTATAGATAGAAGATACACATAGGTATCTTCTGGATAAATGCTACTATGACATTATTATTTGGTTCTTTCTTTCACCATACTCAAATTTCTATTCTAACTTGTTGTAATTGAACTTTGAAGACTTTCTGCCTCTTTTCTCACAAAGGAAGTGAAACATTCAGTCAGAAGAAGTGCTCCTCCAAATAAATCCAATTCATTTTCTTTGTGCTTTGGAAGTTCCTAATTCAAGTATTCATTACATTTTTTTTCCACAGTGAAGAAAGAGCAAAGTGTGATTCACAGAGTTCTGGATATCATTTACAGAGAGACTTCTGTAAATATTTTGTTAGATACAAAGTTCAGCACATAAACATTTTCAAAGACATAATTCCAAGACTTGTTGCAAAAAATAATAAAACAGCAAAAATTATAATTTTCAAAGATGTGACTTGAACAATAGATAATTTTTCATTTAAGTTATGCATAACTTTGCTTTGAATATATACATTTTCAAATATATTTAACCCACTATATTCCAATAAATACATAAAATTATAAATTTCTAAGATGTGACTTGATCACTAGATAATCCTATTGTTCCAAAATACACATAATTGTGCTTTATATATATACATTTCCAAATATGTTTAACCCATCAAACCATACTAAATGCATAGCAAATATGAAGTTTGAACTTTAGGGATGATATTTTCTTTGCATCTCATTTTGAGTCTACTTTCTAGAGATAATAATCATCATCTGTAATGGCATTACATCCCACTTATATCTCATTCAGTAAAATGTGTTTACATCAAAGAACATATTAAAATATCTCTCTGTAGATAATAGATAAATTATTGGGTAATAATCCACATTAAAGATTTTTCAGAAATTAAATAGACTTAAGAAAATCTTGTCTTCACTAAAAATATTTGTTGGCCTTAAAATTTTTCTCAAGTCAATCCAAATATCTCCTGTCATATTTGCTGAGTCTGATTAAACTGACTTTCCAGTCTTCATGCCTATTTAATAGAAATATCCAGACTCTATTCCTCACTCTACTAAAGCAATTCCTTTCTTTCCATTTCAATAGACTTCACCCTGGATTCATAACACTTTTTTAAATGAAAGGATTATAGACCTAGGATAGGCATTCTCTACTTTGATCATCTTTTCTGATTCTGAACTCCAATTTCTCCATCTTTATATCCTGGTCAGATTCTTGGGATGGATTTTAAACTATAGATAAGAACTGAAGAATTGCATAGGATTTTCCCTGAGTATCTCGGAAAGTTTGTGATGCCTCAGCCATTGCAACTAGGAGATTGGACACAGAATTAAAGACAAAGATAGGCTCCAATTGTTTTTTTAGAAGGTTCTATATTTATTTATTTTAGATAAGAATTTACATCTCCTACTACATTTATTGCAGCCTTTTTATTCCTTGAGTACTGCACACTGGCATACTGCAATAGATGTTGACTCCAGCTCTATTAGGTTATAAAGAACTTGATGGTAGTTGGCTTTTAACATGTAGAAAAATCTTGCTGAATTAACACCAACAGTATTAGAGTGAAGTGTGAATAAATCAGAAATAACTGCATATGTTTAATTCAAGTCCTAATTTCCTGTTGAAGACACAGATATAACATCAAATAAAGACAAGGAGCTGCCTGATTCATCTCCATGAATAGCATTATTATTGTTGTTAACATCAAGGAAATGCCAAGATTAAGATAAAAGTGACATGGATTACAACATTGGATATTCACATGATATGCTGTGCAAAGCTCTGCTTTTTACTCATAGAAATATTAAAATATGACAAAATTAAGAATTATATAATAATTTCATGCATACAATGAAACCTTCAACAACTTTAGTAAAGATCAAAAAAAGCTTTACTAGATCTATGTGTCTACCCAGTTTCTTTCTATTTATGTCCATATTTTGAAGGTCATCCTAAGTATTAATTATTTCATACCTAATAGCTTCTGTGGCATGACTTGCTTCACCTTTACAAAATACCACCAGGGTACTACTAAACCATTAAATAGAAATCAGGATGGATTTGAAGTTACATGTGTGAAATCTGTCCTTTAAGAAACTGAGACAGATTGATAGTTTAAGGCCAGTGTAGGCACCATAGTAATATACATATACATATACATATACATATACATATATATATACAAATAAACAAAGTATAAAGTAAGTTATGGTATATATACATTTAAAACAAAAACTGTCGGTTTTCTCAAATAATCTCTTACCAGAGTTATTTTTTTCAACATAAAATTTTTTATTGATTCTCTGAAAATTTCACATCATTCACCTGTTGTGCAAAATGTGCCAGGAGGCTTCATGAACCTCAAAAGACATCCAAGGATAGCCAATCAAATAGCATTAGGGTTTCGTTATTACAAGATCAGGCTTGGATTCTCCTCCAACCCAAACTTGACATAGTAGAAAAGGAAGGGAAGGTGGAACCACTTTGAACCCTTAGTAAGAAAAAATTTAAAAGGAAAATTAGGAGCAAGTGAGGGGTAAGGCAGGAGGTGTCCAAACTGGCAAGCCTCTAATAGAATGAGTATAAGCCACCGGGTAGGGACTATGACACAAGACTGTATACAATCACAAATGATACATTTGAAACCATCAGACTAATCTTTAGTTAACTGTTGCTAGGATATAGCTACAGAGTAACTCTGGCCAAGGACAAGCAATGGGATCCTTCCTGGTATGTGGGTGCAGCTTGGATTCTGCTGAAGGTCAAGTTCTCCAGCTTTTTATCTTTTCTTTAAGATGAATATGATCACAAGATCACACCCACTTCTGATTCCTACCATGTCTACTCCCTAATTTGTGACATCCTACCCCCCAATAACAACAAAAATAAGAATAAATAAGTAAGTAAACATACTTATGTCCAATTTGTGTTCTTTATGTACTCACTGGAACATGGTTAAACTCTCAGTGGCTTGCATCTTAAGTAGTACTGAGTGTCTTTACCCTCTTGCATCCCTCCAGAAGCCATCCATGGTGAAGTGCTAACATCAGCATCTCCATCCCACATTTTAAGTATTCTCTTGATGGCTGGCTACTTGTTTAGTTTGTTACTCTTATTATTTTTTGATGAAGGAGGAGGTTGGTTTAGACTATTCTTATTTTTCTGTAATGTCTAATATACAGGTTGTGATTGTAATATTTGAAACTTTTTCTTTTCTCATATTCAAAGCAACTTCTTTGAGATATGATAAAACTCAAAAAAAAGAACATGGCTACTTTTAAAGACATTTGGGTTTGATCCTAGGAAAACATGAATTTAACATTTCAAAGTTGTTAAAATGTAATGTGAGAAGCACTTTGCAGAGCCAGGAAGTTTTGCTGTTAACTAGAGCCATAAACAACCTGGAGATGCTTACTAGAAACCAGCTAAGATTTCTTAAGTTTAATTATTTTATCTGCCTAAGTTGTATTTCTCTTTTGTGAAAATACAAACAGATATCCAATCATCCTACATGAAAAAAAAAGAAAAGAAAGAAAGAAAAACAAAACAAAACAAAAAACCGCACATTCTTCTCCATTTTGATAAACCAAAAAATTATTGGAGTTATTTACAGGAAGAATCAGAAACACCTTCCATTTCACCCAGCAAGTATCTTAGTCTCATGAAAGTTACACCAATAGGGTATGAGGTTTGGATAAGCTTTCACTTCCTATAGACATTACCAGTTCCAAAAACATGTCCATTTGCCTTTGAGGAACTGATTGGATCTCAGATTAGAATCAATTGATAGCCACCCACTTCCCAACCCTGGGTCCTTGCCAGCATCTACATGGAATCATTATCAGAACAATTGCCATTGTCAGAGACTTAATTTTCACTTTTATTTCACTTATTTTCTTGGCCTGACTCCAGAAGTAAGTATTCTGTACTTCCCCAAAGCCTGTTCTAGTCTCTCATAATATCACAAAGATGATGTTATACATAGAGGAAATTCGTTCATTCTACAGATTGCCTTTGCTTGTTTTTAAAAATTGGTTAATTACTATCACTGTTGCTCAGTTTCAGGGTAAGGTATTTTATGTTCTCTAAGAATTTGGTGACTTTGTATATGTATGCTTGACACTAAGAGCAAGGAAGAAAATGTTATGCAGAATCAATAAAAACTCACACTGCATATGAAACTAAAATATTAAGTAACTACTTAGCTATTGGTAGGCCTAATGTATCTAGTTAGGGCTGGATAACTCTTCCATAATCAATAATATGCAAAGCCAAGGCTGTGCTGTAGGATTCTAAATACTTGTCAAAGCAGTGGGACCTAAGTCACATCTCTGATTCTGGGAGAAGTCTGAACATCATGAATTATCCAGAGGATTTTTAATTGATAACTTTTAAAACATAGTTACACTGTCCAGTTCTATAAAAGATGTTCCAAGTGGGTCTGCCAATTGCCTAGAAAACAGAACATTCCTTTAAAATAATTATCTGTTCCAGAAACTTTACAGACAATAAAAACCTGATTCAATTTAAATTGGCACAAGCGACTTTCTAGGTATTGTCTGCTCTTACCTTCTAAGAATGTTCTTTTTTGCAGTATTTTAGTTTTTGTCTTTTTTAAAACTTATTTTTACTTATACACTTTACATCCTGCTAATGACCCCTCCAAGGAACTACCTCCCAAAATCCTTTTCCAAACCTCCTGCTCTTCTTCTCTATCAGATGTGGTCTCCCTGGGTGTCCCTCAACACTGGGACATCAAATATCTGAGAGGCTAGGTGCTTTCTCAACCACTGAGGACAGACAAAGCAGCCCGGCATGAAAAATATATCCCATGTACAGGCAACAGTTTTGGCATAACCCCTGCTCCAGTTGTTTGGGACCCACATGAGAATGAGCAGCACATCTTTTATATATGTGCATAGAGGCCTAGGTTTAGCTCACATATGTTCTTTGGTTAATGGTTCAGACTCCAAGAACCCCAAGAGTCCAGGATAGTTGACTCTGTTCATCTTCCTGTGGAGTTCCTAGCCCCCTAAGGGCTGAAATCCTTCTTCCCATTCTTCCATAAGAGTCCATAAGCTCATATCCACTGTGGGTGCCTGCATCTAAGTCAGTTTGTGGGCTGGGCTTCTCAGAGGACAGTCATGATAGATTCCTGTCTGCAAGCATAACAGACTTTCATTAATAGCGTCAGGGATTGCTACTTGCCCAGAGGATGGGTCTCAAGTTGGCTGGTTATTGTTTGGCAGTTGCCATAGTCTCTGCTCCATCCTCAATCTCGACATTTCTTATTGACAGGATAAGTTTGGATCAAAAGATTTTTGAGTGGTGTCCCAATTTCTCCACCAGGATTCCTTCCTGGCCACAGAAAGAAGCCTCCCACCATTCCAAATTCTCAATGCTGTGAGCTAGATCTAAGGACACCCCCATTGATTGGATGCCTGCTCTATCCAAAGTTTCTCTCATTTCTTCAAATAACCTGTACCTCCTCCTCCTGCCCATGTAGGTTGCAAATTTCCTTTCATTCTCATGGCCATTTGTCCATTCCCCTGATCCTCCCACACCCAACCCCCAACCCACCTCCCACTCCCCTCACCATCCCCCTATCACCCAGTTCCTTCTTTGTATCTACCTTCTGCTACCATTCCATTTTCCGTTCAAAGAGAGGCTCAAGCACCTTTACATGTTCCCTTCTTCTTGTCCAGCTTCCTTGTATTTACTGAGTTTAGCATGGACATCTTGTATTTTATGCTAATATCCACTTATAAGTGGATATTTCTTATTATATACTGTGTATGTCCTTTGAGACTAGGTTACCTCATGCAGGATGATATTCTCAAGATCCATACATTTGCCTGCAAATTTCGTGGTGTCTTTGATTTTTATAAGTAAATTGTGTAAATGTAACACATTTTCTTTATCCATTCTTCATTTGAGGAATATCTAGGTTGTTTCCAGTTTCTGGCTATTATGAATAAAGCTGTTATGACCATAACTGAGCAAGTGTCTTTGTGGGATGTTAGAGCATTTTTTGGGCATATGCCCATGAGTGGTATAGCTGGGTTTTGAGACATAACTATTCCCAGTTTTCTAAGAAACCAAAAATTTGATTTCCAAAGTGGTTATACTGGATTGTACTCTGATTAGCAATGAAGGAATGTTCCACTTGTTCCCCATCCTTTCTAGCATGTGCTATCACTTGAGTTTTCTTTAATTTTATTTTTATTGGATATTTTATTTATATTTCAGATGTTACCCCTTACCTCATTTTCCCCCCACGCAGAAACCCCTTATACTATCACCCCTCCTCCTGCTTCTATGAGGGTGTGTATCCACCCACCCACCCACCCACTCCCATCTCCTTGCCCCCAAATTCCCCCACACTGGGGCATCCAGCCTTCATGGGACCAAGGACCTCCTCTCCCACCAATGCCTGACAAGGCCATCCTCCCTTACATACACAGCTGGAGCCAGAAGTCCCTTTCTATGTGCTCCCAGGGTGGTGGTTTTGACCCTGGAAGCTCTGGTTGGTTGGTATTGTTGCACTCCCCATGGGGCCATAAACACCTTCACCTACCTTCTCCATTGGGAACCCCATGATCATTCAATGGTTAGCTGTGAGCATCTGCCTGTGTATATGTCAGGCTCTGGCAGACCTCTAAGGAGACAGCTATGTCGGGCTCCTGTCAGCATGCACTTCTTGGCATCCACATCAACCATCATCTGCCTTTGGTGAATGTACTTGGGATGAATCCTCAGGTGGAATAGACTCCAGATGGCCCCTCCATCAGTTGGTGTTTAAATTCTTGAGTTCCTTTTAAATTTAGGGTATTACCCCTCTGTAATATGTAGGGTTTATGAAGGTATTATCCCAATCTATAAGCTCTGTATTTGTCTTATTGACAGTTTTCTTTGACTTTTAGGAACTTTGCAGTTTCATGAGGTTTCATTTCTCAACTGTTGATCTTAGAGCTTTAGCCATTGGTGTTCTGTTCAGTAAATTTTCTCCTCTACCAAAATGTTAAAGGTTATTCTACTATCAGTTATGTGAGATTTAGTTAACAGGTTTTATATTGAGGTCCTTGATCCACTTGAACTTGAATTTTGTGCAGGGTGATAAATAATGGATCTATTTTCATTCTTGTACATGTAGGCATACAGTTAGACCAGCACCATATTTTGAAGATTCTTTATTTTTCATTGTATAGCTTTGGCTTCTTTGTCAAAATTCAAGTTTCCATAGGTATATGGCTTTATTTCTGTGTCTTCTATTGATTCCATTGACCAATGTGTCTTATTCTGTACCAATACTATTTGTTTTTATCACTATTGCTATGTTGCACAATTGCTTGAGGTCAGGAATGATGATTCCTTTTGAAGTTTATTGTTCAGGATTATTTTTCCTATCCTAGGTTTATTATTTTTTCATATGAAGTTGAGACTACTCTTTCAACATCTATAAATATTGTGTAAGACTTTGATGGAAATTTTTCTGTAGTGTTTTATTTTGCTAATGTCCACCTGCCACATGCCTTGGGAGGGCTTCACTTAATTCTGAAGTAAACACTGCCTGTCTTCAACAGTATATTTGTAAATTGTGTCTTAATTCTTTTTCAAAGATCATGAGAGCCAAACTAAGTTTAGATTCTAGTAACAAAAAGAAAACCACTTTAAACCACGGATTTGAAATGATGATTAATTAAATTCTAATGTTTCACACACCAGTAATATTCAAACACTACTGTTTTTTTGATCAGTGTTGCAAAATAATGTAAATGTGTTTCTTCAGTAAATTAGGTAGGAAGCTGAATATAATATCTCAGACACTGGAGAAATAAATCAAGTGGAACCTGTGAAGATAATCTACAAATAAAAGAAAACGCTACAATCTAGAATTCTTTAGTCAGATAGGCATTTCTATTTCTCTTGCTAAAACACAGATTATTTTAATAATAATAATCTACTACCTTTCCTAAATTACAAATGAAATCAATAAAGTGTGATTATTTTATTTTATTTTAAGAATAAACATTAAAATGGAGATTTTACTTTGTCATCACATTCTTTGAATATGGTATTCTACAAAATAATATTCTCTAGGGCAGAGCATATGAATACCATAAAGGAGGTCAAAAACATTCTCTTTCTGTATATTCAAAAGCTGTCAATCATGTGTGATAGCACATATATTTAAACCCAGCACTTTTGCAGGCAGAGGCAGATTTTCAGGCAAGCTAGCCTAACATAATGAGACCATGTCTTAAGAATAAATTAACAAAAGCTCTTTTGTTAAAAATTTTGAGTCTTAGGTATTGGTACAAATAGTTCAAACCTTTGTTTTCAGGAATTACCTAAATAATCAACATACAAAGGTCTACTTATAAAAGTCTACAAAATCGTAACTGTCTTGGATACTCTGAAAATGCCACAAAGACTCTCATAGAACTAAGAGTTTCTAAAGTCATATATACATACAGAATCTCTGCTTTGAATTCTCCTGTGCTTCTTTAAACCTGGATGAATTTGTTTTCATTGAAGTTAATTCTAGGAAACAACTGTTATAAAGAGCATTTTGGAAGATACAATTAGAAACTAAGGAAATAAGCTGGTTTTGGTAGTGTATGCTTATACTCTCCATACCTGGGAAACAGAGGGAGAATTGCTGTGCTATAATGCCATCAAGATTTATATAAGAGTGAGTTCCAGATCAATCAAGATTACATTGCACAATTTTATCTAAACAAGTGATGAATGTTGAGACAAAACATAAGTGATACACTTACTGAAATACATTTGTACATATTTTAATGAAATCTTACTGGTTACAAATGAATACTAAAAAGTTATTCTCTATGCAAGTAATTTTATTAATTGTTTCCAAGTCCTGTCTACCACTGTCACCTGTTTGTTTTCTAATACACTCTGTTTCCTGTTATTGGACAACATTTTTAAAAATACCATGATAAACATTTTGTATAGGCATATAATAACCCCTTGCTTGAAATGTTCTGTATTCTGGTCTTTGTAACTTGAGTTCAAGATTCATTCCAAAATTTCCTACAGAGTTGTTATTCTAGTCTTCTATTATATCACAATAACAACAGCAAAATGAAAGAAAAAAAAGTTCCTCACATGCATAAAATAATATTTTTATGATTTTATTTCATTTTCAGTAGGCACTCTTTAATCTGCAAACAAAAATATTTGTTTCCTAAAGATGAATATTACTAAGTATTTTAATTAGCTGAATAAATTGATCATTGAGTAGAGTAAAATAATAAAATTTTTGGTCATGCAAATGCTTACAAAATGCTTACAGAGGCTAGATAATGGTTTCCAACAATTGTTTTTCCCCTCTCTGAATCATAATTGTAGACTATTGTGATAGCTAGGTTTAGAACTACTTGATAAGAACCAAAATATGAGAAGAGAAAGCATTCACCAAGAAAATGCCTTTGCCATATTTGCCTGGTAACAAACTCTAGGGACATTTTCTTGATTGATGTTTGATGTCGGAGTCCCCAGCTCACTGTGTAATGGTACCACACTGGCTGGGGATCCTGGGTACCACAGAAAAGCAGGCTGAACATGCTATGATGAGCAAGATGTTATACAGAACTCATCCAAATTTCTGCTCTACTCTGTCTCATGCCCTGTACTATATCAGTGATGAACTCTTATCAGAAAGCTTAGGATGACATAAATGTTCTCCTTCCCAAATATCTTTGGTCATTATGTTTTGCTTATAACAATAGAAACCTTAATTAATACAACTAAATTTCTTAACCATGCTAATTATTTTAATCATATTTCTATTAGACAAGTCCCAAGCATTAACTCTTCAGTGTACTCTTGACTGAACAATTTCCATGTGATTAAGTTCTTTCTTCCATAATTATATTCCTGGATCTCTAACTTAAAATCAGAGATATATCTGCAACTTGAAAATAATTGACAGTTTTCCCTATAAGACTGAAACAGGTCTGTTGAATTATACCTACAGATGTAATAAACTTTTCTTTCATGCAAATAGTATTGGCTTAATAAATATGAATTATTAGAAGTATGATATTGAATAAACAAGTCTTGAATTGTCTCTGTGTTCAGTCAATGAGTTATAAGAATATTAATGAAAGAGAGATTGGGAAAATGAAGATATCTATTATGCATCAGGGAAACAAATGTTCACAATGTCATCTGCAATAACTCACAACACACACCAAATGCCCACGCAGCCTCTAGCTTTTGTGAAAGAGATTAGAAAACAGAAGCTAGTATAAGATGTTGGTGGCTTTGGGCTGGATGTTTCAAATTTTTACATAAATGAAAAAAAATCTCAAAACTATGTTTTTAGGATGAAAAAAATGGCTTAGAGAAAATACAGAAAGTTTATGCCACTATAGGTTAATTCTAAAATCCAAGATAGATAAGTACAATTCTCAAGTGTTTTGAACATAAAATAAAAACTTTTAACTGGATTTTGCAATTAACATAAGAATATGTCTAACACTTTGTAGGTCATTTGTGTAAAGAAATGAAAGAAAACAATGGGAAGGCACAAAAATAAGTAAGAATGATTGAAAGCTAAGGTCGATAGCTGGAAATATCTATAAACCAATACATTTCAACATTCCATTTTTAGTGGGAATTTTGTTTTGAAAGGAACTGAAACATCAAACTAGATGAAAAAGTCTATGACCTCTGAATAGTCCACCCTAACTTTGAACAGATAGTGTCTGCCAACACTACATCAAACCTGGCCAAAGATCTCTCACAGACACCAGAATCTCACCTGGAGAAATAAAAGAAGCAGATGAGGAAGAGGAGAAGGAGGAGGAGGAGAAGGAAAAGAAAAATGAAAAGAAGGAGGAAGAGGAGGAGGAGGAGGAGGAATGGGAGGATAAGCATTTCCCATAGGTAAAAGTCATAGCAACTGTGGTTACACATGCCCTCACATGTGCTGAGTACATAGAATACACCTTAACCTTCAGATACATGTAGCTTCTAGTATAGAAATTTGGTGCACAGGTCACTAGGGACAGGATACCTGAGAAATCAGTGAGTATAATAAATCATGGGAATGGGCAGGATAGACACCAGTGTACCCTGAAGCAGATTTTTAAAAGCAGTTATCTATTCTCCAGAAATATTTCCAATAGGAAGTGAGATTACAGAAAAATCTTCAATAATATCATCCTCATAAATACCTTCTTCCATATTGGCAAGAAGACACTGAAGCTCTGTGGATAAGGAGATCAATGTACAAAGATATTTGTCATAAACTATATAGTCCTTTAATACAATGTGGATAATTTCACTACTCATTGACTAGAGCTGAAAGCATCTACTGTCCTGTCAGTAAGGAGTCCTGTGTACCCTTGACACATGGGTAACTCTTCTTTGAAATTCAGTGAACAGACTAGACTTTTTCTTCTCCTTCTCCTCTTCTTCCTCTTCTTTCTCCTCCTGCTCCTCTTCTTCTTCTTCTCTTCCTTCATCTCTTTCTCCTCATCCTCCTCCTTCTTCTTCATAGACATCATGAGTTGAAAGAATCTTATGTAAGATAAGAGCCACTTGTGACCTGTTGGGATTTGGTGTTACCTTCCCTGAGAGTGACCTGTACTCTGAGGGAAATCACAGTGAATGGATATGCAGAATGTTGTAGAGACTGCTACCATAGTTTCTATCTTTTCAATATGTCTGTGTAACTAAATTCTGATCAATACACAGAATAAGCTTTAACATGTGATACTTTCACAAATAGTTTTCAAAAAGGTGCCCAATGGTGATAGGTAGAGATGTAAAAAGGGCCACAAGGTGAAAAGGATATCACATCATTATTATACACACATGAAATTTCAAGATATTAAAAAACCAAAGACTAAATTCAAATTGATTCCTAAAGTTTCAATTAGATTATATTAGATTTATAGATTAATTACAATAAATTATCTATATTTATCTATTCATTTTGGCCTGCTTCAGGTGATTTTTATTGATACCCATAATAAACTTGAAAACCCAGGAAATTTCCTCTCACATCAGGTTTTTGAAAAACAACAAAACTTCATCCAAACATTTCACTTATGTGTATGTATCTTTAGCACTCTCTTAGTCAGACTATTTCAGAGCTGTAAAGGATTTTTTTTTCCTTATTCTACTTCACGAAGTTGTAGCTAATTATCTATAACAGCTAGTAGTGTCGTTTTAAACAGACAATTCAAGTAAATCCAAAATTGGATAGTGTTCTTTTGAACCTCTTAATAATAATGTACCCCTCAAATGCTTTAGAGTATCCTTCCAGAAATTATTTTATTTCAATGTATGTAAGTCTTCACTATACTTAAAACACATGTCACACACACACATGTCTCAAACTACAAAATGCCTGTCTTCCTGGTGATTTGCCCTGGGATCAGACTTCTACTGGCCTGTCCTCACAGCTACCTACATCAATGCTTTTACCCGAGGGCAATGCATCTAGAATTTTTTTTTTTTTTTTTTTTTTTTTTTTTTTTTTTTTTTTAGATCCTTAGAATTGCTTTTTTGGGTCCTAAAGAATTGTTTTATTTATTCACTGCTTTGAAAACCATGTTCCTTATTAAGTCAATTCCACAAATATTCTGTGAATCACCAAGGCGACACCCAAAACACAAGCAGCATACCTAACTGAACGCCACTAAAATTTCCAAGTTTCTGATTTAGAATACTATATTTGACATTCACATGAAAACAGGAATTAGAGACAAGACAGTTGTCCTTAACAATTTAATAGTAAGTGAAACACTGTTTCGGGAAACATTTAAAACGGTAGCATTCAATCTGGCTTTTCTTAATCAGCCGTCATGTTCCAGACTGGCCTAGGCCTGAAGTCAGGAGGCAGCATATCGCTGCTGCTCAGCTCAGGCCATCCGCTAAGGCGGCCAGAGACACTGGCCCTGTCACCCACGAGACATCAGCATGGGAGAAGGCTCTGCCAATCTTCCAGAGGGTCTCCACAAGGCTGGGCTGAGCCAAGACCATCCCGCCATCCACATGACACCCATATAAAATTAAACTCTAAGGCTTAGATTATCCAAAGGCTTTATAAGTTTGGTAATGCTCACATTAACAAGATGCCCATACAATTGGAGGTGTTTCCCAATTAACCTCAATATAAATTGTTACCCAGGACTGCTCTCGGTCTAAGCCTGGTTCTCCATCTTCCTCCACCTCTTCCTCTCTTTCCTCTTCCTCTTCTTACTCCTCCCACCTTAGCTTCTCCATACTTGCAGGAATTTCCCGCTACAAAACACAGAAGTGGTTGATTCAGAAATCATCCAGTGAGAATTGAGGCAAAATGGAAAAATGGGAAACTTGAGGGAACATGAAAAAGATCTATGACTGAAATAACACTTAGCAAAGAATGCTCACATAGAGAAAAGGTTACATTACCTAAGATATTTCAAACAACAGCATGGAAAGCAGTCAGTGGACTCAATGACCTCAAACTGAGCAACATGCTTCATGGGATATTTCATAAATCTCTCTTCCATATAAAAAATTAAATAAATAAATGAGAAATAAGTAAGTCTACACACTTCCTTTTAAACTTAATTGTACAACTTTACTAATTTTAAAATTTTGCTAAATTTTGAACCTGTGTTAACTGTGTTTAACAATATAACAATAAACACCACAAAATCATACTTTATATCTTTAATGTATAGTTAAGATACATAGCTCACTCTTGTAGTGCTTCGGTATCCCTGTATCTCTGTCTCAAGCTCTGTCTGTCTGTCTGTCTCTGTCTCTCTGTGACTCTGTCTCTACCTAGATCTATCTCTATCTGTCTCTCTGTCTCTGTCTGCCTGCTTGTTTCTCTGTGTGTGAGAGACAGAGAGACAGGGAGAAAGGAATAGAGAGAAAGAGAAACAGAAGGAGAAGGAAGAAGAGAAGGAGGAGGTGGAGGAGGAGGAGGAGGAGGAGAAGAAGGAGAAAGAGAAGGATAGAAAAGACAGACAGAGAGAGAGAGAGAGAGAGAGAGAGAGAGAGAGAGAGAGATCCTCTAACACATCTTGCCTGTGTAAAGCCACCCTCTTTATAATGGATTTCCTTTCTGCTCTTGCAAATGCCATCACTTAAATCTAAAGAACGGGCTATCTTTATCTCTATTTAATAAAACGGCCAACTTTACTCCACAAGCCTTATACTGGACCTTAAAGACATAGCTTTAATCTAAGATGTATTCACCAAGAAGGATGTTTCAGACTATAACCAGCATTGTTTTAGTGCATGTATAGATGACCTTTGTTTCAAATGTATGCATGGATCTTCAGATTTTTATTCTAGGCAGTTTTAAGTTTATCAATATACTACAAAAAAAAAACACTGATGTTATTCATTTTTTATATTTGAAATATATTATATATTTCTATATAATTATATATTATCTATATCATCAATTACATGGGAAAATAAAAGGGCGACTAAAGTACAATAGGGCTTATTATCATTTATCTGTATTGAAGAGAATCTGAGAAAGCACTGAAACCATAGTTGTATAATACCTATTTAATGTAAATACCAAAACAAGATGCTAATACTTTCCCTTTAGTATTATGAAAAACCATACATACATTCATTAGCTGCCTTATTTTTCTCTCCTGGATACATCTCTTAGTGATTATTTTATTGATTATATCTTACAAATAGTGAAAACACATTTTGTGTATCCACATGTATACTAGTTGATATGTTTAGTGAGACATAGTACATGGTCAGCCTTACTAGACCTATAGACAAATTAAATTTGAATTATGAGATGATGATTTGATTAAACCCATGTACAGTAATCACATAAGTATTGCTATTAAATACTTGAGTGCATTTATACATTTCTGAACAATTTTCAAGTTCACTTAAATTTTCAGAAATTTTAAAAGTGCATAAAAAAGGAGCAGAAGTGCATAAATATTATCAGTTTTCAATGAGCTTGATAGAGCTAACAGTGGATGAATAAACTTGGACAGTATTTTGCGTCACAGATGTATGGCTTTTCCTTTATAGCACAATTTCCTGAAGGCTATGCTCTATACACATTTAACTGCACCTTAGAAGTGTTAGGTAATTATTTACATTGTACAGGTTTTTCTCTGGCTCAACATGACATTTTTCTTAATTACTGAAAGAGACATTTTGGGACTGCCATCTTTTTTGTTTTGTTTCATTTGTGTGCTGAGAATAGAACTCAGGGTCGTGTGGACATGAGACAATTATGCTTCCACTGAATTGGATCTTCAGTCTCTGAACTATACCACCCTTTCCTTGTTTAAAAATGTAATTTTTTATCAGCCACACAAAAATTACAAAAAAAAAAATGACAGTGATGTATATTGGTTGATATATATATATATATGAATGAGAAATACTATAATACTAATTCATACACGCACACACATATATTATATATATATATATATATATATATATAGAGAGAGAGAGAGAGAGAGAGAGAGAGAGAGAGAGAGAGAGATCTGTGTCTATGTCTATAACTATATCTATATCTCTCTATACAAAAATATCACAATCTCACTAGATAGTGGATTCAGTTTGACTTAAAGTAAAATCAGTTTTATTAGCTCTGTAATTCTGTATTAAAATAATACAGAAATGTTTATTGATTTTGGTTTCTTTTCAATTGTTTTAACAAAGTTCCTGTTTGCAGAACAGCATATAACAAAATACCCTATCATTATTTCTTAATGCCTTTTTATGTCAACAAACCATGTATTCACTCTTTGTTGATTCTGTTTAAAATAATAGCACAAGAGTGTTTCTAGCTTTATCCCCTGGCCCAGGGCCATAACATGAGTCCATTCCTGAGTAGCCATATGGTAATGGCGCTGCCATCTGCTTAGCCTGATTTTCTTTCCTGGCAAACCTTGGATCCATATGGGTTCTTTTTGTATCATCTGTGTACATCATGAGAAGAGGCAAAATCGATAGCTGCACTTTTCCTGTGAAATAACATTTTTATAATTGCTCTGAACATGAGGATCATTTTCTTTTCATCTTCTCCTTCTAGTTTGCACACCGCTGCCTTCTTCTGCTGCAAGCAGAGACAATTTGATTTCAAGCAAACACAAAAGCTGTCAGGGCAGGCCTTCAGGTGTGAGGCTTCATAATCAACTCAAAGGACTGACAGCCTAAGCTTTGTGGATGTAAAACTTTGTCACTCAGGAGATAAAATAAGCCATCCTTTTACATTTTGACAGGATAGCAATTTGATGTCAATGTGAAGAGTAGCATATTCAGACAATGAGGCAACAGAAAATCTATGAACAAGCATCATATATTTCTATTGACAGTCATTTTATGGAGTACCTAAACAATTTGGTATGTGGTCTTTAAAATAACTTGAAGATATAAAGTCATTTTTACAAGACATACTTTCATTCTTTAGTGAACACATTTGTTAGTCCTTAACAATGTGTTCTTTAATAATTTCATCAGCCTTAATAATTACATTTATATTATTGAATTTTTCAACACATATTTTCACACAAATCCATGTTTACTTTTTTTGTTGCATGTATTAATTCATTTAAAATTCTCATTTAAGATGAGTTTTTAATCTTTAAAATGCATTTGCATTAAAAAGTACATATGAAAATATAGCTTCTGTTTTTGAAAGTGAATGAGTTAGGCAACTGTTTATATAAAAGAGCAAAGATCCATGGCTTTGTTTTGAGCAGACCTATGTTAGAATAAGCATGCAAGCAGGATGATTTTTATTGATGGCATATACATAAAAGAAAATTTCAGACTAAGTCAATCTATGTCATTTAGAAATATCCCCAGTCCTTTGTAAGAATGATTGTAATTGAAAAATTATCAAAGCCTCCTTGGCAAATCATTGTATGTTTATACATATTTCCTAGCTATGAAGAAAAAAATGTAAAAAATAGACAACTTCAGAATGGTAAATATCTGAAGAGGACAACTTCAATGCTCAGGAACACAATTATTTCCAATTTTTGTAAGAAGATGGAACCACTGTAAATAGTTAACCTTCAAATATTGTTAGTATAACCAATGGCTATTAAGAAGAAACTAGACACATGACAATACAAGTAGAAAACTAAAATACAATGAATTATGTTCCCAAATTTTTAAGAAAGTCAAATATCTGTAGACCATGTAAAAATATCATTTAGCTTAAATTTCTTTGGTTGTTTTCTACCTTTTAATCCTCCTCTTCCCACTTCAAATAGCTAAGGTCCCTCTGGCCATTTCCATACAGTTTAAATTTGTCAAATCTATCAATATTCTGATAGTATCAATCATACTGAAATTTTGTATATTTAACTTGGAGCATGAGCAAAAGCCAGAAAAGTAGAGGCAAGCTGTTAGGCTGAGATGTCATTGATGGGAGGGATGGAGAAAATACTGGCTTTGGAAAAAATATAAGTAGGGATGGACTATAAATGTATGGAGAAGGGGAAAATCAATGAATTAGGGGAGGAATATTTCAAAGGAAAAATATATAAAATACCATATAAAAATCAGCTAGCCACAATCCTTTGTATATAATACATTAATGCCTTGACCTTGTGCTAAATGCTGCATACTAAAATACTGTACCGTCAGACAAGATGTGCCCGCTGTTGCAATAGTGGCACAAATGTTATTGAATCACAAACCTTATTATGTTGTGTTTTGATGTATTATTCACAGGAGATAAATTCATGTCTGCTACTATGATCTGGTCAATGGTACATGACTGAAGACATTCTAGGCCCTAGGACAGAACCTATTATTATTTGCTATATTCTTATGCTATGTATATTTATATTATATATGTATGCTTATACTCATAGATCTGCACTTTTCTCTACTTTGGACAAAAAAAACTTATTTTGCAGTGTAGTATTGTCATTGGAGAAATGCATAATTGGCTAAAGTGCTTAGAATATGAAATTGAGAATTCAGCAGTAAATGGTACATCTACATTAACAGTAGCACTGATAAGACTCTGAGAATATCTTGGAAGTAGAGCCAGAAACAAATCTGAGAGTCATAAGATCGGGAAAAACACCATGGAATACTGTTTTATTGATGCTATATGGCTATTGCAATCAGGAACTCATTGCACATTTGATTACCTTCACAAAACTATAGAAGACAGAGACAGCCAAATCCCAACACATTTGATAGACGATCTCCATGTCCCTCTCTTAACAACCCTTTGACAGTGGATAGTTGCTGGTAGAGGGAGAATGATTCTTTAATCAGTGTGGCGACTGGTTTCCTCATGCTCTGATAGGTGGTCTAGCACAAATGCCCCTTTGGGAATTACTAGCTTGTCAATAAAATGCTTGGTGTGAGGAGTGGTCATGATATATATGTTTGGAAGTTTCAGTAATGCGGTACACAGTTCATAAGGTGTTTCAAACCCTCAGTGCTGGTTAAAAATGATAAAATCTGAAGTTATAAGAGGCCACATGTCACAGGTAAGCCTTTCCTTACCTCACAATGATCTCATACTTCTCCTCTCAGAGCTTCATGTTTTCTGAGAAACTGTGCACTGTAGGCACTGCTACCATTTCTTAGAACTCCCTTATTTATTAGGTTTTCTTTTTTTTCAGTTGTTTATTTTTTTTCTCCTGGTGAAATTCAAGGAGATTCAAAGAAAAATCTAACCTCATGATGCAGTGAAATTCCTGCTAATTTGGGCTTTATGATTATTCCTTTGCTTAGCTCAAAAAGGGAGAAAGTGCCTGTACCTAAGGGCTTCTAAAATCGTTGCCTGCTTTTCTCCCCATGATCAAAATGACCCTACCTTTACAGATTACAGTGAAAATGACCTATTGGTTTGAAGAGTGAATTCCTATTCAAAGAAGCAATGCAACCAGTTTTGTTAGAAGAAAACTGTCACCCAATGAATGTTAGAACATTTGTAGCTGCCTGGTTAATTTAGGATGCTAGGGGAAAAATGGTCTTCATGTTTCAAATTAGAATTACAATCAATGTCCTTCAACCAAAGGTTACTCTTCATTTTATAGATTAATCATTGAAGAGTAATTCTTTAAAAGCTGCAGAAGCAGCAGACATAGTAGGAATTGTCCACAAAATAAAAATTGATTTATTTTCTGTAATTATACCATTTTTATACCCATCCTAGGCAAACCTTATTTCAACTTCTTCTTTCTAGTCAATGTTATCGCAAATGAGGATTTGGATCTTCATTTATTTCTCTTTAAATTCTTAGTAGAGTGGAAAACTAATTATGGTATGCATGTTCTGGATAATAATTTAAGTGAATAAAAATGGGTTCCTGCAGGATTCAATAACCAATGCAATTTATTTGACATTTTAAATAAATTTACTTATGGTTTAGATTAATATCCACATGTAGGAAGTAGACAAAAAAATGTAACTAACTCATGTAAAATTAGTAAAAGCAAAAAGCAGTATTAACTGGAAAAATATTTTTAAAGATGGACAACAACTATAGACAAGCCAAAATGGATTGGGGAAAGATCTGGAAGTCTCAATACTTCACAAGTAAATTACAAGCAAGAAGGAATGGTAGGCACAAGAAAATACCAACTGATTATCCAGCACTAAAAGTCTGAAAACAAACATGTATGTAACATTCAGACTGAATAGGTTGTCTATATTTAAAAACATATATGTATGTTTGTGTTCATATATGCATGTGACAATAATCATGTAAAAAGATGTTATAAATTCAAATGAGATCAAGGCAGGGTATCTGCGAGATTTTGAAGGTAAGAAGAAAAAGGGAAATAATATAAATATAATCTCAAAAACTTCACATGTACATTATTTCCTTTTTTAACATCTATCTGAACATTCAGTGTTTCTAAGTCCACATAATGTTTGATGAGATGAAAAGAAACTGTATTTTCAGAATTTGACAATAAAATTTGAATGTTGACTGATTCATAGTAAAACTGATATTATAGATTAGTCATGCATTGTCTTTCATGGGTTCATATGTTTGAGCCTTGGTCTCCAACTGATGCTAGTATTCTGGGAAGAGTTGAGAACTTCAAGAGGTAGTAAATATATGAAGGAATTGAGTTAAGAGTAGTATAGTCTTGAGTGCTTGTTTCTCTCTGCTCTTATATTCTTTCTTCTTACTATTATGAGGTTATCAGCTTCTTATTCTGCATGCTTATACTTCTGTAATGCACAGTTCTCCCTAATGCCCAAAGTTAAGAGGCAGAAAACCACTCACTAAATACACTGAGCCCAAAGATAATTTTTCTCCTGTTTGGTTTGTCAGGTATTTGGTCCTAGGACATTAAGCTTACATAATTGTTATTCCAATTAAAGCTGTGAAATATTTATTACTTGCTAATTATGAGTTGCCATTTTCCCACAGTATGTTATAATTTGCAAATGAATTACAAGAAAGAGAATAAAGCTTTTCCATATAAAAAATATAATCTTTTTGTTAGAGGAAACTGTTTCCATAAACTGTCAGCTACTTCTTTTGGGTTTTCCTTTGAAACTGCATCTAGATTTCTTTTACTTCAGTAGTAGCTCAAGTACTACACTTCAAGGCTCCAGGTAAATAAAGTTAACTGTACCTACTCATTGAAGTCCTTACTGTATGACTGACCAGAAATTGGCCCTAGAAGTTATCACATCAGGCCAATTAGAGCCACTGGGTATATCCTGGCTTTATCAGCCAGGATACTATTACTTTCGTTTAAAGTTATGAGGCTGATAGAATATGATGTATAATTGTTGGAAGCCCTCTATAATATATAAGAGAATGTAGAGATACCATAAAAGACATGTTTCTATTTTATTTTTTTACTCCAGTAATCTTTCCTTTTAATTTTATATATTGGGTTTTCAAGTATGTATGATTTTTTTCTTTCTTTGCTTTCTTCATTTATTTTTCTCCCCTTCCTTTTTTCTCTTTTTCCTCTCTTTCTTTCTTCCATTCTTTCTTCTTTTCTTGTAATCATTCTTTCTTTCTTTTCTTCTTTCTACAAACGTATTCTCTTCTATTTTTTCTGGGATCAAATTCATTGTATAACAGAGGATGATCATGAACTGTTGAGCTTCCTCCTTTCACTTACTTACTTAGTGCTGGGATTATAGGTGTGTGCAGCCACAGTGATGTGGAGAGCTCTTGGTGCTGCTTCAGAATATTTGCAAGAATTTGTCATTGGTCTTGGACAAGAACTAGTTCAAGATCTTGATCACCTTGCTGTGTCTCTGAATACCATGAGACCTTTGTTTATGCCTTACTTGTTCCTTGACTTCTGTGTTTATGCTTTAGAACTGGTCATATTCTTTGCATGTACCTAGATCGATATAAAAGCAGACTAAAAAATATTAGATTTGCCTCAATACTTACTGGGGTCATATTATAGTATTGTCTAATTGTCTTTTCTTTCTTTAATCCTTACTCCTTCCCTCAAGACCCCATTGAGTAACTGAGCTGGGTTAGTCAAATTTGATTGATGCAGTCTTGAGAATCCAACTTAGGTTCTTGTGCACGTTAGATGTGACTACACCCACAGACTCAGCAATATATTCTATTTATAATTATTTCAGTTGAATTTTGAGTGCATGTATAATGGTATTGCTATTAATTCATTCATGATTCATTTTTTATTGCTGTGTTAAAGCCTCATGACTAAGGTGATGTACAGAATAAAGAGTTTATTTATTTATACATTTATTTTTTCTCTTCTAAACAGATAAGAGTCCATCATGACGGAGGATCAGAGCAAGAAGTCGCAGGCATGATGGCAGGAAAAGCAAACTGACAGTTTACATCTTTAACAGAAAAATAAACAAAAAATCAAACATACAAAAAACATAGAGAACAAGCTAAAAGCAGTTAATCTCAAATCCTGCTTCATGTACAAAACCTACTTCCTCAACTAAAACTTCACCACTTGAAACTCCCTAAATAGTACCACCAATTGGCTAATCAAGTGCTCAAAGGCCTAAGAATAGGGGTGTCATTTCTTATTCAAAACAAAATATTTGCCCCCCCCCACCAATAGTCATGTGGTCGTATAATGATGCATAAAGGACTTATACAAACTTCAAAATTCCCTATGGTATTTCCATAATCACAACACAGTAAACTGCTAAAGTCCAAAGTCTTTTTTGAGACTCAAGACAATCTTGTAATTGTAAAGCCAAAGTGAAATTCCATTCTTGTAGCATGTAATTACTAGAACACATGTTACTATTCCAAAAGCAAGGAATGGGGCATAAGTAAAAATCACATGATAAAAACAATACTATTATGTCCAATTATGGCAAACAGCAAATCCTATAACTCCATGAACAGTATCTGAAGCCCTAATTCTATAAGGTAGGTATGACTATGTTCTTTTAGCTACAACATATATCTCTCTCCTGGGCTGGCTCTACTCCATATAGAAGATTCTCCTTGGCAGATTTTTCTTGGCTCTGACTTCTCCAGGAACTTGTTTCCATGTGACTCAGGTTTCCTTTTCATTGCTTTAAGCAATGACTTTGTTTTAAATTTTTTATTGGATATCTTATTTACATTTCAGATGTAATCCCCTTTCCCCATTTCCTCTCCCACCCAGGAACCCCCCTCCTTCTGCTTCTATGAGAATATGCCCCACCAACCCTCCCACTTTCACTTCCCCACCCACAATATTTTTAATATTTCCTTCTTCTTTCATGGCATTAACCTAGGGACCTCCCTGACACTGCCTGCCATAAGGGCTCACTGAAAACCACAGAGTAAGACTATTTGACCACTTTCAGTCTTGTGTCATATTTCTGTAAAGCTGGTATGTACCACATGGACTAATCTGCCAAATTCAGATACCAGTTTGGGATACTCCACACCCCCCTGGGCCACATTAGCAAGATTATTTGTTTAGAGTTGTTTCCTGGGATAAAAAATTCTCTCATGCTTTTCCTTAATTTGTAAGCATAGTTTATGGTGTCTTCCCTAAAAGTCACCATTCCTTTTATTTAGTTTAGAGAAGGAGGCTTCTCCATGATATCACTTATCTCCTTTTTAAATTTCTGAAGTAATCAATTTTTAAGAATAAATAACATATTTTATGAATTTACATATAATTTTAAATTAAAACTGAGACTTGGTTTCCTAATACATCTTTCTTGTTTATTTATTTATTTATTTATTTATTTATTTTTATTCTTTTTATCTTT
The DNA here is from genome assembly GCF_011762505.2 of Arvicanthis niloticus. NCBI lineage: Eukaryota > Metazoa > Chordata > Mammalia > Rodentia > Muridae > Arvicanthis > Arvicanthis niloticus. The sequence continues at coordinate 42,317,068 of NC_047673.1, forward strand.
TAGTACTCATTTTCTTTATGATATACATTTTTAAACTTCAATATTTTGTACATTTAAAAAATAATTTTAAAAGGGACTATAAATTGAAAGATAGTAAGGAAGGATATATAGGATGGTTTTTAGGGACGAAGGAGTAGAAAAATATGTAATTACATTATAATAAAAAGTTGAACAAATGTTTTTAAATGCATTGTTATTATTATAGAAAGTTGACGGATATATGTCTATATTATATATTCAATAAATTGCCATCTTTATATGTATGATTTTATAAATGATTAAGTCATTTATAAATATTGGCATCTTATTTTGTATCTATTGGAATAGAAGTTTTAATGGTGATACACTCAATATATCAATTCATACTTTTGTAAATTGTGCATTAGTTTCATACATCAATACTTTTGATTGAAGACAGTCAAGGGAAGAGTATGTGCTGTCTTATATCATGTGTCCAACAATGGACCTTTATAGCTGTGAATTTAACTATAGCAAAAGACACTGGATCAATGATCACATAAAAGGAGAATTTAATAAAAACATCTAGGTACTTCTGGAAATAGGAACTATGAAGAATATCTGATTGTAGGATTTTTTTTTATTAGCACACTTGTAGAAAAACTTACAAATTTATAGGTTTAATTATTACACAAGTAAATTGTGTGTTAATCAAAAATCAATAAATCTGATTGTTTTTATCAAGAATTCAAGCAGAGTAAAACAACATATGTGAATGGTTGTCTGCTGAGAACAGATATAAACTGAATAGAGCAATACAGCATGATTTATGTTATTGTTTTCACTGTGGCTTAAAGAGCTGGTGAATTGTTTTATGAACATTGGATTCTCAAATTTGCATCAAAAACTGCCACTCAGTGATTATCATAAAAGAAATGAAGACTAATGAGACACATAGACATGGTAGTTTCTAGTCTCTAGTTACATGGTGAAGCCTAGATTATTTTTTGTTTTAACTACAGGGATTGAGCTAACAATGTATGCTGAAGATAATAATCATAACAATACTCTATTATGAGATCCTCTAACTTTCCCCTAGGTGACTTATTATCTCACTGAACTACTGCTAACTGTATCTGCCTCTTCCAGGCTAGCTAGAATATAGATTGTTTATTTTCCAAAAGACTAACTGTGGAATAACTTGTGGCCATAGCAGTCTGACAGTCTATTTAGGAGAATGGAGAGGGGAAAGAAAATCTGTGAGCACATGAAAGTCAAAAATTAGAGTGCTGAAAAATTACAATTAAATCTCTTTTACTTAGTAAAGGAAGAGTTAAATAAATATGCCTAGTTGCAAGGAAATGTAGCTTAACAGAGATTATCTCTTGCTTAGCAACTGATGCTACTGATTTGGCCAAATTAAAAAGGAAAAACCTCATGGACAGCAACGTAAACAGATTTGATCCCCTCATTTTACCATTGAGAGGTTCACGCAAAGTAGAATAATTAAAAAAAAAACATGAAGAGGTTTTTTTCTTTTTATATTAATATTAGGTCTGTGAGTATTTACTTATTATCAAATAATCATTGAAACTTTACAAACCACCTAAAATCAATACCCAAATGTAAGACCATATTATTGCTGTTGGCTAAGATTTGTCATGTAATGTAGACATTTATATTAATAGGATTCATAAAAATTATTAGCTATGAAAATAAACTTCATTGTCTAAACAGTAGTCCTACCATTCACAATTACAAAAGTATTGCAAAAGGTTTTTTTTTTTTTTTTTTTTTTTTTTTTTTTTTTTTGCAAATTCTTGTAGCAGGTAAGTGCTGTTTAAATCACTCAGACTTATATACTGTTCAACTCTTTCCTCTAAAACACAACTCATTTTTACTCTGAAGACACAAATGTGTAGTTTTCTTTTCATACTAGATTATTATGAAACACAGATAACATTCAATGAATTCAAATAAAAAGTCAGTCATTCACTATGGGAAACTTCAGTGATTATAATTATTGGTGTTCTTACCCACATGTCTGAATGACTCCAGTGAAGTGGTTATAGCTAAATCAGAAGATTCTAAAAGAAAAGAGAGGGACTTCCGGTCTGGGCCCGAGCACTGAGCAGACCACCAGCAGCAGCTCTTCACCCAGCCTCACCAAACCCAGGTGAAGCGGGGCTACCAGGAGCTCTAACCAGGGCGGTATCTCAGATAAAAAATTAATCACTGGTGATGTCTGCTGTTAGGAGTTCTAATCCTGATGCTGGCTTCTGGACTTATATTACTCAGACCTTCAATGGACCTTTGACAAGGACATCAAACAGCTATAGACTGACATCACTAATCTGAAGAAATCCCTTGTTTCGCTGTCTGATGCAATCCCCCCAAATTGCAAAGGACTTTATTGGACTTGATTTTTCTCTTTTATGATAGAAAAGATTGTGTACAGCTCTAGACTGTGTACAGCCCTTAAAGAAGAATGTTGCTTTTACATAGACAAAACAGGGATGATTAAAGAGAGCATGAAAAAGGGCAGAGAAGGTCTTGAGAAAAGACAGAGAAAGAAAAATGAGAGCTTGTAGAATTGGTCTTCAACCTCTCCATGATTGTTAACCCTACTTCCTTCCATCTTGGGACCATTAATTAGGTTATTTTTGCTTATTTCCTTTGGTCCCTGGGCCTTAAATAGGCTGACTAACTTTGTGAAACAACAGATAGATAATCTGATAGCAAAATCCATTCAGATACATTATCATAAGTTAGCTATGGAGGACCACAAGACTCTAGATGAGGATGTTACTCTATCCAAGGTGCTCCCAAGTCCCATCTCCACCCAACCTAAAAGAGGGGACTTCTGCACCTAGACAAAGCAGTGAGGGGCCACACAGAACCCCCTGTGTCTGGTGATCTGAATTCTTGCTTAGGCTTTGAGGCTAAGCACTGCAAGGGAATATAAATAAAAGTTAAAAATATGTTTCTGGGTTCCCTAAGGGACAAGCCTGACTGCATAGGGGTTGATGTCAAAAGTATCCCCTCTCCAGGAAAAAGACATCGGGATGGGTATGGCCCTCATGCCTCACTGGACAATGACAGGAGGACTGGAGCCATTACAAGGTCCCCTTTAATTACTGGAGGTCAGGCCTCTATCCCTGCCTTGGCAAGATTCGAATTGCCACAACCCTTCTATATTTGGAGAAGGGAGGAGATGTCAGGGGCAGCCCTGCTTATATACTGAAGGCCTAAAATCAGCCATAAGCCTAAAATCAGCAATAGGCCTGACATACATGCCTGCTAACACAAAGTCTTGGGTCTCTATGGAAAAACACTGAAACAGATGTATATAAACTATTGTAAACAGGCAGCTTTTGTGGAAATCTACCAGCTTGAGTAGTTATAGACCTTGTAAATAGGCAGCCTTGGTGGATAGTACCAACTTAGATAAGGACAAGTGAAGCATAGGCAGAGTCATAGTGACCTGATCCCTGAACCTTCACTCAGCTGATACCCTGTTCTGAAAGATATCTGTACTCCCCGTGACCATCTATGCTCCTGTGTCATCCCCTTCCCCACATCCTGTATTTTTGTGTTTATAACCACTGTGTTAAAAAGTAAAAATTATGATTTGATAATAAGAAAAAAAAGACAAAAAAAGAAATGAAAAGAAAAGAAATAACACACAGTGTCCCCCTGGCTCTGCTGATTTAGCTTCTGACAATCCATTTTCTTGTTCTCGGAAATACTTTGAATTATAAAATGTTATTATGGTTTTTGTTAGTATGCTGGGTAAAATAATTTTTATTTATTTCATTTTAAATTTTAAAGTTTGTAGTGAGTTAAAATGTCCTTCAACATAATTATAGGTCATATTTATTTTCATATTGTAAAATGCAAGTTAATCTGTTGAACATTTTTTAAAAAATGGATTCCTTTTTGAGAATTTCATATATGAGCATTGTATTTACATATTTTTTTTCTTTCTCTCCTTCCTCCCACTCTTCCCAACCCCCAATACTTTTCAAATATATCTTATTTAATTATTGTTCATATATGTATGTATATATGTATACATATATAAGTATGTATGTATATACAAATACTGATAAATAAAGTGTTTGGGGAAAAAATTCTAAAAGAAACCTTCACCCCTGAAATAGAGTGACTTCCAATCTCTATTGACACTACTGCTTTCTGTAACACAGGGATGATGATGTCACCCATACCAGTCCATTTCTAGACTCCTGTATCTCCACACATCCTAACAACACGTCCACAGTCTTATATTCTAAGTCTTATCATTGCCAATAAAATTAATCTATATGCAGTCTCACATTAAAAAAAAACTTTAGGTTTATTTGTTCCTCTCCAGACTACATCATTCATACAACCATACTAATTGTGCCCCAAATAGAAATCCACAGTCCATATTAAGCAAGTCTATCCTTAGCAGCTTTAAGTATACAATCAATCTTCTTCCTTATAATGGAAAGAAGGTTATGAAATAATTTATGGCAATTTCTATAACTGTTAAAAAGAAATAGTTTATACCCAATATTTATTTTCCTATTATGCATGGAATATTTTCCCCTTATAATTAATCCTATAAAATATGACTAGAATATGAAGCTCTTTCATAGGAAGAGAATGTATTTCTTGTACATAAGACATAGACTATTGTATATATCTGACTAAAAGAAGGAATATCTGGATAAAAACCAGAATCCTCAAAAGTTTATTCAAGATCTGAAGAGAAGAACAGCTGTAGACAGTTGGTGCTACTGCTACAGAGAACATGAAATCATATCAAAAATTTCACAACCATCTTCAACTCCAACTACATGGAATCTAATGCCATATTCTGCCCTTCATGAGTACATCCACACATGGAACATGGAACAACACACACACACACACACACACACACAGAGAGAGAGAGAGAGAGAGAGAGAGAGAGAGAGAGAGAGAGAGAGAGAGAGAGAGAGAAATCTTTAACAGACATTAGAACTATCAGAATGATGAAATAACACAGCACAACTTTTCATAATGTAGCCAAACAGCTATATCATAATAATGGAAGGTCAACACGACAGTCTCTTTGCAAAGACCAAGAGGAAGTGATAAGAAGAGACATATCAATGCTCCAAAAGTTCCATGACTGCTGGTATAATTTCAAACACTGAGCGCTAGAACAATATTTTGGAATATGGGGTAACCATAGACAGATGTGAAGTCTGAAAACACCCACCTGTTATTCATAAACCATCATTGGAGTTAAGTTCAACAAAATACAAATGCCATTATTGAAATAATATATTGATTTCATTGTTGTTATCCAATAGCCTTCAGACTGATAACACTCACAGGATGGAGCAGCTGCCTGAGTCATAGGACTAACAAGCTATAATTAATTTAGCTTCAAAACCCAATTCATTTGCTTTTTCTGTGCCAAATCTATAATTAAGAAAGGCTACTAAAATCCAAGCACAATACTACAAGATCCATTGTTTGCTCACTGTTGGAGTATGACACTGTAAATCATTTTGTGTCACAGGCATTAAAAGCTGGAGGGCTTAACCATAACAATTCAACCTATATAAGTAAAGGCATAACAAATAGACCATATCAGATTTGGTAACACATCATCTTACCCTTAGAATAAATTACATAGGGACAAAAAGGCTGTTTTGCTTCAGTGTTTATATGAAGAAATTTAGCCAGCAGAATACTGAGAATCAAGTTTATCCCAGGTTTTATATGAAAATGAGAAATTAAGATAATTTACTGAGTTTAATATGCAATTAACCTCAGATGCATCACTAAGATTAGTATCTCTGCATAAGCATAATCAAACCCATTTTCAATCACTGCAGTTTAATATATCTTTCACCTAAACTGGAGATCAAATTTTTGCCTATCCTTCTAAAACAACTTCTGCATCTAATTTGATGCTGCTGACAAAAAAATAAGTGACATTAATTCAAAAATGCTTAAAGGAACAAACAGTATTAATCTTATCCAAGTTTAGTAGTATAATATAGAGCCTATTTGGGAATAGAAGCAGTGTAGTCAAAGACAAAAATGTTCAAATGTTACCAATTATGAAGATAAACGAGTAACAAAGTGTTTCCAGTGTGTTTCATATGCTATCTCCTTGATGACAGACCCTTGTAGGTTTCATTTACCACTGCATCCCCGACTGCTCATGTGGAAAATGCTCAATAACTATTTTCTAACAAAATGGTAATGAAAAAAAATATAAATATTCATATTCACATAAAAAATTATCTGCCTCATGAGATAAACTATTTTAGCTGAAAGGGGAAAAAAGGCTCTGGAAAATGCAGTCACATAACTGAGAGCTCAATGTGTCCTTTTGGAATTTCATCTCCCATAATTGGCTCAACACTATATGAAAGTTACGTTTGTTTTATGGGAAACTGAGGCAAAAATCTTAATTATGTCAAACAATTTAACTATAATCAGAAAGTTGGAAGGCCCCCTAGCATATTTACAAGTTTTCTATTTAACAACTTACATCGTATAGTTCTATAATTTTCCAGAAGACAAAAAATAAACAAAACCAACCAAACAAAAACAACTGTGCATAGATTTAATTATGTGCATTAAATTTTAGGTATAGCATAATAAAGAAGGGTAATTTAACGTGCAAGCTTTCTAGTCTAGATTTCTATCAGCAGAGGGTATTAAGGATCCTGTTATAATAGCCAAACACAGTTTCCTGGCATAAGGTCTTCTACCCAAACCCATTCACTCAGCTCACAATGAGGAGTCTAATAGAATTTCTTCCCATATTTACCTCTAAAGAATAGAACTAAAAATACAACTCATCATAAAATGGAAGGCTTTCTTATATTTCTTTCCCCCTCTTTTTTATCAGAGTCCTGAGGGATAGCTTGAGAACTAGGAACTAGAGTACTAGGAACCTCCTAGGAAAACTACTGTTGCACTACTCAATCTCCTTCCTTTATAGTGCCTTGAATACATTCTTGAAGAACACTGACAAGACTTATTACAGAAAGGACATTATTTTCATAATCATGAAGACAAATTCTTTCTTTGTCGGTGAATTATTCTGATGAATTGATGCTAATAAAACTGCTGCCAACTGAAAACCTGGCATATTTTTGTGATTTCATGAACACTGATTTACCAATATTCTGTCTTCACTCTTGAAAATAATATGCTATTATGTTATCTTATTATGCTTGAAACATCACATATCCATTTTCAGACATTAAATACTTTAACATTAGTAGTAATCATGCAGGCTAAATATGGTATGAGCAGATAATTTTATATTGCCACTGAAGATGAAAATTTGATATTTTTTTTATTTCAGTCATTATGTTAAAACATTTATTTTATCATGTAAGAAAGATAGCAATTCTAAAAACTCTGTGAGGGTTCTATTTTTTGTTTGTCATTGTGATGCAAGCTAGCATCATATAGAATAAAGGAACCACAACAGAAACAATTTCTCCATTAGACTGGCCCATATGCAACTCTGTGGGTATGCTTTCCTGGTAATGATTCATGTGGAAAGACCAGACAAGTATGGCAGTGCCTTTATAGGCAGTTGGTTCTAGGTAGTATAACAAAGTACAGTAAGCCACAGGGATCAGGCCAGTTGGTAGCATTCTCTATATCTTTGAATTAGTTCCAGCTCCAAGATTATTTTGTCCCATTTATTTATTTATTTATTTATTTATTTATTTATTTATTTTACATTCTGATCACGGCCTTCCTTTCTTCCAAGTTCTTCATCTCATGATCCCTCCCTTTATCTCTCCACTTCAACTCTGAGAAGGGAGAAGACTTTCCTGAATAACAACTTACACTAACACCTCAAATCATTGAAGGATTAGGTTTATTCTCTCCCACTGAGGCCAGACTATACAACCTGTTTATTCAAACAGGATTCACAGGCAGGCAACAGAGTCAGGGTAGCACCTATTGTTGGGAGACCCACATGAAGATCAAACTGCACATCTGCTACATATGTGCTGGGGCCTAGATAAAGCCTTTGTATGCTATTTGGTTGGAGGTTTAGTCTCTGGGAACTCCTAAGATTATAGGTTAGTTGACTCTGTTGCTCATCTTGTGGAGTCCCTATTGCCTCTGGGTTCCTTAATCTTTTTTTAAACTCTTCCACAAGACTTTCCAAGCTCCATTTAATGTTTCACTATGAATCTCAGCATATTTTTTGTCAGTTCCTAGGAGAAGCCTCTCTGAGTATAGTTATACTAGGTTTCTATCTTCAGGCATAACAGAACATCATTAATAGTGCCAGAAATTGTTGTTGCTCATAGTATGGATCTTAAAGATAGACCTGTTATTAAAGTTGGTTGCCCATTCTCTCAGTCTCTGTTACATCTTTGTCCCTGAACTACTAGTAGGCAAGATAAATTTTGAGTCCAATGTTCTTTGGTTAGGTTGGTGTACTTATCTCTCTATTGATGGTGATGCCTTGATACAGGAGGTGTCCACTTCAGGATTCATATCTTCCACTGCTGGGAATTTCAGATAAAGTCACCCTTATAGACAGCCTGGAGCCTCCTCTATCTTGTACATTCTAGAGATGGATTTAGTTCTTTCTCCTACTCCTCTCTCCTTGACTCTATCTACATCTTATCCCTCACCCACCTTTCTTCTCTCCATTCTTCTCCCCCATTAGGTACTCATTATTTAGCTTCTTTTGGTCTACTGATTACAGTATGGGTATTCTCTACTTTAGATATTCACTTATAAGTAAGCACAAACCATATTGAAGTATACTTCAATCAGGATATTTTCTAGTTCCATCCATTTGCCTGAAATTTTCATAATGTCATTTTTAATAGCTGAGTAGTATTCCATTATGTAAATGAACAATGTTTTCCTTATACATTTTTCATTTGACTTAGAAAACTTTAGATGGATTATTTGCATCTGGAGCCATTCAATTTTATCATATAGCTCATTTTTTTCCTTCATCAATCTGTCTAGAGATACTAAGAGCAACCAGCCAGCAAAATTATTGTCCTTTTTGCTCCCCAAATTGCAGAAATTTTTTTTACACTGGGTTGCCTAGTTTATTGCCAGCTACAATTGATGGATCAAGATCATCAAATTCATTTGCTTCATTAAGTTTGAAATATAGCTTCTCTCATGGGTCTTGAATATTCTTCAAGGTCCCAGGACAGAGAGAGTATTTGGAGAAGTACTGAAGATGCTTGTTAATTAGAAGGTGTTGGCAAATTATTAAGCCAATTCCTAAAATGATCCATCATAATTCTGCTTATTTAGAACCACTTCTGGTACCATCTTCTGTATTAGTCAGGGTTCTCTAGTGTCACAGAACTTATGGGATGTCTTTATATATTAAGAGAATTTATTGTTATGACTTACAGTCTGTAGCCCAACAATGGGCAGCCGTGAATGGGAAGTCTAAGAATCTAGTAATTGCTCAGTCCCAAGAGGCTAGTTGTTTGAGCTGGTCTTCTGTAGAAACAAGAGAGATGCTGGCAAATAAGTGTAAGCCGTCAAAGAAGAGGGGACCTTTATTCTTCCAATGTCCCTATATAGGCCTCTAGTAGAAGGTTTGACCCAGATTTAAGGTGTATACCACCACACCTGAATCTGGAACTTACTTTGTTCCAAGCTGAACTTGAACACAGAGGTCTCCTTGCCTCATTTTTCTGGTATCAGAGGTGTGTACTAAGCCTGATACCACTTGAGCCTAAGCTTTTGATGACCATTATGTATTAAGATTTCCATGCCAAGATCAAGATCAGAAACTTATGTCTTCCAGCCTCAAGATCTGGATCCCAAGTATGCCTTAAATTTCTGGGTTGTAGTTCATTCCAAATATACTCAATGTGACAACCAGGAGTAACAATTACACAAAGACATACAGTTTTTATAACTATTGCTCTGTAGCACAGCTTGAGATCAGGCATGATGATACTTCCAGAAATACTTTTATTATACAGGATTGTTTTACCTGTCCTGGCTTTTTTTCTTTTTCCATGTAAAGTTGGGAATTGTTCTCTCAAGTTCTGTAAAGACTCTTTTTGGAATAGTAACAAGAATTGAAATGAATTTGTAGATTGCTTTGATAAAATGACCAATTTTTTAGTAGGTTAATTTTAGTAATCCATGGGCATGGGAGGGTTTTATGTCTTCAGATATCTTTTTTAATTTTCTTCTTCAGAGACTTGCAGTTCTTATCCTACAGGACTTCCACTTGCTTTGTTAGAGTTATACCAAAATATTTTATACTATCTATGGATACTTTGAAGGGTCTTGTCTCCCTAACTTCTTTCTTAGCTTGTTTATCATTTGTGTAAAGAAAGGCTAATATTTTTTTTAGTTAATTTTGTGTACAGCCACATTGCTGAATGTGTCTATTAATGTAAGAGTTCTTTGGTAAAATTTGTGGAGTAACATATGTTTACTATCATATCATCTGTGAATAGAAAATTTTGACTTCTTTCTTTCCAAATAATATTCCCTTGATCTTCTTTAGTTGTCTTATTGATCTGGCTAAAAATTCAAGTATGTGAAAGTCTGAAAATGTTGAAATTGTGAAAGAAAACATAAAGAAAGTATGCTAAATGGTAGGATTTTTATACATTTTCTGAGAAAGAATGCTAATTATTTAGATATAAACTAAAACTAAGATCAGTAAACAACACTTACTTTTTCAGAAGGTTTTCTAAAGAGTTCTCTATGATCCTAAGGTATTACATGTAGACACTTATTAAAATCACATTAACCTAACAGACCCTGGTAGCATTATTCTTATTGAAAATTTAATTTCTGCTCAAATAAAATCAAGGTAGTGGCACCAAGCATTGGAAAAACAGTGTTGAATTGAATGGGTGTAACTTTCAACTTTTTCACAAGGTCCTATGAGAAAGGCAATTTTAAAATAAACCTGTTTCATATTTAAGAATGATATATAATCAGAGGTGATCATAGCTTCATAATGCAGTTTTCCCAATTCATGATGTTTCCTAATCTAAACATAAATTTTAGTGGACCATTGTGAATCAGTTTTGACATATTTCTAGTGTTAAATTAACTATATTTTATTAAACTACATTTTTAAATGTCTTTGTCAGTTGTATTTTTATGGTTGGATATTATTAATGGCCGCAGTGTATTGTAAACACATTGATTGGTATAGTTTTTTATGGCAGATCTGTTTATAGGTTTCTTGTTTGGTTGGTTGGTTTTTTGTTGTTGTTGGTTTTTGTTTTTGTTTTATGTTTTATGTTTTGTTTCTACACTGATATCCAAAGTAACTGCACTGGGTAATACTTTCATAAATAGTACTGAAGACATGACATGGCGTGGTTACAGGACATAGAGAAATCAACCTCAAATTAAGCAAGAGATATTTTTTTCACATCTACCTCTCATGGTACTAGACAGTATGCAGGGTGAAAAAGGAGAAAGGTATAGATGGTGTTGCTTTGCCTTGGGTGTTCTGTGTTAAAATACTTACCTGCCAGGTAAGATGTACTTACTGGTATAATTATGGCAAGACAGTAATTAGGTAATAAAAGTTTTTGATTGGATTTGAAGGCTGTTTCACTGGAAGGAATTTCATGCCTGGTAGCACAATTCTGCTCAGAGGCCCAAGGCATGGGAAATTCCATAGGCCCTAAGATGGAACATTACATCATTTTGTTGTCCTGCTACCAAAATGACTTCTAGATATTTCTGTTTATAGATATTGACGAAAAGTCACTTGCAACCTTGATTAGGAAAAGGTCTTTTTGCAGTAGATAACATTCAATTGAGAGAAGCATAAAATACATTTTTGCTGGGAATCTGAGAGTTAATACACAGCCCGAAAAATGGTATCTCCAGTCACCCCACCATCACTATGGTTCAAAAGAGATCATGAGAGAAAAGGCAGAAAAACCTAAGGACCCCAAGGTGGAAAAGGTATCATGAGATGTCTTCTGGACATGATATGCTATTACAACCATGAATAGAAGCTGTGGATACTTTAAGAAGACAGAATATATATATATATATATATATATATATATATATATATATATATATATATATATGTGTGTGTGTGTGTGTGTGTGTGTGTGTGTGTGTGTGTGTGTGTGTGTATGCATATGTATATATACGCACACACACACACACTACAAGATTATCAGCCACCACCCTATATCATGGAACTGTTGGCAGTTCATAGTTTCTATGGGCTTGAAAATAATTTTTAAGTATGTGGTCACTGTTAGGATTAACCTACTACAGTGAATAGCTTCACAACATACACATACGGGGAGCACTAAGTGGACTTAGTGGGTTATCAAAAAAATAGACATGAAATGAAGTGGGGATAGGCATATTAGGAGATAGCCAGAGTAAATGGAAAACAGGTGTGGCCATATTTCATTTTGTACACACACACACACACTCTGTAGGTTTTCAAATTGAAGAATATTCATTGTATATATTAACATACAAGTAAAATATTATAAACACCAGGTGGTGAGTTCAACCTTTTTTTTTTTCTGTTTAATCAGAATCACAACTCCAGATATACCAGTTTGATATATTGATACTTTGATACTTTGACCTGAAAAAAACAGAGAGGGCAGATACAGGAAATTTTCTCTGACCTTCCCCTTTCTGTCTAAAAGCAACATAAAACTTCCCATGAGAAAGACTTCTCTTTTTTAGTAAGTAGAAAATAAACATTCTTAATACTTGAGATCCAATGTTGATACCACTAAAACACTAAGAATATAAACACTCAGGCTATATTTTTGGATTATCGCAAGTATTTGGGTAATTATAATTCACGTTGCCTTACTTGTAAGACAAAAGATTTTGCTCCCCAAACCATCTCTTCAGGGCAAGAGCACATTTGTCTGCCTCTTTACAGATAAAGACAATTGGAATGGGACTGGGAAGGGCACAGAGAGGCATTGCACTCAATGACTGTCCATGATGTAGGCAGATCTTGCTCACCTGAAAATTACAAGCAACATGATCATCTTTAAAATCCCAACAGTTCCATTAACACAGTATATAGTTTTATAAAAATTGGTAGTTCATAGAAATGAGAGGAGGGAAATGTTAGAGCATTTCAGATATATAGTCTTCAATTACTAAAATATGAAAGCCATATAAAAATCATGAAACACTGAAATAAAATAAACACTGAGACAGGTCAAGATAATGTGGTTAGTTCTGAACAGATGTCATCCGAATCTCAGGTTCCATATGGAGACAAGACTTCACAGTTCTGTATCAAGACTTAGTCCTGATCCTGCAGATATACTACCATATCTTCCTCCATATTTTGTTATCCTCTGGATCTTCCAAACTAAATGAAAATTTTATAGTGAATTGACTTGTTTCAAAGAGTTTATAAAAAACTAAAATGAGGTATTTATGGAATCAACAAGGCAGAAGTATCAATATTTTATTATATCTGAGATTTGCTGTCACTGGCTGGCTTGCAAAAACCCTGTGGGATCTACATATTGCATTGACTTGCATGACTCAGACTGACAGAGGATTTGTGTTAAGAATATACTAAAAATATGAAGGACCTATGTTTAAAAACAATTTATAGGCAGCTGAGACTATATGGCTTTTGGAGTAGATTTCTCTTGCCCTTAAGACTTTTTCAAGGATGATTCCTTAAAATTTTAAACATCTACAGAAAAAATGATGAACTGAAGCTTTGTATCCTAATGAGATCAGTCTTGAAATACTACCTTTCCCACAATAGATCCCTTGGAGTTTTAATTTCTGTTTTATTTATCAGTCCAAAATTTATTTATGATTTCTTGTGTATAGTGTCTTCTTTCATTGTCCTTTTAAAATAACTAATATCATTTTAAAAAAAACATTAGGACTACAGTCACAAATAGTAGGGGTCATCAATCAATGTCAAATTTTATGATTTTAAATCTTATTCTGTACACACAAGTTCAGGTATCTCTGGTCACCAGAAGTCTGGATTGAGTACCCTGGATATAGAACATCAGGTGGCTGTGAGGTGCTTGATATGGGTACTTGGTCAGCTAAAATAGTAGTAAGCACTCTCAACTGTGGAGTCTTGTCTCAAGTTCCAACATCAGAGTACTTATAGATGTGATTAAAAAAAATGCACTTCTAGAGTTTGGGTCACTTTTTCTTAAAAAAAAAATGTATTGCTTGGTTTTGTAGGAAAGGACACACACAGATATTTTATTGTCATTGTGGTGCTTTGGCTCAGGGAATGCCAAACATCACATAAAATCCATTTTTTTCTTAGTCTCCTCCTGTTAGCAAAAGTTAGCAGGTAGTAATTATTGAATCGTGATGTAAAAGTACTAGGAGGTTCTCACAAAGGAGTCATTACTTCTCCTTCATTTGCTGGTTCATGTGGACTGCAGGTGGGGCTACTGAGTTTGAATTAAAGCAACCATATGACAGATTGAAGAGGACATTATAAATGGAGTTTCTACAGGGGAGCAAACAAAACAAATGATTCTACTTTTTGAGGTAATTTTTTACTAATGCAGGTGTGCAGAAATATGTATTTACCACATTTGGTGTTTTGATTATTTTGAACATTAATATGTAAAATAGTGGAGTAGACATTATGAGTCATACTCATTTCATAATACAATGTGTGCATTGTGATTACCACACTACATATGGCCTTTATTATATGCCATCTCTTCTAATACTTTAATTTGCAATAATATATTTAAATATTGTACTATGACACATTTGACTTGCTTACATGTTGGATGAAAATTGTTACGAAGATTTCAGCATTTCTCTGCATGTATGTCTTGGATATTTAGGGTGTATTCCTTACACTTAACTAATTCAGACATATTATAACACATTGCTTATATAAACACAATCATATTTTTTCTTAAATATCTACTAAAATCTTTACCCATTATTTGTATTATCTGTCTTCTTTTTTCTGATTTATAAACACTTGTAGTATTATTTTTAAATGTATATATGTTAACTGTACTGACATCATTTCATTTCTCCTCCACTTTTCTCCTTCCAAACTCTTCTGTGCCCTCAATATCTCTGTAATTCATGGCTATTTTCTCATTATTACTGTTACATGTATCTGTCTACATATTATATATGTATAATACATAGTTTAATGTATAAACAAAACATGTTTAATCCTTTTAATGTTGCTCTTATGTATTTGTAGGGATGATAATTTTGTATTGACAATCAATTAGGGGACCATCCCTAAAGATGATTTTCACTTTTTCAGGAGTCATTAATTACATGTAATTCTTCATCTAAAAGTGGGCCCAGTGAGAATTTCTTTTTCTATGTTGACATGTCAACTGGAGTCAGTTTTTTTGTGAATTCATATCTTTGTAGTGTATGAGTGCAGTTTGTGTGTGTGTACGTGTGCTTGTGTACACACTGCAACTAATACAGAAACATTGTAATAAAGACTCTTTACATAGACATTTTCTATTATTATCTTATCTCCATTTTTACACATTTTTATCATTTGTAATCCATATCATTGATTTATTAACATTTAATATATGGTAAATATGAACTGTTTGTTGATTATATCAATTTCAAATAATTTTATAGAGGTATTGTTTGATTTTTAGTTAATTAATGATAGCTCACTGAATTATTTTAACAAAATTCATATCAGCACCATTCCCCTTAATAAACAGTGTTTTGCAATGTGTATATATTATATACTGTGGGAAGTCATACAAATGTGTTTTCTTCCATATCTTTTTTTAACTTTCATAAAATTTAACATCATTTATTAAACTCAAATTCTCCCTATTTGAAAGGATTTTAATGACGCTGGAGAATTTGAAAAGAGATTTTGCAAGTATATATAAAGACATCTTCAAAAATATACTTAAAAATTCTAAATGCTTATATTCCAAATGAATTCTCACACAAATACTCCAATGCAGAGATGGCCCAACTACTCACACAAATAGTCTGTAGATAACACTTATCACAGTGCTTACTTACTGGTCCTTATAACTGGTGGTTATGAAGCTGGAAATAAAAATAATACCTAAGGTCAACTCTAAGTTTCCACTTCATGGAGTACTACATGTACTGTTTATCTAGATACTTTGCTTGTTTGATTTAAACCCAATGTGATGCCTATTTCTTAATGAATCATGGAAATTAAACACGTTTACCTGAGTTTTATTCTCTCATAGCACAGATCTTCTGAAACATCTCCCCTGTACTTAACACTTACTTACCAACATGCTATTATAAAATAGTAATCAGGTGGATATACACTCTCCAAGAAGATATAGTTTGTGTTTTGTAGTACATAAAAAAAAGTAATCCATGTTCTTATTCTTTCATCAATCAGACAAAATGTGAGTGAACACTAAGAGATAGATGTTGCACCCCACAATCATTTTTACACTATGATTTTGTGTATATGAGTGTATGGCTATATGAAAAAACAAACATGTACTTTTACAACCTACTCTACTGGCTTATGCCCTGCTTACTCCAGAGCCATGCTACTTCAGAAAGTAACTTTGTGCTGTTCTTGCTATTGGCCTGACTTTGTTTTTGTTTGTTTGTTTGTTCCATGCTACAACTGAATTGGGAACAAACAATATTTTAAATTCTTCATGCCATCTGATGAAGCAAAAGTATGCTTACATTTTTGTTTTACTCAGTGTTGGTAATAATCATGATTTAGAGACATTATTCCACAAGAAGATAGGAACGATATATTTTTATATTTTTTTGTGTTCATGTCCATTGTTGGAGAGAACAATAGAGGACTGAAGAGAAATCTATTAGAGATCCTGTACTTATAAATCGTTTAAGACTGAAGGTCTGCTCCTTTCTCAAAGCTCCCAAACAATAAGCACAGATAATCATCAAAGTTTCTCATGTTAGCGAAAAAAAAAAAAAAAAAAAGATAGTAAGTGTGATTTAGGTAGGAATTGATGTCAATAATGACTTATATTGTAGTTTTTCATTCTGTCCTGCTTCTCATTATTTGATTAGTTAACATGTATTATTTCATTGATATTTAATATAAACATTTGGCTTAAAAATGCACTTGCAGTATGTGGCAAAGATAAGGTGTGTCTCGGTTGTCCTGTTGATCACTGTTGTGTACTCACAGTTCTAACAAAATAATTCCTTATGGATTGTCCTTAATTCAGCTCGTTACTTCCATACTGCCTCAACTTTCCTTGTAGTAGAATAAGAATAAGAATAAGTTCTAGTTTTCAAGTTGTGAACATCATGAGGTAGAAAAGTTTAAACAAATGTCCTGATACACCTTTCACAACTGACATAATTGTTGGTGTTGCTTGTGCGTGTTATTTACACCCCTTTAATATGTTTTTATATAGGCAAATATGTTGAATTACTATTTGCAAGAATCATAAATCATATTTATTAATCTACTTTTTCTCTAAACTATCCACCTCTCATCTAAATTAAACATAGGTATGGTGATAATTGGAAACACTCTTCATATAAAAAAAAAGATTTGCAAATTGTCTTTTTCTTACTGTTAATGAAATCTACATAACATAAAATATATACAGATGCAAATATCAACTCCTGGACTTTATAATAATTTACTGTATTAAACATTATTATATTAAACATAATTGGGATCAATCTTACTTTAATGTATTTAAGTGTATACATTTGTATTTAAGAGGAAGAAATATGTAAGTTTCAAGATAATATCTCTGAGAATAAATTATGTGGTATAATATTCTTCAAAATTACATAATTTCAACATAATTTATATCTCATTCTTATAAGTACAAAGCTCAAGTCCAAGTGGATAAAGGACCTTCACATAAAACCAGATACACTGAAACTAATAAAAGAAAAGGGGGAAGACCCTCGAATACCTAGGCACAGGGGAAATGTTCCTCAACAGAACATCAATGACTTATGCTCTAAGATCAAGAATTGATAAATGGGACCTCATAAAATTGCAAAGCTTCTGTAAGGTAAAGGACACTGTCAATAAGACAAAACAGAAACCAACAGATTGGGAAAAGACCATTACCAATCCTACATCTGATAGAGGGCTAATATCCAATATATACAAAGAAATCAAGAAATTAGACTCCAGACAACCAAATACTCCTATTAAAAAATCGGGAACAGCACTAAACAAAGAATCCTCAACTGAGGAAACTCGAATGGCCAAGAAGCACCTTAAGAAATGCTCAACATCCTTAGTCATCAGGAAAATGCAGATCAAAACAACCCTGAGATACCACCTCACACCAGTCAGAATGGCTAAGATCAAAAACTCAGGTGATAGTAGATGCTGGTAAGGATGTGGAGAAAGAGGAACACTCTTCTACTGTTGGCGGGATTGCAAGCTGGTACAACCACTCTGGAAATCATTCTGGTGGTTCCTCAGAAAATTGGACATAGTATTACCTGAAGATCCAGCTATACCACTCCTGGGCATATACCCAGAAGTGTTATATATATCCAACATATAACAAGGACATATGCTCCACTATGTTCATATCAGCCTTATTTATAATAACCAGAAGCTGGAAAAAACCCAGATGCCCTTCAACAGAGGAATGGATACAAAAAAATGTGGTACATTTACACAATGGAGTATTACTCAGCTATTAAAAATAATTAATTCGAGAAATTCTTAGGTAAATGGATGGAACTAGAAATTATCATCCTGAGTGAGTTAACCCAATCACAAAAGAAGACACATGGTATTTACTCACTAATAAGTGGATGTTAGCCCAAAAGCTTGGAATAGCCAAGACTCAACTCACAGACCATATGAAGCCCATGGAGAAGAAAGACCAAGTGTGGATGCCTCAGTCCTACTTAGAAGGAGCAACAAATATACTCAAGGGAGCAAATAATGGAAACAAAGTGTGGGACAGAAACTGAAGGAGGTGCCATCTGGAGACCATTCAACCTTGTATCCATCCAATGTGTAGTCCCCAATGTAGACGCTGATGTGGATGTCCGGAAGTGCATGCTGACAAGAGCCTGATATAGCTGCTTCCTTAGAAGTCTGCCAGAGTCTGTCGAATTCAGAGGCAGATGCTCACAGCTAACCACAGATCTGATCAAGGGGTTCCCAATGCAGAAGTTAGAGAGAAGACTGAAGGAACTGAAAGAGTTTGTAGCCCCATGAGGAGAGCAATAATACTAACCAACCAGAGCTCCCCAGGGTCTAAACCACCAGCCTAGGAGCACCCATGACTCCAGCTGTATATGTAGGAAAGGGTGGACTTGTCGGGCATAGATGGAAGAGGAGATCCTTGGTCCCATGAAGGCTGAACACTGAGTGGGGGGGATTTTGAGAGTGAGGAGGTGGGAGTAGGTGGGGTAGGTGGGGTCACATCCTCATAGAAGCATGAGGAGGGGGGATAGGATAGAATCTTCCTGTGTGGTGGGGGGAATAAAATCTGAGATATAAATATAATATCCAATAAAAAATAAAAAATAAAAAAACCAAAATTACATAATTTCAACATAATTTATATCTCATTCTTATGTTTTTCTTTTTATATGTTTGTATTAGTTTTATATTAATAATTATTATTTATAAATCTATTAATTCCTAGTGGAATAAAATGAAAAAAGAAAATAATTTTAAAAGTTAATCTTCTTACAAAATATTGTAAAAGTAATCAGTTTTTTATTTTAATTAAAATTTCTAATTATATAATATCAAAGCCTACCTTTTGGTTACAAATATTGTCTTCAATTAATTGTTCCTGTATTTGTTTATAACACATTCATACTCTACTGTCATTCCTTATACTACGTATGCTATTTTTATATCATTCTGGAGGGAAAATATTTAAAGAGTATATAAACTTTTTATGTACAAATTATATTCTGTTTTTCAGAATGTAAGACTTTTTCCAGTATTATACCCAGCCCTAAAATATATTAATCTTATACTCTTGAATTTGGAAGAAAATATTACATCATTTATTTACTTTTTTATATTTACTCTTATCTATTATAACATTATAAAAGACTCTTTTAAAATGTGACTACAAAAATCAGTATTATATTTTTATGACCCCTATTCTCCTGTTTTTCCCTATAGGATATGTCTATATAACAAATTAAATCAGGTCAGAATTCATCTGCATAGCAATGCATTCAGGATTTTTTCTATAACATTTCCTTTCAACTTTATTTTATTACTCCATATATTATATGTATATTCTTATCTAGAAACACTGTCCTGTCTCTTCTGATTCTTATTCATTTGTTTGGTTTTATCGTTTTAAGCATATTGGGTTTTATTTCTCTTTACATCTTTTTATATCTGATTATACTGAGGTTAAGTTTGTCAAACAATATCACTTTCTCATTGAAAGTCCAGCGACAGACCCAAATTGTGATCCAGCTCAAGGTGAGACCCCAAGGCCTGACACTATTACTGATGCTATGATGTGCTTTCAAAAAGGGGCCTATCATGACTGCCCTCTGAAAGGCACAAGAAGCTGAAAAAGTCAGATATTTATACCCAACCAATGAACTGAAACTGGTGACCCCTGTGGTTGAATTAGGGAAATGCTGGAAGAAGCTGAGGAGGAAAGTGGCCCTAAAGGAAGACCAGCAGTCTCAACTAACCTGAACCCCTGGGATTTTGCAGACATTGTGCCACCAACCAGGCAGCATACACCAGCTGATATGAGACCCTCAATACATATACATGAGAAGACTGCCAGGTCTGGACTTGGTCAGAGAAGCTGACCTCTTGAGAGACTTGGGGCCCCAGGGAGTGAGGTAGTCAGGTGGGGTGGTGCTGAGAGGAAGACAACTTCCTGGAGAAGGAGGAGGAGAGTTGTGGGCTGTGGAACAGTAGGAGGGTGGACTGGAAGAAGGATATATTCTGGACTGTAAAACAAGAATAAAGAAGAAAGAAAGAAAGAAAGAAAGAAAGAAAGAAAGAAAGAAAGAAAGAAAGAAAGAAAGAAAGAAAGACAAGAAACAAAGACAAGAAACAAAGAAGAAAGTTAAAAATAAATAAAATAACATGTACTAATATGTTATTATTAAGTACTGCAAAACTCTCCCCCATTACAGGTGTCTGGTACATTGTAGAGATGCACTCCCCCCCCCAACCCCGGGCCCACTCCCCTGGCCCTCTTTCCCAATACCTGACCTCCACCACCACTATCTCCACCACCCTCAGTTCCTCTTATTATCCCCTTCCCCTCAAAGTTTCCTCCTTAGATGACTATTTTATTTCCTCTTCCAAATGAGTCTCAAGCTTCCTTCCTCCCTCCCTCCCTCCCTCCCTCCCTCCCTCCCTCCCTTCCTCCCTCTCTCCCTCCTTCCCTCCTTCCTTCCCTTTTTCCTTCTTCCTTCCTTCTTTCCTTCCTTCCTTCCTGTTGTTTAGCTTCTTGGGGTTAAATCCTTTTGTCTGCAGATTTCATGATATTCTTGTTTAAATAGCTGCGTAGTATTCTATTGTATAAATAAACCATGGGAAATGTAACATCTGGGTTGTTTCCAGTTTCTGGATATTACAAGTAAAGCTTTTATGAACTAAGTTCAACAAGTATCCTTGTGGTATTGTGGAATATATTTTGGGTATATGTCCAGGAGTCATATAACTGGGTCAAGAGAAAGAACTATTTCCAAATTTCTTAATAGAAATCCTGAGAGGTATACAAATGTCTGTGTAAGGTCTATGCAGTCTTTGTTATTTTTTTCCATTTCTTTCTGAATCAAAGCCACCATATCAATATTATCCTAAAATTTGAGTGATAAATAACAGTTTAATATCCAATTATGGAAGTACATACAGAGATATTGAAACATTTGTATATCATTCTTTTAGAGGAGTGCAGTCAATTTTTCAAAAATAATCTACTACTGTATGCAAATTTTTCAGACATATTTCAATGGAAAAATTCTTATGAATGTATTTAATCAATTAAAATGTGTGTTTTGATTTATATTTCATTGTATGACTTAAGAATATGTAAAGCACTGCTTCTTTCATTCTGGAAGGAAGGAAACGTTTAAATTATTGAGTCTAGTATGCCACCCCACCTGCCCTAGAGCCTGCTTACACTTTAAGCACTTTACTTCTTAGAGAACCTCCAATACTCTCCATTATATCAAGTTTGCAACTATGTATCAATCCCTACTCTAGCTCCCCATTTTTCTTAACTTTCTAATTGATATTTCCTAGCAACCTGAAGTGCTATCAAATGTAAGGTACCCTCAAAGGAGAAAAATATTGCCTGGTACTACAAACATAGCCAATTCTATATGACTTAGGTCATTGAGATCAGAATAGCATAATGTACTAACTATTCTAAATCAGTATAGTTTCTAACTGCATTCTGGGTATTTATGCTTATACCAACAGATGATGTGGCTCTCACTGCACACCAAAGGAGCTACTAATTGCAGCAAATGGAGACTATTATAAAAAGCTTGAATTGATCAAAATGCCATTAACATCGATGCCCATAGACCATAGGATGCCCAGCCCTCAGCAATATATCTGAAATAAAACTCCTATATCTCAGGCTCATGAAACGTGGTGGCAGAGAGAGCAGAAAAATTATGTAGGGTCAGAACACCAGGAAGCCTCTAGTGAGGTTGGTTATTCACATAGATATGTGTGGAAATTACACCCCTGAAATCTCAACATAGCTGCCTAAACCAGACCTGAAAAATATCAGCACCAGTTGACATGCCAATGAAGGTGTGTTTGTGTGTGTTTGTGTGTGTGTGTGTGTGTGTGTGTGTGTGTGTAGGTAGGTATTTTGCAGGGTCTCATCTCTTGATGAAGAGCAATGGGGATTTAGCAACTGGCAGGAAAGGAAGAAACATTATTTTCCATGACTAAGTCAACAAGTTGCATTTGGGTATGTAGTGTGTGTGTGTGTGTGTGTGTGTGTGTGTGTGATATTTCTTTTTGGAAAAGTTATGAATTTGTGACATTGAGAGGGAGTCCAATGGTTTAGAGAAGAGGTAGGAATGAGATGTGGGAAAGGGCAAATGATGAAATGTAGTGCATATTTATTAACTTAATCTTCAAAATGTATATAAAATGTAATAACTTAACATTTGAAAATTAAAAACTTTGAAATAACTCAGCTTATTTCTACTCAATTAAAGTTTTTCTCCACTGGTTAAATTAGACTTTATATTAGCACTGTGATTTAAGGATTTATTTTATAATTAGATCATTTTCATAAATTGCATATTACACTTGAATGCTTTAAAGATAGTACCTAAATAATTATGATGGGATTTCTGTAATATAAATGACAGTAATTATAATTATTATTTTGCTCACTTTAAAATATCTGATTCTAGGGACTCTAGGATACACATTGTTTTCACATGTACTAAAATTTGACTAATTGAGATGTCTCTCAGATTTGACAAACTTGTTTTAAAAGATAAATGAACTGAAAATTTTAAGGGAATTGGAGAAAAATAAAGCTTATATTTTATAAGGAATAAAATAATACTTAATAAAAGTAATTCATGTATTATAGAAAAATTACATAGGAGTTGAAAATAGGAAAAAGTAAAAACATTTTATTAGGGTAAATGAACTTTGAAGTATGCTGCTCTTAATGCTGTTTTAAATTATTTTCCTATAAGGATACATTATAAGAGAACATATTCAAAATGTATGACAACAGAGAAGTATTTTCAGGATATATATTAATATTTTATTTCTAATCATATTAAAAATTAGGTTTGAAATTAACACCTCTTTAAGATCATCATAATTATGAAACATAAATTGCAATTCATTCTGAAGGGGTTTATCACTAAAGGGGCAATTTTGATTGGACAAGTCATTTCTTTGGCTATCTGTCGAAAGTTTCATTAATTCCACTGGATTGAGAAACTCTTACAGAAAGTTCTGACTAACTGAACATCTTTATATTATTTATGTATTTCCGTTGTCAATGAGAGAAGCCACAGACGATGTTTTTTAGGTTTTGGTATAATTTTGTATTTTCTGAAAATTAAATCTAGTAATACTAAAATATTCAAAGCATTATTGTGTCATACTGACTAGTAATTATCAAAACAAAAACATTAAGGTTAATATCTACAAAATAGCAAGATTTCATTCTTTAAAAGGATGTCATTTTAAGTATTTGAAAACATGCAGATAAACGAAAGGAAAACCCCTCCTTCAGTTTCTGTCTTACACTTTGTCTCCATATTTGATCTCTTGAGTATTTTGTTACTCCTTCTAAGAAGTACCAAAGCACCCACAATTTGTTCTTCCTTCTTGATGAGATTCATGTGGTCTGTGAGTTGTATCTTGGGTGTTCTGAGATTTTGGGCTAATATCCAATTATCAGTGAGTGAATAACATGGGTGTTCTTTTGTGATTGGGTTACCTCACTCAAGGTATTTTCTAGTTTCATCCATTTGCCTAAGAATTTCAGGAATTCATTGTTTTAAATAGCTGAGTAATACTCCATTGTGTAAATATAACACATTTTC
This sequence comes from Arvicanthis niloticus, assembly GCF_011762505.2. NCBI lineage: Eukaryota > Metazoa > Chordata > Mammalia > Rodentia > Muridae > Arvicanthis > Arvicanthis niloticus. The sequence continues at coordinate 42,341,548 of NC_047673.1, forward strand.
TGTATCCATTTCTCTGTTGAAGGACATCTGGGTTCTTTCCAGCTTAAGGTTGCTATGAACATGGTGGAGTATATGTCTTTGTTATATGTTGGAGCATCTTCTGGGTATATGCCCAGGAGTGGTATAACTGGGTCTTCAGGTAATGCTATGTCCAGTTTTCTGAGGAACCATCAGACTAATTTCCATAGTGGTTGTACCACCTTGCAATCACTCCAACAGTGGAGGAGTGTTCCTCTTTCTCCACATCATTGCCAGCACCTACTATCACCTGAGTTTTTGGTTTTAGCCATTCTGACTGGTGTGAGGTGGAATCTCAGGGTTGTTTTGATTTGCATTTCTCTGATGACTAATGATGTTGAACATTTTTTAGGTGCTTCTCTGCCATTTGAGTTTCCGCAGTTGGGAATTATTTGTTTGACTCTGTACCCCATTTTTTAATAGGGTTATTAGGTTGTCTGGAGTCTAATTTCTTGAGTTCTTTGTATGTATTGGATATTAACCCTCTATCAGATGTAGGATTGGTAAAGATCTTTTCCCAATATGCTGGTAGCCTTTTTGTCCTATTGACAGTGTTTTTTGCCTTATAGAAGCTTTTCAATTTTATGAGATTCCATTTGTCAATTATTGATCTTTTTTGTCAGTAAATGTTTTACTCATTACTTAAGTGTTTTAAAAAGATGACATTGTAATAAAACATATTTTTTAAAATTATTTTTTGTTACTTTTTTTGATGACATATATACTTATTGAAATCTCATTATATTATAATTTTACCATTTTAAAACAGTGCCTTGAGATTTCTTTTTTTTTTTCTTTTGTAAAGCATTTATTTTAATTTGACAAAATATAAAGGCCACTCTTCAAAAATGAATTCTTATGTTTGATTAAATAGAAAGATATGGGTTATCCACAGCTAGTTCCTTACAAATGGGCAAAAAAACATTTTGAGAAACAGTACAATATTCCTTAAGTCTATGATTAGAAAAACAAAGAAAACAAGAACATAACCAAGGGCAATGATCTAAAATACCACATCCTTCAGAGGGAAACTGTGCAGATATTATTTTTATAATTTTTTATTAGATATTTTATTTACACTTCAGATGCCATCCCCTTTCCCCATTCCCCTCCCCTTAGAAAACCCCTATCCCATTCCCCCTTTCCCTTTTTGCATTTATACATTTTTTTAAAATAATGTTAATCATAGGCTTTATAAGTTTGGAATTGTTTAATCAGAGGTGTAACCCACTGACCAACCTAGATATAACAACTATCTTTGACTGGTGGAGATACATGAATATCTGCCTCCCTGTCTCCCCCCTCTTTCTCTCTTTCATCACCTAGCTCTCCTCTCCTTCTTCTCCTCTTCTTACTCCTTTTCTTCCTCTCAGTACTCCTCCTACCTTAGCTCCTCCTACACATCACCCTTCCTGTTAAAATGAAACTTTTCTCTCGAAATACAATTAGAGCATAATTATGCCAATTTGTACCAGTGAGGTACAAGATAGTCCTAATACCCAGTCCATCCTTTTGTTGACTAACCAGCATCTCTGTCATCTATCCTAATTAAAACCTTTAGTTCTGAACCTGGCTTTAGGATTAATGTCAGCTGACGACCATCCACTCAAATCATTTCTCTTAAGGTAAATAGCTATAAGTTTTCAACCCCGTCAGAAATCCAGAATGACTGAGTTAACTATACTTGTGGGAAGCACAAAGCATAGCTTCTAAAACTTAGCCAATTTATAGAGACCTCTGAACACCTGGACACTCGCTCTACTTCAAAATGTTGGAGCATCTGTTCTTCTGCCTTCTGGCCCAGGATCATCTGACAGACCTTAGTGCTGCAGAATTATTAAGGGCTGATTACTCTGTCTAGGCAGATATAATCAGTGGACTATTCTGCAAGTGTGTCCTTTTCTGGACAGTAATTTGTCTGTAGAAGAAAAGTGGCAATTCTTGCCTAATGGCTGTCTCATTACAACTGGAGTACCTCCAAGGATGCCCAATTTCTTCTTAGAATTCAATATAGGAAGCTGTCAGGAGCAGACAGGTCTCTAATGAAAATGAACATTAATACTGAAATATTTATCATGTCAATTCTAAGGATTTCTGATGTTTTGAAAACCAACTATCCATGTAAGGTAATCTGGACTGTTGCCTGTTAACTCCACTCAGCTATTTCTAAATAAAACATAGAGAACACCCTTATAATAAACTCCAAGTCATGAATTTGCTATAGTCCCTTAACTCACAGGCTGACCATCTCAAATCAGTTAAAAGAAGTTAAAGAAGGACTGGGTCTAAGCTTTGTATTCCTAAATGTGTTATACTGGTACAATGCCTATGAGAGTAACAATATTCATCTCACTCTTATATCACTAAGAAGCTCATGCCAATGAAACCCTTGAAATTTGTAATCAAAGTAAATTGGTGCCATTTAAGAATTTATATCTTCATCTTGATATTAATTATACAGATTTCTGCTAATAGGTTATGGCTATGCAATAAACCCTAGCTAATCCCCTCTATTCCAACAAAACCACTACTTTTCCCTAGAGGGACAGCCCAACATTTACCACCTTAGTCCCCAAGCCCAGGGAATAGGGGCGCTGACTCATCATTAGCTTCTTCAAGCTGATTATGGGCATTGAGATATTAGAAGAGGAGTGTGGGGGGGGGAGAGCAAGTTGACAATCCTCTGATGCTGTGTCTTCGCTGCCTCCAGATGGAATTCCCGGACCTCAGAGGTTTGAGCAGGTCTGCCCAGCTTGCTTGTTGAGTAGATACACCAAGGCTGATCATTCTGCAATATACAATTCTCAAAACAAATTTTAGTATCAAGATAGTTTTTTTTTTTTTAAAGAGAGCTGACATTTTATTAAGAATGTTGGTTCTAACCACTTTTCTATTTTTTCCCCTCTTTTATTGGATATAATATTTACATTTCAAATTTTATCCCCTTACCATATTTCCCCCATGACCCAGGAACCCCTTATCCCTTCCCCCCTCCTCCTGCCTCTGTGAAGGTGTTTACCCACCTACTCCCAGCCCCCCTCCCCCCCTCAGATTCCCCCCCCCCTCTGTGCTCAGCCTTCAGGGTACCAATGATCTTGTCTCCCACCTATGCCAGACAAGGCCATCCTCCCCTACATATACAGCTGGAGTCATGTGTCTCTCCTTATGTGCTCCTAGGCTGGTGGTTTAGACCCTGGGGAGCTCTGGCTGGTTGGTATTGTTGCTCTCCTCACGGGGCCACCAGCCCTTAAGGTTCCTTCAATTTACTCTCTAACTCCTCCATTGGGAACCTTTGATCAGATTAATGGATAGCTGTGTGTATCTGTCTCTGGGTATGTCCGACTCTGGGGGACCTCTAAGGAGATAGCCTTATCTGGCTGCTGTCAGCTTTCCCATCCTGACATCCCTATCAGCGTCTATTTTTGGTGACTGCCTATGGAATGAATACCCAGACACAATGGTCTCCCTACAACCCCCTCTTCAGATTCTGACCCACACTTTGTCTCCATATTTGCTCCCTTGGGTATTTAGTTACTCCTTCTAAGAAAGACCTAGGCATCCTTACTTGTTCTTTCTTCTTCATGAGCTTCATGTCATCTGGTAGTTGAATCTTTGTTGTTTCAGATTTTTGGGCTAATCTCCGCTTATCAGTGAGTAAATACCATGTGTGTTCTTTTGTGATTGGGTTACCTCACTCAGGATGATATTTTCTAGTTCCATCCATTTACCTAAGAATTTTCCAAATTCATTATTTTTAATAGCTGAGTAATATTCCATTGTGTAAATGTACCACATTTTTTGTATCCATTCCTCTGTTGAAGGGCATCTGGGTTCTTTCCAGCTTCTGGCTATTATAAATAAGGCTGATATGAACATAGTGGAGCATATGTCTTTGTTATTTGTTGAGGCATTTTCTGGGTATATGCCCAGGAGTGGTATAGATGGGTCCTCAGGTAGTGCTATGTCCAATTTTCTGAGGAACTGCCAGACTGACTTCCAAAGTGGTTGTACCAGCTTGCAACCCCACCAACAATGCAGGAGTGTTCCTCTTTCTTCACATCCTCGCCAGCATCTACTATCACCTGAGTTTTCGATCTTAGCCATTCTGACTGGTGTGAGGTGGTATCTCAGTGTTGTTTTGATTTGCATTTCCCTGATGACTAAGGATGTTGAACATTTCTTAAGGTGCTTCTCGGCCATTCGAGTTTCCTCAGTTGAGAATTCTTTGTTTAGCTCTGTACCCCATTTTTTAATGGGGTTATTTTGTTGTTTGGTGTCTAATTTCTTGGGTTCTTTGTAAATATTCGATATTAGCCCCCTATCGGATGTAGGATTGGTAATGATCTTTTCCCAATCTGTTGGTTGCCGTTTTGTCATGTTGACAGTGTCCTTTGCCTTACAGAAGCTTTGCAATTTGATGAGGTCCCATTTGTCGATTCTTGATCTTAGAGCATAAGCCATTGGTGTTCTGTACAGGAACTTTTCCCCTGTGCCTAGATATTCGAGGGTCTTCCCCAACTTCTCTTCTAATAGTTTCAGTGTATCTGGCTTTATGTGAAGGTCCTTTATCCACTTGGAGTTGAGCTTTGTGCAGGCGGATAAGAATGGATTAATTTGCATTCTTCTACATGTTGACCTCCAGTTGAGCCAACACCACTTGTTGAAAATGCTGTCCTTTTTCCACTTGATGGATTTAGCTCCCTTGTCAAAGATCAAGTGACCATAGGTGTGTGGGTTCATTTCTGGGTCTTCAGTTCTATTCCATTGATCATCCTGTCTGTCTCTGTACCAATACCATGCAGTTTTTATCACTACTGCTCTGTAGTACAGTTTGAGGTCCGGAATGGTGATTCCCCCAGAGGTTTTTTTTTATTGTTGAGAATAGTTCTTGCTATCCTAGGTTTATTGTTATTCCAAATGAATTTGTAAATTGCTCTTTCTATCTCTATGAAGAATTGATTTGGAATTTTGATGGGTATTGCATTGAATTTATAGATTGCTTTTGGCAGGATAGCCATTTTTACTAAGTTAATCCTGCCAATCCAGGAGCATGGGAGATCTTTCCATCTTCTGAGATCTTCTTCAATTTCTTTCTTCAGAGACTTGAAGTTCTTGTCATACAAATCTTTCACTTGCTTTGTTAGATTCACTCCAAGATAATTTATTTTATTTGTGGCTATTGTGAAGGGTGTCATTTCCCTAATTTCTTTCTCTGCCTGTTTATCCTTTGAACAGAGGAAGGCTACTGATTTGTTTGAGTTGATTTTATATCCAGCCACATTGCTAAAGTTGTTTATCAGGTTTAGGAGTTCTCTGGTGGAAGTTTTAGGTTCACTTAAGTATACTATCATATCATCTGCAAATAGTGAAATTTTGACTTCTTCCTTCCCTATCTGTATCCCTTTGACTTCCTTTTGTTGTCTAATTGCTCTAGCTAAGACTTCCAGTACTATATTGAATAGGTAAGGTGAGAGTGGGCAGCCTTGCCTAGTCCCTGATCTTAGTGGGATTGCTTCAAGTTTCTCTCCATTTAGTTTGATGTTGGCTACTGGCTTGCTCTATATTGCTTTTACTATGTTTAGATATGGGCCTTGAATTCCTGATCTTTCCAAGACTTTTAACATGAAGGGATGTTGAATTTTGTCAAATGTTTTCTCAGTGTCTAGTGAGATGACCATGTGGTTTTTCTCTTTGAGTTTATTTATGTAGTGGATTACATTGATGGATTTCCGAATATTGAACCATCCCTGCCTTCCTGGGATAAAGACTGCTTGATCTTGATGGATAATTGTTTTGATGTGTTGTTGGATTCGGTTTGCGAAAATTTTATTGAGTATTTTTGCATCAATATTCATAAGAGAGATTGGTCTGTAGTTCTCTTTCTTTGTTGGGTCTTTCTGTGGTTTAGGTATGAGTGTAATGGTAGCTTCATAGAATGAATTGGGTAGTGTTCCTTCTGTTTCTATTCGATGGAATAGCTTGAAGAGGATTGGTATTAGGTCTTCCTTGAAGGTCTGAAAGAATTCTGCCCTGAAATCATCTGGCCCCGGACTTTTTTTGGTGGAGAGATTTTTAATGACTGTGTCTATTTCTTTAGGCGATATGCGACTGACTGTATAGATGGTTTATCTGCTCCTCGTTTAACTTTGGTACCTGGTATCTATCTAGAAAATTGTCCATTTCCTCCAGATTTTCCAATTTTGTTGAGTATAGGCCTTTGTAGTAGGATGATTTTTTTAATTTCCTCTGTTTCTGTTGTTATGTCTCCCTTTTCAGTTCTGATTTTATTAATTTGAATGCTGTCTCTGCGCCCTTTGGTTAGTCTGGCTAAGGGTTTGTCTATCTTGTTGATTTTCTCAAAGAACCAGTTCCTGGTTTTGTTGATATTTTGAATAGTTCTTTTTGTTTAAACTTGTTTGAGTTCAGCCCTGAGCTTGATTATTTCCTGCCGTCTACTCCTCTTGGGTATACTAGCTTCTTTTTGTTCTAATGCTTTCAGATTTGCTGTCAAGTTGTTAATATATGCTCTTTCCACTTTCTTTTTGTGAGCACTTAGAGCTATGATTTTTCCTCTTAGTACTGCTTTCAATGAGTCCCACAGGTTTTGATATGATGTGTCCTCATTTTCATTTAAATCTAAAAAGTCTTTAATTTCTTTCTTAATTTCTTCCTTGACCAAGTTATCATTGAGTAGAGCATTGTTCAGTTGCCAAGTATATGTGGGCTTTCTGTTGTTTTTGTCCATGTCAATGACTAGTCTTAGTCCATGGTGGTCTGATAAGGTACTAGGGATTATTTCAATCTTTTTGTGTCTGTTGAGGTCTTTTTTGTGACCAATTATATGGTCTATTTTGGAGAAGGTACCATGAGGTGCTGAGAAGAAGGTATATTCTTTTGTTTTAGGATGAAATGTTCTATAGATGTCAGTTAAGTCCAATTGGTTCATAACTTCTGTTAGTTTCATTGTGTCTCAGTTTAGTTTCTGTTTCCATGATCTGTCCATAGCTGAGAGTGGGGTGTTGAAATCTCCCACTATTATTGTGTAGGGTGCAATGTATGCTTTAAGTTTTAGTTAAGTTTCTTTTATGTATGTGGGTGCCCTTACATTTGGGGCATAGATGTTGAGAATTGCGAGTTCCTCTTGGTATATTTTTTCCTTTGATGAATATGAAGTGTCCTTCTTTATCTTTTTTGATTACTTCTGGTTGAAAAATAATTTTATTTGATATTAGAATCGCTACTCCAGCTTGTTTCTTGGGACCATTTGCTTGGAAGATTGTTTTCCAACCTTTTACTCTGAGGTAGTGTCTGTCTTTTCCACAGAGGTGTGTTTCCTGAATGCAGCAAAATGTTGGGTCCTGTTTACATATCCAGTCTGATAGTCTATGTCTTTTTATTGGAGAATTGAGTCCATTGATATTAAGAGATATTAAGAAAAAATGAGTGTTGTTGCCTGTTATTTTTGTTCTTGGCGGTGGAGATATGTTTGTGTAGCTACCTTCTTTTACGGTTTTTGAAAGATTACTTTCCAGCTTTTTCTAGGTTGTAGTTTCCCTCTTTGTGATGGAGTTTTCCACCAATTATCCTTTGAAGTGCTGGGTTTGTGTTGTTGAGATACTGTGCAAATTTGGATTTGTCATGGAATATTTTGGTTTCTCCATCAATAATGATTGACAGTTTTGCTGCGTATAGTAGTCTGGGCTGGCATTTATGTTCTTTTAGGGTCTGTATGATATCGGTCCAGGATCTTCTGGCTTTTATGGTCTCTGGTGAGAAGTCTGGTGTAATTCTTATAGGTCTGCCTTTATATGTTACTTTGCCTTTTTCCCTTACTGCTTTTAGTATTTTTTCTTTGTTTTGTACATTTGATGTTTTCACTATTATATGGCGGGAAGTATTTCTTCTCTGGTCTAAACTATTTGGAGCTCTGTAGGCTTCTTGTATATTTATGGACAGCTCTTTCTTTAGGTTAGGGAAGTTTTCCTCTATAATTTTGTTGAGGATATTTACTGGTCCTTTAAGTTGGGAGTCTTCCCCCTCATCTATACCTATTATCCTTAGGTTTGGCCTTCTCATTGTGTCTTGGATTTCTTGTATATTTTGGGTTAGTAGCTTTTTGTATTTTGCATTTTCTTTGACAGTTGTGTCAATGTTTTCCATGGTATCTTCTGCACATGAGATTCTCTCTTCCATCTCTTGTATTCTGTTGGTAATACTTGTGTCTATGACTCCTGATCGTTTTTTTAAGTTTTCTATCACCAGGGTATTCTCCCTTTGTGATTTCTTCATTGTTTCTACTTCCATTTTTAGATCCTGCATGGTTTTGTTTAATTCCTTCTCCCGTTTGGTTTCATTTTCTTGCAATTCCTTAAGGGATTTTTGTGTTTCCTCTTTAAGGATTTCTATCTGTTCCTTGAGAGTGTTATTTATGTCTTTCTTAAAGTCGTCTATCATCATCATGAGAAGTGATTTTAATTCTGAATCCTGCTTTTCTGGTGTGATGTGGTGTTCAGGGCTTGCTATGATGGGGGAACTGGGTTCTGATGATGCCATGTAACTTTGGTTTCTGTTTCTTATGTTCTTGTGCCTGCCTTTTGCCATCTGGTTAAATCTAATGCTACCTGTACTTCTGTCTCTGATTGAAGCCTGCCTTTCCAGTTGTCTTGCTTGTGTTTGGTCTTCTAGGGGTCCAAATGTCTCTGTTATTTTTTCTAGCTGCACTGATTACTGTGGTATCTCTAGGATGCCTCAGGATATGGTGCCTCCAAGGTAGCAGTCCAGCTAGGTGTCTGCTGTTCTGGGTGCAGTGTCTCCTCTTGGATATCTTAGGATATGTTGTCTGACACTCTGAGTTCAGTTGTTCCTCTGTGGCTCTGGATTGAGTGGACCTTCCAGTATGTCTCAGGCGGAATGTGGGGTCCACACACCAGCAGACCTGGCAGAGGTCTGGTCCAGGCCTCAGACCCGGGAGATGGGCAGAAAGGGGGTGCTAGCCGGCAGGGGTGGGGGGGGGTTCTGCTGGAATATGAGCACTCAGGGCACCCAGCTATGAGCTCAGGGCAGTATGTGTATTTTCCTACCTAAAGCTGGCTGTGGGATCCTTGGAGCCCCCAGAATGTCTCTGGTGGGATCCGGGGTACACTCACCAGCAGGCCAGGCAGAGGTCTGGTCCAGGCCTCAGACCGGAAGCGGGGCGAGTGGCAGGGAGTGCTAGTGCTGGCTGTGGGATCTGTGGAGCCCCCAGAATGTCTCTGGTGGGATCCGGGGTGCACTCACAAGCAGGCCGGGCAGAGGTCTGGCCCAGGCCTCAGACCGGACAATTATTGATCTTAAAAGCATAAACCATTGGTGTTCTGTTTAAGAACTTTTCCCCTGTACCCAGGTATTCAAAATTCTTCCCCACCATCTCTTCTATTAGTTTCAGTGTATCTGGTTTTATGTGAAAGTCCTTTATCCACTTGGACTTGAGGTTTGTACAAGGAGACAAGAATGACTGATTTGTATTCTTCTTTTTTTGATGGTGGAACAATTTTTTTTAATTCAGCGTCACATTGTAATATGTTAATACAAATAAAGAAGAAAAGAAATATTACAATAAAAAGAGAAAAAAGGAGATACACAGCAGCTTTAAAAAGCTTGAACTTTAATGCTTGGGTGACATTATGATACTATAATAATGTGACTATCTACATGGTAGTGAATAAATTATTTATTTTAATAAAATGAAAACATTGTTAAGGGCAAAATTAAGTTAGTTAAATTTTACCACTAATTTCAGATTCTCTATTCCTTGGATTCATTTTCATCAAAACAATTAACAATTTTACAGTGATTTATTTCAATTTTAAACTCATTTTCTTATTTAATAAAATATTTCATGTCAGAACTATAATTTTCATTTGTTAGGCAAAAAGTATTATCTCCTCAAAATCCACAGTATTTTATTGTTTTTTTAAATTTTTTTTTCAATTTTTTAAAATCTTTTTATTGGATATTTTATTTACATTTCAGATGTTATCCCCTTACCTCATTTCTCCTTGTCCAGGAACCCCTATCCCATCCCCCCTTCTCCTTCTTCTATGAGGATGTGCCACTCACCTCCCCACTTCCACCTCCCCACCCTCGAATTCCCAAACACTCAGCATCCACCTTCATGGAACTAAGGATCTCCTCTCCCACCTATGCCTGATAAGGCCATCCTTTCCTACATATAGAGCTTGAGCCATGGGCCCTTCCATATGTGCTCCCAGGCTGGTGGTTTAGACCCTGGGGGCTCCAGTTGGTTGGTATTGTTGCTCTCCTTTTTGCACCACAACCCTTTGCAGCTCCTTCAGCTCCTTTTCTCTAACTCCTCCATTGGGAAGACCTTTACAGAAGCTGGAAAAAAAAAAACCAGATTCTTCAACAGAGGAATGGATACAAAAAATATGGTACATTTACACAATGGAGTATTACTCAGCTATTAAAAACAATGAATTCCTGGAATTCTTAGGTAAGTGGATGGAACTAGAAATTATCTTCCTGAGTGGGGATGTGGATGGCACGAAGTGCATGCTGATGAGAGCCTGATCTAGCTGTCTCCTTAGAGGACTGCCAGAGCCTGACATACAGAGGTAGATGTTCACAGCTAACCATTGAACTGATCATGGGGTTCCCAATGGAGGAGTTAAAGAGAAGGAGCTGATTTGCATTCTTCTACATGCTGAAATCCAGTTCAACCTGCACCATTTGATGAAAATGCTGTCCTTTTTCCACTGGACCATTTTAGCTCCTTTGACAAATATCAAGTGACCATAGATGTGTGAGTTCATTTCTAGGTCTTCAAGTCTATTCTATTGATCTACTTGCCTGTCTCTCTACCAATACCATGCAGTTTTGTTTGTTTGTTTGTTTGTTTGTTTGTTTTTTATCAGTATTGCTCTGTAGTACAGCTTGAGGTCAGGGATGGTGATTCCCCCAGAAGTTCTTTTGTTGTTCAGAATAGTTTTTGCTATCCTGGGTTTTTTGGTATTCCAAATAAATTGCGAATTGCTCTTTCTATCTCTAAGAAGAATTGATTTGGAATTTCGATGGGGATTGCATTGAATCTGTAGATTGTTTTTGGCAAGATGGGCATTTTCACTATATTAATCCTGCCAATCCATGAGCATGGGAGACCTTTCCATCTTCTGAGATCTAATTTTGTCAAGTTTAAGTTGAAGATGGCATATATAAATAAATAGCAGTGAAGAAAAATAAAATCAAGAAATGTCCAGGTTAATTAGTGAAACTTAAAGAATTATGCAGAGCAAGTATTTTTTCAGCTTTTCTGAGTCATTAGACATGTCATAAGATATCAAGACCAATATAAATATTTTAAACATATATAAACAAAGAATCAGAAAGACAAATACATTATATTTTCACTTATTTGGTTTTCCTGGCTCTAAATATTTATTTGAGTCTTTCATCTGAAATATCCTCAGAAGCCATCAAAAAAGAATGTAACTAGAAGCCAAGAATGTAGAAAGGGACCTTGTAACATTTGGAAAGAATTCTAGACAGGGGACTAGTAAGTAATAGGACTATAAGTGGAGAAATGGGCAAAATGGTTAATGGGGGATGTTAACCAGAGGAGCAAAAGAAGTATTACACAGGGAATGGGAGAGAAGAGCATGATTAACATAAAGTTTAGTAATAAAAGCCATGAGAATGTACAGTAATTAATAACATCACATAGAAGACACACATACACAAACTTACACACAACATAAACAACATTCTGTTGTATATACAATTGTGTGTGTATATGCATGTGAGAAAACAATCCAAGATGGACTCTTAAACTTGAAATATGGTGGGGGGAAATGAGAGGAATTACAGAAGAAGTGGGAGGTTTGAAATGTGTAAAATCTATGAAATTTTCAAAAGTAAAGTTTAAAAAGTCTACTAAATATGTTTGCTATTCCAGTATTTTTATTTGATTGAAATTTAAAGTGACCTCCTTGTACTATTTCAACTTTTCTCTTTATGTAAGTAGATAATCTGTCATAAAATATCAAAATCATTGGCAACTACATAAGAAGTTAATTTCACTAATATATAGATACTCCCCTCTCACCTTTTCTTCTTATTCTACAGTAATATACAATAACTCTAAATATGTTTAGCTAATAAACTAGGCAATAGAATATAAACCCATTATAAATAATCTATATTCAACATTAAGATAATACATGGCTATATTTTATCATGCATTTTACAGAAGGTAAGAAATAAAGAACACAAATATTAGATAATTTTATATTAATCTTTAGGTGAAGTAGTGTAGATTGTTTTAAAAGTAAATTTATACTCATTATACTTATATGGAAAAACATATTTTTCACACAGTGCTAGAAACCTCAGCTTAAAATCAGCTTGTCTAAATCAGTGTCTGAATAGGGCTTGCTTCCTGGTCTCTAGGCGTGATTGCTACCCATTACTTCACGGACACAGCAGGAAACTTGCTTCCTGAGGCTTCTATTGAGTCAAACAACTATCCAGACCTGACCCTCTTCACTTATCATCTGACCATCACATGAAAGTCCAATCCCCAATCTATATCATGTGGAGTATTAAAAGGCAACATGTGAACAGGTCAAGAGAAGAAACCTTCAAGACATACCTTTGCCTTTTCTCTACTTAATTTATCACTATTTTTTTTGCACATTTGTTATCAAACATCATTTTCTTCTTCTATATAGCTAGTCATTTCACCAAAATCATTTTACTATCATTATCAAATATATTTCACTGTTAAATCACAAAAATAAATTCAGGTTACTATTTATCTAAATATATTTGCAGAATATTTATTTGCTACAAATTTACTTGTCATTTGAGAGAGGTTTCAGAGAGATTGCTTGTCTTCTTTCTCTAACATCCACACGATAAAAAAAAAATAGACAATCAACACCTGCATCTGTTCTCATTTCTCCCCATGGGGACAGTGATTTGGGCAGGCTCTTATACATAAAGATATCAGTAAACAGAGGAGCAAGCTCATGAGAGACAGTGAATACCAGAAGGATCCATCTTTTATTTTTCAGGCCACCAAAAAAAGGAAGGGGGAGTGCTATATTCTGGTCTATTTAAACCACCATCAGCTATGGGAATCTTACAGTAAGCAAAACTAACAAAGGCATATGTATCTTGTATGTAATCATTTTCTAAACTCTATGAAGAGAAATAAGAAATGCATAAACCTCACCAAAGAAATTTCTAATTGCAACAGACAGAGACATTCCAATAAAACAAAAACTGGTAAAAATACAAAGACTATGTGCTCATGGGATGACTGGCATCAACGGTTATACTCACAACACAACTCCATCACCTAAGACTAAAGAAACATCTCTGAAGAGAGACTGTAAACATTGTAAGAGCCAATGGGGTATTGTCTCATAGAAATGACAGAGAATATTGACCTGTGATACTTCAACATTATGGTTGCCAAAACAAGATTTGATTAAGGAAAACAGGAGGTTGTTGGTGGTATAAAAGCAAAAAGAATGAGGGTGGATGGGATAGGGGGTTTCTAAGGAGGTGAAAAGGGGAAAGGGGGTGATATCTGAAATGTAAATAAATAAAATATCCAATAAAAATAAAATAAATAAAAATAAAAAACAGGAGGCACTCTAGTGTGGGAGGTCGAATGTGCAGGAGGGCTTATCCCTAGATAAACAACTTCAGGCTACTCAGGTGTTTGGAAAGCAGATGAAAATATTCTTTCTTCATGGAAGATCCCCTAATAAATTGTACTAGCCGTGTCTGACCCAAGAGGCTAGCCCAGCAACAGTGAATGGATTCAGCAGGTTGTATCTATATACTTAATGCATGCACACGTGAGTGTTTGTGTGTTTATGAGTGTGTGTGTGTGTGTGTGTGTGAAAATGATGACTAGACAAGAAGAGTCCAGAAGTTTAGGAGGAATATGAGGGGGAGAGCATAAGAATACTTGGGAAAAAGAGGGGAACAGAAGGAAATGATGTAAATATATCAAATAAAAATGTTACTTTAAATATGAATTTTTTTTCACTTATCATTAAAATTTTCTCAGTTTGGAAATCAAAGCTGCTCTTAAAATCTGAGAGTGCATATTTGTAGGACACTTCTGGATATTTATTATAGGCTAAAATATAAAATAGCAGATTTCAAAAGTTTATTTAAATTTCAGATCTAGCATTAACCTAGAGGTTTATGATAAACGGTAATACATACATATACACATACATACATACATACACACCCACACTCACACATGGACACTTACACATCAACACACACACACACACACACACACACACACACACACATATGCATGCTCTGAATATGTGATGGCATTATAGTATTGAAATAGGTAGGAAACAACTTATCCTTTTCATTTTGGGAATGAAATATACTAGTGTTTCCCACAAAATGAGAAAGGACAGCTTTCTCCTCTACCTTGAGTTTCAATACAGATAGCCTGCTTTATTATCAGCATCCCCTGTCAAATTAGTAATTAAGTTATAGTTGATGAGTTTGCTTCTGCACATTGTAAATGTCCCAAGCTGAAGGTGAACTTTTGTTCTTTTATACATTCCACAAGATTGGATAAATGTGTAATGACATGTACCTATTATTGCTCAACACTAGAAAATTCAAAGCCCTTGGAAAACCTTGTATGCTCTGCCTCTTTATTTTTTTCCAGTTCCCCTCATCCTACACAAAGCGGGTACAATTTTATCAAGATCTGGTTGGTACAGATATAAACAGTGGTAAGCACTGTGTTTTATTGTTATTTTGATTTCACGAGATGGTTTTTTTAAAACAATATTAAAAGGTCATGTTTTCTAAGAACAACTTCATAATACTTTGATCCCAAGTCCATATGAATTGCTGATATGAAAAGTAACCATGTTAACCAAGAAATAATATCTTAGTATATTTAGAAGGTTTAACCTATAATATATCACTAAATTCATGGGTTAAGGAAAATGGCAAAAGTAAAAGGTGTTGGAATCAGGATGCTCTGCAGTTCTTGCTCAGACACAACTGTGATCCAGTAGAGGTTCTATGGCTGTGGAAAACTTCAGGACCACTAGAGAGCTTTATATATAAAATGTCCTATTGGCAAGCCAAAAGGATGGGGAAGTTCAAAGGGAAGAACTCAGCTAAGGAGGTAAAAGATACCGTTTTATCAAACTCTTCTTGTAGTGGTATCTTTAATACACACACACACACACATACACACACACACACACATAAAGAGAGAGAGAGAGAGAGAGAGAGAGAGAGAGAGAGAGAGAGATACTAGCCCAATATAAAAATTCAATGAACAACATAAAAGTTGTTCATTCTTAAAGTGAAGCCAAAGATCTCCATCTACCATCACCCTCTTTTCCAGATGCCAATGACACCCACAGCTATGGGTATGACACATGGAGTACATTATGCACACTTTGTACTGTATAATTTTGTAAATGACAATGAACACTTCCTGAAGGGCTTCAGCCCAGATTTGAGACTAACTATATTATGAATTGCCCTGTTTTTAATTGTAAAACAATGTTATGATCTTACATAACAATAATGTTTTAATTTGAGACAACATTATTCTAGTGGCATTATTCAGCATGTATTCATCCAATTAGTAAACCTTTGAACTATACTGTACTGGAGTATTTAATTTTGACAATTGCTATTAACTCAGGCATTATATAAAAATATTAAATGAATTTTTACTTTTAGGACAGAATTTTCAACAATTCTTCAATAACCGTGATAATGTATTTACTAATGTTTTACATTCAGTTTTCTGGTGACATGGTGAGTATCATCACATCCCTCCTTTAACTATTTAACAAAAATTCAAAGTATCCTAAAATACTTCATTTTATGAGAAAATTAGTCTCCTTATCCTACTCAAATAAACTCCAGTATCTTTTATTGTTAGTTACTCCTGCATTTTAACATTAGTTGTATTTTTTTTCTTTGATGGACAACCTTTTCAACTACTGGCATTCAGGACAAAAATGAGTCCTTATAGCTGCATCATCTGAAAAATGCTGTTTTAACTAAATTCCACATGAATGACTATATAAGGATCGAAGAATAAACATAATCTGCAATTATTCTTAAATTGATCCCAATTTATAACACCTATTTTTGTCATTGGTATTTACAGTTATGCTTCTAGGAGTTAAGGTTTGTGTTACTGTGATATAGGAAATTTTGTTTAAGGTTCTGAATTGTCTATTGTCTCTTAACTACAGGAACCAAAATTTTTGAGGGTTAGCCTAAATACATGAATGCAAAAAGTAGAAGGACCCACCTCTACTAGGCCTATAACTATAATATATACAATAAATGCATTTCAACCAAATGCAAGTGGTTGTTTATTATAAGTCTTGAGACAACAACAATAACAAAATCATGAAATATATAACTTACCTTGTTATCAATAATCAGGTGCCCCAAACCACATCAATAAGTTGTCATTGAAGGGCCATACTTATCATTTAGAAATAAATATCTGACAATAATAATAGTATCCACCACTTTAAAATATCTTTTAGCTAAGAAGCTTCCCATTTGTGAAATTAGGACCTAGAATAGTAACAAAATACATTCCTCCCAAAGAAAGAAAAATAGATATTTAATAAAAGTAAAATAAAATAAAATTATATGAAGGAGAATCTTCTTAATTTCTTTCTCTAACATTCATCTACAGTAATTAACAAAATCCCAGCTGGGCAGTGGTGGCACATGCCTTTAATCCCAGCACTTGGGAAGCAGAGGCAGGCAGATTTCTGAGTTCGAGCCCAGCCGGGTCTTCAGAGTGAGTTCTAGGACAGCCAGGGCTACACAGAGAAACCCTGTCTTGAAAAAAAATTAATGATAATTAACAAAATCCCACAGTAATAACTGTTTAATTTAGGAGTATTTTGTTTGGTCATTTATTTTATGTTGAAGTTTCATCTGTTGCTATGTGTTATAATTCCAAATACTGATGCCCAAAGTCTGGTGTCCCTCAGGGATGAGGAAATCCTAATGTATTCCTATGTAACCTCATGAGCAATTTAAAGCTATCGGTTTACAGTTTATATGTATATACAGTTGTATATAAGATGCCTACAGCCTATAGCTGGGCAGAATGGAAGCAGGAGGATTTTTGGCTCTCTGGCTTGTGGTCAGAGGTAGGACCATGAGGGGAAATAGAGAGAAGGTGGAGAGAGGAGAAGACGCTGTCTGGTAAGGGATTGTGAGAATTGGCCATGAGCGATGGTCACTCAGACGATAGCAGCCCAGGTAGATTCTGCCCAGCTCTAGTGCTTCAAAGGCTTGTTATAAATATAAAGGTTATGTGTCTTTTATCTGGGAGCTGAATGATTAAAGACAGGGTAGAACCCCCACCATACATTAATATTAAATATTTACTACAATTTTCTTTTTCTGTAAGGTAATGGTAGGTAATTGTGTTTAGAAAAATGTTCAGCCGCCCTCTATTGCATTTCTACTGAGAAAACTGTCTCAGAATCTTGTTTACTTTCCCACAAAGCACCCCTAAATTGTCCTTTAAAACAGAATAAAATGAATTAATTTTATAATGAAAAAAAGTTGTAAGACAGTATATGCAATTGTTACCCACATTGGATTAGGTAAATAATACAGGCTAGAGACAAAGCAACTAGTTTAATTATTTAATGCAGGATTGGGTAGAAGACAAAATGACTTTGCTTCATGTTCACCATTTCTGTTTCTGTATGTAGAAATGAATGCTAACTGAATATTAACATGGTAATATCTATTATTCTATTTTCTCTTGAGTTTGAAATGAATATATATTGTGCAAATATTTAAATAAAATGATTGATTGATATTAACAGATTGGTAGGATTTTAAGAGAGAAACATAAATTTAAGTGATTTTTTTGGAGACAAAAATGATTATTCTGGTTAAGAGTTTAAATACATAAAGAAGTTATTATATACATGGATTTGTAAGTTGTAAATTCAGCCCAAGTTATTTCTTAGAACTTGCATATTACAATGTAGTACTTGAAGATGGAGTTTTAGAAGTTTGTCTACAAATACCTTTTAGCAAGGAGAAAAGTCAAGAGATAACAACAAAAAATTACCAATCAACAACAAAAATGTCAAGCAAATCAGATCGCATTCACAGTACTAAAATATTTTACCCAAAACTATTTCTGAGAATTTCTTTTTTTTATTGGTTATTTATTTTTATTTCAAATGTTAACCCATTTCTAAGTTTCCCCACTGCAAATCCTCTATCCCATCCTCCTTCCCCATTGCTTCTATGAGAGTGCTCTCCCACCCACCCATGCCCACCTCACCTCAAGGCTCTAGGGTTCCTTGACACTGGGGCATCAAGTCTTCACAAGACCAAGGGTCTCCTCTCTCATTGATGCCCAACAAGGCCATCCTCTGCTACATATGTGGCTGGAGCCATGGGACCCTCCATGTGTACTCTTTGGTTGGTGGTTTAGTCCCTAGGAGGTCTGGGGGTTCTGGTTTCTTGATATTGTTGTTCTTCCTATGGGGCTGCAAACCCCTTCAGCTACTTAATTCTTTCTCCTAACTTCTCCATTGGGATCCCCATGCTCAATCCGATGGTTACCTGCATGCATCTACATCTGTATTTGTCAGGCTCTGGCAGAGCCTCTCAGGAGACAGCTATACCAGGATCTTGTCAGCAAGCACTTCTTAACATCTGCAATAGTATTTTGTTTTTGGCTGCATAAGGAATGGATCCATAGGTGGGGCAGTCTCTGGATGGTTTTTCCTTCAGTCTTTGCTCCACTTTTTGTCCCTGCATTTCCTTTAGAAAGTAATAATTCTAGGATAACACAGACAGACAACTCATTATCAAAAAGGGTGAGCAGAATGCAGGTGCACTTTACAAAGGTGCTAAGGAGGGGAAAACTCGCCATTCATTCCTTTCAGTGTCTCTATTAGATTCCTGTCTAATGTCTCTACTTGGAGTGAATTTGTGCCAACCAAACCTGAAATTATTAAACACTCTCAAAATCTTTTTGTTGAGGGCCTCAAAATTAATGAGAATCATCACTGAAATTGATCTCTGTTTAATGTGTTCAATATAATAAAACAAAACACTTTTTTGTTAAAAAAAAAAAAGATTGTTTTGGAAAGCTGCATATAATTAGTGTGATATGTAGTTCTGACTAAAAGGTATGATGAGTGTGCCTGATATATATTTTAATCTATATACTAATATGTATACTTAAATATAGAATAATGGTCTCTGTAAAAAGCTGTATCATCTTAATAATTTTTGCATATCATTCAGAAATTATGGAAAAACTGAGGCAAGATCATTTTTAATCATCCTCTAGGTCTTCTGCTACTTAAGGTCACCTGCTCAAATTTGACTACGGAAGCTCTAAAGAAGAGAAAAAAATACCAATGTGTTTAGGTATTCTCTGACTTAGGATTCAGCTGGGACTTCAGGGGAGATCAAGTTGAGATATACCTAATAAACAGTGTTTATCATATTAGTGTGGTTTGACATGAATAAATTAAAAGCCCTCAGCCCAGAAGGTTATACAATGCTTTCATCTAAAAATGGCTCTGACTTTGTTGCAAAACAACTCATCAGAACCTTTTATAATTTTGTTTATAAGCCTGAGAATAGTATATTGTTCTGTTGATTTCCTACCTTGGGATTAATTCAGTTGTGCTTGATACATTTTAAGCCATTTTATAAATTCCTTATGGCAAACATCCAACCTTCTTAATTTTGAATGTACTCACAAAATATTATTGTAATACAATAAAAATAGATTATTAAAAACATGACAATTCATTATATATATATACATATATATACATTTCAGTCTATATTTTAGCATTACTTCTTTATATGTGCTTGTAAAAACAATATGCTTTGATTTATGAGTTAATATAAACAAAAATCAGGAAATAAAATAATTCTACAAATCACTTTATCATTTTTTAATGCTTCAGAATATCATGAATATAAATGTTATGTTCTATCTGGGCAGTGGTGGTGCACACCTTTAATCCCAGCACTTGGGAGGCAGAAGCAGGTGGATTTCTGAGTTTGAGGCCAGCCTGGTCTACAGAATAAGTTCCAGGACAGCCAGGGATACACAGAGAAACCCTGTCTTGAAAAACAAAACCAAACCAAAACAAAAAAGTTGTGTTCTGATCAAATTCAATAATTTATTCTTACCTCTATAATTGTTTATGAATGGTCTACCTCTTGCCTCCCATGTTCCTGCACTCTGCTTTTTAAAACTCATTGAGTCCACTTTGTATTATTTGTATGCGCTTGAGTTCAGACAATTTATCTATTAGAATTAGGTAGCTTTACTTTTCCTCACTGAATTTGTTAGAAAATGTGACAGGATCAAAACTTTTGAAAGTATACCTCAACCAATGCAATATTAGTATTTGATGCCATCTGCTTTGTAGACTATATATTCAAATTATGTGACATGTGTGAACAGTGAAACATTATTTTATAATATTTATTTCTGAATATTGTACTCTGAAATGTTTTTAAACTATGTTCTTTGGTGTCATGGCCTCAGAACTGTCTGGGTTGCAGTATCGTCTGGTCATCAGTGTAGGGAAATTATTCATGTTTCACTGCTTCAGTAATGAGATATCAGCCCATAATCCTCTCTGTTGAAGGGATTGTCAGAATAATTGTATCCCTGGTGGTATGACCTCAATGCCTTTAAACAATTCTCTTGTAAGAGAGTTCATGCTATCTCAGAAGTCCTTTTTATTCCTCTTAGCCTTTAAGTAGTTCTCGCATAATATCATCCATGTAAGTCATGTGTTTGCATAATTCAAACTGGAAATCACTGTGGAAAAATTCATGAAAACATAGAGCTCTCACAGAAATGTCCATGATGTATACTTAATATAAAGACATATTTGTGTAATTATTGAATAAATAATTCTCCTCCAATTAATTTATGATTAAAAATTTCCCAGTTTGTTGAAGAAGACACTCAAACACTTGTCTATTACAAAACTATATACATCTTCATATTTTTCTATACTACTAGAAGTGACATTTTGAAGAAAGCAAGCTTTGCTTAGGAATTTGTACTTTCATTATCAATTTCATTTTTAATTATGTTTGTTTTTCTTCATATTTCAAGACCCCAGATACAAATATTCTACTCATCTTCCCATCTAGTACACTTAGCTGGTAAATTAAAAACAAAGACATTCTCATCATCTAGAAAAAAGATGAAAAAATAAAATTAAATGGAAAACGTATTTGTTTGGAATCATGTCTAAATAATTGTTATTATTTGTTTTATTTTTATAGAAGACAATGTTAAACTGATTATATTGATAAGTAGTAATTTTTGGTTATCTTGAGTGACTTAAAATCGCTCACCACTGAATCTACAAACACAATTTTACAAAAAAAGACTTAAATGACAAAAATAGCAAGAACTTAATATCAAAAATAATTATTACAGATTTAATTGAGAGCTATTAAAATTAAGCATATTTGAATAATTTGTTGCAAAAAGTGCTAGGCATTAAATTTTAATAAAAATTCATAAAAATATTTTGTTGAATGTAAATACCCACCAGTACCAGAAGTTATATTATTTGCTTATAATGAAGTAGTTATTTTTTTTTTGGAGTATTTTGCTTCATAAAAATAATTTAGATGTTATAGATTTATAATTGTTTTAAATACAACAAAAAATGTAAAAATGTGGATATAGAACATTATTCAGTTCTCAGAAATATTAGCTTTCAAAAGGAAAATTTATTTATAGTACTATAGCATCAACATATTTAGGTGATTTGAAATGAAAATATTTTCTTTGGCTGGTTGTAAAGCCTATTAATGGACAAAGGTGTCTCATGCATATTTGATATTATCAATGGTGGTCTGTCATACAGCAAGCTCAGAAGTAAGGCTGCAAAGCTGGTACAGGAAAAATGCTGGTGAGTCTTCTTAACTTTACGGTAAGTCTATTACACACAGATTTTTATTTAATTGGTACCATTATGTGTTCACAAATTTTTACTCTTACTGAATGTATTGTAATTGTCACTTTTAGTTATGCCCACTTTCATAACTCAGACTTTAAGAAACTGAGATCCTAGCTTGGGTTATTCAAAGCTTTGCAGCAAAAAGAAATGATGCTTTTCTTCATTGAGATTCCAAAAGCACATAGAATAAATGCAAATGCAGATGTTTCTGAAATATATTTTATAGAACTAAAGCTTCACTTAGAATTATACTATTCCAATTAAATATCTCCATATGACAATAATTTTAAAAAAAACCTTTAAGTATATTATGTAAAGGGGATATTATATAAAGGGGATAGCTCAGTTCTATTTATTGTGAAATTCTGACATTAATGTGCTTGGGAAATCAGCAATACCATGATATATTAAATATATAATGTCAACTGTAAAATCTACTATACTAGTAGTATTTTATTGTTTTTAGTAGTATACATAAATAAAATTGTACCAGAAAATCACCAGATGTAAGTGTACTTTCATTAAAGTTTCATTTTTATACATGTATGCATGTTGCTATCATTGTTTAAAAACATACATTTAATATAAGCATCCCAGATATTCTTAAACTATACACACACACACACACACACACACACACACACACACACACACACACTGACATTTATCTTAATTAGAGGTACTATTGCTGTGATAAATCACCATGACCATGAGGAGGACAGGGTTTATGTGTTTTAGAGTTCAACATCATAGTGGTTGTTTGTCATAAAAGGAAGTCAGGACAAGAAACCTAACAAGTCAAAAACATGGATGCAGGAGCTGATACAGAAGTCACGGAATAGTGGTAGTTACCAGCTTGCTTTTCATGGATTTTTCGTAGAACCTAGAACCACCAGCCCAGGGATGACAACACCAATAATGAGCTCAGTCTTCCCCCACCAATCACTAAATAAGAAAATGTCCTACAGCAGTATACTGTGGAAGGATTTTCTCAATTTAACTACCCTCTTTTCAGATGAATATAGTTTGAGTAAAGTTTGGTGTGGTGTGGTGGGGTGGTGAGGCTAGGGACATCCTCTTGGAAATGGGGAAGGAGGAATGGGATGAGGAACTGTTGGAGGGCAGATCAGCAGGGGAATAATGAGTGGACTGTAAAAATATTTAAAGATAATAACAAAATGTACAGAATCTTAAAATCTTAAAGCAAAAATAAAATAGCTATGAGCTTAAAAAAGAGGGAGAGAGAGAGAGAGGAAAAAAGTATCTAGCCAGTACAACATTGTATTCATCTCTAAAGAAAGATGACATATTTAGGAAAATGATTGGAACTGGAAAAGAATTATAGTAAGTGGTTTCACACAGTCCCGTGAAAACTGCTGATCCCTGT
The DNA here is from genome assembly GCF_011762505.2 of Arvicanthis niloticus. Classification (NCBI taxonomy): domain Eukaryota; kingdom Metazoa; phylum Chordata; class Mammalia; order Rodentia; family Muridae; genus Arvicanthis; species Arvicanthis niloticus. The sequence goes on from NC_047673.1 coordinate 42,364,996, forward strand.
TGCTAAATTAGGGAAAGCTGGAAGAACCTGAGGAGGAGGTCGACCCTGTAGGAGGACAAGCAGTCTCAATTAACCTGGGGCCCTGAGATCTCTCAGAAACTGGAACACAGACTAGGCAGCATACACTAGCTGATATGAGGCCGCCAACACATATACAGCAGAGTACTGCCGGATCTCAGTTTAGTCAGAGAAGATGCACCTAACCCTCAAGAGACTGAAGACTCCAGGGAGTTTAGAGGTCTGGTGGGGTGGGGGTTGGGAGTGGAGACATCCTAGTGGAGACAGGGGGCTGGGAAGGAAGTATAGGATGTGGAATAGTCAGAGGATGGACTGGGAGGTGAATAAAATCTAAGTTTTAAATAAATAAATAAATAAATAAATAAATAAATAAATAAATAAATAAGGAAACAAAACCTGATGCTACAAGTTCTCACTCATATTTGAACTCTGGGGTTAAGTCTTAAGCACGGTTTGATTTATGGGTTACATGTATAAGCCAGGAAATGAGGAAGGGAGCATGGGGAGAGGCAGTGGAGGGGTTGAATTAAAATATAAAGATTGTAGAACATAAATATGTAAAGGAAAGTAAGCAGACATGGCAGTAGGTGCGATGGTTTAGGCAGAGCAGGAGGTCAGGTAATTAGGGAGATCAGAGTCCAAGAGAGAGAGTGAACAGCAAATGGGATTGGGGTCATAGAGAGCCCCTGTCTTATATGGATTCTTGCATCTGGTAAACTACAAAACTAGAGAATAGGAATTAAGAAACTGAGCTTGCATGATTGACACCGCTTCTCCTAGAAGCACTGGATTTACAAAGGAACATTCTAGGCCAAGTATGGGAAACCTGCATAGGAGTGAGTCAAAGAGTTTCCAGTATGACCCGGTCATCCCCCTGCCAATAGTGAAAACTCTTATTAATTTTATTGATTGCCAATCGTATGACAAAATCTCATTAGAGAAGATATCACACACTTATCTATGCTATAAGAGAACAGACTGGAACCATGCTTGGAGTGTACTTCCATGGGCTATCTTTACATGCCAGCAGAAGGTACTGAGAAGAAAGAGTGCCATCAGTCTTGCAAAGGAATTAACCCTATAAACTGTAACTGCCATAATATTATATATTACATATATAATATATTATGTTATATATATGCACAAATAACACACTATATACTATATATATAGTATTAAGTATTATATATATTACAATATAATAATATTAAAAACTCTAATCTATTGGACACATTACAAATGTCAGCGCAGTACAGGCATGACTTTGTGACAGTAACCAACTGACCTCTTTTTCTTGGTTCCTCCACTTACACTGGGCCCACACAAAAGGTCCTATGAATAATCAGTATTGAAATGGGAGCAGCTCATGGGTTCCTCACATTTACATCTGAACTATTGGATTTTATGGAATAAAGAAAAGAGAAAGTCATTTCCCTTAGTTTCTACATACTGCAATGCTCAACTGGCTCCAAAACATTACTCAAAACTCACAGATGGTGATAAACTCTATATGTTCAGAAATAAAATGAATAGATATGAACATGACAGATGTTTGTGGGGAGTAGAAGTTCTAGGTATGGGAGGTGAAGAAGTGGGGTTGATAGTTGTTTGTATGCTCTGTATACGTGTAAAAATTATCTTAGAACAATCGTAATTCACTAACACACTTTTAAAACATTAATTTATCATGTTGCGTCACTCTCTTTATTTTTGCTATCAAGTTGTCAGTGAAAATAATACTTTAGCATTTGTTCACAGCTTTTCAAAGAAAATATTTTAACTAACAAATATATCTTAAGATCTTCTTTAAGATTACATGATAAATATTCTTTCAAAATAAGTGGTGAATTATAAACTAAATATTTATATATTGACACATTATATCCTTGCCAAAAAATGAAATTGCACAGTCATGATTGCACATGTCCTTTTTTGTGTGTTGGTTTTGAGTGTTTGTTTCTCTGTTTCACTCAGAAGGTGGAGGTATATGGCTAGCTGTGAGGTGTAGGGCATACTTTCTATACAGGGAGTTTCAGGCCAGAGAGGGCTACATAGTGAGATTCTCTCTTCAGGAAACTAGAAAGAATGAAATAAAACCAAATGTGAAATATTAAGATTGTGTAGTGATTTTAAATATTTAAGAGGTTAAATACTTTCCAATATACAATATTTAGTAATTGAAGGAGAAACTATGTTTAAAATAGTGAGGTAAAGTTTTCAGCCTATATTGTACATATCAATATTTTTCCTCTGGAGACATCACAGAATCCAAACTACCTACTAAAGTCTAGTAAAGCACTGCTAAATATTAGAAACATCAAAAGGAGCAAGGATGTTTATGTTAATTACACAAAGTTGAAAAAAAATGCATTTGACATTTTAGAATAGGATATAAAGCAAAATTTACTGGTAATCCTCACTGAATTCAGGCTTATTTGAGCTTAACAGAGGCTTGACATACTTAAGGGAGGCAGAAAAGGAATTATAGCTAGATTTACATTTTTAGTAACATGAAAATAGTAAAATAAAAATGAAGAGTTAAATACCATTCTTTGTAATGTGTCAGTGATTATTTTCTTAATTGGATAAATAATTTAAAGTAAACTCAACTACAAGGTGCTTTCTGACACAGTGTCAATTTTCTGTTTGCTTTCCAGTGTTAATTTTATGCATACTTATATATAAAATTGTGATTTTTTTAACAACTGAGACATTTCTCAGCTCAGACATTCTTGTTAGCAGAATGCAATTAAGTCTGCTGTTTATCCTTTGTTTTACTTGCAGTTCTGCTTTAATACCAGGTGATACAGTGGTGTGTGATTGTTATTGGTTGCCATTTTGCACTTGTTAAATAATAAAAGATCCTTGAACAATGCTTCCAAATATATGTTTAATTTGATTCTATTTTAAATATTGTTGCTGGATGATGATGCAGTTTGTTTCTTTTCCACTCAGAAGCCAAGCATATTAATGAAGTGATAAGTAGGTGTATTTGTGTTATGATGAGACAGATGCCTGGATTATTGATACAATGCAGAAAGTGATGATCATAATAATGAGAACTAACCTTGACTGACATTTGTCAGCATTTCAAGCTATATGCTCAACAACTAATTTATAACTACTTATTTTGTTACTCTCAACAAGATTTACATGTAATTATGATTCCTAACACTAAAATATGTACAAAGATTAATAAAATCTGTAACTTACTCTTGGGCATTTTCTATTAGTAGGTAGTTTATGTAATCAAAGAACACACTTTTTATTATAATCATGCTAGCATATGGGAAAATCTAACACGTGCTTATGCAATACAGAAAATGTATCAATAAAATATCAAGCTCAAAGAAGAAGTCTAGTGCAAGGGTTATTGTACAAGATAATAAGAAGAACAGAAAATATTTAATCTGGTTATCTGAGCAAAAATTTTAATTTTCTCTGTACTTAGGGGTAGTAGCAATATGGAGAAAATAGTATGTTGTGCTATATAGATTTGGATTCTCAATTATATTAGTTAACAGTGCTATAATTGTGAAAAAATGATTGTCACTGACTTTGCCAGTGGCTATTCTATTCTATGGTCAGTATGCCTGAGCAAAATAGTATATGGTATATTTGAGGTATTCCTATATAAAAACCAGTATGACTAGAACATAAAAAACATGGAGAATAGTGGAAACGTGCAAAAAAAAAAAAAAAAAAAAATCCCACATTGAACAGGGATCCAATAGAGCTAATAGATTTTTCCTTACTCCAACCACTGCCAAAAAAATAGAAATGAACAAAAATATCTTTTTTATAAATAAGGTCTGGTATAATTAAAGATGGGTTTGAGCAACAGAACTTGGAAGCAATGTGAGAATACTATATGTAGGAATCAGAGTACCCAACAATAGGAAGTAAAGCACCTTCCATCCACTTCTATGTAGGAAAAAAAAAAAAAAAGGAAAATGATGTAGGATTTACAGAAGAGTTAAAAGTTTCATTTTATTGTCCTTAGAACAAGATTAACGCTGAAGCTATTTTCTAAATAAGAATCATCAGAAGATGATCAGGTTCAGGAAAGGTGTACAAGGTTGATGTTTTAAGTATTTGTGCTTGATTTCATGTGTTCACCTTTAAGTAGAACACTGAGAATACATTTATTTTCACAAACACTACAAAGAGTTACATGAATTTATGGACTACTGGTATAGATGTGGTGATATATCACGGATAAAATTGCTAAGGTAGAGAGGAGCAGAAAGGGATGAAAAAGAAAGCCACTGTTAACAGTCCATTCAAATAAACACCATGCACAGTAAGGGAAAGGGAGGAAGTGTCATCACATCGGAGGAAATGGAAAGAGTGGGGCATCTCTGAGCACAAGAAAAGGATGTCTCCTTCCAGGTTGAGTCTTCACACATAATATTATTTCAGGACATATAACGGACTATGAACTGAGCTCATTTATGGATTTCAGCTCCATCTTCATGAGAAACAACTGGGTATGTAGAGATACAGGAAATGTCAGTTTAACATTAGATGGAAGGAGGATACTGCTACTAATTTCTTAGACTGAGTTCTTACTAACACTTTTTACATGGCTTTTAAATTCCGTCTACTAAAGGACTCATTGAAGAGAAAAACCAATTTTCTTATATTTCTATAAAAATAATAATTACAGAGCAATCACCAGCAGGAGTGCTTAAGTCCTTTCTGGTGACGAATTACAGAGAAACTACAAAATGAAAACTTTTACTGTTAATGTATCATTAATTGCATTTCCATTTCCTTCACCAAGGGGGAGGCTTCTGAGGGGAAAGGTTAATGACACCGACCTCCACACCTGCAGTTATGCTCAATTACTCTATATGACTTAAGCAGGAAAGACTACTTCTAATAATAATAAGCACATACAGTTTATTAGCTTACCAGCTTGTCAGTACTGTTTTAGACACACAATATTTTTTTATTGCTAATATCTGCTAAGTATTAACATATTCTTTCAGTGTCAGGGATGACTGCTGAGAAATTGCTCTATCATATTTCAGCTTTAGTGGTAATTTTATGAATGAGCACTATTTTGGATCCCACATCAGAAAAAATAGTAAATCTTTTGCAAGCCATGTTAGAAACAACGACAGAAAGTCAGATATATGTGGAAACATTGTTTGACCTTTTCTTTGATATGGTATTACTAAAAAATATTTGTTATTATTAACTTTTTCAACAATTACTATCCTTAGTGAATCTATTAATCTTAACCTGAATCTAATTATTTCTTGATATTTTGCATGCTGACATTTTATTTCAGTTCTATCAACAGTTTAAAAATGTAGGCAACTATGTGCAAATTCTTTGGAAAATTTCTGTCATGTTCCCTTGTTTCCAACTGATTAATGACTTTTGTTTACATGTCTGCTGTCTCTTTCTTACTCAGGATCATTTGTACTTTTAAATGCATATATTCAGATGTTTTGTTTTAACATAAAATGCTTTGAATATAATTTTCTCTCTTTCCAAATCATATCCAATGGTCAAAAGCAGATGAATGTTTCAAATTTTTTCTGCTAGAGAAACTGAATTCTAACTGTGTGTATGTCAGATTTCTCTTGGAGAGACCCTTAGTAATATCTACTTAAAGCAAGTGGGAAAGACATGGAAATGACTGAGGAGAGGCAGGAGTAACCATATAATAAAGTCCTAAATGGAAAACCAATATCTCACTGGAGTTACTTATCATTCTGTGGATAACTCAAATGCAACTGTGTCACAATAAGTACCAATATGACTGATTGCTCATGAAAGCTCTAAACCCTTTGGTATCTGCACAACTCTTGGCAGCTGAAATGGTCTGAGAGATTTTACTAGAAGCTCTAATTGTCTGATTCTTCTTTGCCTGCTTAGTACCTTTAGTCTGTTTCAGGGACTACCTGAGACTTAAAAGTCACTTACATCCTGAGTCTTAAGGAGCCAGCCTCCCTTTAGGACACTAAATCTTACAGGGCTTCTTCTGGAATATAGTGTTTCAATTTTGAGAAAATTGAATATATACAACACCACTGTCATAAATAGACTACTAAATGATACAGATCTTCATTTTACTGATTATCTGACAATATTTAAATGTTTAGGTTCCAAATTCGCAGGTAATAAGTAATCTCATGGAGAGAAGATGAGCACTAGAAGAGATTAGATTTTAATGCATCTTCCATTTATAATAATAATGTAGACCCAGCCAAATTTTGTAATCTTTTTTAATCTGCAAATTTCCTTTCTTTGCATAAAAAGGACATGATCCAAAAATTTATCACCTAATATGTATGAGAAAACTATCTAATTTATATAAAAATAAGTGTTAAGTACATATGTATATAGTTTTCTTAAAAATATAATTAATAGTTATAAGATACACATATACAAATTATATAGTAAAAAATGGTAAAATGTAAGTCTTGTTCTTCAACATACATATTGCCATTTTGTGGCCCCATGAGGAGAGCAACAATACCAACCAACCAGAGCTCCCCAGGGTCTAAACCACCAGCCTGGGAGCACATAAGGAGGGACCCATGACTTCATCTGTATATGTAGGGGAGAAAGGCCTTGTCAGGCTTAGGTAGGAGAGGAGATCCTTGGTCCCATGAAGGCTGAACACCGTGTGGGGGGAATTCGAGGGTGGGGAGGTGGGAGTGAGGGGGTAGGTGGGGACACATCCTCATAGAAGCAGGAGGAAGGGGAATGGGATAGGGGATTCCTGTGTGGTGGGGGAAATGGGGTAAGGGGATAAAATCTGATATGTAAATATAATATCCAGTAACAAAAAAGAAAACTTCTGTGCAAATATAACATTAAAAATATAAAAAATATGTAAAATTATTATAGACAATGCTACTTGAGTCACATTATAAATGTAAATATATATTAATACATTTACTAATCCATAATTCATACATAATTTATATATTTATTTATATATTTAATACAAATTTATATTTATATACTTTTATATTTTATATACTTTTATATACATTAGCTATACACCATATATATTTATATATGGTGTATAGTTAATGTATAATATATTAATACCTAAGAAACATATTATTACTTTATATGATCATTATATTACATTTTATATAATAGATATAATACATTATTTATATTTATAATATAATGCATATTAATATTTTTATATTATATACACATACAATTAACATATGAGCAGAGGTATGTAGCAATGTATATTAATATATTATACATTATATTAATATAGCATTATATTACCATATTAATATATCATATTAATATCAAGTGAATTATTAGGGAATTACAACATAAAACATATATTACATTGTATATTTTAATTGCTTTTGATTAAATTTCAACTATCAATGTTGAAAATGTAAATATTTATTTTATATTAATTATCTTCATTTTACCATGAATATGTTAAATGACTTACTTTTGACAACATAAACTATATCATATCCAAATATATGTCTGAATTTCAAATTTATATTATTTTTTATATACAACAATAAATAAGTTTTAAATATCTATGTTTTATGTTTTATTTATACTTCGCTATTGACCAGCTTCACTCTCTGATTTGTACTTCATTTTCTATGAATTCCACACATTCTCCACACATAGCTTTTAATCAAATCTATACTTTATGGTATACTATGGATACATCATTTAGCATTTGCTTACATATGCCCATTTTATTTATATCAGAAAGCTGGTGTTATCACATTTCTACTTGTATAATACCTGAAATTTTAAGTAATAAATATGTAATATTTGTTTGTTGTTGTTTTTATTATTACTGGTTTTGGTCGTTTGAATGAGAGTCCCCTTTATAGGCTCATGAATAAGGACTTCCTCCCAGTTCCTGAAGTTGATTAGAAGGGCTTAAATGGTGTAAACTTGGAGAAAGTACTTTACTGGTGGTGGGCTCGAGAGTTAAGGACTTGCATCTCTGGCATGTAATCTCCTCTCTCTCTCTCTCTCTCTCTCTCTCTCTCTCTCTCTCTCTCTCTCTCTCTCTCTCTCTCTGTGTGTGTGTGTGTGTGTGTGATTGCCATTCATGATGTGAATTCTCAGCTTGGTCTTTTGGTATTTTTTTTCTATCATGCCTTTCTGGTATGAAGATGATGATGTTTATTCTTCTGGAACTATAAGCCTAAATACACCCTACCATATATTAGCTGCAGAAAGGTAGTCCATACACTGTGTAATGTGAGTAGAAATGCTTTATCACATTTAGCAGTAAAAAGAGAATGTCTATTAAAACAAAGAGACAGCCTAGGAAAAATCTTGTCTAATTGAACTTTAAGTAGTTGAACTAAGACTCAGATGAGAGTTAAAACTGTTTAGAAACTTTACATTAAAAAGAAATGAGAAACAACTCTCTAGTTACAAAATGGACATGTGCCCTTGATATATGTTGGAACATCTTTTGGGTATGTGCCCAGAAGTACTATAACTGGGTCCTCAGATAGTACTGTGTCCAATTTTCTGAGGAATCACCGGACTAATTTCCAGAGTGGTTGTATCAGCTTGCAGTTCCACCAGCAATGGAGAAGTGTTTCTCTTTTTCCACATCCTTACCAGCATCTTCTGTGACCTAAGTTTTCACCATTGTGACTGGTGTGACGTGGAATATCAGTCGTTTTGATTTGCATTTCCCTGAAGACTAGGGGTGTTGAACATTTCTTTAGATGTTCCTCGGCCATTCAAAATTCCTAAGTTGATAATTCTTTGTTTAGCTTTGTACCCCATTTTTTAATAGGGTTAATAGTCAGAAGCTGGAAACAACTCAGATGTTCCTCAACAGAAGAATAGATACAGAAAATTTGGTACATTTACACAATGGAGTACTACTCAGCTATTAAAAACAATGAATTCATAAAATTCTTAGGCAAATGGATGGCACTAGAAAATATCCTGAGTGAAGTAACCCAGTTACAAAAGAACACACATGGTACGTACTCACTGATAAGTGGATATTAGATAAAAAACTTAGAATACCCATCATACAAGTGTAGATGTTTCAGTCCTACTTAGAAGGGGGGACAAAATAATCACAGGTGGTAGATGGTGGGAGGGACTTGGGAGGAAAAGAGGAGGAGGAAAGGAAAAGTAGGGGGCAAGAACAGGTATGGGAGGAAACTTGGAGATGTACAGAGTGTTAGGTAATTGAACAGAGGTGTGTAGCAATGGGGGATGGGAAACTGGAGTAGCCAACAGAAATTCCCAGACACCAAGAAAGCAAGAACCTCCCAGGATCCAACAAGGATGACATTAGCTGAAACACCCAACAAAGTGGAGAGGGAACCTTTTAATACCATATCCAGAGGTGAGGCATGGACCCAGTTCGAGAGATGGGACCAACACCCTTTCTCAGAACTTTAACCCAGAATTGCTCCTGTCTAAAAGAAACGCAGGGACAAAGAGTGTAACAGAGACTGAAGGAAAAGCCATCCAGAGACTGCCCCACATGGGGATCCATCCCATATACAGTTGCCAAACTCAGATACTATCGCTGTTCAAGAAATGCTTGCTGACAGGAGCCTGATATGGATGTCTCCTGAGAGGCTCTGCCAGAGATAGAGATGCATGTGCTTTCAGCCAACCATCAGACTGAGCAACAGGACCTCAATGGAGTAATTAGGGGAAGGACTGAAGGGGTTTGCAATTCCATAGGAAGGACAAAAATGTTATCTAACCAGACCCCAAGAGGTCTCAAGGACTAAACCACCAACCAAAGAATACACATGTAGAGACACATGGCTCCATCTACGTATGTAGTAGAGAACGCCCTTATCTGACATCAATGGGAGACGAGGCCATTGGTCCTGTGAAGGTTTGATGAAGGAAATGCTAGGGTGATGAGTTGGAGTGGGTGGATGGGGGTTGCGAGAGGACGTTCATAGAGGAAAGAGGTGAGATAGGGGGTTTTCAGAGGGTTTCAGAGAGGTTCCAGGTTGGGAAGGGGGATAACATTTGAAATGTAAATAAATAAAATAACCAAATTAAAAAAATATGAACAAGTGCAAAGGATAGGAAGAAATTAAGTAACTAGTATATTTGGAAATAGCAAGGTCCATTGTGTTCTAGAACGGAGAACCAGATTAGCTGTGCAATGTGACTGGTTTGCATTGACCACATAAGAAAACAAGTTTTTAGGTTCTTTTTAAACATGGAAGTAAAATCAATTTTGAGTCGATTAAAGCCATTTCTTGAAGATCACATGTATTTTAAACAAGATGCCTATATATATGAAAAGTACAAAAAAAACAAGCAAATATGTAAATTATGGTCTTTATAGGAATATTACATTTTAATGACCATTTGCATGGTGATTAGACATAAAGATATGAAGAGATCTTGGAATTCTAGTCAAAGCCAGGAAGAGTTGGGGCGGTTCTCTGAACTTCATCTAAGGCAGAAATTCTGGTTAAAAATGGTTTCTTAAAAGATAATACATTTTACAAATTTGGACATTTTAGGAAGAGAAGACCCTAGAGGAAAAATCATAAAGGAAATATTCAAAATAACATATTTGGAAATTGTCATTGCACATCAAGTAATTAAACTTTTGATCTACATGAAATGAATGGAACCTGTAGAACCCAAAGTAAAATGGTCAAAAGTGTTACATCAGTGAAGAATGACCCCCTCATTCAATCAAAGTGTTAGCTGAAAAATTATGGCCCACATGAAACTTGAAAATACATGTCTAGGGAGTTATGAAAGAATTCTAATAGAATGATGTCAATTTGTTATATTTTTTTAACCTCTGTAACAATTACATTGTTCTGATGAGTAAAATCATTAGTCTAATAACTATAATTAGTTATAATTATGCAAAATGAGGATGTAATTTAATGTGTTCTCTATTTACAGTTCTCAATAGATCTCATTAATAGTGTTTATGAACAAAGTATTCATCTCTATCTTTAGACTATCTTTTTAAGGTCTTTGCAGCAAGATCCGTAGGATGTACATGAAGTCTTTTTATATTTAGAATCAAAGGCTAGCTCCTGAAAATTCTAATGATTTGCATCAAACTTTATACATAATAGTTGCCTTAAAAATTCAAAGGATATTTTCAGTTTGTCTGCATTCTATAGGAAAGTAAATTCACAAAAATTTACAAAAATATAAAGAAATAATATAAATGATAGCAATAAAGCAATGACTGCCTATGTCATGTTTAAAAAGTTACAAAGACATTTAAATTATTTTCAATTTCATATTACACAATTTCTATATTATTATGCGACTTTTTAAAAAATGTAAATGCTGACTATATAATACTTGATAACTCAGACATTAATTTATTTCAATTTTGTATTACACATTTTCATATCATTATTTGACTTCTTTTAAGAAACTAGAATTATTTTCATAATAAATTATCTTAATGAATCAATATAAAACTATTATGATTGCAATAAAAACTAAGTGAAACAAGTCTGTTAATTACGTAATTAGTTTGTATTACATTAAACACAAAATTCTAAGCTTTTAAAATTACTAATTTGTAGTTTGTTATGCTACAAAAATAAATTATGCTAAGCATTGTAAATGGCACATTATTCTTTGCAGCTATGAATCAACACTTTCTGAGCTTAGTCAACCATTTGTTAAGTATAAATTCTAAAGTATTATTTTGAAAAATATATTGGCACATCATGTTCTTATTGCTCTTGTTTATGCTACATATGTATCTGAAACACCAAGTGTACTGACATAATCAACCTTGGTAACACTCAGGAGTGGGGATGTAGGGAAGGATGAGGGTATACTTAAAATATATTAATCAAAAGGCATCCAGGAGCACTCTCAGCCTGCATCTTAAAATTTCACATTATTGATCTAGTCCATATTCATTTTCTATTTTGAATAATATTTTCACATATATTACATTTTTATTATATATTTATATATTTCATTATATGTTCTTTTAAAAATTAGAAAAAACATATTTATAAAAGGCTAGTCAAAAGCAACAAACAAAACTATAAAGTTTATTTTTACCCATGTGTTTGACTTACTTATGTTTAGAAAGATCTCAAGCAAACATAAAGGATAATGTATTTTGAAATATACTTATGGTTTGTTTTCAAACAATAAGAATTATCTATAATATGTATAATGTAAAGTATTATTCAAGCTCATTAGAAAAAATGATTTTAAAGCAACTTAAATCACACAAATTATAAACTAATACATTAAACATATTTATTGACAAAAGAAAATGCACATACATATGTAAAAGAAAATATTATTGACAACTGCTAGCAGGAAAATCAAAGCATAAATTTTAAGAAAACTTTCATGGGGTAAAATAATAAGAATGCTTTTACATGATATCTAAATTTGAGTTTGTTGATTTTTTTCTATGGGTATAATTTAGATTATAATACATAAATTATATATCTTTATCATAGTAATATCTAAATTAATAAAAATGGCCATGTACTGGCTTTAAAACCTTATACAGAATAACAACTCTTAACATATTCAATTCTTTTCAGTAAAAAAAATATTTTATTTATTTATTTATTTATTTATTGGATATTTTATTTACACTTCAGATGCCATCCCCTTTCCCCATTTCCCCCCCTTAGAAAGCCCCTACCCATGCCCCCTTTCCTTTTTGCATTTATACATTTTCAGTAAGAGAAAATTAAAATGTGTATATATCAGTTGAAAATATATTTATAAACATTATTTTTATTGTTACTTCTGTAGAGGTTCCAGAAGGTCAAAATAGCTTAATGATTGTTTGAAATATATATGTAAAAAATAAAATGAATAATAATAGTTCTTTGAAAACTTAGCTCTAAGCACAAGGTTATAATACTACTTGTTACTTGGTATTAGTACCAGAATAGTCCCTCATTATAACCAAGAAAGATGAGACTCTGTTTCAGCTGTTTTGATTCTGAAAGTCTCTAAGGTTTCTAGATTTCAAGAGTGCATGTAATCATCTAAACGGTAAAAGAAAATAAAGAAGTATAGTAAGAAACAATACTGTATAACTATTCTAATAATAGTATAATAAAACAGTGGCTACATACTGAAATAATTCAGGTTGTAACTCACGGTTATTCCTTCACTATGATCACTTAACAATGTTTCAGAAGTAACACTACTAAAGAGAAGTTATGGAAAATAAATGAAGTTGTTAATAAATAATGATGAAATTCTAAAATAAGATGATATAAAGCCTTTAAATCCGCGTAGAAATAATTGTTTTCTTATTTTATCTAATTTTTCTCTAATCCTCATTACTCTTCAAAATCCAAGCCATACATAATACTGATGAATGATTGACATCAGCCATGCATGTTTTCCCAGTTACTAGTTATTTATATTACCAGTGTATTATATTTATAATCATGGAACAATTCTTACTGGTTCTGTTAATAATAAATGACTTAAAATAAACATTTCTTAAAAATTGATCAGGTATATCTGATCCATTTGGATTAATTGAATTATGAATAAATTCATATGCTGATTTGTTTTTGAAGGTGTTAATGTCTTGGATGAAAATATTCTATGAACATGAGATAAATATTTTCTTTCATTAAAACTTGAAAAGTATTTGAAGAAAAAATACAAGCTATAAGCAGAACTATATTTACAACAAGCATTTTATAGTTTTGTTATGAATTTTTGTATTTGAATCCTAAATTTTTATGATCAGATACCTCTGACATGAACAATAGCTTGTATTAATAGTTATACAATCTCTAATCACATGATTTATGTTTTTCTGAATGATTACATTTCCTTATAGGATAACAAGGGAATGAAGGCTTAATCTTAAACCTGCTATTAAAATACCATAGTAGAAATGATGTTTCAATGTAGAAATTACTTGATTTTCAAGTTACCACAAAACAAGTCTGCCTGAATGAGAAATTCTGAGCATTTCTTGGGTATAAATGGTGAGAAACTGTGCAGTTAACTTCATGAAAGGTTTAATTTCCTTCAAGTCCTCAAGAATATTTAACCAGCTCTTTCTTAGGCTTATAAATAAAAGAGCTACATTGTGTGGAATAGTTTTAAAGCACAACACTATGTAATGTTTAAAAGTTATAGAGTATCTGCCAAATCTGTTAGTGCAGATACAATGTTAAAGGAAAACAAATTGATTATATATATATATATATATATATATATATATATATATATATATATATACATATATTTGGTTTTTTGAGACATGGTTTCTCTGTGTAGCCCTTGCTGGCCTGGAATTCACTCTGTATACCAGGCTGGCCTCGAACTCAGAAATCCGCCTGCCTCTGCCTCCCAAGTGCTGGGATTAAAGGCGTGTGCCACCACTGCCCGGCTTGATTGTATAATTTTATCCCTTGAATATTTTGAGCATGTATGAGAAAAGTTGACCAACCTAATAAATAGTACCGATGCATTTTCTTTTTACTCTAAGAGTAATTATTATCAAGGCAAAGAAGCTCTACACATCCATAATAAACACAACAGTAAAATTGTTTAGGATTTCCCTTTTTTGAAAGGCATCAAATGTTTCCATTTCTTTGACTATAGTCTTATCTTGTAATAATGAGTTGGGTTGAATTTACAAAGACACAGAAAATAATGTTATTAGATTATAATTAGTGATGATGATGATGATAGTGATGTTGCTAAACTAAATAAACAGACGAAAGGAGACAGGAAAGAATGGCCATAAACAGGAATCATTTCAAAAGAATAATGGGAGTCTGAGGCAAAGATCAGTTAATAAAGTGCTTGCCATGCAAACATTGGGCTTAAGTTCAGATGCCCAGAACTTATGAACAATTTGGGTGATGAAGGCGCACATCTGACATCCCAGAGCGAGGATGGTGGGTGGTACACAAACAGAAGGGGTATCAGGAAGTTGTTATGGGCTTTCTTTGCAGAGTAAGGAAAAGAAAGCAAGCAATATAACTAAACTCTGAGAAGGGGCAAATTTGTCTTCCAAGGAGAGAATCCCATTAGCGATCCAATATCAGGTGGTCAGTTCTAAAGGCATATCCATGTAGGCAATGCTGAATGGATTTAGATGGTTGTATTTATATACTGATTTGTTTGTAATGTATATGTAACACAAATTGATCCGGAAGAGGAAAGTGAATTTGGAAACAAAGATTTAGCCATGGGAATGATAGGATTCAAATGAGTAAGATAGAAATGATATAATAAAAACATGAAATAAAAGAAAAACAAACTTCATGCACTTAAATATTCTTTAAATGTTTTTGTTCTTTTTTTTCTTCTTAAAAGGCACTTCCTCCCAAGCCATAAGTCCAGGAAACCTGTCCACTAACTGGCTTTATTTCTTCACAGTCTTTATTTTTTCAGTTTCTTCCTTATTTATTGAACATGTTCTTTGATACTGTACATTTTTAGGACAATTAGCTATCACAAACATAAGCACTTTAAAATTCAAGCATGATTTTTTTGAAGAAAATACTTTATTTATTAGACATCCCTATGAAGAAATTAAAACCTTGATCATTGCTTCTCTATGATGCCAACAGATATTTATGATCATTCCCTTGACTTACATCCCTAGAGGTTAAACTGGATGACTCCCAGCAAGCTTTCTTAATTTGGGGAAATAATATTATTTTACAAAGAATGTTCCCAGAAGCTATTTAAGTCCTCTGTATAGTTCATTTAGCAAATAAATATCATTTGAATGTTTCCCTTATTTCTAATTTTAATAGTTGAGCTGGTTCCCGAGCAGGAACAACACAGAATTTATGACCTTATGTAATATTGGAGGAATTCTGTTGGGAGTTGGATATGATTGAGATAGTCGACTTACATATATATAGTTTCAAAAAATAAAAGAAAATATTATTTTATATGGTATATGAATTTAAATTTTAGTTATAACATTCTATTTACATAAAATATGTAAAACAAAAGACATAAGCTGACAAAATATGCCTCATGAATTTGATTTGTTTCTTGATTAACTCTAAAATTTTACTTTAATAACTGCCCTCATAGTTAACTATTATCTAAAATTAATATGATTTGTTTGGTTGTTGTCTTCAGCAATGAGGCCTATCTGTTCTGCAGAATAACTTATTGTCTTGACAATACCCTGAGTTCTTTTATTGATTTCCCTGGGACTTCATTTGGCCAATAACTCTTTTGGACATAACACGGTCCCAGGACTGGAAGGTTCCATCGGTGACAACTGCTGGCAATTTGGGACTCTGCCTCCCTTATTATTAGAACACCTGATTAGAAACACCTTGATATATTTTAGGAATTTACACTGCATTATTTTTTAAACAATACCTCAAATGTCCCTCAGTTCTAGCTGGCTTTTTTCACATTTCTTTCTTCAACCCCATATCCCCTCCTTCTTGTCATCTGGTTCTCTTTCCCCTATCCCCACCCACAGTCAACTTATATAATCTATTCTAGTTTGCTTACTCAGAGAGATCCATCTCTTCACCCCAACTCCCTATATCCTTATTCTATTTATGAATTCTCTGTGTTTACAGATTGTAGTCCAGTTATTATTTACTTAAACTGCTAATATTTTCTTAGACATGAACTTATACCATGTTTATCTTTCCAGGTGTGGGTTATTTCACTCGGCATAATTTTTGTCTACCTCATTTCAATTTCTTGTCAATTCCATGATGTACTTTTTCTAATAGCTGAATAATACATTTTGTAAATGTGCTACATTTTCTTCATCCATTCTTCTTGACAAACATCTAGGTTGTTTCCATTTCCTGGCTGTTACAAATAGTGCAACAATGAATATGACTGAGCAAGTGTCCTTAGAGTAGGATGAAGTGTCATTTGGCTCTATGCCTAAGATACTATAGCTAGTCTTGAGGTAGATTGATTTCCAATGTTCTGAGAAACTGCATATTAATTTCCACCATGCCTGTCAAAATGTGCAGTCCCACAAGCAATGGATAAGAGTTCCTTTCATTCCACATCCTTGATATTAAGCATTCTGACAGATGTAAGATGGAATCTCAAAGTTCTTTTGACTTGCATTTCCCTAATGGCTACAGATGCTGAATATCCTTTGCTTCTCAATCATTTGAGTTTCACCTATTTAGAATTCTCTATTTCGATCTGTACTCCATTTTTAATGGATTATGTGATTTTTTTGATATCTAGTCTTGAGTTCGTCATATATTTTGGAAAATAGCCTTTAAGTAGATGTGGAGTTGGGAAAAAACTCACCACTATCACCACCAACAGAAACTGTTTCTATTCTCTAGGCTGTCATTTGTTCAAATGACAGTGTTCTCTGTTTTACAGAAGCTTTTTAGTTTCATGAGGTTCCATTTATTGATTGTTGGTCTTAGTGTGTGTTCCAATGTTGTTCTGTTCAAGAAGTCTTGTCCTGTGTTTGTGAGTTCAAGGCTATTCTCCAGTTTCTCATCTAGTTTCAGTGTATTTGGTTTCATGTCAATGTCTTTGAGCCATTTGGAGTTCAGTGTTGTGCAGGGCAATGTGTAAGATATATTTACATTTTTTCATATGAAGACATACAGTTTGACCAGCACAATTTATTGAAGATGCTGTCTTTTTTCAGTGTGTATTTCTGGCCTTTATATAAAACATCAGATGCCCATTTTGTGTGGATTAGTTCTGGGTCTTCAATTCCATTCTTTTGATGAATGTTTCTGATTTTATATCACTACCATGCTTCTTTTATTACTATAGCTTTGTAGTACACATTGAAATTGGGAATACTGAGAACTGCAGCACTTATTTTATTGTTTAGAATTGCTTTATCTATCTAGGGTTTTAAAAATTATTTTTCATATGAACAGAAAATTGTGATTTCAAGATCAATGAAGACATGTGTTGGGATTTTAATTGCGATTGCCCTGGATCTGTAAATTGAAATTCGTAGAACGGCCATTTTTTACGGTTTTTAACAAAAGTTGTTATTACTGAGCAATCATATTTTATTCTATAAAAATAACCAATTACATATTGACTAGTTAAGTTCCCAGATCAGGTCCAAAATTTTTCTGAGATTATGTATAACTTTAATAAAAATAAAGTATATTATGGGTCCCAACTTCATCAAAATTGTGCCTTAAAATATTCAACAGATTTAGCATATGCAGAAGTAAAGATAGTAGATAGAGTTAACTAAACTTTTTGAAATATTTCAGATTTGTTCACTACTTCTTTTGCAATTATTTGGGTCACTAACACTCAAATTTCTCCATAAGATATTAATTCTTAATAATAGTTCTCATGCATTATTTGTCATATAAATATAATATTTAATTACAATTAAGATGAAAGTTAATTTGAGGTCTTAATTTTTAGAAAAACAATTATAAAACCACTTAGGAATTATCCAGTAGTGAGAGCTCTGTGACAAGTTAATACTTCTGTCATGTTACTTTTCTGTAAAGACACATTTTTCTTATTTTTTAAATTATTATTTTTATAAGTTAGCCTTGTATTTCTCTTTATGTTTTGAAATTGTGTTTTCATCACAACATTTGTCCCTGACATTTTCTCCCTCAAGCCTTCCAATATATCCCTCTTTGTTCTTTTTTAAATTCATGGCCTCTTATTTTGTAGTTTGTTATTGCATGCATACATGTATTTATGTATATGCCATATATGTTGCATATATATTTATATTTTTATACAATTAGTTATATATTAGGTTATAATATATTTTAAACTACTTATTACTTAATATAACTTATTGAATTCATAAAATCAGGAGTCCCTACACAGCTTTACACAAATATACTACAGGCAATCGAGTAATCCTAGAAGCAAGAGGTTGTTATCCCCAGGGAAGACCACATCAATTTTTTTTGTCCTGTTTCAGTCTTTCCTAAAAATATAAATACAAGTAATATTTTATGACTCAACAATGTATATGTATAGATAGCCTTCTTTTAAGTAATTAGACTTTTATAATGCATGAAAATATATAATATAAAAATGTAAATTTTTATAATGTATAAAAAATTAACTAGAATTTTATAAATGTGCCAATATCTACAAGTAAAAATATTTTCTTTAAACATTGAGAGTTAAAAGTATTTAAGACAAAGATGGTTTATAACCCCAGATCTTTTTACTACAATTCACAATTCTGAACAATTTCATGTATCTGATGCTTTCTTTGACTTTCATCTTTTTCAAAATTTTATTTGTGTTGTAAGATTCACTAGTATTTAAGTCTATGTTTAGAGCTAAAGAATAAAGGTTTCTGTATCATATGACTTCTATTGATCACAAAATTTAATTTTATTTCATACCTATATACACTCTTTTTACCTGGTGATGTAAAAAGTTGATTATTCTATAACTATTGTTATAAAAAAAAATCTATTACTTCTGCTACCAGTTAATTACCAGAATCAGACAAGGCTTCATTGAAAGTTGTATTTTAGAAACATATTTATTTATCAAAGTCTTTCATTTAAGATATCAAAGTGGGTTGCTTCATAATTTGTAAAGACTATATCCAGTGGATAGGCACATCCTCTGGTTGAGGGATAGGGTCACCCATCCAACTAAAAAATATTAATCCAGAATTTCTCCTGTCAAAAGGAAGTGAAGATACAAAGAGTGGAGCAGAGACTGAAGGAAAGGCCATCCAGAGACTGCCTCCCCTAGGGATCCAACCCATCTTCAGATACCAGATGCAGATACTATTGCTGATGCCAAGACGTGCTTGCTGACAGGAGCCTGGCATAGCTGTCCCCTGAGAGGCTCTGCCAGAGCCTGACCAATACAGATACAGATGCATGCACCCAAACATTGGACAGAGAATGGGGACCCCAATAGAGAAGTTAGAGCAAAGACTGAAAGAGCTGAAAGGGTTTGCAACCCCATAGGAAGAACAACTATATTAACTAACCAGAAACTCAAAGCTCCCAGGGACTAAACCACCAACCAAAGAGAACACATGGGGGGGACCCAAGGCTCCAGCTGGATATGTAGCAGAGGATGGCCTTATCAGAAATCACATCACTAGGAAGGGATCCCCTCAGTCCTGTGGAGGCTCAATGACTCAGGGCGAATGCTAGAGATCTGAAGCGGGGGGGGGGGGGGGGTGTGTGGCTGGTGCAGGAGCACCCTCGTAGAGGCAGAGGAAGGGAGGGGATAGAGGTGTTCATGGAGGTGAAACTGGGAGGAGGAATAATATTTGAAATGTAAATAAATATAATAATCAATAAAAAATGAAAAAAAGAAGTGAGGAAATAAAAAAATAATTTGTGATATAAAATTCACTAGTATTTCAATCTATGCTTAGAGCTAAAGAATAAAGGTTTATGTATCACAGAACTTCTACTGATCACAATAATTTACTTGTATTTCATGCGTATGTTCACTCTTTTTACCTGATGATGTAAAAAGTTGATCATTCTAATTTTACAAACTATTGTTATAATAAAGAGTCTATTCCTCCTGTTACCAGTTATTTAACAGAATCAGACAGATCTTCATTGAAATTTGCATTAAAGAAACATATTTATTTATCAAAGTCTTTCATTTAAAATATCAAAGTGGATTGCTTCATAAATTGTCATCAGTAAAGATATATTAGTAGTAAATGATGAGTTCATAACCTCCAATTATGCACATAAATAAATTAGGACAAGATAAAGTATTATCAATCTCAATGCATATTACAAACCTGAAAGATATATTACTGCAATGAGGATAAATTAGCTGGATGAGAAACAGTGGTGCTAACCTTACTAAACTGTGTCTAGAAATGATGACTAAAGGAAGCAAGGATAAATGGCTGCCTCTTGCTTCCACAGTTATATCTCACACTTCACTTGACTAAAAAACAGTTTATAAGACTTTGGATCATACCATTCATTTCAATAAGAGGCACTTAATGATCTGAAAGAGATCGATCTTTTTGTGTTGTTTACCTTATTACAGTTTTCAGAATTATAGCATGAAGAACAGGCTCAGATAATAAAAAAATTACTATAGAAAATTATTTACTACAGTTACTACATGCAGAAACAAAGAGTTGTCCAGTATATAGAAAGTCTTTCAAATCCAAAAATAAAATAAAATTAAACTTTTACATGAATCCGCAATAAAAAAAGTTTATAAGAGTATGAATGAATTTGTTATTTTGTTAATAAGACTCACATGGGATGTAAAAAATAATCTATTTACACTTAATAATGAAGCTAACATTTTGTCCAATAATTATGTAGGCTTGTAAATACAGTTACTCCACAGTCTTCACGTTTATATAGTTCACTTAAATACGGTGGAAGGTTGAAATGATTGTCAGTGATGCTTATAGTATAAATCTGCAGTGAAGCTGACATTCCAAGGTCAATACTTAATTAACTGTGTGTGTGTGTGTCCTCTGTTACAGATGAATATTCGTAATGGGTGTGTATATTAATGGTCTTGTCTTAACACAATAAAAACACAGAATGGATGTTCATCTGGTTTCATTATTTTATATATTTTCACTTAGTTAAAAATAATACTTGAAAATAAATATGTGTATTTACATACAGTTTTTAAAATTATTATACCTTTATATTTTCTACATATTTTTATGTTTCTTTATCTGTTTCTAATTCTCTATTTCATTAAAAAAAAATACCATGCATGCATTATGACTTTTATTAGGTGACACTTCATGCATCAGCATATTTTTATGGGTCAAGTAATATTTGATTATTCATGGAATATTATCGTTCTTCTCTACATATTTAAAATGGATAAGTAAATAAATCTTAGAGCCTTGTGGATCTTGTACTCAATTTTGGAAAGATAAAAAGGGCTTGCTTTATATTTTCATTCCATTACAATAATACTGTTAATAAATAATATCGTATTTTTTGAAAACAGTCTTTTTTCTTTTTTTTCAGCATTTTTTTTATTTCTAGACTAAGCCATAAAAAGAGTCTTGTAATGCATATAAATAGAAATTGATTCTTTCATTAAATTCATTTAGAAATGTATATGGTCATTGATTGATTTCTTTTAGAAGGTGATTACTGGTCTTTTTAGGTCTTTTTTATGCTCTCTTGAAATAGCAAATTGACAAAAACTTGTAGTCCAACATCCTGCTTTAGTTTGAGACCTCAGTCTGTAATGTAGTCAGTCACATGTAGGGTAGGTTAGCCACAGCACAGCAGGCCTTTAAAATCAAGACCTTTCAACTTATCCACATGCCCTTCCTGCCCTGGAGGCAGCAAGAAAAAAGAGATCTCAACAATCCACCAGAATAAGCAGAATAAGTCCAGATGAATGTGAGTCTTGTATATTAGTCAGAATTGACAATGAACTTTTTCTTCCATCTTACTGTGGAGAAGATGGCTATTTCCCTTTGTTCAGGTATGACTAACTAGGTATGCACTAAGATACATACATATATATATATATATATATATATATATATATATATATATATATGAAACTGTCCTTTCCAGTACTCGATTCCCTAATCACTTTTCCATGCAGATGTGATCATGTGGTTAGGTCTCTAGAGAATGAAGTTGAATCAGTATGTGTCACTTGTATAACTTGCTGTGGAATTTTATGAAGCATGATGAATGAAATAATTTCTTTCCTTATCCATCATCTGAACACGAGGAATCAGAAGCTCTACATAATGCTAGATGCACAAAAAAAAAAAAAAATAGAATTGCTATTTCAATGTCAAAACACATAGGCAGCCCTTAATGCCCAGTGCTACATACATAAGAAATGAAAGGTTGCCTGAGATGGCTCAGGACTTATTCTTAACTTGGTTGGTATCACTCCAATATGCTTCAGTTTTGTCATCTATGAATCTGTATTAACAAATAAATTATCTGGAGCAAGAAAATATTTCTTGTTCATACTTATATCAAAAAGGTTAACTATTGTTTTTTGTCTTTTTTGTCAAGATTTACAAAACACATGCTTAAGAATTTTGTTGTATTTTTGTTATTGTACAGAAAAGCTACTGGGTTTTACATATTTACCTTTTATCCTGTGTTCTTTCTAGGAAACTACCAAATTCTATGTAATTCTATGGGGCTATCTATCATTTTAAACAACAGAATCCTATTTTTTTCTTTATATTGTCATGGGTTTATTTGTACATTTTATTAGATATATTAAAAGCTGTACTAAGTATATTATTGACAGTAAATATAAAGAACTATGTCTTTGTCATTATTATGAAATTACAATAGTGGGTATAATTTTTCTTTATTACCTGACAATTTACACATATTTTTACTATATTCAATAAGTACTCTTACATCAAGTGCTGAAAACCGGACTGTAATCCCAGCTCTTTCGAGGCAATAGAGAATAGATGAGGAGTTCAGTATTATTCTCAGCTACATACAGAGTTACAACTAACCTGAGCCACGGAATTCAAAAACAGGAGTTTTGTGTTTAGGAAGCAAAAAGATTAAAAAAATCAAATATTATTGTATTCTTTTTCTTTTATGCACCCAAACCCATTGCTCTCTCAAGGAAATATATATATATATATATATATATATATATATATATATATATATATATATGATTTATATATTTATATATGTATATATAATTTATATATTTATATATGTGATTATATAATCACATTAATTAATAATTAATTAACATATATGTTAATTAATAATATATCATATTGTATAATTATATATATGATTATATATGTTGAATATACAGTTATTTCTTTATCACTTTACTTTTGTGAAATTTGCTTTGAACACTCTACCTGTCCCTTAAACATGCTATCTTGGCGTATTGACTTTTTATTCTAAAGACACTTTAAAATCAGCAGGTGCAAAATGTGGGCTATGAACCTCCTGCTGTTTCTTAAGAGGGAAATATGAAGTTACTATTTGAGAGCCACTTCTTGTGTAAGATTGAACATCATTATTACACTCAAGGATGGGAAACCCAAATTACATAAGTCTATTTATAGCTTGCTAAGGTTTTCTTGAATACTTTGTGGCTCTTTACAAAATTGCTACTATTTGTTGAACTCAGAATAAAAGGAGTTCCGTTCACCTACCTTTTGGATTTTCACTCATTTTGATCATCCTTGTTACATACATTCATACTAAGTAGGTATATATATACTGTTCTCCTACTAATTTTTCTTTTGACTATATAGTTTCGAACCCAACCACATTTCTAAGAAGAATGGAGAGCAAGGCTGCTGCCTCCTTGCTTCATTTCCTAAACTTCAATTTAGTTTCTCTCATCTCAGCAAAACATGGACTATGGTTGAGTTTTATCCTCTAGAAAGCACCAATATTCTTGTCACCAATATTCTTGTCACCAATCCTCATGACATGAAGCTTGAGCAAGGCAAGAACTCACCTCTGGTTTCCTTTTTCTTTGTGACTACAATGTTCTGTTCTTTGCTACTGGATTTCAGCAAAAGGTATTTATTCTGTCTTCCTTCATTTGTCCTTATTTTAAAACTGCCATACATTTCTATCTTTAATCACATTTACTTAGAGTATACAGAAGTTTAAAATAACAAAAACCACTATTTTGTTTATATAATTTATTTATAGAAAGAAAATAATTATACAAATTACAATTAATCACATATATATAGTATTGAAGCTGTTAAATTAATATTTTATTTTGCTAAAGCAAAGTATGAAAATTTTATATAGAACCATGTTTGTACATTCACTCACCAGTTGTTGGACATCAAGGTTAATTAAATTCTCCTAGCTATTGTGAATAGAGTGGTAATGAACATGGATGTACAAGGGTCTCTGTTAAGATGTAAGGTCTTTTGCCACTTACAAATGAATAGTGTAGTTGGAACAAATGGTAATTATATTTCAAATCAAATGATCCTATTGCCAGTGATCGTGGTTACTGAATATAATTAGAGTGTAAGACTGTCTTTTGGAAGACACCAGTCACTTTGGATGAAGGCATAAAGAAATCAAAATGGACTTACCAGAAAAGTACTTTCTCTGTTGGAACTTTTTCATGATGCTGTAAGTGGCTTTCCAGGCTGCTGAGGAAGTCAAAGCATCAGTGGTCTGACCCAGAGCTGACCATTTCATGCTACAAAGACAGCTGCCCAGGTCAGATGATGTAATAAAGACAAGACTGTTCATTGTGATATCCTATCACTCTATTGATTATATGCAGCTAGATGCCAGGGTAAAATTTATACTTCAAATTATAAGCACTATCAAAACCTATAATTAGAAAAGGCATAGCCCCAAAAGGGTGAACTTTTTGATGATGTTTTTTCTAAACTCTCATGTTGCCAAACTGTATTGTAAACACACACATTTTCCTCCATAGGTTTGTATTGCTTTCAGCTTGGGTCAAGGAGGCTTTCTTGCAGTGGGTGGTGATTTATGTAGAGAGAAGTACCTAAGTACTGCAAATATTCAGTGGCGAGCACTCAACTATATACTATGACTACGGTCCTACATTAATCTTCCTCAACAACTCCCATAAGGCTGAGGTAATAGCACAGAAGAGAAGAAACAGAGAATGTAAGAGCTGGAGAATGGAAAGAAATGCTAAAAATGTTGTCCTTTATACTTGCACACATGAAACCACAGAGACTGTGCAAAGAATCAACTGATTTTAAAATTCAGCATGGATAAGGGCAGCCCCTATGGTCCCATCTCTTCCCAAAGAGCAATTTGCAGCTGGGGCCCACTACAAGAGACAGAGTCATTCTTCCTTTGAGGGTGATCTCTCCAGGTCCTCCAAACACCAGTAGAGAACCACACAGCGCAAAGCCCTGCACACCTAGACAGCACTAGTTGAACTCAGAATGCTATTGGGAAAATAAAATTACTTGAACCTGGACAGGAGACATATTGGGGAGATAGGGAGAGATAAGATGGAAGATGGAGAAAGTGGATATGATTAATATACATATACACACTCATGTAAGTTTTAAGAAATAATTTTTAAAACTATAAAATTATTTACAAAAACTATTGAATATAAATTTTATTGTATTGCAGATTGAACAAATACATCGACTCTACAAAACTGACTTCTACATTAGACTTCCTAAAGAATTAAAACCATGTAACTTTTATACACTTACTGTATCTAGTGTTTGTTTCAGTCACTACAAACTCTCTTGCTTTCTACTCATAGCAGAAAAAGGAGTAATAATCAAGTGAATGTGTGATCTATTAGTAAGATTCATCAATCTAAAGGCTACAGTGAAATTACTTTAATATTTTCTTATAAAGGTTATAGTTGAAAAATCTCTGGATCAGCTAATTAGTTAAGAACAGCAATGATGGTTATAGTATTAAAGACTATAGTTCCTATAATAAGTTAATATAAAACATAAGTTTTAAAATATTACCATGACTAACAAAGTTTTTAAGTATCACATTCCAAATAACATGCATTACTGTTGATCTTTTTCTAAAACTACTTTCTAACATATTTGGTCGTCCATTAATCTAATAGTCATATCAAGATATTTCTTTTGTTTCATTTATATAGGAAAATATTGCTTGGCTCTTTGGAATAGTTTTCCGTTTCAAATGTTTGCCTTGTTTCATGATCTTCAGAAAACAATAGTATAAATTCTTACATCTTTCTTTCAAATATGTAGATAAGCAAACATTCTGTAAAAAGCATTTTACATTGCTTACTGTAAGAAAAGTATCAGTTTCTTTACAAACCTACAAATTCTATTCTAAAAGATAGTAGAAAACCTAATGTGCTATTTTCCACAAATCTTCCTTGTTTGCCAATATAGATCTTTATAATTTACAGTGGTTATTAGCAGGTGATAAATTTTTCAACCTAGAAAGAGTTTAGAAATTCTTCATGCCCCATCTCACACCAGCAAAAAATAATAAACAGTAGCTTACAGCACAGGTTTTTTTCTAACAGTATCTCAACACGAGAAACAAATTACAATATTTTCTACATGGATTCTACTGTTATTTCATCAGTAAAATTTAAAAAAATACCCTTTCACAAGGAATATACACTTTGACTGTATTTATTCTATGATTACTTCTTGACTAACAAAGTTTAAGGTTGATATGTATTTAGTGCTCCACCATTTGGATTGGGTTTGGCTCGGCTCTGGGCAAGGATGTTGGTGAGGCTTTACAGATGTATCTTCTGATGTTCTTAGGAAACCTGAAGTCACCAAAGCCTGCTTTATCCTCTGCCTCTGTCAGTCTTCCTGCACCTTGTCCTGCTAGTGTTCCCTCAGTCTTAGGTGTGGGAGATCATTTGTGGATCTCTCAGCTGGGACAGGGTTCCCCGACTCTGCATTTTGGTGAATGTGGTTTACTGTAATGGGATCTGTAGAAT
The DNA here is from genome assembly GCF_011762505.2 of Arvicanthis niloticus. NCBI lineage: Eukaryota > Metazoa > Chordata > Mammalia > Rodentia > Muridae > Arvicanthis > Arvicanthis niloticus. The sequence continues at coordinate 42,392,353 of NC_047673.1, forward strand.
ACAAGTAGAGCTTTCTCTGATGAAGGATGAGGACTACACTTTCCTGTGCTTATAAGGACAAATATTTAGAATGTGATTAGGGATTATGGTTGTTTAGTAAAGTGGCAGTTGTAGGTTTTCCTCCAAGATACATGATTTTTTTTTTAAGCCCTGTAGTCGGCTGTGTTTCCTGAACCACACATAATTTCTTGCTTTATAGCTTTTTAGGGCTGCTGTAAAGAAGTATGAAATTAAAATAGGAAATTAGAGAGCAATAGACATACTTAAAACAGTAGTTATTATTTTGGCACTTGCGTTTTTTCTATTTTTCATTTTGGCCACATAATCTATCTTAAAGTTCATATAAAACTAAATTAATTTAAATGCTTTCTACTTATAAAAAACAGTAAATTATTTTATTTATTTTATTTTTTCAGAACTCATGTCCATAATTGTTTTTTATTACAAAAAATGTTGAATGCAGTCACCTTGCATTTCTCCTAACCGATATGTACATATACATGTGTTTGTTATAAAACTATCTTCCTTAATAAACAACACATGACATTTCCATCTCTCCATGCCTAGATGAAAGTAGTTTACAATGCTCATCTTGTGAATTAAACACTAAGAGTACTTTTGTTTTTTGTGTCACGGTTTTTTGTCTACATATTAACTAGAATAATGCAAGTACTTATGCAAAAGTATATTTTTCTTTGTATATTTTACATGTTTCATTAAAGTGTGTCTGTGAGTGCTTGCATGTGTATGTGTTTGTGTGTACACATGTATGAATGTATGTGTTCTATAACTAAATATGATAATAATATGGCATTAAACAATTACAAAAATTTACAATTTACAATGGTTAATTTGAGTTTAGACAAAGTCTCCAAATCCAAGATGTAATTGTGTTCTTTGAATATTTTCAGGCCTTCATTATAAGTGTAGCAATGCATAATACACTCCTTTGTTTTCATCGAAAATTGTCTGTTTACAAATCTAGGGATTTAAAAGTGCCTTAATTATGCAGCATTCTCCTACGACTCATGTCTTTACTGTTATCTGTAAATAACATAGCAAAGCCAAAACATTGTACTGCAGCATAAATAAATTTTTAAAATGTTATCATAATTGGACCTTGATGATGTTGGTAGGTTGAATTTAAAAAAGGGACAGAGAATGTTTTATTGATTGGTGTCTCCTTTCCCGGTAAGCAATCTACTTACTCGTCTCCTGAAACCTTCCAACACTGCAATAAATATTCAAGGGAAAATCAGCAGCATTTTTTTTTTTCACAAACGAGACGGTAGGGACAAGGCTTGATGTGTAGACTTGGTCTTTGCAGTAGGTTTAAAGTACAACATAAGTGGATGGAAAGACCTTGCCCAAGGCTACAAGTACAAATGATTGACTATGCAGAGAGATTCTTTTTAATCAGTAGATATCCAACAAGATTGTAAAATTCTTGCTTGTTCAGCAGCTGGACAAAACATTCTTGTAACTTGTTCTCTTTTCAAATAGTTAAAAAAAAATGTATTTTTTGCTTTCCCTACTGGCACTTGGTTCACTTCCTTTTAACCCCTGTAAGTCTATGGAAAGTGCATTATGTTTTGCCAAAATAAATTAAGTTTAAATTTTCTTGAATATTGTCTCTTCTAATACAACATAGGAATTGATACGAAGAAGCAATAATTTTAAGTTCAGATTTTATATTCTGCAAATAAATATTAAATTAGATAGTGTGAAAATTTTTAGATAAAACAGAGGGTCTAAAAAGCAACAATGTTTGTATAATTTAGCCATCCCTAAGAACTTCATCTCTAAAATATTGATATGAATTAATTTTTGTAGTATCCTGTTTATTAACTCTGTTTTATTTATTTATGAAAATATGTTTCTAATACTTATGAAAGTTGTGATACACATGAGAATAATTCCTTTCTCGAAGGAGAAATTGGTTTCAGTTTCCATGACAAAAATCATACAACTAAATACATTTTTAATGGTAAAATATTGTATAACTGATAATTACTCAGTATTTTTCTAGCAAAAAATTATAAAAGAATTATTACATTGTTTTTACTTCCTTGTGAAACTTATACATGATCTTTTAGCAATATAACCCAAATGTATGTTAATATTTTCAATTTTTTGGGCAATACAACTAACTAATTACAATGGCACAGAAAGAAGAAATCACGTTATTGTTCTTCATAGCTGGCCATCTGCTCTTGGATAACAAATTGGTCATTTTTAACCTGGAGAAGAGTATTTTTCTCACTCTCAGCATTACGTAGTTTTGTTTGTTTGTTTGTTTTATGTTTTTTGTGTGAGGTTGAGGCAGCATACATTCTTGTCATTCATATTAGCACATCTATTTTTGCTGTCCTTGTTTATAGCTCATTTGGAGGTAGTTATACTGGCAAGATGTACCTCTGAATTTCCTAGAAGACACAATACATACAAGTAATATTACACAAAATAAGGAGGTTAAATTATGTATTTAGAAACATATATGTATTGCATATACATTTTGTAATTAACAAAATGAGTACATGATGTTAAACAAGAGCAAGGGTGGATATATTGGAGACTGTGGAGATAAAGGAAGTGGGAAATGATGTAATTATGTTATAATATCCAAAATTTTAAAAACATTTAAAATATTTTTTAAAGTAATTTTCTTTTGTCCTTTGAATTTTTCTTCAGTTTTCAGCAAAAACTAGATTTTAAATAATAAGACTATTAGGATTGTAGTTAAAAATATAAAACTAATTTAAAAAGTACTACAACGAGCAGAAGATAAACTATAGTTTATAGAAAATAGGTATAAATAATAAGAAAAATAATCTTTTGAATGTAAAAAAATTCATTTTTAATAACCCTTAGTCAAGCCTAGGCTCATTTGCATGTGGATGCTGGATCATAAAAATCCTACCAGTATCCAAACTTCAATGAAACTCCCCTTCTCCCTACAGACCTCAGTTGTACTCCCTACAGTGCCAATAGCACTTCAGCTGAAATGCCCTGCCCATATCAATGTGGATATTACTAACTGGCTTGAACTTGTGAAGGTCTTTTGTAGGTGAGTTTGCTTGATGTGAGTTTGTGCTGCAACAACAATGTAATTTCTAGTTCACAATTTCTTGCTTTCTTCCACATCCTCTTTTTCTTATATTTTTCACCCCATTTTTGCAATGTCCCCTAAGTTTTAATAGGGGTATGTCTCCAGGGCAGCTGAATGAAGATATTCAATTTATGTTTGAGTACCATAGTCACATATTCTCCGCACTTGCAGTAGATATAGCCTCAGCATTCACCATTACCCATCCAAGTAAGAAACTTTGTTGATCAGTTACAAGTAGTAAAATTTATGGGTACAAATTTCAAGCAATCAAGGGCAATGGCAGAAGACTCTATACACATGCACGTGTGTACACACAGACACACACACACACAGACACACACACACACATATCTATGTTAAGATAGATATGTGTGTGTATATGTATATTTATATATGTATATACATATACCGTATAAATATATGTTGATGTGTAGGTCTTGTTTTAGCACCCATATTACTAAGATTCCATGGGTCTAGCTTCAATAATTAATAGAAGACACTATGGATAAGAATACATAGTATATACTTATATCTTACTGTTTTCATTTAGGGTTGAATATTTAGACATAGATTATCTATTAGCGGGTTTATGACTGGAGAACAGTGATCTCCCTATTTTTGATTTAAAAAAAAAAACTATTGGTATGCTACTTTTCACCTTGAAGAACCATGTTTAGCTCATTTAAATCATAGCTAACTCTCCCGGATCTGAGGCCTGGACCAGACCTCTCCCGGGTCCTCTGTTGTGTGGACCCCAGATTCCGCCGGGGACATTCTGGAGGCTCCACAGATCCCACAGCCAGCTTTAGGTAGGAAGACCCACATACTGCCCTAAGCCCATAGCTAGGTGCTGTGAGCACTCAGATTCCAGCAGATACCCCCCTCACTGCCCCTGCAGAGTAGCACTCCCCTTCCGCCCTTCTCCCGGATCTGAGGCCTGGATCAAACCTCCGCTGGGTCTGCTGTTGTGTGGACCCCGGATTCCACCTGAGACATACTGGAAGGTCCACTCAACCCAGAGCCACAGAGGAACAACTGAACTCAGAGCGTCAGACAACATATCCTGAGATATCCTAGAGTGTTGGGGTCCACACTAGTCCCACGTTGGGGTGGCCAAAAATGTCGCGGGCCAAGCAAAATGTTGAGGCCCAGGCCGACCCACTTTTGGGTGGCCACTGTATCCTGGCCCAAGCTGCTGCTATGGTCCACGGGTTGGGGTTCAGCAAGAGCTAGAGTGAGAACAGATTCGAAGAATGCAGACCAGACAGAGTGTAATTCAATCACGTTTATTCTTCAGTCTAAGTCCTAAGTCTTGAGTTCCTAGTGCCTAGTCCCTAGCTCCTAGTCCCTCCAAATTCCAAGTTACTTCTTCCAAGTTCTCTTTCAAGTGCCTGCTACATGTCTTCTCTCTGCTGTGTCTGGTTCTCAGTTCTGTTCTGTTTCTGCCTTTTATATGTCTCACTTCTAAGCCATGCCTCTAAGTCACACCTATAACCATACCCTTAGGTCTTGTCTCTAACTCTGATCTCTACACTTCTAAGTTACACACCTTTAATCTCACACACCTTTAATCTCACACACCTTTAATCTCACACACCCAAGGTATCTAAACCAAGATTATCGGAGTGTGCTCAGTTGTTGTAGGCTATTGTAATCCAAGTCTCATGTCAGGGTATATGGCTCAAGATGGTTGCAAAGCTGATAGCTGCTTTCTGCTAAAAGTCGGCCCCCAACACTAGAGGAGACACTGCACCCAGAACAACAGACACCTAGCTGGACTGCTACCTTGGAGGCACCAAATCCTGAGGCATCCTAGAGGTACCACTGTAATCAGTATAGATGGAAAAGATCACAGAGATATCTGGACCCCTAGGAGATCAGGCACAAGCAAGATAACTGGAAAGGCAGGCTTCAGTCAGAGACAGCAAGTACAGGCAGCACTAGAGTTAACCAGATGGCAAAAGGCAAGCGCAGGAACGTAAGCAACAGAAACCAAAGTTACATGACATCATCAGAACCCAGTTCCCCATCATAGCAAGCCCTGAACACACATTCACACCAGAAAAGCAGGATTCAGAATTAAAATCACTTCTCACGACGATGATAGAGGACTTTAAGAAAGACATAAATAACACTCTCAAAGAGCTTAAGGAGAACAATGGTAGACAGATAGAAACTCTTAAAGAGGAAACACAAAAATCCCTTAATGAATTGCAAGAAAATGCAACCAGAGGGAGAAGGAATTAAACAAAACCATGCAGGATCTGAAAATGGAAGTAGAAACAATAAAGAAATCACAAAGGGAGACTACCCTGGAGATAGAAAACCTAAAAAAAAAGATCAGGAGTCATAGACACAAGTATCGCCAACAGAATACAAGAAATGGAAGAGAGAATCTCATGTGCAGAAGATACCATGTCAAAGAAAATGCAAAATACAAAAAGCTACTAACCCAAAATATAGAAGAAATCCAAGACACAATGAGAAGGCCAAACCTAAGGATAATAGGTATAGATGGGGGGGAAGACTCCCAACTTAAAGGACCAGTAAATATCCTCAACAAAATTATAGAGGAAAACTTCCCTAACCTAAAGAAAGAGATGTCCATAAATATACAAGAAGCCTACAGAACTCCAAATAGTTTAGACCAGAAAAGAAATACTTCCCGCCACATAATAGTCAAAACATCAAAAGTACAAAACAAAGAAAAAATACTAAAAGCAGTAAGGGAAAAAGGCAAAGTAACATCTAAAGGCAGACCTACAAGAATTACACCAGACTTCTCACCAGAGACCATAAAAGCCAGAAGATCCTGGACCAACATCATACAGACCCTAAGAGAACACAAATGCCAGCCCAGACTACTATACCCAGCAAAACTGCCAATCATTATTGATGGAGAAACCAAAATATTCCATGACAAATCCAAATTTACACAGTATCTCAACACAAATCCAGCACTTCAAAGGATAATTGATGGAAAACTCCAACACAAGGAGGGAAACTACAACCTAGAAAAAGCAAGAAAGTAATCTTCCAAAAACCATAAAAGAAGGTAGCTACACAAACATATCTCCACTGCCAATAACAAACATAACAGGAAACAACATTCATTTCTCCTTAATATCTCTTAATATCAATGGACTCAATTCTCCAATAAAAAGACATAGACTATCAGACTGGATATGTAAACAGGACCCAACATTTTGCTGCATTCAGGAAACACACCTCTGTGGAAAAGACAGACACTACCTCAGAGTAAAAGGTTGGAAAACAATCTTCCAAGCAAATGGCCCCAAGAAACAAGCTGGAGTAGCAATTCTAATATCAAATAAAATCATTTTTCAACCAGAAGTAATCAAAAAAGATAAAGAAGGAAACTTCATATTCATCAAAGGAAAAAATGTACCAAGAGGCACTCGCAATTCTGAACATCTATGCCCCAAATGCAAGGGCACCCACAAACATAAAAGAAACTTTATTAAAGCTTAAAGCATACATTGCACCCTACACAATAATAGTGGGAGATTTCAACACCCCACTCTCAGCTATGGACAGATCATGGAAACAGAAACTAAACTGAGACACAATGAAACTAACAGAAGTTATGAACCAATTGGACTTATCTGATATCTATAGAACATTTCATCCTAAAACAAAAGAATATAAAATTAACTCAAACAAATCAGTAGCCTTCCTATACACAAAGTATAAACAGGCTGAGAGAAATTAGGGAAACAACACAGTTTAAAATATTGACAAACAATATAAAATATCTTAGCGTGACTCTATCAAACAAGTGAAAGATCTGTATGACAATGACTTCAAGTCTCTGAAGAAAGAAATCAAAGGAGACCTCAGAAGTAAAGATCTCCCATGCTCATGGATTGGCAGGATTAATATAGTAAAAATGGCCATCTCATTGAAAGCAATCTACAGATTCAATGAAATACCTATAAAAGTTCTAACTCAATTCTTCATAGAGTTAGAAAGAAAGAACAATTCTCAAATTCATTTGGAATAACAAAAATCCCAGGATAGTGAAATCTATTCTCAAAAATTAAAGAACATATGTAGGAATCACAATCCCTTACCTCAAGCTGTGTTACAGAGCAATAGTGACAAAAACTACATGGTAATGGTACAGAGAAAGGCAGGTACATAATGGAATAGAACTGAAGACACAGAAATTAACCCACACATCTGTGGTCACTTGATCTTTGAAAAAGAAGCTAATACTCTCCAGTGATAAAATACAGCATTTCAGCAAAATGGTGCTGGTTCAACTGGCAGTCAACATATAGAAGAATGCAAATTGATCCATTCTTATCTCCCGTACAAAGCTCAAGTCCAAGTGGATCAATGACATCCACATAAAACCAGATACACTGAAACTAATAGAAGAGAAGATGGGGTAAAGCCTTGAACAAATAGGCAGAGGAGAAATGTTCCTGAATAGAACACCAATGACTTATGCTCTAAGATCAAAAATCGACAAATGAGACCTTATAAATTGCAAAGCTTTTGCAAGGCAAAGGAGATTGTCAATAGGACAAAACAGCAATCAACATATTGGGAAACAATCTTTACCAATCCTACATCGGATAGAGGATTAATATTCAATATATACAAAGAACACAAGAAGTTGGACTCCAGACAATCAAATAACCCTAATAAAAATGGGAAACAGAGCTAAACAGCGAATTTTCAACTGAGGAAACTCAAATGGTCAAGAGGCACCTAAAGAAATGTTCAGCATCTTTAGTCATAGGGAAAATGCAAATTAAAACGACCCTGAAATTCCACCTCACACCAGTCAGAATGACTAAGATCAAAAACTTAGGTGACAGCAGATGTTGGTGAGGACATGGAGAAAAAGAAACACTCCTTCTTTGCTGGTGGAATTGCAAACTGGTACAATCACTCTGGAAATCAATCTTGTAGTTCCTCAGATAATTAGACATAGTACTAACTAAGGACTTAGCTATTCCACTTTTAGACATATACCCAGAAGATGATCCAACATGTAATAATAACACATGCTCCACTATGTTCATAGCAACCCTATTAATAATAGCCAGAAGCTAGAAGCAACTCAGAAATCCCTCAACAGAATATTGGATATAGAAAATGTGATATATTTACACAATAGAATACTACTTAGCTATTAAAAATGACTTCATGAAATTTGCAGGTAAATGGATGAATCTAGAAAATATACTGAATGAGGTAACTCAGTCAGAAAAAAACACACATGGTATGTACTCACTTATTTAGTGGATATTAGGGAAAGAGTGTGAAATATCCACGATACAACTCACAGACCACATGATACTCAAAAGGAAAGGAAACCAAAGAGTGGATGTTTCAGTCCTACTTAGAAGGGGGAACAAAATAATCAAAGGGAGGGACTAGGAAGCCTACTTTAACTAGTCACACAGGTGAGACCATCCCTACTACACTGCCTCCTGGGACTTCACAGAGCCCAGCAGACATGGAATGTTCCTTGCCTTCTTTGAGCTCTAGCTCCCTTCCAGTCTGCACCTCTATCTGAACCTTCAAATCAGCACATTGCATCATACACACACCCCAAAGTTCTACCTGCCTTCCAAGAAATCTGTTTTAACCTGGGACAAACCTCCACATGCCTCCTGGGAAGCCTACAAATACCAGAGACAAAGGGATGGCAAAAATCAAGAACAAGATCATAATCAATAGAAGTCAAAGCAATATGGCACAATCAGAAGACAGCTATCCTACTCCAGCAAGCCCTGGACATACTCACACACCTGAAGAGCAAGATTGTGACCTTAAATCCCACCTCACAAAGATGATAGAAGCATGTAAAGAGGATAAAAATAATCCGCTTAAAGTAATATGGGAAAATACAAACAGGTAGAAGCCCTCAAAGAGGAAATAAATCCCTGAAAGTAATTCAGGAAAATACAGTCAAACAGATGAATGAAATGAACACAACAGTCCAAGACCTAAGAAATAGAAAGAGAAACAATAAAGGAAACACATGTGGAGGCAACCTTAGAAATGGAAAACCTAGAAAAGATAACAGGAAATATAGACAAGCATCACTAATGGCATACAAGTGTCAATAACAAGCATCATTAACAGAAAACGAGAGATGGAAGAGAGAATCTAAGGTGTAAACAATATCATAGAAGAAATTGATACATTGGTCAAAAATATCAAATGTAAAGGGTTCCTAACTCAAATTTAGAACAATGAAAAGACTGAACATATGAATAATAGGAATAGAAGAGGATGAAGATTTTCAGATTGAAGGGCCAGAAAATATCATAGACAAAAACTTCCCAAATGTAAAGAAAGAGATAGCTATAAATATACAGGAAATCTACTGAAGAGAAAATCATCCCAACACATAATAATCAAAACACTAAATGTACAGAACAATGAAAGAATATTAAAATCTGCAAGGGACAAATGCCAAGTTACATGTATAGGCAGGATTAGCAGAAATTCACCTGACTTTTCAACAGAGACTCTAAGAGTCAGAATATGCTGAACAGATGTCATCCAGATCCTGAGACCACAGGTACCAGCCCAGATTACTATACCTACCAAAGCTATCAGTAACCTTAGACAGAGAAACCAGCATATTACATGACAAAACAAAATTTGAACAATATCTTTTTACTAATACTGCCCTACAGAGGACACTAAAAGGAAAACTTGAACATAAAAAGTGTAATTGCACTCAAGAAATCACAAGAAATTAATCATCTCACAGTAAACCTAAACAGTTCTCTGAGAGGTTCTACCCAGCAGGAGACTAAAACAGATACAGAGACCCACAGTCAAATATTGAACAGCATTTTGGGACACTTATGGAAGAGTTCGGGAAAGGATTGAAGGCTCTGAAGGGGAAGGTAACCTCACAAGAATATCAACAAAGTCAATTCATCTGGACCCCTAGGGGCTCCCAGAGACAGAGCTACAAACCAAAGAGCATACAAGAGGGAATCCGAGGCTCTAAGCTTCTAGGGGTGGAAAAAGTGCTACTCTGTCTTGCCTTAGTGGGAGAAAGTATGCCTAATCTTGCAGTGACTTGCCAGGTTCAGGGGTATTTGGGTAGGGGAGGGAACTTTTTAAAGAGGATGGAGGGAGGAATTCTGTTAAACAGGACTGAGAGGATCTGGAGGATGTGCATTGTTTGGGATGTAAATTAATTAATTAAGCATGTAAGTAAAATAAAATAATATAAAATTTCAATTCTTAAAAAAAAAAAATTCTACCAGCATAAAAGCTAACAACCACTTACATACTTTGTTATTTTCTAGTTTACAAATTAAACTCTATGACAGACATATTTGTGATGACCTTCATTATACCAGATAATTGTATTTGCATGCTAATTAAAAACCATGAACTCAAATTCAATGCCATCAATGCTAATGTATTTTCTTTGTAAACACAAGAGCAAATATTCTATTTCTGTTTTTTAATAAAATCTTGTCTTTTATTCATCAGATACACCAGAGGTCACACTGGTCTGTACCTTTATAGTCTAGATTATAGCTTCATCCCCAACAATTACTAACTTTTAAAGAAATGAGTTTTTAAATACAAGTAATATCTATTGCCTGTGTTCAGAATATCACTAATTATACCCTCAAATCATTTACATTGAACTGGAGTGGCAATTCAGTTCCTGGTCACAATGGTATAACAGATTAGAGAAGCTATACATTATAAAGTGTTATTGAATCAAAATCCTTAGTGGCAATAATTCATTATATGGTATTAGAATGTATTAGGCCTGAGAAAATCAGCCAGATATAGATCTAATACATGGCGATTCACAACTTCAGGTGGGAGGACTCTATAAACCTTCCTAGGGGAGGCCTTAGTTGGTTTAACATAAGGATTGTTATACAGGTTGAGACTGCGAATGAAGCTGAGGAAGTAATAGGAGGGGTGAATCTATTTGAAAAATTACTGGAAAGATTAATCAGGGTTTACAATCAGTAGTTGTTCATCCAGAGATAACACACATAATATCTCACAATAATCATTACAGTTGTATGGTATCAAAGGCTATCTTCTGGCCACCTTAAGACCATAACGTGCTTGTACTTGCAGGTAAAACACCCATACATATAAAATAATAAACTAAAATTTAATGTTTAGAAATTACAGAAATTCACTCCAAAGAAATTAAAATATGAAGCAGGGTGTTATATGATAAAAGTTTTCATATTTCAGGAAACATTTTACATCTTAGAATACGCAGAGAGGTAGGGCTAAAAATTGAATTAAAGGTCCAGAGTATCTTTTGTATTCCTTTAGGACAAAAATGTGCTAACTTGGAAGATTACAGTAGCAGAAAACAGTCAAGGAATTCTTAAGTGAAGTGTGGAGAGAAACCATGTCCTTGGCAGCTGGGTCTGAATGACTTGAGGGTTGCAACTTAGTTCCTAATGATGCACTTTAGCATCTCATTTTCAAATGCAATACAATGAAGGGTTTATATTAAGAAACAGTGCACTCTTTTTCATTTTCCCCTAAGCATGAACTCCTGTGTGATTTCGAACACAGACATGACTTCCAATTTTTATCTGAGAATGAACACTAAGTCTCTAAATTTGATTCAGCTAACTAGAAAGTTTAAGCTTCAACATAGTTCCTTAATTCACCCTTCCATTATACATGGATAGAAATGGATGGCTTATTAACAAACTGGAACATTCTGTGTGGTGTCTTCTGCCTGGCTTGTGTTGGAGTGATTGACAAGCAAATGGAGCCAAGAATTTTAATTGTTGAGAAACGTAGCTCAGAGGTTTTTACTCATGGCTGTCAAGGGACTCATTGGAACAGGGACTGCCTTACATCTATCAAGGAAGAATAAGTCTGAAGTTACTGAGAATTCTTTAACACTTTAGTAATACAGTGGACACTATAGAATGACTTGGTTTATCCTAAAGGACAGTTTGTTGTCAGGGTAGAATCTATTTTTACATAACTACACACAACAAAGCTATCCTATTTTATTATATTTTAAATTTGCAAACTGTGAGTCAGGATATTTACAACAATATTGATTTCTTTTAGATAATGTCAATATTAGAATAAAGGTGGAAAAATTTCCAGGGCAACAACTTTCAAAACATTAAAAAAAAAAAAAAAAAAACATTAAATTTTCCTAAAGAAATCTCTTATCCTAGTTTACCAATCCTTGACAAGTACTGGAGAGAGCCAAGTCAGTAAAGTTTTTGCTACATTAGTAGAAGACCAGAGCCCAATACTGTTTTAAAATATCAGGTTTATAATCTGCAGGCTAGTCAAGCAAAGATGGTTCCGTCCATGGGGCTTTCCATCTGCATTTGTAGCCTTCTTCACAAGCTTCAGGGCACTAAAATACCCATTTCTAGTACTACACGGATGGATCCGGAAGAATGATATCCAAGGTGACATCGGGCCTCCACATGCAGGTTTACACACACACACACACTCACATACACATGTGCGTGTGTATGAACATACCCAACACACATACATATGCACACAAATACATACAGGTATACATGTGTACTAGTATACCCCATACAGAAATGCTCATAACATATACACACACACACACACACACACACAGAGAGAGAGAGAGAGAGAGAGAGAGAGAGAGAGAGAGAGAGAGAGAGAGAGAGAGACTCTTTCAATTCTGCAGAATAAATTAAACTTTAAACACAACAGTGCATTTTTATTAATTTATTTTTGAAAAATCATTGCTGTTCAGAGTCAATCACTGCTTCAGTGTTCACATCCCTCTGCCTCACATCCAGAAGTATAAAATCGTAAAGATATCTTTTAAAAAGTAAGTGGATATTTAATATGCAGTTTGCACTCACTGTGTGCATTAAAATACATTTCACAAAGAAGAAAAGTGTCAGTGCCTCAAAATAACCATCTGGAATATAATCCTAAAAGTCTAAACTATAAACATATAATTAGGGGGGATAGATAATATAACATGCATTAATTTAACTCTAACTTTATAATTCTTTATTATAAGTAGTATAAATATATACTTAACTAAATGCTATGTGATATGCATCGCTTTTTCAATATAATAAATTTTACTTTTCCCATATAATCCTTATAAAAATATAAAGCTATGTGGATACAAAATCAATCTTCTTTGGAAGAGAAATTGCCATCACCATTTACCAGGCCACTGAAGACAAATAAGCAATGTTCAAATTCAACAGCATCAATTGACCAAATAGCCACTAAACTAGGACCTCAAACACAATTCTTTTTTGAGTCAGATTTTACCATTTAGTGAAGATTTCATTTTCTTCTACTATTTTGTTTATCCTTACGAAATTCTTCAGGATCACACTGTAAGGTTCACTTTTAAGGCTTTATTTTATCAGTTTTCCTCTTTGCTTTGATTCTGAGTCTTTCCTGTATTTAAAGTAATAAACACCACTCATGGTAGCCTATGCCTTTCTTCTTTGTTAATTTCTTCCACAAAACATTATTTTCTTGTTCAGGTCTGTGTTTTACTTACCTTTCTGCAATAATAAGTTGTTATTATTAAGGCTTTTTTTTCTAAACTACCTAAAACTTTTATCATAGAACAAGATGTTCATGAAAGCTGAGGTTTTAGCATGATTGCTATTTGACCATTCCACCTGAGTGAGATGCCACAGTACTAAAATATGTTTATTTTCTATAATAGACTGCAAGTCTTATAAGTTCTCAATTATCAGCTTTAGTTCACCCCAATGAATATGTCTAGAATTTCTAGAACTTCTGAGAGTCAACATGATTCATATCTGATACAAAGAAAGGTCTTCCAGAAACACCCAAGTCAGCAAGTTCCATATTTTACTGGTTTTATGACTCTTAAAAGTGTTTGACTTTAAAAATACTGCTGTTCTCTGTTGTGTCAAAAGACATTTAATGGTGACCACTATCCTGTTGATCATTTACAATATTACCAAGATTAGAAAGTTGAGAAAGAAATCTACTGAGTTTGTTACAGTCATTTTGTTTGTTTATTTATTACTGTTTTAAAACTAATCACTAAAGAATAATTTTGAAAAGAAAGAAAAGACATTTATTTCTATCGTTGTCAACTTCTTATTGGTTTCCTGGATCATAGTTGTGTTCCTTGTCTCCTGGTCACAGAATAAAATAGTATAGGAAGGGCAAGCCAAGCAAGCACAATTTTATTCAGAAGCTTTATTAACAGCTTCATGTAACAAGGAAGGATTTCAAAATAAATAGTCCACCTTCATTATTTAAGCATAGAATTTTCTAAGTACTGACATGGAGGAATTTGTCCTGGTTGAATGTGAATTAGGCATTACATTGATATGTCTCTGGTTTGTTGATTTGAAGGTATATGAAGGATTCTCATTAGCTGAAGTATATCTAGACTATATAAGTTTTGGTATATAATGTTGCTATTGGGGCATCTGTCCTCTGAAGGGTCCATTATTTTAATGTATGGATAGAACAATAGCCATATCACCAAAAGGAAATATATATGCACTTTTGCTACATATCTGCTACATTGTAAGAAGATGAGGCCTGGAATCCAATCAAAGTAGAAACCTACAAATAGATATATAAAGAGAAAGTGTGTGAGCCAGAGGTAGTTTTCAAGTAAAGATTTCTAAGGATAAGTCAGACAGTGGCTTATGGCTAGATAGATATAATTGTGGAGTCAACTTTTTTGTTTGTTTGTTTCTTTTGACTTAATAGTAAAAGCCTGGGCACAGCCCTTTTCCCTGAGACTTGGGAGCATCAGAATAAGACAGCTAAAGAGAATGGAAGATGGAAAGAATTTAGTACTAGGACTGCATTGCTAATTCAAAAATGTCAGAAAATAAGTACCACATATGGCTATCTTTTGCCAAGTTTGAACAGGAATTATGTTCAGTGACCCAATAAAGTTGAACATAATTTCCTTCCATAATTTAGAAATTGCAGGTGAACAAAGTAGTAGGTGGGGAAACTTGTGTTATCTGAGAAAGAAAAGAATTTAATTTTATGAATCTAAGAACCACTTGAAAACACCAGATGTCCTGAAATGCTTTTCCCATATAGACTTTTATTGTTTATGTTAATCAACAAACTGAAAACATTGTCTTTTGTTAATCCTTGATAATGAAAACAATTTTGAGAATAAATTGTGTGTTGAGATAATATTTTTATGATACGTTAACCAATGTTTAGTCTTTGGAAAAACTAGTTTGAACTCATTAAAGCTTTCAGAACTCCATGGTACCTAATCTGATATACTTATATGATTATATATTTATTTACTCACTTAGTTATTTACTGATTTATTTATATTAGGACCAAATTTTGTTATTCTGCACTGTATCTGTAGATTCCCTTCCCTTCCCTCCTGAGTGTTGAGATTACAGGCATTAACCACACAATCTGTCTCTACTTAGTATTTTGAAATTAGTAATACACATGTATATTTCCATTTTTATAACATTATTAGTTAACATATCTGGAATGTTAAACATCCAAATAGTTTCACTATCATAGAGAACTATTTTTTTGAGCTGAATATCAGAACAACACAAGAGTTTGGGCCTTTAAAATGCATATGTTTTTGTCATTTAATTTTTTATATTATTTTATTTTTATTTTTGAGATTATAACTATAACATTTCTCCATCCCATTTCTCCCATCAAAACCCTTCCACTACTGAAAATTTAGGGCTTTCTTTTCCACAAATTGCTATTGCATACACATAAGTTATACATATATATTACTAAATATAAGCTGCTTAGTTTGACCTATTAAGTTTTTTGTCTATTGATCTATCAGTCTATGTTGATTATTGGTAAAATTAGGTTTTCATTTATTAATAATTTATATTTCCCTGAATCGTGTTCGAACAAGATATTATTTCTAAAGATCGGGTATTCTTTTTAATTTACATTATTCCTTATCGAATTGTTACATACAAATTATAAAATGTTTCCCCAAAAAGTAATAATTAATATAATGACAAAAAGAATAAAAGAAAATTATATGATGCTTTAAATTGTGTAATGAAAATAACTATAGGGCAAGATGCTAATCGTCCAAAAATGACAAGATCAATATGGATATTAATATAGTCACAATATTGGTAGAGAATTCTACATGGTAGTGTATTCACCATTATGTTTATGAAGGAGTTAAAACATACCACACACTGGTATGTTAGTTATGTAAGTAAATGTTAGTTACAAAACATCAAGTAACAGGAAACCACTCTGACCTTCTTCATTCAATCTTCTAAAAGTAAAAGATGAACTTCTGATGCGAAATAAATTCTCCATATACTACAAACAAAACACTATTTCTATTGTCTCTCTTTTTTTTTAGGATGAAAATTTAAAACTGTAAAAAATTCAGTAGAGGTAAACTTTCATAAAATATCAACTTTGCTCTCTTAATCATACTTTTAGCTTAATTAAGCACAAGCCCAAACACATTTACCTTATCACCTTTCATAGAAAACTATTTAGTACATAAATAATTCACTGTAACTACTTTAAAGTATTTATTTTCTCATCCAAGACTTGTAGTACATAAAATGTGTGTGTATGCTTTTCTTCTGTGAACCTGTTTTACATTACTTTCATTCTTAGACCTAACCTCATGAGTTCCAGAATGGTGTTCTTTCACCTCTGCAATCATATGATGTAATTACTAAAAGCTTTGTAGAAAATATTGTTCTTGACCATTTCCTAACCTAGTTAGCCTGTTTAAAATAACTGTTTTGGATATTTCAAAACAAATAAAAATATTTTATATGAATGAATTTTAATGGAAATTACGCAAACCACTGATTTTTCTGGCTGGGTATAGTCAAATCCCCTTGAGTGACTCTTAAGACTACCTGCTGTGCCCCTGGCCTGGATACTGGTGGCTGGAGCAGTCTCCCAGCTGATTTACTCCCCTCTGGAAACTGAGTCCGGAGGCACCCTAGGGAGGGCATGGACAGCAGAGCAGCAGAATACATAGCCTTGGTATATCTACTCATCAAGCATACTGAGCAGACCTGCCCAAACCTCCGATGTCCTGGAATTCCATCTGGATGCAGTGAAGACAAAGCGGCAGAGGCTTATCAATTTACTCTTCCCCCCACCCCTCTTCTAATATCTCAACGCCCTTAATCAGCTTGAAGAAGTTAAAGAAGAGTCAGCGCCCCCTATTCCCTGGGCTTGGGGACTAAGGTGGTTAATATTGGTCTGTCTTTCTAGGGAAAAGTAGTGGTTTTGTTGGAACAGGGAGGATTAGCTAGGACTCATTGCATAGCCATAACCTATTGGTAGAAATCTGTATAATTAATATCAAGATGAAGGTATAGTTTCTTAAATGGTACAAAATTTACTTTGATCTCAAATTTAAGATTTTCATTGGTATGAGCTTCTTATTAATATAAAAGTGAGATGAATATTGATACTCTCATGAGCATTGTGCCTGTATAACACATTTAGAAATACAAGGCTTAGACCCAGTCCTTCTTTAACTTTTTCAACTGATGTGGGACGGTTAGCCTATGAGTTAAGGGACTATAGCAAATTCATGGTTTTGAGTTTATTGTCAGGGTGTTTTCCATATTTTATTTAGAAATAGCTGAGAGGAGTTAACAGACAACAGTCCAGATTACCTTACATGGATAGTTGGTTTTCAAAACGTCAGAAGTCCATAGAATTGATGTTACAATTATTTATATATTAATGTTCATTTTGATTAGAGACCCGTCTGCTCCTGACAGCTTCCTGTCATGGATTCTAAGAAGAAATTGAGCATCCTTGGAGTTAATCCAGTTGTGCGTTAACAGCCACTAGGCAAGAACTGCCTCTTTCCATCTACAGACAAATTGCTGTCCAGAAAAGGACACACTTGCAGAATAGTCGAATGATTATATCTGCCTAGACAGAGTAATCAGCCCTTAATAATTATGCATCACTAATGTCTGTCAGATGATTCTGGGCCAGAAGGCTGAAGATTTGATGCTCCAACGTTCAGTAGTATAGGGGCTTTCCAGGTGTTCAGTGGTCTCTATAAATTGGCTAAGTTTTAGTTTCTATGCTTATTCTAAGTTTTAGAATCTATGCTTAGTGCTTCCCATAATTTCAGTTAACTCAGTCATTCTGGATTTCTGACGGGGTGAAGACCTATAGTCTCATAGCCAGTCCTGGCTATTTACTTTGAGAGAACAGATCTGAGTGGAGGGTTTTCAGCTGACATTTATTCTAAAGCTAAGAAAAAAAAAAAGGCCGGTTCAAAACTAAGTGCTTTGGTTAGGACAGATGACAGAGGTTCCGGTTAGTCAACAAAATGATGGACTGGGTATTAGGACTATCTTGTACCTCACCAGTACAATTAGGAATAACTATGCTCTAATTGTATTTTGAGAGAAAAGTTTTATTTTAACAGGAAGGGTGAAGCTAGGTGATGAGAGAGAGAAAGAGAGAGAAAGAGAGGGGGGGCATGGAGGCAGATGTTCACGTGTCTCCACCAGTCAAAGATAGTTTATATATCTAGGTTGGGTATTGGGTTACACTTCTGATTGAGCATTACCAAACTTATAAAGCCTTTGATTAACATTTTTTAAAAAAATGTATAAAAGCAAAAAGGTGGAGGGGGAATGGGATAGGGCTTTCTAGGGAGGGAAAATGGGGAAAGGGAATGGCATTTGAAATGTAAATAAAATATAAAATAAAAAAAGACTACTGGCTGTTAATTCTAATTATATATATGGAATATCAACTGCCTGTGCAACAATTAGCTCACCAAACGTTCGAAAATTTAGCTTATCTTATAAAAGAACCCATCAGTGATGATATAACATATATGTCTCAATATAAATTAATGACATACATAATTCTTACTTGTAAATCTATTTATATTTTAACTGTCTCTAAATGGCCAGGTAGTTGCCATGATATGTTTGCACCATTTGTATGATTCCATTATGCACTGTATTTTGATGAGAGCTGGCTGCTTTACTCAATAAGATAAAATGTGAAATATCTCCCTAAAAACATGTTCAACACAATGAAACTGATTTTAAGATTTATAATAGATAATTATAAAATAATATTTATATGTTCCTTTCATAATAATATATGATGATCTCTGAAAACTGAAAATTGATAGACTATAGGCCATACAATCATTTTGTTGCAATACCATATTTAATAAAACAATAAATTTATATTTACAGTAACATTTTATATTACACAATATTGTAATTTTAAAACAATATTACAAATGCATCTGCTGTAGATGCTATGCTATTCTTTATCATACTTGCTAATAGCCTTCTTCTTTAAATAGATTTCCTATGCTATTTCACTGGGAGGTTGAAATTTAAAACTATTTCAATTACTTATCTAATATAAAAAATTTAGCTTCAGCCTGTATTTATTTTATAGTTTTAAACAATAAAGTATTTTCCTACACCTTTGTTTTGCCCCCTATTAATGACCAAAGAGCTACCAAATTTCACTTTTAACTTGTTCTCAAAATTATTTAAATTAAGATTTGCATTTGAATTTCAATGTGCTAATAATAATCCAGAGATTGAAATGGCAGATTCAAAGAATGGCATTTTTTAAAGCTTCAATAAGCCAATCAAGAGAAACAACAAATCCTCAAGCTGCCTCTTAATTAAATAAGCTAAAGAAAGCATTTGTCTTACAATAAATAATGTAATTCACTAGTCATTTAAGAATTTATTTCTATCATCATGATTTAGTCACTTGAAAAGTGGCCTTTAGGAGATTTTAAGTCACTTTTTGCTCTTCATACAAAAGATTTTTCTCTGTGGAAGCCAATGGAGCAAGTTCCAAACATGTTCCTTGTGCCGGGCACTGACACAGAGAGAACTGCTTTCACAATGATGATAATCCAACCACTATCATCATTAAGCCCATTGATGGAATATTGCATTATAAAAACACTGTCAACAAGTACCTAGTAAATAAAACACTGAGAATTTGACATCTACAAAATGGATTTTGTCATGATAATAGTTAATAGGAATGAGTAACTATGCCACATAAAGAAAACAGAAACTTTATACATCAACACAAACATAATTGAGAAACAAATTTTATTTTACAAGAATGAAGTCAGTAAACTCCAAATAAACTTCCTTAAACTGTTCTTCAATTACACATGTTTTATTGATACTAATTGAAAGGTTATGAGTTCTATGAACAGAAGAGTCACATAATAAACTTACAAGCTTTACCTGAAAGAAAAATATAATTGCATAAATGTTTGGGTGTAATTTAATGCTGTAGTGAACAGCAACATCAGAGAGGACTTGTCATCAGGAATGTGACATTGACATTCTCTACCACAGTATAGTAGTTTATTTATATAATTGCATAAGGAAATAAAAATTATCATAATGGCCATGGAAGGTATATATATATATATATATATATATATATATATATATATATATATACACACACACACATACACACACACACACATATATATATATATATATATATATATATATATATATATATGATATGACTTACTCATTGCTTTTTTGGAAGGATAGTGACAAGAGCAAAGAAAACTTGAAGAAAGCAGTAATTTAAATGCAAATTATCAGGCACCTGACTTAAAGACAAAAATACATAATTAAGTAGAGAATAATACAATAGTAAATTAGCTTGGACAAAGTATTGAATAATTATTCAAATACAAATTTATTGTAAATATTCCCCAGAGCCCAATGGAAGGGGAAAATGTGGCCCCAGTGGAGCAGTGTTGGAAAGAAAATAAAACAGCTGTAATGTGTAAGTAAAAGGAGGGATCCTGGGAGGACAAATTAAGTTGGGAAGGGCACTAAGAGATGTAGTTGTTGGGGTAGATCAATGAAACTGAGTATGAGCAGAGGAGGAGCCATGAGAAAACATACTTATCTGTAAACTTTTGGCCTTTTTTTCATGTGTTTGAGTTTCATTTATATATCTTCTTTTGAGAAATATTTGAGCCCTTTCTTTTAATTCGGTCATTTAATTGAGACATTCATCTTTTATTTAGTTTGATTAATAAGTGTTTTTAAGTTTGTCTTAAATTAAAACCTAGGTTAAAATATTCTAGAAGATAAAAATTGTCAGACTGAATCATAAACATAAAGCCAAACCAAACCAAACCAAGCCAAGCTCAAGCCAAGCCAACCAAACCAAACCAAACCAAAGAACTTGTAAATAATGCATGCCTAAAAGGAGTTGAGAAATGGGAAAAATGTCATGTATTTTAACATATGATATAACTCTGCTATTATATATAGTAAACAACATTTGCTACAAATATTAATTGAACTAGTGATGATTCAAAATGGTAAAAAATGTAACTCAATAATAAGACACTCTGAGTCCCTATGAGACAAGGTAGTAAATATATATACAACAGAGAAAATGCATGTTTGTGTGCATGCTAATAATGTTTTTAAATGAATCACACTTTAAATTCTTAAATTAATTTTATTTATGTATATTTATGTACTTGTTCATCTGTATGTACACCACATGCCAGAAGATTGAGTCAGATGCCCTGTAAGTGGAGTTACAGGGAGTTGTCAGCTTCAGACAGTGGTGCAGACAGCCAAACTTGGTTTTTAAAGCAAGTGCACTTTAGAGCAGAGCCATCTCTTCGGCACAAGAGTCACCTTAGTTGTTTATAATTACATGGTTCAATAACTTAAACTGAGTGTTCCACTAGATCTTGCTTGTTCTTTTTTTTTTTTTTTTTTTTTTTTTTGTATTTTACCTGGGATTTTTACGTGACTACTATCTATATAAGACAAGATGAGACAAATACTTGGGCTACCTCTGTGCCTGTCTCTACTCATTGTACTGTCCTGTGCAGAGTTCAATGGGCTCCCTTCTGTGGAGCACACCATTCCTGTAGCATCCTGAGAGGAAAGCTATAGTATAAAGTTTAAGAATGGCAGTTTTTCTAACCCAGTTAGCTCCCAAATAGTTGAGATGGATACCTATTGATTTATTCATTAAGCTTTAAGCTCAAGAACTGAGTAGATGTTCCTAACCCTCTATGCTATTTTAGATATTTCCCTGCCACATGCCCCAGGTTACTTGCATTTATGAATCTCCTTGGCTCTCTCTGCACTAGCTGTCTGTTCTTAGGAAGAACTTGCTTGGTGACTCTTCCTTGTGGATGCCTCATTGCAACAGTCTTCTTCGTCTACCTTCCTCATGGCCCGTGTTCTCCTGCACCCTCATCTGCTTCATGGGGAAACTCTCTCTTCTTTCTCTTCTTCCCAGATCCCTGGCTGAGATGGTAGTCAGCCTTTCTATTTCCTCTGCCAAGTCATTGGCAGTTCAGCCTTTTATTAAGCAATCAGAGAAAATTGGGGAGCATTATTTATACCACATTGATAAAGGAGATTCTTCATATTCATGACAATGCAGGTGTTCAGAATGTAAGATCTAATGGCTCAGAAATTATCATCTAAATATACAGTGCACAAGGCCTTTTCTAAGATAAAGCTGCTTAAGAACTGTTGGAAAATCCAGGTACATGTTGTCCAGTTGAGAATTAGGTTCATTTCTTGTTATAGTCCAAGTTGCTGTAGTCATCTTTGGAGCCCTAACACTTTGTGAAGACCTTCTGGATGCATTTTTTTTTATTATTTACTAAAGAATGTTGTCATTCAATGCTAAGTAACTTTGCCAGACTGCTTCAAGCTAGTAAAAGTTTGAAGAAATCTTCTCATTTAGAACTCCGGCTCTTTTGGATCACTGTGTAAATTCCCTTAAAACAAATTGAGGTATTTTGAAGTCTGTGGGAGGAGGGTTGTTTTGACATAGAGGTCAATCTGCATTAAAAGATACACAGAGTACTCTCAGACTGTCACTTATTAGTTGAGGACATCTACTAGGCTCTACTTTGATAAGCTTTTCTTAGCCAGATAGGGTT
Organism: Arvicanthis niloticus; assembly: GCF_011762505.2. Lineage (NCBI taxonomy): Eukaryota > Metazoa > Chordata > Mammalia > Rodentia > Muridae > Arvicanthis > Arvicanthis niloticus. Next base: position 42,415,434 of record NC_047673.1, read on the forward strand.
TAATCTTTGTAGGAAAAAAAGGTCATCTTTTTTTTTTTTTTTTTTTTTTGCGTGTTTCTTTAAGTTAATTATCTATAAATAAGACTGTATTCTTCACAGTAGCAGTTATTAGAACTTTTCATATTTTCTTTCAGTTCAGTGAACAAGAAACTGCAATATTTTACCATTTTGATCGTGGCTTTCAATATGTGCATCATGACCCCTTTAGGGTCATATGTTTCTGCCTATCAAATATTTGCATTGTTATTCAAACCAGTAGCAAAATTATAATTATGAGGTAGCTACAAAATAATTTTATGGTTGGGCATGACTACCACATGGGAAACTAATTAAGGGTCACAGCATAGGAAGGTAGAGAACTAGTGTTTGAGATCACAATCTATGAGTATAGTATACTATGAGTATAGTATGTTATAAAAAGTAGAAATCCTCCTCAATCCATTTTACTATTTGTGGACAAAGGCACTTAAGCTAGGTTCTATCTGTTAAGATTCTGCTAATAAAGCATATGCCAACACTTCTGTAAACAATATATATCCTCTGTCTTCCAAGCTTAATTGTGTCTCTTTACTAGTCTTCACAAATATTTTTCATATTACTTGGTTTGGCCAATGAAATTTTTGTGGCACCAATTGTAACTGTCACTGCCACAGATCTGTGATGTTTCTTCTATTTCAATATCTGCTTTGGAGGTCTATGTTCTGAATGTTTAGCTATTTCTAGTAAAGAGTTTGTTGATCATAGTGGTTTAGATCATTAAATCTTTTGTTTTCTCACAATTCTGGGTTGTTACCTTGCCCTGAGTTCTCTTAAGTAGCAGTTTAGTTTTTATGTTCTGCAGAGAATCATCAGTAGATTTGTTCTGAAATGCTTAGTCAAAAGGAGGCCAAGACTGAGCTGAACATAAGGCTGTTTCCAAACAAGCATTCTGCCTGAGAGAGCAAAGGTACATGCAGCAAAGGTACCCACACAGTATGCACTGCATCTGAGTTCAATCCTTAGTGATGCAAAAACAAAGGGCAAAAGTAAACTCTGAATCCATAGAATACAGCTTGTATGATATTATTTCAATCAGAAAACTCACATACCCAAGAACTGGGAACACCAAGCAGTCACTAAAGTAGTAAGAAAAATCCTATCTCAAGGGACTAAATAGAAAGGTGAGAGGAGTCTTTGCAGTCCCTAAGTTACATTCAAACAAGCATTGGCAGGCTATACTGAACTAATGGGGAGAAGTTTTAAGTTGACTGCATTACATGGAACTATTCAGCAAAATACCAGATGCTGAATCGTGGTAGTTAGAATTTGAAAGAGAATGACAGCTTGGATGTTAAAAATATGTTAATAGAAAATTGACAGTTAATTGACATGATCATGGAGGAATATGACAGATTTTGACTGAAAATATTTTGATGTTCATAACAACAGAGTACATTTACGTATAAGGAAAAGCAAGGTTTTAATTGGAGATTTTAAATTTGATTCCTATCCTGGGGTCTTTGAGAAGGTTCTTAGTAAGATGAGCATCAGCTATTCTATTCTGACAGCACTCCTCAGAGGACCTAGAGATGAATCTGTATATAACATGCAAGTCTGCAATGGACACAGGAATGTAGACAAAAAAGGAGAACAAAAGTATATATATATATATATACAGTAAATTATGGGAAGGATTATAGATGTCCACAAAATATAGGAACTATGACACAGATATTTTTGGATGCTGGTAATATTATATGGCTTACCAGCAAAAAAAAAAAAAAAAAAAAAAAGTTAAACACTTAAATAATTTTAAGTTGATTGTCATGCACACACAGACAAAAAAAATCTTAATAGCACCTTCAATTCAGTAGACCAGAAATTTGTTATTCATTCCATGTAAAGGAAATTATAATATATAAATGGTTTTAAAGTACTTGGAACTGGGAGGTGACTGAGTGGTCAAAGCATCTGTTCTGCAATCTGAGGATCTGACTTCAGATTTCTAGAATTAACATAAAAACCAGATGAAAGAGAATATGCGTTTATACTCACAGTTTATAGCTACCAAGAGATAAAAATTAAAGGATGGTCACCTGAAGCCTGCATGCCCTGTAAGTTGGGTGCCTGCAGTCATGAAGAAAGAGATAGCTTATCTCAGGCAAGTCACAAGAAAATGCTGGCATGCAGAAATATCCTCTCATCTATACACATACTGTGGCATTAGCATTCTTCACTTTCTCACAAAAACTACAAGTATACAAACATCTCACACACATATATCTATTCACACACAAAGATACATGTATACACACAGCAAAAGTATCACTAGAAAATTATTTAATTATTATAGAGAACCATTAAAGTTATATATTTCCATATATTTTTACTTAAAAGATACATAATTGTATACACATACACAAGTATATATACACACATACACAAATATATACATATGTATATACATACATATATACACAAATATTTATATATATATATTTGTGTGTGTGTGTGTGTGTGTGTGTGGTGTAAATTCCATGAACTTTAGCATTGGTAAAAATCTTTCAGAATAGAATGAAATTCTGCAATTATTTCAGTATCTATTTAGCCATACTCTTCAATTCAGTGCCCATGATTCTTTCATGCCTCTCATAACTTCTATCATCTCAATTCTCAAACAGCATCATGTTTTTATCAAGATTAAAAAGCATACAATGAATAATTTGTTATGGAGATTTCTACTGTACTCTCTTTCAGAAAATTAATTCTAGTTTCTGTACCTTTAGCTAAATATACTGCGTGATTTGCAATGAATCAATTTGGCACTGACTACTTTAAAGGGATCATTTATTTAAATAATTTTATAAGATATAATAAAGAGAAATGTGTCTATATTTTTATATTTTATTGATTTCACATTAAATAATAAGTAACAATCATGTAAGATTAAAAAAATCTAAATAAAGCATTCTGGTTTTAGAAAATACTAATTTCTACACGGGCTGGTCTATGCCCCACCCCCTACACACACACTACATATGTAACAGACGACTGCCTTGTCTGGCTTCAGTGGAAAAGGATGATGTTAATTCTGTAGAGACTTGATGCCCCAGAGGAGGGGAATGTAAGTGGCATGAGGTGCTGTTGGGAGCACACTGTCAAAATAAAAGGGGGAATGGGGTGACGGACTTGTGGAGGAGGACCAGGAAGGGGGCAACATTTGAAATGTAAATAAATAAATAAAATAATTAATTAAGAGAAAGAAGATATTATTCATTTTCAAGTTTATGTTTATGTGTGTATATGCATGCCTGTGTGTAAGTGCACTTTTGCGTGGAGGTACCATCAGAGGTCAAAGGAGTCTCAAATCCCATGGATCTGTAGTACAAACAGCTATAAAACAACTCATGTGGGTATTGAGAAACAAACTCCAGTCCTCTGTATCAGCTTCTCTTAACTCCTAAGTCATCTCTCTAGGCTCTTAGTATATATTCTTAATAGTGAGGAATTAACTAAAAGTTTGAGACCCATCGCCTTCTCCCACAAATATTGACATAGCTAATCAAAGGAAAATTTGATTGCCTTAAAATTATTTTCTGTGAAGACTTAATAAGGTGTACATAAACCAAATCTGACTTTCTTGTACAATTCTTACTAAAATTGTTTTCCAAAATGCAAACATATAAGTGCTGATGGTTGAACTTACAAATTCATTAAATTCTATATTTTTGTCAAATTATAAAAAAGGATTTATTAAGAAATCTAGCCAGAATTTGTGGACTTGAAGTATGATCCAGAATAGAAGTTTTAACACTGAACAAGGCCAGAGAGTAAGTTAAGACATTAAATGTATTAAAAGATTACCATGGTTGTATGCTCAGAAATCCTATTAATTTCAGGTCTTCTAACCTTACACTTTTCAATTCTTGTTGTAAAGGGTCATTGTGTTCCATAGGAGAAATTGATAATATTATCTCCCATATTAACTTAATTAAAGCCAAAACTGCATGACTTTTGCAACTTAACCTAAACAAATCTACCCATTAATGAATTGAGATCACAAGGTGTTGTTCATTCTGGCAACTTGTTTCTCATTTGTTTCCTTGCTAGCTAGGTAGCACACTTTATCAGGAATCAAACTATCAAGCCCTCACTTTGAGTAATTAATTTTGGGACATGTTATGAATGAAAACCAAGTCCCAGGATATCCCAATGACAAACTTTTCCTATTGTATTTAGTCATTGAATTTTTTCTTGTCTATGTTTCTTCTATCTTTTACACTATCAAACTCTGAGAACTTGAATAAAACAATCTGACTCGAGAAGAGCTTCACATATGCAGTCATTAATTATAGTGCTAAATGTATGTAATTGCTGGAAATCCAGAGAGTTTCTCAAGCTGTGGGTTGGGTGGCTCTGGGAACTCTGAAAGTTCCTCCAGGTGGGAGGTTAGGCATAGCTGCTGTGGCTCCACTGTTCCTCACAGCATGGCCCCAATGACACAAGGAACACCATGGGTTTTTTATAGGCTTTAATGTCATGTCAGATGGTGGATGGATCTGGATGCACCCCCCAGAAACCCAGGGCAAACCTGAGTTAAATAGGGATGGAAAGAGGGGGAGGGGTTGGGGAAGAATATTTAATTGGCTCCACTCTCTGGCCTTCAGGTACCTCATTAGTATGTAAATCTCTCTAGGGCCTGAGGCCTGTTCCTCATGACTGTTGGCCATAGACCTCTCTGTGGGAGGGGTTATTGGAGGGCTGAAGCTAAATGAAAAGAACCAGGGCCTGGGAGCAGAGCTGAACTCCTGCAGTCCAATAGGTTTCAGGGATTCCAAGCTTATGCTCGACCAAGCACCCAGCTGCTTCTCACAGCCCACCACCCCACACTAAAAATAATAGGAACAACAGTAATTACAATGATAATGTCTGATATCTTCTGAACTCATATTCAATAATCTATTATGAACTATCCTTTTTACAACAATGATACATATGATTTATCAAAATTCAATGAAACTTTCCATGTCTTCCATCCTTTAAACTGTTTATGATGTGCCCTGTGACTGGCTTTCTTAACAGACTATAGGAAGTACTACTGTGTCTAAATCCTGTAATGGAGAAGCTGTGTCTTATTATGCCTTGGCCATCCCTATTTACTCTTGCTCAGTGGACAGTTGAAGCTATCTACACATAAACATTGTAAATATCCAGAAAGTATTAAAAGATACAGTTTTATTTCCCAAGGTAACAGCAGATAGAGGACATTCTCTTTTATGCATTTCAGATTTATGTGACGGAGAAATTAGTTTTCCCTGTGCCAAGCCATTGTAATGAGAGCTTTGATGCAAGGGTAGCCTAACTTTGTCAGATAAATATAGTGCATCTACAATGCCAAAGAAAACACTAAGGATTAGACACTATTTCTTTACCTACATGTGAAGAAATTAAAGTACATTTGCTCAATGAAAAATTAGGGACATTCACTAAAATGGTGGGGATGCCATTTCAAGAAATAAAACGCATGAGAAGCTAGATAAAACATAGTAGTTATTCAACATACAAAAAGTAGGGAAATGGTAAAGAGCTGTGAATGACTTCTTAAAATAAGTGAAAGACATTCTGGGCTAAATCATCTCAGCATATGATTCTGCTAAATTGTCTAACCTAAAATTCACCTGAATCATTCAGATCAGAAGGTTGTGTTAAATATGTTTCATTAAGAAACTCTTACTAGAAAACTACTGGATAAATATTCTTCAGAATCAGTACAAATGAGCACAGGGTAGGAAGGTGTTCAATGGGTAATTTTAAGTAAAGTTTATGAAACATTTTATGACAGATTTACTGCCAGAGGCACTATGTGACCTCTTCTTATTAATTGTGATTCAGCAAGTAAAGATTATACATAAAATACTAAAGAAAATGGCATTAATAAAATTAAATAAATCAGAATGAGATTTTTTAAAATCTCAGAATTTACAATTTTTTTACTCTTTTCAGGACAATAGATGAATTATCAACCATTCTCTCCGTGATTTATTCATGGCAAGGACAGATATTTCCTGAGGTTCAAATGAGTGATGCAGAGAATTTCCCCTGGCTTAAGTCATAGCCTTCTCACATGATGTACGAGGCAAGAGCTATCCTCTTGTTTCAGCTCTATCAACACAGAGAAAGTGGGAAAAGCAGCTACAAATGTACAGCATCAATCTATGAGGACAGCACTGCCAAGCTGGATGAAATATCCTGTGATGTCATTACAAAACTGCTAAGATAGCAGATTCATCTCCTAAAGATACAACTAACATTGAATAAATATAGGTATTTTTATGGTTATGCATTGACTGTCTCTGTTGTGTGCCCTGACTTGAAGGACTAAAAACTGAATATAAGCACAAAATTCTGACAAAGCAAAACATAGAATATTAAAACCTACTCTTATTTCAAATACCTGAAAAGTAGGAGTACATAGTGACCAAGCTAAATGTAAACTTAATAGTCATTTACAGTAGCTGTATTTGACTCATAAATTGAATAAAGATGCTCTAACACAAAATAATGTTGTGTTTTGAAACATGACACTACTGCATATCTGGGGTTGCTCAGAGATTCACCATGACCATGAAGTAGTACTAATAAGATGCTTTTATGTAGATGCTGGCATCAGGCACCTGGCACGAGGCCTGCCCTTGACAGTGCTTCCAAGACGGAACTCTTACCCATATCAACCCTGTCCTTATAAATGCAAAAACCACAAAATTAGAATTTTGGGTCTTGCAATTGTCTTATACACAAAGTAATCAAGTCTGATTACAGAAGCATAAATAGCAGTTAGTTTTATGACTTACCACCTTGCAAGAACAATACATTTTATGGAATCACTACAGTTAATGGGAGGTTGGTGGAGGAGTAATCTGGAAGTGGGATATCATTTGAGATGTAAAGGAATGGAATGATTTACAAAATAAAATAAGAATAGTTTTCAATATCTTAGAAAAATGAAAGTTAGCTGTTACTGTATAACTTGTATAAGTTAGAGGTTTACATATGAAAGGCATTTTGTTATAAATATATTTGTTTTAAACTGGTATACAGCAAGGTTTAAAGGTCAATATGTAGAATTTTTATACATGAGATGTTAAATCCGGGGATCTGGGTTATTTGATATATACTACAATACTTTCAAATTCAAATATATGCAAGTAAAAATGATGCTCCCCTATAGTTAATCAGATCCTGAAGGCTTTAAAAAATGGATTTTTAAAAAACTTTAGTATTAGAATTTCATTTGACTATGATACTCATTTCTAATATTTTTGTCATGAAGTTTACCTTTGCACTTCCTTTAGTATGTTGTTGCTTACTTCTGAGTTTTGTTTAGCTTCCTGAATTTTTCATGTTGTGTTCTATAACATGTTCTATATAGTTTTTGAAATTATGTTTCTTTGATAAATTCAACTGTAATATCTTGAATTACTTTCTTTGTTTCATTCAACTGATTGTGTTTCAGTGTCTTCATACAGGTTTTCATATCCCTTTTAAAAGATATTCATGATTTCTATCTTGAAATCATTGGCTTCAACTAAACTTATTTTCTTGAGGCACATTACAATAGGATTACTGGCTTCTGAAGGAGGCTTTTACTTTAAATGTTCCTTGTTTTTATGATAATATATGGTATCTTGAGCTATGACATTTGTAAGTGTAGATATCTAGCCTCACTTTTGATGGTAGATGTACATTTATTTGATATTCTTACCTTAATCTGACAGACTGTTGAACAGAGGAGGAATGCTTGATTTTCATTCTTGGGATCATTTTTGGTTTTAGAATGTATATTTTAATTGGACTGACATATGAAGTTACAGTTCATATTCTGGATTAAGATGCCAAACAGTCCTGGCCAGTCCAGTGTTTGGGATGGGACATAGGCTAGTAAGTGAGAAAAATGACCTGATTTTGAAGGTCTCTAAAGTAGCAATTGTGCTCTAGATCCACACAGAATGGCAGAGTCAGGACCCAGAGTGCCCTGTGCACAAACAACATTTTGTTCAAAATCAGTCAAGGTATACTTGGAAGAGGGGCCACAGAATGCAACTATGTCCAGTGTAGTGTCATCTAAGACAAAGCAGGATGGAGGACAAAAAGCAGGACACTGGTAGCTACCTGTGTCCTAGTTAAGTGTTACCACAGTGACATAACTTTTATAAACAAGTTCTTCATGCCAGGAACAAGACAAGATGATGAACTACAAGGAGTGAGATGATTTTTAATATTGTAAAATGAAAATATCGTTTGACATTCTAACCATGTTGCCAAGGGATAAATGTAGATAGCATCCCATGATAAGGTAAAGACAAGAGACAATGTATACATACCTGTATGCATGAAATGTATATATGTACATACATTTATTCATACATATATATACACATAATTTTAGGTAAAATCTAAACTAAAAATCTAGCTATTTACATTGTCATTTTCAATATTTCCATTTGTGTTTTAAGGGTATTATTAGATATTAGTAAAGTGACTTTAAATGTGTGTTTTTATAATATAACATGTATTGAAATTATTTGGAGTGATATGACTATAGCCTGTTTAATTATTTTAGAAAACTTCTTAATTCTCCCTCCAATATAAGATGGGCTTTTCAATGTAATGCATTTTTAATAACAGAACAGAGCATTCATGTATGGCCTATCTCTTTATGCATAAAAGAAGATGGCAATCGTTATATGCCATTAATTTAAGTATTTATCAATGCAGTGAAATAAAAAGTCCCTAAAGCATTTCTTATTTACCCTTAACAATGTTAAGATCAGTGTCATACACATTTATAATAGATTTCTGTGCAGCAATATTGTTGATAATAAAAGTTACTCATGCAAAGCATATAACATCTGAAAAGACATTTTAAATTCCATATATTTGTGATAATTTGCCAAGCTTTATGCTTTTCTGATTTTGTATCATCTGAAGTTTTAATGACCAAAGTTTTAAAAGAATAATTCCTGCTAATTCTTTATTATGGAGACTGGCCTCTATTCTTACAACTTTAAAGTAAGCTTAGACCATTGCATTACTCTCTGACTCAGATTGATGTCACTGTCATATTATTAGCTACTAAGAGTGACAAATATTTAAGGGTTTTAAGAGCTTGTAGACTGTGGTATTAGTTGTGTTTGTTTCTATGAAGTTTTTGTTTAGCTATGTCATTAGAATATTCCTTCCTTAAGGATGCAATTTAATTCTTAATTCTTATAACTCAAAGTTGAATAGAGAGTAGAAATGTTTTGGAATTCAGAATGTTAGCATGCTCATAATCTCCTTTTCTGAGCAGAAACAATTGCACAGAAGAAGAGGTTTTCTTATAAGTGACCAAACAGTCTGCACCCTGTGCTGGAAGCTACAGGAATACAGATTTGGGTATTTGTCCCTCATGCTGCTGTCATTTTTAAAAATGCTTTTGACCTGCCCATGATCCTGTAATTGATCACTTGTCCATATTCCTCTCAATGTTCATAAACCCAAGAAACTCATTTATTCTGTAAACCGAACTTGGGTGGAATTATTGCTTCACTCTTTTCATGGTGTGCTGTCTCAGGCAAACAATTTTGTTCACTTCTCTTCAAGAACAGTCACACAGTACAGGATGTTATATATCACAGACTGTGCTCAATCTCACTATGGTACTCTTTAGGCTCTGGCCTCTGCAGCCAGATTAGATAGTTTAGGAGAACACTGTCCCATCAAATCTCCATGACGATGTAAATTGTTATATACAGCTGAATTACATGAAGACCTAAAGTAGATGAAATCATTAAGACAACTAATAAATTTCTTCATAAGTACCTGTCACAGTCATTAATTTTTGCATAAATGATGTACCAGTAACAAGTGAAGTGTTAAAAGGTGGCACTAAGAAAATGTTCTTATTACAGAGTTGAATGGTGAGTTTACTAAAGCTTCCTCAGAAACTGAAAGATTTGAAATTGTGAAGTTCATAAATTTCAGGCTTCCTGACAGTATGCCACCTCTCAGTTCAAAAGGAGAAGTAATGATTAAACATTTAAAGCCTAAGGTATAAAGCTCAATTGAGTACTTAACTTTATATTGCGTCTGAAAATGCAAGAATTTTATTGCTTAAGTGCAACCTGGTGAAAGAGAAATCATAAATTAATTTTTCTTTAGTGTGGATGTGGAAAATGAAAGCACCAACTGGCCATAAAATGTTCTATTGGTTTTCATGCTTTTCAATGAGATAAAGATTTAAAAAACAAGTGTTCATGATGAATGAATTGAAATGTGAACTTCATTTAGCTGATTGAGGAAGAAACTGAACTTTTGTACATTAAGACAGTAGCTAGCCCAAGCAATAAAGCTTTTGAAATAAATATAACTCAGGAAAACCATTTAATTTGTATTAACACATTAATGTGGCTGATATTTTACTGCATTGATATGTTGTTCATATTGAAAATAATAGACTGTGAAGATGTTAATGTAGATTTTGTGAAAGTTAAGAGGATTACAAGTGGCTTATAAAATATTTAGTACAGTGTGACTTTTCTTACCTGGAATTTATTGTAACTAAGTAGAATATATATCTATGGATATGTGTTTTATAATTTCCATCAATACTACTTAAACATTACTTCTTATAAAATGTTTTGATCCTAAGTAAATTTTGAGATATGCAGTCTCCTTTATCTTGTGCTCATCCATGATTTTCTCTAGTCTATGTGTTTTACTTATATTTACTATGTTTTGGTCTCTAGGGGAAAGTTTTAGATTATTACCTGCTCCACTATTACAAGATGGTAGAATTTAATTGAGTGGAACATGGCAGGAAGATGGCGGAGGGCATGTTATTTGAGAATTTTTTTTTTTTTTTTTTTTTGGTTTGTCGAGACCGGGTTTCTCTGTGTAGCTTTGGTTGTCCTGGAACTCACTCTGTAGACCAGGCTAGCCTCGAACTCAGATATCTGCCTGCCTCTGCCTCCCAAGTGCTGGGATTAAAGGCATGCGCCACCACCACCCAGCTTTGAGAAAATATTATGTTTCATTGTTTATTTCTCGTAATTCATGAGACCATGTGTTCATTCATGCACTCTTATAAAAATCAACAGATATTCAATTAACACAACATAACTTACAGATCACATAAACATTTCAATAATTATAAGCACACCAAATACAGATTTTGAACAATTAGGAAAACTTTGTAAAGATAGTTTATGAGAAATACATTTGTAGAATGAGGCCATTAAAACTACAAAAGTTGGCATGGACCACTCAGAGCAACAGGCCACCTACAAAAATTCTCCAAGCAAAATATTTATAGTTTGTATTAACATAAAATATAATTATAGGTCTACATATAGCAAAAATTAAATTTACACACAAATTCATAAAACTTTGTACAAATATATTTTGTTATATAATACAATATAAATATATATGAATATATTGTTGTACAAAATATGAAACTATGAGTGATTTTTCAATGTCTTCTTTGTAAGAACAAGTATCTATATGTATAAAAATATTATCAGATGTTATTCCAAAACATCTGTTACAAATTAGCAAAAATACAGTTTTGACTGTATGAGGACTGAACCTAGGGATCCACAAATCTTAGAAAAGCATTCTATCATTGAGGTATCTTCACACTGTCTAAAACACACACATACAAACACATGTTCACACACATACACTGATAAATTACAATGCAATAATCACCTACTTTTGCACCACCATTTTTCTATGTATGTTACATATTTATATATATTTATACATATATATTTTATAGAAATTACACAATTTAGGAATAATTATTTTTTTAATTTTATACTGATTTAATTAAGTATATATATTTAATATAGTCAAAGGATCTATTTTTGCTTTTGTTTTATATTATGTGTCCAATTCTAGAATATTTTTGTCTCATTTCTACTTCCTGCTCCCTACTTTTCTCCTTCTGCCTATTATTTGTTTTTCCATTGTTTTCTTTTGTACCAAAAATGTGGTATGTTTCTGATAAATTAATCGGTTTCCATTGCTTCCCTTGAGAAATATATATTTGTTTAAAATTAGGATATATTGTGATTTTCTTATATTTAGATTCCACGTACATGCAGTAATTGTAATTTTTTTGTGTTTTCAAGATGGAATCCAGTCTGACTTTTCCAAATATATTCTTAATTTTAATTTCCCTTTGTAGCTTTTTAACATTATAAAAGCTTGAAAGTTTCACCATATATAAGGCTTTGCCCTTTTTATAAGTCAATGTGAGATTTTATTATCACCTTTACAGAACTTTCTTCTGTTTCAATTAAGGAAATTACAAGCAGCAAAAGAAGAATAGATTGTCTTAGTAATAGTAATAGCAATATCAATAGCAACAAGAATATCAATAATAATAGTAATAGTAATAGCAATAGTATTGTCTTAGGATGTTTTTCTGTGAAAAGACACCATGGCTAAGGGAAATCTTATAAAGAGTAACATTTAACTGGGACTGGCTTATTGTTTCAGGGATTTAGTTCATTATCATCCTGGTGGGAAGCATGATAGTATCCAGGCATACATGGTGATGGAGGAGCTTAGAGTTCTACATCTTGATCTTAAGGCAGTCAATAGTTGACTGGAATTTCCAGTGAACATAGCTTGAATATAAGAGAGATTATAACTGCCAAGACAAAGTAATCAGCCCTTAATAATTTTGCATTACTAGGTTCTGTCAGATGATCCTGGGCCAGAATGCTGAAGATCAGCTGCTCCAATGTTTTGAGATTTAGGGATTATCCAGGTTTTCAACGGTCTCTATAAATTGGCTAAGTTTTAAAAGCTATGCTTTGTTCTTCCCATAATTTCAGTTAATTCAGTCATTCTGGATTTCTGACGGGGTTGAAGACTTACAGTCTCATAGCCAATCTTGGCTATTTACTTTGAGAGAAAAGATTTGAGAGGATAGTTTTCAGCTGACATTCATTCTAAAGCCAAAACAAAACAAAACAAAAACAAAACAAACAAACAAAAACAGGTTCAGAACTAAGTCTTCTAGTTAGAAGATATGACAGAGGTTCTGTTTAGTCAACAAAATGATGGACTGGATATTAGGTCTATCTTGTACCTTACTAATACAAATTGGTATAGTTATGCTCTAATTGTATTTTGAGAGAAAGTTTTTTTTTTTTTATTTTAACAGGAAGAGTGATATGTAGGAGGAGGTAAGGTGGGAGAAGTAAGGAGAGAAAGAGGAGGAGTAAAGAGAGGAGGAGGAGAAGGAAGAGGCGGAGCTAGGAGAGAGTTGGAGAACAAGAGAGGGGGACATGGAGGCTGATGGTCACTTGTCTGTAGCAGTGAAAGGGAGTTGGTATATCTAGGTTAGGTATTGGGTTACACCTCTGATTGTAAGGGTATCTTGTTATTGATCATTACTAAATTTATAAGCCTTTGTATAATCTAAGCATTAGAGTCTCATTTGTACCAAGCCCGCGTGGTTGGTGGGATAGTCTGAGCAATGTCCAGCCTTGTAGAGACAGTGTGAATGATTGGCAGAGCCATCTCCCATGCTGGCGTCTTGTGGGTGGCAGGGCTGGTGTTTCTAGCTGGCCATTTTTAGCTGTGGCATGCACGTGGTCTCTGGCCATGCAATATGGCAGCTGAGCTAGGCAGACACACAGCAGCTTTGGTAGTCAGCATGACCGGCGGGCTAATTTTAAATAATTACTATAACACACATTTCAACCTATATGTTACTCAGAGTAATATTGATATCAATACAATTTATAGTTTTCTATGTCTATGATATAGTTGGACAATCATTTTACAATCTTCTCTAGTAAAATGTATGATTTTTCAATTTTAATTAAAAATAAATTTTTCTGTCATGTAACACACCCTGACTACAGTGTCTCATTTCTCCACTTCTCACAGCCCCACTCCCTACCCCATGCAATTCCACTCTTTACCAGATCCACTCTTTGTCCTTTTCCCATAAGTTATGAGAAGGCCTCCAAGAAACAGCAAGCATTTCTTTTCAAGATAAATTTAATCATCTTTTTATTCTAATTAGAGTTTTTCAACAATATGTTCTTTAGTGAGGCTTTTGTTTTAAAAAAATTAACAATGTCTTTTTTTTTTTCCTACCAGTATTAAGGCATTTAAGGGGTGTTTTATTCTTTTTTCTTTTTTTTTTCTTTTAAAAATTGGGTATTTCCTTTATTTACATTTCAAATGTTATCTCTTTTCTCTGTCCCCCCCAAACCTCCTATCCCATCCCATGTATCTATGAGGGTACTCACTCACACACCTACTCACTTCCCTTCCCTGCCCTCAAATTTCCCTACATTGGGGCAGCAAGCCTTCACAGGAACAAGGGCCTCTCCTCCCATTGTTGCCCAACAAGGCCATCCTCTGTTACATCTGCATCTGGAGCCATGGGTTCCTGCATGTGTACTTCTTGGTTTGTGATTTAGTTCCTGGGAGCTCGGGGGGGCGGGGGGGGTCATCTGGTTGGTTGATATTATTGTTCTTTCCATGGGGTTGCATACACCTTCAGCTCTAAAGATTACATTGCAACAGAACCATAAAGTGGTTTTGAGTAAATTTATATGTTATGCTGATCCTTTTGCCCTTTTAAGGCTGGCATGGGAATGGTGAGACAGGCTTCATATATGCTACGTGGTCAAGAATGTCCTTAAACTAATGATCCCCTTGACTCTATCTCCTAAGTACTCCATGACAGGCAATATGTTTACTATGTTGGAATTCAAAAATTGCCATGGGAGCTAATGAAGGTTTAGACCTCACTCTCAATCCTGGTATTCAAATGAGTCAACTGAAGATAGCTAACACTGGACACAAGGAGAACTTTGAATCTGACCAAACTAACTCTATTATCATAATCTGTTGTAAGGAAATTTCTAACTACAAACTACTCCTGCATGAATTTTATATAAATGTTGATGGGGTCAAAAGCAAGTATCCTTGTATAGTTTTGCCTGTATGTGACTATTTGTGCTTGTATTATACCATTTCCAGACTGCATACCGGTAGTAAACAAAGTATTTGACATTTGACTCTAGTTCCTTACATTTTATCCAACTTCCAGACCTTCCAAGATCGCCCTTTTCTACATTAGGATATCAGGTATAGCATATGTACAACAGATTTCACTCTGATTCTGTTTTCTTTTTGGCTTTAGGAAAACACAGAATTTGAACAAACAAAACACTTAAAAAGATATTAATTTACACATAAAACCACACTCAAATAAGCTTCTTCCTATGGATTCTTGTGTATATCTAGAGTGTAGTGAGTTATTTGAAAGAAGGGGAAGAACTTTTGACAAGAACTCAGCTTTTTGCACATGGCTTTTTAGACTAAGCTATTACTCACTCAATTAAGTCCATGACCTGTAAGAAAACTCATAGCCATCACATGTCATATGAAGGATAGCAAGAAATAGGTAGACACATCAATTTCCACTTATTTTAATTACGAAAACTCAAAGGAAATAGAATTACCATATCCTTCACTAACTCACAGAGCGTGAGATTAGATTAGATGTTAACTGTTACAATCATATTCAATTAGAGAGATATTTTTGTAATTTTTAGACAATATTTAAACTTACCTTAGAGTATGCAAAATATAAAATTTTACTAGATATATACTCTCACATTTGCTTCTACCAGTTTTACCAGAATATTCAACTTTTATTAATGTAATTGCTCTTTTTAAGAAGATATGTTGTTACCTTGGAGTGAACCAGAAAATTTACTACAGTCCTTATTAATTTACAGAATCCATACTTTCTTATTCTTTATTTAAAAATTGACCTTTATAAAAATTATAATTTTATGCTTATATTTTAAATTTACATTATATATAATTTAAGTGAAAATTAAATGGTTCTTGCCCTAGTTATCTTGAAATAGAAAACTTTTAAAGTGCAGCAGAAAAAACTGAGCAAATGTATGCTTTTTTGTGACAGGGTATTATGTAGCTGTGGTTTGTCTTCAATCACTTGTATAGCTGAGGATAATCTTGACCTCTTGAGCCTCCTGTCTTTGATACCCAAGAACTGGAATATTCCTATATTGGAATATAGGGATGTGTCACCATGTTAAGCTATAGCTTACCTTTTACTAGGAAGGTAAATCTCTGTCCAAGTGCAACTCTGAGAGATAGCCTACCAGTAAGCAATAGCCCAGTCTAAGCCAATCACATCAGAGATGTAACTAATATTCAAGTCTCATCTACCAAATCTATGTGTGTGTTGCTATGTATGTGTGCATGTATGTGTGTGTGTGTATACACAAGATCTATATACTATGAAAACAACTCACATTAGTTCATGCTTTCTTGCTATAATTGAATCTGCAGACATGGTAATTTGTGAAAAACTTCATTTCTAAATTCTGGAGTCTGGGAGACCTATGATAAAGAGCAAATAAGGTGAGACATTCTGTCTTAATGATAACACAGTAGAAGACATAATGTGATAGTATCTCAGAGAGAGCAACAGTGGAAAGTAAACAGACTCAAAATAACTCATTACTAACTATATATACTATTTATAACTATATATAACTATATAACTATATATACTACTATTATATATAATAAATTATATATATAATTATATAAATATTATATATTATATAACTATTATATATAATAAATTATATATATAATTATATAAATATTATATATTATATAACCATTATATATAATAAATAGTTTATATACATATATACTATTTATACTACTATGTATAACTATATAACTATATATAACTATTTATACTCCTATAAAAATAATCTCTTGTCATTATAATGCTATTAGCTCATTTGTAAGAGCTTTTAAATTTCTCTCCTATGAGGATCACAGTGTCAATTAAATGTCAACCTACATTTTGGATTGTGTATTAGGAGATTATGTTAAATCTCTGTATATATTCATCTACCTAATTATATAGACACCTAAATGTACAATCACACTTCTCTCTATAAATGTGTCTGCATGTCCACTCTATAAGGCAGGTATTATAATGTTTTATATGCTTGTTTTATGGATATTTCATTATTTTTACATTTCACCTAGTGTGTCTCCATGTTAATTTGTTATAGTCTATGCCATGTTGAAGAAAAGTCTTGTTTTCTATTCTGTTGTTAAGCTGGTAAGGACTGAAAATCTACCAGTAAAAACAACTAACCTAATATTTGCTATTTGGCTTTCTGTTTTCAATTTTATTTACTAGTGACACACAGCTCTGGGAGAACAAATCACACCTCAAGCATTGTTATTTTATCCCTGGGAGGATTTACCCTATATATCAATTAGATATCTAGGTCAAATCATTAGGTTAAATAATATGCATAATCTTAATGTGCAAAGTGATAAAAATTTGTTTTAGGTCATAATTACAATTACAATGTTGTTGGTATGTTTAAGTATAAATGTATGTTACAATTTTTTGCGCTTGAGGCAATAGTTGCCTTATGAGGTCTTATCAATCATATATTTCAGATTAATTATCACATAGCACTGGAAAAATGCATTATGTAAAAGTATAATCTAAATTTAAACATGTAATTAATATGCTTTGATAATTTGATATACAGAGATTCATAGTATTGCTTATCTCCTTAGAGTTAAAATAAGCTTTTATACATGTGTAACAACCTGACTTGAATTTATATTCTATGGAAGATTTTGTTATTAAAATTTTCTTTGTACTTAATAATTATTCACTCTAATTTATTATTTATGACACTTTTAGTTTTATTTATTTCTGTTGCCATTTTGATATAGTTTCTTCATCCTGCTTTGTTTAATTAACAACTTTTGAGTAAGGCTACTTTCTGTATTTTCATAATTTTTGCTAATGGGTATTATTTTGCATAAAAATCATTCATTAATATATTTATAAGTTTAAATATTCAAATATATAATTTAATGTTTATAAATTATATGCTTGGTTTTATTGTTATGTTAATTTTTCTGTCAGAAAATCTTAAATTATTCACAATAATTATGCACAGGTTTACCCTAAGGGGTTCTGGTTTATAACTGTTTTCTCAATATAATTATTAATAGTGATACTTTCATACCAAAGATATCAATTTGAATTGAAATTGTGTTTAAAACAATTTTTATTGATCTGTTAGGATATTTTAAGATTTAACCTGTAATAATACTATGTTCTTAAACAGAAATAAGTTAATGTAATTAAATTCCAGTTGCAAATTACAAACACTAGTCACTTGTCAAAATATTGTCAATCCCTATGCCTAAAATAATATTTAAGACTACCTTATCAAATGTTATTGATTCTATTCCATAGATAACAATAACAAAAATATATTAAATACTTTATGTTAAATTCAATAAAGAAGGAATGCCTTGCTTTGTGATTTTACTATGGACTTCTATTTTATATGTTCCTTATCCAATTAATACATTGAAAACTGCCTGCATTCTGTTGTAACTTGTAGGAAATCTGGGAGGATAACTTTCCAGACATTAAATCAACTGGTTCAAGAAAATGACCACATTCAAATTACCACAAAAGCCACAATATTAGTGTCATTATTTGACCTCTCTCCTTACATGATCTTGTTCTTAGCAAAGTACCATTAAATTTCCAAACTTTCTATCTTGAACCAGAGGAAGCAGAGTAGGCATTACTTGAAGTGTTTTAATCCATAAAGGGTGGCCTGAGGCCTAAGCTTTGCATTGTCTAATGTGAATAGGCAAGCTACAGGCATATCATATCCTCAGATATTTGTATCAATATATTTTACAGAGGCATGTGAAATACTGTCTGAGTCCCGAAGGAGAAGCTAGATGAAACTCTTGGATATCTAAATATTTAAAATTTGCTATGTGTAAGAAAAAATCAAACTCCTTCCACACTTATGCCTAGCCAAAGCACACACTTAAAAACAAAACTGGAAGTTTTCAATCTTCCTGCTGACTAACTCCAAATACTAGAAAATAACTAGGCAATTAATGAAGGAGCACTTGTGCACAGAGATAGTCCACAAGATGAAAAACATTATTCCTTCTTTAAAAACCCATGAGGCATAAAGACAAACAGAAAAAAAAATTGAGATATACCAGGAAAGAATATAAAAAGTACCATACGAAAACCCTGGTGTGCCAGAAAACTGTTTTAAATCAATTACCGTATCTCTTGTTAAAACTTTAAAAGGACACCTGGGCATAGAACTTTGAGTAATATGAAACCTAAAAATGAGAATATCATCCAAATGATATAAAACGTAAATAAAAAAGACATTCTCAAGAAGATGGTTGCAGTCTCTAGACTGATTTATAAAGTTGAGTGAAGGATTCATGTCAGATTAGAGCTAACAAACTAAACAACAGCATAGAAGATTGGAAACATGAAATCAGCAGGAGCTCAATTTAGAGAGAAAAATGAGTCTACGAAAGTGACCAGTCCTAAGGAAATTATGGGGTGGTGTTAATGGAAATATGCACTTTATGGGTTTCTCCTCAGGAGTAATGAGAAAATAAATTAACTGCTTTACTAAATAGCTGCTAAGAATGCATAGGTTTCTGATGGATGGAGACCTTAGCTCTCATCCTTATTTAAAAAAAAAAAAAAAAAAAAAAAAAAAAGAGTACAATAAAAAAATAAAATGAAAAAATACACAAAATTTTCCAAATTTAAAGATAGACATGAAGCTACAACTCCCTATAGTTTAGTACATTCCAATACTCACTTAGAAGAATAAACCCAAAGGAAAGCATGCTGTGGGGACAGTGTAATGATACCATTGCAAAGAGAAGACAAGCTGGAAAGCCATGAAGACACGTAGACTCCTATGTACAAGGGATCTCTGAAAAGATTATTGTTAATTAGATGAATTGATTTCAGTAGTATAATGTTCCTAGAAAGTAGTCAACTCCAAGGAAGAGCAAAGAGAATCTAGTTATATAAAAAGCTGAAAGCAATTGAGGGCTGAGAAATGAATGTGTAAAGACTCTACAATTTTAGTTTGGCGTAGTGTAACTATCTAGAGGTAGGTGGTGGTTATGTTTGCAAAGCCACCTTTGTAGTATGTTTAACCTGTGCAGGTTCAATATCTAAAATGTCCAAAATGGTCAGTATACCACCATTATTACTTATATTCTTTATTATATCTACCTAAGTGTATGTGCACCACAAATATCTATCCACAGGTATGGAAGCCAGAAGAAACTTGTAAGACTCATCCTCTCTTTCTACCAACTGGACTTTGGGGATTAAACACAGTTCATCAAGGCACAACAGCAAAAATCTTTACATGGCAAGCCATCTGCTCAGGCCTCACATTTGTAGATCTAATTCTATGTGTACTAAGTATTTAAAAACTCCAAAAATAACTTTTATATCAAATTGTTTTGTCTTCAATAGTTGATACATATATTATTATAGCAACACATGCTTTTGATGCAAACTTTTTGTCTTTTAAAATTTATAGATTAGAGATATATTTATACCTCTTGATTTTTTTTACTTTTTATTCATATTTTACAGTCCAGTCATTATCCTTCTTCCAGTCTGACTGACTGCTCCTCATCCCATACCTCCTCCCCATCCCAAAGAGGATGTTTGTACTCCCTCTTCCTAACCCCATTAGACCTTCCTACTCCATGGGACCTCAAGTCTCTTAAAGGTTACGTGCATAAAATTACAAAATCTTCTAAAAATGAATTTTTTTATAGATTAAATATTTTATAGAAAAAAAGAAATACTAAATATTTCATTATCCAAATATTTTGAGCAAAACATGATACCACAAAGAGGGCATGGGATAGGGGTTTTCTAGGGAGGTGAAATGGGGAAAGGGGATGGCATCTGAAATGTAAATAAAATATCCAATAAAAAATAAATTAAATAATAATAATAAATTTACATACCTAATGTCATGACATGACTTATAATATAAATGCAAATGCACCAAAAATGAGTGATCTTATACCAAGGATGTGTGCATAAAAATATATAAAATAATGTATTTTGTGTCTGATATGCTTTTAAAATATTTTCTAATGCGAGAGAATACTTTAAAATTTGAAATATTTCTGGTCGTAAACATGTTTTTGAGATATTTAAAATGATAGCTATCATCCATTTTCTTCTAACATATTTTATTTCACTAAAATCATATTGATTTTTGGTGTCAACTTAGACTAAAATGAATTATACATATTTGTAATGTAGAACCAGCATTATATAATAATGAAAACATCATAAAACAATGAATTTCTTCATAGCATGTCCAAGTTAATGTGTAATAATTTTTATGGTTGAAAATATCAGCATTGATGATGTGTTGCCACTAGTTTCGTACATATATAACTATTTCATTAGATGATTAATTAATTAGAAAATCACCCTATATATTATTATCTCAGTGCCTTTTTTTTCCTTTTGACATACTATTATCTATGATCCATAAAGTCCATTTAGCTTCTTCCAAAATCTCAATTCAAGATGACAAAGGAGAATCTGATTGCCCCAATTTATCTTGCTGCATTAAAACGCAAGACATCAACTTACCTGATAAAGAACAGTTCATGGGTCAGGCACTCACACCTGGAACAAAAGTTAATCATCTTCCAATCACCTCTTCCACAGTTGACATTGTTGGGAAATGCTCCTAAAAATGTCAGGACAGGGAGCTTCATCATTGGAACTGTGGAAAGGAGATTCAGGGGCATCTCTAGAGGATTCCTGTCAGTTTGATACGTATTACAGATTGGTCCTGATCTTTGAAAATAGATGATATATGATGCCTCTGTTTCATCTGGAAGATAACAATTTGCATGGAGAAAATAAGCAAGTGATGTAGGAATCACACCAGCTTATTCTTCCAGTGTTATATTTTTTCTGCCTAGACTACTAATTCAACTCAAAAGCTGAGAAGATTATGATGCAGGGCACAGCAACACCCTTGGCATGCCTTAGTTGTCTTGTTATTGCAGGACCTTGCCACTGTTGCAATGGATTTACAACCCTGAAGAATACTTCCTCTGCAAGAACAGAAGTAAAATGTTCAAGATATAACTTCACAAAAGATATATGAATTTTCAACCTACTCTAGTTTTCAAGATTTTTTGTTCTACCACATATACTATAACAACAGTGTCAGAACAGTACATTCTCTCATAAAAAAATATATATATATATAACATTCTGAATAGATATATGGTAAAACTTGTAAAGTATTATTTGTTTGATATAATTATTTGAGAATATAATATATGATATTATAAATTTAACTATTATTGTTAATATTAATATAGCTGAAATATTTCAATCAATTTTAGATTCTATTAATATTATTTTCCTGAAATAGAGTTTCAAATGAAGTTAAATGAACACTGCACATTATTTTAGAATTTTCTAGATTCACAAGGAAAGAAGGAACAAGAATATTTGATGTTATAAGAAGAATACATCCGTCAGAATGGCTAAGTTCAAAAACTCAAATGACAGCACACACTGGAAAGGATGTGGAGCAAGCAGAACACTGGTAGGAGTGCAAACCTGTACAACCACTTTGGAAATCAATTTAGTGGTTTCTTGGAAAACTGAGAATAGATCTACCTCAAGAGCCAATACACAATTTCTTGGCATGTACCTAAAAGGTGCCTCACTATACTACAGGGACACTTGCTCAACTATGTTCATAACAGATTTATTCCTAATACCTCAAAACTAGAAATAACTTAGATGTCCCTTCACTGAAGAATAGTTAAAGAAAATATGGTATATCTAATCAATGGCATACTATTCAGCTATTAAAAACAAGGACATCTTTAATTTTGCAGGTAATGGAGAAAACATGAGAATATCCTGAGAGATAAAACCCAACCAAAAAGAACATGCATGGTATGTACTTACTTATATGTGATTATTAGCCATAAAGCACAGGATACCCATGTTACAATCCACAGAATCAAAGAAGCTAAATAACAAAGGCCCAAGGGTAGATGGTTGAATCTCAATCTGAAGGAGAAATGAAATAGTCACCAGAGCCAGATGGAAAGAGGAAACTGGATGGGAGAGGAGATGAGAAGGGAAAGATGTAGGCAATTAGGTGTGGGGATGGCAAGTAAGAGGGGCTAGAAGAAGGAATGAAAATTGGCAGCTGACAAGGGGGTGGGAGGATCTTAGGAAGAATCTCTAGGATGCTCCAGAGACATAGGATGGGGAGTCTCCTAGGAGTCTATTTGGGTGACTCTACCTAAGACTGAAAGCAGTAGGACTTGTGGAAACTGGAGTATCCACCTCCTGTAGCCAGGCAGGATTCCCAGTGAAAGAATAGTGATACCAATGTGCCCACAAACCCCTCCACACAAAATTTGTCCTGCCTAAAGAAACTGAAGGGACAGAGAGATAGGAGAGACTGAGTAAATGACCAAAAAAATGACCGACCTAACTTAAGATTTAACCCATGGGCAAGAACCAATCCAGGACACTGTTGATACTCTGTTTTGTTTGCATACAGAAACTTAGCATAACTATCCTCTGAGAGGCTCCACTCTGCAGGTGACTAGAACAGATGCAGAGACAGACAGTCAAATATTGAACAGAGCTTTGGGAGTCCTATAGAAGAGTTGGGGGAATGACTGAAGTCCTGTAGGCGATGGGGACCCAATAGAAAAACAGGGTCAACTAACCTGGTTTCTTTCTGGTTTCCATAGACTGACCCACTAACTAAAGAGCATACATGGGCTGTACCTAGGTCTCCCTCCTTCCCCTACTGCAAATATGTAACAGATATGCACCTTGGTCTTCAACTGGATCCAGGGCTGTCCCTGAATATGTTGCCTGTCTAGATCTTATTCTCCTAACCGGTCTGCTTTGTTGGTGTCAATGAGAAAGAATTTGCCAGGTCCTGCAGTGATGTGCCAAGGTGGTTTGCTAGCAGTGGGAATCTACTTCTTTGTGGAGAAAAAGCTAAGGACAGAATGTGGGGATAGTCTGTACAAAGGTACCTGAGATGGGGGGACAGCTTCCATCAAAATATAAAAAGAATAGAGAAAGGAAGGAAGGAAGGAAGGAAGGAAGGAAGGAAGGAAGGAAGGAAGGAAGGAAGGGGAAGGGAAGAAAGGAAGAAAGAAAAAAGAAAGAGTAAAAAAGAAACACAAACGGCCACAAATTAATAAGATAGGAAAAGGCTCAATTTATTTGTCTGACCAGATCTTTTCAAATGCTTAATATCTTGAAAAATTATTATTATTATTATTATTAATTTTTATTTGAAGTGTGTTTATTTGATTGGCTTACACTGGTACAGAGTCCAACAATGGATGTTTTACCATGGCAAGGCCAAACATTCAACAGTTGTTTATTACCTAAGAATAAATATCCCGATCTACTGTGGAGTCAAGGAGCATTAGGGAGTTGTTTTATGTTCATAGAAGTTGGATTTAATATTGACCTCAAAATTAGGATAGACAAGCTTGTCAGTAGAGTAAGGATAAGCAGGCAAAGAAAATCTTCCTTCCTCTAGGTCCTTCCTTGAGGATGACAACAGAAGGTGTGGTCCATACACAGGATGGGGCTTCCTGCTAGTAGTAATCTAATTAAGACAATTGCTCACAGGAATACATAGGTATTAGATTAATCTAGAGGTAGTCAAATTAGCAACCAAAACTAGCCATCTGAGATAGTTTATGAGATTTCCTAACCCTCAAAGATTTCTTCTGAAATTTATGATCCTCTATTTCATTTTCCCTCAGCCATCTTGTATTTCAAGATCCCATAAGCATCGCCCATTAAGCTCTGCCCACAGCATGCCATGGCTTTGTAGCCCCAGACTCCAAAATCGTCCTTGACATTCCCTGAATTATTTGTATGTGCATGAGTGTGTGGACATAAATGCAGGTGCAAGTAGAGCCAGAAGTGGATGCTGTATACCCTGGTGTTTCTATTACAGAAAGTTGTGAGCTGTCCAATACGGTTGCTGAGATGTGTATAAAAGGCCATAAGATTTTAAGTGTATCTGTTTAATTCTCTCACAAAAATCACAGAAGATATTAAAATACAATTGTCTTCTAAAGGTAATACATGTGCATGTGTGTATAT
Organism: Arvicanthis niloticus; assembly: GCF_011762505.2. Classification (NCBI taxonomy): domain Eukaryota; kingdom Metazoa; phylum Chordata; class Mammalia; order Rodentia; family Muridae; genus Arvicanthis; species Arvicanthis niloticus. Next base: position 42,440,545 of record NC_047673.1, read on the forward strand.
AAAGTATATGCTATTTCCAGCCTCTCCAAATGACATAAAGTTCTAAAGTAGAAGTAGTCTCTATGTAAAGATCATCTCAAATAGATGGCTCTAAAAGATTTTGAGATTATGAACTTTTCATGACTTGCATAACATTTGAATGCACGGCTCTAATCATATCTCAATGTGGAAGCTAAGAATCATCACTAGTAAAAGCAAATCGCTCTGACATTCTCTCAGACCAACAAGAGGAAATTCTATTCATAAAGAAGGTAAATAGTCCTTGATTTTCTGTGATGCATAAAATCTTACTTAGTTTTCCAGAAAACCTGATAATGTCTTTATGCAGCATGATCTTGAAATAAAAAATAAAATGTAAAAAAAAAATTAGAAGAAAGTTTACAGGGGAAAAGAACTGCAAACTCTTTAGTGCTGTGTAACCTTCTGCAGGGAGGAAACAGACTGATGAAGTTCCTTTGAAGTAACATGGCCCATTTCCCATGAGGAGAGACAAGATTAGATTTGTGCAGCTGAACATCATATACAATGGCCATATCTGATGATTCATATTGCAACTTCTTATCCAAAAATATTAATATGGGCATTTGGGAAATTCTTAGACTTAATAATGCATGTTATACAACTATGCTCAACAATTGCACTAAAATTTAGTGATATATAAAATAACAAATTAAGCCTTTAAAATTGTCTTCATTTCACCTTGGTATGAACAGGATAGACGGACAATATTGAGGCTAGCTTCCTTCCTGAATGACACTCCAAATTTTAAACTTTTAGCTTTTTACTAGTGTCTGGGCAATTGAGGATATTATATTAATTTAATTTTTGTAAATTAAAGATTGCAACAAATTTCAGAGCCTGACATTGACCCCAGTTTTCAAGTAGCATTACTTTAAGAGAAACAATGAAATACTTTTTAAAATTTATTTATTTTACTTTATTAATATTCAATTTAACAAGCAATTATAGGTATTCTTTTATGTAATGAACACAAAAATAATTGAAAATAAAGAAAATTCGGGCTGGAGAGATAGCTCAGAGGTTAAGAACACTGGCTGTTCTTCTAGAGGTCCTGAGTTCAATTCCCAGCAACCACATGGTGGCTTACAACCATCTGTAATGAGATCTGGTGCCCTCTTCTGGCCTGCAGGCATACATGCAGGCAGAATGTTGTATATATAATAAATAAAACAAATTAAAAAAAAAAAAAAGAAAATAAAGAAAATTCAATACTGTCTAGAAAACATGTGATAACAAATGATTACTCTTTTTCTTTAAACTTAGTATAGAATTTTAAAAACATTTTCAGTCCATGTTCAGCACAGATTGCTTGATTGAAGCAAGTGTGGTACCTGTTCTTGATACAGGGAACAATCTCCACTGATGCATTGTACTATGTCTCTAAAGATACAAATTACTACTCTCTGCTCTCTCTGATACTAATGATGAACAAACATACAAAGAATAGGCAGTTTCCGTAGACAAAGACCGTCTGATATGCAGATATAATGACACATACTTACAGATATATACAACAAGCAATGGATGAGATACATTAAGAATGTTACAGGATTTTATACCCAGTTAATAGTGTACAAAGTCAATGACTCAAAAGTCTCTTGGTGGCAATGGTGTAACCATAAGCGGAAACAGAGAGATCCCAAAGTATACAGAAAGTTGTACTAGCTTTATTCTTTTCTTCAACTATGATTGATTATTAAAGACATAACCTGTGCATGTATTACATTCTTTATTTCATGGGGAGTAAGAATATACAGGCTTTACCCTTTAGAAAAAGATTGTCTAGACACCCAAATCCAAAAATTAGGCAGTGCTCAGGGTGTCTTGTGGAAGAGTAGGGGATAGAATTGAGTAATCTGGAGGGGTCAAGTACACTATAAGAAGACCTACAGAGTCAACTAACCTAGGTCCATAGGAGCTCACAGAGACTAAACAACAAACTAAAGATCATGCAGGGGATGGACCTAGACCCCCTACATGTTTGTACCAGATGAACAGCTTGTTCTTCATGTGGGTCTCCTAACATGTGGAGCAGAGGCTTTTGCTAACTCTAACTGGACTTCCTGGTTTGGGCTCAGTGAGAGAGAATGCATTTAGAATGACTGACAGGATTTCCCCAGGTGGGGTAATACCCAAGGGTATCTTCCCATTCTCTGAGGATAAGGGAAGGGCTAATGGAGGGAGGAATTTGTAAGAATGGGCTTGGTAGGAGAGGAAGGATGAGGAGCCATGATGAAGTTGTAAAGTGAAGAAGTAATTTTTTTAAAGAGATGTAGGTCTCTAGTTGTTTTAAAACCTACTGAGGAGAAAAGCAGAAGTGCTGAGTTTCTAAGCCTACACAGAGAGAATTATCTTGCACATTTACATAAGAGAAAATATTTTATTAAGTTTACTTATTTTATATAATATTCCAAGAGAGTTAAGCTCTGTATTTGGACAATTTCACACTAATTATACTTGGAGTTTCTATAACAAGTCCACTTTTCAAAGGTATTAGATCTGAAAGTTTTTGCATCACTTTCTCTTTTCAGTCACATTAATAATGCTATTATTAATTATGAATACATGTATATGTATATATTAATCCTATCCACTTTCTATTTTAACTCCTCAGGGATTCTTCCCTGAAACCTTACCCACCAAATTTCATGTTCTAAAAGAAAGAGAAGAGGCAGAGACAGAGACAGAGACAGAGAGACAAAGAGAAACAGAGACAGAAGAACATTTTATGTATTTAAAAAAAATTAATGAAAATTCAAACATGTCCTACTGCACCACTGAAATTTAGAAATCTTTATGAGGGTCTTTAAAATCCAGTATAAAATATAGCTCATATAGAAGAACATGCAAGCTACACACCGACTCTCCTGCTTTACAGAACATTAGGGACTGAGAGACAAAAAAGTATTTTTACCCACAAGCATTCTATTTACCTCTTGAGAAAAATGAATATTTCCTCAACAACCAATAATATCTATACTTTTAAAGAAATTGCCTTTGCAGCTTGTTCCCTCTGACATTGTATTTTCTTAAAATGTACACCACAGACAAATTTGCAAAGCAAAATATGTTACTTTGAGAACCTATTTATCTTGGGGCTCTACTTCAACCTGACTCATCTCAATGAGAAAGGACAGATAAGGCAGTGTTAATATTATCCAGTGCAGACATGCTGAGTTGGCTTCTTCACTCTTAGGGAATTCAGCTCTCTCCAACAACGGAATGTGTATGCTACTGATACAGTGTTCAATGTAAGGTTTGGTGATTTTTAGCACAGTATGAACTAAGAAACAAAACAGTAAGCATATGATATTCAAGTGATGGTAGGAAAATGAAGTCTAATACTAAGGAGTATATACAATTGAAGAGATACGATACAGCTTCCAAACACTAAATCTACTCTATTAAATGACAGTGATGTTTGAAATATCAGCACTTTCATACGATAGAATTAAAAGACCTAACCTTTCAGGCATTACCTTGAAAATCACTAGAAAAAAAAAACTGACTGCAGGTTCAGGAACATGTAGTGATGGTAAACTTCATGTAAAAAAAGATACACTTTTAAGAATAAATCAAAACCTTTTCATTTAAAAATTTGCTTATTTTGATTTATGTATATGTGTGCATGACTTTATGGATGTAGCCTCTGACATTTCTGTGAGATGCAAATTTAAGATGACTATTTGCCAGTGATCTGGGATAGGCGAGAAGCCCAAGAATCACTGGGGGTCACCTTAGCTGTGACTCACAACGTTGGGGATATGGAGCCTGAAGAGGCCACCTCCTGTAGCTAGGCAAGAACAACTGGAGCAGGGGCTATCCCAAAAGCTGTTGCCTGTCTGTGGGACATGCTCTTCTGGCTAGGTGGCCTTCTGTGGCCTCAGTGGGAGAGAATGTACCTAGACCGGTGAAGACTTGATGTACCACAGTTGGGTGATACTCAGGGAGTAGCCCTCCACCTTCTCTTTGGAGAACAGGAGGAGGATTGGAGAAGGGTTTGTAGGAGAGACTGGGTTGACAGAAAGTGAGGGAACAGCAGTCAGGATGTAAAGTGAATTAAAGAAAAAAAGAATATTTTTAAAGAAGAGAGATAAAATAGAACCTTCCTTTCTTCTATCCTTTCCCCTTTTCTTCTTTCTTTCTTTCTTTCTTTCTTTCTTTCTTTCTTTCTTTCTTTCTTTCTTTCTTTCCTTCTTTCTTCCTTCTTTTTCTTTCTGTCTTCTGGGTTTTAAAGATAGGGTTTTTCAGCATAATAACCCAGGTTCTCCTACCTTTATAGAACAATTTGACATCAAACTTACAGAGATCCATCTGACTCTGCCTCTTGAGTGCTGGAATTAAAGGTAGGCACTAACATGCCTGGTTCATAAGACATTTTCTAATTGCATGTACATTTTACTTTTGAGATATTATATTTGTTTACATATATATATATATATATAATGTATGTGAGCACTCTGTGAGCACATCAGAAGAGGGAAACGAATCTACTATAGATGGCTGTGAGCCACCATGAGCTTACTGAGAATTGAACTCACGACCTTTGGAAAAGCAGTCAGTGCTTTTAACCACTGAGCCATCTCTTCAGCTCTGTTTACATGATTGTTATATACAGTAGCATGGATAAAATCACTTAACTTTAGAGATCAAATAATTTTAAAACTCTGTTATCTAAAATGCTTGTTTAGGATGAATCCATAGTCATTTGAAGGACCTTTGATTCTATGGTCATTGAAAATCTTCATCTGCTAATGTAGTCTCATTTTTACTGAATAAAGAGAGACATTCTAAACTGACCTTTAGTTGTTATGTGTATTAAAATTTTAAATCTTAAATCTTCCAAGGTAATAAATAACTACTATTTAGAATTATCTTCAGTCAGGAACCTTATAAACTCTATACAATACTTTATATTCCAACATTTTACATGAACCGAATCTAAAAATACTTCTCATTATTTGAGGTTAAGAGAGCTTGAATATTCCCCAAAGATTGGGATTCAAATGCAGGAGCCTGACTGTGGACATTTAGATACAGCATCCCTACAAATAAAATCAACATTACTTTATAAAGCATATAAAACATAAAAAGCAGTGCTGTTTGCATCAAACATTTTTTGCAGATTTGTTGAATTATCTCACACTATTCTTCATGTAAAAGTCTGACTAATGGCCATTACGTTAAATCACTTGGCTAAGTGAGAACAAAGACAAGGAGCTACTGAATATTTAAGTATTCAAATATATAGAGGTATTGTTTTGCATTTTTGGCTTATATAGTCATATTTTTTATTTGTTTTTCTCTGTATTTAAATTATTCATATCACTTTATATCAGTGTTGCATTCACACAAGCTAACTCTGAACAAGTGAGAAGCTGATTTGAAATTCGAAAGCAAATTCTGTGTCTACATAATAAATCACTCAAAAGAATATAGGAATTCACGTGTGTTCCACAAAGACTACAAGTGAAATAATTGAAAACTGAAAAATAGTTTTGTTAGCACATTCTAATTGTACAAACGTCCATTTTGTGACATGTCTGTGGTCTATATAAATTAACTAAATCATGTTCTACCCCTATCGTATTTTTTTTAATTACCCCCTGGTCTCTCATTTGATCATTTTATTCATAGAAGGCCCCGGAGAAACAAGATTTATCTTTTATTTCAAGTTTCATTATCAATCACCAAGAAAACTATATCAATTAATAGGAGAGAAAGAGAAAGAGAGAGAGAGAGAGAGAGAGGGAGAGAGAGAGAGAACTTGAAGTGGGAGGATGGGAGGCTTTGAAAGAAGGAGAAAGAAGGGACAAATGTTGTAATTATATTATAATCTCAAAAAGAAAATTTTAAAATAAAAACTATAGGTACTTTAGTAGTAGCCCAGTTTTTAGGATGTTAATAGAACACTACATAGTTATGCTACCCTCAGAGCACAAACTGAATATGGAAGCGTTGGTTCCCTGAATTTCTTGTGAATAGAGCTTAGAAAATTACAGCCTACATCATGTTTATGGTAATGATTCCACTTATGTGCTCTTCATTAATCTGACAGTCAAAGGGTGTGATATTTAAAAATAGTCAACTCGAAAGTAAATTTGACCATTGGTTCACTAATTATACTTGTATCACACATTTATATATTGATATTTACCCAGTTTTATGGTTTACATCTCCATGACATTTTATTATGTTTATAGAAATGTATACCTATTATCCTAACCTGGACACAATACTATTTTTTTGCACAGTAACTTCCTTCTAGTGCCTGTCTTGAACATCTCAGCTAGTAAATCTAATCTCAGCCACATATTAAATCATTTGTTATTCTTCTTAAATTAGATTTATATGCTAAACTTTGTATATATGGTTCTTTTGCCAGTGTGTGTGTGCATGTGTGTGTGTGTGTGTGTGTGTGTGTGTGTGTGTGTGTGCGCGCGCGTATGTGTGTGAGTGCAGAGTATGAATGAATGACTGGTAAAGTAGAAGTGAAAACGCATATTTCTTGGAACTAGAATTATGTTTGTGCAGGGCACTGAGATCTGGTCATCTTCTAAGTCCACTTAATGGCTTAGCCTTTTTTTTCAAACACCAATCTACTTTTTATTATGTACCATGATTTCATTATTGTAATAGAATTATATTATTGGAATAATAATTATGCACATTTTGAGACTATATGACTGAATCACAGATTCTGTCCATTTCCACAATCAATTGTATATACAACTTATTCTCAATTTTTGCACTTAAAGTTAAAATCATTTAAAATGTTGATGTATCTTATCTTAAGAGTGCCTTTCAATTCTAAGTAAAACTTTCCAGAATTCTACTTGTCAAATTTTATACTTGAAATTTATGATATAAAGTGATTTGTACTTAAATGCTTACTCTGGATAGACAGACATATATTCAGAGAAACAGAAATATGTAGACACAAATATATAGAGATGAAGATGATACAGATAGAGATGCAGATAGAGATACAGGTAGAGGTAGGGTTACAGATAGAGATATTGACCTTAAGCATTACCTCATTGGTAAATAAAATTGTAAGCAGTCATTAGTTTAGCCTTTCTGAGAGATTAAAGCACACGTTGCAAATTAAGGATTATATGCTAGAAAGTATTTATTTCAAGATTTTTCACATCAATTCATATCATATGTATGCTCCAAGTGTCTGCCAACTATTTTCTGTGAATTTTCCTAATCTTATTGTACATTTTTACTGTTTCATTCTGACAGTATGTTATACTTTTATGATTTAGTTCAGATTCTTTTTTTTTTTTTTTTTTTTTTTTTTTTTTTTTTTTTTTTTTTTTTTTTTGGTTTTTCGAGACAGGGTTTCTCTGTGTAGCCCTGGCTGTCCTGGAACTCACTTTGTGGACCAGGCTGGCCTCGAACTCAGAAATCTGCCTGCCTCTGCCTCCCAAGTGCTGGGATTAAAGGCATGCGCCACCACCGCCCGGATATCCTTAACTTGTAACTATTTAATCTTATATCATCAAATTAGATTGCCATCAACAAGTAGCTCAAAGGCAAAGAATAACAATATTAATTAATTTTTGTTCAGAAGATCAGAGGAAAAGGAAAGAGTCTGAGTATGATAACGTAATTTAGGAAACTGATGCTTTGTAAATAAGTTGATTGACATTTAAAATTTTTTAACAACTGAATATATAAATTTTCTATCATTTACATATACTATCAATAGAACTAATTCTAATCTTCTATATAAACTATTATTTCCTCCAAATATATAAATAACTTAAAAGTTTGGAAAGTTAACATAATTTGTTTTGTCAACTTCTTTTTTGTACATAGTAGTCTCATTACTCACATTCATAAAAATATAATGTAGGAATACAGTTGCTGATAGCCATAAGTGAAAAATTAAATAATTGATAAATAATAATGTACAAAGAAATAACATTAGACAACTTAACCTTTTCTAATATAACATTTATTTTTTATTATTTTGATTAATTCTCACTAAAATAATTGTGGTTTTAAGTATTTATTTGTGTATGTGTGTGTGTGTGTGTGTGTGTGTGTGTGTGTGTCTAATTGAGCATGTGTTAGAGGTAATACTTTGTGTGGTATTTTGTATATGCTTGGCCCAGTGAGTGGCACTATTAGGAGGTATGGCAATCTTTCAGTAAGTGTGGTCTTGTTGGAGGAAAGTGTCACTGTAGTGGCAATGAGACCCTCCTCCTAAGCACATGGGAGCTGGTGCTCTAGTGACTTTTAAATGAAGATGTAGAACTTTTAGCTCCTCTTGCAACATGCCTATCTAGATGCTGCCATGCTCCTACCTTAATGAAAATGGAATGAACCTATAAGCCAGCCCAAATTAAATGTTGTCCTCACAAGAGTTGCCTTGGTCATGTCTGTTCCAAGCAGTAAAACTCTAACTAAGGCACCTTATAATCCCAAAAAAATGGTATTAGCTCATGGGGAGCTGAAATTACAGGCATATCTTAAGCAAGCCAAGGAGGTGGATCTGATCTGTCCTCTGATCCTCATGACATTGCTTTTACGTACTTATCTCCTCTCCAGCAACAAAGTAATAGAATTCAGAATTTAGTCCTCATGAAGTATTTAAACAGACTCATGAATGCAAACAAAAATTGAAAATACAATTTGAAATATATATGAAACTTTGTAAAAGAAATTCATGATGCAATCATTAATATCAGACTCTAAGGATGAAAATACATGAAGAAGCTAGAGTTGTTTGTGTAAACTGAAATGCCCATTAACCTGTATATTTAAAACTTGGTCTCTACCTGGTGGCTCTGTTTGAGTAGGCTGTAGAGACATTATTAATTATATAGTCTGTGCTCTTCTGCAAGAGAGAAAAAAAATCAGTGTACTTATGCTACCATGAAGCTGCTGGCTCCCCAGCACTCCTGCTATGAAGAACTATTTCCTCAAAGTCTGAGACAAGATGAATCAGTCTTTCCTTTAGGTCCTTTTTCAAGTGTTCTATTTCAGTAAAGAGAGAGTACCTACGACAAAGACTTCTGAGAAACATATCACAAAAATAACAGTAGCAGTTAAGAAGGCATAATACTAAGTATGTGCAGACTGTTCAAAGTGAAGGGAATTATCAGCTGCATTTTAAGTTATGAGTGAAAGGATTTTATAACCTTGCTCTCATAAGATTCCAATGAGATAATTTCAAAAAAATGAGAGATTTATTGTAAATTATACAAGGTTTGCTTATTTCAATCTACTAAGATATATATTGTAAATGTATAGACAGCATCATGAAGCAGTTCACATTTCAAGCACAATGATCACTGTTTATGATTATTATTGGTTTACTTTCCAGAAAAAGTCAAAATCCCAGGTATGAAAAAAATCAATATAATATTCTATGCTTTTAAATTATGGTAACAATTAATGTAATTACTAAAAATCTTTGGTCTCTTATTATATTTATGTTTAAATATTATTTTCCTCTATATTAATATAATAATGCAAAATAATCTGAAAACTAAATCCAAGAGTTACAATTTAGGTTATCTGAAAAAGAACATATAAAAACTATTTTGAAAATTAGAAATATATAAAATTTTATCTCTTACTTTCATGCAAGAACAGAATTATGACTCTAGTTTATTTGTAAAAACATATTCCTTGATTATATATTCCTTGATTATTTCTGATGTTTATGCTTATGATAAAGGAAAAAAAAGCTTTTTGTAATAACACATGTCATACTGTTTTAAGTAAATTCACATTTTATACTCAGATTTGCTGTTGTATTTAAAGGATGTTTTGTTCTATATAATTGAAAAATACTACCAGTAAACTTCTAATATCCATCTTATAGCTATTTAATTTAATTTGATTACTTCAATTTTCTACTTTCTGGAGGCAAAAATAGATTGGTTTTGTTCTTTTAGAAATGTATTGTATACTCCATTAAACTTATTTTATGACTTCAAATATGTATTGTTAAATTATTAATATAAGATTCTTAATGAAAAATGACTTAAATATTACTATAAATGTTAATAGATTTTATAAACACTCATATATATCTATATATATAGATATGGATACATATATAGATATATAGATGATAGATATATAGAGATAGAGATAGAGATGATATGCTTAGAGATAGAGAATGAAATATATAGGTATAGATGATATACATAGAGATATTTATGAAACAGTGTTCATAAAATATTTCATTGGTGGGTAGAAATTGCATCTATGAACTACTACCAAAGTAAATGACAAAATGCAATAAATTTATATCAAAAGTTCAGAAAATTAGAGTCTGTTACCAACAAAGATTTCATGAAATTCAAAGAAATCATTTGTTGTATGACTTATTATTTTATTTTATCCTCCTGAGAAAATTTGACATCATGAATGAGCATATTTAAAAGCCATAAAAATAATATATTGCCTTGTACTATAGCAAATTTATTATTTTTATTATTATTATTATTATTATTATTATTATTATTATTATTATTATTATTTATTATTATTACTATTATTTAATCTTTTTTACAGTTGTTTTTATCCACCTGACAGTCAGCCCTCCTCATTCCATTCCTCCTCCCACATCTCCAAGAGAATGTCCCCACCCCCATCCCCACCCACAACCCCACCACACCTCCCCACTCACTGGGTCTCATGTCTCTTGAGGATTAGGTGCTTTTTCTCTCACTGAGGACAGACTAGGCAGTCCTCTGCTATATATGTGTGAGGGGCCTCATATCTGCTAGTGTATGCTATCTGGTTGATGGCTTAGTGTCTGAGAGATCACTGGAGTCCAAGAAATTGAGACTGCTGGTTTTCATATAGGGCTACCATCCTCCTCAGCTTTTTCCAGCTTTTCCCTAATTCAACCACAGGTGTCCCAGGCTTCTGTTTATTGGTTGGGTGGAAATATAAGATTCTGACTAGTTCAGCTCCTTGTTAGGCCTCTTAGAGGCCAGCCATGCTAGGCACCTGTCTGTATGTAGTAATAGTGGCAGGCCTTGAACCTTCCCCTTGAGCGGGATCCCAATTTGAGCTACTCACTGAACCTCCTTTTCCTCATCCTCTTCTCCATTTTCATCCATGCAGTTCTTTTCTGACCCAGGAACAATTCTGGGTCAGAGTTTTTGACTGTGAAATGGCAACCTCATCCCTCCGGTCTTTCTACTGGAGATGGACTCTACAAGTTCCCTCATCCCACTTTTGGGCATTTCATCTGGAATACTACTCAGCTACTAAGAATAAAGACAGAGTGAGTTTTGCAGGCAAATAGATGGGACTAGAAAATATCATCCTGAGTGAGGTAACTCAGACCCAAAAAGACATGCATGGTATGTACTTACTAATAAGTGAGTATTAGCCAAAAAGTACAGAATGCCCATGATATAATCCACAAAGCTCAAAATGGTTAACAAGCGAAAAGGCCCAAGCGTTCTCAATCCCACTTGGGAGGGAGAAGAAAGCAATCATGGTAGGCAGAGAAAGGTACCTGGGTGGGAGAGAAGACAGGGAAGGGAAAAGGGGAACATGAACATATGTGGGGGGGAGAGAAATAGGAGTGAAGCCTTGAGGACCAGCAGTCAGGATGGAAACAGGCAACCTAGGGAGGTAGGAGGTGGGGGATGTACCCTCTAGAATGTACTCAAATGGAGGGTCCTTAGCAAATTTATTGTTCATTCCTGAAATCTTTTCCATCAATACTTCGATTTTGCTAAAGGATATTAAGCTACAACTTATCTAGTGCTATTCACACAAGGAAATAAACACAAGATGAATGAAAAATGAGAAAACGCCATCAGAGAAATTGCACCTTTGAATGAAAACAACAAGGTTTCTGTTTATTCATTTTCTCTCCTATTTTAGATGAGACAAGAGAATCACTTCTCTTCCTGAAGAGAGCACTTCCTAAAAACTTTGTAATATCAAGTATAATTAAGATAAAATATACTTTTTTTTTGTTCAAATAAAGACATACATCTTTCAGTCTAACCATCTCATGAGAGAAGATAACACAAACTGTCTCTCAGTTGAAATAGTACATTGTGTTAAATCACTTGTCAATTCAGCTTAACTCCAAATTGGTATATGATTTAACTGGCATCTCATCAGTGTCCAGTAAGACTACCCATAGTTATAATCACAACATGTTTTTAAAGTTCTGAATATTCATGTAAGAACCCAGAGACACACTGCTAGAAAATGTAAACAATGTTAGAAATAGGATCAACTCAACTTGACATGCAGATCTTCAAATAATTAGAAGCAAATGTGCAATTTGTAATTTGGAAATTATAAGTGATTTTATATTTTAGAGACAGAAAAGTAGATTATATTACTTTGAAAATATATTTGTTATTCTAGGAGGACCTTTAGAAATATGATGCATACTTAGGTGACATAAAAGGTTCAAAGAGTATTATAAGGGAGTTTTGAAGGGATATGTTTGCACTCAATCTGTTCTAATGATTTCACGAACTACATGAATATTCTGCCATTTCATGATACACATGATACAACCTGATACACAGTGGAGGGAAGTCTCTAACAAGCAGCTGACCAGCAGTCCCTTAGGCTTAGAGAGTCCCACAGAAGAACTCATAGTGATAGAACATGCACAGATATAGCAAATAGTAAAAGACTTCCTGATCATAAGTATTACATGTTATGAACTCTGTAAAAGCTTTATGTTTATAGTACTGTATCAGTGGGGTGTTATATATTTCAAAATTCTGTCAAACAGATATTCCCAAATTTTTATCATCTAAAATATGTTTTTCCAACTTTGAAGGTTAATATTTTGAAAGTGTGCACATTCTCCGAGATTTAGCTTCTTTTTCACTTTTGTGTGTTTCAATTAAAATATAGTTTTCTGTTCTCCTTCCCTTTTTTCCTCCAACCACTCACATATATCACTTCCATTCCTTCCAATTCATTTCCATTTTTTAAAATTGTCATTTAACACACATACACAATTATATAAATACATTCTATATTATATCACTTGTATGTGTTTAATATCAGAATGGACCACTTGATATTAGACTCCCATGTGATGTGTTTTTCCTGAAGGAGATTCTCCCTGCTCTTAGCATTCCTTAGTTCCTTGCAGTTCATTGATTAGAGCTGAGGCTCCATGGAATTTTTTTCTTTCCATGTTATTATGTCTTTTAGTATTGTACTGGGGTAGAATTTTGTGGCTTAAACACTCAGTTTTCATCTTTATTTGGCCTATAATCTATATAACATTGTCCATTCTGCAATTACTGTAAAATCGTAACTACTCTTTAAAGGTAGTCTCAATGGTAACCTCAAAAATAAAATAGTTCCTAACTCCCAAAGAGAAAATAAAACTTGTTTTCCTTACTGTCTAAAAAAGCATTACTATGCCAGACGGTGGTGGTGCACACCTTTAATCCCAGCACTTGGGAAGCAGAGGCAGGCGGATTTCTGAGTTCGAGGCCAGCCTGGTCTACAGAGTGAGTTCCAGGACAGCCAGGGCTACACAGAGAAACCCTGTCTCGAAAAAAAAAAAAAAAAAAAAAAAAAAAAAGCATTACTATTATGATAGTTATATTCCTTATCCTAGTCACCTGGAGTAGTATGAACTCATAACTAAATTATAAAATAATTGATGGGTTTTCTTTTTAAAACAACTAATGCCTCATAACTAAAAACTGGCGAGGATTTTGCATTAAGTGGATACTCCATGTGTACCACTACATTAAATATAGACAGTTCTAAAGATGGAGACCATCCATATTGCAAATCGGATCATTTATATTGTTCTCAACTGATGGCCCCTTTTGACATAACCAAATTAAACAACAGTGTAAAAATTCATGTGGATTCTATAATGGTCTAACGCTACAAATTCTATTGCTTTATCAAAGGAATGATTAGTAAAACCTCTTACTAGGACACAGAAATAGGTCAATGGTTCTCATGTTATAATTGTGAATTCTGAGAACTGCACCAAATTGAAATAACCCACAAAAAGCATTATAACTGAATTTTCAAATCTTTTCATCAAAAAATATGAGGAGGCTGTTTATCCTCTTATAACTACCACTACAGAGCTCAGAATTTTCTGGATTAATAGCCAACAGGAAGTTTCAGAACTGTTACATATACAAATTTGGTACACTTGAACTTACAGCGTATTAATTTATTTGAGAAACTGCTGCATGTTAAAATATGTGATAATTATTTTTCATATTTTATTTTATTCATAATAATGTTATAATTTATATGTGCAGAAAATAAAACTGAGATTTATCAACCTTAATATAACAGTTTGTACTTATTATAATGTTTGTGGATTTGAAAGCCTATGTATTGAATTCATTCTCAACATTTTTTGAAAAGAAAAATTTCATAATTAAATATTAATTTTTGTTTTGGTAAAATTTTATTCTGCCAGTGAGTTTAAAGAAAACAGCCCCTCTGCCATCAATATTTTCATAACGTATTATTCAAAAGTGGATAAATTATCAAGTTGAAACAATATTGATCCCTAACATAAGGAATATATAATTTGTTTAATGAATCCAGCCTTCAACATTAGAATAATTGATAAGCATTAATATTCCCCACTTATAGAATTTGATTGATATGTTTCTTTGGTCTTTTACCTGAATTATGGCCACCTATATTATGATAAACTGAGAGGTACAGTCTATGAATCAAAACTTGTACATGATTTTCCAGGTTTGTGATTATGACAGTTTGCTGGATAGGAGTCAAGGAGCTCTTAGCACATTTACATTGGAACACAGCAATGCCTTACTCCTCTAAAGGAAGTTGCTTTCAGGGCTGGAGACTTTATGATATAGTCTCTTTCACATTTTTATGCTCTTTGTTGGTTAATTTGGATTTTAAACTCAATAAAATTTAGAAAAACATATAGAAAAAAAAAAGGTTTAACTGAACATGGAAAACCCACTCTGAATGTGGGTGGCACTATCTTATTGGTTGGGATCTTTAGCTAGCAGAGACCCACAGTCTAACATTGGACAGAACCTGATGTTGCAATATGAGTAATAGGATGGCATGCTCTCAGAGGAGAATGGGAGGAGGGATACAGAGAGAGATGGTGTGAGAGGGTAATGGGAAGCGGGACAGCAATCAGAATAAAAAAAATAATTAATGGACAAAGGATATGAATTTGAAAATGGTCAAGGAGGATACATAAGAAAGTTTAGACTGAGGAAATGAAAATGATGTAATTATAATTTCAAAAAATTAAAAATTAAAGAGGAAAGACAAAAAAATAAAAAGCATCCAGGGCCAACATTCATCTCTCTCTGTTTCTGAAGTTGAGTGCACTGTGACAGTGGCCTCATGCTCCTGACATCATCCATTCTATGGTATCATCAACTTTACGTTTATATAATTATCCCAAGCTAACCCCTTGCCCTTTAAGTTACTTTTATTCTTTAGTTTATCACAAAAGAAAAGTAACTAATATATAGTCCTCAAACTAATCTCATTCACTCATAAATTACCCTTATCTATGCTTAAGCAGAGATCTCTCTCAGGTATCCCTGTAGAGGGAAAAAGAAGTCACGTTTATCAGTCTAACACAAAATGGTCTTTTTTATTGTTGTTATATCTTACCCTCCTCCAAGTATGTCAGGGCACAAGCTTATGGCTCAGGGTTCTCACGACACTAATCATGATATTAGCCTGAGATTTCTCTGACTTCTGTAGTATCCTGCAGTTACTCGACACAAATAACATTCCCCTCCACAACATCTGAATTGAAACATTTTCATTATTTTACAGCTTCAGTAACTGATAAGAATATTGGATCTCGGTGAAAATTTTAAGAAGTAAATGAGCCAATGCATTTTAAAACTTAATAACTACTCCATCAACCGTGAATATTTTAAATATAACCCTATAACATGCCTTTAGATGTCTTCACAAAGTACACACAATAATTGTATGTGTTAGCACACAAACAGGTAAAATCTTTAATAAAAGTTTTGATTGAATAAATTGACAAAGACAGTTTTTCTCTAATTAAATATTTATATTGATGTATACATGTTTATAAAGATATAAATTAGCCTCATTTTAAGTGTTTATCTGTCACATAAAACCATATTAAGATATGTGTATCAACCTATCATGATTGTTAGCAGTTAATCAGAAATCCCTAGTCATAATGAAATATTTTCATCACAAATAAAAAATTTTAGGTAGGGTAGTTAGCGTCTGAGTGATTTTATATGAGATATCCTTGTAGAGGTACTTTGCTGACCCTGTGTACTTCCAAATATCCCAGTATGCACCAGGTAATGACAGAAAATGACTGGTCTTATTTTCTCCATTCGTGTAAGTACAGAACCCCATTGAGTCCCCATGGTGTTTAGAGGAATACTTGACCTCCTTCTAGTGTGTTAGTAATGGTGTGAGAACTGAAGGAGGTCATTAGCACAGTGCCAAAGAGAATCACCGAAAAAAGGGAGGCCAGAACATAAAGATAACTTTAAACAATTTGCTTTAGCCAACAACTCAAATACTAAAAGATTTCTATCTTTAGACTCAGCAAATATATTTGGTAAATCTCACAAAAGCTATAATTTGTTGAATTATAAATACATGTAGAGGTACACATCTAGACAGATATATGCACACACATGGGAAAATACGCAAAAGCACTTGGATAAACACATGCATGCATGTATATGCCAATGCAAGAACACACACACAATCTCTCTCTCTCTCTCTCTCTCTCTCTCTCTCTCTCTCTCTCTCTCTCTCTCTCTCACACACACACACACACACACACACACACACCTTTAAGTATTATCAGTCTTGTTCACACCAAAAAGAAACTGTTTAGAAGAACGTAATTATACTACCAAAAACCACGGTGATTTGTATATGGAATGTAAATACATGTTTCCATACTACAAAAACCAGGTGCTTGCAGGCCTTTTATTTGGTAATATCAAAGCATTTATGCTCAAATGAATATTTTATTCCAACTAGGTCAAATATGATTCTTTTCTCTAGACCTTAGTATGGTAACACATTTAAACTCATAACACACCATTATTTTTCAAATATTGCAGATATTTAAATATAAAAGTGCTAATTTTTATTTTTATACTTTCAAACTGTCAGATATATCCTTTATTTTGGGACACAGAGAACTGGAGTAAGATGTATTTAAAAACGCTTAGTTTTTAAAAGTTCTTTATGAAGTTTTTGGGGTTTGGGGCCATTTTCTTTTACAACATT
The DNA here is from genome assembly GCF_011762505.2 of Arvicanthis niloticus. Lineage (NCBI taxonomy): Eukaryota > Metazoa > Chordata > Mammalia > Rodentia > Muridae > Arvicanthis > Arvicanthis niloticus. The sequence goes on from NC_047673.1 coordinate 42,457,828, forward strand.
GAAAAGATAAAGGCCTCTGTCCATTATTGGAAAAGTGGTAGATTGATATAATATGTCCAAAAGCACAAAAACCTTGAAGTCTGATGCCTTCAGGTTTCAATCCAACTGTGCAACATTGGCCAAAGTATTTTAACCCCGTGTTTCAGTTTTCATCATTTCTGCCGCAAATACTACCTTCCTACTGAGTAAGAGGCACCGGGTGAAGGGCCCTCGTTGGAAAGGCTAGCAGGGCATGCCTTTTGGCCTCAACAAAACTTGTAAATTTTGTTTTCATCAAAGCCATGAATGCCTCAAATATACCTGTGTGGGGTAAAATCAGAAGAAGAGGGAAAAATATGTAGAGATAAGAGTAATAAAAACTTTGGGCATTCATCAGAACTCTATGAAGGAATAGGAGAATGGAATAGAATCACAAAAGTAACATGAGACTGAAAAATAAAAGGAGGGAAGACAGCTGTGTTCCTAAATGCCTTTGTTCCTGCCTTCCCTTAGAAGAGCTGGCTTTAAGTTTGCTCGCCTCCCCAATGCCTCTGTATTGCAATAAAGCTACTTTTAAGAGCTATATTAATTGAAGTCTGACAAAAATATCTGCTCATAAGGTAGAAAAAATAATGTTTAAAAGCTATTGTAAAGAGTGGGAAAGTAGAACGCAGATGATTAGTTGCTAGAAAGTACCAATAATCACTATAAAAATTGGATTTTTCTGTTAAATTACTTAATATAAATTATATTTTTCTGAAAATTTGGTAGAGCATGTTATTGTAAGATCATCTTAGTAGATACACATGACTATCTTCATTTATAAATTTGTTTTATAATTAAGCAAAACATATATACAATGGTTGCATATCAAAATGATGCTCATAATTATTGTCTGATAATAAAACATATCCTGTTCTCATTCTTAAATTAGAAGAATATCATAAAATGTATACAACAATCTTTTTAAGAAGGGGAAAGTAATGTTGCTTAAATATGTTTGAATAAAGCATATTGGAAAGCTCAAAAAGTGACTTATAATAGAACAACAGGAAATTCAGACATTGGTCAGGTTTCTGTGTTGATATATTCATGTTCTTTGTGGAATCATCTGGTCCTCATTCTCTTTCATTCTCCTTTCGTGTTATTACACTCATCCTGAAGCCGTCCTATCTCAGATTTGGAAACTCTGACTTCAATCCTTCAGATAGATTACCCTTGAGTAAAGAAGGCTTTAAGTATTTGCAGGAGACCTAGAGAAATATGCTGCTGTATGTTCTCATCAGGACTACCTTCCCAAAAAATATAGACTCCAGTTTAAGCCTGTACTGAGTATGTGAGATGATGGAATTGTGAAGTAATAATTAAACTGGGATGGGGATTTTCTAATATGTCTGTGCGAGGATTTTGCTGGTTGGCTTAAAATACATAAGAATGAAACCTGCATTGAGAATACCAACCTCTTCTAAGAACTAGTGATCTGTATGTAGAAAGGAAAACAGTCATACACAAATTATGTAAGTCTTTTGTAAAACAGATGCTAGGTACAGGACATAAACATTATTATATATTTCTTCAGTAAGGAAACACAAACTCTGTTATCAGCTGTGGTCCCAGTTAGAATTTTATGAGAATAAGACTACTGTCATTATATTTATTACTTCAGAGATTATGTCTGCCTAGTCTACAAAAATCTGGAAAGGATTATATTCTGTCTATATATGAAGAAATTCTTAATGACAATAGACCATTGTAATCTTACTGGAGCTGGAATCACATTTGGATTCATGGCATCTCTTTACTGACCAAGAAGACAAAACCAAGTTTGTTTAAGATGCCATTGAAGGAAAACTATAAATACAGTCTCAATTCTAGATAAGACCATCAAGCATATAAGCACAAATCATAGGTTGTCAATATGTAGACTTCTCAGAAATGCAAAAAATCAGTTGTCTCTGAAGTTGTCTATCTAGCCTCACTCTAGTTGCTTATATAGCTCAGCAAACCTCAGTTAAAGAACATTTAGTAGATTTAAATTTATACTCTTCCTTTGAGTTAAAGCATGGTCAACCTACATAGTGTGTGCTACAGAAAACTGAAAGGGAAGATCTGTCTGTCTGACTGTCTGTCTGTCTGTCTGTCTGTCTATCTGCCTACCTGCCTACCTGCCAATCTGCCTATCTGCCTATCTGCCTCTCTGTCTATCTATCATCTATCTATCTATCTATCTATCTATCTATCTATCTATCTATCTACCTATCTATCTATCAACCATCTATTTTGATTTTTTAAGGCAGGGTCTCTGCACAGTAAACCAGACAGTGATCAAGCTCAGATCTGCCTCCTTGCGTCTGCCTCCTTAGTGCAGCGAATAAAGACATGTGCCACCTCTGCCTTGTTTAAAAACAGAATTATTATTTGAAGATTTATCATTTCAACATTATAATCTGTGACACAGAATGCTGTTTTTCCTGGAACTCATTTACTTTGCTAATGACCAGGATGAGAGCAATGATATTGTTGATTTTCTGCCCAGCAAAGAAAGAGAACAGTGTGAAAATATGCAAGACACTGAGTAGTCTAGAGTAGAGAAGTTATACATCAGAGGGGGGAAAAGCTTCTGCTGTAAAGAGACTAAAGAAAAAAACCCTTAAACTATCAAGGTTCAAATACAAAGTATAGTATCTTGGTCTAGACACATCAGAGTTTCTGCTTTAAAATTTATTTGAATTGGTTTGAATTTTATATATAATCTGATGGGCTATTTTAGAATCAATATACTTTTTTTTTCTGGAGGTACTTCTTTTCTTTACTATATACACTCAAATAGTCATGCAAGGCCATACAAACAAGAGATAAACACATGCTGGGCATGCATTTCTTGAATGAATATTCAGAATTGTTTCCTTGAAGTTTACCTGGATTTGTTTGTTTGTTTTGGGGTTTTTTATTATTTTTTTTTAATTTCCTCGTTTTTTTTTTTTTAATGCTCCAGATTCTATTCCCTTCCTGGTCCACCCTCCAACTTTTCCACACCCCATACCTCCTGCCTTGCCTCCTGTCTCCACAAGAATGTCCCTACCCTACCCCCACCCCACCAGACCTCTAAACTCGCTGGGACCTCCAGTCTCTTGAGGGTTAGGCGTATCTTTTCTGACTGAACACATACCCGGAAGTCCTCTGCTGTATATTTGTTGGGGGCCTTGTATTACCTGATGTATGCTGCTTATTTGGTGATCGAGTGTCTGAGATCTCGGGGGTCCAAGTTTATTGAGACTGCTGGTCCTGCTACAGGGTACCCTCCTTGTCAGCATCTTCCAGGTTTTCCCTAATTCAACCAGAGGGTTCAGCAGCTTCTGTTCATTGGTAGGGAGCTAATACCTGCATCTGACTCTTTCAGCTGCTTGTTGAATCTTTCAGAGGGCAGTCATGATAGGTCCCTTTTTGTGAGTACTCCATAGCCTCAGTAATAATGTCAGGCCTTGAGCTGGAAGCTACTCTGGGCCTGTCACTGGACCTTATTTTTCTCCAGGCTCTTCTCCATTTCCATCCCTGCAGTTCTTTCAGACAGGAACAAATATGGGTCAGAGTTTGAATGTTGGATAGCAACCTCATCCCTGACATGATGCCTTGTCTTTCTGCTGGAGGTGGGCTCTACAAGTTCCCTCTCTCCACTGTAGAGAAGTTCATCTAGGGTCCCTCCCTTTGAGTCATGAGAGTCTCTCACCTCCCAGGTAAACCTGTTTTTAATTATATACTTCTTTATATGTTTTATTGTTACTGATTACATAGAGATTTTCATTTAGTGTGGGACGATTTGTTAAGCTGTCTATTCCAAAAAAATTAAATTGTTTTACCCCACTGTCAAAACATCACGTGGCATATTTTTGTGAATTATCTTGGGTTTTTTATTTGTTTCATTGGTTTGTATGCCCATCCATCACTACATATGATATAAATAAAATTCTGCTACTCGTGCATGATTAAAATTTTGGGGGCCATGTGTGAATATGCCTATTGCAACAAAACTCTGCTAGAAGTGTCAGGAAAGGTATAGCCATGTGGCCTCAACATGCTAACATTGCCTAACCATGACCTTAACAGTAATTACACCAATATACATACTGACTAGACGGAACAAAATCTCATGGGACCCAACCTTAGACAAAAAACTACATGTTACTAAGTCTAGGAGTGGGAGAAATAGTATTACATAGAAAAGAGGCCTCTAGTTGGTTATCCAACACCAAGGAGTAAGTAGTCAACCATGATATTATGTGTGTGTGTGTGTGTGTGTGTGTGTGTGTGTGTCAGTGGGTGAGCAAGAGAGAGAGAGGCAGAGAGATTCTCTGTGTGAGCATATGTGTGTGTTTGTGTACACAAGTAACTTTATGTGAACATAGTAATTTTCATTTATGTTTAAGAATATAGATATAAATACAAGTTGATAATAGCAATAAAAATAAGGTAATAAATTTGAGAAAGTAAGTAAGGAGCATGTGACATGTATAGGAGCTAGCATAGGGATAAAGTAAAGTGACGTAACTATATTTTAATATTATATATTACATATATATAGTAATTTTAAAAAATCTTATGTGCTTTCAAACATTCATGCACAAAAGTTAAGTTCAAAAGGTAGTAGAAAGTTTTAGATACAGAATCAGACAATAAGTGTTAGCAGCTGACACAGGTTTGATGAGGGTTGAGGGTTTATTTTTGGAGTGATAGGCAGCGTTATCCAAATACACAATATACATTCCAAAGCAAAGAAGGTTCCTCTAAGAATTTTAGGGAATGGAAATCTTACCAAGTATATAAATATTGGCATGAACATTTCATCATCCTATAATAGGGGACTGTGTTACTTTGTGCAGTATTCTTTATGAGTTCAGTTGAAGAGTATTGTCAAATAAGTGTTTAAACTGTACCTGAACAATCCATGAATGAAGATGTGATTGGAGTTTGAAGACAATTTAATTCAGAGAGGTGATCATAATGTTGGTGACCATTTTCTTTAACTGTTATCTTCTCTAATATTTTTTCTTCATAATTTTTCACTAATTTATTTATTTTTAATACTTCCTAGTATTTTAAAAATATTTTAAATAGAATAGATTCACATCACATTCTTCCTTCCCTTTTTTTGCTCCACATCCTTCAATGTGTTTCCTGTTTCACACTAATAGCTCCATTTTGCTTTGATTAATGTTAGATACACTGTATGTATCCATATTCATAAATAGATAAAACCTATGAAATCTGTTTTTGTTGACTGGGTATGTATGGTTTCACTTGCATTGAACAACCAATAATTCAAACTAGCACCTCAGAAACAATAGGTGCCCTGAAAAGAGCACTATGTTTAGCTAAATCAAGTTTAAATATGCCTTTGAAATGAAAGAGTCTGAGGAAGAACAAAAACACTTTCTATACTCTGTATTAATATACAGAGTATTAATAATTTTCAATATTTCATATTGAGATTGATTTGTGCTTCAATATGCTCATAGTGGCTATAGATTCCCTTGGCCACACAATTTTTAAATGAACACTCCATGAAAAATTATGTGGATGAAGAAAGAAAGAAAGAAATATATTTAGCCAAAGAGGTTTGCTCTTGAAAAACATCTATTAAACAACCCAGTTGTCATTATTTTTATCCTTGTGTATATCTATCTAAGGTATATAAAAATAGTTCTTGCACACATAGCAATGAGTATTATGTAAGAATATCCACATTTTATAGTTATGTGTGCTGAGTTTTAAAGATTAATTGACCCCCAAAAATATGTATCACATTAATATTTATTGATATTATCTGTTAACAATTAATAATATTAGTCATAGATTTACATAGTAAAATCAATTAATTTAAATATCATTTAAAATAAATACACATGTACAGTATGAATCTTATACAAGTTTTTCTGGAAATTCTTAAATACAAGAGGTGATCCCATCTCTCTTTTTCTCCGCAGAAACACACACACATACATACACACACACATACACACACACACACACACACACACACGATTAAAATAATAGACCAACTGAGCAGATGGCCTTTGGCTTGGAGAAAATTGGATTCTAAGATAACTTGCTGAACTTATTTTAGATTCAAATAGTCTTTAGTATGCACAAGTCATTAAAGCACAAGTCAAGACCTGAAGAGGGTTTCCTTCAATATTTTATAGGAAGGATTTTGATCTATGATTTATTAGTCAACTGACAGCACTGGAGGTGGAGAGGATTTTTTTTTTTTTTTTTGCTTTTTCCATTAAGAATCAATTCTTCAGGTAGATAGATTTTTATTCCCATTCTCATTTCACCCATTGCAAAAAAAAAAAAAAAAAAAAAAATTCTGCTTTGGGGATATGTCTGTCAATGTCAGTGACCAAATACATAAGCAATATAAAATGTGGGATTCTAAAGTTGTAAGAAGAACTGCAATGTTGCAGAATACATTAAAATGGATAAATAAAAATATCAAACACATGTAATGTTTTCTAGGTGCTTTAAAACACTCAGTATATTGAACTAGAATACATTTTCATATTTAAAGGTCACCATTAGGTTTTATTTTGATATACATCTTGTCAGTGCAATGTAATTACGTATTTTGGGAAGATCTCTGGTTCTTGTCTCTACTATATTTTGCTGATTGCCATTTATTTTTGTTATATTATGTGATTTATTGTAAGGCCACACTAGCTAGTGTGTGCTTCATTCCTCATCAATATGTGCCTGAATTTCAAGTAATATTTTTAGTCAGTTCACATTGACTTAAAAAGTAAATATCATAGAAAAATATCAATTTTATAAGATGATATATCATACTACTATTTATCTCTACAAACAAGTCTGACATGCAAAAAGCTGGCAGGCATAGAGAGCTGTAGGCAGTTGCTAAGCCTCAGGTGAATATCAAATAATTTTGGAGCTTTATATAGAGTAACTGAATTACACTTCCTATTATAATTTTAAGGTTTTTTTTTTTTTTTTTTTTTTTTTTTTTTTTTACTTCTGTTAGCTCTTTGTGTCCTTCTACAGTTCACTTATCATGGTTTTATCATACTAATGATGTCTTTCAGATTGGGGCCTTTAGAAGGTGATTCTTTTTATAGAGGTAAAGTCAAAGTGTATGCAATTAGTGCTGTGATTCAAGAAGGCAGAGAACTTGCATACCATTTCCACTACACAGGGACACAATCAGAGAGCATCTATTCATGGACCAGAATGCTGCTACCACTTATAGAAGTTGTACATTTTACAAGATTCCCAATGCTTTAACAAAGAGCCCTGGACCATGACTAGTTATACACAATGATAATTCTAGCACTTATAGACTGAGGAAGTTTGAATGCAATGTAAGCACAGCAAGTACTATGAAATGATATACTCTGCGTCAATCTTTGATGTCTTTTCTCTCCCACCACTACCAGAATCCTTACAACATCTCCCAGCACTGTGAAATCTAGCCAGTAAGGAGAGAATTTCATGGAAAACTCAAAGCTATTTGATTTTTCGATATCCTGCAACCAGTTTGGTGTCTTCAGCTGTCTGACACTGTGAAGTGTACAAGCAAGGGCAGTGACAACTAAATTATTTTTGGGTTCAACTGGGGTATGACTGAACAGTAAGTAACTCATAGGAAAGTAACATGTGCTCTACCACTGGAGCTTTCATTTAATAATATGAATCTTACATGGAGTATAGATATGTCCATTTCTTTTTTTTTGTAATTATATTTCAATTAGTTTAGGCACTGACTAATTGACTAATCAACACTGACTTTATTATACCAAATTCTTTCTTGTTCTTGCTAAAACCTTTAGAATAAAAGTTTTATAACCTTACGATGAACTCCCTCATTTTTTCATATCACATGTGTACTACCAACTATTTTGTGAAGTGTTTCAGGTGTGTTACAATATTATGACCCCTATGTACCTTCTTCACACACTCCACATTGGGTTAACTATCACCTTGCTTTCTAATTTCTTCTTCCCAAATACTCCACTACTTTCTTTAACTTTTCCTGCTATCATCAATACCAACCTGCCAAGAAAGATATGTTCACTACTACAATAAGACTACATGTGGAAATAACCAACTTCTCTCTTGATTTGATTAAAAGATTACTCCACAGAAGTCATGCATGGGACTGAAACATAAGCAAAAGCCATGATCAGGAAAGTCATTGCTTTGAGTTAGAAGTCATTAATGTTGTTTTGATAAGTGGTCATATTGTCAAATAACCTCCCAAATGTTATTAATGAATAATCTTATTGCAGAAGAAGAGTGGTTTATGGAGAAGTTTATAATTGATCAAGATGTTGAGAATAGTGGCTATCAGTTTTCAGTTATAAATTGTAATTCTATATTAATCCCTTTCTCTTCAAGACTCAAGAAATATCCTGGAAGATTGGAATGGGAAGAATGTAAGGGTTGGAAGATGAAGCATATCATTGTGAAATTCTGGGCTTTCAATATAATATGGCTGTTGTACACAATAATACACAGGATTCTTGGTTGTAAATATAAAACATATACAAGATAAAACCAGGTAAATATGCCAGCACATGGAACCTGGTGGCACTTCAAGTACCCAACGCAGTTTACAGCTGCCAAGTGAGTCAGAGTCAATTTTCTTAGAGAAGGTTAGCCACTAGTATTTTTCCATGCTCCAGTGGATGACCCGACACCTATATACACGTGGGCAACATGTATTGGACTCAGTAGGGGAACAAAAGAGGCATAAGTTGAGAGTAAGGTGTGTTGTAAGGTAGTGACAGATGTATTGAGAGAGTACATGAGTGGATATGATTAACATACGTTTGATATGTGTACAATTTTTTCAAAAGAAAACAACATGAATCTGGTCACATCATTCATGTATCCTACCAAATGTTTCACTTGTCTGTAAGTAATTGTAAATATCTTTATAGTCCAATCTTGTGCAAGGATTAACACTGCCCTGCCAAAGCTTGTTATGAAATTATTTCATGTTGACAAAACTTTAGAGAGACATCACCTTATAGGCAGAACCCTCATACATGGAGTGATGTGAATATCCTGGGAGTACACTAGCTACCCCAACAGAAGCTTGCTGATAAAAAAAGGTAAGCTTGGTCATATTCTTGTCATTACATATTTGTCTGCCTTTTTACTGTAAAATGATTCATCAAGAGGAGACTTAAAGACTTTAGTGACCATGCAATTAGGTTTCACAGCCTCCCGAATCACAGGAGAAAATAGGTTTTATTGTTTGGAAATCACCAAATATAAAATTTTTTGTTACAACAATACACAGGAGACTTAAATCTATACATAAATTTACAAAGTAGTCTGTCATCATAACCATAGTCCTCTTAGAATTTTAGCTTATACCATTTATTGCAAAAGAAAGAAAACATCATGTTCTTTAAGTATTAATTTTTTTCATTGTGGTCGTTTGTCAAAAAAAAAAACCTTTATCTTTGTTTTATTTCACTTAATATTCTTTTAAAATGTTAAATCTGGGTGGTGGTGGTGGCATGTGCCTTTAATCATGGAACTCTAGAGGCAGAGTCAGGTGAATCTCTATGAGTTCCATGCCAGCATGATCTACAGAAGAAACTCCAAAGCAGTCATGACTGTACAGGAAAACACTCTCTCAAAAAATTGAAGGTATTATTGAGTAGACATCACCCTCTGAGAGCTTTCTTCCAATAGGAAACCCTCTTAAGTTATGTGTTTCGAATGCTTTTTAGTAATGTGCAATTGTGTGCTTATTGGCATTGGATACTTAGTTAATTAGGAATATGACATTGGCCAAGGAAAAGAAAGTGGGCTTCAGGCAGGAATCTGATGTTAGGTAAGAACAAAGAAATAATTTCAGGGAGGAATCTAAATTTTAGGCTAGAACCAGGAAGTAGGCTTCAGACATGAAAATGACTTTGGGCTAGAACAGGGAAGTAGGTTCAGATATTTTGCTCATCCTGATAAGCCCTTAGAAACAGTGATCACAGGAGTGTTCATGGAATTTTGTTTATTGCCTTGCTTGTTCCTTGACTATTTGCATCTATTGTATTGTTAGTTCCTCAACCTAGAGCTGACCTTAATATTTGGATGTAATTAAAATGTTATAAAAGCAAGAAGGAGGAGGGGTTAAGGGGTAGGGGGTTTCTAGGGAGGGAATTTATCTCTTTCTTTATCAAACACCCCAATAGAAAGGAAAGGAAGTACTGAAAATATGAGGAAAATGTTTTAAAAGAATTATTATAGAAATAAATTGTAATTCTGCATTACTCCCAGTATTTTATACTGTTAAAAGATGTTAAAAACACTACAAAAGAACAAAGAAAGCAGTACTCTTTCCCATCTGTGAACAGCATAAGTCCTAGCAATTACCAGCCTGACAAGATATGTCTATTTGTAAAATAGTGGTATGAATATCATGGTTATATTTAACAATTTCCTGACTGTGTTTAAGGCCCAATAAGCAAATCCAATTCCATACCTGGCACTGTCTTGCAGGACAAGTATTGAGGCTATAAGTATAGTAAGTTATAGAAAAGAATCAACTACTATTGACTTTTATAAATGAACATAGTATGAAACTGACTCCTAATGAAAAAAAGACATTGTTAAGTAAAAACATTAGTATATACTGAGTTCTAGCCATTGCCATTGGTTCCCCCACATTGAATACTTGAACATGGGCAAGTGAGCCTTAGGCTCTCATTTTGAGCAGCTGAAATGACGTATCTGTCTATGGTTTTACAGGGTACAGAATACTTTTATCAACTTCATATTTTGAAAAATATATACATATATACATACATACATTTAATTTTGTAAAGGTAAGGCACATGAGACATTTTCTTAATAGATTTATTATGGCTATAAATAGTATGTGAACAGTTTGTAAAAACTAGAAAAGTACAGTTAAATGTCTTTGTGCCTGGTGGATTTTAGTGATGGGCATATTGCTGTCACATGCACATGTCTAAGTAAGACTCAAAAGCTCACACAAAGGGGAAGGGCTGTGTGGAGGCTAGTGAGACTTAACTATGAAATTACCAAATAATGCCTCCTCACCAAATGGCTTCTGTGTAGGAAGTCATTTTACTTGCGTTGTGTAAGTGACACACACTTTCTATGAGACTGTCATATGCTTAGAATCATGAAAAGCATGATGCTAAAATCTTTATTCTCAGCTAAGGAAGAAATAGTCACAGTTGAATAATTTATCACTTCTGAATATATTTGTTTTAATTTGCTATTTTCATGTTAACCTTAGAAAGGTCTGACAGGATCACGATGTAAAGTACAACTTGAGGTGACAGTTTCTGTACAAAGATATTGTCACAGGTGTATCCACTACATCCTAAAGACATCAAAATATATGCCACCAAAGGATACAGGGCTCTCTTCCAATTAAGCTCTTTCTTTGTCTTCTTTTGTGACTTTACCACCATGCCACTTGAAAGGGGTTCAGTGTTTCTGCTTCCTCAGCTCCCACTCATGTTTTAAATTATTAATATCTGTCTTCTCATCTGGCTCTTGAGAAGCTCACTGCTGATCATCTAAGTTCTGCTTGATAAATTGAAAAGAACAGCTCACTCTGGCTGACAATAGTTTCTGCTGAAACTATTGTGTTCGGGTATCATTAGAGCTGTTTACTAATTTCAGCTTCAAATTTTACCTCTAAACATGCACACGAGGCACCTATAACTCCAAAGATGAAGACAGAAAATGTTATGTTTTTCCAGACTCTTCCCCTTTGTACTGTCTATGTTTGTAAACTGCATAAACTTCTGTTAAGTCTTTCAGATTGGATGTTCTAGGGTTAATTTTATGATTTCTCTCTCCTCTCAAAGAGCAGATTATTAGTTCGGATTTAGTTATCCTGAGAAACTCAGTTCAGAAGCACACATTCTCTCATATTTCTGCCTGGATCTTAATTTCCCTTTTAGAGCCTTGCAATAATCTTCATGACATTGGTAACTTCTCACTTGTAGCTCTTAGACTTACTATCTTAAAATGTTAACTATCTTAATTTATAAAATTATGAACCTTACCATATAATTCACATTTGGAACTTCTATTTTCCATAACATATGTGACGACTAAACTCGAGGCCATCAATTTTCTTACTTTATTGAACTTTGTTGTACTATCCCCATGTAAATTCTGCTTTTCTTTTTCCCTACTTGTTTTTTTTTTAGTAATACTAAACCTCCTTATTTTATCAAACTGGCCCACTCAATTGCCATATTTGTTCAAAGTTGAAATGTTTCAGGATTTCAATAAAAATTTAAGTAATCAACACTTCTTTCCCATTATTTTACACCTATTACCTTTTTCAGGATATACTATATTTGTTCTGTTGAAGTAGACAAGCTAAATTGTATATAAGAATAAAAAAGTTTGATATGTATTTTCTTCCTCATCCTTCAGGCAATTTAAATTATCTAATTAATTAGACTTACTCATCAGCTACATAACACCTTCCCAGCTATGCCTGCACTTAAGTTGTCATACTTCTGTGATCATCATGCTTTGTAGAATACCAAGTCAACTATCTTCTTCATCTTTGCTTTTAAGCATTTATTTGTGTTCATCTTGTTCCTAACTCATAGTTCTCCTTTGTTTCATAGGACAATCTCTTTTTCTTTCTTTAAGCTCTTATATGCGGCTCTCAGGCTTGGTTGGTGATACTGCCCCATATATCATATACAGGTAGCATAATTCAAAACCATACCTAACTTGGTGAATAGGAAAACCATCCACTTCAAATCAGGTATTAGTTTTTACATTACTATATACTATTTTATAATTATAGTGCAACATACATCTGTGCCAATGACATGCTGGACTCAATTCCTAATGGCTCAGGAGTATTACTTGCTTCTTGTATAGTATTCAGATAGTAGCAAATAAAATATAATGTAGCCATTACATTTAACATTTCTAAAAATTGTATTTATTTTAGGATGTCATCACTTCCAAATTCAAATTTTCAAAATACACCTTTATTATTATTTTCTTCCATTAATTAAATGAAAACATGAAACTACACTTATGTTGGAGATATGGTCATTTATCATTTATGAAATAGTTGATTATATAAATACAAGATTATATAAATACAGTGCTCTGCAAAATTAACAGCATTCTGTGACAATAACTGGCTGTGTGAGAAGGAGAAAAATAACAACCATGTGAGTGTGCTGTCCAGTAACAGAGTACTTGACCAACACACCCAGGTCCTGAGTTAAATATACACTACCACCAAAAGAAAACCTCTATACATTATTGTTTTTTGAACAAATGTCTGATGCAAATACTTTATAAGAATAAGATGGTCAATAACATATACAGATACTTTGAAAAATCTGGACCAGATATTAATCATTTCCTAGTTGAAGATACTGATGTCAAGTGAGATTAAATAATCATGAGAATTTGTTTATGAGTTATATAGTTATAACATACATAAAAATATTAATATGATTTTACATTTCTGATCTACTACTCTGTTATTTACAGAATTGCTGACAAATTTCACAGTGACACCCAGGTTAGGTCCCATAATACCAACTACCATTTTTTTTTTTAAATTTATTTATTTATATTTATATGAGTACACTGTAGTTGTCTTCAGACACACACCAGCATAGTGCATCAGATCCCATTACAGATGGTTGTGACCCACCATTTAGTTGCTGGGAATTGAACTCAGGACCTCTGGAAGAGCAGTTAGTTCTCTTAACTACTGAGACATCTCTCCAGCCCCCCTCCTTTTTAAAAATATTTTATTTATACAAGCACACTGTAGCTGTTTTCAGACACACATCAAAAGAGTGCACAACTGCTACTTCTTGTCTGACCACAGTCATCATCTTGCTCTTCTGTTCAACCTACTTGATTACTTTCTGCACTCCTTGACTTTCATATTTTCATAAGAAAAAATGTGCCTATGAATTATAAATATTATCTAACATTGATTTGCTCAATTCCTAGGTTATCTGAAATGAAAATTATATAGTCAGATATATGTAAAAACAAACCTTTGCTAAACATAAGTAAGGATATCAAAGAAATAAATTATCTTAATCAATGATCACTGATCTCAAGGAATATATTCACTGAAGTGTAATGCAGGAGGTGGAACATGTGTTCATTAGTTATAGTTCTGTTCTAAAGTTAAACAATGGCCAGTACAATTATGAAAATTCAGGAATATACTGGGATATTTCACTCACTATTTTGTTGATCATCAGGGGTGCACAGAATTTTTCATCCTTACTACTCCTCCTATTAATTTATATATTATCATTAATTCAACCAAAGCGGTTCTGCTACCTCAAGCCATTTTACTATGCAAACTGGTATTTGACATATCCAGTTCTCTTGTGTCTCAATTAAATGTTATGATGAGACAGACATTTATTAGCCTTACAAAGACCTAATCACAATGCTTCTACAGTAATTTAAAAACAGTTTATTGATTAATTGTCAATAATAATAAATAATGATAAAAATTTATTCATAATCTCCATGATAAATATGATGAAATATGATGAAATCTATGTATCCATTTGTATTATATTAAATAAATATTAGTAATGCAACTTTAAATGTCATGGATGTCATTAAGACATAAAATCTAAGCAAGCAATCAAATTTAAAGGATGGTTGTCACAGTGTGTGACAATTAGCAATGTTATAATTATATTTCTTGTAACAAATATATTCTTTTGATATTGATAAACATCCATATCATGAGTTAAAAGATGTTATTATACAAAAGTTTTAAGAGAGAAAAACCAGTGAATTCTAAAAGTTATTATAACATACCATTCACTACCATAAGACTCTCCTGTATAAAGTATACAGTATTTCTGTGGGGGAGGAGAGGGTTCAGGAGAAGTTGTCCAATCTCACCATGCTCTGCATGATAATATTTAATATTTTTGCGTCTTTTAAAATAAATCGTAAGAGCATTGAAATGTTCCACATTTGTTATCACAGAGAATAAGTAGCATTGTATTAGGTGCTTATATTTCTAATAAATTCTTACCTGCTGTCAGATATACTTGTCAAGATGCTATACTGGTGAGTACAAAGGACAATCTATCAAGCAGAGAGTTCGTACCTATGAGGAACACTGGGAAACTTCAACATTTACATCTACTATAATAATATCCCAATGTAATTTTATACTTTCAAACAGTTTCACAGCTCGTAAAATGCAGTAATTTACATGCAAACAGGCATGACTGTATTATTCGATTACCAATTATAATCTTAAATACATTTTTAAGTTTCTGTCTGAAATCTGAAAATGCAATTAGTGTGGAGGCTTAAAGAACATGGTAAAGTTCACAATAAGAAATTATGCTAATAAATGCTGGTTATCTGAAACCAGAAATTAGTAGTAAACTCATCTTCATATGAGTAAAACTACAATGGACTGTGGATGTGATAGTACCTTCTTATATCTGGTGCTATTAAAATTAAAATTTATATTGAAATGAATACAAAGAAATACTCCTTCATATGACGCATACGCTAGTTCATAAGATGTAGGAAATTTTATGTTCATGTTTCTAACATTTTGAGAAAACACATTCATTGAGAATTCAAGTTTTTAAATGGCTCTAACAACTTATAAATGGGTCCTTCTTTCTCCTATATTATCCTATATTATCTCACCATAAGAAACTAGAAAAATAATATACATACTTCAAATCAAAAATAACATGGACTATTACAATTTTTGAATGAGTTTCTTTTTGTTCTTTTTTATTCTTTTGTATTTGATATTATATTTACATTTCAGATTTTATCTCCTAACCCCTTTCCCCACACCAAGGTTATGAACTTTTTCTTAATATTGTTCTACGTTACTAATCAAGAAAATTTAGAACAACTTCTAAAGCTGTTCATAGTCATGTTTTGTAGTATAGATACATAATAACAGATTTATCATGTATTATGTATGTGTGTGTATGTACATGTGGCATTGACATTTAAAATAGTCTGAATATTTCTGATATAGAAATTAATATTGGGCTTAGACCAGCATTATTTATTTCTTCATGCATTAAGTTTGCCTTTGGAACAATCCATTACCATTTTAAAGCTTAGACACTACTGCATACTGGTGCAATTATGTAATCTGAGTACTTATGCGATAGAAACAGGAGCATCCTAGTTTATGGTCAACCTTAGAGATACAGAGAGCTCCAACCTACCTAGACTGCATGATACCCTTTTCCAGTACTTTTATTTTCAATAGAAATTTAATAGTAAATTAAACTGAATTTTCTTTCAAGATTCAATTTTTGAATGGAAAAAGATCACGAAATATTTGGATTTGCATCTTAAACTGTAAATAAATCTTTTTCTTTTCTCCATCAGTTTATTTATTTATTCATTTTATGTCCTGACTCCAGCCCTGACTCCCAGTCGCCTAAGAGAATCCCTTTCCCCATCTCCCCTCCTCTTCTCTGAGGGTGTGTTTGACCCTCATATCTCTGAAGAATTAGTCCCATCTTCTGGCCCACTGAGGCCAGAAAAGGAAGCACAGTTGGGGAATGAATTCCACAGACAAGCAATAGCTTTAGGGACTGCCCCCATCCAGTTGTTGGGGTACCCACATAAAAACTGAGCTGCACATCTCCTTCATATTTACCAAAAGTCTCAGTCCAATCTTTCATCGGTTCAGTCTCTGAGAGCTCCCAAGGGTCCAGGGTAGTTGACTCTGTTGATCTTGCTGTGGGGTTTCTATTCAATGCAGGGCCCTTAATTCTGCCCCCATCTCTTCCATAAGAGGTCTAGACATTCATCCAATGTCTGGTTGTCGGTCTTTGCATCTGTTTTAGTAAGCTGCTGGGTGGAGCCTTTCAGGACATAAATGCTACATTCTTGTCTACAAGCATAACCGAGTATCATTAATTGTGCCAGGGATTTGTTCCTTCCCATGGGGTTGAGTCTCAATTTGGGCTGATATTGCTTTTCCATCCCTCAGTCTCTGCTCCATCTTTGTTTGTCCCTGCATTTCTTTTAGACAAGACAAAATTTTGTTCAAAAATTTTGTAGATGGGTTCTGTCCTTATCCCTCCACGTGGGGTCCTGCTTGTCTTCAGGAGGTGACATCTTTAAGTTCCATATCCTCAGTGCTTTGTGTCTCAGCTAAGTTCATGCTCATTGGCTCCTGGAAGCCTCTCCCATCCCAAGCCTCTGGCACTTCGTAGAGATTTCCTGCATCGCTCCTACCCTAGCAACAGCAGACATACATTCACTCTCCAGGTTCTCTGGTCCTCTTTCCTTCTTTCACACCTGATCCTGCCCCACCCCAAATCCCTGCCACACCTTTTTTTACACCCACTTCTCTCTTTGTCTCAGTCTCCTATGACTATTTTATTCTCCATTCTAAGTGAGATTCATGTAACCTTTTTTGGACTGTTTTTTTTTTTTTTTTTTGCCCCTTTCAGTCTATGGAGTATATCATAGGTATCTTATACATTATGGTTAATATCCAGTTATGGGTGAGTACGAGCAATACATGTCCTTTTGGATCTGGGTTACTTCACTTAGAATGATAATTTTTAGTTCGTTCCATTTGCCTGGAAAATTCATGATGACTTTGTTTTTAATAACTGAATAATATCATACTGTGTAAATGAACACAATTTGCTGTATTCATTTTTGTTTGACAGGCACCTGGGTTATTTCCAGTTTCTGACTATTACGAATAAAGTTGCTATGAATGTAGTGAAGCATGTATCGTTGTGGTATGGTCAAGCATCTTTTGAATATATGCCCAGAAATAGTAGAGCTGGGTCTTCAGGTAGAACTATTTCCAATTTTCTAAAGAACAGTCAGATTGGTTTCCATAGTCATTTATGGGTCATACTAAATATATAAAAATTGCAGAAAGAAATATTAGCATCTTTGAAATTAATACCCAGATCTACACTGCTCTGTATAATAAAAAATTTCTTAGGTTAACTATATCACGCATTTGATTGAGCTAATTTAAAACCAAGTTTTAAATTCTAAAAAATAAGGTAATAAGTCCAGTTCTAAAAAGTACGGTGATATCTTTCAAAGTACTGGTCTCAGTAACAAATACAAAACTTAAGTTTATGTTATTTCCATCCATTTTAATCATACTCAACTTTATACACACACATACACACACACACAGAGGGAGAGGGAGAGAGAGAGCAAGAGAGAGAGAGAGAGCAAGAGAGAGAGAGAGAGCAAGAGAGAGAGAGAGAGAGAGCAAGAGAGAGAGAGAGAGCAAGAGAGAGAGAGAGAGAAGACAGACAGACAAGAGTATAATCTCTACCATGAAGATACAGCAGTGTTTAAGTCTGGTGTTTTATAACTAACCATAAAGAAGTTTAATATACTGATGAAATAGTCCACATGGAATTTCATTTAAATTTAAGGAATAAATATGTGATTATGATTATAAAAAACAAAACTGTAAAAATACAGTGTACCTGAATTTCCAAAGTGGTAATCACACAATATCAAGGACTGTAAAACTTATATTTTAAGAATAAATGATCAGACACTTCAGTGATTGGTGAAACAGTCAAAATCACATCAATAAATGTTCAAGCATTTCAAATACTACAATCTAGTAAGACTGTTTATAATTTGTATATATAGACAAATTGTGTAAATAAGGCGTTTCTTCTAGTCTCCCTATAGTTTTACCTCCATTATGTCAGGATGATTATCTTTGCTAATTATTTTGGAGTCATTTCAGTCTATGAAGATAAAAAGACATAAGAGAACACAATGCGAAAATTTCTGATTACAATGCAGCATTGCCTTCTGTGAAAAGAGCAAGACAGGGTATGGGGTTTGTAAAAAATGGAGTTTCAGGTTTCAGATCCAAACAAATAAAAATGCTCAAATTAAAATTAAGGTAATCTAGTGCTGGTGTTGATGGCTTGGTTTGTGATGGCCTGGCTCCTGTATGCCTTCTAGGCAAGATATTGCAATCAGGCCACTGTCCTTTTAGAATAAATGCAATTGCGGTGACACTCATCAATGTTGTGAAGCAACTGCCCCTCACTTCAATTGCACCTTAATGGTATGTGAACAGGACACCTTCATTGGTATTTGAGATATTAGTCCAATAGACATTGTTTTTGTTTCTTTATTTTTTTCATTTGTAAATACTGTTTTTAAATAATAATTTCATTATATAATATCTATTTAAAATACTATTTATTATTCTTCATTTGGAGTTTCTAACATAATGACATTATCCCTAATAATTACTCCTATTTCTGTATAGAATTGCTTCTGGGGTTAATTTGCTAGGATTCTTTCCTAAATAGAATACATTAAATGGACAGAAGCTGGTGACCCCTGTAGTTGAATTAGGGAAAAGCTGGAAGAAACTGAGGAAGAGGGCAACCCTACAGGAAGATGAGCAATCTTAACTAATCTGGACCCCTGGGATCTCTCAGACACTGAGTCACCCAACCAGGTAGCATACAACAGCAGTTATGAGTCTCCTAACACATATACAGCAGAGGACTGCAGGGTTTGGACTCAGTAAAAGAAGATACACCTAACCCTCAAGAGACTTGAGACCCCAGGGAGTGAGAAAGTCTGGTGGGCTGGGGGCAAGACATCCTCTTGGAGACAGGTTGTGGAACAGTCAGAGGGTAGACTGGGAGGAAGATAAAGTCTGGACTATAAAAAAGATTAAAGAATAAAAAAAGTAAGTCCATTTAAAAAAGAACATACTGACTTTCTCTGGCATGATTCTATTTTGCACGTCTGCTTTGAGGAGCACTAAGCAGTTATCTCTACACACCAAAGTGTGTACCTCCCCTTCATGGAAGACTCCATGGACATTGACATGGACCTTCTGGGTCCTCCAAACCATCTTTTTGGTTGTTAACTAAAGGCTGACAACACTATACTCTAAGGATAATGATAAAAGGAATAATGATGAACATGAGCACCCATTATCAATATGAGCAGTGAGGTTAAGGGCAGGGCCAAAGGATGAACTACACATCACTGAGGTGGAAGCAATAAATTAGTAAGGCGGTCAAATTATGGTAACAGTCACAACTATCTGTAACTCCAATTATAGATACAACCAATACGTGTACAACCAATAGCTTCCTTTGGGAGCTTTGAGAGTGTACTACCTGAGTTCTTGTGGTGGAAGTGTAGTTCAGGGCCCATGAACATTAGGAGCAGCTGATAGTTAGAAAGAAAGAAGCAGAAGATAAAAATGAGGATGAGGAGAATATAAAACTTATAACTATATATAAAATGTATTTTGCCCTCAAAATGGTAACTAAGTACCACAAAATATATATATATGTATATGTATATATGTGTATATATACATACATATGTATATATACATATATATGTATATATGTGTATATATATACACATACACATATACATATATATGAGACAGGAAAATGATTATGATGATAGTGATAGAGATGATGATGATGATAAAGATAATTTGATGAAGAAATAAAAGGAAAAGCTTCAGCAAAGATGTTTATCTATGTGAGCTATCTCAGTCAAAATCACACAGAAAGTGAACAAGAATGGAAAAAATATTAAAACCATAAACACCAAGATAAAAAGTTCAAGAATCCTAAAAATAAACAAACAAACAGAAAAAAAAAACCTCCCCATAGATCATATATCAAAAGGGGCTAGTCCTATAAATGATATTTTAAAAAATTAAGCAAGTATAGATAATAGTGGTTCTCTTTCCAATGAGGAGGCCAAATTCACCAATTATGTGAATAGTTGCCTACATTAGTAAGGAGGTTACTAAGGATCTCTGGTGTAGATGAAATATCTTTTAAAAAATGTTTTAAAGAGTTTGAAATGATCCTCTTATTTCATTTGGGGAATCTGGCTGATATTCCAATAATACAATTTGAAGATTTTTTTTCTACTGAATTTGATAAATGTTGTTCAGATTCCATTACCAAGAATGTGTTCTCTAAAATGCCTATTTAGTTCTCAAGGATAGAACTCCACATTGTATTTAAGTACATAAAAGATGTTATGATGGGACACAATGGTGATCATTCAGCAAATGACAGTGAGACAAAGAAATACATGTGAGGTAAACAGGGTTTCAGTAAAGTAAAAAGATACACCCTCAATATAATGACTTTGATTAATGTACCTTTATTGTGATTGGCTAGATGTAAAGTATATGTCTTTGATAATTAGCATTTTCTTACTGCTGGATTTGTTACTATTAATGTAAGGTCTATGCTTATGCTCGTTTTATTTTGAAAATATATAAAGAATTGGATTTTTTATTAAGTGTGTCATATAATACTTGTATTTTCAAGGAAGAGGAAGATAGATTCACAGAGGCTCTTATTATTAAAACTAGATTAATTTTATTTGAAGTTATCCCAGGGCATATGTTTGATTCTCTAGTGTTACATTCTTGAAGTCAATTAAATGCTTTAACATCATGTACCTGCTATATAATTTCAGTCTTACATACATACATACATACATACGTATATAATAAATATATATAAACTTTATAATGCTGTTAGTTATATTGTATTGCTGTTATGTTTGAAAATAGAATTGTTAGAATAAAAAGTGCGCTTTTCAGGTATTTGTCTTCTATTGTCTACCATATCTCTTTCCTTGTTTCTTTTAAAATACATGTGACATAATAACTCAAAGGAGAAGGGCTCATGACTCAATATGATAGACTTATCAACACAGAGATTGCGTGATTGCTGTACTCCCTGATTGTGGGAGCTAAGGTGGGGCAATAAATATCCTGGTAAATCTGAAAACAGGCATCATCAAGATAGAAGCAGGACAGTGTTCTAGCATTCATGCCCCATCTCCCCCCCCCCCCCCAACAATCTATTTCCATAAGCTAAGCCCCACTCCTTGAAGGAGCCATAATCGCCACATATAGTACCACCAGCTAGAGACAAATTCTTCAAACACACTAGTTTAAGGTGGTGGGGGTTCATGATATCTATCTTTAAATCTGTCTCATTATTGTCAGGATTGTTTTATCTTGTATTTACAATTTATTGATAAATTAAATGTGTTCATGTGAGTTACGTAAATAGAAGCGTGTGTATCAGAAGAGGCTAGAAAAACAAAACAAAACAAAACAAAACACTGTATCCCCTGCAGATAATTCTGCATCACTAAGGTCTGTCAGATGATTCTAGGCTAGAAGGCTGAAGATTTGATGCTCCAATATTCTGTAGTATAGGGACTGTCCAGTTGTTCAGCAGTCTCTATAAATTGGCTAAGTTTTAGAAGCTATGCTTAGTGCTTCCAATAATTTCAGTTAACTCAGTCATTCCAGATTTCTGATGGGGTTGAAAACCTATAGTCTCATAGCCAATCCTGGCTATTTACTTTGAGAGAAAAGATCTGAGTGGATAGTTTTCAGCTGACATTCACTCTAAAGCCAAGAAAAAAGCCAGATTCAAAACTAAGTGTTTTGGTTAGGAGAGATGACAGAGGTTCTGGTTAGTCAACAAAATGATGGACTGGGTATTAGGACTATCTTGTACCTCACTGATACAAATAGGCACAATTATGCTCTAATTGTATTTTGAGAGAAAAAGTTTTATTTTAACAGAAAGGGTGATATGTAGGTGGAGCTAAAGGGGAAGGAGTACTGAGAGGAAGAGAAGGAGTAAGGAGAGGAGAAGAAGGAGAGGAGAAGCTAGGTGATGAGAGAGAGAAAGAGAAAGAAAGAGAGGGGGGACATGGAGGCAAATGTTCACGTGTCTCCACCAGTCAAAATTAGTTGATATATCTAGGTTGGGTATTGGGTTACACTTCTGATTAAGCATTACCAAACTTATAAAACCTTTGATTAACATTTTTAAAAATTGTATAAAAGCAAAAAGCAAAAGGGGGCATGGGATAGAGGTTTTCTAGGGAGGGGAATGGGGAAAGGGGATGGCATCTGAAATGTAAGTAAAATATCCAATAAAAAAAAAAGAGCTACAGGCAATTAGGAGCCCCCAAATCAGGCAGTTCTAAACATTGGTCTTCTACAAAAGCAGCAAGTACTCTTGACTCCTAGAAATTTTATTTTTTGCTACTGTTGATATCTTCTTTGCTTCACAGTTCTTTATATGCCTTGTCCTATAAGTAAATATAAAGGGACTTATAATAATTATGTATTTCATAACCTCAGTGTTTTAAAGGTTTACAAATGGAATCATGGGGTTTATTATTTTTATACAAATTAATTTTCATTAATTTCTTTCTTATAAAGTTACCAGCTTTAAAAACAAAATTTAGAAATACATATACTTTCCTTTAATTTTTCCCCCTAGGAAATATCTGTGTTCTGATAGTATTTTCCTTCTAAAAGACATTTTATTTATTAAATTCTAGAAGTACCACTACA
This sequence comes from Arvicanthis niloticus, assembly GCF_011762505.2. Taxonomy (NCBI): domain Eukaryota; kingdom Metazoa; phylum Chordata; class Mammalia; order Rodentia; family Muridae; genus Arvicanthis; species Arvicanthis niloticus. The sequence goes on from NC_047673.1 coordinate 42,481,250, forward strand.
CACATTTAGTTTGTGAACAGAATAATATTTTATTTTTTAATTAGATATTTTATTTATTTTCATTTCAGATGTTATTCCCTTTCCACCTTCCAACCCCCCCCCCAAAAAAAAAACCAATATTTTAATTCAGGTTCAAAATGTACTTTTAAAATGCCATGCATTTGTTATTTAATCAGTCCACCCACATAGTTGCCCTGAGACAAATAATCTGCCCTGCCAGTCCCCTTTGTGCAGGATGTTCCACTTTTTGGGTCATATTTTCTTTCCTTAATTGAGCAACTATGTAATAATATGTGATAATTATAAGGATAATGTGTGGACAAGAATTTATATTCCTAAGTTTAAACCAAAACAATATTTTAAATGTAATTTCAAACAGCTCGCTAACCCTGTGCTTAATCGTGACTTTACCCCATTCCATGCAAATTTCTTAGAGTGCCTGACACTCTAGAATCTTCAAAGTCTTCATCATTATCATGTGCTAATAATGCATTATTATGTAAGGCACTAGACTTTATCCTTTATGATTCTAGAGGGTTTTAGGCTACAGTTTGTTTCTCTCCAATCTCAAGTCAAATCTGAACACAGAACTCTTGAGTAGCTGGTATATGTGTAACCAATAGTTTCATTATTACTGTATCACTAAAAATGTACTGATTTCTCAAACTCATCTCTTTGGAATCTTTATTTTCTAGAAAGCTGAGATGTGGAATTGAAAGCCCTGCCACTCTTTCAGTTTGTGAATCACAATGTATTTATTTCTATTATTAATTATTCTATTTATTTACATTCCAGATGTTAGCCCCCCACTTCCTGGTACACCTTCTTCGAGTTCTTTGCCCCATACTCCCTCCAATTTGCTTCTGAGAGGATGCTCCCCTACCCACCTACCCACTCCTTCCTCATGCCTTTAATATACCCCTTCCCTGGGGTTATCAAGTTTCTACAGGATCAATCACATCCTTTTCTGCTGAAACCAGGAAAGACAGTCCTCTACTACAGATGCTGGCTTACTCTCTGAGATCTCTGAGGGGTCCACATTAGTTGATACTGTTGTTCTTCCTATGGGGTTGCCATCCTCTTCAACTCATTCAGTCCTTCTCCTAACTCTTCCATTGAGGTGCCTGACCTCAGTTCAGTGGTTGGCTGTACGTATCTGCCTCCGTCTCAGTCAGGTGCTAGTAGAGTTTCTGAGAGGACAGCTATAGTAGGCTCCTGTATGCAAGCACAGCTCATTAAGAGTGTCATGGTTTGGTGTCTGCACCAGGCATGGATCCCACATTGGGGTAGTTGTTGGATGGCTTTTTCTTCAGCCTCTGCTCCATTTTTGTTTCTGCATTTCCTTTAGACAGAAACAATTCTGGGTCAAAAATTTTGAAGATGGGTGGGTGTGGGGAGCCGACAGACACACCTTTTAATTGGGTTTATAAATTTATATTAAAATATTGTTATATATAATATAAGCTTCATAAAGTGTGAAATGAACATCTAAGGAAGTGTGGGGAGCCAACAGAAAGTGGCTATCATTGTTGCAGCCATCTTAAGCCATGTACCCTGACAAGAGATTTGGTTACATTACCCTACAACAGCTGAGCACACTCTGATAACATCTTGTTTTAGATACCCAGGATCTTCCCTTGGGTGTGTGAGACTTAAAGGTGTGATTTAGAGATAAGACCTAAGGGCAGGACTTAGAGGCATGGCTTAGTAGTAAGACATATAAAAAGGCAGAGGCAGACAGAAGAAAACAACAGATGATTATTAGGTATTAGGCACTTGGAAGAAGAGCCCTTGAGACTTGGAGCTGGAAGAATTATAAGGTATTAGGCAAAGAGAATTAGACATTAGGCACTTAGCAGTTGGAAGAAAAAACTTGGAACTTGGAGGCACTAGGGACTAGGAACTACGGACTAGGAATTCAAGACTAGGGACTTGGAGAGAAGAAAAGACACTGAAGAATAAACGGGATTGAATCACACCCTGTCTGGTCTCCATTCCTATCTATCCCCACTCTCTCTCGCTGAACCCTGATCCACAGACCTGAGCAGCTTGGGGCAGTTCGGGCTCTAACAGTTTAGCTTCCAAGGCTTTTTGCAGTGAGGATCCCAACACCTATAGAGCATGGAGTGGTCCGAGACACTTTGGCCCCCAAACGTGGGGTAGAATGGTTTGCAACATTTTTGGTGCCCAAAGAGGGGCAGCTCGGGCCGCAACAGGTGGGTAGCCCCATGCCTCAAATGGGGGCTTTTCTTTTTAGGTTTCATCTTCCCACTGTTGGGCAATTCGGTTAAGGTCACCCCCATTGGATTCTGGGTGCCTCTCACATGTTTGATGTCTGGGACTTTCTAGAGGGTTCCCCACCCTCCACACCACACTCCTGCGTATATAATTCTTCTGGCCCTCTGGGCTTCTTTCTTGTATTCTTCCATATTTGATCCTTCCCCCCTTCTTCTCTCTCCCTCCTATTTCTCATACAGGACCCTCTCGCTGCCTCCCATGATAATTTTGTTCCTCCTAAATGGGATTGAAGTATCCATACTTTAATGTTCCTTCTTACTAAGCTTCATATAGTCTATGAGTTGTATCATGGTTATTCTGAAATTTTGGGCTAATATTCATGTATGCCCTTTTGGTTCTCACTCAGGATATTTTCTAGTTCTGTCCATTTGCCTTCAAAATTCATGATGTCCTCATTTTCAATAGCTGAGTAATATTCCATTGTGTACTACCATATTGTAAGGAATGGATGCAGTTCAATGTTCACTTTATCAACAGTGGATTCCTCTCATAAAAATGACATACTTAGAATAACTGTTGTTCCAATATATTATGTCATGTTTCTCTAATTAGGAGCATTCAACTCATGACCTTACCTGAAAATAGCTTTGATTCACAATATAAAAACCTTGCTTTTTTTCTATCACATTTATCCCTTTAAGTAGCTGGCTACTGACATATTTTACTCAATAACCTACTAGGTTTTGAGGACAAGTACTGGGATGGACAATGTAAAAGTCACCTAAATTTCTATTATTTTTTTTCCTAGTATCTTCTTCATAAGCATGATTTGACTCTTGAAAAGGCAGTTTTAATCAAATATTTGAAATTTTGTAAAATTTTATATAAAAACTAATTACAAGGAACTATGAAACATGAATGTTTAAATCAGACATAGAGTTAAAGGCTGAGTCATTCTTAATTTGTTGATCATCACTATCTTTAATATTCTAATACAAGAATGATAAAGACAGTATTATACCTTCCTAGTTTGGGTTATCATTTCCAAACAAACATTTTTATCAGCTTCTTGAAACATAGCTTCAGATGGAACCAAATTTCATGTAACATTATTATTTTCAATAATAATATGCATACATTCACTGTCTTCTTTAATGGTATATATTTCAGATCTTCTCCATTTTCTTTCTAGTCAGAGTGATTTTATCTACCTAGTAGACAAATTTGATTATTCATGGATTTTCAGTCATTTCAGCTTCTCTTCTCTAAATACATATTGTCTTACTACCACATATTAACTACTCATTTGCAAATCACAACCTTATTCTATCTCGAATATATGAATAATTTCAACTGTTTTAAATGGCAATGAAACAGTGACTAGCAATTTCTTACCTAGCACATTCAAACAATTCTTTAAACACATAGGAAAATTCCTTTGACATTAAGTTTCTGTTTTTCATTGATATCATTTCCTACCTTGTTGAGAACCACTCTGCCCCACATTGGGGGCCAAAATGTCAGGGACTGCTCTATCAATGTTGGAACCTGCACTGCCAAAAGCCTTGTTAGAGCCCACACTGCCCCAAGCTGCTCCAGTCCTAGGGTTGGAGTTCAGCAAGAGAGAGAGTGAGGACAGACTCGAGGAATGGAGACCAGAGTATGATTCAATCCCGTTTATTCTTCAGTCTCTCTTCCTAGTCCAAGTCCCAAGTCTTGAGTTCCTAGTTCCTAGTTTCTAGTCCCTAGTGCCTCCAAGTTCCAAGTTCCAAGTGACAAGTTCCAAGTTCTAGTCTTGAGTCTCATCCAAGTACAAGTGTCTAATCCAAGTGTCTAATTCCTAGTTGCCTGTTTCGAGTCTCAAGTGCTTACTGTCTTCTTCCAAGTGCTAGTGTCTAATGTCTACTAACTAATAATTTCTTCTGTCTTCCTCTCACCTTTTATTTGTCTCACTTCTAAGCCATGCCTTTAAGTCACGCCTTTAAGTCATGCCCTTAGGTCTTCTCTCTAAATCTGATCTCTAAGTCACACCCTTAAGTCACACACCTTTAAGTCTCACACACTCAAGGAAAGATCCTGGGTATCTAAAACAAGATCTTATCAGAGTGTGCTCAGCTGTTGTAGGCTATTGTAATCAAGTCTCTTGTCAGGGTATATGGCTCAAGATGGCTGCAAGGATGATAACTGCCTTCTGTCAGCTTCTCACACTTCCTTAGATGTTCATTTCACACTTTATGAAGCTTATATTATATATAACAATATTTTAATATAAATTTATAAACACAATTAAAAGGTATGTCTTTCAAACCTTCTTAACAAAGTGAAACATCAGCCTGCTTATATATGTTCTGTGCATTTATATAAGAAGTAATCAATTCTTATTTTCCTTTTATTAAGGTCACATATAATGCTCTCTAGCTTTATTTAAAACAAACAAGTCATTACAAGGCCTCTCCTAACTCTACTCAGACTTCCTTCTATTATTTTCTGGTTGCTTCACTTTGTCCCTGGTCTCTTGATCTTTCCCACTCAACATTTCCACAAACCTAGTTATGAACTTTAAAGGGATGCCTTCTTATTTTAATTAGAAGATTGCTTCAAAGGGAGATGAATTCTTTCTTCTTACTAAATTTAGTAATCTGCTGACAGCTCCAGTAGCACTAATCTATTTTTTTTTTCATTTAAAGTTTGCGAGCAATCTCATCCAATCTACCTAACTTTTTCTCCTGAAACCATATGTTTGTAGCAGTTATCACATCTTTCTCCCTGTTTACTAAATCCTGTTAGAAGCTGAGGTTCACTTTTTTGTACTTCCAAGTAAAGGCCACAATATAAAAATTCTGCTACTGCTTCCATGAATAAATGAGTCAGTCATTTATTGGCAAATATTTTTCGGTCCAGCATTCTCTATAACAGACAATTTATTTAAAAACTTGCAAAACTAAGCAATTCATTATCTTCTTAGTTTATCTTACTCAGGTAAGTTTGAAGCTTATATTCTGAATATGCATATATCTGTATTCAAATACCAAGCTCTTTCCTACATGTTTGTCACTGAATCTGGTCTATTTGTAGAAAATATTATGCAAATTATTATTTCTTCTTCTGTGGATTTAGAGAGAAATTCTCTAGCCAGCTTATTGTGCATAAAACTTATGTGATTGTTTTTTCTGAGACTGCATATATTTCTTAATGAGTTCTGATCTTGAAATAGAAAATATAAGAATGTCATAGTATCCAGTAATTTCATCAACATAAAATAAAATCCCACCTAAAGACAGAAAATCCTTATCAAAATTATTTTCTAATAACAGCAACCCTACTTTATTTCTCACTGAAATATTCCTAAAATAGAAATTGTTTTACAGGAATTGTATATTTATTTTTTCATCCTGATGCATACTTTCCTCACCAGACTTGGCCATACAAATAATTTGTTGTAACTTCTGAGGCCTATACAGTATTTTGTTCAATCAGAATTGAACACATTGCTCTGTTTAGGGACAATATCATTTTTCAATTCATTTGAAGTTGATAGTGCCATCTTTATTGAGATTATTGTTTGAGGTTCTATATCACCAGCTTCTCCACACTTTTTTCCCTCTGAAATTAAGAATAGCACATATTGTTAGATACTTTTCTATTAGCTGGGACAAGTAAGGAAACAAAACATATTTTGTGCACAAATATGCATACATATTAATAACTATAATCAGAGACCATAATAAGTTAGATGCTGTCATATATGAGATTATGTAGTTGTCTGTAATGGAAACAAGCAACTTGTGGCACATAATATCAACAATAATTTAGAAACTGATATTTGAGCTAAAACTAAAAAGAAAGAAGGCAATGATGACCATTAAAACTTAAACTCTGTAGAACTGTGAGAAGTGGTTTGGAAAGGTATAAGAAGAGGAAAAAAATCCCATACAATTGAGAAACCATTTCATGGCTTAGGAATGGGATCCCAGGCAATATGTCAAGGGTAACCAAGAGAAGGACCAGAAGATAATGCCATCAAGGAAGAATGAGGAGTTTACAGACCCTTGTAGAATACTGAAGAGCACTTTGTCTTTGTTCTGTGAGACAGGATTTTCTGATATATGACCACAAAAGTAAATATCCTCAAAGTACTACTTTAACAGGCTCCAACTGGTAAAGGAATGTTTGCAAAGATGAGAGCAGAAATCCAATTCAGAAACTGTTTGTAAGGATAGTATGCTTTATCAATCACAATGACTACATGAGAATAGATATTTATACAAAATTTATATTTGAAGTATATATAACATAATTTACTAACAATTAGATTTGTGTTGTCAGAAAGAAAGAATAGCCAAGAAAATACTATTTTTTCTTTCTCTAAAGAATCTGGAGAACTGAGATGATATTTAAAGAAATGAAGAGAGTGGGTATGGGTCAATTCCCACATGAGAAGGATGGTAGTAACTCAGTTGCTTATAGTTCTGTTATATCTGGAGATATTTGACGTCCAAATGGGGATCTGAGTAGGGCTTTTGATATTATGTATCTCGAGTTCATGGGGAAAATTCTGATTGGTGTTATATTTGTAGACTTCTCGCCACAGAGGTGATAATTAAAGCTTCAGAAGGTATGAGATTTCCAAGAGATGAATATTAAATAAAATGTGAGAGTATTCTAGAGTTTCAAAATCAGGAAGTAACATAAAACATAGTTTAAAAAGAAACACACACACAAGTACACACACATACATGCACATGTGTACACACACACACACACACACACACACACACACACATATATATATATATATATATATATATATATATATATATATATATATGATGAGATGTTCATGAAATCACAATAGAAATAAAGGAATATATTTTCACAGAAATCAAGTGGCAGAGTGCTTTCCTAGCAAGGGCAAGGCCCTGGGGTCGGTCCTCAGCTCTGGAAAAAAAAAAAGACAAAATAACATAATTATCAGACATAAATACACATTATATTTAGAAACTTATACATCAATGATAACTTTTAACACAAATAGATTGGTGAATCAATGTAAGCAATATTCTTATTGACATAGGTAGAAAGTAGCAGGAGAATGGTTTGAGGCGATATAGGACCTTTACAAGGATTGTGCTGTAAGGGGAATTACAGAAGTAAAAATTTAAAAATTTTTCTTTTCTTTAGAAAGGAACAACTTTTTAAATCCACATGTTCTATTGCTTCTGAAATCAACTTAATGTAGTGTTAATTTTGACTCACAATTCTAGGCTGGAAAGTAATAATGTCAGGAGCTTGGAACAGCCTGTTGCATTATATTGATAGCGTAGATATAGAGTGCAATAAATTCTAGTACTCAACTTACTTTCTCTTTTCTATTCAATCTAGGATTCCATTAATAAAATGGTGTTGCATACATTTACAGTAGGTCCTCAAGTAACCTAATGTAGAAACTTCCTTAGAAATCAGACCAGATGTATCGACTTTTAATAGTTTGAGATCCTTTCAATTGAAAATTGACATTAACCATCACAAGATCCAAGCACACTCTTTTTTACTTATGAGACAATTATGCTGGCATTGTTCATGCTGATTGTGGTGATCAAGCAGAGAAAATATATTTGATATTTAAACTGATAGATAAAGTTACTGAAAAATGTTCTTAACCTGAACTTGTAAAACAACATTTTGTAGTCATATTGAGATGGAAGCATAGCAACTTTATTTAAGAGAGTAAAACTACATGGGAAACTAGCATGGGTATCTTCAAGCTAACTATAGAAGAAGTTATCCTCAAACAAAGAGCAATCTTCCTATCTTTACTGCCAGAGTTCTGGGATTATAAGCAGTATCTATCTTAATACAGTAAATTTTCTTCTCAAAGCAAACAAAAAAAAAGTATAGTCTTGGTCTAGGGGTTGTAGATCACGAATTTAATAAATCAGACACCTGCTAAATTTATTATATGTGATAAAAGGAGAGTGGTATTGAGTGGTTGATACCATGAGGAGACAAAATGGTTTGTCTGCAAATACAACAAAGAAACAGAATGGCTTTTCTCTGTGAACATTTAATTCTATGAGCAAGTATTAAAATAAAATTGAATTTAATAAATATTTTATGTTTCTTTTGCTTTGCATCACATGGATAAGCAAGATCAAACAAAGGCTAAAGGAAGGTTTCTATTACTTAGATATCCCTCCTTAATCTTTTCCCATTATTCTTTGTAAAGCGTAATTATTAGTGTTGTAAGACTTGTCCTTAGTTACCTCCAATTTCATGATAGGAGACAAATCCCCATTATATGTTTTTCACAGCATTGATACCCTGGTATTTATTCTGACTTTTTATATCTTATATTCTTATGTCTTAGCTACAAATTTAAATATCTGAATGTCTTAATTTTATTTCCATTCTTATAAAGGAGACCATGATCAAAGAAAATCCAGAGAAAGAATTTATTGTGGCTCATAACCCATAGTCTATCACTGAGGCAAGCCAGGAAGGAACTTAAGGCGAGCTGAGATCACAAATTGCTACTTATTGTTTTGCTCCCATGGATCATTCAGTGCATCTTTCATACCAGCACATAGCACTTTCCTAGAGGTGGCACTACACACAATGGCCTTAGCTCTCCCACAGACATCACTAATCAAGAAAATATTCCACTGGCTTGCCTACAGACAAACTGATGGTAGCAATTCTTCATTTAAAATTTCCTTTACCCAGATTACTCTACATTGTGTCCATGGACACAATAAAACAAAATTAAAATTAGTACTAACCCATTATTATCTATATTCACTCACTGATCAAGGACAAGGAACATAATCAGGTGCTTGGAATCAATTAACTCAATGATTGTCCAATAAACAACCATCACCAAGGATTTTTAGTATTCTCAGTGTATCCTATCAGCTTCCTCATATCCATGATGGTAAGCAACTGATAGTACTATTATACCTATTGCCTTTGGTATGTAAGAAAAATTGCTATATTCCTATTTATGACAATTGGTTTTAGTTATTACCAGAATGTCCAGATATTTTAAGATTAATCAGTTTGAGAACTTGAACGTGTTTTGAACTTTCCTTTCCTAACTCCTTGCATATGTTCCAATGCCTGAAATAGTTTCCTTCAGGAATTTTTAAGTTGTCCAATAGTTTTAAAATCTATGTTTCATTTTTTTCCTCAGTTATTCTTTAAATATTTGTCAAAATTGCATGAAATTTTCTTTAACCATCTAAAAGAGCAAAATTCTTCTATATTTCTTCAAATGGTAGAGATAATCAATGTTTCTTTTTAGCTATTTCCTACTACTTCCAGAAGTTTCTTCTCCATCAATTTGCTACTACCAATGTCACAGTTCAATTTTTCTTGTTTTATTACTGTAAACTCTACCTTACTTGACGATATCAAAGGCAATCAAGTTTTTCATATTCATTTTTTTAAAAGTTAGATTCAGGTTCTCCCTATTCATTCCAAATTGAATTGGATGAAATTCACAGAACTGGTCCTTCATTGTACCCTAGCTTCTTTGGCAAATGTAACTCTATTGAAATAGTCAAAACTTAGGACAATTTCTAAAGAGTTGCATTTGTCAGTTAATATACACAACTAAGGGTTTGTATAAAAGAGTGGGATTATTATCAACAACAGAAATCTCAATACCTTTATTTCAATTACATGGCAGTTTTGAAAATAACTATAATTTTACAAAAAATTCTCAATGATAATATTCAGTTTTTATGAAACTGTAAACTTACAGTATCATTGAACATCTCATATTAGTCTACTATATTTGTTGTAATTAATGAAGCAAGGTCAACATATAATTATTAAAGCATATAATTATTATTCACAGTACTTTTGTTTTTACCTAATGCCTGTTTTTTATTTGTTTGACCTGAAATTATATTGCATACAATCACTTTAATTAATATACATATATATACTATCATCTATTAGCAAACACATTAATGATCTCATATTTCCAGGAACAACTTGAACCAGTACTGAACTCCATTCATCACATTTCTATTATTGTATACCAACTACTGCTGATAACTTACTACAGAATAAACTACAATAACACTAATAATATTCTCATAGCTATACTATCAAAATTAATTTTTACCCACATCCTGTAGGATAAAAATTTAATATGAAAACATATAACTGTAAGGTTCTTACTTTACTATTATATGTGCCAAATATACAAAAATATAATTGTCTTGTATCAAGAGCATTCTTTTCAGGTGATTAACTCACTTTTCTTGCACAGAGTTTCTACTACACAAATCTTCATTTTTTGACAAGCTTTCATCATACAGCTACAAACAGAATATAAATACAGGCTTCAAACATATATTTACACCAGAATTGTATCTCTTGGATAGTAACTTAGTATGCTATATTCCGTCCTCAGCTCTGTATAGGGATATTGGACAGCTCAAGCCAGGCATGATCTCAAGGCATAAACTTAGAAACAGGAACTGAAGCTAAGATCACAGAGGATTGCTACTTATTGTTTTGCTCCCCATGGTTCACTCAGTTCATGTTTTACACAACCACATACTATTTGCCTCGAGGTGTATAAATAAATTTCCAAACATGCACTCTAACCTTCCCCATATACTCCAAACCTAAGCTCTTCTCATCACCTCACCACAAATGCTCCTCTATCATCTTCCACTCCCCCAGGATTCTGCTCTGTTTTCTAGAGCACAAAATAATGAAAGAAATGAACAAACTATAAACAATGGGTTACACTATGATTTTACTCTTTCACAATTTTCAAAGTTTTGCCACCTATATGCTCAAGTAGCAACTAAAAGTCTTGCAAAGAATGATAGTGATCTTGACATTGAAATGATCCCTGCCTTCATTTCATGCCAACAATTCACGTGCTTTGTATTGTCTGACCGCAATAACTCCTAGCAAAGCTCTTATGAGTGTAGGCATGCTCTCCTATCAAGACATGATCTTGCTTTCTTTTATGACTCCAATCTCCTCCTAAAATTATGTTTATAGTAGACCTCTATCATTCTAAAATGACTTAAAATTATTCACCATGTATAAGAAAATTTGTTGCATTTCATTAATGTCCCTGTTTTCATAAAGTTTTTACATTTTATTTTCTTAGATGAAATATGAATGATATGGATATTAGTGATCAAGTAACATATGAAATAACACATATAATCTTTACCTTTACCAAATACATAATACCAAAATAGGTAGATGATTTCTGCCTTAAACACTTCTATCTAAAAATGGCGGAAGAGGTCATTTAAAAGTCACAAATTAAAACTGAAAATCTGAAATCCCACTGAACCACTTTTATGAAACTACCATACACTGAGTTCAAATTCCATGGAAGTATCAATTTTTAATGAATATATGATCTTCCCCCGAGTGTATTTTTTTGGTTGTTTAATTCATTTGGCTTGTGCTTCAGCTCCTAAGAGGTCTTTCTTTTTTTTTTTTTAAATCTTTGATCACATCAGAAAAATGTAGTGAGAAATGTGTCTTTCTGAGAAAATAAGATGTTCTATAAATCTGCTTTTTTGAAATGCAAATTTTAACTTTCTGGAATGATCTCAATGGCTTTAATGTTGGATGTAAGCACTTAGAATAATAAAGCTTAAAAAATTAAAATATGCTATTAATTTAATTCTACTTTGTTTTTTAGATGTCAAAATTCTATCTACAATTAATATTCCATCTTCTTATTTTTGACTCAGTTCAATAAATAAACTACCAGCATATGTTTTCATGACATAATGACTATAATCTTCTAAGACAAACTGTAGCCATGAAAAAGATAACTATTAGTTTTATCTAAATATAAATTAGTCTACATGACCACAGTTCTTTTAACTCTGGTTGATCTGAAAACCATGATGTAAAACCAGTTGCAAACCATACATATTTTTTTGCCTGTGCCTGGATTCCTTGGATTAAAGGTATTCTCTGCCATACCAGACTTAAGGCCACAATGTGAATGTAATGTTCTATAATAAAATTTCTTCAACTCTCCACATAATGCTTTTAATATTGCTTAAAACACTGTGCTGGTTTCCATTTTTATTGAAGAATACTCATAGATTCTTGTTTCTGTTTTCATTTATGTTTTTCTTTGAACAAACTTGATTTCCTGAAATCTTTTCTGATTTATTCTCCATTTTTCTTTCTGTTAGGAATTTCAATATAATCCATGCATAGTAGGCAACTTATGGTAGGCAACTTTCTTGTATCTTACTTTCAATGTCTTATTAAAATATCATTTTTCAAGTCAAATATTTTCTAAAGAATAAGTTTGTAGCTCCCAATGTTTTCCATTTAGATATTATTAAACTCAGTTAAATTTGTGTGCTTTCAGATTTACACTTCATAACTCTAAAGTAACTATATTATGCACAACTGTATTTTATCACATATAATATAAATCATAGATATATTTATGCAGTGATTTAGTTAAATTCAAATTACTACTTATATATTAAATATAATGTATTATTTCATATACTATAAGAATAATTTTTAAAAAACATACTCAGTGATAATGTGTAAATTTGTCCAAAGCTTGTAAGTTAATGATAGAATGTTTAGCTAGCATTCATAATAAACTATGTTCAGTTCCTTCTTTGAGGATATAGTGATACCACTTATGTTCTTGAAAACACAAAACCGATATGTTTATACATGTATAAAAGTGATGACACTAATATTTATTAAAGCAAAATATATGTTCAGATATGTTGATAAAATTGGAATTAAAGGTCTTAAAACAATAAAATATAACATGAGTTCATTTTTTTTATTGGATATTTTATTTATTTACACTTCAAATGTTATCCCTTTTCCCAGTTTTCCCTCCAATAACCCCCTATCTCATTTTCTTTAAATTTAATATTCTGCTATATGTTCAAGACATAAAAGTATAGAATTCTAAAAGTTGTCAAAGACATATTTACGGGTAACGATATTTTCTATTTTAGAAGTCATTTTTAAAATCTAACTGTGATTCTCAAGTTTTTCTATTGGATATTTAGGAGATCATATTGATGTATTATAGAAATAGATATTTAAAAATGTATCAAAATAAATGGTTCAAGTCAAATGAAATAATTATTGGCATCACAGATTATATGACACCATGCTTTATCAATTATTAGATATTTATTATAATCTAATATTAGTATCTAAAATAAGTAATATTTTTCAGAGAACATGACTGAACAGGAGTATAAATTATATATGGGAATATTTAATCTTCAATTAAAAGGAATATATTAGCATATTAAAGTAATTAGTCATTTTACAGGGAGTAACTACAGGCTGAAATCTAATTTACTTCTTTGGACACAGGAAAAAATAATAATTATGTGGGATGTAATTTTGAAATTTATATTAGTAACAACTATAAATCTATGCAATCTACTGTTACTGTTTTAGGGTTTTCCTTTAAATTTTTGGCATAATTAAGATTTTAAGTATTGTTATTTAATTAGTTGTGAAACAGGACATTGAATATCTAATAATGAGTAATATTTAATTACTATAAAATAATACTGACTTATGTTACCAATACAATCAAATATAATTTACCTTCTTTATATAAAGATTTTTTAATTCTGTACATCAAATATGAATAGATCCATAGTCATGTTTAACATTTTTAATATTTATTGTATTAAATATATGTCTTAAGTATTAACCTTTTGATATGAAGAAACGCCATACCTGAGGCAACCTTGGAAAGAAAGAACCTAATTGAGTTCTTGCTTATAGTTTTAGACTTGTCCATGACTATTAAGAAAACATGGCAGAAAGCAAGCAGGCATGATGGTGCAGCAGAATTGGGTGTATACTATCTCTGACTAATTTTGTTTACTCTTTTTCTGATTCATCAGATTGCCCCTCAATTAGACATTACTTTCAAACATAACTGCTCCCTTCTACAGACTGTTTGTTTTCATTGTTTGGAATTAACGGTGTGTACTGAGGGTGTCACTGTATTCCAACCAGAGGGATTAAAGTTGTGCTGAATTAAAATTCCTCTATAAACTATATTCATTCCATCATATACAAGTCAGAAGAACAACTTGTGGGAGAATATATTGTGGGATTCTTCTTGCTATGTGAAGGATGTAATACAAAAATGTATTTTGGGCTAGGAATCCTGATCAGGCTCCTTGTCTTGGCCAATTAAAGTGTTAAAAAGCAGGACAAACTGGGAACACAGCAGGTAGTAGTAGAGAAATCTCTAACACTAACACCTCAAAGAGCAGCAGATAGAATCAGCAGTTAAAGAAAGATTTTGCGGGGGGTGGGCGGGGGTTGACATTATAAACATGTAACAGAAACACAGAGAAAATTACCCTCCAAAATCATAGGAGGAACTTTCAGTACCTCAATATGCAGTCTCTTCTCAATGGCTGGGGATTTTAAAGGCACTGAAGAGATTTCCCTTGCTATTTTGTGGCTGGCCAGTTTGAAGAAAATAAGATGTTTGACTGGCCTACAGTGTTGTGTAAACATGTGCAGATCCAGTTTTGAAGTTGTTAAGCCACAGTGTCTTAGCCATAAAATACTAAGTAGAATTTTGAAGTTTAGCTAAATGTGGTTTGCACTATGGAATATTGTAAAACTCAAGTGAGCCAGGAAATGGAATGTGGTAGTTTGTGTGATAATGTTCCTCATAAACTCATATATTTCTGTGCTTAGTTACTAGTGGGACTGTTTGAGAAGGATTAGGTGTGTTGTCGTTGGAATGGGTGTGGACTTTTGGAGGGACTGTGTTCCTGGGGGTAAACTGTGACATTTCAAAATCCCATGCCTGTCTCTTTTCCTCTCCCTTTTCCTCCCTCACCCTCTCTTTCTCCCTTCCACACCCCTCCTCTCCATCTTAGCCTGCCTGGGCATCAGGATGTAGAGCTCTCAGCTTCTTCTACCTGTCTATATGCTTCCCACCATGATGATCATAGACTAATACTTTAACATTATAAATAAACTCCCAATTAAATACTCCTTTTATAAGAGTTGACATAGTCATGATGTTTCTTCAAGCAATAAATCAGTAACTAAATGTATACTCTAAGATTGTTAACTTCATTTTACATAAATCCACTGCAAAAGCAAAAGTATATATAGTATATGTAATATTTCAACATATATATGTGTGTATGTATGTATATTTGTGTGTGTGTGTGGGTGTGTGCTTATACTCATGTATTTTCCTAAAACTTTTACATTAAATTATATGGAGATGTAGTTAGTATTTATAGTGTAATAATATAATAATCAAATGTAATTATTTTAAATGATTGAAAATGCAAAAAGAATTCTAATTACTTTAAAATTTGTGTATGTACAATAATTATATTTCTATAATCTAACAAATCAGATTAATTTTAATAAATGTC
This sequence comes from Arvicanthis niloticus, assembly GCF_011762505.2. Lineage (NCBI taxonomy): Eukaryota > Metazoa > Chordata > Mammalia > Rodentia > Muridae > Arvicanthis > Arvicanthis niloticus. The sequence goes on from NC_047673.1 coordinate 42,496,912, forward strand.
ATACTCCTACCAACACCAGCAGAAAGAAAAAAAGTATTTTGAACTTGGATTAGTTGAAAAATAATGACAAATATTTCTAGCATAATCCTTTTATGTACTTAATCATTTTATTCATTTACATTTCAAATTATATCTGCCTTCCCAGTTATCCCTCCACAAAACCCTCATCCTATCCTTTTTCTTTTTGCCTCTATGAGGGTCTAGTATAATTATTTAATTATCAATTTGTAGGTATTCCCACTAGAAATTTTATTTTCACTAGTACTTTTTAGGATACATATTAATGTAAATTAACATAAATATCATAATTTTCCTGGATTTACACTAAAACTGTGATGCCCTGAGGAAGTGAAACTCAGGAGTACTAAAATACCACAGTCATCAGCTTCTTTACAAAACTGCCTAACTACCTTTATATTTTTCCCTTCTTTCTTTTTCTCAATGAATCTTGGGGTAAGATGACTGGTTGTCCTGAGGCTAGCAAATAGAGCATTCACAATTACATGGAACATCATTGTGACATAAATCTTGAATTTGTAGGTTAATGCATAGATTTGTGATATCTACAGTATATTTTCAAAGAATATAATTTTAGACTGTATCAATTATTAGTGAATGAGGCATTAAAATTTCTTTCCAAACATTTTAAGTGAATGAGGAAAAATGTCATATATATTAAATATAATTATGCACTATAAAATTTACAATAACACCTGTCTAACTATCTCTTATCTAAATCAATCTATTTCTCTCATGGTAACATTGTATTTGAAATATTAATTAAATAAATATAATCACATATAAGTAAGACAAAAAATTTAAAGCTAGGATTCCTAAATACACTGTCAGCATTTGTACAGAAAGTACTAATTATTACTTTAAAAGACTTTAAATTATGCTGAATTCTTTGACAAGGACACATCTCTTTTTTTTTTTTTGGTTTTTCGAGACAGGGTTTCTCTGTGTAGTCCCGGCTGTCCTGGAACTCACTCTGTAGACCAGGCTGGCCTCGAACTCAGAAATTAACCTGCCTCTGCCTCCCAAGCGCTGGGATTAAAGGCGTGCGCCACCACCACCCAGCTGACACATCTTTTTAAAGTGAAATTAATAGTGATATAAAATAAATGTGTACTTAGGAAAACATAGATTAAAATTATTCAAATGATTTTTTCAAAAATACTTATCAGTAGTATTGCTATTTAGTTTCAACATTTATTACAGAAAGAAACAATATTACATTTTTGCCTTTCAAATATATTTTAGTGGTTTTGGAAGTTAGGTAATCTTACAAATTATGTACTTTATTGAAAAGACACAATTTGAAATTTTTATTATTTAATATAATTTTCAAATCATAGATCCTGTAAGATCTAAAGGTAGTTTTACTAGGTATTTCTTCAGAATATTTTTCCCTCACACTTAGACATATGTATCTGTGTGTCTAGAGTACAAGAACAATGAATTTATGCAACATCTTCATCTCTATGCAGATGAAGAAGAGAGTGCTCTCGTCCTTGATTTAACATTCAGAGTAATATCAACTAAGTTAAATGGAACATGAAGAACCTTTGTGTCAGCACTTTTTGTGTAATCTTGTATTGCAGTACAGCAGTGTATGACTTAATGAGAACTCCTTCAAAATGAAATTGCGGCAATACTGTGCTTTTTAGCTCATAGGTACTCACTGAATAAGTTCTGAGAAAGGAAAGTGATTTCTGATAAACTGTAGATATTAAACCTCCACAAAGCAATGGATAGTGAACAGAGCAAGCTTGTTGCAGTGCTACAGAGAAGATTTGCAAATTTCATTATAAAATTAACATAGTCCACTTTAAAAATAAGACTTCAATTTCACATTGACTCACCCAGATACTCAGTATCCTGGCTTCTACACTTCGTTCAAGTTATTGCTGTAAACAATCTTCAATGTTTCCAAGGATATTTGTTTATGTATATGTAGAGTTTTTTTGCCTGAACATAATTTTATATTTATGAAGCAAGCCAATTCTCTGTAAATAAACAAGAATGGAAAACAAATACTGCAATCATCAAGTGTGAGTGGATCTTTGTTTTGATCAACCTAAATTCTTTTTCAATTTTATTTATCTTTGGAGGACTACAGATGTAGTTATAAAGCATAATCCATGCACTACGTGAAAAACATATTTTATTCCCTATGTCAAAGACGGTTATCTTGACTTTTTTTCTTTAGAAGTATGTAGACAAGAAAACTTTAAATCTCATAAGTTTAATGTTGGTATTTCTTTATATTACTATCATCTATCAACAATTCCCAAAATGCCTTCTGTATTACCTAAACTGCATTCTAAATTGCTAATCAATGCAACTGCTACATTGCCCTTCAGGTTGTCACTAAATTTGACAAATCCAGTCACTAAAAATATGTACTAGACCAGGATTATAAATGAATTCCATTATTTTTCAAATACTTTGATTAATGCGTTGGTTTTTTTCCATGCCAAGGTAATATGAAGTATGCAAGTTCACAAGAATACTGTTAATTAATTCTCAAAAGGTTTGCAAACACTTACTATTGGGATATTAAGAGATGCTCACTGCCTTAGTCAGAGTTCCATTGCTGTGAAAAAATACAATGATCCAGCCACAAAGAAATTATTTAATTGGGCTTGCTTACAGTTTCAGAGAGTCAGTCCATCATCACTGTAACAGAAAAAAACACACATGGCTCTGGAGGAGTAGCTGAGTGTTATATCATGAACCACAGGCAAAGAATCTGGATCTGTTATTTGTTTGTGAAGCCTTGAAGTTCTCCCCCAGTGACATAGTTTCTCCAACAAGGCCATGCCTCCTAATCTTTCTAATCCTTTCAAATATTTCTACTCCCTAGTGACTAAGCATTCAAATACATGAGCCTATAGACATCATTCTACTTCAGACCACCACATTCACATCTATACCAATAGCATTAATATAATTCAGTTTTTTGAAAAGTGCAGATCCTATATTGAATTTTTACAATTTCAATCAAAATGTCAAATTTACATGAAAAAATCATTCTATAATTATTAAAATATAGGAACTTATATCAGTAGACGAGGCATATGTAGAGATCAGATACATAAAAGAGACAAAATAAAAGTGGAATATTTACATTGTGTATCACTGTCACTGTGTAGAGTGAGCTGTGACTTAGCTCCATGCTTCAATGATCTGAATATAAGTGGAAATTTTTACATTTCAGCTTAAATATTATCTTTTAATGAGATTTTTCAAGGGATTTGCATAATTCTCAAGCAAAGCATGTCATTCTGAAGAGCCATCAGTATTCTTTCTCAATTCTTATCTTAATGCAGCCTCAAAAAATGACTCCTTATGACAACCATAGCAAAAAAATGATATGAAAGAAAAACGAAACAAAGTCATTTATCATCCTGTAATTACAAAATGTCTCTTGAGACAATCAGCCGTATTTGCCTACTGTCCTGAAAAAAATCTTTAGTACTTTATTTACTTTGTTATTTCTTTCAGATCTTTAAAGTATAATAATAAACTATCAAAGGAGTCTTAAAATGCAAGTAAAAGTGGCAACTGAGGTGCTATATATTTTTTCTTTTTTTGGGAAAATAAATGATTCATGAGGTATGATCTAATATGTGGTCATAATTCTTAAATATGCATCACAGATGATTATAGTTTTAAGTCATAATAACTAATTTTATCAATATTTTTATTGGTTTAGTATGTTTCCAATATTAATAAATTTTCCATGATATTTGTTTATATATATATATATATATATATATATATATATATATATATATATATCCAAAAATAATAACTAACAAAGATTTAACGAAGCATATATATTTATGTATCTATCAAAAGAATTTGACAAAATTAACCTTAGAAAAGTATAAAATCACTTCAAGCATTTAAAAAAATACTATGGTATACAACTTAATTAAACTTTATTTTTAATTATTTCAATTTTGCTTTTCATAATATCTTTGCTGAATTTTTACAGAGATATAATTCAATATTAGGAAAGCATTTTACATTCTAATTGTAAACTAAAGTATAATGAGCATAATTAGATCAATTTTCCTGTTCAAAACTTTTACAGTACTTGGCCAACTATTTATGATCATGGGACCAACTGTGGAATGTGGTTGACAATCTACTGAAGAAACCTAATATTCCCTTTCCTAAAAGTTATCAATCCCTAATAGCTTTTTGGTTAGATAAGAGATTCATTTCTTCTTTTCAGGCCGGTATTTTGTCTGTCTGGGTCTATGCAGTTGTGCATACTGCCACAATTTTTACAAGCCTGTAATTCTGTCTAGAAAATAAGGTTTTATAAAACTATTCAAATACTAACAAAGTAGCATGTGATTTTGAAAATTCATATGAATTTGTTAATCTGGATGTTTATAAGGACATGAACACCATATTTACATTCTTTTCTATAAAGTTCAGTTCAAATTTTTCATCTTTAATGTGATGAGACAGAAGGTTAATGAAGTTCACTCATAAGCCTAACATTACCTGATTTAAAATAAAGATTTTGTTAATTCAATATAGATTACCTAATGGTTTCCCTCCACCGCCTGTCTATGGTTTTGTTGTGTTGTTGCTGTTTTCTGTTTTCACATGTGCTTCTGTAACGAATTGTAAATTGTGTTTACTTCTCGGGGTTTCAGAGGCTAAAAATCTAAGATAATGGTTTGGCAAACTGTTAATAGTTTCAGATAGCACCTTTGATGCATTCTCATATTACAAAAGGGCAAAGCTCCCAAGTGAGTCCTTCATAAGAGTACTAAATTATAGTCATTTCAGGATTTATTCCTAGAGAATAGAGTACCACCTTCTTGTCATAATTGACCTTTAAAGCCCAAAGGCCTCTATCCTATAACATGATCTGATTTATGTTAATATATACATCTGACAGATAAGACTAATTTGTACATATTTTCTTTCTATATATTACAAATTAAAGTCAGACATATGAGATATTTAATATAAATTTACCTTACTTCTTCCCAGTTATTAAAGAAAAAGTTCCAAAAGTTGAACAGCCAAATAAGTCTCCAAATTACCTTAAAAGAGATATAAAAAGATATTTAGTATCTGAATAAATAAAACTTTGTAATACAAATACAAAAGTACATCAGCTAGTTTTAGGTCAACTTGACAAAAAGCTAGATTCATTAGAGAGGCAAAACATCAGTTGAGAAAATGCTTCTATAAGATCGGGCTGTAGGCAAGCCTGAAGGGCATTTTCCTAATTAGTGATTGATGGGGAAGAATGCAGAACATTTTTGGTGGTTCTACTCCTCACTGGTTCTCCTAGGTTCTATAAAAGAGCAGTCATGAGAGAAGCCAGTAAGCAATACTCCCCCATGGCCTCTGCATCAGCTCCTGCATGTAGCTTCCTGCACTGCTTGAGCTACTCTCTAGACTTCTTTTGATACTGATAAAATGTAAGGTGCAAGCCAAACAAACCTTTTCTTCCCCAAGTTTTTTTGGTCATGGTGTTTAATCTCAGCAATAGTAACCCTAACTAAGGCAAAAAGTAAAGATTGCATTTAGAAGTACACACTGTACAAACTTATGATTTGTGGATCATGTAATGGAGAATTGATCTTGTTGCAAAAGAAAAAAACTTGAAGTTTGTCATGTAATAGTCCCATGATTAATTTTTACAAGAATAGTACAGTAAAATATTTGAGCCTTTCATCACTTTAGATGCCAAAAATAGCAGTCCCAAATTCAGGAGAAGGAGATAGTAGTGCAACTAGCATGCAAAATATAAGTAACTGATGTTTTTATGTGAGATATGAATTAAAATGATCATGAATAGAAAGATACTAATAAGTCATCAACATGCTATATGCAGACAAAATACATTTGCCAATGGACATGTGAGACCATTACTGAAGTTAGTTTTATCTATAATGTTCAATCAAGTAATATAAAAGAGTCTAAAACTGATGATTCACAAAATAATAATTCTTTAGAAGAAAAAATAAAGATGTGGTAAATAGCATTATTGTGAGGTTGAAAAACCAAAGAAACTTATGGTCTCCTGACCAAGGTCATGAAATCACTAAGCGACTGGTATTTTGCTGGCTTGTGTTGAATGTGTTACATACATTAATTACATGGTGATACGGCTTAAACATGCAGGTGAAATAGTTCAGAGGAGTTAAAAACCTTTTTAAAATGCTGATTGTTATGAAAAGAAAGGAAATATGCACAAAAACAGTTTTTACAATTTCAAACTTGAGAATAACCTGTTTTATAAGCATACTGGTTAACCATCCACACAGAAGACAAACTTTCTACTCAATGAAAATGATTTTGTAGATGTAAACACAAACATATACTTCAAGGGTGTTGTAAGGTTTCTAAGAAAAAGAATGAAGCTTTCTTGAGATGTGAATTGTTAATTCCTGTTATATTGTTGTTTTTGTGGTGCCGCTGATGGTCGTGTGTTTGTGTGTGTGTGTGAGTGTGTGTGTGTGTGTCCCCTTTCTTTTGATTTTTCAGGTGTGAGGTTGTTTATTTTCTATGTCTTAATGGGTGTAATTAACCAATTCGAGCTGAAGGAATTTTTCCCCCTACTAGTACCTGCTACAGCTACTTAGGGTTAACCTACTTAGGGTTAGGTTTTTTGGACAGATATTGCATAAATTTGAGTTTATCATGGAATATCTTGGTTTTTTTTTTTTTTTCACCTATGATGATTGAAACTTTTGCTGGGTTAGTAATCTGGGCTGACATCTGTGGTCACTTAGAGACTGCAAATCTTCTGTCCAGGTCATTATGACTTTTAGAATCTAGATGAGCAGTTGAGTGTAAATCTGATAGGTCTGCCTTTATATGTTACTTGGACTTTTGATGTTGCAGTTTTAATATTCTTACTTTGTTCTATATGTTTAGTGTTCTGATTATTACATGTCAAGGGGATTTTCTTTTCTGTTCCAATCTATCTGGTGTTCTGTAAGCTTATTGTACATTTATAGGCATGTCCATTTTAGGTAGGAAAATGTTCTTCTATTCTTGTGATAAAAATATTTTTCTGGGCTTTAAGCTAGGATTCTTCTCTTCTTTCTATTCTTGATATGCTTAGGTTTGGTCATTCATAGTGACTCAGATTTCCTGGATGTGTTGTGTCAGGAATTTTTTAATTTTAACATTTTCTTTGACTGATGTGTCTATTTCTTCCATCATGTCCTCAATGCCCAAGATTCTTTCTTCCATCTTTTCACTATGTTGGTGATCCTTGCATCTGTAACTCCTGTTCACACAACTGGATTTTTTATTTCAAGATTCCCTCATTGTGTGTGTGTGTGTGTATGTGTGTGTGTGTGTGTGTGTATGTGTGTGTGTTTGTGTTTGTGTGTATGTTTATTGGTTTTATTTTCATTTTCAGATCTTGGACAACTTCAATTTTTTTCTTCAACTGTTTGTTTCTTCCTTGGCTTTCTTGTTTTTCCTTAAGGGATTTATTCATTTCCTCCAATTTAATATTTGTATTATTTTTTAATTTCTTTATGGCATTTATTCCTTTTTTCTTTATAGACCTCTATTGAAATCATAATATTGGTTTTAAGGTCATTTTCTTGTCCTTCAGTTTTGTTGGAATATTCAGGCTTTCCTGTACTAGCATGTGTGGGCTATAGTGGTGACATACTGCCCTGGCTGTTGTTGATTGTGTTTTTACTCTGGCCTCTAGCCATCTGAATTTGGGATGACTGTAGGTTTGGGTTTTTATAGGATGTTTAACTTGGGCATGAGATTGGCAGGACAATTACAAGGAGGAAAGGAGCTACTGTAAACAAAGAAATTATTCTAAACAGTATTTTACAAGGGGAACTACAGTCAGAACAGAATGCTGTGAAAATTAAGATCACAGGATGCTGTCATAGCAGGATGCTATGATAAGAGGGTGCTGTGGTCTTTGGTCAGATTTCCTTAGATGTACAGAACACATAGTTTTTGTTTCTTCAGAGGGGATCATTCCCATTAGCCAGTGAATTTGGCTGGCATTTTGTTGATTATAGGATTCTTAAATGGTCTGCTCTAGACACTTCTTTCTAGAGAGGGGTGCCAAATATGGCAGTAAAAAGGTTGGTAATGTTTGGTCCAGTTTATAGAGTAGCTTCTGCCTAAGCCATAGAGTTCCTTTGCCAAGCCTAAAGGTTGATAGGAGGAAGAAGGACATGTCAGAATGAGTTGGTTTAAAGTATGATGGGTGATTTATTTTACCCAATTTTGAACACATTTGAGGAGATATTGGCACGGGAAGAGGAAAAAAAAAGCCCAGTAAGGGATCTCAAAATGAACAAGACCCATGGATAGATGCTACTTACGCTATTCCATGGCCTGGAAGGAGAAGAATATCTATTGACCTTTAGATGCTACACTATATTCTTCAGGTGGTTTTTTTTTTGTTTGTTTGTTTAGGGTTTATTTTTATTAGTTAGTTAGTTAGTTAGTTAGTTAGTTAGTTTGTTTGTATGTATGTTTGTTATTTCCATTTCAACTTTTGGCAATTAGTTGACATAATGGCACCATTCTTAATTGAGGAAGAGATAGCTTCCCCTGTTTTCTGCTGTCTACCATCATGGTGCTAACAGTCAACTTATCCTACAGTAGAAAAATCAGCATAGTAAGGAGGATATGGAGAAGGAGGACATGCATTTATAGAAAATATTATATAGGCACCCCACTGTCACTAGGAGATTTCAGAGAGGAATGAAGTGGAATCAGGTTTTATAATGGAGGTGAGGTTTAGTATTTGATGAGTCATGGAGAGACACCTAGGGCATTCTTCCTGTTTTCTCAAAGATAATCTAAGAGGAATTATTGTAAGTAGGTGCCAATAGTTGCTATAGCCCCAAACATCTCTATTAGGGAATCAACAGTTAGCCTGTGAATTATCTGGAATTTTTTTAAATGTTTGTGTTTTCTCAGTGGGGCTTAGGAAGAACCATAATCTCCTTTACCCTGGCTATCCATTTGGGGATGTCACGAATATATGTTAGTGGAAATAACAAACTTTGCTTTTACTATTCTGATGTGGTTGGAGACCCTCCTTTTTGGTTGGACAGATCTGGCTCTTCCAATAGGAAAACTTCCCCCATACAGTATCTTTCATATGTAATGAATCGTAGTTGTATTTGTTCTTTTGTGAGATGGAAATCTTTTTCTTAGGTATTTGTTTCACTGTTTGAGTGAGGATGGATGTCATCTGTAATAATCAGTTGACTTGCAGAAAGAGAAGCTTAGGACAACTGACTGTGAGGAGCCAGAGAAAAGACAGGAACATGTAGTTGAGGATGTACTTTCATTTTTAACACATTCAGAGACCAAAACATTATAACGTCAAGCACATGGAGATGTAGAGCCTATTGACCTATAAAAAGGTGGGAAGATAGCAGAGATGGATAAATAATGACAATGCTTAAGTAAGCATTTTTGTGTTTGAGAGATGTAGGGACAATGGAGATCTTAAGCTTATGAGGTCTCATGAAAGTGGAAGCATCATTATCTTCTGGTGAGGTAAAGTTTGGTTGTGCTGGCTAAGCCCATTTGAGTTGTGAGAGTTGAACCCAGTTTGTGACTCCAGGGAGTTTAGCCCATGGGAGTGGTAAGTATGACTAGGTAGGGTTCATTCCAGAGGGACACAGACATTATGTTGTTTAAGGTATATCTGATATCTAGTGTTGAGAGTTAGATTAGTTACATCTGCTATGGGCTTGGGGAAGAGCTTGTCAACATGTTCATAGAGAGCCTGAGTAAACTAAAAACAGGAAAGTAGTGATATAAAAGTGTAGACTTTAGGGGAGGAAGAAGCATCTATATATGAGCTCCTATAGGCTAAGAAAAAGGAAAATGGGTCTTATATCTTATTCTAGTTAGAGCAAGAGAAAGGAGATAGTCCCAGTATAGATATAATTTTTGGGTTAGTTTGGAGAGATGTGGTTTTTAATTGCTTTATCTCATTCTACCTTTCTTATGATTGGTGTCCATAGGGAATCTGAAATTTCTATTCTATGTTTAGGGTCTTAGAGACCTTATGGGTGATTTTGGAAATGAAAAATCTTTCATTATCAGACTAGATAGAAAGAGAAAGTTCAAAGCATGAAGAATGTTTTCCAGAAGATGAGACAAAAGCACATCAGCCATTTTTATAGTAATTGGAAAAGACACCACCCATTCTAAAAAAAATTTCACTATAGTGAAGATAAATTTAAGCTTTTTTTGTGAGGGGTCATGTGTGTAAAGTCATTGTGAGCTAGTTAGATGAGATTCCAGAGCTCTCTTCTCAGCAATGGTATTTCCCTGAGCTACCTCTAATTTGAGGGACTGATGTTCTCAGCATTAGATGGCATCTATCTTTGTAGTAAGTTAAGAAGTCTGAGAGAGTTTAAGAAAAGAGGCCTATTATAATGGGTATTCTTTTGGAACATAAAAAGCCAATTTTCTTCAATGTTACAGCATGATGGTGGTGAATGTGAAAAGCATACTTAGATTCATTGTAGATGTCGATTATTTTATTCTTAGCAAGCTCAGTGTCCTGGTAAAGGCTACAAATTCTGCCTTTTGGGATGTGGTCACAAAGGGAAGTGGCCCAATTTTTTTAATTTAATTTAATTTTTTTATTGGATATTTTATTTACATTTCAGATGTACGCCATCAACCTGGGAGCACATAGGAAAGTGGCCTTATTTTACTGACTTCTTATTCACTGATGTAGCATAGCTGGCTATCCTAGTTCCCTGGGAGGGTGTATTGCAGAAGAGCTTCCCTCAATGAACTAGGTATGGTCTGAATTTTTTATTGGAGTTAATATACTTTGGGAATTATGGTACATTAGTTCCTGTAGAATCTCTAGGTAAGGATGTGAAAACTGAGTAGGTAGGAACAATAAGGTAGTTACATCCTTGGACAGCAGGTTTCTAATGGAGGGAATGGGAAAAGCAATATCTTACAAAAAGTAAAAGTTGACAAACATAGGCTAGAGAGAAGATACTTTAGACAATAAAGAAAATAGTATGTTCCTGACCAAAGGTCAGTCTTTGCACTTCTTGAACCAGCAAGACTGCTAAAGTTGTTTATGGATGTCTCAAGCTGTTTAAAAAGATGTGTAACAGGGGTGAATGTCAAACCCTTCATCTTGACCAGGACTCCAAGAGCCATCCCAAACTTTTCAGTAGAACAGAGGACTACTGGAGTTCAGAGAGGGCCAGGACTCTGAATAGCATATCCCCCAGTCAATGGAAAGCTACCATCACTTTAAGGAGGGTGTCCAGAGCCTTGTGAGGGTCCATCTTTGTTGGATCATAAAGAAGCTTGGTAGGAGTTCAAAGTTAGGAATCCAAATTTGGAGTCATATTCCAAAGGTAATATTTCATATTTTGTAGTTAAAAGTACAAGGGATACAAGGGAGTTGTTTTCATCTAGAATGAGTTGTCAAAAAGTGGGTATAAGAAAGCCAAAGAAGGTGATTTGGTCTAAAGAGAACTGTATCTTTTGGGAGGAACACAGTGCAACCCTTGGAGCTTAGAAAGTTTTAGAGTAAGGCAGTGTGTTATTGAAAGCAAGAGAGAGGTGGTAGAGACAAGGAACTTGTCCATATATTATAAGAGGGTACTGGCTGAGTGGTAAGGTTAAGGGGTTGGTAGAAAGACCTTGACCACAGACATAAGAGTTGTCTCTAAACCACTGGGCAAGCACAGTGCAGGTGAGCTGTGAGGCAGTAAGAGTGGGCATCCTCTCAGGTAAAAGCAAAGAAATGGTAAGAGTCAGAGGAAAGCAGAATAGAAAAGAAACCATCCTTAAGCTGAAGAAAAAGTAGAAACAGGTAATGGAAGAGGTTATATGAGAATCATGTACATGTTGGGGTATAGAACAAGGGTTAGAGACAGGGTCACAATGTGTGTCACCAGGATCCTATTTCCACTGAAACCTCTAAGTTTGTGTAAAAATGTGCCCACCCCTTCACCCACCACCAAAGCTGTTTCTACAGAAAAAAAAAAAAAAAAAAAAAAAAAAAAAAAAAAAAACAACACTGGAATGTTGACCATCCATCCTTTCCAAGGTAAAGTAAGGCAGACTCTTTCCATAATCCATCATGGAATACGTGGATAATCTTCTGAGCCTGGTGACTGAACACTGACCTAATGGTGCTCTGGAACCTCCATCCTCAACTACATGTTTCCAATCACAATTGAAAGAGCCAGGATCACAATTCAGGGACAGGCAAGCCAAACACATTGGTCTTAGACATGAGGGCTACATGCTCAGTTCTGACTTCCACCTGTGGTAAAACTTATCCTTCTAGAGTCCCTATAATGGGGGTTGCTAATCAACCCAATATTCAAAAACCATGGCTCCCCTGCCATTTTTAACAAATGACATTCTCCTTTTCAATTCCTTTTTGGTAATATCCAGATCCATCTTTTGTTTAGGATGAGACATAGTGCAAAGACACCCCCCCCCTTCTCTTCCTTTTCTCAGAAACCCACAATCAAATACCCTCTTTGTCCTTTCCAATGTCTCCTTCACTAGGGAATGACAGCAATGAGTCCCACAAGAAAGAATAGAGTAGGGAGAATGATGAGGAACAAAACTATGGGGAAGACATTGAGAGAGGTAAGGGAGATACAGACACACAGACACAGAGAGACAAACACACAGAGAAACAGAGACAGAGACTAACAGACATACATACACACAAAGAGAGAAAGTGTGTGGGGGGGGGGCAGTCACTGACACTAGAAAAATGCATCCAAACAAGGTCCAAGAAAGAGAAATCTATGGGCATAAGACAGGTGTCATGACAACCTGATAGGCCCTCAGATCAGGTACTTTTGTTGGCATGCTATCAAATTTTGGCTGGATGCAAGTCTTTGGAAAACAGAGTAACCTGGAAGAGACACTTACTAAATAGATCAGAAAAGCAAGAAATGTGGAGTTAGATTTCCAAATCAGTTTTGGGTGCAGAGGCTGGCAATGGGCAGGAGTTCTGTGATATGATGGTCACATCCAAGGGAAGGAGAGGAAATGTCCCAGTAGAGAATTGTACACGTTTCCTGAGTTTGTCATCACATACAAGATTTATGAAAGCTGGAGACTACCAAAGCCTTCCTGAGACAAAAAAAAAAAAAAAACATGTCTTTTTTATTATTTTACTTATTTATACCCCAAATGTCACCCCTTCAAGAGTTCTTCATCCCATAATTCTCCCCTTACCTTTTGAGAGGGTGTGCTGCCTTCTCCTCACCCCCAGCATTCCCTTTCCCTAGAACATCAAGTTTCTATATATTAGGCACATCCTCTCTCATGAAGCCAGACAAGGCAGTCTTCTGCTACTTATGTGCCTGAAGCCTAGAACCAGTTCATGTATGCTCTGGTTGGCAGTTTAGCTTGGGGATTTAGGATAGTTGATACTATTGGTCTTATGGGATTGTCAACCCCTTTGGCTCCTTTAATCCTTCCCCTAACTCTTTTGTAGGAGTCCCGACCTCAGTCCAATGGTTGGATGTAAGTATATGCTTCTGTTTCAGTTAGCTCCTGGTATAGCCTCTCAGACATGCTAGGCTCCTCTCTGCTGTGGTATTGAGTCAGATTCCTGAGATGGTCAGAACATTTAGTTTTTATTTCATCAAAAGGGCTGATTCCTTCTTGGCCAGGACTGTTGTTCCGAGCCCCTCCGTATCCCCTTCGCCCGAGAAAGAGACACGTGAGGCAGTGTTCGGGTGGTTACCACATCGAGGCTTTATTCTTGTATCAGCAGAAGTGGAAAGATACCAAGCCCGGAAAAGGCACTGCTTATTATACCCTAGAGTGGTGTGTTCACTTCTGATTGGCTGTTCACTCATTACCCATATTACACCCCTGGATGGGCAGTGATTTTGGCGCGCTTTTGCCTTTTGCACCTGCACAGTTAGTTGTTTACTTGTGGGAGCACAGGATGCCTGCTTTATCTTGTAATGGCGAATGCTATCAAGCTCACCGTGGCTCCTAACATCTCCCCCTATCAGTTTTATTAAGATGGAACAGCCTTTTGCCTATCATGTGCGGCACCAACTCAGTGAGGGAAAGCAGAGGCCTGATCCCCTGTGCCAAATGAGATATTGTAATGGGTTTCTTCTCTTGTCGTGCAATGAGTACCCATCTCGATGCCTTTTGATGGGGAAAGGGAACCTCCGCCCTGGGGCGCCACCAGGGGAGGAGGTTTCTTGGCATCAAACCTTTGTGCAATCAGGCATACTTTCGGGAAATCTATCCACACTCGTGGAACATTCCCTGTCAAGTACCCACTCACAACACCTCTAAATATTCAGGTACCACAGTTATTCAGGCAAGGGCTGGCTAGACGTAGACCTCTCATCGACCCAGTGCAATGGGCTGAACCCTTGGGGTGCATCGACTGAGGGTCTCAGTCATCAGCTACTTTCTTAGCCTAGACAGCCAAATTTCAGGGGAAGATGCTTGCTCAAGGCTATGAGTGCTTGGGGGATAGCGACCTTGTCACATTTTTGTTGGGCTCTGAGCTTGCAGACCAATCATAACATGAACACTAATCCACAACATAGGGCTGCACCAAACAGGCCTATCCCCACCCTTTAAGAAAGAAAGAAACGGCAGAGGAAAGCCAAGAAGTAAAATCGCCAGGGGTAACGGGGTCCACTCATGTTCCATTAAGGCTCAAAATCCGGATCTGCAATTGCTGCTGCATCTGGTCCAGCTCCCCAGTCCAATTCCCTTGTAAATAAGCAGAAAGGTTATAGCTTTGAATAAATGTATCATTCATAATTCTCAGAGGTGTAATACATAGATGTGGGGTTGCTGACACGCAGCTCATTTGAACCACATCTGTGAGTTGTTCTACATGGGCTTGGAGGAAATCAACTCTCTGATTGACCAACAGAATGTCTGATGCCAATTGTGCATCCACTTTCTGTAGAGTGGTCAAAGCCTGAGAAATCCTTTCTGAAATTTGATTAACAACAGTAGCTGCTGTAACTTGATTAGCCAAGGCCATGCTGGTTGTCACAGCTGCAGCTGCAGAGATGGCAACAGCAGTGATAATGGCTGCAGTTATATCAAAATCTCTCTTCTGTCGAAATAAGGTCAAGGTCCCAGATGTCTGAACGGAAATAGGGATCCAAGTGGTATACTGGCTATTAGGGCCTGCTTATAGACAAGAGCAGACCAGCACTGGGACATAAAGCAAGTTAGATAGGTAGAAGTATTAAAGGAGTTGTTGGATAGGATGAAAAGAAATGGAGGATACACACAAACTGGAGTGAGGCATTACAGTTAAGGGTATAGGAGAAATTCTGTTTAGCAGAAGCGGCGCCTTTTAAGAAAGCAAGGGCATAGGTTTTGGAAAAGCAGATAGGATAGCCATCTAAATTCACTATATATACTAGGAACCCAATTTAGGAGAGTCCAAATGAGAACTGAGAGTGTCTGCAGATGAATCCTTCGGGGGGTCATTTTCAGGAAGTGCAAGTCTCCACGTCAGTTGCTCTGGCAGCCAAAATGGGTTGTCTTCTTCCTGTGGAAAAACACAAACCGCTCCCCTGGATCTTATTAAAATAGGATCTGGGCCTTTCCATTGACCAGTCAAAACATCTTTCCATTTTATCATTTCTTTTGGCCTAGTTGGTTCTAGGCAATGGCGATCAGCCGCAGTGTTGCCCTGACTGTCCAAATTCAAAAAGTTGAGGGTAAAAACTATGCGTTTCAACTGGGCATCTTGTAAAGCATTTTCTACTATTTGCAGAGCATGGCTCGCAGCTGGTGTTAAGGCCCTTGGTGAGGAAATATGAGCATCCCCTTCCAAAATATCAAATAAAGGTTTCAGCTCGGCCGAGGGAATTTTTTAAAATGGTCTTAACCAATTTATATCACCTAATAATTTCTGAAAATCATTCAAAGTATGTAAATGGTCTCTACGAATCTCTAATTTCTGAGGAATTATCTTTTCTGGATAGATAACAGTCCCTAAAAAGGAGCCAATTTCTGAAAATTGAACTTTCTCAGTAGCAACATGGAGACCCCACTGTTCCAAGGTGTTTAATAATAAGGGGTATGAGGTCTGTAAAGTACTTAAATCCTTATGACACATAATAATGTCATCTATGTAATGGGCCAGCAGCAGCGAGGGGAATTGTTTCTTAATTGGCTCGAGGGCCATTTGTACATACAGCTGACATATAGTGGGGCTGTTGGCCATGCCCTGAGGCAGAACTTTCCACTGATATCTTTTATCAAGTTCAAAATGATTAATAGTAGTTAGTGTAAATGCAAATCTTGGTCTATCTTGTGGACACAAAGGAATAGAGAAAAAACAATCTTTAATATCTATAATTATGATTTTCCACTACTTAGGCAAGGCAGAGAGTAAAGGCAAGCCTCATTGCACAGAGCCAAATAGTCAAATCTGTGCATTGACGGCTCTTAAATCATGTAAAAGTCTCCACTTTCCGGATTTCTTTTTAATGACAAATATGGGTGTACTCCAGGGAGAGGTAGAAGGTTCTAGATGACCGAGCTGCACTTGTTCTTTAATTAGTTTTGTAGCAGCTTCCAATTTTTCAGAGGATAGGGACCACTGAGGAACCCACATGGCCTCCTCTGTGAGCCAGGGTATGGGCATAGAACCCTCAATGGCAACTAGGGAAAATTCAGGCCTTGTCTTCCTGTGTTTGATTCTTGTGAGACAGGATCTAGCCTTCCTTGTTCGTTCCTGCCAAGACCCTTCCCTTCTTTAAATCCCATGCTCTTCATAATGTTTATAGTTTGTGGGGAGTATTCACTAGTCAGAACTAGCCCTAGGTCTTGTAAAATGTCTCTTCCCCAGAGATTGACAGGGAGAGGAAGCACATAAGGTATAAAACTTCCTGTTTGACCCTCTGGTGCCTGCCAAGTCAACGAGTGAGAACTGACTGCGGGACTGGCCTCATATCCCAATCCTTGTTGGGAGTGGGACGATCTTTTTATGGCCATGCCTTAGACCACCAATTAGAAGAAATAATACTTTTATCTGCTCCCGAATCCAGAATTCCAGTAAAGTTCTTCCCCTAAAGTTCTTCCACTCTATTGCTAACTGTAAGGTGGGTCTAGTTTTAAGGTCCCTCACCAGATGAGCTAAGTCAGTTCCTGAGGAACCAAGCCCGTGAGCACCTCTAAGCTTCTCGGTGGATTGAAAACAATCATGCAAGCTTGGAAGGACAACCAATTGAGCAATACTGTCCCCAGGGGAGATGGAGAATACACCTTGTGGGCTAGAACAGAGAACTTGAAGTTCTCCGGTATAATCCTGATCTATTACACCGGGGTGTACCACAAGCCCTTTTAAGGTAAGAGAGGAGTGGCCTAAAATAAGCCCGACACTTCCCCCTGGCAGGGGGCCTCTATAATCAACCGGGGATCTGCTGCACCCCCACTTGTGGCATTAGTAGCACTCAGGAGGTGGAACGGAGGTCCACTCCTGCGGAACCCCTTGTGGCTCTGCAGCGAAAAGAGTCCCCTGAGTGTTCATCAGTGTCCCATATCTTTTAGGGCCCTGGGATCTTGGGCCCATATATCCGTTTTTTGAAAAATTTTCTTCCTTAATGGCTGAGGGATTTGGAGGGAGGATCTGACCTCTTATATCTCTAACAGAGCAGCAATCTTGAGCCAGATGATAACCCTTTCCACACCTGGTGCACAGTTTTGATGGTATTTGATTATTTGGGCACTCTTTCTTCATATATCCCGCCTTCCCACAGGCAAAGCATCGGGCCATATGTTTTGACGGGAATTTTCCATGATTCTGACCTTTAAGGAGGACTGCAGCCATTTCTAAGTTTGCTGCTGCAAGTCCGGCATTAGTAAGGGGACCTCCCAAGCCGCGACAGACTCTTAACCAGTCTTGTAGCCTCTTGGCTCTCCAAGGAGCAATGGCTGCACGGCATTCAGCTGTGGCATTTTCAAAGATCATCTGTTCTATCAATGGCATTGCCTGCTCTGGTTCCCCAAAGATTCTGCCAGCTGCCTCAGTCATGCGGGCCACAAAGTCAGAGAAAGACTCATTAGATGTCTGAATTATCTTGGACAAATAAAGGTTACTGCCTTCCTTCCTAGGGAGGGACTTCCATGCCTTTATTGCAGCTGATGCTATCTGTACGTAGACCTGGCAGGGATGAGCAGTCTGGTCGTTGGCGTGTACACCAACTCCAGCCAGCATGTCAAAAGTCCATAATTGTTGTCCCTCAGTGTTTGCATTAATCCTGGCTTGTGCTTGTAGTGCCTCGTGCCACAAGGCCTTCCACTCTAGGTATTGGCCCATATTGTTAAGTACCGCCTTCACCGTGTCCTGCCAGTCTCCTGGCGTCATAGCAGCTGTACTTAATCTCTCCACTTGGGACATAGTAAAATTAGCCCCAATTCCATATGCACGTACTGCCTCAGCTAATTCTTTGACCTGTCTATACTCTACTGGGGCATGGACACGAGCGCCTTCTGCCGCTTCAAAGACCGGAAATGCAAGCTGTAGTTGTCTCCGATCTCCTGGGCTGAGAAATGAATTAGAGGCGCTGCCCCAGGCATAGGACGGAGGCAAGGGCGGGGCCGAGGGATTCAAGGTCTTTATTAGTCTTATCCCAGAACGGCTATTTTTTGCATAGGCGGCTGCTTCCTGCTCTAGGCTCTCTTCCTCTCCTTGCGTTAGGTCTTCCTCGGAGCTGCTAAGGTCTATGGAAGCAGGCTCTTTAATGGGGTACAGGGGGTCCCCCCGAACTCCACTCTCTCTTCACCAGCTGGTGAAGGGTCCTTAACCTTAACAGGCCCTGCATTGGCCCCTGTTCCTTTTGAGTACTCTTTCCTATGAGCAGGCTCCTTGGCCTGCTTCTGTTGCACAGGATTTTTTGCCTGCTTCTCCTTTCCAGGCTCTTTGGCCTGATGCCGGCTAACACACCGTGTTTCTGATACTCTGGAGTGGACCTCTCCTAAAACCTCTTGACTTGCACTAATAGCTGTGTTGCGAGCTGGATCTTTACAACACAAATAAGCTAAAAGCGAAAGCAACAGCAAACAAGAGGCCAACTATTGCTGCGGCGGCAATGGGTGAGAATCCGCCCGCAACGAAAGCTTCTACCCCAAACATATCTCTCAGAGACGTACCTCGATCCTGTAGTCTTTTAACCTGCCCCGAGTCTGGGGGGGGGGGGTGTCTTCCGCGGCAACTTGAAGATCCCGGGTTTCAGCACCAGATGTTCTGAGCCCCTCTGTGTCCCCTTCGCCCGCAAAAGAGACACGTGAGGCAGTGTTCAGGTGGTTACCACAGCGAGGCTTTATTCTTGTATCAGCAGAAGCAGAAAGACAGCAAGCAGAAAAGGGCACTGCTTATTATACCCTAGAGTGGCGTGTTCACTTCTGATTGGCTGTTCACTCATTACCCATATTACGCCCTGGGATGGGCAGTGACTTTGGCGCGATTTTGCCTTTTGTACATGCGCAGTTAGTTGTTTACTTGTGGGAGCACAGGATGCCTGTGCCATCTTGTAATGGCGAATGCTGTCTAGCTCACCGCGGCTCCTAACAGACTGTGGTTTACACTAGTAGTTTTATTTTGGTTCATTGACTAAAGTATGTGATTTTTCTCTAGAAGTAAAGGATTCATATTGAGTAGTTCATTCACTATTCTCAGTCAAACTAAAGAACATGAAAATCCTAAATAATGAAAGCCTGTATATATAGTGTATCTGTGCATCAATGACTCTTTATATGAATCTATACATTTATACATATATCATTCTTCCATCATCTATCTGTAATACATTTTTAAAGTCATGTACATATATTATCCAAAAATCTCTTCATGTAACATAGTTTCCAACTTTTTTCTACAGCAGAGTTAGTGATAAAAATTAAATTGAGAGTTGATTGATCATTTTAAATATTGTAATAACGCATCACATAATTTAAAAATTGTTCAAATATTATTCATCTTTTTCTTCTAGAACAAGTACTGCCATTGAAGAAACCCTTTTTTTGTTATATTTTTATTCTTTTAAAAGAGGAATATTTAATTAATAATGATACTTATCTTCTAATAGATTCAGGTATGAAAATATATAGTAGTGTATCTTCAAAATAAAATAAAAATTTTGAAACATTTAAGCATGTGGAATGAGAAAGGATAGCAATCTAGAAAAAATAAAACACAACAAAACACCTCATTGAAGAAATTTCAAAGTTGTTTAAATGCATTTCTTCCTCTTTTTCTTTCTCTCTACTCCTCTTCCTCCTCCTCCTCCTCTTCCTCCTCCTCCTCCTTCTTTTTCTTCTTCTTCACTTTGTCTTTTATTAATTTGAAGACAATACTGCCTAATGAAACTCACAGCTTAATCCCCACAAGGCAAGTGCTCTAACACTTAGCTATAGCTCATTCCTATTTAAAAATCATTTAATTTAAGCACATTGGTGTTTTCTAATTTTTATAAGTAACAAAAAGAAAACAATCTTAAGCTCTGTGAGAAGAACTCCTGGCCTTTTAAAAAAAATTTATATGTACTGAGGCATTTTGCACAATAATATTAAACAATTATCTTTTTTCTCTTTACTAATTATCTTATAGTACAATCACATTCTGATGGCTCTATCCTGAGTGCCCTGCATCTCTTATATTCGTTGTGTTTGTTCTGAGTTTAACAGTGTTTTAATGCAATTATAGTATAATTAGATTAAAGTCAAACTTACCTTATTTTCCTTTTAAAAGTTGATTTAATTAGTATTAACTAGTAGCAACATTATTTTATTATAAAAAATATTGGGCATTTTAAGGATTTCAACGTATTAAGTTTTATGTTGATAACTTAAATAAATGGTCATCCATGAACAAAGTGCTGGCTTGGTCTCTTAACACAATCTCATTTTCTCTATATCAACCTTTTGGATTTTGCTATGGTTGGCCCAGATATCTTAAGGAGGGATTACTATCAATATAACACTTTTGTTTAATTTTATAGCATTCCTAAATGATGTTCCTGCTGTATACCATTAGCATTGGATACAGTAAAAGTTCCTCTTAAGATTAAATTGCTCTGTATGAAACTTTTGGCGAGAAAAAAAAAATGGTTTGTCTTTTCAACTGCATATCAAATTTATAACCTATAATTGGTTAGTGCAAATTTTATTGTAAGAAAAAAATTCCTTTACAGGGGAGAATAAGTTAGGAAACACAACATACAGAGTCAGCATTCTGGAGGCCTGGTGTATTCAAGATAACAAGTGCCCCTACTGTACATTTACCAACATTTAATAAATGAAGTTGTACTGCTCTATACACCTACTTTTTTTTTTTGCATTTTTTTACTTTTATTGAAAAATACCCTCCAATCTGGATCCATTCCCTTAATATCTCTCATTAGGAAACAAGCAGGTGTGTAAAGAATAGTACTAAAATTAAATATACGATAAAATTTTTTAAAGGCATCTGAATAGAACAAACTCATTTACGTACTTGGGAATCCCATTAAAAAAAAAAACCACAAAACCGGTAATCATAATATTTACACAAAGGACATGCAGGGTAAAGCAAAGGGGAGGGGGTGAAATAAATAAACAAACAAACAAACAAACAAATAAAATGAAACTAAAAGGAAAGAAAAAATCCTGACACAATATCTTGAGCTGAAGAGCATCCAAAATGCCATTGAGTTTGTTTTCTGTGGTCATCTACTACAGAAGCATGCAGCTTACACCTAAGAGTAGTGTTTCTCAAGAGAGTCCCTTGGAGAAAACTAAGTTTTCACTTGTGAGTGGTTACCAATTGAAGATAGCTCCTGGGTTGAAGATAGCTCCTGGGGGCATGTGCCTACTTCTCCATTTTACTCGTACAGGCACTATGAACACTGCCTAAGTCACTGTGATTTCATATGTGCATGGGTCCTAACTTGTTTACAAATTCTTGTTTGCTTTCTATCCTCCATCATCTCTGGCGTTTATACTGTTTCACCTCCTTGTCTGAGGTGCTCTCTGAGTCCTGGTTGGAGGGTTTTGTTGGAGGCTTCCACATAGGTCTAATTGCTCCAAGGTCTCTCTCACTGTCTGCATGCTGCCTGGCTGTATCTGCATTTGTTTCCATCTCTGGGAGGAAGTTTCTCGATGATGATTTAGCAAGGAACTGATATATGAATGTAGCTGCTATACTCAGCAGAATATTATCAGGAGCAATTTAATTGCTATACTCGTTTAAAAGAGTAGGACTTGGTCTTACCTCAGTTCCCAATGCTATCTGGTTTCAGGTTCTTGGGCACCTAAGCAGCATAGTATATGGGTTCCATCTCTCACACTGAGCTTTAAGTCAAATTAGATATTGACTGATTACTCTGACAAGATTGGTTTAGACATTCTTTATGTAAGAAATCATAAAAAAAAACCTTCATACCTAAGAAAGTTGTAAATACATCTCATTAATTTCAAATGTTGTATCAAGGATTACTCAATTAATCCTTGATGAGTTACATACTTTCTAGTGACACAGCAATCTTTGCAGAATCTTGTGTACGTGGGCAAAGCAGAGATTTATCAGGTTAGCATAGCAGGAAATACTTCATCAATATGAAATTTTCAGGCATTCTATCTAGAGTATAAGCTGTCAATTACATGATAATGTCTCTTACCTAATTTCTAGCACATTTATTGAATCTATACTTTATTCTGTTTGATCAAATTTTTAAAACTAATGATAACACCTTTCTTCATTCTTGCTCTTTTAGATTTAATCAAAAATTCCAGTGACAGCTAAACTATAACCTTAATAATAAATATTATATTTAGTATCTAATAAAAAGGCAGAAAAGTCTTTATTAGGTATGATATTTGCTGTAGGATTTACTACATGATTTATTTGTTTATGCTAGATCAATTATAGTAAAGGTCTTTTTTTTTACATAAGGGATATAGTTTTTAGAAATATTTATTAGTGATAGCTATGTACTCTTCAAGAACCTTGTCTTTTCACCATTATAAATGTACGCATATATTTTACTTATATAAGTTGAGAAATAAAATGTTTATGTTTTTAAACCAATTATTTATATTCACAATTGAAAATTTTGTTTCAATTTTCTCATAAATGCTCTTGCTTTATCTCACATATTTAAAAATATCACATACCTAACTACTCCAGACATCATGATATTTACATTAACTTCAAATTGCAGCTACTCTGTGACCTTCAATTCATGTTTCTTAGGATGTCTTCCCTCAAGTTTTGACATATCTTTTTACTCTATCTCCTTGAAACAGTTATTATTATAAAGTTTTCTTCCATGGTTATCATCAAGTGCTAGAACAGTTATCTCCTAGCCCATCATAAATTCATTTTTTATTTCTCCACACACATACCTCTGAAATTTAAATGTTTTATTCTTGTATTTATTTATTACTGTCTAAAATATGTTAGCATATTCTACAATCTCACAATATTTTGGCATGTGATAGAAACTGTATAATAGATTGTAATTATTTTTTCAGTCCTAGAAATTTATTATAAATTTATAAGTGGAAATTTGAGAGGGAAAGTGAAAAGCCCCTGAAGTGGAGAAAGGATCTCACGACATAAGGTCCCTCAATAATAGGTTATTAAGCCATCATTTCTGACCATTTGTATTCTAATGATTTATAATATCAATGCTAGAAGACATATTACTAGATTTTAACATGCAATTGAATGTCACAGTTTATAAAACATTTCTGACTAGATTTAGATACTACGACATTCTCTGTCTTAAATACACAGTTGGATTTAGCCTGTGACAAAAGTATCAGGAAAGTTTTATTTAATCTATTGTACCATATGTCCACAAAATTCCTTGTGTACATATGTTCCTAACAAATCTGCTTATAGACATATGTTTTTGTTATGTTAAGCAAATACTCGGGAGTATAATTACTAAGTTATAGTGTAAGTGAATGTTTAACATCCAGAGAAATTGGTTAATTAGTTTCCAAAGTGGTTGTACCATTATCCACTCTTACCAATCATGATGAGAGTTTAAGTAGCCACACATTCTGATTAACATATGTCATTTTCAGTTTTTAAAAAGAATATATTCTAGCGAATTTAAACATAGACCTCATTGTGCCTTTAATTTTTATTTTCCTGGCTTGGTTTGTCATCTTTCCAAAAAATGAAGCAAATAATTTACATTTGTAGCCAAATATTTTAGATTACTTTCTTCAACTACTCACTTGTCAGGGTCTTTCTCTGTCCCTCACTATGACTTGGAGTGTAATTATCACTGTATTTCTGATTTGAGAAACATGTATAGGTTGTTGTAGGTCTTGAATTTTCTTTACTTCTGATGTAGAGGCAGTTTAGAGAGAGAGAGCTTTGAACCCTTGTCAGCAAATCTAGCATACAAAATTGTATTTAAATGTTGCAGTATACAGACTGTGCTTATGATAGATATTTTCCCTAATTCAGCTCCTGGTCTGAAGGTTCTCTGATACCTCTTGTACTTACCTATAGATATGGCCCTCTGAATAGAAAGAAGCTTTTCAATGATTTTAGTGAGTGAATGATAAAATGCTAACCATGAACTCTATCAACTATTAATCTGTCAATTAATCTATCTCTCTAGCTACCATGTATCATCAACCTACCTAGTTACTGAACATATAACCTTCCTTCTCATCATTACTTATCTAGAGAAGTAATAGAATTGAAACTTCCTAGAGATGCAAAATAATTGATAGTATCATGCTTACTTTGACTTAGGTACTACAAATAATCTAGAAATAACTAGACGTTGGTGGAAAATTAGTAAATCTTATTCAAATATACTGTTTTATGGGAGGAATCTGGAAAATGCTTTGATATTCTCAAGTGTTCTTGTACAAACACCCCACCGATACAAAATGACAATTACTCGATGTGTTACCTTCAGATTAGAATGTACATGTTTAGTATGTACAGGAAGACTGAAGATGCTAAACTAAAGTTGGTGTGCATAAAGAACCCCTGTGTTCATCCTGCTTGGAAACAGTGAGAGGAAGGGATGAACGTGCATTCTATAGCTGTAGTATGTTACTGTTTTCTGTACTGTTGAACTCCTCAGCTGTACATAGTGTGCACTGTGTCTGTATAGCATCCTCTGTTTCCCCTACAGTAACTTATAAACAGGTAGCTTAAGACTAACAAGGCCATTACTTCTGTTTTCCTTACTGGATAGTGCCATTGTAAGTTCTCAGCATTTCTGCATAAAATTTATGTGCAATTTTTTTTGTTATTAATTTTGACCATACAGTTGCATACTGTTGATTCTGATGGCATAGAATCTCTAGCAAGGTGAAACACAATTATCTTCTTCATGTCCATATAATTGGTATAGTATTTTATTTATTTTTTGATTGAATTTTGTTTTAAAAAAACCTTGTAAGGTTCAGTATAGTTTTGTTACATTTTCCTAAGTGTATTATTTGTTCAAAGGCAACTTAACTACTTAATCATTAGTAATAATTTAACTGTAATCTGAATACATAAAACATACATAACTAGTAGCTTCTTAAGGAATTTTTAGAAAAATTTGTAGAAAATGTGAATAAATAAATTCGTTTTTAACAAGGTTTGTATCAGATAATCTTTTCACTTGCAATATTTCATTTGTTATATTTCTTGAAAAAATGAAATAATGGCATCAGATAATTATGCATTGTTGTTCCATTAGGGTGCATTAGAAGCTGAACTCCATACTACACAACTTCCTAGAATCCTAATAATAACTTCTAATGTTTTGGAATATAAGGACTTTTAAATTATTGATAAGGGTAGCTTTTATTGTTATCACTGAATCTAAGTAAAATTGATTTATTTAGATTATTGAATAGTATCATGTCTATACACAGCTATACTTGATATAAAAATTTCTCAAGGACATGTGAGATGGTGCACAAGTTAGATATTAATTTGTAATTTTTGCAATAATATTGGTTTTTATTTTTATTGGTTATTTTATATATTTACATTTCAAATGTTATCCACTTTCTTGGTTTCCCCTCTGCACACCCCCTTTCTTATCTACCTTCCCCTGTTTCTATGAGGGTGTTCCCCAATCCACCCACCCTCTCCAGCCTCACCACCCTAGCGTTCACCTAAGCTGGAGCATCGAGCCTCCACAGGACCAAGGGTTTCCCCTCTCATTGATGCCAAATAAGTCAATCCTCTTCTCCATATGCAGCTGGAGTCAAGGGTCTCTCCATGTGTACTCTTTGGTTGGTGGTTTAGTCCCTGGGAGCTATGTTGGGTCTGGCTGGTTGATATTGTTGCTCTTCCTATGGTGTTTCAAACTCCTTCAGCTCCTTCAAATCTTCCCCTAACTCCTCCAATGGGGGTCCATGTGCTCAGTCAGATGGTTGGCTGGGAGCATCTGCATCGGTATTTGTCCAGATCTGGCAGAGCCTCTCAGGAGATAGTTACACCAAGCTCCTGTGAGCAATAGTGTATTGATTTGATGTCTGAAGACTGGATGAATCCCTAGATGGTACAGTCTCTGGATGGCCTTTTCTTCAGTCTCTACACTTTGTTCCTGCACTTCCTTTAGACAGGAGCAATTCTGGGTTAATATTTTTAAAATGGGTGGGTGACCCCATCCCTCAATTGTATATGGTCTCTACAGGTTCTCTCTCCCCTTTGCTGGGTACTTCATCTAATGGCATCCCAGTTGGGTTCTGAGAACCTCTTGCTTTCCTGACATCTGGGACTTTTATGAATCAAGATTCTTTCTTAAAGTTTTCTAGCATGTATTTCTTCCTCTTCTATTTTCTTACAGTTTTGTAAAGATTTGAATATTGTGTTTGTGTTACTGGCAATAGTAAATTTGGATGTATAATATTTTCAAGCAAATTTTTGATTGCTATTTTTTTCTAGCAGATATATGGTGAATAAGATTTGAACTTTTCTTAGTTTGTTTAGATAATATTTATTTCATATTTTCTTGTAACAATTGTGAAATTTATCAGGATAATATTATTTACTTTGATAATGTTATTTTCTGGGATAAATTTATTCATGCTATATTATTTATTCATGGTAAATTTATTCATGTTATTTTAATACATGAAGTATTGTCTAATATATTAGCAGAAACATCCATGAGTTATTTAATCTGCCTAATGTTATCATCAATATTTTTATATTTTCCAAAGTAACAAAACCTGAACTTTTTCTATCATGTCTGTTTTTCAAATACCAGACTGTTTTATCTTTTATTCACAAATATCATTCTACTTGGGACATGTG
This sequence comes from Arvicanthis niloticus, assembly GCF_011762505.2. NCBI lineage: Eukaryota > Metazoa > Chordata > Mammalia > Rodentia > Muridae > Arvicanthis > Arvicanthis niloticus. Next base: position 42,524,207 of record NC_047673.1, read on the forward strand.
ATTTGTCTGTACTTCCTATCACTCTGCACTCTCTTTTATTATGAACTTCTAGATTGACAGGTTTTATTATGTGGGTCCTGTTGGAAATTTTTTATTGTCTTACTATTTTTCTTTTCTTTTTTTGCTTGTTTGTTTTGATTTTCTGCCCTCCCTAAAATGTTTGTTTTTATTTCTGAGAGAGAGATTGAGAACATGACCATGAGGCTGTATGTGCAAAGAAGCGAATAGGATGTGGAAGGTGCTATGGGGCAGGTATAAATATAATCAAAACATATGAAATTACATATTTTAAATTACGTTTACTTTATGACTTTACTACTTCATTGTATATATGTGGGAGATCCGTGTGTGTGTGTTTGTATGTGTGTGTGTGTGTGTGTATTTCTGTATGCAAATGCACACCCGCTTATGCATGCAGGTGCAGATATACCACACATATGTAAGAACTTTGAAGATCAAAAGACTCCATATCAACTTCAACAGAAGTTACAAGCTTTTACAAGATAGAAGGTTGGTTCTAAGAACTAAGCCAAGGCACACTGCAGTAGAAGCAAGCATCCTTAACCACTGAGCAATCCTATCAACCAGTAAGTATGACAGTTTTGAATTTTATGTCAGTTCATGTTCAGATATGTTTGCTTTTTTATGTTTTGTAATTTGTTTGTAATATGTTCTCTTTGTTTTATTAGTACATTTGAATTTTGTCTGGACTGTGTATAACTTGTTTTAAGTACAATCCCTGATATTATAAAGAGATAGAAATTCCAGAGATCCAACATGGAACAGGCAAAACTGCAGTGTATAGTTGTGCCCAGAAGAGTTAATTTCTATTGATTGGTTCATAGTTATGAAGTTAAGTAGTTATAACTGACTTTTAAAATGAGTTTGGGGCTGTAAAAGCTGTGGTTTGATTTTACTTGTCTTCAGTTCATAGACTTCCTGTTCATTTTAGTATGAATCATCACTGTCTGTCTTCATGGGGTCCTTGGATTCTGTAGAATATTTTCTGGTCTTTCTTTTCCATCATTTTCCCAGTTTTCTTATGGGTTCTTATGAATTAAAGGGCGCATCCTTTTATTCTTGCTTTTCAATGAACCATGCACGTGGTATATTCTTGCTGTTTATTTGTTTTGCAGTGGATGTCTAGGATTCTTGGCTCTCTTTGCCTTAGCTTGCCACCAGGGTGCTGGGCACCTCTATTGAGGAGGGAAAAACATGGGAGCTTGACTGCTCCCAAGTGTGCAAGGTTTTGGGGGATCACCGAACACAGACCAGGGTGTAGGAAGACATAGTCTAAGATGTAAGAAGCTGAAGCTGGTACTCCCTGACTCTCAGGCATCTAATGACTTCTAGAAAACCACACGGAGAAGTTGGGAACAAACTATGAGGGTCTACAGGCTGGTGATGGTAACAGAACTGAGGCTCTCAAACTTCTGGACATCTAGATGCCAGCAAAGTCAGAGGTCCATGGATTCACAATGACAACAAACCTGGGGCTGGGAAAATGGGAGCTCTTGCTTAGCTCATTGGTGATTGTCCTTTTCTTGGGGAAGGTTGTCTGGGAGAACATGGAGGACTCTATGGGAGACTTAAACTGCAGCTCTGTATGCAAAGACCTTCTCCATGCTCTCCACAGCTATTCTGGAGGTACAGATTTGTTGAGGAATAACCTGGAAACTGGTGCTAGACACAGATCTTGTTGGAGCCAGTGGGTAATGTGGAAATGGTGCTAGATACCAGCCTGTTAAGTTAATTTCAACCTTAGGTCAGATTCTCTAAGATGGAGTCTGAACCCAAGATCTGGTCTCTCATTGGGAACTTAAGTTTGTTTAGGTTGCTAAATTAGTATATGGTCAAACCACCTTCTAAATATTTACATTATATCAATAGACAGTATAACCCCTCTCAGCCTCAGTCTGCAAAACCACACTTTTCGAGAAAAAGAGAAAAAGCAGGGAGTGTAGAGAAATATATGACTGCTTAAGATGCTATGAATAAATGAGACTGAGAATGCATTCACTAAAAAGACATTTATATCACCCCCTTCAAAACTCAAGGGACATTACAAAAGAAGGTGAAGAAAGAATATCAGCACTGTACAGAGAAAGAAGAAAACCCATATGTTGTAATCTCAAACTCTCAGCAACTGTGGATGACTAAACTGGGTTTTAATAAAAATAACCTATCATGACTGGAGAAGGTGCCCAGAGAACTGAACTGTTTAATACTGTTTATGTATACAGGAAGAGAAAAGTGATTGTCTATGTTGTATACATATTGGATTTCTTGTATATATGTATAAACACAGGCTACACAAAAGATAGTTCCAATTCATTCTCACAGAGATGGCCCTGGTTAAAGTAAATGAGTTACAAAACAATACAGAAATTCATGAATCTGGAAAAGGGATTGGTAAGGAGAAGGGAACTGCAAAAGTGTTTGCGGGGGGCGGGGGGAGGAGAAGAAAATAGAGTCTAAGAGAACTGAATAACTCGAATGTGTTATAAACTTATGGAATTGTCAAAGACCTAACATAATTTAACAACAACCTCTTATAGTGAAATAAAAAAATATTGGCCTTATTACAATAAATAATGAAAACACAAACATTGTCCCAATTACAATAAAAAAAGAAAACATACTTACTAATGGTTTGGCCAATAATAGCAACAAGGTATAGAAACACAGACATATCTTTAGCCAGACCTTAAATTTTGATTCTGTAGAAATTCATTCCAATTCCTTTGACTAAATAGTTTTGCCACATTATTTTCTTAGATAAACACTTGCCATCATATTAGAAACAAAGACAAATAGACTGAAGACCTTGCCTGTGGTTGAGAAAAGTCGCTTCTCTTACAAAGGCCCTAGATTCAGTTATTAGCATTGTTATGGCAATTCACAACTCTTTGTGACTCCAGGTACAGGGTATTAGAGGCCTCCCCTTGCCTCTGTAGGCATCATCCATGCATATATATTATACAGATGCAAATGCAGGCAAAATACTAATAGACATAAAATGAAAACTAAAACGAAAAGAAAGAAAGAAACAAATGAATACAAAACAATAGCATAGAGGGAAACAAAGAGAAGATAGAGGAGATGTAGGGAAAGACAGAAAGACAGAAATAGAAACAACTGCTTTCACAACATTTTGAAAATGTTAATTTTTTTAAAAAATCTTACACCTGTATCTATTTTATCATTAATCTAACCATTTTATATCCATATATTCTTCACATGGAGTATACTGAACAAGTATTAATAATTAAGTTACAAGCTTTTGAAAAATGTTTTACAACTTTTGACAGAGAAATTCTATTCCATTTACACATATTGACTCAAACATTGAATTTTCAGAACTTTATTTTATAGTAGCAAAATTCATAACAAATACAAATATAGTCAGTCCAATTATTCTCAATATTAATTGATTGAAAAGCACCTCTAACATAATTTATACCTTAATTTTTAAATTCCATTATGAGCTCTCTATTTATTTTAAATTCAACTTTAGTGTGTGTGTGTGTGTGTGTGTGTGTGTGTGTGTGTGTGTCGGGGGATGTTACAACTGTTGAATTTTGGTGAGCAAACTATCTTGAAATAAAATGAGATCAAAGCATTTCTATTAGAGATAAACATTCATAGCTAAAAATAATTAAAGCTTTAGTTTTATCACCTAAAGTACTCTATACTCAAAGCTAATGTTCATACAGAATAACATCATTGCAAAAAAATGACTATCACACTACAGATGTAATTTAAGTTTAATACACTGTCTTGTCTTGCCAAATTATTGGAAAAAATGAGTAGTAGATAGGACTCTGGGATATGTAGTCATTGTTCTATTAAAAATCATAATTAAACACAAGAAAAGTAGGAAGGTTTATATTAAATTTAACCTTTCCTCACACAACAGCATCAGCCACACTTTCACAATCTTTTCTCTCTCTCTCTCTCTCTCTCTCTCTCTCTCTCTCTCTCTCTCTCTCTCTCTCTCTCTCTTAGAAAATGTAACCACACACCTTTCCAATAGTTGAAGAAAGGAGAAGTAAATTATTGAGAAAAGAAGTCCAATTATTTCCATTCTTATTTATATTTCTACTGATAGTTATCAACTCATATATTATTGTCAGATACTGAGTGCTAATTAAACTTTGCAAATAGATTAAATAGGTGAGAGAGGTAATGCTTTTTATATAAATTAATAAAAAAATTTTTTCATCAGAATGTTTTATTAGTACTACCATCATTATTTTCATATTAACAAGTTAGTTACAATCCTTATTAATTGTTCCTTTGTTATGCTGTGCTGTTATATTACAGATTATATGATGTTCATTTTTGCAATGCTGTGTTACTGAGCTATTATTTTTGGTTAGAGGGTGAGTCTAAGAAGAATTCTAAGCATTTCTGCATGCAGCTCTGTGTGATGTTTCCCTCTTCCCTCTCTGTCTCTCTGTCTCTGTCAATCTCTCTCTCTGTCTCTCTCTCTCTCTCTGTCTCTCTCTCTCTCTCTCTCTCTCTCTCTCTCTCTCTCTCTCTCTCTCTCTGTGTGTGTGTGTGTGTGTGTGTGTGTGTGTGTGTGTGTGTATGTGTGTTTTCTGAAACAGGGTTTCTCTGTTTAGTGTTGGCTGTCCTGGTCTTTACTCTGTACACCAGATTGGTCTTAAACTTGAAGATCTACCTGCCTCTGCCCCTGAGTGCTGGAATTAAATATGCTTCAAGTAAAAATTAACAATGTTATGTCATAGCTTCTTTTAAGATCCAAACTATTAGATAGTTGACAAATTTATAACTGAATTAATTTTTAACCTATATATGAAAATTATGTATGATCATTAGAGGCATAATTATACTTACTGTCTTTGGAGGTATAACATTTCTAATTAGCATGTCTCACTTGTCTCCTGGATTTTGTTTGTTTTATTCTCTTGCTTCTAAGTTCTGAATCTTACATATAAGTTTAGGAAAATGATGATATAATCTTTTGCTTTTTTAATTCTATGTTTGTTTTTTATTACTTTGATTTGAAAGAGAATATCAGAATGAAACCCAGGCTGTCTTAGAATTAATATTTTCTTGTCTCAAGTATAACAAGTACTGAGATTTCAAGCACGTAACATATATATAATACTAGTTAGGAATACAGATACACCATATAAAATATTTCCTATTATTTTCCAATGCAAATGTGTGTCCCAGTACAATTTTATGTAAAGTTTTTGCTAACACTTATGGAGAAATTCTATATCATTAGTGCATTATAATACAAAATTTAACATGAAGAATTCAAATATATGGAATATAACTTAAAAGGTAAGGAAAATGAATGCTTTATAAGTGACTTTGATGTTACATTTGTCTAACACTTATGTGAATAATTAGCTATTTGTTGCTCTGAAAAATACTCTAGTAAAAGGCAACTTAAAAGAGGAAGAAGACTGGCTTGGCATGCTGGTGCATACTTTTAATCCCAGCACTAAAGAGGCAAAGGCATGTGGATCTCTTTGAGGTTGTGGCCTGTCTAGTCTACAAAGCAAGTTGCAGGACAGCCAGGGCTATACAAAGAAACCCTTTCTTGAAAACAAGAATATACCTATGTATATTCTCTCTCCATAAGGAGAGGGGGAGGGAGGGAGGGAGAAAGGGAGAGAGTGAAGAAATTACTTTGGCTTACACTTTCAGAAAGCACATAATCTATCATTGCAGAAAAGGAATGGTAGCATACAAATATGAACTAAGTATTTATTACGTATTGCAAAATAAAATACTCAGGGGAAATGAAATCAATTTATTTCAATATAAAATAATAGGAAATATGTACAGTCACAGAAGGGAGAATTTAATTTTACTTAGATGAATAAATACATTAAGACTTTTGACCTCATGTAGGTCAAGGGCAGAGACTAAGGAGAACAACCTTATCTCAGACCGATAGTAGAAATTTAGCCTTGATCTTATGTAATGACAAGGCAGATGATGGGGAAGGAATACTGTCTCAACAGCAAATAATAATTACATAGATTGCTTCAATTGATTTACACTGTTTTAATTATCAAAATGCGGGTGGTTATAAGTTTGGTAGTTATGATATTAAAAGTCTTTGGTCAAAATAGAATAGGCCTAAAGATTTAAAAAAAAAAAAAAAGCCTGCTAATTTTGAATCAATCTATACCTTTGATGATTTTAAGTTGCTAGGCCAAGGCCATGCTATTTTGGGAGAGATGCTCTGTATTTATGCTAATAAGAAAGAAAATATGCCTTTGAACCCTTTCCAAAGTGATATGAATCACCTATAATAGGAGAAGACAGCCCAAAGTTCTTGACTACAGACAGAAAAGAAAAATTCTAGAAGATCAAACAGGATAGGTAACATAATTTGCCGATTCCTCCCCTTGGGAAAAGGCCTGAAAACTTGATTAGAGAGAAAAATGTCACCAGACAAAACTTCAGCTAATATTAAACAATAAATCGTATTGGTTATGGAATCCTTAAGATTCATCATGCTACCTTTTGCATGACGTAAATGAAGATTTATTACAATTGGCTATTGATCAAATTAACTCGTAACAAGGATAGTTGTCTTCCACCTGCTCAAACAAGGAGCCAAAATTCATCCTTAATGATTTGTGTACCGTGTAAAATCCATACGAATATCTAAATAGTTCTAACATTTTGATCATAGGATTAATATATTACAGAATGTACATCTCTGAGAAGATTTATCCTCAGGGATACTGAAATGACCTGCTGTTCAAGTTCCCTGCTTCCTGAAGCTGTTTCCAGAGACTTGCTCTCAGAACTTCAGGATTACCTGGTGGTTCCCAGTGATCTTGTTTCATCTAGCCTTTCACACAGATCCAGTCAGAACTTCTGTCAAGTTCTGAACCTTCTAAGCATACAGAGATTAGATAACAGATGCTAAAGCTAGCTTTCTTAGTTCTAACTGATTTTTCCAATTTTCCTTCCTCACCCCACAGCTTTAAAAATTATATATATATTTCTTTTCATTATCTATATTGAGCAGGAAGAAGCCATGGAGAATTGGCATCCCTATTCTTTATCTTTTAGGATAAACCTAAGGAATATCTCTATTATTTAGGTTTGAGTATCTGATTATGGTTATTTTATAAATTATTTATAGATTGTCATTTTAAGAGATAATTTGGAAAGAGTCACAATTTTAAACAGGAAAGAAACTAAATAGAGAGCTTAGATTTGGTGATTTCTGTCTTTTCTTTTTTCTATATATTTTCATTATTTGGTAAAAGGAAGGGGCTGGAGAGAAAAAGAAAGATATAATATTGTAAGAAATTCGATATATAAAATGGATTACTAAACTTATTCTTAAACAAATTGTTTTGCCTCCATAATCTTACATTGATGAAAATCTTTATAATTGACACAAAATTAATGTTATAACTTCTTACGTTGGTACAGTATTTATATATTGATCCAGGTTTAAGGTTTTAATTGGTATAAATCTTTATATTTTGATATAAAATTTGAAATTAATATTGTTATTCTTAGATAGGCATTGTGCCTATACAACTCATTTAAGAATACCAGTATTAGACACCATCTTTCTAATATCTGCTATTACAAACTGTTTAGGATTATTAAGTAATATAAGTTAAGAGCCAGATAATAAAATCATGGTTATATTAGATTCTGGTTTAATTATAATAAAGTATTTTAAATATTATTCAAATAAAATAGCTAAGAATCTAAGACACATACTATTGTGCTATGACATAATCTATCAATATTTGTATTTCTTATTATATTTATTATATTGCCTTAAGTGTCTTTACAACTTAATTTCCCAGTTTCAGTCAAAAGAAGGTAACAACATTTGGTTTATTTTTGCTGTGTTTACTTCCTAGTCAAAATGCCAAAGATAAATATTTAGAAGACAATCTTTGCATTTGATGAATGTGGTTTAAAACATTCATTTAGAGTGTTGTTAATGTGATTTGCTTAGATTCATGACAAACAAGTAGGAGAGAGAGCACCTAGATGGAAACATCCAGGGTAAGGGCAAAAGAGGTTCTGAAGATCCTTACAGTAAAGTTTGTGAACTAAGGAGGCAAACAATCCAGGGTAGACTTGACACTTGGTTTGGAAAAGCTACTTGAACACAGGAAAAAAAATAATTTCTGTGACAAGTGACCAAGAAATTTAACTAACCAAATACTTCATCATAAAGTTGGTAGATCAGGATTTTTTTTATGTTAAACATTCAAGGTAATCTCAGGCTCACAACTAGATCAGAGCCAATAGCCTATATCAATTTCACAGTTCACTATGTCAGAGTATGGGGTGGTGTCTGTTAAATTCCTTAGTAGTCAAACCCTGATTTAATTATGTTACATCTGATTTTGATTTTATAAAATCAGTATGGGTGGGTAGAGACCAAGCAGAGATTAACAGTAGATCTCAGGAAAGAAGCAGCAGTAAAGCACAGCAGGTCACAGTTAACCACAGATCCAGGTCCCTACTTCTTTCCTAAATGTACTAGGTAGAAAAATCTCCAAATAAAACCAGCAAGAGTGATTTAATAAATTTAATGAAAAACAAAACAGGAAAAATAGCTAAGGGTAGTCAAGATCTTACAGTTCAGATATACTCTATAGGTAGTCATCAAAAGCATCAGAAATCCACACAATATGACATTGAATATCATTTTATTATTAATAAATTTTTAACTATGAGATAATGTCTGTTTCTGACAGTACCTTCTTCACAGTTCAAAGAAGATATCGAGCATCATAATCTCCATATAGAATTATTCCAATTGTGACAAGGTAACCACTGGGCAAGAATTGCTCTAATTCATCTACAGACTGAAAAAAAAAAATACTGTCCAGGAAAGGCAAAAAGATGTAACATAGTAGACACCTTAGTTCTGCCAATACAAGGTAAGTTAGTCTTTTATACTTTCTGCTTCACTTAAGGTCTATCCGATGGTTCTGGGCCAAAAGACTAAAAATAGATGAGCCAGTGTTTTGAAGACTAGGGGAAAGTCTCAACAAATTGTTAAAGTTTTAGAAGCTATGGAAGCTATGTTTTGTACTTCTTATATACTCAGGTAATATTTAATTTGTTCTCATATCTCTGAGATGGTTGAAGACTAGTTATAGTCTCATAATCAAACTTAGTGTGTTTAAAATTAAGAAAGATGATATATATTTGAATGGATGTTTTTCAGATGGTAATACAAGTTAAAAACAAAACAAATTCTAAACTCTTTAAGTTAAGATAGATATTAGAGTAATGTACTTAAATTGACAAAATCCATGACCTGGACATGATTAGTGTATATCATACTTTATACTTTACATAATTGTTATAACTATGTTCATTGTATATCTGAGAGAAAAGAATTTTTAAAGAGGGGGGAATGTTGTGGATTTGATCTAACTCTTGTATTATGTTACTTGGGTCCCCAAAATTGCATAAGAATCTGCACAGAAGGCAGTGAGGATCCCTGCCCTCAGTTTGTTTAAATTGGTAAATACAGTAGCCATTGGCCAATGGCTGGACAGGAAGACAGCCTGGAATTTAGAATTCCTGGCCATGGAATCAAGGGAGGTAGAAGAAGATAGAGCCTCCATACCAGGGAAAGCGTTATGTCCAGGCTAGAGAGATGCAGAAGAGAGAGTTAGCAATCACGAAAGAGTTGAGGATAGTGGCCCAGGAAAGCTGCAGGTTTGGGACCAAAGCAGCAAAGATGAAATATAGATCTTAGTAAGTAATAACTCAGGAATATCAGAGGGGAGTGTGTTAACTGCATGGAGGTTAAATAGTGGCCCAGTCATTGAGCTGTTTAAGACATAATAAATATAAATCTGGTGGTTTAGACCTCTGGGTGGTGGTGGGAAAGGGGGTTAGGGGATAAAATCTGAAATGTAAATATAATATCCAATAAAATAAATAAATATAAATCTGCAAGTATATCTTTCATTGGGGAATCCAGGACATAGGAGTGGGTAGCAAAAAATGTGCCATCTCCACTGGGTCGATTTCAATGGCAATATTTAGTTAGATACTACAACACTTGTTTATATTAAACTTATATATTAGTTATTTAAAATATTATGGTTAACACATCTATTTAGGAACAATGACTAAAAATTCACACAATATTTTTAAAATCTCTGTCAGATTTAGTTCATTGACTGACACATAAAATCAAACATAATTTTGCATGAAAATATAAAATTTTATCTTGTATAAAATACCAGTTTGACTAAAACTATTGATAAATATTAAGTGTATGTGAATGCTTTTCTAATAAGATTCAGAGGATGAAGAACATGCATTTTATATACTTTGATACACTTAGTAAAATTAAGAACAATTATTTATAGCAATATTAATATTATAAAAGTTTTATCTTATAAAAAGTCAACTTCCTATACAATATTGTTAAAGAAAAACAGCCAACTTTTGCTGACATATTGAAATAAGAAGTATATTCACTCAGGGGATTTTTCAATTTTTCAATGTTCTTTGTATATGAGATTATTACATTCATTAGAATATAAGGAATACATAATTTATTTTTCTTTGTTTTACTCTGTTTGTCATGGGCATATTTAATAAAAAATAAGCATGCAAGTGTCACTTTGTTAATAAATGAAACCCAGTGGGCTACAAATATGCCACCCCTGTGTGTACTTTTAATATAGTAGATAGTCATGCTATGGTGAAATTTACTTAATGTTCTAAAATAAAAGATTTTTCAAGATTAAATTTAAGCCAATTAATGTTTACACACAAAGCATACAACTTTTCAGATAAATTCTTTGTATTTACTTACAGGGTGTATGAAAAATAAAATAAATAAAAAATTTAATCATTTAAATAGTTTCTGACAATACTTGCTAATAACTATTTCTGTCACAAAGTATTTTTCTATATTATATATGTATGTAATATTTAATATATGTATATATTTCTACTTTGAGTTATATGAAGATTACTAATATGAGCAGAAAAATAATTTCCACATGTGAAGCTCTAATTTAGTGAAAATTCCACTTAATTTCAATCTTCAATTTTAATTATTCCTTCCTATTGGTGAGGACATCACGTATGTTAGCCATTCAACATGGAGAAATCAAGCTGTAATAAAGACTCTTCACCATTGTTGTTCTCTGTTACATTTAGTCAGCTTGGCTGATGTTTGCTCCATTCATGCAGCTCATCTGAAAGTATTTCTAAGCAGCTATTACTGTTTATACACATGCTTAGGGAGTGAGAGAGCTAGTGAATCTGGTCAGTTTCAGTTATTTCCTGAAGGTATATTGAGTGATTCACTCCATGAGCTTAATGAGCTTCTGTTCAGGTAGAAGGTTTCATCTCCCTGTAAACAGCATCTCTCTTAAGGACCTTGTCCCCAAAATAATTTTGATTGTAGAGGAAAGATACAGACACAAGTTAAAAATCCACAAATGAGAGGAAACAGTTACATTTGTCTTCCTGCATCTGGATTATCACAGTCAGAGTGATTGTTTCCAGCTTTATTGATATACTTGTAAAGTTCATAATCTATTATTTCTAAACAACTAAGTCTTATTCCATCACATAAACATACTACATTTTATTTATATAATCAGTCAGATGATGAACATATAGACTATTTCAATTTTCAAACTGTCTGAAGGGACTATCAATGAACACAAATGAGACTTATCTTTACAGTAGAATATTCAGTTCTTTGGCCATGTGCCAAGAGTACTATAGCTAGGTCATATGAGGAAACTTCATGTTGATTTTCGTAGTAGTTGGATCATTTCTCTGTAAGACTATCAGTGAATATAGCAGAACAAGAAGGCTACCTAAGAGACTATACCAAGGAAGCACCTATCCCAGATGCCAGCAATATCATGGCTTCCTTTGGCTATGTCCTGCAACTACACAAACAGGCAACATAGCCACACTAATTGCAATGAGATAAAACCCCAATATACATTAATTTTCATTTCTGTAATGTCTAACTGAATGTTGTAAAATAAGTTTTAATACATTTGTATTTCATGTTCTGTAAATTCACTATTTCATTTCATTGGCCACTTTTTAATTGCATTGTATAATTTCTTGATGTTTAGTTTTTCAGACTTTTTTTGTATATTTTAGAGACTTTCTGTTACATGTATTGCTTCTGAAGGTTTCTCCAGTTTTATAGGATGCCTCTACACAGAACCTTTTTTATTTCATGGGACCTTATTTATTTATTGTTGGAAGCCTGTTCAGAAAGTCCTTTTCTATGTGAATAATTTCAAGTCCATTACCTACTTTTTGTCTATCAGATTTAGGATTTCAGGCTTATATTGAGGTCCTTCATCCATCTGGAGTTGAGTTTTAGTGCAGAATGATAGATAAGAGTCAAGCTCCATGGTTCCACATGTAACTTTCAGGTTGACCAGTACCATTTAATTGAATATGCTCTTTGTTTTGTCACAGTGTTTGTTCATCTCTTTGTCAAGGTTAGACCAAGATTATAGAGGCACAGTGGAAATAAAAGTAAGAGGATATAGCAGCTTCTTCAGGACTAGATTGTGTTTTGATTGGAACAATGGACAACTTCTACATTAATTTAAGAGTTGAGACTGCCCACCTGACACTGGAAAGTCTGGGGATTTTTTAATTGGGTAAAAATAGTTTTGGATGGAAGATTCAGTTGCTTGTTTATCCACTGAAGTCTCAAAGTGCTAGACCCCCTCATTCTTGGTATGCTAATCCTCTCATCAGAAGCTTCCATGAATATTGTCAGTTAGGCAACTTTACTCCCTGGTGTCTCAGTAAACCTGAGACTCTTTTGTCGTTAACCCATCAGTGATACCTCAAAGAGATCCTCCCCTATGAGATTTGTTTTGGCTATCCTCTGTCACTGTTTCCTCATGAACTTTAAGATCACTTTTCAACTTTGTGAAGACTGAATTGGTATTTTGCTTGGAATTATGATGAATCTGTGGATTGCTTTGGGTAAGATGTCTATTGTCATAATAGTTCTCTTATCAGTCCAAAAAAATGAGGCGTCCTTTCATTTTCTTTTATCTGTTCAGTACCTTATTGTTTTTCATTGTGTAATCTTTTAATCTCCTGGATTATATTTATTCTATATTTTTAGGGCAACATTGATTGCTATAGTTTAATGGATATAATTTTTTTTTTCTCTTGATGTTTTTGTGTACAGAAAGGCATTTGGAAAATTCTTGTAATTAATGACAATTAAGACAGGGACACACAATGGTCAGTGTTCTCATTCCTAAATGGGACATCTCTCTCTCTCTCTCTCTCTCTCTCTCTCTCTCTCTCTCTCTCTCTCTCTCTCTCACACACACACACACACACACACACACACACACACACACACACACACAAGATTTATGGATCATTAGAAAAGAAAGGCAGCAAAAATTGTAGGAGAGGGTGAGTGGAGTGGATTAGCAAGAGGAAACCATAGTTTTCATGCTGAACAAGGCAGAATCACATATGAACTCACAGCTGCTGTGACAGCATGCATGCAACTGTGCCTGCGCAGTCCAGACAATAACCCAGCATGGATAGGGGAGTTAGGTACACAGTTCCACTCCTAACTGAGGAGTTATTGGCAATTCATAGTTACTGGGCAAGAGCAAGTTAATCTTTCTTGAGAACGTGGCACCTGGTAGAGTGACCATGTTCCAGGAGCAGGCCACACATCCAACAGCACAAATTAGACTTGATGGGCTTAAAAAATTTTTAAAAAGTGAATATGGAGTTCTGAAACTAGGAAAAGGAATTTGATCTTAGAGGATTTTAGGGAAATGTATATATATAATAAAAGTATATTGTATGATATTCTCAGAGAAGCAATATTTTTCTAAAGTGTTATTTCTTATGTATTAAAATATAAATGTTATCACATATGCTTATCATATATGTGACTTATATGTTAAACAAATATGTTGAAAAACATAAAAATGTTCAAATATATCAATAAAATTGCCAAATTCAGTAAATAAATCTCATAAAGGGAAATATTTTTTTTTAAAAAAAATCCTATAATTCATTTCCTATACTTTGGAATGTTTTTATATATTTCTAATTTTTATTAATATGTTTATTTATCTCATACTTTCTGTGAACACACTAAAAATACTTTGAGCTCTAAATGATTGCAGGTTTGCAGCACTGGCTATATCAGGGCCAGCATGAATGCAGTGTAATCATTTCATTAGGTGTTTAAATAGAAGAACTTACAACTTTCTTAGCTGTTAGGAGAGAAAGCAGTCTATGAGAATATTTTGTAAGCATTTAATTTTACATGGCTTGTCCATTTCAAAGTTTATTGTTTTACATTAATTTTATATATTATAAAATAAATTAGTTTTCCTTTTTTTTTTTTAGAACAAAACTAATTTAATGCCATCGTTGTATTGCATTGAAGTTTCCTAGAAACATATGTGCAGGTATGCCTCAATGTGTATTTAGGCTAGTTTTTTTTTCCATTTTTATTGGATATTTTATTTACACTTCAGATGCCATCCCCTTTCCCCATTCCACCCCTTAGAAAACCCCTATCCCATGCCCCCTTTTCCTTTTTGCACTTATACATTTTTTTAAAAATATTAATCAAAGGCTTTATAAGTTTGGTATTGCTTAATCAGAGGTGTAACCCACTACCCAACCTAGATGTATCAACTATCTTTGACTGGTGGAGATACATGAACATTTGCCTCCCTGTCTCCCCCTCTTTCTCTCTTTCATCACCTAGCTTCTCCTCTTTTTCTTCTCCTCTTCTTACTCCTTCTCTTCCTCTCAGTACTCCTCCCACCTTAGCTCCTCCTACATATCACCCTTCCTGTTAAAATGAAACTTTTCTCTCAAAATACAATTAGAGTTCCTTCTACAGACAAATTACTGTCCAGAAAAGGACACACTTGCAGAATAGTCGACTGATTATATATGCCTAGACAGAGTAATCAGCCCTTAATAATTCTGCAGCACTAAGGTCTGTCAGATGATCCTGGGGCAGAAGGCTGAAGACCAGATGCTCCAATGTTTTGTAGTATAGAGAGTGTCCAGGTGTTCAGCGGTCTCTATAAATTGGCTAAGTTTTAGAAGCTATGCTTTGTGCTTCCCACAATTTTAGTTAACTCAGTCATTCTGGATTTCTGACGGGGTTGAAAACTTATAGTCTCATAGCCAATCCTGGCTATTTACCTTGAGAGAAAAGATTTGAGTGGATGGTCGTCAGCTGACATTCATCCTAAAGCCAAGTTCAGAACTAAATGTTTTACTTAGGATAGATGACAGAGGTTCTGGTTATTCAACAAAATAATGGACTGGATATTAGGACTATCTTGTACCTCACTGGTACAAATTGGCATAATTATGCTCTAATTGTATTTTGAGAGAAAAGTTTCAGCTAGTTTTATGTCAAGTTGTCACAAGCTAGAGTGATTAGAGAGAAAGGAGCCTCAGTTAATGGAAGGCCTCCATGCAATCCAGCTGTAAGGCATTTTCTCAATTAGTGATCAGTGATCGTGGGTCCAGTCATTGTGAATGAGGCCACTGCTGGGCCAGTAGTCCTGGGTTCTGTAAGAAAACAGACTGAGCAAGCCATGGGAAAGGCATATTACACATCGCTATTCAGTGGTCTCTACATCAGCTCTGCTTGACTTCTTGCCCTCAAGACGTTTGTTCTTGAAATTGTCTGCTAATCTATCCATGAAATAAACTCTTTTTTTTTATATATATATAAGCTGCTTTTAGTCATGGTGCTTCATCACAACAATAGTAACCCTAATTAGAACAGAAATTGGTACCAAGATTATGTGATATTGCTGTGACAGACCTGACAATGTGATTTGGGGATTTTAGAAAAACTTTGGAATTTTGCGATAGATAAGTCATTGAGTACTGAGAGCTCAGTGAGCTATTCTGTAGAAATTTGGATGGTATGATTGTTACAAGCAGGGCAGATGATGGAGAACTGGCTGGTGAAGTTTCACAGGGAAGAAAAGCCTCTAGCAGGCTCTGAGTATAATTATCTGTGGTGTTTGCTCAGCTGGAGCTGAAGACTCAACTGTTATTAACGCTAATGTAAAACCTTAACTTTGCTAGGACAATGGATGCTACTTAAGTGGGGCTGAAGAATCAATTGTGATTAGAAAAAAAATTCAGCATTATTTAGTTGAAGTATTCTGACAAGTGTTTCCTAGGTGTCTGTGACTGATCTCCGCAAACACCATAACCAGCAGAGTGTCAACATGCATGGAGCAAGACAGAAATTTGGTTCAACAGATTCAAAAGCTAGTGTGGGTTCAGAGTTAGAGAGTCTAATACTAGGTAGCTTTTTTTCTTTTCTTTTTTTTAGGTATATTTAAGTACAGCAAATTTTACAAAAAAAAAAAAAAAGTTTCTTAATGGTAATTACATATGTACAACAAGCTCAAGGCAGGACTATGTCAGAACTCTTGTAACACACAGGCACGGTCTTTTGTAAAGATAGGTTCCATAGATTAACTGAGGAAACAGCCTCAAGGTCCACAGTGCTCATGATGATGGTCTTTTGGAGGATACTACTACACATTGACTGAGCTAAACATTAGAGTCTGAGAAAGCCTGTGTGGCCTGGCCATATAAATAGCACATAGTTCACCAGGCTATTAACAATAACTGTTCTGGTCATATACATGTGTGTGTGTATACGTACATACACATATACATATTGCATATAATATATAATGTATATTATATGTAGTATATATATAATATAGTTATATATTATATAATATATAACTAAATATATAATTATAGTATGTATAATATATATAATTATATATAGTATATATACAGGATATATATATATATACACACACATATATATTGCATATAATATATATAATGTATATTATATATGTAGTATAGTATATATATAATATATAGTAATACATAGTTATATATTATATATAATATATAACTAAATATATAATTATATTATGTATAATATATAATTATATATAGGATATATATATATACATATATACATATATATGTATATATATGCTGTTTAACACTACTTCTGGTTTCCATTATGCTTATCTGTGAAAATAAGTATCTATATGCTTACTGCAAGTGTCAGCACACAAAATCTGTGTTCCAAAAGCAGCTGAGGTTGTACCTCATTCTGGCAGCTGAATTTATAGAGTAGGAGTCATTCAAGTGGTACTGGATTTGAAGATATGAAGAGGTCACAGAGAGCAACTGAGGCTTGGCACTGCATCATGAGACTAGAGTCCTTGAGGAGACCTCATAAGAGGATACAGGTGAAGATGCAACCAAATAAGAGCAGAAGACCCCAGCGTTTTGGAGTTGCCAATAAAATAGGACCATCAAGACTGGAGGCAGCAGTGGAGTGTTTCTAGCTTGAGTCTAGAAGACAATCTGTGTGTGTACAGAAGCAGAGTCAGAGAAGTGATAGGAACCCTTAGGAGGGGCTCAGAAGTTTGTGAGTGAACTACAAATATTGGATAGAGTTATTTAAACTGTTGGAGCTTGTTTTTTTTTTTTTTCTTTTTCTTTTTTCGGATTGTGATTGTCCCAATTCTTCCCTCTTGACCTAAATAAGTATTTGAGTTTTGATTTTTATAGGTACCCAGAGTTGAGAGACTTTGAACTTTTAAAGGAGACTCTAGATCTTTGAAACTGAAGTTTTGTAAGAACGGTGGGCCTTTTGAAATTATTTAAGTTTTATATTAATATGATCTTGGAGATAATGAAGAAGGAAGGTTTCTAACTGAAAAGTGATGTCTTTGTGAGTCAAGTTGACAAGGGTTCAGTTTCCTGGCCAGTTTTATGCCAGCTTGACAACAGATAGGATCATCAGGTAGGTGGGAACCTTAACTGGGCAAATACCTTCATAAGTTCTGGCTGTAGGTTATTTTCATCATAAATGATTGTTTTGGCAGTGTCCAACCTGTTGTGGAACACCCCAGGGCTGATAGTTCTGACTTCTATAAGAAAACCAAATGAGCAAGCCATGAGAAGCAAGCCAGTGAAAAAGATTCCCTCATTGCATGACCTATGGCTTCTGGATCAACTAAGTCTAAGCTTCTATCCTGCTTGAGTACCTGCTCTTAATATCTTGAATACTGAATTGTTACATTGAACCAATGAAATTAGCCCTGTCCTCCCAATTTACTTTGGTCCTATTGCTTTATCATAGCAACAGTAACCCTGACAAGTGCAGTTGGTTACTGTGCCACAATGATGTTATGCTATTGTATTAGGTAATAGTATAGATAGATGAAGAGATAGAGATAGAGATAGAGATAGAGATAGAGATAGAGATAGAGATAGAGATAGAGATAGAGATGAGATAGAGATAGAGATAGAGATAGAGATAGAGATGAGATAGAGATAGAGATAGAGAGATATGATACTATACTTCCTTGATTACTTATATTCCTATACGAATAACAAAATTCTGTCCTTAATTCTCCTAACACCATTTTATTTTGAAAGTTGATGTATTTGACATAATCTATGTAAATTTACTGTATGTACTCCCTTAGCTTTTTCTACCTCTTATATCATAATCTCTCTTATCAGCAATAGAAATGATTGTTATTTTTTTCTGCTGTGTGCTAATATTTTCTTCCTCTTTTCCTTGATGGGCAAGACCTGACCTATCAACAGAGATTCATGGGTGATTTATCTTCCTTGGACAGCCAAGGTGATTTTCTGCTGCCTTTTGCTAGAGCAAGGAGAGGGGGGGAAGTGAAATAAAGCATAAATCTCCAACCAGTATGTCTTTCTTGAAATGTCAACTCACTACATACATTTTCATTTCTCATGTGGGAATAAATCGTGATCTTAGAAATATGAAAAATGAGGAAAATCAAGAAGGTCAGCTCTCTGTTAATGGAGTTCTCTTATACATGGACCTTTCTGATAAAACTGTGTTGTACAGGCAAACACACAAAAAAACTATGGTTTTAAATCAAAGCCACAATGTATATATCATATTGCTAAATTCAATGAATACATCATAGAGAATAACCATTCCTAGTACTCTGAGAAAGACTGAAATATAAAAACTACAAAAATTCATATTTTAAAAATCCTATAAAACAGCCAGTTAACTATGATATTTTAAATGACATGAAGATATAATTAAAGTAATAATATGCTCAAAGCATTTCAAATTAATTTTCTTTTGAATCTCAATGCATTAATCAAGTTTATTATATTTATTCAACAGTTATAAAAATAAATTCTAAAATACTATTAATTACACTGGTGGAGTAAATAAATACACATTACTTTCATTCTACACTTATTCTTACTCCTTGTTATACAAATGTCGATAAATAACAGTATTTTCTAAAACAACATCTCAGAATGGTATTCTTGTTTGGAAATCATTTTCTCATTATAATAATCATTTTGTATTGGTAAGACAATTCCAAGACAGTCTGCTTTGTAATATTGTACAATTTTCAGGATAAATGATTATTCAGAATGACTCTGACAATCAATAAAACATTTTATTTTCAATTTACTTTTTTGAAACTAACTGGATCTTACATTAGTTTAATTTTTCACACCTTTACCATTCACAGTGAAACAGGTAGTAATAATATGGATATGATAAAACATATCATTCTGACTTGGCTATAGAAGACATATTTTTATAAAGACAGGTCAGAAGCCAGAGAATGAATTTGCATAGTAAGCTGGAGTTTCTATCACCTTTGGGGTTGGAACTCTTCCAAATTGAAAGTTGTTTTTATGGTTTTTTTTCCTATTGTGACTAGACATGAGCTATCATTTTAACATTTTCTGTAGTTTTAAAATTTATCTTCTATAGCCCTATCATTTTCTAAATAATTTATTGAAAATAATAAACAGAATATAAAATTTTATTTAATTGTATATTAAATAATTGAATAATATTTAATAACATTTTTCTCTTTCTCCAGGAGAGTTAATTACATAATGATCAAAGTAAGCCAGTGATAATTGCCTGGTTAGTTTAGCACTGGTGAACAGAAAGAAAATTTAACTACATTTATATTTCTCATTGAGCCATAAGGAGACTCTAAGAAATTTTCATGTATATTGTATGATTGAAAAGTAAGTAGTCCTGTATTAAATTTTCTTACACATTCTATTTTAAGTTTTAAAACATTTTATTATGAAAATACTATTTTCTAAAATTTATACAAACTCCCACAGAGTTCAGCCTTTACTGATGGAATATTAAATATGAGAAATCATTAAAATATTTATTTGTTCAGCTATCTAAAACTAACAATAATAAATACGCTATGAGTCATGATAGTACACCTAAAATATTTTTACTACATTTAGTATGTAGAACATAACATCTATTTGCATTTGTAAAGTATCTTATTTCTGAATTAATAGAAAATGTCTATTCTCTAGTGTTTCTGCATTAAATCTTTTGCAAATTAACTTGCACTGAAGTATAAAAAGCAAATTTGCCTCAGATTAGATGTTTAAAATTATTTTAACATGCTTTATAATGAATACAAGATATTTAGTCATGATAGATCAAATTATTCTAGAGAAGTTGATATTAATCAGTGGATCTTTTGTATTATAAAATTTACAAATCCACTAATTGACATGGTTTTATATAAATTTTGACTAATTCATGAGTTTTTAAAATCAATTTTGTAATTTTACAATATATACATTTTTATAAAACATAGTCTTTATCAGGTTGATATATTTCATTATAGAATATGTAAATTTATAGTCATTAATATAAATAGCAATTCTATTAAAAAAATTAAGACTTTGAAAACTGTCAGTTTTATAGCCCCGGATATAATTGATGGTTTATATATATTTCACATATAGTTTGAAATATCTTGTATCAGTTTTTTAAAAAATAACAAACCTGTTCATTTTGGGGAAAGCTTAATAATTATATCTGGTAAAACATAATTTCTTTTTAAGCTTTGTTCTACTAGAGAAGGGGAGGGGAGACGGAGAAGAGGAGGAGTCAATGTGTAGGGGAGTGGGGGAAAATGGGACAAGTGGGGAGGAGGAGGCAAGGTGAGGCGAGGCCCATAATTCTCATGGAGGACTGATTGGCAAACTTAGTTCCAATGGGCATGATTTTTATTTCATGCTTTGTATTTCACATAGTTCTATTTTGCACTTCACTGCTTAAGGTCACAATCTGCCATGTGTAAGCTCAGCACAAACTGGGGGACTCCCTTTTCTTAGCAGGTCTTCCCTTCCAGAACTTTGTTTTGGGAGTCCAAACCCCTATCGCCTCTACTTGAGGAAGATAACAAGGTCCTTGGCAAACGTACAAGTTAAACGTCCTCTTTCCTGATAAGAACCATCCAATAAGTACCTGGGTTTCCTGGAATGTCCTTCCAAACTAATGAGGCATTTACAGTACTTCAAATTCCAACCAATGATGTCATTTACTCTGAAAATGGCTTCCCACTCTCCAAGCTGCATATATAGCCTTTGGTCATCCCAAATAAACATATTCATACTTGCAAAGATTGTCTAAGAGAGCCGTTTCATTAAAATTCTCAGAGAAAGACCTCCCCTTATTCCCCACCCCTGTATTCATCCCAGTGGGACCAGATCCTACAGACCCCACCCATTCTGGTCTTTACTTTTTTTCTTCTAGCCAGGTATACATCGGTATCTGGACACCCTGAAAACAAGGAATTCAGAACCACAGTTGAATGCCAACATGAATTCCACAGTTCTACTGAATATAGTCACGTTTTTCTAGTTCTGTTTATTTGCTGTTCTCTGGCACTTTTGGCCATAATTGAGTCACTGACATAGGGAATATATTTTTTAACACAACAAAAATTATTTAATATTTAGTCTTTTGTCAAAATGAACAACTTCTACATTATGTTTGTATGTAGCACAAACACCACTTGACTGTTTCCTGATTATCACATGAAAGATTAAATCATGTTGCTGAATCAAGACAATAAAATTCACTTACAAATTTTATTTGAAATTTTAAGTAAATTTTGTATTTATTATTATAATCATTGTTCTTAACTTCCAAAATATGTGCTCATGTGAGTAGAAATGGAAAATACAGTCTCTACAAGGACATGTCAACATCATTGCCCTGTTAGATCCTAATGTGGAGGAAACAAATATCAGCACAGCTAAGATGGTCACAGATATTACTATTATTATTGCATTCCTACTGGCCTTCATAAAAGAGTGAAATAAAGTGTCTTAGTTAGGGTTTTACTGCTGTGATCAGACACTATGATCAAGGCAACTCTTACAAGGACAACATTTAATTCGGCTGGCTTTCAGGTTCAGAGTTTCAGTCCATTATCACCAAGTGGGGATCCAGGCAGCATCCAGGCAGGCATGGCAATAAAGGAGCTCAGATTTCCACCTCTTTATGTGAAGGTTGCTAGAAGAAGACAGGCACCCATGTGATTAGGAGGAGGCTCTCATGTGAATAAACATACTTCCTCTAACAAGGCCACACCTCCTAATAGTGTCATTTCCTAGGCCAAGCATATTCAACGCACTATATAAAATGACAATTATTTTACCAATTCCTTCATAAGTATCCAATATAAAAATACATGCATGCTTTTTTGTTTCTTCTTTTATTTTTTAAGATTATAATATAATTACATACTTTCTCCTTCCATCTCATTTCCTCCAAACCTTCCTACATATTCCCTGCTAACCCAATGCTCTCTATGTCCTTCAATATTGCTATGTGCACGTATGTATATAAAAATATATTCCTAGATATATATATGAAAACAACTTATTCTATTTATATAATGTTATTGTATATATGTTTTCATGGTTGACCATTTGTTATTAAATAACAATTTAATATTGGTATACTCTCCCCTAGGGACGACTATTTTTTTTTTTGCTCTTGGAATTTCTTAGTTACTGTAACTCTTTGTGGATGAGGCCCACAAGGCTTCCATCCCAACATCTACTTCGTTGTGCCTATAGTTGTTTTTGTTCAACTTATGTTTAGGCAGTTATGTTGGTGAGATTTTGCTTTTCCACATATATCATTCACCTTTCTCTGAAATGAATTATAGCAATTAGTCTTGATATTATAAAATTTACCTATAAAATCATGCTACTATACATTTATTGGAGGAAATTTATTTGACTTATTAATCTGTATTTCCTATATCTATTTACGTTCTTAAAAGTGTCAGCATATGTACAGTTTCTTTCAGATAATGTTGTGCCTGTCATCCTTACTTCAGCCCTGACTATCAGGTGAACACATAAGAGAAAGACAAACTAAATTAAACCAGAAAAGTTCTACTTTATAATAGAAAAAGATGTAAAAGGAACATCAAACTGCAAGATTTGAGAGCTTGACTTTTTTTCCCCTGGTTTCTATACATGGATAGGTTCATGTGTTTGTGGACAGATGCTGACTGACTAAGTTTGTTTATTTGTTTGTTTTAAATCAGAATGATACCTAAATATTTTTTCTAGCATTATAGGTTTGAAAAAATGAATATTCAGTGCTCACCAATTTAAAATATTTGCACATAGAGCTTTGTAAGTACCTTACATTTACAAACATACACTACTTCTACATAAAATACTAAGAATAAAATATCCAAGTGGTCTGAAAAGACAGAACAATAAGGTGAAATATTTTAAATATTCCCTTCAAGATTGCTTTTTTTGTTTCTTCTTTCTTCTTTTCCTTCTAGTAAGAATTCTACTGTAATCCTTTAAGAAGAATTAAGTGTTATTTTTTAGTATTGTCATGGTACACACAAATAGACTTAATATAAAATTCAATCATAAAGTTATATAAATGAATACTACAGCCGTGGTAATTGTCAAAATAAATGACTTTTTTTCCAGAAGAACTTCCCTCTGCTATATTGTTATTTCATTTAACTGAGTTCCAATTAGCACAGCAGCAGGAAAAATTAGCTGAAGGGTCTTTTTCCAGCAGAAGCTTCCACTAGATCTAAAATGAGCTAGCTATAGCTGTAGACTCCTTCATTTTGTAGGTGGAAGCTGGGTTAATTGCTTTTAATTAGCTTGCCTAATTACCCTAAGTAGAACCAATATTTGTCTACATCATACTTGTACCAGGGACCTGAAAACTTCAAAGTAAATTTTATTTTACATTTTTTTTCCTCTGTGCAATACTTTTGTTCTCATATCTGGCACCAGTTACTGCTGTCTCATTTGTTATCAAAAGGAAGTGAGACACAGCACTTCTGTTTGCCTCTAGACATCTTTGTTGCTCAAGTACATGCCTATCCCAGAGGAAAGTTATTTCCCATGGAGGTATTTCCTTGTTTTTCCTTCCCAGTGAAGAGGTTTCTGACCACACCATTTAATATCGGCATGTACCTACGAATCTCTTCTCACCAAGGTTCCAGGTTATTATGACATTTATCATTTGTCAATGCACCTTATTTTCATCTATTAATTCTTTATTGATTATAAGGTATGATTGCAGAAAGGACTTATTTATCCCTGTATTACAGATTGTTATATTCATTATGGTTTTGAGATGATGATATAATTACATTTCCTCCTATTTTCCTTCCTCCAGACCTATTTATAAATCCCTCTCTTCTTTTCTTGATAGTCATGGTGGCTTCTTTTTCTTCTTTCTCTTTCTCCTTCTATAACTACTAACACTGCTATTTTAGTGCATATATATGCATATACATGCATATTCTTAAATATAATCTATTCAATCCATATTATGTTACATGTATGCATGTTTTCAGGGCTGGCTATCAGACACTGAATAATCAGTTGGTGTGCTTTTTCCTGGGGAAAAAAATCCTTTACTGTAGTAAGCATTTCTGAGTTTCCTTTAGTTCTTGGTATAGGGTTGAGGATTCCTGGCCCTTTCTTATCCCCGTTGTATGCCCATTGATATTGTCCTTGTATTGTCATGTTTGTAAAATTTTATGGGTGTAGCTTCTGATATTACCTAAGAGAGAAATCTCACAGAAAACTCTCTTACTATCTTTCTGCCTCTTCTTTGATAGTGTTTCCTGAGCAATAGGGGAGGAAGGTGTTTTATGATGTACCCATAGGGCCTGGGCTCCACAACTCTGCATTTTTATTGATTGTGTAGGAGTCTCTGATTCATAGTGACAGTTTTTTTTTATCATATTTTGAGATTTATAGAAAATCATCTG
Source organism: Arvicanthis niloticus (assembly GCF_011762505.2). Classification (NCBI taxonomy): domain Eukaryota; kingdom Metazoa; phylum Chordata; class Mammalia; order Rodentia; family Muridae; genus Arvicanthis; species Arvicanthis niloticus. The sequence goes on from NC_047673.1 coordinate 42,549,418, forward strand.
ACATACAAAAGCTGAATTAAAACTTAAAATGAATTATTGAATGAATAATGTTTTGTTACCAGTGTCATTATTTACACCATAAATTTATGGGTGTGTTCAAAGAATTCTCTTGGCAGAGGGATTAGACAGCTGGATAAGAGCTCCAAGTTCCATCTGCCAGGTTACAAACTATACCAAGGGATATCTTGCCAAGTGACAAAAGTTCAAATGAGAAAAATTCATAAAACGGTGAATCACTACATTCATTACTGAAGTACAAAAACATTCAAGTTATTTATAGTGCTAGTACAGTTTTTGCATAAATTTAAAATCAACAGTTAACATGATTGCATTGTAAAACAATAATGAAGAGAAAAATCAAATAGAACATAAGGTAAGATATCGATCCTTATGACATATAGATTTCATGCTTCTTGAACTATTACAGGTATTTTAGTAACTAAGCCAATCACTAGTACCACAAAAGAGTTTGGAAACTCAACCTAAAGACAATTAAAGAAAATAGCAAGGACAAGTTTTTAAAATATGGTTTGAGATATGTTTGTGCTCTAACTTGATAGAGGAAATTATTTGAGTCCCCAAATTAAAAGTTTGGAAAAAATATAAGCTCGTTTTTATGAATCATTCAATATATTTAAAATATATATAAATTTATTTTATAGTTATATTATTCCAAGGTGGCAATCTTTTTTATTTAACTTAATCTTAAAAAGGCATTAATTATTTAAAAATGAATTGCAATAATAAAATCATTTAAAATGTATATATATAATTTAATCATTATATATAAAATCATTTAATATAATTATATACATATATGTAATTATATATATATATGTTCAACAGTTTATCCTTTTGAATTAAATGCAAAATATGATTTTCTTTTTGCCTAGTTTCAGTTTTAAAAACTGACTTACTGTATTCATCCCATGTGCAGTAAACAAAAATAGACACTGATGTGGATGACAGGAAGTGCATGCTGACAGCAGCCTGATAAGGTTGTCTCCTTAGAGGTCCCCAAGAGTCTGACATACCCAGAGGCAGATACTCACAGCTAACCATTAATCTGATCAAGGGTTCCCAATGGAGAAGTTAGAGAGAAGATTGAAGGAGCTGAAAGGATTGGTGGCCCCATGAGGAGAGCAACAATACCAACTAGCCAGAGCTCCCCAGGATCTAATCCACCAGCCTAGGAGCACATAGGGAGAGACACTTGACTCCAACTGTATATGTAGGGGAGGATGGCCTTGTTGGGAATAGGTGGGAGAAGAGATCTTTGGTCTCATGAAGGCTGAACACTGAGTGGGGATGGGGGGAATCTGAGGGTGGGGAGGTAGAAGTGGGGGGTAGGTGGGTGCACACCCTCATAGAAGTAGGAGGGGGGATGGGATAAGGGGTTCCAGGGTGGTGGGGGGAATGGGGTAAGAGGATAAAATTTGAAATGTAAATATTATATCCAATAAAAGAGGGGGGAAAAGCTGTTAGAACCAACATCTTTAATGAAATGTCAGCCCTCTTAAAAATTATCTTGATACTAAAATTTCTTTTGAGAATTGTATATTGCAGAATACACACCCTTGGTGTATCTACTCATCAAGCAAGCTGAGCAGACCTGCTCAAACCTCGGAGGTTCTGGAATTCCATCTGGATGCAGTGAAGACACAGCATAAGAGGCTTATCAATTTACTCTTCTCCCCACCCCTCTTCTAATATCTCAACGCCCATAATCATCTTGAAGAAGTTAATGAAGAGTCAGTGCCCCTATTCCCTGGGCTTGGGGACTAAGGTGGTAAATATTGGGCTGTCTTTCTTGGGAAAAGTAGTGGTTTTGTGGGAATAGGGAGGATTAGCTAGGATTTATTGCATAGCCATAACCTATTTGTAGAAGTCAGTACAATTATTATCAAGATGAAGTTATAACTTCTTAAATGGCACAAATTTTCTTTGATTTCAAATTTAAGGTTTTCATTGGTACGAGCTTCTTATTGATATAAAAGTGAGATGAATATCAATACTCTAATAGGCATTGTACCTGTATAACACATTGAGGAATACAAGGCTTAGACCCAGTCCTTCTTTAACTTTTAAAACAGATTTGAGATGGTTAGCCTGTGAGTTAAGGGACTATAACAAATTCATGGCTTGGAGTTTATTGTTACGGTGTTTTCTATGTTTTATTTAGAAATAGCTGAGTAAACAGACAACAGTCCAGATTACCTTACATGGATAGTTTATTTTCAAAACGTCAGAAGTCCACAGATTTGACGTTACAAACATTTCTGTATTAATGTTCATTTTGATTAGAGACATGTCTTCTCCTGACAGCTTCTTGTATTGGATTCTAAGAAGAAATTGAGCATCTTTGGAGTTACTTCAGTTGTGGTGAGACAGCCACTAGGGAAGAATTGCCTCTTTCCATCTACAGATAAATTACTGTCCAGAAAAGGACACACATGCAGAATAGTCAACTGTTTATATCTGCCTAGACAGAGTAATCAGCCCTTAATAATTCTGTAGCACTAAGGTCTGTCAGATGATCCTGGGGCAGAAGGCTGAAGACCAGATGCTCCAATGTTTTGTAGTATAGAGAGTGTCCAGGTGTTCAGTGGTCTCTATAAATTGGCTAAGTTTTAGAAGCTATGCTTTGTGCTTCCCACAATTTTAGTTAACTCAGTCATTCTGGATTTCTCACGGGGTTGAAAAATTATACTCTCATAGCCAATCCTGGCTATTTACCTTGAGAGAAAAGATTTGAGTGGAGGGTTTTCAGCTGACATTCATTCTAGAGCCAAGAAAAAAAGCCAGGTTCAGAACTAAGTGTTTTAGTTAGGAGAGATGACAGAGGTTCTGACAAAATGATGGACTGGGTATTAGGACTATCTTGTACTTCACTGGTACAAATTGGCATAATTTTGCTCTAATTGTATTTTGAGAGAAAAGTTTTATTTTAACAGGAAGGGTGATATGTAGGAGGAGCTAAGGTGGGAGGAGTACGGAGAGGAAGAGAAGGAGTAAGGAGAGGAGAAGAAGGAGAGGAGAAGCTAGGTCATGAGAGAGAGAAAGAGAAAGAGGGGGGATGTGGAGGCAGATGTTCACATGTCTCCACCAGTCAAAGATAGTTGATATATCTAGGTTGGGTATTGGGTTACACTTCTAATTAAGCCTTACTAAACTTATAAAGCCATTGATTAACATTTTTAAAAAGTGTTTAAAAGCAAAAAGGAAAAGGGAGCATGGGATGGGGATTTCTGGGGGGGGGGATGGGGAAAGGGGATGGCATCTGAAGTGTAAATAAAATATCCAATTAAAAATGCATTAAAATATAAAAAACTCACTTACTAGGTAGTGAAGTATAAATATGCTATGAATTAATTTTAGAATACACATTTCTATAAATTATGGGTATAATCTAAATTGCAGTGTATTTTTATTTGGGTGTGTGCATGCATGTGCATATGTGTACACATGACTGACAACTATATTCAAGGACATATTTAGAATCACATAAAATTATTAGAAAGTACATAGATTACTTGTCCCTCTCCCCCACATACATTCACAGACTCCCTATTAACAAACTGTCCTTTAGTTACAATCGATAAATTTGTACTGACACAGTAGTATCGCCTAAAGTCCATACTTATATGAAGATATATTTCAAACATTTTAATGCAGCCCTGATGTCAGACATTGGGGGTAACGGGTAAGAAGGCTCGGAATCAACTACACAGACTCCCAGAGTCATGTGAGAAGCAGAAACAGACTTGTTTATTGCAGCAGTTGAAAATGCCTTTTTACCCACATCCAATATCTACCTCCTTTGTCTAGTCCCATCTATCTGGTTCCAGCCATTGGCTCCCCTGGTCACTTGCTTTGTCTTTGTTCTTCTCCGAGTGTCAGGCAGGTTCTGAGGTTAGTAAATGCAGAAACACCTGCTGCACATACATTGGCCATTACCAACTGCTAGTCAGAACATGCTGACTCACTCTTGCTCATCTTACCTTTTATAGATATAGAAAATGTATAATGACATGTACTCATAGCATTATAAAGAATAGCATTTTAAAGTATGGTAGGTCATATCCTAGAAACAGATAAGGAGCCAAAAGCTCAGGTGGTATATTAGTCATGTTTCTCTAGGGTCACAGAACTTATGAAGTAAACCCTGTCTATACATAGATATAAATAGATTAGAGACAGATAAAATATAGATTATGTAGACACAGATTAGATAGAAATAGATTAAATATAACTATAGATACAGATATAGATTAGATATAGAGATAGCTATAGACTAGATATAATAATACAGATGATATAGATGATATAGAGGTAGAAAGGTAGAGATAGAGATAGGTAGGTAGCTACATAGATAGACAGGAATAAACATAGTAAAGAAGGAAGGACGGAAAGAAGGAAGGAAGGAAAGAAGGATAGAAGAAAGGAACAAGGAAGCAAGGAAGGGAATTTATTGGAATAACTTACAGGCTACCATCAATTAATCCAGCAATTGCTAGCTGTAAATGAAAAGTCCAAGAATCTAGTAGTTACTCAGTCTCACAAACCTGGTTGTCTCTGCTAGTCTTCTGTATATGATGAATCCTGAAGAAATGGCATCCAGTGCCAATGAAGAAAGGGATGTGTGAGCAATGCAAAAGCAAGCAGGCAAGGGAAAATAAACATACTTTCATAAATTGTCCCAATTTCGATTTCCAGCAGTTGTGGTAGTTTTATTTCTTTCTACCTTACCATTCACATTACCAATATACCATCCATGTCTGCATTGTTGTTTATTACAGATATAGTCAAAACTGATGATCAAGAATAGCAATCACAGGGAAAAAGCAGAAAGGGTAACCTGTAAAGGCTTATCCTTGGTGTCATACTTTAACCAGTAATTCCTTCAACCTCAAAAATTCTACATCTTCTCCAAATAAAATCAAAAGCTAAGGACAACGTATTCAAACACTGGAATTATTAGAGTAGTTTTAGATCCAAACTATAGTAGTTGATTTTTCATATTTATTTTTCAAATAACAAGATCCATTTCAGCTGTCTCTATGTCTTTTCATTATCAGAGAGCTTATGCATTCCTGTTTCTCTGGTCCAGTGTCAAGGCTGACTGTATTTGTCTACTTGCCAACTAAAGAATACCTTTTTCTAACTGTGTTGTAAGACCCATATGTAGATGATTTTCACAGACCTCGTCATTTAACTCATTGATTATTCCAAAATAGAATATTTATTATACTATAAGAGGATTTTGCTCTATAAGACACTGTCAAATAATCTTCCAAACTGGTTTTACATTTTGAAATTCACATGAGCAAACAAATTGAGAACCTTTTGTTATACAGTCTCATTCTAATTCAAAATTATCAGTTTTCAGAATATAGGATATATATTCTGGTGCACTGGTACTCACTGTCATTTTAGTTTGCATTTTCCTCAGGATAGATGATGTAGAACATATTTTCACATCCCTATTTGAAACCTGTACATACTGTTTCACAAAGGATATGGCAGGTTTTGTATGACTTTTTCAATCAGACTGCTTATTTGACATAACATCTGATATAGTTACATACACCTTTTTTTTCCATTTAGAGTCATACTGTCTCATTCTCCGGAGATTTCTCTTCATTTTAAAATAGATTATTGCTTTGTTAATAAAAGCAAAATGAATCAATTATGTTCCCTTCTTAAACATTGGATATTTGGATTTTGTTGTTGATCATTAGATTTATGATCTAATGTTTCTAGGTTTTCTTTCCTCTTGAATCGGCCTACCTTTTTGCCAGTGCCACACTGTCTTAATATTGTATTTATATTAGATATATGACTGTGCTTTGTTTTACTCCTTCAATACTTCATTGACTATGCTTGGCCTATTGCCTCTCTATTAACTTTATATTCAATTTGTTTTATTTGACACGATGTTTTTAAACATGTACCTTATTCTAATATTATTTTTATAGGGACTTGGTATAAATAATTAATTAAAAATAATTATGTGTTTGCAATATCTGTGAAGCATTCAAAAGGATGATCAAATATTCAGACCAGAGAGAAAATTTTAACAAGTTAAAAGAGTAGGCACTGTATCTTCTCTGGTCATAATAAAAAATGTCTGTTTTTCAAGTAGTGACAGAAAGAGCTGCACATGAGAAAAATTCAATAGGTTGTCAATGGCTACTGTAAGGCAATGACAAAACCAAATTGGAAACAGTCTTTTACCAATATGGTTTGCTGAAGTACTGAACATTAGTTACTAGGTATTTGTTTTACTAAAAAAAAAAAAAAAAGTATCTTAATACAAAACATAAATGCTATCATATTGAAAATACTCTTAACAAACAAGTTAAGACTGTACTTTTATAAAATATAATTAAAAGGTAATCTATCTCCTGACATACACAGAAAAACACAAGGGTAAAAATATGCAAATTAGGAATCATCTATGAAGGTAGGACAAATAAAGACAATTTTCAAGTGTTAAAAAGTATTTTTAATAAATTTGAAATACTTCATGAGGTTAGAGATTTGTTAAAATTTAAAAGCTGTCAGAACTCTCAAGTTATTCATGAAGTCTCTGAAGACCAATTATTATAAAATAATTGTTCACGGTGTCAAAAAACTAAGTACCTAATAAAGATAGTGTCCATAAAATTACAGTTTATCTAATTTTAAATAAATAAAACATTCAAAGCCTATTCAAACTTTTCCAGACATTTTTTAAGAGTTCAAATACATTTTTAGAAACTAGAAGTACAATGGTTTCGTTGGTATTTGGATAAAGAAGAACAATTATTTTAAATTGCACAAAATTTGATGTTTGATGTGGTACTGCAGAGTGTGTATAAATCTAGTTAAAGATGATTTATATATTCAGCAGATACAAATGCAAATACACTTGATCGAAGTAAAATACAAGTGAATACTTCAAAGCCTTACCCTAGCAATAGAACTTACGTGGTAAATGTGCAGGAAGAATTTAGTGAAAATGAGTGAATATTTATAAAGAGTTTCGAATTCTACAAGGCACACTCTAAGTGACAGCTCAGTGAAGCCACCACACTAGATTGCCTCAACTGCATGGGTGGGAATACTGTAGATTTGAAACTGTCATGTGGCTATCTCTCCCATAGTAAAGAGAGAATAGCCAGAAGCATTTGGAGGAGTCCAAAACTGTCATGGCTGCCTCTCTGAGGATGCAGGTAGGAGTGAAGCAAGACTGGTTTTAAAGAGAATGAGCTAGTCTTGGATGGTAGAGAATAGAATATGAAAGTTTAGGGTAAATGGGGAGGTTTGTGAGCCAGAAGATGATAGTGTCTTTAATATGCATTACAGGTCCCTTTTAATAGGGACCAAAAGGAGCCCAGAGGTTAGTCCCATCTATGATATGTATTATGATACACCTCAATTGCCATACCTGCTGCAGGGAAAGATTTTAAGTGATAGTTCATCCTAGCAGACAGAGACTTGTTTCACAAGTATTTGAGAAATGCTGAGTGTAAGCTTTTTTCACTCTACAATCAATCCTCCATTTATGCTGTTAAAATTCAGCCTGTTCTGAGACCAGACTGTCATTTTGTGACACAGTCAATAACATTGCCTTTTGGGGTGTTTGACAGCTGTTTTAATTAGGGTTTTTACTGCTGTGTTGAAACATCATATTAAAAAGTGGGGGAAACCAAGTTTAAGAAAAAGCTGATTGAATTCAGCTTATAATTTTATATCATACTTTATCATCAAAGAGACTTAAGACAGAAACGTCAGCAGGGTAGGAACCTGGAGGCAGGAACTGATCCAGAAGCCATGTAGGAGTGTCTTTCTCTTCAGGGCTTGCTTAGCCTGCTTTCTTGTAGTTCCCAGGTCCATCAGCCAGGGATGGCAAAAACCTTCAATGGAATAGACCTCCCTATTCATCACTAATTAAACAAATGTCCTATAGACACACCTGTAGACTAATCTTATGTAGACATTTTCTCAATCGAGACTCCCCTCTCTCTGATGACTCTAGCTTGTGTCACGTTGACTAGAAAATATCATCCTGATTGAGGTAAACCAATCACAAAAGAACACACATGGTATTTACTCACTGATAAGTGGATATTAACTCAAAAGCTTGAAATAGACAAGATTCAACTCACAGACCACATGAAGCTCATGAAGAATGAAGACCAAGTGTGGATGCCTCGGTCCTACTTAGAAGGAGTGACAAAAATACTCAAGGGAGCAAATATGGAGACAAAGTATGAGACAGAAACTGAAAGAGGGGCCATCTGGAGACCATTCCACCTGGTATCCATCCCATGTGCAGTCACCAAAGGTAGACACTGATGTGGATGTCAGGAAGTGCATGCTGACAGGATCCTCATATAGCTGTGTCCTTAGAGGTCTGCCAGAGTCTGACATATTCAGAGGCAGATGCTCACAGCTAACCACTGATCTGATCAAGGGGTTCCCAAAGGAGAAGTTAGAGAGAAGACTGAAGGAGATGAAAGTGATTTTTGGCCCCATGAGGAGAGCAGCAATACCAACGAACCAGAGCTCCCCAGGGTCTAAACCACCAGCCTACGAGCACATAGGGAGAGACACATGACTCCAGCTGTATATGTAGGGGAGGATGGCCTTGTTGGGCGTAGGTGGGAGAGGAGATCCTTGGTCCCATCAAGGCTGAACACTGAGGTGGGGGGGGAATTCGAGGGTGTGGAGGTGGGAGTGGGGTTAGGTGGGGGCACATCCTCGTAGAAGCAGGAGGAGTAGGGATGGGATAGGAGGTTTCTGGATGGTGGGGGGAATGAGGTAAGGGGATAAAATCTGAAATGTAAATATAATATCCAATAAAAAATAAGTGGTTCTATTTACATTCTGCTACATGCTGACCTCCAGCTGAAGCAGCATAATTTGTTGGAAATGCTGAATTTTTTTCTACTGGATGGTTTTAACTCCTTTGTCAAAGATGTCCAAGTGACCATAGGTGTGTGAGTTCATCTCTGGGTCTTCAATTCTATTCCATTGATCTATCTGACTGTCTCTGAACCAATACCATACAGGTTTTTTTTTGTCACTATTGCTTATTGAAATTTCAAATGTTATCCCCATTCCCAGTTTCAGCTCCACAAACTCCCTCTCCCCTTCCCCTCTGCCTGCCTTTATCATGGTGCTTCTTCATCTGTCCACCCACTCTTGCCTCAGAGGAAGAACTTAAGGAACTGACATCTAGGCCAAGCTGGTTAATCAACTGTTCAGTGCCCCATTTACCCAGTTTGGGCAGAGTCTTGGCTGCAGTTTGGGCATGTCTCGACATGGGGCAGTTTTCCCCAATATTAGCATTACCTAAATTAAGCTAAATTAAGCTTGTCATTTTAAATTAATTATATGTGACTGTTTCATGGCTACAAGCATTTTGAGACCATTAAAGAATTTGATCCTTTATGAGGTGACTGACCACTAATTTGCATGTGTTAACATTGTATATGATGTTATTAGCTTTCACAAAATGAGGATTTATAGCCTTAGCCCTGTTAAGATTGAGCCTTAGATATTTGGGTTGAAAATTTAATTGAAGATATGTTAGCATCAATAAAAAACTTTCAACCATAAACATAGAGAAACTGAGAGCTTCATTAGATCATAAATATGATCGCTATGAATTTTAATTTTCTGATCCTTTTATAGTAAACCATTATAGAACATCAAATTCTTGTATGAATTATTTAATTTGAAGAGATAAAGCTGTGCAAAGTAAACAATTACAGAATATCTCAATTTCTTATAAAACTCAGTTTATCGAAAGACCTAAATCTTTACAAAGTGAGCAAAGTCAGAGGCTAGGGAAATAATTCTATGAATTTAACTAGAATGTATAAAAATTATTTATTATTTAGTATAAATAAAGAACAATATATTATAATATACATGCATGTATATATATTATTCTTGATTTAAATTTCTTTATCTGTATATGTTGTACCAAACTAAGACTATCCGTGAATAGACATTTTATTATGATATAATATCTTGTTATAAAGTTTTAAGCTAACTTTTTGTCATAGATTTTTATAGGTTCTTTATCCATACCTAATACATTTAAAAATCCATAGTTAGAAACCATTGACCCAATAATCTTGAAAATATTTCTTGAAAGCAATACACAGAGAAATTACAGAGATAAAAGATTATCAAGAGTGGATATTTGAAAACCCTTAGACGTAAGAGATTTGGGAGTACTTGCTTGTGTGGTGGCAAAAGTTGTTGCAGGCTTCAAGAACTTAGCGCTGGTATGTACCATCTTTGGTCATGGAGTTGTACTGAGGCCAAGCCGATTGCAGCAAGACAGGGAGACTTTAATTAAATCTCAGAGTTCAAGAAAGCATCGTTAAATAAAATCCACCATAGGGAAATTTGCAATAAGCCCCAAGACAGATTAAAAACAGAGAATTGAAATTCTACCCAATGGAGGGTTTAAATCTTTTGTAGAACAAGAGGACATAGGGAAGATTGAGGACTTCCAGAACAGAACTGAGACTTGATATACAAAGTTATAGAGGCCCATAATGGTTTAATGAAGTTGTGGGACTTAGCAGACAGCTCCTAGAGGAAGTAAGCCAGGAAATTGTTGAGGACATAAGAGGCTGTAGAGAAGTTGGGGAAAACAGGAAATTTCACAATGTACATGCCTAGGAGAGTACTGGAGAAGTAGACCAGTTAGTTCCAAGATGTGAGGGGACAGCAAGAAAGGGTCATAGGTACAGGAGGACACAGAGAAGCTGTGAGGACATAGCAGGTAGCATCTTGAGGGAGATGAGGAAGTTCATGGAAGGAGTGAGATAGATAGGAGAGGGACCAGAGGAGGTAAGTATACTGGTGACACCAACTTCAATCTGGGGGAAAAATAGTTCAAATCACAAAGTAGAAGTATTTTTTTGTTGTTGTTGTTAGTATGACAAGTACCTGGTAGGTTAAGAGAAGTGTCCTGGCACACTGGTGTAATTTTTTGTAGTAAAAACAGAGAAAGACAGCAACTTCATGGTGACATTTACCTTGTGGAGAAGGAGAAAGGTGTGGTTAGAGGAAAAGGAAGCAGAAGTAATGTATTGGGAGAGGAATTTAATAGAAACAGATAAAAGGAGGACTCCAATAGAGAGAGGAAAGAAAGTGTCTTAGTAAATAAAGAGTTGCCTACGTCATTGGGCCATAGGATATGGAACGGTAAGTACTCCATAAGGTATAATAAAGAGATACCCACATGGTGGGCACCTTGAAGGTTAGAGTAGGGACATGACCATGTGGTCAGTGCCTTGAAATGTGTAGCAGGCCTTAGGAGACTGGGAGAGAACATCTACAGAGGAGTTGAGAAGAGATGAATGCTTAGAGCCCAAGGAAGGAAGAAGCAGCTAAGAGGCAAACTCCAGAATTTGGAATCAAATACGGTGGGTAGAAGAAACAAAACATTTCTTCATACCCTAGGGAAGTAAAATCAGCAGCTTGGTTTGGAGAAAGTGAGTCCTGTAGAAAGGAACTCATTTATGTTAATCTCATGCATTTGGTATCAGATGGATGAAAAAAATGAAGTAAATGGAGGAGTTGACTCTTCAAAAAGTTTGGAGAAGAGTTTAATTGCAGATATAAGAAGAAAACAAGTGGAGGCAAGAGCACAGGCTGAACATGGCTGACGACTAAACTGGACCATGAGAGGAGAGATGGGGAAGGAGAGCAAGAGAGGAGCTGCAGACTAAGAGGGGTTTCGTGGGCCAAAAAACTGGCCAAGATTGCAGTGTAGTCAAAATGGCTGAGTTATTTAGCAATCAGGCTCAGGAAGAGAAGGTGAAGTCCAGCCCCTTGGGCAGAAAATTTTAGGGTAAGTGGTAGAGTGACAGTGCTGGAAGAAGCCACCATTACAGAGTGCTGCTGGGAGAGCTGGCCAGCATCTGCTTTGATGTGTTAAAAGGCAACCCAATTAGATATTTGTTCTGAGTTTCAGGATCCTAACAGTAAAAATACAGATGGTAGAGCCTTTCAGGAGACAGCTGTATACAGACTCTAACAGCAAGTACTTCTTGGGATCCGCAATAGTGTCTGGGTTTGGTGTCTGCATGTGGGATGAATCCCCAAGTGGGGTAGTGTCTGGATGGCCTTTTCTTCAGTCTCTGCTCCACTCTTTATCCCTGTATTTCCTCCAGACAGGAGTAATTAAGGGTTAAAATTTTGGAGACGGCTGGGTAGCTCCATCCTTACTTCACCAAGAACTGTAGGAGCTGAAGGGGTTTGCAACCTCATAGAAAGAACAACAATATCAACCAACCAGACTCCCCAAAGTTCCCATGGACTAAACCTGCAACCAAAGAATACACTGGGGGTACCCATGGCTCCAGCTGCATATGTAGCAGAGGATGACCTTACCTGGCATCACTGGAAGGGGACCTCCTTGGTCCTGTGGAAGCTTGATGACCCAGGATATGGGAATGCTAGGCTGCTGAGGCAGGAGTGGGTGGACGGGGGCGGGGAGCACCCACATACAGGCAGGGGGAGGGAGGAGAGGATAGGGTACTTGTGGAGGAAAAACTGGGTAGGAGGATAAAATTTGAAATGTTATTTAAATATTAACTTAAAATGTTATTTACTTATTTGAGTAAAATAGCAAATTGAAAAGAAAAAGGAAAGAAGGAAGAAGAAAGAAAACAAGAAAGCAAGAAGAAAGAAAGAAAGAAAGAAAGAAAGAAAGAAAGAAAGAAGTCAAGCAGGCTGAGGAAGCCAAGGGAAGCAAGCCAGTAAGTAACATCCCTCCATGACCTCTGCATCATCTCCTGCTTCCTGACCTGCTTGAGTTCCAGTCCTGACTTCCTTTGGTGATGAACAGCAATGTGGAAGTAGAAGTAAAATAAACCATTTCCTACCCACAAAAATGAATACAGGTAATTAGAAAACTAAATCCGGAGTTGGTACTAACCTTCCAGGATGTTTCTTTCAGTCTTGCGGCTCTCATTGATTTTTACGCAGAGTGAAACTTTATATTATGTCAGAATATTTTGATTAGGTATTTATTTATTTAGATTTCAGATGACATCCCCCTTCTTCATCCCCCATTAATCCCCTCTTCCATCCCTCCTCCTCGTTTTTGTCTTTATACTGTTTAAATTACATCAAGTATTAAGGTCAGTTCTAGGTTGAGGAACTAGCAATACAATAGATACAAATAGTCATGGAACAAGCAGGAAAATAATCCCAGATACTCAAAGAACATGCACGACAATAAACAGTCCTGTGATCACTCCTGTGATCACTATTTCTAAGGGCTTGTCAGGATGACCAAAATATCTGAGCCTACTTCCCTGTCCTAGCCCAAAATCATTTTCATGCCTGAAGCTTACTTCTTTGTTCCAGCTTAAGATTTAGATTTCTGCCTATAATTACTTCTTTGTTCCAGCCTGGGATTTAAATTTCTGCCTAAAATTACGTCTTTGTTCTTCCTAATGTCCAATTCCTGTGTGCAGTCCATTTCCTTGTCCTTCGCCTATGTCAGATTCTTTTTTAAAAAGTCAGTAAATTTGATTTTTAAAATAAGTTTACACCTCCCATGTTGGTCATTTCAGGTTACATCCAAATGAAAGAGACTCTTACAAGTGAAGCAATTTACTGAATTTAAAAGTGTATGTGAATACAACCTTGATAGCTTGAAAATACATTTATCTGGGAAGCAGAGAAACTGTTGAGCTGTAACACTTATTACTTAGTTAATTTGAGAATTTTATAAATATTATTTTATTATGTGAATAATATCTACATGACTATTTTATTGAGGCAATAGTAAAATAAAGGTTTATATGATACATAATACGCCATATATTGATTTAGTTGGCATTATTCCATGCAAGGTGCTAGAACTTTAAGCTAATATTTTAATATCTTAGTAAGTAGAATTATGTTTGTTAATTGAAACATCATTTTATGAATATTTAAGAGGTGACAAGTTTACAAAGATTGGTGAGACCTACTTTTGCTGAGACAAAGAATGATGCTGACCTGTGAGCTTGCTGAGTGCCCTGACCAGGTGACTGGTGAGCTATACTGGACATAGTTACTGAACCACTTTTGCTTGACTATATCTCAGATGGGACAAGCTGACTTGCCTCAAGTTTTTAGACCTTGTGGAATAGAGAATTGAAAAGAGAAATTATGTCTCTTATATTCTTCTTAAAGATGCCTAGCTATTAGGACTCAACCAAGTACTGGTCTAGAAATCAATCCAATATGGGAAATAACAGTCTATTTTTGGAAGACTGGATCTGGACTGTGTCAGAGACATATTTGGAAGCCAGCTGTAGCTCGCTATGATGTTAGGATAACAAAAAATAATGTTGGAACAGGATCTAGATTTTAAACAAGGGTTAGTGCATGTTTTAAGACTCTTTTAATTGTCAAGCTAAAATTGGTTTGTCTCTTCTACAGCATTTGTTGTAAGTTGCATTGACTGTATAATGTCCAATTATATTAGTGTGTTGAAACCTGGCATATCTGTTAAGGGGGTCTACCAACCAGCTTTAGTCTCACTGCCCTGAGTATTAGAAAACCTTGATTCTCTGAAAAAAAAAAAAACTTGAAAATGCTGGAAGAAGTGAGTTGGGCTTTAAGCAAGAGGGTAGCAGGCTTGATTATTGCTGGTATAACAGCTTTAATTCTATTAATTACTAGCATCACTGCTTCTACAATAGTATTGACACAAGGAGTCAGGACAACTATTCTTGTTAACCATCTAGCAAAAAAAAATGTTACTAATGTATTGAGTATACAAAAGGATTTATATAGGTACCTGGAACAACAAATGACACTCTATAAATCATTCAAACTATCTGAAGAAGGTTCAGGGTTCATGAGGAGCCATCCCAAGTGTCATGACAAATATCATTGTAGTAGCATTACTTTTGAAATTTACAGTGATTGTTACTATAATTAGAAAAAGGTGGAGAACCTTTGTGGCTGCTTGGCAAGAATCTGACATGGGCCAAGGACAAGGGAGTAGACTTCAAGCAGGAATCTGACATTAGACTAGAAGAAAGAAGTAATTTCAGATAGTAGTCTAAATTGTAGGCTACAACAAAGAAGTAATCTCAGGCAGGAATTTAAATATTAGGCCAGAAAAAAAGAAGTAATTTCAGAGAGGAATTTAAATTTTAGGCTAGAACAAGGAAGTAGGCTTCAGACATGAAAATGACCTTGGGCTAGGAAAGGGAAATAGGTTCAGATACTTTGGTCATCCTGATAAGCCTTTAGAAACAGTGATCACGGGAGTTTTCAGGTAACTGGGTTTAATGCTTTGCTTTTTCTTTGACTATTTGTGTTTATGGTATTGCTTATTTCTCAACTATTTGCATCTATTGTATTGCTAGACCCTCAATTTAGAACTGACCTTAATACATGATGTAATCAAAATGATATAAAAGCATAAAGGAAGAGGGGGTATAGGATGGGGGTTCTAGAAAGGGAAAATGGGGAAAGGGGATGACATCTGTATTGTAAATAAATAAAATATCCAATAAAAATTAAACTCAAAAAAGAGGTGACTAGTATATGTGTTCTCTTTTGTTATTTATGCCTTCTATTCATATACAACTTGACTAAATATTACAACATTTTTACAATAAATTGTGACTTAAAATTATTTTATGGATTAAAACAACTTGCATTATTTTGCCAAGATAAAAGTAACTATTAAAACAATGTAAATATAAATGTGGTATGAAAAATCAGTACAATCTGGCAAATTTAACTGAAGGTTAGTGGTGCAATATAATTTGAAAGTTTAATCCTAATTAAGCTGAATTTCTATCTCTGAAATTATAGAACATTGAGAAACAGTCTTTAATCAATCAACACAAAACTGGTTTATTCCCTTTTTTTTCAAACTATTGTTCATCAGATCAAAGAGACTTGGTATATCTTTGATTAAAGAGAGAATAGCTCTTCACTGATAACTAGTTTACCTTTTGAAGATTTTTTTTAAACTTGTAAGTGAATAATTAAATAAATCTAGATGACAAGTGTCAATTCTTTATAACAAAAGACCCTTAAAGTATGAGGATCATTAAAATTATATAAGTATAGGCATATGATGCTAAACTTTTTTAAATCAAACAGCTCAGATTTATATTTCAAATTACAATAAAATAAATTATTAAATTAGCTTGGTTTAAGATATACCGATTTTAGTAGTTAAACTATTTTTTCTTTACATAAAAAGTCCTTCCTAATGTTTGGAGATACTTTCATTATCTTAAAATGTTGCCTCTCCCAAACTTTTGAAAATTGTTTTGTAGGATACAAGCTTCAAATTATGATCATATGTTTCTACAGATATATATCTGCTAAACTCATAAGTTCATCTGTATACAGCATGACTACTATATTCAATATCTTCTTTCTAAATTTGTCCATATGTTATCTGTGAATAAAATAGTCTTTAAAAGGTAGCACATTTCTTGCCAAAAATAGCAAAGCCTATGTTTTACATAAGTTTTGACACCCTCCTGTTTTATTCTAGCTAACACACCAATGCCATTATTATCATCATATAATTATTTATGCACTTTATCTCTAAGTTCATCAACTTTTAAAAATATGTAAGATTAGTATTTGTACTTACAGAACTGATTACATTATTCCACAATCTACTGCATCAATTTCAGAGTAAAGTCTATTTTTGTAGAGAAAACACACCACTTCATTTTACCCAGAATAATTTGGAAACATGTTTCTTTTGGATCCGCAGTCTTTAAAATAATAGCTATTGTAATCAAATAGCCCTTTGGTATATATCTTGTATGCTGTCTATATTTTTCATTAAAGCAATTACATGATTTTTATTAATAAGATGATACAATAATTCTGAGATTATTATACCTCTGATGGTGTTATTTTTATCCATATTAACGTATATCTCTTCTCTCAGTTTTACTCCGAGTCTCTGAATTTAAAGGAGAGCAACACACAGGACCACCTGCAGAGAATAAGAAACTGTTTGTTTGTTGTGTTAAATATTATTTGGGAGTTTTATACAATGTTTTATTACCTAGATCTTAAATAAAAATCACAAATCTTTATATTTATAATAAGCATTTAAAGCACCAGAGCTGGGCAGTTATCTATCTACTCTTTGTGCTATTTTGTCTGTTTCCCTGTCAATAATCTTGAGAAATCACTTTTAATGCTCTGCCTGAGCCGTGCCTACCCCAACTGGCTGGCTCTAATGGTTCTGCTACCATTAGATCCACCTACCCCATGGCATCTTCTTCTTATTCCTCTGTCTCCCTCCTCAGATTCCAAGCCTGGGACCTGAAACTATCTTCTACCTGTCTACAGGCTATAGGCATCTTTATTCAACCAATCATTTTAAATTAAGGAGCAAGGCTTACACAATAAAGGCTGGCAACTAGAACTAATAAAACATATACAGCCAGGGAATCCAAAGTTTTCATAGAGAATTTTAAAGCTATTGTGCCAAATGGACATGTAACTTAACTGTTTTCTAAAGTTCTATACTATCTGAGAGTCCTCTCAGTAGGCAAAGGAAAAACTTGGAATGCATAAGCAGACAAATTATGAGAATAAGTGAGTGCTAATTGCTTGGCCCTAAGTGGGTCTATTTCATGCTATTAAGATCCCCAAAAAACATATCAAAAGAGGGATAGAAGGGCTGAGGGAAGTGGGGAGTGGGGCCTGGTGTAGGACAGTGGAATTTTGTTGCCTGTATAGGACATGAATATATAAATATTGGCAATCATAAGTTTATAGCAGCTATGGCTGTCTGAAAGGGAAATCAGGATAGAGAGCAGTGAGCAAGAAAGGAAAGAAAGACAGAAAGGAAAGAAAGAAAGAAAGAAAGAAAGAAAGAAAGAAAGAAAGAAAGAAAGAAAGAAAGAAAGAAAGAACTCTACCCCATGTTTGGGGGCCAAAATGTTGCGGACTGCTCTATCAATGTTGGAACCCGCACTGCCAAAAGCCTTGGGGGCTAAGTTGTTAGAGCCCGAACTGCCCCAAGCTGCTCGGGTCTGCAGGTTAGGGTTCAGCAAGAGAGACAGTGAAGATGCAAAAATGGAGACCAGATAAAGTGTGATTCAATCCCATTTATTCTTCAGTCTCTCTTCTTCTCTCCAAGTCCCTAGTTCTTAGTACCAAGTCTCAGGTCCTGATCCTAGTTCCAGTTGCTAGTCTCTTTCCCAGTTCCAAGTTCTTTCTCCAAGTATTAAGTGCCTAATTCTCTAGTACTCTTTCCAAGTCTCAAGTGTCTAATCCAAGTGTCTAATTCCTAGTTGCCTGTCTCAAGTCTCAAGTGCCTACTACCTAATTCCAAGTTCTTCCTCCAAGTGCCAAGTGCCAAGTGCCAAGTGCCAAGTGCCTAATACCTAATAATCTCTTCTGTCTGCCTCTCGCCTTTTATATGTCTCACTTCTAAGTCACACCCTTAAGTCACGCCCTTAGGTCTTATCTCTAAATCACACCTTAAGTCACACCCTTAAGTCTCGGCTCTAAATCACACCTTTAAGTCTCACACACCCAAGGGAAGATCCTGGGTATCTAATACAAGATGTTATCAGAGTGTGCTCAGCTGTTGTAGGCTATTGTAATCAAGTCTCTTGTCAGAGTATATGGCTCAAGATGGCTGCAAGGATGATAGCTGCCTTCTGTCGGCTCCCCACAGAAAGAAAGCAAGCAAGCAAGCAAGCAAGCAAGAAAGCAAGCAAGCAAGCAAGCAAGCAAGCAAGAAAGAAAGAAAGAAAGAAAGAGAGGAAGGAAAAAAGAAAGGACAAAAAAGAAAGAAGAGAAAGAACAGGAAGAAAAGAGAGATGAAGGGTGAGAGCAATAGAAGGATGAATGGATGGAGGAAAAGAATGATAGGATCTGAGTGTGCATGGGGTACTAGTTAGAAAGAAAAGAGCAGGCAGGAACAGGAGAAAAGTAAGAAAGGAGAGTGTAAGGCCAAGATCATCATCAGTACATCACCTATGAGGATGATACTTACTTATAATAAAAGAAATAAAAGTAATTCAAACTACAAAAGTTACAGTATGAATTTGATTAATTTATTTAAACAGACAATGTTATGGTTTCTAAGAGCTAAAAGAACAGTAACTGTTTAAGGAGTGAAAGCCCATACTTAGGAAAGTGAAAATTTTTTGGACATGCATAGTAACCACTATTGCACAGAAATGTAAAATAATTAATGCTGCATACCCTACATTTGATAATGATAAAAGTATATTTTATTATATATGTCATCATAAATAATTGAAATATTGCCTCAATTTCAAGACCTTTTCTAAGCATTTACTATTATTTCACTTTTAAAATTTTACCAGTGAAAGAACATTGGTTCAATGTTTCTATCTTTAGAAAAATGTTTCCCAAAGTGAGTCACAGGTTGTAGCATCCTCTATAGTCCTTTATCAGAGAATTTTTATTATGACATAGATAGAAACTAACACAGAAACACACAACTGGACAAAGGTTTATGAATGAGAGATTGTGCAACACTATTATTATGAGCAACCCACCAGAGGTTACCACTCAAACATAATTTGTGGCCACCTGAAAGCATTTATTCCACTTAGATGGAGTTACACTCAGGTATACAGATTTTAAGTGCAGTGCTAACAGGGTTTGTTAAGGTAGAAATGAAGTCCTGGAATCTAGTTAGGCAGCTATAGTTATTTTGTGTAAGCAAGCAGTTGATTAGCAGCTAAGATAAGCTGTTATCTGGAGTGAGAAGTTTGCACAAGCAGGCATTTTAATGGAAGCTAATATGAGTTAGCTAAGACATCTTAATCTTTAGTTCCCAGAATAGAGTTTAGTAACATTCCACAGGATTCTACATTAAGGAGATCAAATTCTAGTTAAATTTGCAAAAATAAAAGATGAATGAACCTCTGTGCTGTCTTGCCCTGTAACACTCAGTCCTAAATGGGATGTCTCACCAAACACCATCTATAAGGGCTCAGGAAATTATGTAGAAGAGGAGTGGGAAAGATTATAAGATCCAGAGGAATGACTGACTCTGGAGAAATAGTGTCTTTCAGACATGATCGAATTCATATAAATAAGAACTGACAGAGACTGTGTCAGCATGCATAGGACCTTCACAGCTTCAAACCAACATGAGTCACATCACTAAGAAGGGGAAATGGACTCAAACCCTTATCTCTAATAAAAAAAAAAAACTATCATGTTTTTTGAAAGCACATGTCATGTGCTTTCAAAGGTAGAATTAGTTCTCTCCTATGGAGTATCAGTGGATGGATATTTTAACAACATATAAGGGAGGCCCCAAGTCTGAAGGTAGGTTTCCAATACAGATGAACACAGTGATATTATTATAAAAATGCTTTGAATAATGTTGCTTTGTTTGGGCACTTTATTTCTTGCTGGCCTTTGGATTGTGTATTATTTTTTATAATTTTGTGTCTTACCAGTTTTGTGTGTATTTTTCATATGATTTTAATTTGTTGTTTTTACACTAGTTTTATGATTGTTTGACTATTTGCTTTCTAAAAAGAAAGAGAAAATGAATATGGAGTTGGGTGGGTGAGAAGGATCTGGGAAGAGGGGGAGAATTGTAATCAACATATATTGTTTGGGGAAAAAAGTGGTTTTTTTTTTTTTCTAAAAAAATAAACAAACCAACAAAAGAGTTATTAGTGTTTAAGATTCTCAGACAACTTAGTAACCACATGTCTCCTCAATAAGAGTCCTGGTAATTTACAGAAGTACAATTGGACCCAACTACATTTATGCCTTTTCTGAGACAAGAACTATTCAGTGGATTAAACATATTGTTTATAATCGAACAATTACCACATTTTATCCAGTAAAGTCATACATTCCTATTTATGTTTTTTTCAAAATTGACATACTAAACTACTGGCTTGTTCAATGTTTCATCTCTTACTGTTGTGTTACTGATAATGTTCTTCTCAGCTATTATTATAAATGTATTTTACATATATGGAGTAATTCTACAATGTAACCTTTAAGGAGTCATGTATTTCACTGAATTAAGGTTGTCTACAAAATAAAAGCATAGTTAAGATTATCATTAAATCTATTTCAAATGTGAGTCACATTTATCTTTTGTGTAGTTTATTGGAGATAGAATTCAATGTAATTTAAAGTCAATCATAGGTCTTATATTTTAACATTTTTTATTGCTTGCTGACTGCTTTTTACTCAAATACACATGGCTTCTGAGAAATCCTTGTTTAGCTAACATCTTTTTAAACTGTGGTGTACAGTAATTTTAATAGAGCAACACAGCTGCTCTCACAAGAGATCACTTAAGAAGATATTCTAGGTCTGTTTCATTCAACAGGTATAGACACACCTTTGATATTTTTGGCTGCAACATAGACATACCCTTAGTACGTACAGTGAAGGTAAAATTAATTTGTAGAAGGGAGCAGCCATATTTGAAAGTGACATCTAACTGAGAGACAAATAACATGGCAAGTCAGTGCAAGATTTGTCAGAATGAGTCAGGGAGGATACACCCAACTCTCAGGGTAAAGGACAGGAAAGGGAGGTAACAATGGAACATGCTGGGAGAGGGGGTCATTCAGTTTCATTGAGTTCACTTAAGTGCAGCACAGTTCAGTTGAGTGGAATTCAGTTCAGTTTCATGAATTTGGTGCAGTTGGTAGAGTTCAGAGGCAATTTTACTAAGCAGAACAACTCAGTGAGAAGATGAAAGAAGCCAATGTGTATCAGTCAGCATAAGACTAGTTTGACCCAGAACAGCTGAATTGAACTATCCAGCCAAAGTTCAGAAAGTGCTAGTAAGGGTAAGCTTATTTAGCAGTAAGCCTCTTAGTCAACAATTACATCTGGTGAATAAAACTACTTTTACATTGTGTGCTGTTTATCACATACACTGTCTCTAATAAACATATAAGGTTTGGAAAAATTAGGTATGACTGAATATGCAACCAAAAATTAATTGCAAATCAAACATACAAGGTTCTGAGGTATTTCTGGGAGCTAGCCTGTTCTCCATTGTACACCTGCACTGTTGTCTTCATTGTAGATTCCCCATACATACATTTTATTTGTTGTGAATCCATTACACCATGCATCACGAACAAATGCTGCCTGAACTGATTCACCTCAGAGTTAGAACTATTGTGTGAGGAATTGGTGTTTTGATATACAAAGCTTTCTATATTTGTAGAAGCATAATGATATGATAACAGAAAGCAAACACTTAACATTTTCACACTCTCAGCCATAAGCATGTGAGCATCAAATTAGTTTATTATTGGAGTGCATTGTGTTACAATGTTTTATTTTTAAAATTGTTGTTTGAGTTGCTGACTTGAGTTTCATGAATAATTGTTAAATGAATTTTGCCTTGAGGCTAGAATAAAATTTCAAATCTTTCAGAAATTGTCCTAAACAACCTTTTGTACTTTTATATGATTAATAATGAGCTTGTGCCTTGGTTAATTTCATAGTAAATTTGGCTTAGTTCAATACAAGCTAGTAGAAAGAGGAATATAAATAGGTGACAGATTGAAGTCATTATAAGAATTAATAACTAATATTTATTTCTACATAATTATATTGTTTACATACCTATCTCAGATACTTGCCTCTCTTTTAAGTTTTTTCTTTTTATTGGATTATTTATTTATTTGTTTATTTATATCATGTATTTATCTGCTTATTTAAATTTAAGGCACAACAGCTATAGAACATTCTGGTGAAGTTTGTGTCAAAGAACTTCCATTAAATCATTACTTTAATAAAAATTGCTGTCTTCAGAGTGCTTTAATGTAACATATTTTTCTTTTTGTTCATATATGACCTTGGCAATAGGAACTTAAAAATGAGACATGGCTTTAGTGCTCATTCAGGTAATTCTAAGACAAATTTTATTTGATTTACTTTTATATTTCTTCAGTAAAAGATAAACATAGGATATCATAATTCACATTTCATTTGCAAGGTAAAACCACTCAGTCTATGATACAGTCATGTTCTAAACATTAATCAATCATTAGGGTGATTTAATACATATATGTAGGACTATTGAGGTCAAAGGACTGGGAATATCACCCAGTTGCTAAAGAACCCTTTGTCCAGGCAGAAAGACCTTAGTTCAAATCTCCAGAATTCATGAACAAAATTAGGAATAGCAGCTTGTAAGTTTGTGCCTGTTCCTTCTTTGAGGGTTGTAAAGACAGATATTTAAAACTCATTGGCTATACATGTGCCTCCCCACATACATATGCACACATACATGTATGCACACACACATATATTTTCACACATACATTTTTTAAAAGAGAAGGGAAGGAAACAAAAGGTAGATAGTATAATTTAGGCTTTCAAGTCCTCAATATCTGAGGAAATATCTTTGTTCAAATCAAAGGGACTCCTTCCAATAAAATATCCCTCATGAATTGGACTGAGATTATTTACTGTGTTAACTTGAAGAAAGACCTGGGTATTTACCTTCTCCATGTTTTAAAAATATCTTTTAGAGAGATAATCAGCCTTTCGATAAAACTTTTCCTTACTATTTTAAACTGATTTTCTTTCTCATAACTTTTAACAGATTGTGCATGTAAATTATATCTCTGCTACCTACAGCTTCAAATATATTTACATCCTTAGCTGGGAGCTAAGGATCACTAATGATGGTGGCAGTGGTAGACCATCAACTGCTAATGATCACCTTTCCTTTTTTTTTTAATCAAAAATATTAGCAAGATTATGGAATTATCTGTAGACTTTTGTTCTTCCAAATTTTGTTTCTCCTTTCCTCCATCAACCAAGGCCCATCTGTGGATTCCGACTCTGCCTAATGGATATGAGAAAGAAGCAGGTGTGAATGTGTAGACTGGAAACGAAGGGAAGGGAAGATTGATGTGCCGGCTTGTTTTTGTATACCTGCCCAAAAGCTGAGGGATGAGTGTAATCTAATGATCATAAATAATAAACACTCTCATCAGCTGGGAAGGGAGAGGGAATAGGGCAGTCTCCATCAGAGGGAGGAGCCCCAGCTGTTGCTGCTTCCACAGCACAGAATTACAGCTAAGCCTTTTCCAACCCATCCCTGATCTGTCCCTTCCAGAAAAGATTCCTCACTAAATCACATTAACTCTAGTGTTTTCTTCTTTGCAGATATGTATAGGAACTCAAAGTACAGACACTGTACAAGGAAAAAACACTGCTGAGAAATCCAACAAAACCTCTCCCCACTCTCTTTTAAAATATTCAATAATTCTAATGGATTTTCTCTTTTCAAAATGCAAAGAGATGTGAAACTCAAGTTTCATTTTTCTTTCCAAGTTATTAACAGTCTCAGGCAAATTATTATTTAAAAATTTATATTGTGTTTATTAGTGCTCAATGTGGCTATCAAATATAAGAATTCTTCTGGAATTATAAAATACTGTGTTTAGTTAGTGTCTTACAAAGCCCTTAAAAACAACTGTTAAGTATATTTACCACAATTTTCTCTATAACATACTGGACAGAGGTAAGATATGTGTTATTACAACCAGTTAACACCAAGCAAAGGGAAAAATCACATAGGTAATTAAAGAGTGACTAAATACATACACGTTAACTTTCCTGATCTATCCATCTTTTCTGCTATATTTCACTTACTTTGTGATAGATAGGTTTTTCAATAAATATTTAGCCTTCATTGTATCAAGCTCATATTTTTCCCCTAAAAATAACAGTCTGATGGTTTTTTTTACAGATAAAGATCTCAGGGAAAGAGCTGTACCCTATAATTCATACTTAACATTTACATATTCATGAGCACTTCATTGAGAAGTGATAACCTGCTTCTGCTTTCAAATGAAATTCAATTTCCATGCTGACTGTGAACAAACACTTGAAATGCATTATAATTAACAATACGTTAACTTGTTCGAAAGCATTCATTTATATGTCTTTCCGTGCGCTACCAAAAACAGTTAGTGCTCAATAAGCCACAATAAAAACACATTTGATGTAAACCTTCCTTGAGCTAAGCACATCATTTCAGGACACCAATAATCTCCTTAAATTGTGGTTTCACATCATTACTAAATTATTAGAATATGAACAAAAAAGATTTTATAGATAGATAGATAGATAGATCAAAAGGGAACTTTGAAAATCATACAACATCAAAAAAAATCTTGCTTATCATTGTGACATGTCCATGAGGTTTAAGTAAATTTGTAAAAGTCAAATGCCACATACACCATACGTAAAACAAGCTGGGATCTAAGAGGAGAGAAATTTCCTGTCTTCATTTCTAAATAAGCCAAGCAAACCACAGAATACTTTAGCAGTTCAAAAAAGATGCCTTTTTACTTGTTGAGTGCAGACTATTTCATTATACCATAGTCTTTTTTATTTCAGGAAGCTTTAATTTCTTATATTGTTATTAAATATTGCTAAAGAATGTCTTTTATGTTGGTGAATTTTATAAATGGGATTCTAGTTTTAAAATTAGAGTGCAAAATTCTTCCTTTAGAATTTATTAGAGTTTAGTTTCAAATAAACTCAACAGTATTTACACATTTTAAATGGACTTACTGATTATTCACATACAGGTAAACTAAATCCTGACTAAATAGATGATTACATAGTGAAAAGTGAGCGTTCCATGCATCATCTGTCTCCCACAAGACCTGGATATCCATATTTGTTACACTACAAGTGGTAATCATTGTTTGTGTATTACTACATTATTAATGGATTTCAGGATATAGATCAGCTGATTATGAACTTATGACACTAGTAGAAAGGCCTGAGTTCTAATACCTGGCATGTACATCAAAAGCCAGACTGGATGGAACACAGCAGTAATCTCGGTGCTAGGTAGTCAAAGACTGTAGCTTAGTGGTCAATAAGCTTAGTCCAATAGGTGAGATCTGGGATCAGTGAGAGAGAGAGAGAGACACTGATTCAAAAACAAAAGTGGAAAGCAATTGAGAAAGTTGCACAGCATCTATCTTTCCAACATAGAAGAAAAGATAAATAAATACTAAGTTTATTGTTTTCTATTCCCCTGTTCTTTGCAGATCTACACACTATAAACTCAGATCTATAACAGTCTTATACCAAAGCTGATTATTGTTTCTTGATAGCTTACACCTGTTTATGTATTTTTGTCAAATTTTTTTCTTCTCTTTTTTATTTCAAAGTTTTATATTCTATTTGCATATTATTTCATTTTTTCTCTCATTGAGCACTAAATGTGTTTACAATGTTTAATTAATAAGAAGTATAGATACTGAGGCATTGCATACCTGTACTTCCAGTGCTCAGGTCAGGGCAGAACTATTCAGGGTTATAGCAATTAGTCATAGATTGCTGCCTCTTAACTTATGAGAAAGCTCAGAGTCCTGCAATGATTGCTCACTTGGAAAAAGAATATATACATGAAAATTATAAGTAAATACTGTGGTGATATAACATTTTCTCTGAATAACATTATTAAAATTTGTAAATAATATAAATTATTAGCATGTACAATGAGTATGCTAAATGACTATTAGAAGATAATCATCACAATGAAAGTTATAATCATGTTAAAGGAATAGTAAAAATGTTATTTCACAAAGCTCATTCAAATCCTAAACAAAACCAATAGACCAAAAAGATAATGAAATCAGTTTTAATTATAATCTCAGTCTATACAGGCATGTTCTTTGTAAATATAGTTCTCAAGACAAATTATATTTTTTATAACATCATCCAACTAATACAACCAGCTCAAATATGATGGTACTATTATGACTATTAATGTAAAATTTATTATTATTGATTTGCCATCAAATAAAAAGGTTCTACTTAAATGAAAAGACTATGTATTACATTTCCAATTTTTGAGAGAAATATTGCTTTTGCTAAATTTAATTTGTATATAAAAACATTTGAAAATTAGGTAATTATGATCATAAGTTATATATTTTAGTCTGTATATAGTTTTATAAAATTCATTACTAATTTTGTAACATTATTTTTGTTTGCAATTATGATTTGTGTAAAAAATTTTACATCAGTTAGTGGATCTTCCAGAATATTAGTGTTGATTAGGATACTCCAGTGATCTGCTGCCTTTGAAGATGTTTCTTTTTGTAGAGGAGGGTCACAGGTAATACCTTTCTAAAACTTGACCTTCAGTCATTTCATCAGTATATCTCACCTCGCATACAATATTTCTTCAGGGTTAAATATAACAAGCAATCAAACAGCCTAAGTATTAAACTTACATATAAGTAAATACTGAGTTTTCATTTTATATACATTATACATTTGCTAGGTTGTTTGCCAGTTATAGGGTGCTGTCTTATATAATAAATTAATTTGTAGTGGAGAATACATAATGTCATAGTCCCTCTTCTTGTAGATTCCTCAGGTGAATCGGATGTGATGAATAAATTAAACACATGTCCAAGAAGCAAATAGATACATTTGTGAGTGGCCATCGCTCTTTGTACTCAGTCACTTTGAGTTTTGGTCAAATCCCAACAAACCACTTTGGGCTATGATGAGTTTAAAAGTAAAAACACATAGCTCAGACAGTCTTGACTTCAATTTCTTAGAATCTAGTGAAAAGACAAAGCAAACCTTTGTTTCTGTGTCCTTCAGTTTCTATATTTTCTGTCCAAACCAACCATTTACCATCATTTATTATCTATTGATTTAAACACTATCTTTTCAGTAATCTTGTTTTTCAATTAATTTTGGTCCCTTTGTCTTTATAAAGCCTTTTAAAGTTAGGTTTGATTTTATAACTCATGGTAACTACATGTAATTCTGTCTTGAGTGTACAGTGGACTTGTCAATAAGCTGCTTGTATCATAGAAAGTCTTTTGAATTGAAATAAAAGCCAAGACTTGTAATATTTTACAGAAATCTATATTTATATCTAAACTGTATGTCATACACTGTGGCTACATGCCACAGTCTTGAAGTCAAGACTCTCATTTGTAAATGAGTTAACTGTGCTTTTTGGGGGGTCTAGTGACCAAAAAAATATTTGACATAATTCCTTATATATATTTTTAGTTGAGGGACACATAGCCACATAGCTCTCATGAATAGATCAGCAAGGAACATTTTAAGTTAAAAACATTAAATGAAATGTTGCATCCAGAAAGTCAAATTGTTTATTACTCTGGTATATACTAAAGTCTGAGATGGATGCTTCAGAAATTTGATGAGTATGAATAAATTTGACATATTTGCCATGTTGACTTTTTTGGTTGACTTTTCACTTCTTTGTATACCAAGGAATACAATTGTATGATTTCTCTGAGTCTTTTGCCTGTCCTTATAATTTTACAATCAACTTTGTCTCCATAAAATAATTTGTTGAGACTTTTATTAGATTCTACTGACAGTCCACTTCCTAAAAAAAAGCAATATAAACAACCATGAGGAACAAGCCATCAGCAGTACTTCCATTTCCTATATATGCTCCTTCTCCCAGGAATCAGCTTTCCTGACATTTTTGCAATGATTTCCATCACTGATAAACTATGATATGGAATTGCAAGCTGAAACAAACTTTTTCCTCTCCAAGATACTTTTGATCATGATGGCTTATGACAGAAATAGAAACCATAAAGAAAATTTATTTTAGATAAATTTGCAGATAAAGTTCTATTATTTTATTCTCAACCTTTTATTCCAGGATCCAATCATTAAAAATTATTTGTTTTTAGAGGTTAAATTTATTTACAATTAGTACTATCATTCCAATGCCTCCAGGATGATCAATAATATAATTTTCAATTTCCAAAGTTCTGAATTACAAATTTCTCTAAAATTTTCCTGAGAGTAATTGTAGTAATCTGTCAATTTTATTAATATTAGTTTCTTTGTTTAGTAGCTTTTTGTTTATTTTTGCTTTAAATTTCATTTACTACTAATGTCTCTCATCTGCTTTTCTCACATAATATTCATCAAAATATTTTCACTTTTGTTTTTTGAATGTTGCTCTAGTAGAAACTCCAATACAGTATGGTATATCAAAATATTAACAGCTCAAATGAACAAAAACTTGATTATTTTACCACTAATGCTTTAATCAGGTCTAACTAGCCAATGGTACTATATTTCTAAGAAATTGTGGATCTCTTAATGACCTCATATCTCCCAACAAATGGAAAATTACATTTCATAAAGAATTTCAAGCAAACATTAAAAGCAATGTGCTAAATTTAATTCTTCTTGTGGATGTCATGTATGTTTATTAAAATGTCTAAAAATGTTGGGAAAATAATGCATGAAAATATACTTACTATATCATAAAACTGAATAATGAAGATCATAAATAGATGTAATAAATGTAATAGATTCCACCTCACACCAGCAAGAATGGCTAAGATCAAAAACTCAGGTGATAGTAGATGCTGGCAAGAATGTGGAGAAAGAGGAACACTTCCATTGTTGATGAGATTGCAAGATGGTACAACCACTCTGGAAATCAGTCTGGTGATTCCTCAGATAGTTGGACATAGCATTACCTGAGGACTCAGCTATACCACTCCTGGGCATATATCCAACAGATGCTCCAACATACAACAAGGACACATGCTCCACTATGTTTGTAGCAGCCTTATTTATAGTGGCCAGAAGCTGGAAAGAACACAGATGTCCTTCAATAGAGGAATGGATAAAAAAAAAATGTGGTACATTTACACAATAGACTATTACTCAGCTATTAAAAACAATGAATTCAAGAAATACTTAGGTAAATGGATGAAACTAGAAAATATCATCCTGAGTGAGGTAACCCAATCACAAAAGAACACACATGGCATGCACTCACTGATAATTGGATATTAACTCAGAAGCTTGAAATACCTAAGATTCAACTCACAGACCACATGAAATTCATGAAGAAGGAAGACCAAGTGTGGGTGTTTCGGTTCTTCTTAGGAGTAACAAAATACTCAAGGGAGCAAATAAGGAAACAAAACGTGGGACAGAAACTGAAGAAGGGGCAGTCTGGAGACCATTCCACCTGGATATCCATCCCATGTGCAGTCACTAAAGGTAGACACTGATGTGGATGTCAGGAAGTGCATGCTTACAGGAGCATGATATAGCTGTCTCCTTAGAGGTCTGCCAGAGTCTAATATATCCAGAGGCAGATGCCCTCAGCTAACCATTGAACTGATCAAGTGGTTCCCATTGGAGAATTTACAGAGAAGACTGAAGGAGCTGAAAGGTTTTGTGACCTCACGAGGAGAGCAGCAATACCAACTAACCAGAGGTCTCAGGGTCTAAACCATCTAAACCATCTAAACCTGGGAGCACATAGGGAGGGACTCATGACTCCAACTGTATATGTCTGAGAGGATGGCCTTGTTGGCATAGGTGGGAAAGGAGATCCTTGGTCCCATGAAGGCTGGACGCTCAGTGGGGGGGGGGGGGGGGAATTCAAGGGTGGGAAGGTGGGAGTGGGAGAGTAGGTGTGGCCACATCCTAATAGAAGCAGGAGGAGGGGGGATGGGGTAGGGAGTTCCTGGGTAGGAGGGAAATGAAGTAAGGGGATAACATCTGAAATGTAAATAAAATATCTAATAAAAAAGACATAAAATAGCTAGTATGGCTTAACATTTATCTATAGTTACCCTATAGACATATGTACATTCGTACAACCTTGTATTCACAAGTATTTGAGATACCAGACATTAATCAAACTTAATACAAAATTTGATACTTTAATTGCCTATATGGTTAGTGGAATTTCTTTTTACTTAAGTTCTGAGTTAATAAAATAACATAAATATTTAAGTTGAATTAGTAGTCATAAATGAAGTTATTAAAAATAATTAAAAACACTATAGCCTTTTTGTACCCCACTATACCTTGTGGGCTTTCTTCTATCAAGTTTCACATGCTCATTGGTGTAATATGTGTTCAGCTTATGTTTGGGCAGTCATGTTGGTGAGAATTTACAGTTATAAGCTTCTGAAGCTACTAGAGGATGTAATCCTACAGAAAACTTCCTAATTCGTTGGCTCTCGTATTCTTTCTGCTACCCCTCCAGCTTTCCACAGTGTTCTCTGAGCCTTTATTGTGGCAGATTTTATAAATTGATCTATTGTTACTGATCTTCATTATTACTTAGTATGGTTGGATCTAGTTTTCTATAATAGTCTTTGTTTCTTACAATAAGTTTTTGTGAGGAGTGAAGGCTACATTTGTCTGTTGATACAAGGACAATCATTTATATTGGATTGTGCTCATTTAGTAAATTAATGGTTGTACATTCCCCTCCAATAACTATGATTTCATGATCATTTGAGTATTTAGCTAGGCTTATAGTAACAGACATTGTATCTCTGTTGCTGAGCAGGTAATAAGACAAAACTGAGAGTGGTGGTTGCTACCAATGTGTGTGATCCACCATGACATCTGTAGGGTTATGATGCCAAGCTGATTGTTGGTGTGGTTCATAAGCATCGTAGCTGGATAGGATTATTGTTTGTTTTCCTCCTTTGGGAGTTTGCATGTTATCTTCTGGTAGCATGAAAGCTAGTCTTCAGGGTATAGTCACTCAGGTCACTTCCATATTGTGTCTCTGGGAATTATTTCTGAAATGGATGGCATCTTCAGATATCGAAGGTTAATTACTTCCACCTCTTTGGTGTAATAAAGTGCAACAAAATATGCTGTATATTTTAGGAGTCTGTCATACAGCTATAGACAGCTCAAAAGAAAGCTTCTTATATATGCTATTGAGGGATTCTTTAGGTGGTTCAGATGTCTTGAAGTGATTGTCCAAATGAGAAAGCTCAATAAAACTATAGGTAAATATTTATATACTGCATTAATTGCATTATAGTTTATTAACTATTTTCCACATATGTAATATATACTATCATATCTTAAAGAAAGCTTATAAAATAATAGTATACAAATAAGAGTTAAAATTATTCCTCATATTTTGTTGTTACCTGAATTGGCTTCCATGATAAAAACTACTGATACATATTGTCTTAGTGTAGTTGCACAGTTAACATTATTTCATAGACAAAAAGCCACTAGATACTGTTTTTGCTAAGTCAACGGCCATTTGTTATTAGTTTTATGGCAGGAAGGAATCAATAACACCTATTTTTTATAATATGTGTTTATTTTTCACAAGCATCATTTATAGCCATCTCTACCAGCAGACTCAAATGCTGAAACACTCTGTACTGATTTTTTATGAAATGTGTCTTCTCAGCTCAGAAGCAATTTCTTTCTTGATGTGCTCACTTTATAGTGTCTTTAAACTATTGGAATCCATTACAATTTTGATCTCACAGTAAAATATGAACCAGAACTACTTCAACACTCCAAGGAGAGTATGAAGAAGATAGTTTATAAATGAGGATAGACTGTCAGAAACTTCAATAGAAGCACTGAAAGTTATATTTTTAAAAGAGAATATTTCAAATTATTTTGAAGAATGTTTCCCACACAGATGAGAATTTCTTCTCTGTAGACTCAATGTAGGTTGAACAATCAGCTTAGCAAAGATAGGAAGCACAGTGACAGGAATGAGCTGGGTTGGGAATATCTCTTAACTCAGTTATGGGAGAACTATTGAAGAAAAGCATTTCAAGACTGGGAGTCTGTAAAAAATATTAATAGAATATATTTTTTATAAAACAGCATTATTTAAAATATAATTTTAATTAAGGATACCCTTTGTGGAATTTTAATTAAGTTCATAAACTTAAATTTACAAATAGAAAAAATAGGTACTTGAAAAGATGATAATTATTCTGGAAAATAGAAGAGAATGTATATTTCCAAGTGCAAGAGAAGTCTGAAGAATAATTTAGAGCAGGAGAGAGAGCAAGATTGTTGTAGAATAAATAACTCAGCAAATGGCTGATTATTATATAAAGCATAAGAATATTCAGAAGGTTTTCAGAGTGAGATTTAAAAGTATCACTCAAAGGTGGGCAATAGAGTCAGAATGTAACAGAATTTCCCAAAGAGCTTAATGACTTGAGGTTAAACCCTGAAAAACCTGTAAAGTAGGAGAAGAAAATCATTTCTCTCAAGTTATCCTCTGACCTACAAAGGAACTGCATGGTATAGATGTTCTCACATATATACACAAAAGCACAATCACATAAACACAGACAAAATAAAACACTACTCTTGGAGTGACTTTTTAAAATTAGAACTTGAAATTATATATTTTAACAGTATTTTTTCTTTTGAAAAATAATTAAAGTTGGAATATAACTAAATTTTATTTTCTGCAACTTCACAATGTGAAATAAATTTAGTACTAATTAGAAATTCTATCAAAGCCCAGAAAACAATCTTATTTTAGGTCCCAAATTGAACCTTAGAAATTTATGTTCTGCACTGGGTTTACATGATTATAGATTGAAATTTTGACTAATCATATGTTTAACTTCCTCAGACACAAATACTAATATTGTTTTGAACTTGAAATGGCTTATTTTGCTCCTGATGCTTTAAAAAATATGGTTAGACACAAAGATAACAATGTAATAAAACAAAGTAGAAGAAATTTGAGAGAAGGTTGTGAAATCATGAGTATTAGAAAAATGGATATTATAGGAAGTCTATTAACTGGATATAGAAAATGGCATAAATCCCAAATGATAATCTAGTATAATTAGATCACTTTCCAATTAACAATGAGAAAATGGAACAGTACTACACACAGCTGGGTCTAAAGTAAGTGATGTGTCCACTCAAGAAGTACTGAGAAATGATTATAAATGCTGACAAAAATGATAAAATACTTTATCTTAAAATGCCCAAAACAACTGTGAATGAAACAATGTAAGGTTTTGTTTATATAATCTTTCTTGGAGGATTTTTGGTACTACAAATTTCTCCACGATTTCTAAGATTCTATTATATTTATATCATACTTCAAACCACTTTAATCAAAGTAAATGGACTCATCAGGTGTTTCTGTGTGATTTATTCTAGTCTATTAGTGAAATAAGTGGGCCAATGAATTTCCTGACAATGAATGTTATAATTTGCATATGAATGCAAATTTATGACAACATACATAAATAATCCTAAAAATTCCACTAAAGAATTTCTACAGCAGATAAACACTTTCAATGAGATGGCAGGATACAAAATTAACGCAAATAAATCAGTAACTCTCTTATATACAAATAACAAAAGGACTGAGAAAGAAATAAGCCACAGATTAAAAAGAATTTGTGGTAACACTAAGTATCAGAAAAGCTTACAAAATAAAAAATGTTAAATCTTTGAAGAAAAAAATTGTAGAAAATATCTGAAAATTAAAAAATGTTCTCTGTTCATAGATCAATAGGATTAACATAGTAAAAATTGCCATCCTATCAAAAGCATTCTACAGATTCAATGCAATGTCCATCAAAATTACAATACAGTTCTTCCAAAACTGTAAAAGACATGTCTCAATTTCATATAAAACTACAGGATATCTAATAAAATCCTCAACAATAAATCAACTATAGGAGTTATTTCTAAATATCACCATCCCCAAGTTCAAGTTGTGCTACAAAGCAATAATAATAAAACCCACATGGTACTGGCATAGAAATAGATATCTTGATAAATAGAATTTAAGATTCAGACTTAAATTCAAGCACATATGAATAACTGATCTGTGAAAAAGAAGACAGAAATACAACACTGAAAAAAGACAGCATCTTCAAATGGTGCTGGTTAAACTGGATGTCTGTATTTAGAAAAAAGCAAATAGATACCTATTTATTTCCTTGCATAAAACTCAAATCCAATTAGATCAAAGTGATCAACATAAAACAAGAAAAACTTAATCTGATAGAAGTGAAAGTGGAGAATAGACTTGAATACACTGGCATAGTATTTCTGAACAAAATACTGATAGTTCAGGCATTAATTTCAATTGTTAACAAATGGAGCCTCATAAATCTGTAAAACTTCTGTAAGGCAAATGGCTTCAACAAATGGACAAAAAAGCAGCCTATAGAATGAGAAAAAAAAATACCAACTTCACATCTGAAAGAGGAATAGTTCTCAAATACATGAAGAACCTAAGAACTATTTATCCAAAAATTCAAATAATCTAATTAAAAATTATATTAGATCTAAACAGAGAATTCTGAATGAGGAATATCAAATGGCTGAGAAACACAATGAGAATCTCAAATGGCTGAAAATAAAGGAGGAATCAGCATTCTTAGGCTTCAAGGAAATGCAAATCAAAACTAGTGAGAGCTCATATTACACCTGTCAGAATGACTAAGATCTATATAACACAAGTCACAGATATGCAGGGAGGTTGTGGAACAAGAACACTCCTCCATTGCTGACAGCTGTGCAAACTTCCATAGCCACTATGGAAATCAATATGGTGGTTCATCAGAAAACTAAGAATTAATAGAACTGAAGACCCTGCTATTCCACATGTGGGCACATACCCAAAAGACATTCCATGCTACCACAAAGAAACTTGCTCAACCATGATAATTTCAGTGTTATTTACAAAATAACCATTAACTGGAAACCATTCAGATGTCCATAAATAAAAGAATGAATAAAGAACCCATGATACATTTATCAATAGAGTATTATTAAGCTTTTTAAAAAATAACATTAAATTTGTAGTCAGTTGATAGAATTAGAGAAATCATCCTGAGTGAGGTAATTCAAACAGAGAAATATAAATGTTATGTATTTACTTATAAGTGGATATTGGCCATTAAATGAATGATAACCAAGCTACAATCTGTAGACCCAAAGAGAATAGGTAAAGGGGGCGGGTTCAAGGTCTACTCATGGATCTGTTCAGTAAGCAGAAATGGAATACATTTTGTGGTGGATTGGTTAAGTAGAGCCAGGAGTAGGAAGGATCTCTTTTTTCTTCATCTTCATTTGAAAATTGACTATGTTCTATCTGTGCAGATCATATGTACATGCATGCAAAATTATGCACAGAAACTTGCATGTGGCCAAACCTTCAAAAATGATTCTCCTCTCCCCAGCAGCTATCAACAGCTCCTAAGTTCAAAGCTGGCCATGGGGACTACCTTTCTATCTATGCAGGAATTTTGGCTGCCTTGATCTTATGGGGATAGTCACTGGTGGTACAATGCATGAGTTACAAAACCATGAAGACTGTATTTCATGGCACTCCTTTCCATTTTTCAGCCCTTAGACTTTTTCATCTGTATAGTTCATGATGTTCCCTGAACCTTGGAGTGTGGTTGATGGTTGATAAAGTTGTTACATGTAGGTTGATAACAACATTCCATTCATGACTCATTCTTAAGTAGTTTACTTTTTTCCCCAATCTGCTTTCATACCATTTTAATTGCATGCAAGTATTAAGGTCAGTTCTAGGTTGAGGACCTAGCAATACAATAGATGCAAATAATCAAGGAACAAGCAAGAAAATAAACACAAATAGTCAAAAAGCAATACAATAAACAAATTCCCATAATCACTGTTTCTAAGGGCTTTTCAGGATGACCAAAATATCTGAGCCAACTTCCCTGGCCTAGCTCAAAGTCATTTTTATGACTGAAGCCTACTTCCTTCTTCTAGCCTAAGATTTAGATTCTTGCCTGAAATTACTTTTTCTTTCTAGCCTAATATTTATATTCCTGACTAAAATTACTTCCTTGTTCTAGCCTAAGATTTAGATTCCTACCTGAAATTACTTTTTTTTCTAGCCTAATGTCAAATTCCTGCCTGAAGCCCACTTTCTTGTCCTTGGCCAATGAAAACTACAAGAGATGGGCTCTACTGAGAGATTCTTGGGTGATGAGAGGCTGGCTTTTGAAAGTCAATTATAGGACCTCTGTCTCTTTGTTTTCTCCATTTGCTGTCTAGATATGCAATATGTAGTTTCACTGCTGTCTTGATATGCTATCTCACTAAGGATATAAACCCAACTTATCCTGGATTGGACTTCTAAAAATGTGATCTGATATATTTTCTTATTTATAGGTTGAATGTCTAAGACATTCAATTTGTTACACTAATGGAAAAACAGATAAGCACTATAGCAATGTTCTCATTTTTTTCACAATTTTCAAATATAATATTTGGTTACAGTAATGCCATATTATTCTTTGATCATCTCCTCCTACAAAGAGCTTTCTATATAAATTCTCCACTTTCATGTTTTGCTGTTGTTTTTAGTGTGTGTGTATATGTGTGTGTATGTGATTCATATTTGTGTACATGGTTGAGAACCGCTCAACTTATTTAAGTTTACCTATATAACAATTGATGGTATTTTACTTATGTAACCAAAGGAAATACACCACCAAGAATATAACACCTCCTGCTTGTGTAGAAGGAATGATAAAGTGCTGATAAGTCTTTTGCCTATGAGCAGTAGAATGCCTACAGATCCAGTCCTATGCAGGTACTGTGCAGATAGCCACTGTTGCTGTTAGTTGTGAGGTGAATAACCATAAAGATTGCATTGACTAAATTTTCTATGCATCTTTCCTGCATAGAAATATTAAATGCTTAGCCTGCTTTTAATCATCTTTAACCTTTTACTAAAATGCCCATCTCACCAAAACAAAAGAGAAAATTTTGATGTATATTTTATAAAATAAGTAAAAGTTTAATTAATCCAATATATTATGTCACTATAATGTGTAGATTTATTCTTTAGGAAAAAAATTTGAAAGTATAAAACTATCTTTCTCTTAGAGCACAAGAAAAATTTATGTGTCCACTTCATAGATCATAACAAGTTTTTATTTGGACCTTGTGCTTTCAAATGAAAAACAGCAGGTGGTTATCATTACTGTCACCATTTTTAAACTTCTTCTCTCTATTCAAGACAATGCAAAAGAAGCTGAATTTTTACAAACCTAATATCATGTACACAGAGTGGCATCTGTGAGTGAAAACTGTCAATAAATTGATTCACCAGTACAGTTTTGGAAGGAAGAGCCACTGGTTCACTGAAGTGTAGAAAGGCTCCTCTGGAAAAATCTTATTTGTTACAACCCATTACAGTATTTTCTTCTCTCAATCTCAGGCTCTAAAAATTTACTATGACTTTCTAGATATTTACCTACCCCATTAATAAAATCTTTGGGAGCTTTCAGGGTATCTATGCAATAATACTTAAGCATCAGTAACACATATGGCCAAAGTCTGTTGTCAAGGAATCTATGCTTTATGTAGAAAATGTGTAAGGAGATTAGTCAATAGAGAACAGAAAAAAAGGTAAAATACAACAGTAGAGTCTAAAGGGCTCACTTATATCACTTAAGAAACACTTTAACAGACTGAAGAAGGCAGAGGGTGGAATCTAAAGCTGTTTGTTATGTCTTACCTCTAAATGTGGTGACTCTTTGCCCTCCATAACTCATATGATGCAATAGAAGCTGGTTACATAAATAATCATTGAAGAAATGTAATCAAATTATTTTAGACGATGCAGTTGTTAAAAATCATTGCAGACTTATAGTAAGACCAGAACATATTGTCCAGGTAGATAAAATATTGCATAATACTTTCAGAGGATATGATTATACAAGCTAAAATGGCCAATTTAAGTTTATCCCCTATAATCCAATGTCAGAAGGTTTCAATCCTACAAAGATGAAATAAGTTCATCCTCTTTTGCCTTATTTTATGCAAATGATCTCAATTCTGGTGGTTTTCTAGGTATTGAATAATTTCTTTTTGCTGTAATCTAATTTTAAAACAATTTAACTATTTTTAATATTTATTTATAGAAACATAATAAACCACAACTATTGATTATTACATATTATTTAAGTTCCATAGTACTAACTTAACAAAATTTTGGAACTTTAGCCAGTGTTATTGATTAAAATAATTATCACCAAACATGTACTTATACACTTTTAGAAAAAAAGGCCCTATTGATTCAGGACAGATTTATGCTTGAGGTCTGAAAAAAAACAATACAATGAAGGAATAAATGTAGAATAACTATACTATTGAGTGTTTTATAATTTTCCATTTAGGTTGTTTTGAGACAAATATGTATGAACTCTCCTCATTATCTGATACTTGGATGTCTACAAATTGACTAATCATTAAAGTTTGTGCACAATTCTCAGATCAATATTTACAGTGTTTTCATTGTCTTTTCAATTCATGCTGACCTGAACTATTATTGCTGATATAACAAAGTACTGTAAACTAGATAGCTTACTAAATAGCAAATTTCTTCACATTTTAGATACTAGAAAATCCAATATAAAGGCTTCATGATATTGACTGCCAAAGAGGGCTCTCTTGCTGGTTCATATATGCACAGTGTCTATTTTAACACATGTCTAAGTCAAGTGGTCTTACTTGTGATTCATTCACAATGTTGCTAATTTCACTAATGAGGGCACATTTGTCAGATATAAATGCTCACTAAATCTTTCAGTTCCAAATCAAACCTACTTGAGGATTATGATTTCACCTTGTAGATTTATGGCAGACAAACTTTTGGATTAGAGACCTTAAATATCAGTGGAAATCTGACTTGTACAATGGAAAGGTTTCCAGTGGAACTGTAAAGGGGTATAGTCCATCTATTTGTCTTCATACTGTGTTATTAATGGGCATATTGTTTTTGTCTTATATTTAGGTATGTAATCTCCTTAGTTTCTCTTTGCTGATAATTTTGCTGTTTTAAATGGTCCCCAATGTGTTGTTGAACTGCTATCAAGTAGTCTTCATTTCAAGAAAACACTGATGCATCTTATGGAAAAAAATTCAAAATCTAGCATTGTTTAGTAAGAATTGCAGGCTTCTGGATGTAGTTGAATATTAATATAAAAATATGTATTAAATAAGTTACTCAAACAGGAACAAATAGGAAATAAGCATTATTTGTTGATTAAAATGTGACCAGAAGTTTACAGATCCTGGAAATTGCTAATCTCTCAAGAGAAGAGATTCTCAAGAAGTTTAATTCAAATTCATTTCATTGTGATAAAAGCATATTACCTTGTAAATAGTAAGCACAAATGCATGTGTATATACACATATACACCCATATGTATTTTAAAAACACTGTGTATACTTTTTAGGTGAGCCATTTAAAAGTGATGAAAAAGGGAAATGTTAAAAATCAAATCTTTGAAGTACTATTATGTATTAATCTTTAAAAAGCATTAAAAAAATTACAAACCTATTTATAAAATGGGAACACACCAGAAAATGATGAAAAACCACAGAATATTTTCAAAGAGCAAATACCTAGGAATCTGCAGTATTGCAGCAACAGAGATATAGCTGAGTAATTGTTGAACTTGTGTGACGTTATTACAGTATACTGCCAAAATATGAAATATCAATTTAAAGATTTAGACTCATATATTATGTTTGAAGTTAAATTTGATATAGCATCAAGTTAAAAGATTTTTACACCAAATTTTAATTGACCTCTTCCCTTAATAATTAAAACAGAAAACCCTAGTTTGGTTTTACTCTATTATTTCTAGATTGAAATTCTCTTTGAAACCTCTTCTCATTTTGTATGCTGCTTCCTAACTTTTCAATTCTTAATTCCAATCTTTAAGTTATTTTCTCTATTTTTCTTGTTGAAAAATCAAGTTCTGCAGCTGTTTATAAATCCTCTGCAGGTGCCACTGATAGATAATTATTCCCTGTGGGTTTCTAGTACAATTCCACCAGCCTCATTTATCACATACAATTACATCTATTCTCCTTTTAAAATGTTTTTTGTTTTGTTTTGGTTCTGGTAGTCTTACAAGAAACACCATTATATCAATTTTCAACTAACATCTGTGGATAAAAAGCATTAAAATACAAAAGAAATGTCTTTAGGGTACAGCTCAACATTATGTTTCTTTCTTCACTGCCTAAATAGCACTGCACTCAGTCTATTGTTTTAAAATTTTGGAGGAGAAAACAAAAGCAAGAAATCTCATTTTACCATGATATAATTTGAGAGAGCCTAGTTTGCTGCTCAGGACATAGGGTTGGTAAGATGGGAATTAAAGAATAGTGATGTTGTATGTTAAGTTGTCACATTAAAAAAAGAGCTATAGACATAGCTCAATCTTTTCTCTTATATTTTCTTTCTGTCAATCATTCTCTTCTACATGAAGACAAAGAATAAACCCCTCCTTGTATCTATGTTCTTAATGACTCCCATATATGATGTATAAGTATGTTGCTTGAAAGTGATGGTTAACAACTACCAACTTGGCAAACTGTTCCACTTGTCAGGGTAAGTTTCTTGTTAAGCTTCTAAAAGAAAAAAAAGGCAATTACTTAAGTCCTACACACTTCATGAAAGATTTCGTTTCACAGGTGTGTGTGTGTGTGTGTGTGTGTGTGTGTGTGTGTGTGTTGCTTTTTAGCATAAGCTACATCCATTTATTTTTCATTCTAGGAGAGTGTTGATTTTAAAAGATGCTAAAATTTATTGAATACATTCTATAAATCTGAGAAATGTATAGAAGCATCAAAAGATATTTTTATAACAAAATATCATTACATGAGAACCAGGATTACAGAAAGGACTTCCTTGATGACAGAATGCAAAGAAGAGAGTTACTAATATTAAAAGCATCAAGTTAGTTTAAGTGGATGTTAGAAAACAATCAGTGATCGAGGTTGTTCTGCTGTGATATTGTAAAAAGAGCAATATTGTTAGCAATTAATAATCTACAAATGTGAGAATTAGGATTGTAATATTAAGACACATATGTTACCCCATATTATTCTAGAAAAATAATCACTATTTAAAACATCTCTTATTGACTTGAGGAGAAGAAGGACTTAAACAATTTGGCATTAGTTAACAAAAAATGGTTTGATTGATGAATAGAAACAAAAAACTATTTTGTGGTGAAAGTGTTTGATATACACTGATGAGCTGTTGATACTCACACAGAATGAGAAACAGTGTGTGATTTGCCAAAACCAACTATTCTGGCTAGTTTTATATTAAGGTGACACAAGCTAGAGTCATTGGGGCAGTAGGAGTGTCAACTGAGAAAATGCCTCCATATGATCAGGCTATAGGCAAGCCTGTAAGGCATTTTTTTCATAATTAATGATTAAAATGAGAGCACCCAGCCCATCATAGTTAGCGCTGCTCCTGTGTTCTGTAGGAAAACAGACTGAACAAGCCATGAGAAAGTATGGTAAAGTTGCTTTGTAAAAGGAAACAGCCATGTTTGAATGTGATATCTAAATAGTGGCAGACAAAGTGATGAATCTGAGTAACCATTGATAAAATGAGTCAGAGATAGTATATGCCCAACTCTT
Source organism: Arvicanthis niloticus (assembly GCF_011762505.2). Taxonomy (NCBI): domain Eukaryota; kingdom Metazoa; phylum Chordata; class Mammalia; order Rodentia; family Muridae; genus Arvicanthis; species Arvicanthis niloticus. The sequence goes on from NC_047673.1 coordinate 42,591,706, forward strand.
ACTGGAACAGATAAGAAAGAGAGTTGACTTAAGACTAGGACCAGGAAGGGAGAGAATAAGTCAGTTCAGTGGAGTTGAGTCAGTTGAGAGTCACTTCAGTGAGTGCAGTGCAGGGGAGTTGAGTTTATTTTTTAGTTCATGAAATTCCATGCAGGTAGCAGAGGCAGTTGAAGCCAGAGAATAAGAAGTAGGCAGAAGATTATAATAAACTGCTTGAGTTAGTTGGATGCTGAGCAGAGTAACTCAGTGAGATCCTGAGAGAAGCCAGTTTGAACCAGTCAGTTTGGAAAGAGGTTTAAGCCAGAAATTTTGAGTTGAACCAGCCATGCAGAGTTCAAAAAGAAATGGAAAGAGTGAGATATTCAGCAGTAAGCCTCAAATACAAAAATTACATGTGGTTAATAAAAGTTACATTTACACTGACTTCTTGTTTTGTTCTGTTTTGTTTTTATCATCTTAATCCTCTGTCTGTATTTGATATCACCTTATATAATATTGTATGACAGAACCATTTACAAGTATATGCTTTTGAATGTTTGTTCTTTTTGTATTTTCATATTTGTGCTTTCCCAATAAAGACAATTTATAATAATTAGTTATAGTATACCAAATTAAATATTATCAGAGAGTCATAATGTTTTTTTTTGTTTCATGACATTTAGAAAATATAATTAGGTGCTATGGATAATTTTAACTGAGCCCTGCCACCTGGTAGAAAATTATGAAAATATTTGTTGGTGTCTATGAGGTGATTTAAAGATTCAATGTTAATTAAGTTTGTAAAATTCACACCTACTATTTAACACTTGATAGCTGGATTAATAAATACATAAGTGTGATAAAATAAATGGACTAGACACTGATAAAGCTGACATTAAATTAATCCTGTCTGGTAAATTACAAAATTATATCTTAATGGAAAACATGTCCCCCATTGCTACATGTTCATTTATTGGTGAACACAGAATATAAGACAACTTATAAAAATTGAAATATTGAAAATAGCAGTTGAGTGTTTAAAAAATAAAAGTACAGAAAGCTCTACAAATGTATCCAATTTGAAAGAAAAATTTTTTAAAAATACATTTACTTCCAGTTTGAATGTAGACATTCCTAAATCAATATTACTCCTAAATAAATCAGAAGAAGATTCCAGATGTTCATACAATCATAATTTTAAAACTACCAAGTTTCCTGCTGTTGAAAGTCAAATTTAAATTCAAATATCAGTAAGACAATGTGAATGGCCTCTACCATTAAAAATTATTGGAGAAAAAGAAAAAAATAACGTCCATTAGTTGTATTAAAGATTGTCCCTAGCTACCTCTGGTGATTAATTGTGAAAATTTGGTTTTAATATGATAAAATTAATCCAAAAGGAATATAGAAACTCTTTTATCAACCAGATCTCAAGAGGTAGACCAATTGGCTGTAGCCCAGTTCAATGCCCCATGATTAAAGGCAACAGCCCATGAATGGCTGAAACAGATCAACCGAACAAAGCCAGGTCAGCCACAGCTCCGTGACCCATTGATTGATTTTCAAGGTAGCTCTTCTCATAGCTCAAAGTAAATGTTGTAAATTGATATAAGCTAGGAGAAGCAATAGAAATACAAAATTAGATACAATGTAAGCATCTCTACTATGTATGGAGAAATCTAAGATTGTATAGGAAAATGGTGAGTAAGCTCTCAAAGACAAATAGGTTGCCAAAATCTGGCTGATATTTGGAATTGTTTTCCCCCTTATTTTAAATTATTATATTGCCAACAATGTAACTTGAGGTCTTAAACACTGTACTAAAAAACGTTACCATTATTGATCCACCCAGCTGTTGCCACTATACAAATATGAGACTATCTTCCTTTTCTTTTTGTTTTAATGACATAATTGAAAATAAAAACTTATACTCTGTATAAGAAACAGATTGTGAAGGCTTTACACACACACATATAATACATATATTATGCATATATTTATATATAATATAAATACATATTATAATACATGTAATACATAATATAAATACATCATTTTATATAAATAGATGTGTGTAAAATAATAACTACAAATCAAGTTAATTTACACTTCTGTCACATTTCCCAGTTACCATTTTGCATGTGGATCTAGTAACACCACTTAAGATTAACTGTTTTAACAGTTCAAGAATATTCTACGCTACTGTTAGCCACACTCATCATGTAGCAGCAATGATAATTTGGACTATTCAGCTTATAAGTGAATGTTTGAAAATACTATTTCACTTTTTGCTCCTGGGTTTCAACATTTTATTTCTGTAGGATACATTTGGTTATTACATGTAAGCAAAGGAGCAATGATCTCAGCATGGATGAACTAAAATATAAGAAAAGCAAGAACAGTAGGAGGGAAATTCAAGGTCAACTATGTGCCCTGGTTGTTGTAGAATTATCTGCATTTTCTCTTTCTGGCAGTAACTGTTATCATCGATTCAGAATTAGACTGTTGCTCATGAGAGCATCTTAATTACTGACTCTGAGCCTGGGCTCATATCAGAATCTGTGGGTCTAATAATTTCTGAATCATTTGGAATTGCTATTATTCCTATCATAAATTAGAGCTGCATAGAGCAAAGAGCTCTCCTCTATATTTATAGCAAAGTATCTTTATATGCTATAGATACTGGAGTTATATCAATAGATAAGGTGAAAATATGCTCTAGAATAGGTTAATCTTTAATATATCAACATTACACACTGTTACACCTGGAAGTGAAACTATGATCTATATTAGTTCATTTTTATCATACTGATAGTGAAATAAAATTGTACATTAATTTAAAAAACCTTACAAGTTAGCTATAATACAGTGCATGTAAAGAAACTTTTGGATACAGTTAATAACTATTTTTTTCATACTTGTTACTTGAAATAGTGATAGAATTTAGAAAGTGCGGTGGAAATTTATGTGAAAATAAAGAAACACTAAATGTGAAGGTTTTCACGTTTGCAGAGCTATATACCCATATTTAAACATGATAGTGACCATTTGGTAAGGTGGACACCCCTGATTTTCAAATCCACAGAATGCAATATTAGAAATATGTATTTCAACATACAAAAAAAAAAATTTAAAGCACCTATTTTACAATTTTCCATTCTCCATTTCCCTCTTTAATTAGACTTTATTAATATAAAATGTATATAAAAATTTAAATACCACAATTTAAACCATAAATATAAGTAATTCTTATGTGTTGAAATGTGAAGCACTTTGAGAGCATCTTGTAAAAAAAAACTTTAATATTTTAATACTCATGTATAGTGAATTTAAGTCCTCAGTCCCTACTATCCCACCTCATCTCCATCCTTCTACTGAAACACCCCCTTCTTATTTTCATGGATTTTTGTGTGTGTGTGTTTATATTTATGTTTGTGTGTGTTTTTATGTATAATATACTAAAGTTCAGTAGGGTGTGTTCATGAGCCTAATAGGAAGTTATTTCTCCTGGATATTTGGAACTTTTTAGTGTTTACAGCACTGAAGAAAGTGATAACATTTCTTCAGATACCAGTAACTGTCAATAGTGTGTCAAGAAGTGATTAGGCCTCATGTGCCTTGCTTTGACCCATGATAAACTATTGACTGTCACAAATTTGGCTGAATTATGTAGACAAACAGAGACATAGTGAGTTCATTAGTACACTGGCCATGCCATGTTCAGAAGACAATATTTCATAGCATGCCAATCTGATTTTTTGATTTTGTAATTTCCCTGGGTTTTTTTTTTTTTTTTTTGTGATATTCACTCTTACTTGCAGGATGTAAAACTTGATATAGATGTTCTGTTTAGGGTCTGTCCATCTACAGTCATTCACCTTCATTTTCACAAATCGTTCAACTCAGAGTTTTACCTGTTATCTTAGATATATTAGAGGGGAAAAATTGCCCCATTTATTCATTATTTGTCTTACTTGGTGATTACTGGGACTTTCCTGGGATTTGTGCTATTCAAGGTAATATTGTAAATTCATTCGGTTGTGAATATGGATATCTATAGACATTCCAAAAACTTAAATTTTTGGATCACACTTTTTAATTCATTCCTCTAAAAAGATGCAGCCATATTGCCTAAATATTTTAATAACTTCTCCATTAGCAATAATATAGCCATATATCATATTTGTTCTAATTACAACATTTTTTATGAGGAGGCCATTCATCTTGACTGTTTCAAATCTCTGAAATATTTAAGTCTATTAAAGTTAAAATCACTTACTTGCCTTGCTGTAAATTAAGGGATATTAATCAATTTCTAAAACAAGACAAATAATTAAAAAGCATTTTTGTTACCATAACAACCGAAAATTTAAACTCTTGAGAAAATTATGGTTAGCATAAATAACAAAATTAAAATTAAAAAGTAGCAGAGGTTCTTTTTGCATAAATCTTAATTTAAAAAAGTATATTAAGCCAGGCAATTTTAATTAGATATTTTATTCCTTAAAATGTATATTAAGCCAGGCAATTTTAATTAAATATTTTTATTCCTTAAAATGTATACTTATATTGAAAAAATTAAAAACAATAATAAAGACAATATTTTACCTATGTTTTTCTAAAGAGATAACAAACAACTTAAATGTTAACAATTTTTACCAATAATGTTCATCTAATAAGTCACTTCAAAGAAATCATCAGACAAGTAATTCCAAATATTTAAAAATTTCTGCTATAGGTATGGCTCAAGGTGATGGTTCAAATAAATTTGGTCAGATATACACATCTTAAAAATAACAAAGCGTATTATTTTGGTATAAGTTTTATTTAGTGATTTAATTATTACACAAAATTATTTGGAATCAAACTAAAAATGTAGGTCAAAATGATATAAAAATACACAGGACTTAAACCCCAAGAAAAGGTATGGGGCATGAGTTGCTCTGGTGAAATCCCTTCTGCCCCTTAATGACAGCCTTGGACTTTCAGAGTCACACAACCACAAAAAAATAGGTGGCAAACCCATGACAACATGATTAAGGTGCATCTTAGCCTTACCGTTTGTCAAGGATTGGACAAATAACATTTCTGTAGTTCATATGATGATGATATAAGTTTAATGACTGACATTGTGTTCATAAATTGGACCTGTATAGAGGTAAGGACAAATGGTGTCATGGGTGTCTAACAGAACAACTGACTTTATTTAAGAAGGGAACATTAAGTCTCTCTTTTGCTTTCTTTTGCCGCCTTTTCCCACACCTCTTCTGAGTTTCTCTTCCTCTCCTTGCTTTGTTCTTCTTTTCTTCAGGGAAACTCATTGTTTTGTTTTGTAGTGTTAATCATTGTTTCACACACACACACACACACACACACACACACACACACACACACACACAGAAATACCTGGTAAATGGGACTTAAAAGAAATGGTTTACTTTGGCTCATGACTTGGGAGTCACGGCTGCAGGAAGTTGTGAAAGCTGATTACATTGCCTAAAAGTCACAAAACACAGAGAGATAAAGGCTGGTGTCCAGTATGCTCCCTTCCATTCATTCAGCTTGGTGGTTATGAAAGCTTCTCCTCTCAAATTCATCTACATAATTGCCTACAAATTTTTCTTTAAGGCAATTCTAGGCCCTACTACATTGGCAATCAATATAACATATCACAGGATGATTTATTCATGTCATTCTACTTGCAACCAGGAAGGGAGCTGGTAACAAATCTTGCAGGCAGGCATTTTGTTCTTGATTTTGCAAACTCCAAGAAAGTAAATAATAATAATAATAATAATAATAATAATAATAATAATAATAATAAGTTTTAATTTATGGAAGTGGATGGCTTGAAAAACTCTGTAATAGTATGTCAAACAAATGCACATACTATTCTATAAACTCTTTTTATAATTATTGATAAAATATTTAGATATTCCATTCTATCTTCACAAATGGGACATTGTCTTACATAATTGATTAATATTTCAGGAATTCCTAGAGTAATTGCATCACACCAACATCCTTAATCACTACTTTTCTATAACTTAAGAACCAGGAGTACCCTTTCCAGTGATATGACAAATCATCGCTATAAATTCACATGTCCTAAAAGTTAACAGACCAAAAAAAAATGTAAAAATTTGAATTGTATAGCAAGGAAAAGACATTTAATTCTTCACGTTTTAAGGGACACAGATGAAACAATACTGCATCAGTATTGGTGTGCTCTAGGATCACATTAGTAAAACAAAATTATATATTTCATTAAAGCAGTATGAAGCCAACGACATTCATTGGGACTTAAAAATCTCCTGTATTGTGTATAACAAAATGATGGCAATTCTAGGCCCTTCTACATTGGCAATCGCTCAAGGAGATCATTCATGGTTAAGGCATTTGCTGTTAGGGCTGACAATGTGAATTTCAACCCTAAGATGCATATAGAAGGAAAGAAATGATTCTTGATAATTATACTCTAACTTTTATGTGCATGCTATAGCAACACGCCCATGTGCACACACACACTCACACACATATACACACATTAAGATGAACAGTGAAAACAAAGTTAAATTTTAAGAGAGAAATCAGTCATACAAAAATGAAAATGAAACTCTCAGCATCTGATTTCTGAAGAAAAACTCTTCGGTATACTTATTACAACTTGTCTTAAAAAAAAAAAAAAAAAAAAAAGAACTTTGGCACCTCTGTAAAAACCTGGGTACGAGGACTAATTTGTAATCTCAGTGCTGGCAAGGCACAAAGCAGAGACTGCAGGATCCCTGAATGTTGCTCCTCCAGCAGTCAAGCTGAACGTAGTTCTAAATCTAACCCACACTACATATCCAAATGCACACAGGTAAATATGGACAAGTACATACAAATATCTTAAAAACAATAATCATTTTGGCAGTCTAACTTTTCTTTTTTATTTTTTATTGGATATTATATTTACATTTCAGATTTTATCCCCCTACCCCATTCCCCCCACCACCCAGAAACCTCCTATCCCAACCTGATAAAATGGTAGAATTTGCACTGATCTGATGTAAGATGGATGGTGGAGAACTGTGCTTATATGGTCCTTCACCATGAATACCTGTATATTCTCTCTCTCTCTTTCTCTCTCTCTCTCTCTCTCTCTCTCTCTCTCTCTCTCTCTGTCTCTCTCTTTTCTGTCTCTCTCAGTCTCTCTCTGTGTCTCTCTGTCTCTCTCTCTCTTTCTCTCTCTGTGTATGTGTGTGCATGTGTCTCAATGAAAAACAATGACTTGAAAAATGTTTAGCATACTTTGTTAAATGATGTAAGCCAACAGCACATGGATTTCTGAAATAGCAACCTAGGAGTTTGACAAAAGTGATTGAGAACAATGATTCTTCTGCACAAATAGAGCTCTTCAGGGAAGAAAGGCACAATTTTTCAAATCTGCTTTTGAACACTTGAAAAGGACCGAACTGAGCTAACATTTTACAGATACTGCAGACATAAATCTGAGTCATTCATAAACCGCCCAGTGACTTCCATAAGATATTCTTCTGCCTACAGATAACAGTTCACCACCCCTGAGTTCTGTACATCTTTTTCTGGAACACCCATGTACGTCATCTTGAAAGTGAAATTTGGTCAATATAATTTGGTTTCTAGTTTTTCTCAATCTCTAATTCCTAACTTTTAATTAACATCTAACTCTATCAACTGTATCTCAAAAAAAAAAAAAAAAAAAAAAAAAAAAAAAGGGAAAAATATGAATTTGATAGTCTTTGAAACTTCTAAGTCCAATAAGCCTTATTCTCTGGTTTTCTCAGTATTTCCTTTCAAACTACGCTTTATCCTGTTGTGTATGCTATTTTAATACCAATAACTTATTGAGATTTACTAAGGTAAACTTTGACAAATTTTTTATAGCCATAGAGGAAAATGCCTCAGATGTTTACACTGCTTAGCAAGGTGACTAACACATGACATCAAATGTAGACTCAAATACTTAACTATATGCAATAATGATGTCAGTGCAAACAAAGGAAGAAATTGTACAATACTTCAAAGTTGCATTTTTGCATCCCTTTCTATTTTTATACATGTTGTAAATGACATTTTAGAAAACTACATATTGCTAAAGAAAGTGCTAAAATATATTTTTTTCTGTATGAGACACAGTTTCTGAAAATTTTAGTCAACTGCTTAATTGCTATATTGCTAATAAATGTCCAGCTAAATAAAATATAGATACACTGATAACTTTTTTTTTTAGAAAATATTAGAGACACTTCATGGATAATCTTTTGCTAAGAGAGAGAAAGAGGTTAGATGAAGGAAATGAAGTATTACCATGTGTTCAACTGGAATATGGACAGATTTCTGCATTTAGGTAAGAACATTACAGTGGCAGAGTCTGTGTGAAAGCTGAGATAAATGTCATAATTTGCTACATATTTAATAATACATATTTTTGTGTCTGTGAGTATGTGCATGTGTGAGAACAGGTATCTGTAAGTCCAGCAATTATGTGAGATTTGCTAGAGTTAGCATTACAGAAGGATGTGAGCTGTTAGACCTAGGCGTTAGGAAAGGTCCAGTCCTCTGCAAGAGAAATTTCTCTAACCTGTGAGGTAGATTTTGAACCGTGTTGGAAAAGGACTAAAATGGTCAGCAACTGCATCTAAACCTTCAACTTTTGTTTGTAATCTTGTGTTTCTTTACTTATGTTTAGCCCATCAAAATGGATAAAGTTAAGCCCAAGAAAATTCTTGGCCAAAATAGAATAAAATGAAATGGCAGAATATATATGCTCTCATTTCTATATTCATCCCATTTGTACAAGGATTTGCAATTTAGCTGTAAGTTTCCTGTTTGTTCTTAGAGAAGAAGTATATAAAGAACTTTCTAGATTAATTTTAATGGCTTAAAAGTTTATTTGAGAATGCTGAAACAATATACATCCAGAGGAGTCACATCTATTTTTTAAATACATGTGTGAGTATTTATGAGTGTTTTCAGAGTAGATGTATGCACATGAAATATATAATATTAAAATATAAATACATGATATATGTTTTATCAAAGTAATTTTAACTGACAATTTGACTGCATTTGGAATCACTTAAGAAGTTTTAAAATCACTGTGCTTCGGTTTAGACATTTTTATAGAGATTTAACTGAGAAAGAGTACCCATCTTCCTTGTGGATGACACCAGGCTTGAAAACTGAACAGTATAAAATTATTAACTGAGCAAATATCAATGTATTCATTCATCTTCTTCATGGTCATCTCTGGTGGTTTCAATGAGAATTTCCCTCATAGAATCATGTATTTGATGTATTTTTCTCAGTTTGTAGAATATTTAGGAAGGATTAGGAATTATTGCCTTGTCGGAGGAGGTGTATTACTTAGTGATGGGCTTTAAGTTTTCAAAACTCAGGGGAGACCCAGTCTAGGTATCTCTGCCTGTAACTTGGGAATCAGCTGTGAACTCTCAGCTAGCATTCCAGCTCTATATCTGCCTGCCTGCCATCTTACTTCCTCCTATGATGATGATGCAACGACTCCTAAAACTCTAAGCAAGGTCTGAATAAAGTGCTTTATCTTAAAAGCTGCTTAGGTCATGGTGTCTCCTCACAGCAACAGAACAGACACTAAGACACAGCCCAAGTGTTAGTTAATTTTATTGTGTATGTCCTCTACTCCAGAAAGGCTGAAACCTCTGAAGCCAGGAATCAATACAAAGACTTCCTCAGATTTTTTTTCTTCTCAATTATTTTGGTACATAACTATAGCTAAAATATACATATGCAAAACCTTTCTTTGTTTATGCACAGTAATCAGCATCTGAATACACAGTGTACTATCTCCAAACACAAATCTATAGATGGATAATCTGAAGGGTGTTAACTACCTTATTATTATTGTGAAAGATACCTGAGGGAAGCAACTTACAAGGAAATAAGTGATCACTTGTTTCAGCATTTCCCAGTTATCAGTCCAGTGCCTACTGTACCAATTGCATTTTGTTGAGATGAAGACGAATATCATAAATGTGTAAATACTGATGGCCTAGAAGAAGAAAAAAGAAGACACCAGAAATCATACTCCTCCCCCAAAAAATAAATAAAAATATAAAACAAATACTCCCAAAGAAATAGTTGTAAGCAGGCACCACTATGCACAGCTCTACCACCTTCTACTAGCCTATTTTCATTTGCAGTCTATTTGTGGATCAGGAAATTGATTTAGTGAGATCCCTTGTGATCTAATTATCTAAGGAAACAGACTAATGGACATATCCACAAAGACCCTCTTCACTAATCTCCTAGCTTTTTCTCAATCCAATCTAGTTGATAGTGAAAATTAACAATTCCTTGAGGCTACAATAATGATTGTTAGATAAATATATTACATATATATATATATATATATATATATATATATATATATATATATATAAATGACATAAATGCATGGTTCATACTCATAAACACATCTAGAAATATACACATACACATATATTTCTAAATGATCTATTAGAGATAATTCAAAGTTTTTAATTGTTTTCTTTAAGTCTCTACTACTGGAGCAGAAATTATTTTCTCTAAAGTACAATGATAATCAAAATTACACAAATAATCTGTGATGAAGCTAATATCAATTATTTAATATTTATCTGTATTTTGTTTTCTACTATTTGTAAATGTCAAAGCAATAGTCTTATCTTACAAACATCTATTTTTTTCAGAATGATAAACATTTTATCGTTACATAGTAAAACAAAACAAACCCAGACAGAAATAGGTAAAAACCCATTTAGCACTAATTATAAAAGATACTTTACTTGAATTTATCTATTAAATCATTCATTTTGAAAACAGGTCGTTGTAATTTGATGACAGTACTGGAATCCAGAGTTTTAGATTCTCTGATAACACTTCCCCTGTAGGACCCTGAAAGGCAGCTTGGTTCCTGGTTGAGCTAAGGTTGGAAAACCTGGTGACCCTGAGGGATGGCAGGTGTTTTGCCTGGTTCCTGAGCACTAGGCTCCTGACATGAGGCTGGAGCCCTCCATAGATTTGTGGCCATCACTTACATAAGGACAATGCCCCAAACCCCTCCACAGGTAGAGGACATGACCTTTGGTCACCTAGGTTCAAGACAGCTCTCCATTTTAATGAAGTACCTAAAGGACTGAATTGCTTAACCTATTAAGCTTTCCTTCATAGACATTCCTCCCTGATAAAGGTATTTAACCTCAGGCCTGCCCTGAGAAACTGGGATACTGTTTTTACTCATCAACTTTCTGCCACGACAATAAAAGCCTTAAAACCGTGGACTGCCTTATGAGGAGCCATAGAGAAGGCCTTTCCCTACAGAGCTCCCTCCTCTGTGCTCCCAGCCACGACCACCAAGCCAAGCCAAGTGGAGGACTCATCCCCACAGGAGGCAGCTAGAGTTTCCCTCTCTCCCTCCATTCTCAGCTCTTCTGCTGCTCCCAGCAGTGCCTGGGTGCCCAAGAGCCTGAGAACCAAATAGCTCCAGCCTCTCTGCAGTCCCGGGGACCCCAGTGCCAGCTCTGGCTGGTCCCTGGGACCCCGACTGCTCTCCCTACCCCCAGACAGGTGTCCTGCACCTTCCCATAGCCCTACACCAACCAAGCACCAGTGTGTGGCAAGGGCAGTCATAACTCCTGTGTCCTGAGCTGCCCAACATTGTGGCAGAAAAAATGCAGGACCCCACATAACCCATCATTCCCCCAAAGAAATTAGCAAATACTTAAGCAATTGGTTATTTGTAAAAGTTACAATAATAAAATATTTTCTTGATGTTTATAAATTGTTATGACTATTCATAACAAAATAAAATGCCATGTGTTTTTGCCATGTTCAGTTGTAAGGAAATAATATCTCCCCAGTGGATAAAAGTATGTATAATAACAAGAAATGAGAGTATGGAGTTGAATCCTGGCTTTATCATTTTCTAACACTGTAATAGTGAGTAACATCCAAAACCTTTTCTCTCCTGTTAAGTGGGATTCAGAGTGTTTCATACATAACAGAGTTAGAGAAAATGTCATTACGTGTACAAAGAGTAAGACTTTTCTCTTATTATCTTATTTTACTACACCCCCTTCCCCCAATGATTAAGGGTATATTTTCATACTACTCTGTATTATTCCTCAGATATCTAAAATTTCACTTGTTTTTGTAGTGACAATATCTTTACTGAAGATAAAAATAAAAAAAGGAATGTTGATGAAGACCAATGAAAAATTTCATTTTCATATCTAAGTATCTTGCTAATTAAACATATTAAAATAGATAAAAGTAATACTTCAGTAGCTGAGAAAAAAATCAAGAAATGATTTATGAATTAAGGACTTTACAGGAAACTAAGATGTTTTCCACAGCTATATCTTCATAAGTGGATGGCATGAGTTCTCTCTTTGAGGAATCTGAAGCTTGAGCCAAGTAGAGAGCCAATATTTATACAGTCTACAGGATTAGCTCTTCAATTTAGAGCTGAAGTTCCTTTTCCAGAAAACTGAGATTCCACAACCAAACCAGAATCAGTTGAGTTCTCAGATAGGAAATACAAGAACAGTATTTAGATTCGAAACTCTACCAGTCGGTGAAAATATAACCAATCATTACTAGTCTTCTCTTATAAGCTCCACAAAGCAGATTGAAATAATAAAATTTAAAGCTTATTTTCTTCTAATATTTATTAATATTTTTCTTAATATTTGAGTATAATGACCCCAAGCTAGATAGACTCATAACTGTCAAAGATATTACAGGTGATGTATATTTTCAAATATATTTCTAAAGCATTTAACATAAAAGTTTTGTAATCATAATGAACAGGAAATATTTGCATCATGCTATTTTTGCTGTGATATATATGTGCATGGTTTGACATTTAGAGACATAATTATTGTGGACTTTATTAATACATCACTGTAAAACAGGCAATAAAGGACATCTTACTCTCCAATTTGGAACCCAAATTAATGGCACGATACATTTTGAAAGCTTTACTGGAAACCTATGCAGCATACATATGTCTTAATATTAATTTATTATTATTTCTGATATAAAAAAGAACTTTAATCAAAAATTACTTCACTTTAAATTAAAGATATAAATCACTGCCAAAAATGTATCCTGCTGGCACATAAAGTATCAAAAGCAAAGTCTAAAGAACACATGTAGTTTTGCCCTACTTGAGACTTGATAAAACTTCAAACTTATCTCACATAGATATGCTAAATAATTCCCAATACATTTTCAATATGCTATTGCTATATGATATTTGAGAGTCATTATTAGCTAAGTGACATAAATAGAGGTCTGAGCATTACAGTATCCCTGCACTTAATAGAGTAAAACTTCCCACCAGGAGAAAGAACAATCAAATGAACTCACAAATGCCTTGTATTTATTTCAGATGCGTTTTTTTTCTTATTGTGAGTAAATGAGTAAAGTAAAATTGATTTAATATAGAGCTCTAGCATTTTATTAAAGATCACACACTTATACCTTGCAGACTGTGAACAATCTTAAGAAATATGCCTTCTCCATCTTTTAAGAAAAGCACTGATGAACTGTTTGAACCCCCAAGGAAAAAAGCCTTTGCATTCTGGATATAAAGAGAATGAACACCTCAGTTATATGCCACATTTTAAGTGATACTAAGGTCAGCAATATAATTCCTGCTTCAGAAGTAAAGAGCCCTTCCTGAACTCTGAACTTCCAATGTATATTCAGTCCATTGTGAGAAAAATACAACTTGAAAAACATTTATATAGATAAAATCTAGTTACATGATCTACCTATAATAACTTTAATCTAGAAAGTTTTAAAGACTATCTACCTACTCTTACCGACCATCGCTTATAAAGTCCTTAGAGGCCAGTGAGATGGTTTGGCAGGCAAAGCCGTTTGCCAACAAACTTGGCTACTTGGTTTGTTCCCAAGAATGTACATGTGAAATGGGTGATCTGACTACTGCTAGCTGTCTTTCTGCCCTGCATGCATGTGAGGTGGACCATGTTTGAGTCTCTCATACAAATAAATACAAAATGTAAAACAATGTATTTTTAAAAAGTCCTTACACTTAAATCCTATGAACTGTAAATCCTATGAACTGGTTTCAACAACATGCCCATTCTATCCAAATTCTACTTTCTTGAAATAAGCATATATATTCCTAAATTTAAGATGTTTCTAATGCCTTTATTATACATGCTGTTAAGATTTGATAAGTCTATGGTTTCTGTCAGTGGTTTATTTTGTATCAATGTTCTTCAATTTGATATATTTGAAACTTTAAAAGTAAAATTCCTTACAAACAGTTTTATGCATTTATCTAGTAATTTATCAATTAATAGGAACTCGATAGTATTCCCCCCATGTATAATAAAGGTTTTCTCCATTTATAAATAAGTGTTCATGTTTTATACTTCAGATCTCAGTACTCAAAAGTAACAAGAATACATACATCTGTTGAGAGATGACAATCTCTTAATATCTTCAAGTTCTTTGGGGACAAGCACAGACCAAGAAAACGCTAGATTGGAAGCTGAGTACAGAGAAGGCTGAATGGTTGTCCATAGTATATTTCCAGAGGGATTTGATTAATGTTGCTTTATCAGATAAAAGTTGGAAAACACCCATTTATTTTATGACTTTTTTTTCCCTTCAATTTGTTTTCATAAGTTGGACTTCCTTCCAGGCTAATTAACTAATAAACATTTTACAGGCAATCTATGCACGGAAGCAGTAAAAGATGGATTGCACTTATGAAGTAATTGACGTGGGATACAGAGGGCATTTTAAGTAACATTGGTGTGTATTCTATACCGGAAGAAGTATGTACTGCTACTGACAGGCCATTAGTTAAGCTCAGACCCCAGCATCAGATAATAGAAACTCAAGGCTAAAATGAACTTACTCACAAGAGGGTGAGAATAATCCAGTTCAAGCAGCCTTTGAGAAAACACTTCCAAGTTTGCTGGAGTGGCTTTATCAAAAAACCCTAGCTTTATCTCAGAAGAGTTCCCATGTTATTTTGTTTTCTCTTGACAGTTAAGTCAAAACTGACAAACCAAAGAAGCTTTCCAAGAAATTCAATTACTGAAATACCTGACAGCTGCCTTGCTTGGTCTAAAGTTTTCAAAATTGTGAGTGGCATATATAATATTATTTGTTTTTAAAGATATATACTAAATTGATAAATAACATAAAAAGTACTATCAGAAGACACAAGAAACATACAGACATTGCCATAGTTCATTGAAAAAGAAACAGCACCACAAAAAAGAATATTTTAATGAGAGCCTATTAGCTGTCAAGTAGCTTTTTGTAGATCTAGTCAATGGCATGAACCTGGGAAAGCAGAGCCTGAAATATGGTAACCCAATGTCTCATCCAATAGCTGTCTTTATTCAGATAATCAGTCAACTTACGCTTTGGAGTTAACAAGGGTCTCCTAGGGAAGGTATACAATCACAAGAACAAGCCACATGTGGCAACACCATGTTTTTTGATAGCATCATATGAGTAACAACAGCTGAAGTAAACTTTTTCCTATCCACTACACCTGGGAGGAGTGCAAAAGCACATTCCAAGAACAATTCTGTGCTTTGAGGAAACTGAGTTAACAAGACTTGCATTTTGTTTTCCTAGAGTTTCCTCACAAGCACTCAGACCTCTCCAAATCTTAGACTGTTTCAACACCTTGTGTCAAGGGAGATAACACTAAATTAATTTTCTCTTTAACATTATTGAAATCTAGCAATTATTTACTATTTATGATTTAAAGATAAGAAATCATTTGAACTCCTGTGACTCATTTACAGATTTTTACCATGGTCTGGATAATATTCAGTAATAATTAGAGATTTTTCTACATTCCAGCATTTGCTCAAACTGGGATAGATATTAGATGACATACAGTACACTATATGTATATATATGTAATTATATAGTATGCTTCATTATTAGTATGCAATGATTATATGCAGTATAATAATATAGATTTTTATACAAGTTATGAATTCAAAATTGAAATGTAATAAACAAAATTTCAAGGTTTTACTTAGCCTTATTGAATATTAGTCTTTAACTTATATTTTTATTTTCTTCTACTAATTGTAACTGAAGAATATTTTTCAAAGAGATAACATGAAAGAATTGTACTGAATCTATATGCTATTATAACGTTCTACCTAGGCCTCTTTAATGAAAATGAATAAGGAACAGTGATTTAAAGAATTGGATACACCCTCAGAGAAGCAGAGGGAGGGTGGATGGGATAAGGGGTCTCCAGTGGGTAAGGAACCAGGAAAGAGGATAACATTTGAAATGAAAATAAAGAAAGTAGCCAATAAAAAAAAAGAAAGTTTAAAAAAAGTATTGGATAACCAATGTGTGCGCGCACGCGCACGAGTGTGTGTGTGTGTGTGTGTGTGTGTGTGTGTGTGTGTATGTGTTGTGATGAATATGGAGTCTAGAAGTTACAATCAGGTGTTTTTTTCAATCCCTTCCATACTTGCCTTTTCAAATCTCTTGCTGAGCATGGAGCTCCCCAATTCAGCTAGGCTCTCTAGATAGACTCCAGTCTGCCATGCATCACCCACATAGTGCTGAGATTACAAGTGTGCCTGTGTTTCTATTGGATGCTGAATTCATCCTCATAATTGTGTGGCCAGTATGATAACAGAACCACCTTTCTAACCTACTGTGTTGGTCTACAGAAAAGAGAATACCTCGTTCACCTGACAAGTTATTTATCTTTCATCTCTCTCACCAGGGAGTCTACAGTTGTTTTTGTTTGCTTAGGATCTAACTACCTTTCAAGATACTCTTAAGAGATTTTTTCTATCATTTTCAAGATCAGCTTCCCAAATATTTATGTCAGGCCAGAAACTTGATGCTTTAGCATAAAATGATCATATGGTTACAAGAACTTTGCTAGCTGTGTGAGACAGACCATGTGAATAAATTAATAAAATTATGCATATGTTGGGGTGACAGAATAGTAATAATATTTCAACACCAAAATGAATTTTAGTGTTGTCATTAATTAATGTTTGTCTCCTCAAAGGTTTTTTACAGAAAAACATTTTAAAACAAAATGTATGTATTTGTGCTTCTGACGTGTATTGTCTGGAGAATATATATGTTCTACAGTGTACATTCATCAACTTTTATAATAAAAATATAATTTATCTTTGTAGCAAAATTCATTATCTCATCAACTTTCAGGACTTGGCTTCAAGCAGAACTATCAATAATAAATATAGTTCTTAAAAATATTGCAATGCAACTTTGACAAAGTTAATAACTAACCATTAGGAATAACATATATTCTAAAATTATAGTTCCTTGAAAAATCCATCATTCCTGACTCCTCTGTCCTCCTATCACAGTTCTTCTTTTAGCAGACACACATTATTTGAAAATCCAGATTTTCCTTTATTGCATGATATAAGATTGGAAGAAGCACAGTTTAACATATCACAAGTAAAAAAAAAACATGTTTGCAATAGTATAAATACTTCTGAGAATTGTTATTTCACATATGTATTATAGGAGCCCCATCTCTCCTGCTGTTCCTTTCTGCTCTAGTAGCATTGTAATCCATATGACCTTCATTTCTAGGTTGGTATGCTGTGCACATAGTGTAAAGAATCTGAGTTAATTATCTCATCTTTTATCCTTCTGTAATTTATTCTAAAGAATACAGTACAAAACTCAGACAGCAGGCAACTTAGTAGCTAAAAACACTTGCCACAGACCCAAATGTAACCCCCAGAGATCACAATGGAGAAAAGAAGAAACAAATTCCAGTAAGTTGCCTTCTGATCCAGACAGGCTCTGACACATACATGTGTATACACACACACACACACACACACACACACACACACACACACACACACACAAATACATACCAAAAGAAAATACAAATATTTGAAATAGAATCAATTGATTTTGCTGTGATGTTCATCCTTCCTGCAGATTTCACAAGACTTTACATTGCAATCAATACATTGCAATCAATTAAGTACTGTGTTTTATCAGAACTTGCCTCTCCAAAACTCTCTGCTCTCAGCTCCCTCCTATCTTTCTTTACTTGCTGGACATCCCACCAAAAAAAGACTTCAGAGGTGTTTAACCAACTATTTATCACTGAATAGTTTTTATTTATTTATTAATAATATAAGCAACTTTCCAGATTTTCTTCCTCATTAGAGAAATTAATATATTCAAAACAAGGTTTTCACCAATTTGTAGATAGACTGCTTTTGAGAGGAGTGTTCCTCACCATGCTCTTTGTCTCATATTACTTACTTATAAGCATCCATTAGAGTAGATTTGTTATAAAGGCTTTTTCATTTAATATCAGCTTTATCTCTTCAATTACAATAGAAGCTTCTTAGAAGTGACTTTTTACATGTTTCCATTCACTGTTGCTTTTGTAACTAAAAGATTGCTACCTCATGATAGATAATCCCTTAACATAGAATAAATAATAAATAGCCCATTCCATTTGATGACTTCATAATCTCAAATTTTGAGCAAAAATAAAGTTAACTGTTTGGTTTTTAACTTTACATCAAACTCCTTTCTGACAAAGGAAACAAATTTATATCTAATTCACTGAATATTACCACTTGCCATCTGCCAGAAACAAAGTTTAGGTCACTAAGTACAAATCACATGATGAATAATCTTTAACATGAGAAAAGTCATACATATGTGAGGTGAGCATATAGTTAGATGAAAATATAATAGAACCTTATATTGTAGGTTTATAAAATGAAACAGGGAATAATGTCAGTGTAAAATTCTGAGTCTTGATATCTACAACAAAAGAAACACACTTTTCTTTAATAGTCTATGACTAAAAAATTTGAAATCTTAACAATAAATTAGTAAAGGGACATTGGGAATACTTCCTCATACTGGAATCTTACTTTTGGCAGGTGGTCATCTAATTTCTGCTAGAATGTTTTAGTAATGGAGAAATCATTGTGTCAAAAAGAAGCCAATCCTATTATCTGACAGTTGTAATTATCAGAATTCTTTGTGTGTGTGTGTGTGTGTGTGTGTGTGTGTGTGCCAAGCTGACTCTTACTTTTTATCATTTCTTTCTCAGGTCATGCTTAAATTTAAAGAGGAAATATTTCAGATATATTATTATTTAACATTTAATTTGCAACATTTTAAGAGAAGCTACATTCCTCTAACTTTTCAATAGATGCAACATCCTAAAGACTTGAAATCTCTCTGAACCACCCTTTCCCCTTTTATTATATTAGGCTGTTAACACCTATATACCATTGGGTTTTTCAGCACTGATTGTTAAATATTTTATGAACACATGTACTGTGGCAAAGTAACATTTGAAATGACCAACAATCTGCTGGAATAGTAAAAATATATACTAGCAATGAAAAAGTGAGATGTTATGTAGCCTTCCAAAGGTTGTATCAATTTTCTGGTAGAGTGTATCATAGCACATTTACTACTGACTTGTAAATTTTAATTACCAAAAAATGATGGCATAGTCTCAGGAAAGTACTGTGATTTTAGATCATGTAGTTCATCAAAAGTAACTCTGAGATAAAGGTAAGATGCAGAAAGGGCTCAGAAAGCCATGCATGACTCCATTGTTGAAATGAATCAATGCTTCTTGAGTGGATGTATTACAATTCTTACTACATACTCTGGAAATGATGCAGGAGAGAGGCTGTCTCTCTTTAATTATTTTATTTGTTTACATTTCAAATATTGTCCTACTTCCCAGTCTTCCATTCACAAAACCCCATCCCTTTCTCCTTTGTATCTGAGAGGGTGCTTTTCCTCCAACTCACTCACCCCCACCTCACCCTTCTAATTCTCCCTTCTCTGGTGCATTAAGCCTCTACAGGACCAAGCACCCTTTTCCACTGATGTCAGATAAGACAGTCCTGTTCTACATATGGAGCGAGAGCCATGGGCTGGCTCATGTATACTCTGGTTGGTGGTTTAGTCCCTGGGAGCACTGAAGGGTCTGGTTAGTTAATATTGTTGTTCTTCCTATGGAGTTGCAATCTTCTTTAGCTCCTTTAGTACTTTCCCTAACTCTTCCATTGGGGTCCCTGGTCTTAGTTCAATGGTTGGCTGTTTTGGCGTCTGTCTTAATCAGGTGCTGGCAAAGCCTCTCAGAGGACAGCCATACTAGGCTCTTGTCTCCAAGCACAGCTTGGTATCAGCTATAATGCTGGGGTTTATTGTCTGGATTGAATGGATCGCACAGAACAAGAGAGATATTCTAAATTGAAAATATAATTATCAAATTGTATACACTTTCTTCATATACAGAAAAATAATATTAAGGATATACACTTTTCCATAGATCAAATTTATCAATTTGTTTCCCTTGCTATAATCAAGCTGGCTGAAAAAAAAAAAAAAAAAACCTTACTATGTAAATATCTATCATATATTTTATTCTAGCAAATTATTGAATTCTTGAACAGATATTCAGATGGAACCTGGAGGTATTTAAGAAAACTTTCATCTTTGCTATTGTAATAATTACTGAACACGAACATAAAAATAAACAGTAAAAATCTAAAAGAGCTTAAAATATTTAGGAAGGAAAGCCCAAAATCTCTACTTAATTATTCTATTGTGCCCAGGTGGCATAATAAATGAAAATATAACAAATGTTCAAAAGGCTTGTGATTGTCCAGCCATTTAAATGATTTTAACATAGTTATTAAAGAAAAACATTCAAAATAATTTACTCAGTTTAAACAACCAAAAAATCCCCAAAGATGTCATTCTAAAACCAAATTACAGATAAATCTTATAGTGACTATATTAACATGTTTGAAATGGTTAGTTAACAAAGTTGTCAAATTATTAAAAACATGATGACTATTTTGAAATGCTACAGAAATTTAAAGAATTTTGAACATTAATTTACCTATAAACTTTGTCTTATGAAGAGGATGTTGTTATAATATTCATTAGTATACTGGAAAAAAACCTTAAATAAGAAATAAGTTAATGTCTAACATCATATGATTATTTTCATGAACAAAATCTCAATTAAGAATTTAACACTAAGTATATTCTTAATAAAATGAAGTATAAAACACTTAGTCACAACTCATAATTTCACATTGTAGTATTTTGTTTGCTTTACCCAAATTATTAAAATGATTATAACTTAGAGACACAATTCATACACTAATTATATTAAGAGAACTTTTTTTTACCTGGAACACAAATAAATCCTCTACCAATAAATTAGGATCACACAAATACACACACACACACACACACACACATACACACACACACACACACACACATTGAGATTTATAGATACAAATCAAAAAGCAGAAATCAATAATTTTGATTTGTGAAGCATATTTTTAAAGGTTCCATTAAAATTAGTAAATTATTAACATAATATAAAAAACTTTCATTGAAATGGTAAGAAAAATAATTTTTCAGATCTTCCATGTCTCTTTGAAGGGTAATAAATTTTGGCATTCACATTTAGTACTATGTAAATATCAATTTACTCCAAATTATATTATTTGATTCAGGTTTAGTAAACTCAGTAATGATCTTTTGGATGAGATTCAACAAACATATTGAACTATAGATAATATAAGAATCTAAGCTAATACTGAAATTCTTAAGCTTGTCTTGGTGGTACAAGCCTCTAATCTCAGCTTCTGGGAAGTTGAAGGAAGAGCAATTACTAGTTTAGGGACGATTGAGCTACGAAGTCCAGTCAAGAACAACCTCATTACTTAATAAGAATCTGTTGATGTGAGAAGTAAAAGCAGAGACATAGATACAACTAAGTAGTAGAATACATCAACTAAGGCCTTTGATCTAATTCAAGGGAATTTAGAAAGAATTAGTTGCATATCCCCCGCCAAATATAACAATCTTTTACAAATGGATCGAAGACCTCAAAGTAAATTTGGAAATATTAAAACTGGTAGAACACATAAGCAGTAATCTCTGAAAAATAAGTACAGGAAAAATAACCTTCTGAACAGGACTCTATTCACTCAGAATATAGTTAATTCTAATAACTCAAAAATTAAAACTAAAAATCTACAAATGAGACTTCAGAAAACTCAAAGGTTCTGTGCCACAGATCTTAATTAATCAACGGAGACAATATCCACACAGTGTGGGAGAATCCTTGCAAATTATAAAGGGTTAATTTGTGAAATACATCAACAACAACCAAATGAGTTAAAATAATAAATGATCCACTTTGAAAATTTCTTCTGTGAATCAGAATTTCCAAAAACAGCAACAAAAATGGCTAAGAAAGATGTAAAAAAAAGTGTTTAAAATCACAAACGTGTATTCTAAATCTATATCCTTTGATGTAAATTTTCTTTTTTATACTTAGTCATTTTTAATGTAGTTAAAACAAAATGTATTTATGTATGTGTAAAGGGAACATATTCTGCAATTCAAACGCTGATATTAATGCAAGCAAAAATTTAATCTTTTGAAATTTATTCATACCCCAAGCAGGATGAAGATGATTAAGAAAACTGACAACAAATGCTGGCGACTATGTGGGAAAAGAACTATTATTCACTCTTTGTATGATTGCAAACTACTGTGGCTGCCCTAGAAATCAGTGTACAAAACTTTCAAAATGTTAAAGAAGATCTAACATATAATCCTGCTAAATCAATCTGTAGTATATACATAAAGGACTCACATCCTATACCACAGCTATCTTTTCAACAGTGTTCATTGCTGTGTTACTCATAGAATCTTGGAAATGGAAACAACCTTAAGTCCTTCAACTGATGGATAAATAATAAACTGTGGCATATATGAACTATGTAATTGTATCCTGATATGAAAACAAGAAATAATAAAATTTGCAAAAAAATAGAAGTAGAAAATACTATATTGAGTGAAGTAAAAGAAACACAGAGAGATAAATTCCCATTTCACGTTTCCTTTCTTATTTGGGGATCATAACTCTGAAGAATTAGATATAAACATACAACTTGGAATAATCATACAAATCAGGAAAGTAAAAGGATGGGGGTGGGCTAAGGCAGGTCAGAAAGAGCTCTAGGGGGGTATTAGTAGGATAGGGGGGCTACAAATGGGGAAGTGGGAAAATCTGGGTGGCAACTTTACCTGGTGAGGGTCAGGAACAGTGAGGTGAAGGGAAGGAAATGAGTAACACCAAGCATGCTTGGTATAAAGTTTTAGATAGCATGGGGTGATAATGCTCCCCCAATAGTCATATGTTGTGTAACAAAATCCTTGGTATCAAGCATGGGAAACCTTCCTTTGAGTCGTTGGTCAGTAGAGTCCAGGAGACTTTTAAAGCAATGTAGGCTTTTGTTGTTGCCCTTGGTTGCTTCCCCAAACTAGAACATAAGACACTATTACTGAGTAGATCTCAAACATCAGATACAGGACTTGAATAAATCAAGTGGGAATCAATTTTGGAGCATCTCCCCAAGAAATAAGTATTGGAGTCTTGAAAGTGCTGAGCAAGCTGCCAATGGCAAAAATATAAATAAATAATAATTAATAATTCTACCCAAAGCAAAGCCTATGACCCTCAGCAATAATCAGCATAGAGATAGTCCAAAAAAAAAAAAAATGCTATAGTGTCACCTGTGAGTTGGGTGCATGCTGAAGGTACTCATTCATAATTATGGAAATACAATAGTAGGGAATTCATGAAAGAATTTACAATCTAGCAGTCGCTGTTTTTATTGAGGTCATCTACCCTTGAGAAGTAGATGACCTCAGTAACAACTTTTATTACCACCTCTTTAACCACTATTGTAGTTTTTTTTTTTAATTTTCTCAGATGGAGCAATGGGATGAGAGCCATATGAAAGCTTTGAGATAAATGAATGTCTTGGAGATCCTGGGCCAGAAGGCAGAAGAACAGATGCTCCAACGTTTTGAAGTAGAGCGAGTGTCCAGGTGGTCAGAGGTCTCTATAAATTGGATAAGTTTTAGAAACTACGATTTGTGCTTCCCACAATTATAGTTAACTCAGTCATTCTGGATTTCTGATGGGGTTGAAAACATATAGCTATTGACCTTAAGAGAAAAGATTTGAGTGGATGGTCGTCAGCTGACATTCATCCTAAAGCCAGGTTCAGAACTAAATGTTCTAGTTAGAATAGATGACAGAGGAGCTGGTTAGTCAACAAAAGGATGGACTGGGTATTAGGACTATCCTGTACCTCACTGGTACAAATTGGCATAATTATGCTCTAATTGTATTTTGAGAGAAAAGTTTCATTTTAACAGGAAGGGTGATGTGTAGGAGGAGCTAAGGTAGGAGGAGTACTGAGAGGAAGAAAAGGAGTAAGAAGAGGAGAAGAAGAAGGAGAGGAAAAGCTAGGTGATGAAAGAGAGAAAGAGGGGGGAGACAGGGAGGCAGATGTTCATGTATCTCCACCAGTCAAAGATAGTTGTTATATCTAAGTCGGTCAGTGGGTTACACCTCTGATTGAACAATTCCAAACTTATAAAGCCTATGATTAACATTTAAAAAAAAATGTATAAATGCAAAAAGGAAAAGGGGGCATGGGATAGGGGTTTCCTAAGGGGGGGGGGGGAAGAATGGGGATAGGGGATGCCATCTGAAGTGTAAATAAAATATCTAATAAAAAAAATGTCTTGGGATGAGCCCAGAGCATTTCTATGTCTGTACTATCTTTAGGCCTTGGACTGGTAGCTTCTAGCTCCATAGTTCTAATCTGGACCTAAATGTTTCAGCTTGAGACTTAACAGCTGAATAAGTCTTCTGTCTGAGCTTAGGCTGCCTGGTTCAACTCAGATGTTCTGAATTAAACTCCTCTTCAAGCTGACTGACTCAATCTAGCTTCCATCAGCTTCTCGCCAAAATGTTCTGCTTGGCATCAGGTTAACTCTGGCAATATGCTCTAATCTTCTGGCTTCTCATTCTCTGGCACATCCTATCTTCACCTGTGTGTAGCTTTTTCTCTCTGCCATGTGTCTTTGTAAGACTGTCCGGTCCTCTCGTCTCTCTATCTGTTCTTTTAAGTGGCATCTCTTTGCTGTGCCATTTTCATGTGAGTTGGGTTTGTCCTATCTCTGAATGATTTTGTTGAATATTTCTTGATTTGTCACTTTACAGGTTAATGAGATGTCACTTTCAAACATGTCTGCTTCCTTCTACAAACTAATTTTGTATTTATTATCTGGAATTAGAAGCGTGTACTGAGGACATATGTGCATTTCAGCCAGATCACACAGACATAGAATGTCTGTGAATGTAATCTCTTCCCAGAGCAGCCATGTTGCTGGATGAAAATTCTTCTATACACTATAATTTCTAACTTTATTCTAAATACAAATCCATAAATAGATTGCCCACATGTAGTTCTCACTCCTCAACAAAGAACCTGCTATTTTCCCAAAGACAGAGAACATTAGAGAAATTCTAAACTGATCAAATTTCAGAAAACAGCTAGTGGTCTGATTCACCCCACCAACCAAACTACAACACAACCTTGACACACACATACATATGTGTTTGTGCATATATGTATACATGTGTGTATAAAGAGGGAATGGAGTAAGAGGGATAGGTAGGAAGGTTTGGAGGTAGAAAAAGGAAGGTGTATGATATGAATATACTTTAATTAAAATTTCTTAAAATGTTTAAAAAGAGACCATATCTGATTTTATTTAAAGTGTTACCACAAGGCTGTGATTATACCTGTACTTTAATGAATTTTCAAAATAAAAGTTGATATAAAATAGAAATTTATGAGATATAAAGTTTACAAATACATATTAATAAAAATTTTGTTTAAAAATAAATCTATACGTGATGAAGTGGAGATTTTAACTAAAAAATAAACACTCCTCCATTTTTTAATTAGGATTTTAATTTGTATAAAGAGACATGATGACCATAAGTAACTATTATATAGGAAAACATTTAATTGGGCCTGGCTTACACTTTTAGAGATTTAGTCTATTATTGTCATGGTGGAAAACATCGTAGCATACACGCAGATACGTTGCTGGAGAAGGAGCTCAGAGTTCATATTGTTCCACAGGCAGCAGTAGGAGACTGTATATCACACTGGGCATAGCTTGAGCACAGGAGACCTCAAAGCCTCCCCACAGTAACACACTTCCTCCAGCAAGGCTATACCTACTCCAAACACCCACACTTCCAAATAGTGTCATTTGCTATGGTTGAAGCATTCAAACACATGAATCTGTGTGGGCCTTTACCTATTCAGACTACCACATTCCAAAACAGTTTTGACTCAAAAAAAAAAAAAATCTCTATATGATTTGTAACTTTTAAACTTTGCTATTCTTTCATCTTTCACATATTTTAATCAGCTTAATACAAGTTGGATATGTAAATAAAGTCACTCTTCACCATGCCTGATGACCTGAATTGAATCTTCAGAACCCATGTGTAATGTAAATGTTGTTTTTATTTCCTGAGATGGAGGATGAGATGAGAGTCATACCCCAGCTTTATAATAATGGCTTGGGCTAAGCCCAGAGCATTTGTATCTAAATATTCCTAGGCCTATGGCTGGAAGCTTCTAGGCTTGTACAATCTAATCTTCTGCAAGCCTAGACCTTGAAGCCTCAGCTTCTAGCCTCCACCTTCTAATCTAGGTCTACAATGATTTCAGCCTTTGAAAATTAGGGCTGAGTAAATTCATCCTTTCCAGCTCCTTCAGAACTCTGGCTAATTGATTCAACACAACTCTTTTGGCTCAAATTTCCTCTCCAACCTGACTGATTCAAATTGGCTTCTTTTGGCTTCTCACTGAATTGCTCTGCTTAAAAAAACTCCCTCTGAACTTCACAAACTTGTAGCTGCCCGCTGCGGCCACAAGTCAACTGGGTTCACCTGAAAGGGGGGCTGGGAATGAAAGGGGAAGGAGGGCGAGAAGAGATGAGGCCAAGACAAAGTTCTCTGATCAAGGCCCCAAGCTTTAATGTTCAGCTCTCAATTTAAAGGGAAAGACCCAACCCACAACCCCTCCTGGTTTCAGATGGGTGGGATAATCCATAGTCCGTTCCAGGTCACTGCCGGAGATGTCTCAAGGCAAGCCCAGGGGTAGTTCTGCTTCTGTGTTCCGGGCAGCCAAGGTGGGTAATTCCACCTAGATCCTGTCACTTGACCTTGTCGTGGTAAACAAGGTCTCTCCAGGCTTGCTCATAGTGGGGGGAAGGTACACAAACTAAACTGCATAGAACTTCCTACTCCAAATTCAAAGGAATTGCACCAAACTATACAGCAGAGACTGTATGAAGTCTACTGCATTTCTGCACTCTGCTCTACTACTCTACTATACTGTAGAATACTGATTCAACTCCCAACTCACTGATAAACTGACAATTTGACTGTGTCTGTGTTCCTCTTAAATAGCTTCTCTTTTCTGTGCTGTTCTCCTGAGAATTGGGTATATGTGACTTTTGACTAATTCTGTCAAATCCTTCTCTTATTCACCACTTTCTCTGCCCCTGAATTAGATGTCACTTTAGAATATAGCTGTTTTCTTCTCTAATTTTACCTTAAAGGTATGTACTAAGGGCATGTCTGTATTCCAGCCAAAGAAATTAAAAGTGTGTGGCCTGCTGCGTTCCAGCTTGATGCATAGAACTAGGAATTTGGATGCAATCCCTTTTCAGAGCAGCCATGTTGTTGGATTAAAATTCCTCTACAGTGGAGGAAAAAATAACTGATTTCCAAAAGATATACTATAAACTCCATACTCACCCTATGGCATTTGTGTTTTTACACACACACACATAAGACAAAGAAATAAACAAACAAATAATTAAATTTATCTCTTAAATAATCAGGTTTTACAGCTTCTCCAGGAAAAGCTCTCTACAGATCCTTATACCTTTCTGCTCACTCTTGGGCATATTAATTCATATATAATACATATGTCGACTCACAATTTATAATATATACGATAGTATATACATATTTTTAAATAAGGTCTATGCATTACAAAAAATACAGAGTAAATAAAATTTAAAGTTCTAAAGCACACATTTCAGTGGAAGAAATCATTGAATTATTATCATGTTCTATCTCAAGCATTAAGAAAATGTGAGTGCAAAATTATCATACCAAGCCTATGAAATTTCATTCAATAACATTGTTAGGTAGCATATGATGGCTCATACCTGAAATAAATAATAAGTTCTCTCTCTCTCTCTCTCTCTCTCTCTCTCTCTCTCTCTCTCTCTCTCTCTCTCTGTTCATGTGTGCATGTGTGTATGTGATGCAGTCTTTGATTAATCTTTTTAATGTCTCTTTTCATCAGCATTATCTTTTCTTTTGCTTCATTATTTGGGAAGAAAATTTCTCTGCAGAGGTTCACTTTATCTTTTTCATCCTGCTGTACACTCTTCTTCATTACCTTCATTTCCTGAGCAAAACTGGATTAAAGCCACCTGAGCCTTGTGCTTGCGATTGATAGTTCCTCATACAGTTAG
Organism: Arvicanthis niloticus; assembly: GCF_011762505.2. Taxonomy (NCBI): domain Eukaryota; kingdom Metazoa; phylum Chordata; class Mammalia; order Rodentia; family Muridae; genus Arvicanthis; species Arvicanthis niloticus. The sequence goes on from NC_047673.1 coordinate 42,620,224, forward strand.
AGAATTTGTTGATTTCTCAGAACTCCTACCTTCAATTTTTCAAATTTTTATTTTATATTATCTATTAAGAATGTGTTACATTAAAAGGAGTTGTATTCTTGAGCTTTATGACTGAGTTTTCTCTCTCCACACATTTTTTTATATGTGAGTTTAATTAATATTAAGTTGCATTTACTCCTCTACACCATGATAAAAAAAGTTTTGTCTGACAAATTAGAGAACTACAATATTTTTTTTAATTATCAAATCATAATTTTTACTTTTTAACACAGGGGTTATTTTTAACACAAAAATGCAGGATGTGGGGAAGAGGATGACACAAGAGCATAGGTGAGAACTATAATATTTTAGCTAATATTTTTTACCTGTTTTGTAATTGTTTTCTAGTCTTAATTTATTTCACTGATAATGTATAATCTTAAGACCATAGAGTATTTCAAAAAAAGTCACATTATAACTTGTGATGTAATATTTTAATATAGTAGTTTTTGAAGTAATAATTATATAAAAGATAAAAGCTAATATTATGAATATCTGAATAGTTCAGAATGCTTTTATATTGCATGTACTACAAAGCATCTCACAAGCTTTCAGATAAGCTTCCTTGTCCAGTAGTATTTAAATAAATATTTATTTTAGAAGTTAATATGAATTTTTAAGAAAAAGAATATTATTTTTGCTTTAATAGTCTTACAATTATTTTGAAAGAAGAAAAAATTGATGAGATTTTAATAGAGATATAAAGGTCCAACAACAAAAATCAGAGCTATATGTATATGTCAAAACATGTTTTTATATACTGATATACAGATATGATAAATATCACATATGAAACAATGGAGAAAGATAGTGTTATATCTTAAATTTAAATATCCCTCTAAATAGACCTCAAACAGGGTTTATCCCCAGGTCATCATGATTTATGAAGAGTAGTATAACATTAGGATATGGGGTCTGCAGCAAGGAAGCAGGCCATTGGAGGTTTAGCCTTGGGAGCTATATTTTTTCCCTTGAGTTATAGAAACTAGATCTCATTCCCATTTCCTCCTTTAACTATCTTTAGCTGCTTCAGGGGACCATAAGGGGATTATACTACTCCATCACATATAGTGGTCACCAAGATACTCTGCAAGAACATGGGCAAGCAACTTTAGAAATGTCAGAAAATATTTGTGAAAATAAGTTTACCATTTCTGAAGTTGTTCAAACCAGGTATTTGTGACAGTGATGATAATTTGACTATACTAATAGTAGGGCAGCAAAATAGAACAGAAGATTAATAAGGGATAATGCTTTAAAACTGGTAATAGTAGGGAAAAGACAAGGACCTGTTTTCAAGAGCTGTTATGTAGGTCATGAAAGGGTACTGTTTACAGGCTTATTCAACATGACTTGCCTGATTTCTAATATAACCAAGAACCACTTACCCAAGGACTGCAACAACCAACAATGGCTAGGCCCTCCTATATTAATCAATAACTAAGAAAAATACCCTATAGCTATACCTTATGAAGACCTTTTCTCAGCAGAAGTTTTCTCTTTCAGATACTTCTAGCTTGTCTCAAGTTGACCTAAGATGATTTAGCATAGCAGGAAACCAGAGATGTGAGTTTATATATATTTATATATTTTTATGTATATATATATATATATAATTATATAATGTATAAATATATAATATATTATATAAATATATGATATATTATTATATATAATATATTATATTTTTTATATAAAAATATATAATTATATATTTATATATTTTGTGAGTTTGGTAGACATTTGTTATTTTAGAAGACAGTTTCCTGGTTGTCATTCCCAAATTCTGACACTTAGAGTCTTTTCTCTTTTCCAATAGTCTTTAACACATGTGAGAAAAAATGTTGATACCTCATTTAGAACTAAACACTCTATAATTTATTGTTTTTAAAATTCTGACCACAAGTGGCTATTTATATTAATCTCTGCTTGTTTTAAAACAAACTTGTGCGATGAAGATTTAAATCTATAGGTATGAGAGAAGTACTTCAAAGATAAGTAGTATAAGAGCCTGGAACACACAAATAACACCATACTAACCAAAAAGGTTATATATAGGGACATGTATGCAATTACATATACATACATGCATGAAATAAAATTAGTGAAAATTGACTATGAATTTGAAGAAGAGGCAGGAATGGAAAGCTTGGGTGTCAGAAAAGGAAGGGAGAAATATTATTATCACATTATAATCAAAAAATAAAATGAAACAATTCTACTTAGTAAAATAATAGGAATAGGTTCCTTTCTATGGTCTATATATCCCTGAGTTCTTGGGCAAGTTTGCATAGCAAATATGAATGATGTCTTCAGATCATACAAAATAGAAGGTTACAAATGTCTATAAATATTAATGTAAGCAAATAAAACAACACTTTTTACAGAGAATCACTAAGAGTAAAATGTAAACATGAAAACAAAATGAGGTACAGCACAAAACACACCAGCTGGAGAAACTTTAACCAGAACATTGAATGAAGAAACCAGATAAGAAACCAACTATTTAAGCAGTGATCTATATACACTGGTTTAAATAAGAACAGCCCCCATAAGCTCATATATTTGCATGCTTGATTTCCAGTTGTTGAATTGTTTAGGAAGAATTAGGAGGTGTGGCTTTGTTGGAACAGTGGAAGAAGTTTTTCACTGCAGATAAGCTTTGAGGTTTCAGAAACCAAATAATGGTTAGCCCCCACCCCTTCTCTCTCTCTCTCTCTCTCTCTCTCTCTCTATCTCTCTCACTCTCTCTCTCTTTCATTTTCTTTCTCTTTGATGATTTGAACTAACCTTCTGCAAACATAAGTATTCACCCAATTAATTTTTTTATAAGATGTCTTGGTTATGGTGTTTCTTTTAAGCAACTGAAAACTAAAACACTATCTCTTCAAAGACATTTTCAGTTTGAGAAAGAAATGTGTATTAGTCATGATTAATGATAAACTTGAGGCAGGAAATTGAACTATGATATATATTCTATTGTTTATCTGAATGGAAGCCACATACATTTATTTATTCTAATTTATTTGACTGTATTTTATGATTATTCTACTTTTCAAAATTAAAATTTATTTTAGGAGATTACATAAGCTAAACATGTGTACAGAGTATATATGATCAAAGAATCAGTTTCTGTACAAGATTATTATACCTGAAAGCATGGAAAGGCAAGGAAAGATACTACACACAATATATTTAGAAAACAAAGAAATTAAAAATGTTGGAAATAAAAGACTTTGCTGATAAAATATGGGACATGTGAGTTCAAATTCACATAACACTATATATTACCTGTTTATTGTGCATAATAAGTGAACAGAAGGTAACATTTAAAAGATAATTAACTTCTGTGTGTTTTTTTATAAAATCATTTCTGGTTTAAAGTAAAGGACTAAATATTAAAACAAGATAAGACTAAAATAATTCCTGGATGGTGCTAATTACATGAGACTCATAGAAACAGGTAGCACAGGTGAGGTTAAGCAACTGCATGATTAAATATCAAAAAAAAAAAAAAAAGGCCAAGTTGATCCTCTGTAATCAGCAAGTAACCATGTTACTTACTTGTCAGTCTGTGGTCCCAAGGCTTTTAAATAATTAAAAGAGTAGAGAAAGTCAAGTCAAGGAAGTAATAGCTATGAATTAAGATATTAGGATATCCATAATCTGAAAATTTAAAATTTACAATCTTTTAGAGAAATTTTTTTTTCCAGTAGGAAAACTGCTCCCTACAAACATTGCATGATGTATGTGAGTGTTTAACATACTTCATGAATAAGAACCTCCAGTGTATGTGTGTAAGACATATGGAAAAAACTGAGAATTTTAGTTTCAGATACAAAAGCATATGTCACATTGTAGTTATACCAAAAAATATATGCTTCTGATAAGGAATTCACAACCTGTAATAACTAAAGAGAAAACTTTAAAAATGAAGAAAGCAATTGACATATTTTCTGTGCCTTCAGTCAGAGCTCTACACCCTTTTGCAGAGCAGGATTGTGTGCCAGGATGATGTAGTCTGATGCCCACAGAACTCAGAATCTATGACTGTAGGATGTTTTCTCCTTTCTGTAATCTTTTATTCACCTTTAACTCAATCACCTTCAATTATCAAACTAAGCTATCTTCTTAAAAAATCAAAGCAAGTGCTTCTGACTTACTGTGTCACTGCTCAGTTAAGAGTTGGAATTCTTAAATGTGACAGTAATTAGAGCTGGCTTGGGAGTTGTTAAAATAAATAAGTCATGCTCACTATCCTTGGAAGCATGACCTCCTGCAGGTAGAAACAGAGATTACTCAAAAATGTTTATAGTAAGAGGAAAATGAGTTATATGTAAGAATAAACATTGAGAAGGACAAAGTAGAAGATTTTTAAAAATAAGATAAGCTGAAATTATGTCTATCTTTTATTGTTACTTTGTTGTTGTTGTTTTGTTTTTCTGTAAAAATGAAAAATACACTCCTGATATAAATTAGATTGGATTTTGGACATAAATGGTTTTGTTATACAGCATTCAGGATCTCTAGGACATGTTCACAGTGTTGTCATAAAGAGTGGTAGATCTTCATTTTTGACAAAGCAAATGCTGATGGTTCATATTACTAAATAATCCTTTGTCAAATCTTTAGTATTTTAAACTTTTCCTTCTTGGAATTTGTCCTTGCTTGGCCATTGAATCAGGAAAATGTGTTTGTAGCTACTTAACTCTTGAAAACAGGTTAGGAAGGGCCTTCCAGAGACAGCTCCACCTGGGTGTCAATCCCTTGTGCAGTCACCAAAGGTAGACACTGATGTGGATGTCAGGAAGTACATGCTGACAGGAGAATGATATAGCTGTCTCCTTAAAGGTCTGCCAGAACCTGAAATATACAGAGGTGGAAGCTTACAGCTAACCGTTGAACTGATCATAGGGTTCCCAATGGAGGAATTAGAGAGAAGACTGGAGGAACTGAAAGGGTTTGTGACCCCATGTGGAGAGCAACAATACCAACCAACCAGAGCTCCCAGGGTCTAAACAGCCAGCCTGGGAGCACATAGGGAGGGGCCCAAGGCTCCAGCTCTATATGTTGGGGAGGAGGGCCCTGTAGGGCATAGTTAGGAGAGGAGATCCTTAGTCCAGTGAAGGCTGGACACCCCAGTGTGGGGGAAATCATGGGTGGGGAAGTGAGAGTGGGAGGATGGGGTGGGCTATTCTCATAGAAGCAAGGGGATGAGATAGGGGGTTCCTGGGTGAGGGGGGAAAGAGGATTACATCATAAATGTAAATAAAATATCCAATTAAAAAAATTTTAAAAAAGGTTTTTGAAAAGTCTTCCTAAGCAGGCCAATTATACCTATCCAATAATATCTTTGAACTCATTTCTCTAAGCATCTTCACTTGTAATTAATGGCAGCTTCAATGGAGAAAATTTTTCCAAAATGCCTTTCCTCATGGACTTGTGGGGAGTGTGCATAAGCACTCTAGAGTAATGGCCAGTAGGGTCACTGTTGCATAAAAATAGGAAGGGCTATCTGTAGTTAACTTCATTGTTTTTTAAGTAGACTTGTAAATTAGCTCCATTGGTTAAATATTAAATGTTCTCACAATGATTCTAAATCAAACCTCAATGACTAATTAAGTCTACTAAGGGTGAAGGTATAGGAAAAGAGTGGGGACAAGCAAATATAGTCATTGTAAAATATCAGTTGTAGTAAATAAACTGACCAAGTATTAGTCAAGGTAGTGTAGAGTGAAAAATTATAAAGATCACTTTATAAAATATATACAGACTTTTCTTCAGACTTTTCTTTAAAAGACATGAAAAATATGGAGAGTTTTTATGACCACTAGACCTGAGCAAAAGAATGCAGGTTCACTAGTTCCAAGAAAGCAGAACTGAATGTAAGATTTCAGGCCTTCACTGCCCCGGGATACATTCTGGGAGTAGTACATTATCCCTGAATCAGAGGACACTTGCTGGATTAACATTCCTCAAGCCTCAGGGAAGAGAACTCACCTGTGGGTGGGGAAGGCCCAAAGCAGGAAGACACATTCCTGACCCCAAAGAAAAATGGAAGTCATCTAGGTGGGGCTGAGAAACTAGTAACCACGATGACAGGACAACAACTTAGAAATAGTTGAGCAAGTGACAGGGCAAGACCACATTTTGAGAAGAATGAGTATACTGAGTGTTTTCCACATGACCCTGATTCACTTAGGTTGGGTTCCTCTGGAATTCTCCTCTATTTTTATGTTATATTTCCTTAGCAACCCTTCACCCCCTCCTCACTCTCCAGGTTTGTGGTTTCCCCCCTTTAAAAAACCCTTCTCAGACTGACTGGCTTTGTCAAATTCAGCTCTTGTGTCAGCAAGCGATTTGACTGTTGGCTAGCCAACTCTCCCTAATAAACCTCTGCTGATTGCATCCAGGTAAGGTGTCTTGCGATTTTTGGGTGGCTGTAATTTCCCGAGCTTTGAGTAAGGGTCTCCAAAGTTTGGGGGTCTTCATTGGTAAACAGATATATTAGTTAATTCAACAAAGGTATATTCCCTTCATATGTGATTTCATTAAATGTGAGCCAAGTAATCTCTGCTCCAAAAATAGAGCATAGCAAAATCAAATTAGATTTAAAAGAAATACCCTTCATAGACATGACATAACTGTGGTCTTGAGAATTCACATACTAATGAGATTTTTTTATTCCATTTTTTGAATATTTTTCTATATTTTTATTGGATATTTTATTTATTTACATTTCAGATGTTATCCCTTTTTCCTATTTGTCTTCCCTAGAACACCCTATCCCATACTACCTCCTCCTTTTTGCTTAAATACAATTTTAATTACATGCATGTATTAAGGTCAGTTCTAGGTTGAGTGTCTAACAATACAATAGATGCAAATAGTCAAGTAACATACAAGACAATAAACCAAAATAGTCCAAGAACAAGCAAGGCATTAAACACAATTACGTGAACACTTCTGAGATCACTGTTTCTGAGGGCTTATTAGGATGACCAAAATATCTGAGCCTACTTTCCTGTCCTAACCCAAAGTCATTTTCATGTCTGAAGTCTACGTCCTTGTTCTAGTCCAAAATTTAGATTCCTGTCTGAAATTATTTCTTTGTACTAGCCTAATATTTAGATTCCTGCCTGAAATTACTTTTTTTTTCTAGCCTAATGTCAGATTCCTCCCTGAAGCCCACTTCCTTGTCCTTGACCAATGTCATATTCTTGCCAAGAAGCCCATTTTTTTGCCCTTGGCCCATGTCAGATTCTTGCCAAGCACCCCAAAGGCTCTCCACCTCTCCCCTTTTTGTATTTCATTAACAAGAATGATCCTGTCTTAGGTCTTTCTGAAAGGAATGCTTTCCTTACCCATCATGGAATATGCATTATCAAAAGCAATGCACTTTGATCTTAGTCTGGTAAGGCTCTGTGCAGAATCTTACCTGTCCTTGGCTTGCCAGCCTGTTAAATTAATAACTCTGTCTAGGGATCATGTCTTGATCCACTTTCAGGATCAAGTCATGTACTTTGGTGTTGGGAGCCAACTTTAGTAGAAAGCAGCTACATCAACTTTGCAGCCATCTGGAACCATATACCCTGATGAAAGACTTGGTTGTCAAAAGCCTATAACAGCTGAAGCACACTCTGATAAATATATTATTTATCCCACATAGCTTGTTTTGCTGTTTAGTGACCTCAGCTGTATGGTGCACGTGGTAAAATGTTTTCATCTGTGTTCTCCTGCTTGTGTATATAAATACCTCAGAATTCCCTTCAATAAGGGAGACTTGAGAAAGAGACTTGAGAGAGACTCAATAAAGGAGACTTGAGAAAATAGAAGAGAGACTTGATCACACCCTGTCTTGTCTCCATTCTTCAAGTCTCCTGCCCCTGCAGCCCCACTCTCTCTCTTGACCAGAGCACTTAGCCCCAAAGGTTGAGGCAAAGTGTTGAGGCAGAGCACAAGCCTCAACACTTTGGCTGTCAACATGTTGATGTAGTTAAAGACAAGCTTTAACATGATGAGCAGAAAAAATGTATTCCCAGGACAAAAGGGGCTAGCATGCTCAAGCTATATAAGACATTCTTGAGGCTTGACTGAAATAGAAATACTGACCTGAGGCCATGGGTAATTTTATCTGCAGTATCTACTGCATCAACATTCAGCAGAGCAGCATTCTTAAAATTCATAAGCTCATTATAGAACGTTAAAACATCCTGAGAGTTGTTAGAATTATGCCAAATACACTGCAAGTGTCTTTAAACTTCTCCCTAATCATAATAATTACCACTGTAAATTGTAGAACTAACATGAATCCAGTGGTATTTGGCATGATGCTTGGAGATGGATCATTACCCTTAAATACTGAACCTCCTTCCAATAATTTGAATAGTATAAAGAACATCCATCCATTCTTCCAAATGCCTATCTAAATCCTCTTGCATATTCAACACATTAGTAACATTTTTTGCTGAATGTCTAACAAAAGTAACTGTCTTAACTTCCTGTGTCACAGAAACTGCAGAAGCAGTGGTGCTATCAATTAATGTAATTAAAGCTGTTTTACCAGCAATAATCAAGCCCACTACCCTCTTGCTTCTGCTTAAAGCCTGACTCATTTCTTTCAGTAGTGGCAAGCTATTTTTGGAATACCAACGTTCTGTGATACTCAGGGCACTAAAACAAAAGCTGGCCGATAGATCTCCATAACTGACATACCAGATTTCAAAACACAAACACAATTAGAAAGTGTACAATCAATACAACTGACATTAAATACTGTAGAAGAAACAAAAGGGTTTTATTTATTTATTTATTTTTGTTGTTGTTTTGGTTTTTTTGGTTTTTTGAGACAGGGTTTCTCTGTATAGCCTTGGCTGTCCTGGAACTCACTCTATAGACCAGGCTGGCCTTGAACTCAGAAATATGCCTGCCTCTGCCTCCTAAGTAACCAAACTGTTTTTAACTTGACAATTACAAGAGCCTTAACACATGTGCTAACATCTGTTTGAAATCCAGATCCTGCCCCAACTTTATCTTTTGCTAACATAACATCATAAAGAACTGCAGCTGACTCCAAAAGGTCTCTGAAAATGTCTAGAACCAGACTTCCAAATGAAGAATTCCAAATGCTGAATTGATTTCTAGACCAGTCCATGATTGAGTCTGACTAACTGGTCACAATTAATAAAAATACAAGAGTCATTACAACTTCTCATTTTGATTCTCTGTTTCACAGGCTCTAAAATCTTCAGGCAAGGCACCTTGCCCCATCTGGGGTATATAAGTAAGCAAAGGTAGGTTGGGAATATCTTTCTAATACAGCTTACCAGTCACCATTGTCAGGGCACTCAGCAAGCTCACAGCATCATTCTTTTAATTTTTAATTTTTTTTTCAAATATGAATGATTTTTATTGGATATTTTACTTATTTACAATAGAGATATCATCCCCTTTCCCCATTTCCTCTCCCTAAAAATCCCTATCCTATTCTTCCTCTTTCTTTATGCTTTTATACCATTTTGATTACATGCATGTATTAAGGTCAGTTCTAAGATGAGGGTCTAGCAGTGCAATAGATGCAAATAGTCAAGGAACAAGCAATATAATAAACATAAATAGTGAAAGAAAAAGCACGGTATTAATCCCAATTAAGTGAACAATCCCATGATCACTGTTTGTAAAGGCTTACAAGGATGACCAAAGTATATGAACCTACTTCCCTGTCTTAGCCCAAGGTCATTTTCCTGACAAAGTCTACTTCCTTGTCCTTGGCCAATGTCAGATTTTTGCCAAGCAGCCCCAAAGGCTCTCTGCCTCTCTTGCTTTTATATTCCATTAACAAGACTGAGCATGCCTTAGGTAGTTCTGATAAGAATGCTTCCTTACCTATCATGGAATATGCATTATCCAAAGCAATACACGTATGTCTTAGTTTGGTAAGGCTTTGTGCAGAATCTTACCCACCCTTGGCTTGCCAGCCTGTTAAATTAATAACTCTGTCTGGGGGTCCATCATCAGTTTCAAGTCATGTACTTTGGCTACCAGCTTGTTGGTTTAGTTAGAGACAAGCTTTAACATGATATGCAGGAATTAAAGTATTCCTAGGACAAGGGCTAGCCTGATCATGTTATATATGCCATTCCTGAGGTTTGACCAAAATGTAAATACTGACCTTAGCCCATGGATAATTTTACTGGCATTATCTGTAGCATTAAAGCTCAACAGAGCAGCATTCTTTAAATTCATAATCTCACTATGCAAAGTTAACACACCTAGAGAGGTGTTAGGATTATGCCAAATGTCCTACAGGTGTTTTAAAACTTTTTTTCTAATTATAGTGACAATCATTATGAATTTCAAAAGTAACACTACTCCAGTGATATTTGTCATGACACTTGTGATGGCTCTTAACTCTTAACCCTGAACCTCCTTTAGATAATTTGAATAGGTTATAGAGCATCATCCTTGGTTCCAGACACCTATATAAATCCATGGCCTGAGGTCAGTACTCCTCAGAGTACAGCTGTCTCTGTGATCCTATGATCCTGAGATCCTGGTTGTAGCTCCTGGGAGTCAGGTTGCTTCTGGGATCCTGAAATCCTAGTGTGCCCAAACTCCTGTGATCCTGTGATCCTATTTTCCCATGTTCTATGTGTTAAAGCTTCTGGCAGTCCAGCCTCTTGGCAGTTTTGGGGAATTGGGTGCAGAGATGAAGCTGTAGGGCTGCTCTAGGCACAGGTGCAGACTGAAAGAGTCCTACCCCATTGGCCTTGAGGGAGTTCCTGGGTCCCAAATTACTTCTTGTTTGGGGGTGTGAGGTTTGCAGACTACTCACCTACACTCCTAGGCATGTTAGACCTCCTGTGTGTCCAGCCTTTTCTGGGTTTTGGCAGATTGGGTCCTGAGATTTTTTTTTTTCATAATTTTACCATAGTGAGTTGTGCAGAGTTCAGTGAAAATCAAATCCATACTCTTTAATTTGCAGTAATTGGTTTTCTCTTAATATCAAACTTAACAAAATATAATATAATATTGTCTAATTATGAGAACCAACTAGAAGATGCACAGAATATTTCTAAACATTTTGACACTTATTAATGCTATTAATATTTGTACATCAGTTACAAATTCTACGTTCATTGACCTTCAACCACATATGAGGAAAAAAGGGATTCCCTCATTAACAGTTGATATATCACAAATTTCAACTTGCATAAGCACTCCAGAGTAGTTAATATGAAACAAATGGAAGTTTTCTCCCAGCTTTGCCCCTAGACATTAACATTGTTTCACCAACAAGAAAATTAAATACTAGCATCTTTTTGACTCATTGATTTTTACCAGTTTTTGTACAGTTAATGTGTAGCCCAGATAATCTTTTACCCAATATGCCCAAATAAGCCAAAGTGTTGCTTTATTCAAACAATAGATAGAATATATTTTTGCAGAATAAAAAAAAAATTCCTCATTATTCAAGTATGCCAGTCTTTTGTATATGAAAGACACAATTCCAGAAGATAATATTGCCTTCTGGGAAGGTCAGACACAGATAGAGTGGAATTAGTCGCTTTGGCAACCTCCAATAAGAGTCTTGTATAAACTCGTGTTGTGTTGTGTTGTGTTTGTGAATAGCACAAGCTGATTTTATACATATGAACAAATAAATGAAGACACCTAAAGATTTGCATACTTGAGGAATAGCACAGAATATAGGACTAAAAATATCTGTGTTTGAATCTTGGCTGTAGTACTGATTATTGGTCCTGTGGATCCAAACAAATATTTTAAACTGGTTGTTGGAGGGATAGGGAGAACAATGAACCTTACACTGTTGTGCAACCTCTGTACCTCTGAGCTAGATCATTAGCCCTCCTTTTATTTTTTATCTTAAGACAAGTCTTTACTAATTTGCCCAGCATGACTTCATAGTACACTCTAGGCCAGGCATGCTGTGAACTTGTGATTCTCTTGAATGTATCTCTTACACAGCTAGATTTACAGGCATATCGAAAGCTACTTAAGGGCAGGAAGCCATGAAACCTTCTACAGAAGAGCTTTATGCATTATTTTAAATTACCAGTGGATATCCTAACAAGAGCTCATTTGTCAATCTGCAAGGGCTGTAGGCAGTAACCACTAGGACACTTCGCTACTTCCTAGGAAGAACCATTAGCTTTTAATGTCTGAAGATACTTTGTCTTCATTTGTTTTTAATATCAATGGCAAAGTCATTTATGCTAGTCATTTATTTATTCTCTAAATCTATCAATATTCAGAAAATAATTTTTAACATAAGGAAGTACATGAAAACAATTGTCTTCCTAATAGAAAAATCCTAAAAATTAGAAGTTTCATTCCTTAACTCAAGCTACTACACTAAATGTAATCGTCTAGTAAACTTGGACTTTTATTTTTTTTTCTTTTATTTATTGGATATTTTATTTACATTTCAGATGACATCCCCTTTCCCCATTTTCCCTTCCTAGAAAACCCCTATCCCATACCCCCTTCTCCTTTTTGCTTTTATACAATGTTTTTTAATGTCAACCAAAGGCTTTATAAGTTTGGTAATGCTCAATATCAATCAGAAGTGTAACCTAATACCCAACCTAGATATATCAACTATCTTTGACTGGCGAAGACATGTGAACATCTGCCTCCATGTCTGGCCCCCCTCTCTCTTTCTCTCTCATCATCTAGCTCCTTCTCTCCTTCTCCTCCTCTTCTCCTTACTCCTCCCACCTTAGCTTCTCCTAAATATCACCCTTCCTGTTAAAATAAAACTTTTCTCTCAAAATACAGTTAGAGCATAACTATACTAATTTATGTCAGTAAGGTGCAAGATAGACCTAATACCCAGTCCATCATTTTGTTGACTAAGCAGAACCTCTGTCATCTCTCCTAAATAAAAGACTTAGTTCTGAACCTGGCTTTTTTTTCTTGCTTTAGAATGAATGTCAGCTGAAAAACATCCTCTCAAATATTTTCTCTGAAAGTAAATAGCAAGGATTGGCTATAGGACTATAAATTTTCAACCCCATCAGAAATCCAGAATGACTGAGTTAACTGAGATTATGGTAAACATAAAGCATAGCTTCTAAAACATAGCCAATTTATAGAGACCGATGAACACCTGGACAGTCCCTATACTACAGAATGTTGGAGCATCCAATCTTCAGCCTTCTGGCCCAGGATCATCTGACAGACCTAGTGATGCAGAATTATTACGGACTTATTACTCTGTCTTGGCAGATATAATCAGTTGACTGTTCTGCAAGTGTGTCCTTTTCTGGGCAGTATTTTGTTTGTAGATGGAAAGAGGCAAATCTTGTCTAGTGGCTGTCTCACTACAATTGGAGTAACTCCAAAGATTCTCAATTTCTTCTTGGAATCCAAGACAGGAAGCTGTCAGGAGCAGACAGGTCTCTAATCAAAATGAACATTACTACAGAAATGTTTCTAACGTCAATTCTGTGGACTTCTGACGTTTTGAAAACCAACTATCCATGTAAGGCTATCTGGACTGTTGTCTGTTAACTCCACTCAACTATTTCTAAAGAAAATATAGAAAACTCCCTAACAATAAACTCAAATCCATGAATTTGCTATAGGCCCTTAACTCACAGTCTAACCATCTCAGATAAGTTAAAAAAGTTAAAGAAGGAGTGGGTCTAAGTCTTGTATTCCTAAATGTGTTATACAGGCACAATGCCTATGATAGTAACAATATTCATCTCACTTTTATATTAATAAGAAGCTCATACCAATAAAAACCTTAAATGAAATCAAAGTAAATTTTGTACCAATTAAGAAATTATAACCTCATCTTAATAACAATTATACATATTTCTACCAGTAAGTCATGGCTATGCAATAAATCCTAGCTAATCCTCCCTGATCCACCAAAACCACTACTTTTCCCTAGAAAGACAGCCCAATATTAACCACCTCAAGTCCCCAAGCCCAGGGAATAGGGGCGCTGACTCTTCATTAACTTCTTCAAGCTGATTATGGGTGTTGAGATATTAGAAGAGGGGTTGGGGGAAGAAAAATTGATAAGCCTCTGACACTGTGTCTTCACTGCATCCGGCTGGAATTCCAGAACATCAGAGGTTCAAGCAAGTCTGCTCAGCTTGCCTGATGAGTAGATACACCAAGGCTATGTATTCTGCAATATACAATTCTCAAAACAAATTTTAGTATCAAGATAATTATTTGTTTAAATTCTGAAATCTAGTCTTCTGGCTGCCTGCCTCTATCATGTCTAATCCATATAATTCTGGGAATTTCTATGAAGGTGTGCTCCCACCATCCTCCCATTTTCACCTTCCTGCTCTCAAATTCCTCAACACTAGGGAATCCAAACTTTCAGGCACCAAGGCCCTCCACTTCCACTGATGCCTAACCCCTTACCCCCCTCCAATTACTACGAGGGTGTGCTCCCACCATTCTCTCATTCCTGTCTCCCTGCTCTTGAAATTCCCCAACACTTGCGAATCCACACTTTCAGGCACCAAGGCCCTCTACTTCCACTGATGCCTAACCCCTTATTTCATCTTTCCTCCTCCAATTACTATGAGGGTGTGCTCCCATCATCCTCTCATTCTCACCTCCCTGCTCTTGAAATTCCCCAACACTAGAGAATTCAACCTTTCAGGTACCAAGGTTGTCCACTTCCACTAATGCCTGGCAAGGCCACCCTCAACTACTATACAGGTGGAGCCATGAGTCCCTCCCTTTGTGTTCTTGGGCTGGAGATTTTAGAATGGCTACTCCAGCTTGTTTCTTAGGACCATTTGCTTGAAAATTGTTTTCCAGCCTTTTACTCTAAGGTAGAGTCTGTCTTTGTACTGAGGTAGGTTTCCTGTATGCAGCAAAATGCTGGGTCCCATTTATGTATCCAGTCCATTAGCCTATGTCTTTTAATTTGGGAATTGAGTCCATTGATGTTAAGAGATATTAAGGAACAGTGATTGTTGTCTCCTGTTATTTTTGTTATTAGAGGTGAAGTTATCTTTGTGTGGCTATCTTCTTTTGGATTTGTTGGAAGAGGGTTACTTTCTTGCTCTTTCTAGGGTATAATTTCTATCCTTGTATTGGAGCTTTCCTGTTATTATCCTTTGTAATGCTGGGTTTGTGGAAAGATATTGTGTAAATTTGGTTTTGTCGTGGAATATCTTGGTTTCTCCATCTATGGTAATTGAGAGTTTTGCTGGGTATAGTAGCCTGGGCTGGCATTTGTGTTCTCTTAGGGTATGTATGACATCTGTCCAGCATCTTCTAGCTTTTATAGTATTTGGTGAGAAGTCTGGTGTAATTCTGATAGGTCTGCCTTTATATGTTACTTGGCCTTTCTCCCTTACTGCATTTAATATTCTTTCTTTGTTTTGTACACTTGGTGTTTTGATTATTATGTGACAGGAGGTATTTCTTTTCTGGTCTAGTCTATTTGGCGTTCTATAGGCTTCTTTTATGTTTATGGGCATCTTGTTCTTTAGATTAGGGAAGTTTTCTTCTATAATTTTGTTGAAGATACTTATTGGCCCTTTAAGTTGGGAATCTTCACTCTCATCTATACCTATTATCCTTAGGTTTGTTCTTCTCATTGTGTCCTGAATTTCCTGGATGTTTTGTGTTAAGAACTTTCTGCATTTTGCACTTTCTTTGACAGTTGTGTCAATATTTTCTATGATATCTTCTGCACCTGAGATTCTCTCTTCTATCTGTTGGTGATGCCTGTGTCCCTGACACCTGATTTCTTTCCTAAGTTTTCTATCTCCAGGGTAGTCTCCCTTTGTGATTTCTTGATTGTCTCTACTTTCATTTTTATGTCCTGGATGGTTTTGTTCAATTCCTTCACCTGTTTGGTTGTGTTCTCTTGTAATTCTTTAAGGGATTTTTGTGTTTCCTCTTTAAGGGCTTTCACCTGTTTATCTGTGTTCTCCTCAAATTCTTTGAGAGTGTTATTTATGTCCTTCTTGAAGTCCTTTATCATCATCATTAGAAGTGATTTTAAATCTGAATCTTGCTTGCCTAGTGATATGGGAAATTCAGGACTTTCTTGTGTGGGAGAACTAGGTTCAAATGATGCCAAGTACCCTGGGTTACTGATGCTTATGTTCTTATGCTTGCCTTTTGCCATCTGTATCTCCTTAGTGCTACCTGCCCTGTCCCTGACAAGAGCCTGTCTTTCCTATTATCTTGGTTGTATCAGAACTTTGTGGGGTGGGTGTAATTACTGGCGTAAGCACTGGGGCCCAAAATCTGCTCAGTGCTCAAGCTCAGAGAGGATACTGCCCAAGTTAGAGCACCTGGGATACCCGTTTCCTCTGGGTTCTTAGAGATTGGGGGCAGAGATGCCTCCAAATATCTGCTCAGTGCTCTGGCCCAGACCAGAAGGAACCTGAAACTTGGACTTTTAAAGGATGAGATCTCAGTAGGTGCAATCATAATTAATAATAATTCTGACTATTAATAATAATTCTTACTATTAATAATAATTCTGACTCCCGTTTTGTAAAAATTGCCAATCATATTTTAAAAAAAATATCTTGGGTTTTTTTAAAGATAAGAAACTAAAACTAATATATAAAATTTTATCAAAAGTAAAGGTACAAATATATTTTACCTAACCTTGTTTTCTAAAAGCAAAATTACAGTATTTTCTCAACTATAAGTGAGTGATGCCATTCACTACCTTACCTCCAGCAGAGAGTAATAATTATCTGTAGCCCTTATAGTCAGTTATAATTATCTGTAGTTCTTATAGATCATCTCTGTGTATCTTCACATGAATATGCACTCTTGTAAGAGGAACTGAAACCAGATCACTTGTCCTCTGCAGAGAATCAGGATTTCAAATGAGCCCTGGAAAATCATATTGCCATTTGGCTAGAAGCAATTTTGAAAGTAGAAAACAGGCTATTTACCACACCTGGTGAGCGTCTAATTACAATGGTCTGTGTTCCTCATTTACACGCATTTGTCATTTTAATTAATTACTCAGGGTTCAATTCAATCCCTTTGCTACATTATAAAATTCCCTTTGATTTAAATATGTGTAATTGTTACTATAAAGTAGCAGCCTTTGTAGAATCAGTGGTATTCATGCAATCATAGCATATCATATAAAAGCCATCCCTAATGTGAAATTTAGGTGGTCTCCATTTAAAATCATTATGTCTTTCTTTCTTTGCTGTGGCTATGAACATAGAAAAATCTATTACCTGTCATAAACTATTTTTTTAAAGTCTGCCTTCAGTCACAACTTTCATCTTTAATACCATAATAAGTTCTGAAAAGGGATTTTTATTGTGTCACACTAATGCCCATTTCAAGCATGTATTCGAGCCTGATTTGGACTGCAGTTTTATTTACCTGATGGTAAATCACATATAGGAATATCAAGATTAGTTTTCAAACATTAAGGAAACGTCAATAATTATTTATTCAATTCCTTAAATATTTTTATTGTTAGAGATTTTTCATACATGAATATACTGATTAAAGGATTAAACCCGTTCTCTCTTGTCTCTCCCTTCCAATTTATCTCTTACCCTCCACAACCACTGCTACTTTTCCTTTCGATCCTCATGACCTTTTTATTTAAACTCATCTAGTTCACTCAGTGCTACCTATAAGTATTTGAGTATAGGACTGTCTAGGGCAGTAATTCCTAACCTTCTTAATGCTGCAACTCTTTAATGGAGTTCCTGTTTTCATGCTCACCCCAACCATAAAGTTATGTCATTGATAGTTTATACTTATAGTTTTGCTATTGCTATGAATAGTAATATTGGATATACAGGAGGATATCTGATATGCTACCCCCAAAAACGTCTTGACCCACAGGTTAAGAAACACTGCTCTCCTGAACAAGGGTTGCACATCAGGCCAGCATCACCAAAGGAGGTAACATTCTATATCCTCCAGGAGTAATCAATTGTCAATAGCTACTCAGGTAAGCATGGTAAGTCTCATTCCCTCTCACAATTTTTACAGGAATATTGGCTGGTTTGAATTTATGCAGGTTTAATGCATAGAGTAGCAGTCATTAAGATCATGAGTACATCCCTGCCACATTAGGCAAATACTGTATCCCTACAAAGTCTACCTCCTCTTGTTCTCACAAGGTTTTTTCTTCTTCTTCCATAATGGACTTTGAACAAGGGCAAGAGATGTGATATACTTGTGCCAATTAGAACAGAGCATTTTCTCCAGTCTCTTACTCCCCAAACTAACACATTGTGGGTTTCTAGCTAAATTAGCATTCACAGCCAAAAGGCTGACTCATTTCTAGTTAGGGTTAAATGGGCTCCAGCTATTATCCCTATTTTTGGAGGGATAGGAACAGCCAGTGCAAATGTCAAGGATTCAACCTGCTCTCTTATACAAACACATAGCAACACGCACTATGGACTGGGCCCTTCTTCACTAATCAGCAATTAAGAACATGCCCTACAGCTTGTGGACAGCCTAATCTTATGGAGACCTTTTCTTTTTTCTTTTCTTTTGTAAAAAAATTGGATACTTTAATTACATTTCAATGTTATTCCTTTTCCCAGTTTCCCCTCTACAACCCCCCTATTCTATACCCCTCTTCCTGCTCTATGAGGGTGCTCCCCCACACACCTACCAACTCCCTCCTCCCCACCCTGGCATTCCCCTACACTGGAGCATCAAGCCATCACAAGACCAAGGGCCTCTACTCCCATTGATGCCCAACAAGGCCATCCTCTTCTACATATGAGGCTGGAGTCATGAGTCCCTCCATGTGTACTCTTTGGTTGGTAGTTTAGTCCCTGGGAGTTCTGTGGGGTCTGGTTGGTTGATACTGTTGTTCTTCCTATGGGGTTGCAAATCCCTTTAGCTTCTTCAGTCCTTTTTCTAACTCCTTCACTGGGGATCCTGTGCTCAGTCCAATGGTTGCCTTTGAGCAGCCACCTCTGTATTTGTCAGGCTCTGGCAGAGCCTCTCCAGAGACAGCAATATCAAGTTCCACTCAACAAGCACTTCTTGGCATTCACAATAGTGTCTTGGTTTGGTGACTGTATATGGGATGGATCCCCAGGTGGGGCAGTTTCTGGATGGCCTTTCCTTTAGTCTTTGCTCTACAATTTGTCTCCATATTTTCTCTAGTGAGTATTTTGTTCCCCCTTCTACTTATTCAGTCGCAAAAAAAAAAAAGCTAAGACTTTTAAAATTGAAAGTCTCTCAACTGAGGCTCTTATGAAGTTATATATATATATATATATATATATATATATATAATACTTGCTTACTTCAAGAAGAAAGATGACCCAGGGTACAGTCACAATCATTCAAAAGCAAAATCAAACTCAAAAAGTGTAAAGCACCAAATCTTCAATATCTTAATTCACTCAGGATTGTCTGTGTATATCAAGAACCTGGATCACTTCTTTGGCTCTGCCCTCTGAAACACACACAGCTTACCTTCTAGGCTCAGACCAGCTCTATTCCAGATATGCTACTGTTCTTGCTCATCTTCCATTGTACCTGTTATCTTCATATTCTAGGGCTTAATAAGGCACTGTCACCAATAGCTTCTCCTGGGTCTTCTTTGTGGTGTAAAGCCTCAACTAATTACATGGTCTCTTCAATCTGTGGCCTTCCACTGCCATTCTGACAACAATTTCTCCAGTGGTCTCTCACAGTGTCAAGCCTCTCAGCTGCTTTACATGCCTCTTTCATGCCTTTAAAACCAATACCACCTGGGAGATTCTTACACATGAACAAGTTTGGCTGTCAGAAAAAGATACAACCTTGGCTACCTCTGAACACAGCTTGTATATGGTGACCCTGAATACTACTTCCCAAAATTTTATGTAACTAATATTGGTCTTTCTTTTTTTTTTTTTTTGTTCTTTCTTTTTTATTGGATATTTTATTTAAATTTTAGATGTGATCCCCTTAACTTATTCCTCCCCCCTGCCCAGGAACCCCCTATTCTATCCCCCTCCTCTTGCATCTATGAAGATGTGCCCCCACCCACCCTCCCACTCCCACCTCCCCACCCTCATATTCCCCCACACTAGGCATTCAGCCTTCATGGGACCAAGAATCTCCTCTCCCACCTATGCCCAATAAGCACATCCTCCCCTACATACACAGCTGGAGCCATGGGTCCCTCCCTATGTGCTCCCAGAATGGTGGTTTAAACTCTGGGAACTCTGGTTGGTTGATATTGTTGCTCCCCTCATGGGGCCTCAAACCTTTTCAGCTTCTTCAGTCTTTTCTCTCACTCCTCCATTGAGAACCCCATGATCAATTCAATGGTTATCTGTGAGTATCTGCCTCAGAATATGTCAGACTCTGGCAGACCACCAAGAAGACAGCTATATCAGGCTTCTGTCAGCTTGCACTTTATGACATGCACATCAGTGTTTACCTTTGGTGACTGCACATGGGATGGATACCAGATGGAATAGTCTCCAGACGAGCCCTCCTTCAGTTTCTGTCCCACACTTTGTCTCCATATTTGCTCCATTGAGTATTTTGTTACTTCTTCTAAGAAAGACCAAAACACCCACACTTGGTCTTCCTTCTTCATGAGTTTCATGTGGTGTGTGAGTTGTATCTTGGGTATTGCGAGCTTCTGGGCTAATATCCAATTATCAGTGAACGAGTACCATGTGTGTCCTTTTGTGATTTGGTTACCTCACTCAGGATGATATTTTCTAATTCCATTCATTTACCTAAGAATTTCTCGAATTCATTGTTTTTAATAGCTGAGTAATACTCCATTGTGTAAATGTACCATATTGTTTTCATCCATTTTTCTGTTGAAGAACATCTGGATTCTTTCCAGCTTCTGGCTATTATAAATAAGGTAGAAGAATTCAAATAGATCCATTCTTATCTCCTTGCACAAAGCTCAAGTCCAAGTGGATAAAGGACCTTTACATAAAACCAGATATACTGAAACTAATAGAAGAGAAGGAGGGGAAGAACCTTGAACACTTGGGCACAGGGGAAAATTTCCTGAACAGAACATCAATGGCTTATGCGCTAAGATCAAGATTTGACAAATGGGACCTCATAAAATTGAAAAGCTTCTGAAGGACATTGTCAATAGGACAAAACAGCAACCAACAGATTGGGAAAAGATCTTTACCAATCCCACATCTGATAGAGGGCTAATATCCAATATATACAAAGAACTCAAGAAATTAAACTCCAGACAACTAAATAACCCTATTAAAATGGGGTACAGAGCTAAACAAAGAATTCTCAACTGAGGAAACTCAAATGGCCCAGAAGCACCTAAAGAAATGTTCAGCATCCTTAGTCATCAAGGAAATGTAAATCAAAACAGCCCTGAGATACCATCTCACACCAATCAGAATGGCTAAGATCAAAACTCAGATGATAGCAGATACAGTGAGGATGTGGAGAAAGAGGAATACTCCTCCATTGTTGGTGGGATTGCAAGGTGGTGCAACCACTCTTAAAATCAGTCTGGCAGTTTCTCAGAAAATTGGACATAGTATTACCTGAGGACCCAGCTATACCAGTCCTGGGCATATACCCAGATTATGCTCCAACATATAACAAGGACATATGCTTCACTATTTCATAGCAGCCTTATTTATAATAGCCTGAAGCTGGAAAGAACCCAGATATTGGTCTTTCTTTTCTTTGTTTTTTTTCCCTTTAAATTGAAATAGATTATTTTCTCATAAAATATATCCCTATTATGGGTTTTACTTCCTCTACTACTCCCAGTTCCTCCACATCTCCCCTCCTATCCAGATACACTTCCTTTCCTAGAAAAGGGAAGTTTAAAAAAATATAACAAAATAATATACCAAAATAAGATAAAACAAAATTAAAATATTGTAGTTGGAAAAGACAGAATAACAGAAGGTACAGAGTTCAAGAAAGCACAAGAATCAGAGACTCACTATTTCCAATCCCAGGAATCCCATAAAAACACTAAATTTTTATGAGAGAGAGAGAGAGAGAGAGAGAGAGAGAGAGAGAGAGAGAGAGAGAGAAACTGCAAGTAGCAAGTTTCTCCCAAGTAGGCTCTGTGCATGGTGCTTCAGTCTCATGAGATCGTATGAACTTTGCTCATGTTGACTTTAAGGGTCTTGCTTTCTTGTTCTGCCTCTTACACTGGTTCTGCATCCTCAGAGCTTTGAGGGGAGGGATTTGGCAGAGGTATTTATTTGGGGCTGCTTGTTTTAAGGCCTCTATTTTTCTGTATAATGTCTGGCTGTGGGTATCTATATTTGTTCCTGTCTGCTGCAGGAGGATGTTTCTCTCATGATTGTTGAACAGGGTACTGATTTATGCATATAAGAGAATATCATTAGAAGTCATTTTATCACCATGTATTTCTTTTAGACCAGTTGTGGCTTTATCCTAGGTCTCTATGATATCCATTCTCCAGTTCTTGCTCCTCTAGTGTTCAGTACATGTTCCATATTGTGGAGTACTCCTTAAGACCAATCAGTTTTTGTCATATTATTACCACAAGTTTTCTGCCATTATTGCCCTAGCATATCTTGCAGATAGGACACAATTGTAGATTAAAGAGCTTGTAGCTGGGTTGATGTATCCTTTTCTCTTTTGGTAACAGGCAGAGAATCTTCCTGTACCAAACATGCGAGAACATAAGGGTAACAGGTATATGTAGACACCAACTGGACTTCTCCATGGGCAGAGTTGTGAAGGTATAGACTTCACCAGTTGGGCCTTGCTTCTAGTTTGTAGAGAGTAAGTTATTACATTGGCAACAGGCAGTATTGTTTGCAGATTCCCATGGAATCTCTTGCACTAATAACTCAATTATATGTAACCCAATCCTGATACTTGAAGTTTTATTTTGATAAAAAGAGATGTCCTGTTGGAACTATTTTGCCTCAAATACTTGGCAATTTTCTTTAATTACTTAATGTATGTATATATTTTAGGAAGTTTTTGCTGTATTAAGTTTTCACACTACCCCTAAAAGCTCCTGATTTTCGTTGTTTCTCCCTATAATCTCTCCTTCAATCCTCTTTGCCCTCTAACTCTGCACTTGATTCTTCTGTTCCTAAAGGCCATAAATAAATTTCCTTAATAAAGAAAATAGAATATATGCTGTTCTATTTTTAATCACTGTGAATATCTTGTCATACTGAACATTGTGGTTCATGAGTATAAACATCTTGGAAAAATTATTAATTGCAGCTCTCTCTTGCTCATGTTCATAGTATTGTGTGGTACCATGGAAGTTAAACCAAAAGAAGCCTTTATATCAGATCCAGTTAAAATGATCTGAGTCATCTGCCTTAAATGTGTGGTTACTTCAGCAATCAGGGCTTATCTTCAACCTACGAGAAGCTGCCAAGTGCCATATACATAGTCTAGTTATTTTAAGAGTCAATTGGATTAACCTAACCAAGCATGAGAAAGGCAATTTCTCATGTCTGTTAGACTGTGGTTTTTGTAGTGAGCATTTTCATTCCTAATGGCCTAACTCCCTTAAGATATTATTATACTGAGGTATGTTCCCCCATCCTAGTCTAAGACTTTTTATGAAAGCATGTTGTTACAAAAGGCTTTTGTCAATTGATTTTTAATACATTGTGTGATTTGTGTCTTAAGTCCATTTCTATGGTTTATTATCTTTATCAAGGTATGTTGAACTTACATGCTTGTCTGGCATAAATTCAACTTGATCATGTTGGCTGATTTTGATGTGTTGTATTTAATTTAAAAGTATTATATTGGGTATTTTTAAATCTGCATTCAACAGGGAAATCTGACTCTGCACTTCTTTATTGTGTCTTTACCTGATGTTGGTAGGACAGTGACAATAGCTTCCCAGTAGAACTTTTGGAGTAGGTTTTGTGTTTTTACTTTTTGGAATAGATTTTCTTGAACGTACAATTCTGCTGTGAATTCATCTGTCCCTGGAACTCTCTTACCTGGAAGAATTTTCATTACTGTTTCAATATCCTCATTTATTATGGGTATATTTAGGTTGTTAATTTCTTCTCATTTTAATTTTGGTGGTTTGGCTGAAGCTAAAAATTCATCCACAAATTAATGGAGTACAATTTCTATCAAATTGCTTCATAATATTCTGAATTTCTTGTTTGTCAGTGGAGATGGTTTTTATGCAACTATTAGTCTGTTAATTTGAGACATCTTTTGCTTGCTTTTGGGTAGCTGGGTCTGTATATCTTGTTTATGTCTCAATGAAACATTAGTTAGATTTGTTAATTCTTTATTGTTTGTTTGCTTCTTTGCTTCTGCTTAATCACTCCATTGTTGATTTTATTGTTTCTTGCCATAGACTGGGTTTAGATTTGATTTGTTCTTATATAGCCAAAATCTTGAATTTCATCACTCAATTGTTTATTTGTGTTCTCTATGATTTTATTAAAAGATTTGTTTGTTTAGTGTATGTACGTGAGTACACTGTCGATATCTTCAGACACATCAGAAGAGGACATCAGATCCCATTACAGATGGTTGTGATCACCATGTACTTGCTGGGAAAGGAACTCAGGACTTCTGGAAAGAACAGTCAGTGCTCTTAATCACTGAACAATCTCTTCTGCCTGCTCTTTCTGATTTTTAACATAAGCTGTTAGGGATGTGAACTTTCCTCTTACAATTGATTGGCTGTGTCCAGAGGCTTTTGTTGTGCATTTGTTTCATTTTCATTTATTTCTAGGAAATTTATAGTATTTCCTTCTTTCTTGATTTCTTCTTTGACTCACTCATTATTCACTAATGGAATGTTTAATCACCATCAGTTTATATATTTACTAAATTTAGTTTCCTGTTTTATTTTAAGTTTTATTCCACAATGATCTGATAGAATGCTTAGAACTGTTTTAATTTCTTTTTTTTCCATTTTAATAAAGTTTTATTTGTGTCCTAGCAGGTGGTCTCTTTCTAGAGACACTTCCAGGTACTGTTGAGGAGATTGTACATTCTTTGGCATTTATGAGAAATATTGTGTAGACAGTTATTAGGTCCATTTGATGTATGGTGTTATTTAAATCTGAAGTTCCTATTTATTTTTTGTTCAGATGAGCTCTATATTCAAGAAAATGTACTGCTGAAATCACCTACTCTGTCTCAATTTGTGTTAATATGTAACTTTAATTCCATTAATAAAGACTTGTTTGATGTTAGGTATACCAGAGTCTAGTGCATATATCTTGTGGATTATTTTCTTCATTATTTAATATCTTGTTATGTATGATGTGCCCTGCGGAAGGCTTTACCATTCCTTGTTTTGAAGACCCCCAAATTTGGGAGACCCTCACTCAAGTCTCGGGAAATCGGGGCCACCCAAGAACTCTCACAAGACACCATACCTGGATGCAAACGCCAGAGGCTTTATTAGGGAAATTGGCCGGTGGTCAAACCACAAGCTCTCTCACAAGAGCAAGGTTTGGCACTGAGTGATGGGTTAGGGGTCTTTTAAAGAGCAAAACCACAAACCAGGGGAGTGGGAAGGGGGTGAGTGGTTGCCAAGGATACATAACATAAGAATAGTGAAACATTCCAGAGAAACCCACCCTAAAAGGTTAATGGCCATGGAAATTACTCAGTACAATCATTTTCTCAAAAATGTGGTTTCACCATGTCACTGCCCTACTCTGTCATTTACCAACTATTTATCAACTATTTCTCACTAGCTCCAGCTGTAAAGCCACAGCCCTGTCATTGTGTTTTTACCACCTGAATGACTTTCATTCTTTACAGCCAGTTCCTGGAATTGGTCTGGCTTGTTTCAGAAAAAAGTTTCCATGTCCCTAAAAGAACTTAAAAAGCATCTATATATGTATATATTCTATAAAATGGTTTTTATAATTTTTCATTCTTCAGTTTCAAGTTATACTACAGAGAAACAGTGATAAAAGTAGAACAATACTGGCATATAAACAAATATATTAATCTATGGAAGAGATTTGAGGATTCCTGTTAAATATATGCTCCTACAATCCTAAAAATGTTAAGACCCTGATTACAGCATCGTCAATGAATGATGCTACTCAACTGAATAACTACATGTATAAAAATAAAATGAGATAGTTATCTTGCAAACTGCATAAAACTTTAATCCAAATTGGATAAAGACCTCAACATAAAATTAGAAATGCCAAACCTATTTGAAGATACTAAAGTCAGAGTTCTGTAAGTGAATAAAATAAACAGAATTAGTATGCATGCCAAATGGGATTAATTATATTGTTCACATAGCATGGTCTAGATAGTTCAACAGTGGCACAGTAGCAATTGTGATGTTGCTCACAAGACCTTGAAAAAAAAAAAAAAAAAAAAAAAAAACAAAATAGGCAAAAATCTCATCAGGAAAGAAATGTATGTGGTAGTCACTGCCTTTGTCTTAACTGAAACACTATTTGAAATTGATTGCTCTGAAAGAGGGAGATTTTGACTAGAAATGAGAAGGTATGATGTGTTCTTAGCAGCTTCAATGTAGAGAGCTACTTGTCTTCAATCTTATTGGATACTCAAAGAAGCTGTGTTTACTACAAGTACAGATATGCCACAGCAACAGGACAAAAGAACTTACTAGCAAAAGGGAAGTCGAGAAGACAGAAAGCAAAGTTTCCTTCTTCCACATTATTTTATAAATTCTTTTTTTTATTAGATATTTTATTTATACTTCAGATGGCATCCCCTATCCCCATTACCCCCACCCCCCCTTAGGAAACCCATATCCCATGCCCCCTTTTCCTTTTTGCATTTATACATTTTTTTTAAAAAGAATGTTAATCATAGGCTTTATAAGTTTGGAATTGTTCAATCAGAGGTGTAACCCACTGACCAACCTAGATATAACAACTATCTTTGACTGGTGGAGATACATGAACATCTGCCTCCCTGTCTCCCCCCTCTTTCTCTCTTTCATCACCTAGCTTCTCCTCTCCTTCTTCTTCTTCTCTTCTTACTCCTTTTCTTCTTCTCAGTACTCCTCCTACCTTAGCTCCTCCTACACATCACCCTTCCTGTTAAAATGAAACTTTTCTCTCAAAATACAATTAGAGCATAATTATGCCAATTTGTACCAGTGAGGTACAGGATAGTCCTAATACCCAGTCCGTCCTTTTGTTGACTAACCAGCTCCTCTGTCATCTATTCTAACTAGAACATTTAGTTCTGAACCTGGCTTTAGGATGAATGTCAGCTGACGACCATCCACTCAAATCTTTTCTCTTAAGGTCAATAGCTATATGTTTTCAACCCCATCAGAAATCCAGAATGACTGAGTTAACTATAATTGTGGGAAGCACAAATCGTAGTTTCTAAAACTTATCCAATTTATAGAGACCTCTGACCACCTGGACACTCGCTCTACTTCAAAACGTTGGAGCATCTGTTCTTCTACCTTCTGGTCCAGGATCTTCTGACAGACCTTAGTGCTACAGAATTATTAAGGGCTGATTACTCTGTCTAGGCAGATATAATCAGTTGACTATTCTGCAAGTGTGTCCTTTTCTGGACAGTAATTTGTCTGTAGAAGGAAAGTGGCAATTCTTGCCTAGTGGCTGTCTCACCACAACTGGAGTAACTCCAAGGATGCTCAATTTCTTCTTAGAATTTAACATAGGAAGCTGTCCGGAGAAGACAGGTCTCTAATGAAAATGAATATTAATACTGAAATGTTTGTCATGTCAATTCTAAGGATTTCTGATGTTTTGAAAGCCAGCTATCCATGTAAGGTAATCTGGACTGTTGCCTGTTAACTCCACTCAGCTATTTCTACATAAAACATAGAGAATACCCTTATAATAAACTCCAAGTCATGAATTTGCTATAGTCCCTTAATTCCCAGGCTGACCATCTCAAATCAGTTAAAAAGAGTTAAAGAAGGACTGGGTCTAAGCTTTGTATTCCTAAGTGTTGTTATGTCTCCCTTTTCAGTTCTGAGTTTATTAATTTGAATGCTGTCTCTGAGCCCTTTGGTTAGTCTGGCTAAGGGTTTGTCTATCTTGTTGATTTTCTCAAAGAACCAGCTCCTGGTTTTGTTGATATTTTGTATAGTTCTTTTTGTTTCGACTTGGTTGATTTCAGCCCTGAGTTTAATTATTTCCTGCCATCTACTCCTCTTGGGTATACTAGCTTCTTTTTGTTCTAATGCTTTCAGGTTTGCTGTCAAGTTGTTAATGTATGCTCTTTCCACTTTCTTTTTGTGAGCACTTAGAGCTATGATTTTTCCTCTTAGTACTGCTTTCAATGAGTCCACATGTTTTGATATGATGTGTCCTCATTTTCATTTAAATCTAAAAAGTCTTTAATTTCTTTCTTAATTTCTTCCTTGACCAAGTCATAATTGAGTAGAGCATTGTTCAGTTGCCAAGTGTATGTCGGTTTTCTGTTGTTTTTGTCCATGTCAAAGACAAGTCTTAATCCATGATGGTCTGATAAGGTACTGGGGATTATTTCAATCTTTTTGTATCTGTTGAGGCCTGTTTTGTGACCAATTATATGGTCTATTTTGGAGAAGGTACCATGAGGTGCTGAGAAGAAGGTATATTCTTTTGTTTTAGGATGAAATGTTCTATAGATGTCAGTTAAGTCCAATTGGTTCATAACTTCTGTTAGTTTCATTGTGTCTTGATTTCGTTTCTGTTTCCATGATCTGTCCATAGCTGAGAGTGGGGTGCTGAAATCTTCCACTATTATTGTGTAGGGTGCAATGTATGTTTTAAGCTTTAGTAAAGTGTCTTTTATGTATGTGGGTGCCCTTACATTTGGGGCATAGATGTTGAGAATTGCAAGTTCCTCTTGGTACATTTTTCCGTTCATGAATATGAAGTGTCCTTCTTTTTCTTTTTTGATTACTTCTGGTTGAAAACTGATTTTATTTGATATTAGAATCGCTACTCCAGCTTGTTTCTTGGGACCATTTGCTTGGAAGATTGTTTTCCAACCTTTTACTCTGAGGTGGTTTCTGTCCTTTCCACAGAGGTGCGTTTCCTGAATGCAGCAAAATGTTGGGTCCTGTTTACGTATCCAGTCTGATAGTCTATGTCTTTTTACTGGAGAATTGAGTCCATTGATATTAAGAGATATTAAGGAAAAATGAGTGTTGTTTCCTGTTATTTTTGTTATTGGCAGTGGAGATATGTTTGTGTAACTACCTTCTTTTACGGTTTTTGGAAGATTACTTTCCTGCTTTTTCTAGGTTGTAGTTTCCCTCCTTGTGATGGAGTTTTCCACCAATTATCCTTTGAAGTGCTGGGTTTGTGTTGAGATACTGTGCAAATTTGGATTTGTCATGGAATATTTTGGTTTCTCCATCAATAATGATTGACAGTTTTGCTGGGTATAGTAGTCTGGGCTGACATTTATGTTCTTTTAGGGTCTGTATGATATCGGTCCAGGATCTTCTGGCTTTTATGCTCTCTGGTGAGAAGTCTGGTGTAATTCTTATAGGTCTGCCTTTATATGTTACTTTGCCTTTTTCCCTTACTGCTTTTAGTATTTTTTCTTTGTTTTGTACATGTGATGTTTTGACTATTATGTGGCGGGAAGTATTTCTTTTCTGGTCTAAACTAATTGGAGTTCTGTAGGCTTCTTGTATAATTATGGACAGCTCTTTCTTTAGGTTAGGGAAGTTTTCCTCTATAATTTTGTTGAGGATATTTACTGGTCCTTTAAGTTGGGGGTCTTCCCTTGCTTGCTATGATGGGGGAACTGGGTTCTGATGATGCCATGTAACTTTGGTTTCCGTTGCTTATGTTCTTGCGCCTTCCTTTTGCCATCTGGTTAATTCTAGTGCTACCTGTACTTCTGTCTCTGATTGAAGCCTGTCTTTCCAGTTGTCTCGCTTGTGTTTGGTCTTCTAGGAGTCCAGATGTCTCTGTGATTTTTTCCAGCTGCCCTGATTACAGTGGTATCTTTAGGATGCCTCAGGATATGGTGCCTCCAAGGTAGCAGTCCAGCTAGATGTCTGCTGTTCTGGGTGCAGTGTCTCCTCTTGGATATCTCAAGATATGTTGTCTGACACTCTGAGTTCAGTTGTTCCTCTGTGGCTCTGGGTTGAGTGGACCTTCCAGTATGTCTCAGGCGGGATCAGGGGTCCACACAACTGCAGACCTGGTAGAGGTCTGGTCCGGGCCTCAGACCCGGGAGATGGGCAAAAGGGGGGTGCTAGCCAGCAGGGGCGTGGGGGGGGGTATCTGCTGGATTCTGAGCACTCAGGGCACCCAGCTATGAGCTCAGGGTAGTATGTGGGTTTTCCTACTTAAAGCTGGTTGCGGGATCTGTGGATCCCCCAGAATGTGTCTGGCAGAATCCGGGGTGCACTCACCCGCAGGCCTCAGACCGTAGGAGGGGCGAGCGGCAGAAGGGGGGTGCTAGTGCTGGCTATGGGTTCTATGGATCCCCCAGAATGTGTCTGGCGGAATCTGGGGTGCACTCACCCACAGGCCTCAGACTGGAGGAGGGGCGAGCGGCGGAAGGGGCATGCTAGCGCTGGCTATGGGTTCTATGGATCCCCCAGAATGTGTCTGGCAGAATCCGGGGTGCACTCACCTGCAGGCCTCAGACCAGAGGAGGGGCGAGCGGCGGAAGGGGCGTGCTAGCACTGGCTATGGGTTCTATGGGTCCCCCAGAATGTGTCTTATTTTATAAATTCTGCCACCAGAAATAGCCACCACATTTAGAGTAAGCCACCTACTTAAAAAGATATAACTAAAAATATTTCTTAAAGGCCTCACTCAGTTTTTGTTTTAATTAATTGTAGATCCCATCTAGTTGAAAATAAAGATTATATGTCACAGAGAGAAAGCAAGCAATGCACTTCAAGTTATATACATAGAAAATGCTATTCTGAAGAGGAGCCCAGAAACACAGTAATTAAGAACAAGTAGTTCATGAATGATACCAGTTAGAAGAATAGCAACTAAAAAGTAGACTTCTATACAGGAGAGAAAACTATCAATAAAGTGAAGACGTAGCCCATAGATGGAGTAATAGCCATGTGATTACTCCTATCCCTAAGTGTCTTAAAAGTTTTTCTCTGAACTGTGCCTCTACTTTTGAACAATTTAATAACATTAAACAATTACTCAAATAATTTAGTAAAGCAACCATTCATAGCTCCATGGGTGAACTTTGTAAGTTTTGAGTAAATAAAATTTTGGAGAATAAGTAACTGCAATTGACATTTTTTTTCAGCTAACTTTACTAGTCAACACTATAACAGAGTTACTTACTTGATAATGCTTATGTGCCATTGATGTATGTGCCTAGTGTGTTCTTTAAGTAATGCATGTTTATTGCCATAGATGACTCATAACCACTTTTTTAAAATTAATTATTTCATTTCTTTACATCTCAAATGATATTTCTATTTCTGGTTATTCTCCAGAAGTCCTCCATTCCACAACCTCCTTCTTCTCCCTCCCCTTTGCCTCTATGAGGGTGCTTCCCATCCCAGCCACCCTCTCCTGTCTCACCCCTCCAGCACCCCCCTACACTAGGGCATTAACCTCTACAGGACCAAGAGCCTCCCCTACCATTGATGAAGGAATGTTTCTCTTTCTCTACATCCTCATGAGCATCTGCTGATACCTGAATTTTTAATCTTAAGCAGTCTGACCTGTTTGAGGTGGAATCTCAGGGTCATTTTGATTTGCTTTTCCATGATGATGATGAGACTAAGGATATTAAACATTTCTTTAAGTGCTTCTCATCTATGTGAGATTCCTCAGTTGAGAATTCTGTTTAGCTCTGTACCCCATTTTTAATAGGGTTTGTTGGTTCTTGGGATTCTAACTTATTGAGTTCCTTGTATATATTGTATATTAGCCCTCTATCAGATGTAAGGTTGATAAAGATCTTTTCCCAATCTCTGGGTTGTCATTTTGTCATATTGACACCATTCTTACAGTAGCTTTTCAATTTTATGATGTCCCATTTGTTGACTGTTGATCTTACAACATAAGCCATTGGTGTTCTGTTCAGGAAAATTTCCCCTATGCTTATGTGTTCGATGCTCTTCCCCCACTTTCTCTTCTATTAAATTCAATGTATCTGGTTTTATGTGGAGGTCCTTGATCCACATGGATTTGAGCTTTGTACAAGGAAATAAGAATGGATCAATTTGCATTATTCTACATGATGACTACAAGTTGAGCCAGCACCATTTGTTGAAAATGCAGTCTTTTTTCTGCTGGGTAGTTTTATCTTCTTTGTTAAAGATCAAGTGGCCGTAGGAATATGGGTTCACTTCTGGGTCTTCACTTCTATTCCATTGTTTGCCTGAGTCTGTACCAATACCATGTCGGGTTTTTTTTTAATCACTATTTTTCTATAGAACAGCTTGAGGTCAGGGATGGTGATTTCCTTAGATTTTTTATTGATGAGAATAGTTTTCACTATCCTTTTTTATTTTTTATTTTTATTTTTTTGGTTATTTCAAATGAATTTGAGAATGGCTCTTTTTAACTCTATGAAAAATTGAGTTGGAATGGGGATTACATTGAATCTGTAGATTGCTTTCAGCAAGATGGCCATTTTTACTATATTAATCCTGCCTATTCTTGAGCATGGGAGATCTTTCCATCTTCTGAGGTCTTCAATTTCTTTCTTCAGGGACTTGAAGTTGTTGTCATACAGCTCTTTCACATGCTTGGTTAGAGTCACACCAAGGTATTTTATATTATTTGAAACTATTTTAAAGGGTGTCATTTCCCAAAATTCTTTCTCAGCCTGTTTATCCTTTGAGTAGAGGAAGACTACTGATTTGTTAGAGATAATTTCATATCCAGTCACTTTGCTGAAGTTGTTTATAATCTGTAGGAGCTCTCTGGAAGAATATTTGGGATTGCTTATGTATACTATCATGTAATCTGCAAATAATTATATCTATATGTTCTTAAACTGCAGCACATGCAGATCTAATTGCTCTATGTAGAAAAACTTAATTATTACAACAAATTTTTAATAGATTTTACTATTATGTATTGTTAAGAAATATTTTATTACTACTTTGGGAATCTTATTGAATCTATTAGGATCATATTCATCCCCTTTGCCAATTCTTTATATCCACTTCCCCATTTGCTCAACTCTGTATCCTTTCTTTTCTCTCTTCTTCTATCCTCTCCTCTTCTCTTTTTCAGTATAGCAAATCCAATACATCCCTTCCTATACTTTTATACTTCCTATACTCCCTCTACTACTTTGACCCCATTCCTCATCATATTCATTTCTACCTGCTTTATTATACCTCTTTCATCTACAGTATCACTACAGTAGATCTCCTTTACCTTGACATTACCTTCCACTCCACAGCATTTGATAATTCCCTAGCTTTCATTTGTATTCACAATGAAAATAACAGCTCAAACATTAAAAGATAACTCTAAGAAATGAAATAAAAGGGGCATTCTGGGCTTGGAACAGGGACAGGACAAGAGATACCCCCCAGCCAACGTCAGTTTTTGAAGGCAATTTAGTGCAGGTCTCTTTTTAGGGTTCTGTTCATTCTCTCTACCTGCCCTGAGCTCTGGGGACAGTACGAACAATGGAGCTTCCAATTAGTCCCCAATATCTCTGACAATTTCCAACTTACTTTAAAAACAAAAGCAATACTGCCATCTGATCCAATTACCTCAGACACTTGAAACTTCAGGAAGATTTTTTCTAATATCTTCTTGGTCTAACTTCTATAAAATTTGCCTCTCAATATACTCTAGGCTGTTCTCCCCTATGTATTTTTTCTATTTACTCTAAGCCTCATAAGCCTTTGCTTGCTGGCATACCTTACACTGTTCTATTATTTCTCTGGCTCAAAAAACGTGAGGTCCATTATACACTTTAGAGCCTTTGACTGCTTTGATGCACTTATATCTCACAAGAAAAAGGTGACTTTCAGGTCTTTTGGGTTTAAATTTAAGATTAAAAGAATCCCATTGTCCCAGGACACATCCTGGGAGGGGCACATACATTCCTTAGTCAGAGGACACTTCCTGGATTAACATTCAGAAGAGGAAGGGAGAGGCTGATTAACATTCCTTGGACCACAAGGAAGAGAACCCACCTGTGGGTGGGGAAGGCCCAGAGCACAGAGACACATTCCAGGATGGGAGGTGGTCAGGGAGAGAGATATGTGTGAATCTGAGTCATCTATAGACCCTACCTAGAAGGTCAGCCTTTGGGGTCCTTTGTCGTTGCCCTTGTGTACTCTGTATAAAAACCACTCCCAGTTTTTGTTCAGAGCTCTCTTGCTGGCATTCGAGAGAGTCCTGGTGCACCAGTATCATTAAACCTCATGTTGCTGCAGTGGAAAAAACAAAAAGAAATAAAAGATGTTGTACTTGTCTTTCTATTTCTGGGCAAGCTTACCAGGGATTTTTTTCAGATATATCCATTGTACTGTGAATTTCACAATATTGTTTTCACCAACAACTGGTTAATTTATATGTTTATTCATCTAGGTTGTTTCCACATTTTGGCTATTGTGAATACAGAAGCAGTTAACATGAATGAGACAGTTTCTGTGTAATACAATACAGAATCCTTTGGGAATATACCCTTCAGTGGTATAATTGTAACATTGTACATCTATTTTGAGATTTTTAAAAAGAATGTCCATTCTAATTTACATAGTGACTGTATCAGTTTTTACATCTCACCAGCTATGAATATGAGTGTGTATTCCCTTTCTTTTCCCTCATCCAATGAAACATACACACACACACACACACACACACACACACACACACACACATTTACCATTTTGACAAAAAAAAAAGTTTAACAAAGTAGTATTTGCATTTCTATCATGGCTAAAATATTAATATCATAAAAGACAAATAAGTTTCTCCTGTGAGATGTAGGAAAAGTATAACACATATAAACCAATAAATTAATCCACCACACAAATACAGTAAACACCAGAAATCACACAAGGTTTGAAATCATTATAAGCAGAAAAGTGCTATGACAAAACATTTGCCTTTTGGCAAAAGACTTAGAGAATCTAGGAATACAGGGGATATAACTTATAGTCATTAATAAGGAAGTATAGTATCAGCAGTATACAAAATATTGCCAATGACAGCAAACCAGAGTGTCTCATAGGGCTTTTAATAAGAACAGAATAAAAATTAGTTTAAATTATTAGAACAGTGATAGGTAGAAAATATTAGAAAGAAGCATCTTTTCTATGAAAATTAAACTTGAATTTTAGTATGTTAAATCTAGAATAATGAACAGAGAAAATATATCTCATGTTCTAGTCAAAGTTTCTTACATTCTAACAATTTAGTGTTAGAAACATATTTTTGGTTTGAAAAATCAATTAGAAGTGTACATTTAACAGTTTATTACAATCGTAAGAAAGGATAAATAATTTTATTATCATTCTTTCCACCCAGCATGGCTCTAAACATCCAGTCAAAGCAAATTTAAAACATTAACAAAACTGTTACTTTGGATATTATTTTAAAATACAAGGGAAAATATCATTTAATGTAAAACATTAAAGAATCCATACATAAAAAATATGACATAAAGCATGTATAAAAATATGGATGAAGCAAAACTTATGACAGACTAATTTGAGAATTCATCTGGGAGATGGTTATTCTCTTTAAATGTTACAAGAATGATCAAAGGAAGGAGCTATTGACAATGGTAAAAACATATATAAACATTTCAATTTTAAATAAAATATAATTATATAAGTTCTCGTTTTCTCGTTCTACCTCCACCTCTCCCATATTCCCTGCCTCTGATCCCTACCAAATCCCCTCCTACTTCTCAAATTGATGTCCTTTTTTTCTTTAATTATAGATATCAATATATAAATACCACCTATTTAGTCTTTTAAATGATAAATGCATATGATTTCAAGGCTGAAGCCTATATTGAACAACCAGTTAGGGGCTCAATCATGGGAGGAACTAATTCTCCTTCTATTATCAGTCATTACTTGTAAGTAGTACATTTTATGGCTAGGATCCTGTGTGCAATTCCTCTTACATTTTAGCATCACAGCTGGATAGCCTATAGATTATTCTGGCAATTTAAAAAAATAACCTAGAAATATGAAAGGTAGCCAGGATGGAAAGAAGCTTTTAGAGGACAATCAGGTGAAATATTTTATGTTTTCCAAGATATCTGTCCAAAGTTTGAGGTATCTTCATCAGTGGAAGCTTACCACAGAAAAGTAACCAAGATCAACAGCAAGAGTTTATATAGTTGCTCACATCTTGTACAAATAGTTGAAGGTTTATTGTAGCTCCCATCTCAAGGCAATTACATACATTTACAAAAGCTAAACTAGTCATGCTGTTTTAAGAACGTGGGTGGGTGAACTAACTTTCTGTAATAAATCTGAACTGTTAAAGATTGAAACAAATAATGCATCCATACTGGAAACTTTATATCTGTGAAGATTTCTCGTTATTCATGTAAAACCATTGTAATTTTATAGATCATTGCTTTTCCAAAGGACATGATAATAGAATGATCGATAGACTACATATTATCTTCATGTTTTCTTTTCCAAAACCTACATTAATTTCTTCAAATCCAGGCTTCTTCATCTTATAATTATAAAGTAGATAATTAAAATACTAAAACTTGGATTAAATTTTAATTACATTGTATTTTTAGAAGATAAGGGCATATTCTAAAAACCCAGTTTTTAATTGGATCTTAATGTGATTTTTCTTGAAATGAAAGATGTACTGATTTCTTTTTCATTGAGAAAAAGAGCTTTTATTACAATAGATGTCTTGAATTATACATACTGAATAAAATGATTCTCAACTTTTTATCATAAAAGCTAATAAACAATATTAAAATTTGTAATAAATTACTCAAAATTAATACATGAGTCCACTAGCTTTTCTTTAATATGTTATAGATATTTTTTTAATCCTTGCAATGGATGTTTTGATTAAAGACTTAAAAGTTCACATATACTAACATTCAAACTTGTACTTTATTATATCATTCTCCTGAAAGAGGATTTTTTTTAACAATTATGATTAAAAGAACATATGATTTTATTTAAAATACCAAAAAATTTTCAGGATCTAAATTTTCTATGAGCTCCAAAATTGTTCTCAATTTTTAATAAGTTATTCATACAGGTAAATTAGAATGCCTCTTAAACCTTCTAATGTTTTAAGAATTATTATTATTACTATATAAGTATTTATTTTTTAATATGTATGTGTTCTCTTACCTACTGAACCTTCTTTACAGTCCTTATTAAGATTTTTTAAAATTTAAAATTGTATCTGAGCATTATAAAAACTCTCAAGATATTGACTTTTTGACTAATAACAGTTATCATTATTATTACCAAATCTAGAATTGTTATATAGTTCTCAGTTTTAATTCATTTCACCACACATTTAGGATAAAATGGACATCTATTTTTTCCCCCAAACTTATTTTAGATTTAACATTTTGGGCAAAATCATGTAGGTATGTACTGTCTTTCCAGCTGTACCAAAAAAGAAATAATGAGTGTTAATTCTCTGTATTATGTTGAAGTTAAAATGAATGAGTTTTTATTGTCAGCAATCTTCTGAGGTTGTATGAAACATTTCAGCTTCATTAGGTTTTCTCCAAGGAAACCTATTTCAAACAAACATTACAAGATTAATTTTCTAATTATATTCACTTTCCTCTATTGGTTTGAAGAAAGAAAGAAAGAAAGAAAGAAAGAAAGAAAGAAAGAAAGAAAGAAAGAAAGAGAGGGAGGAAGGAAGAAAGAAGAAAGAAAGAAAGAAAGAAAGAAAGAAAGAAAGAAAGAAAGAAAGAAAGAAAGAAATTCTGCAACTTAGAAATACTTCCTTTTCTGCAGGACTTCTTTAACAAACTATGAGCTCTTTCTCTAACTCAATTCATACTGGAATCTCTTCATATTCAAGGCATCTGTACTGTGGCTGATAAGTCTTATATTTGCATCTGAACTTTGACCTATTGCTGACACTTTAATCATGGACTCTTACCCTCAGAAACCATAAGCCGAGATAAACTCTACATTGTATAAAAATTTAAAAATAAAAAAATTTAAAAAAAAATTTTTTTAAAAAGCATCTTTGTTACATACACCTTTAATCCACACATTGTTAATAGAGATTTTTTTCACAAAAGAATAAAGAGAAGAATATTTTTAATAAGATATGGGTAGTGATTGGGAAATCAGCAACACATTCTGTTTAAGATACAAATTCTATGAATTTTTGAAGATCTCTTGGTGGAGGGACCCCGAAGGAGGGCAACATTTGGAATGTAAATAAAGCAATTAAAATAAATTAAGCTAAGTTGAGCAATTTAAAAAAACATATTTTTATATTTTTCATTGTATTTGCTGAATAGTTAGAAAGTTAGGCCACCCACTCATCTCCAAATTTTTAAACTAGAATTGCTCCTGTCTACAGGAAATACGGGGACAAAGTGTGGAGCAGAGACTGAGGGAAAGGCCATCCAGAGATGGATCCCACCTGGGGATCCATCCCATATACAGACATCAATTCCAGACAATACTGCAGATGACAAGAAGCACTTGCTGGGGGGTGGGGGGGGGCAACATTTGAAATGTAAATAAATAAAATAATTTAATATTTTTTAAAATTTTATTGTACCTGGTTCCCTTGAATTAAAAATATTTTAAAATGTTATTGTTACTGATGATAGACTTTTGCATGATTTTAGTGATTTAATTGGTACTTCCAGAGTAAATATACATCTTATAACTTCTTTTAACACATATTTATTTTAAAGTATTGTGGGTTATGTCAAGCATGGCTGTATAATACCAAAAACACATTCTCATAGTAATTGCTAATGTAACATTTTATAAATATGATACCACATTTTAGGTGGAAAAAAGATTTTATTCATAAAACTAAAAACTACTGCTGCAGTAATTCTCTCTGGTATAAAATGAGTATTCCTATTTTTCCTTAAATTGTGTAGAATTATTTTTATCCAAAGCTTTATAACCATCTCTTTCTTCACTAAGTTATTGTAGGTGATTTGTAAAATAACTCTTTTTTCAACACTACATTTTAAGTTTTTCTTAAGCTCACTTGCTTTGAAAGTTGAGGGTTTCCATATTTAATAAATTATATTTACTATAACAAACATAATATAAGGTCTTCCTGCCAAAATACCTCATATATTACTCCTGGGGGGATATATATTATTTAACTTGATAGTAAAATATGCTTATTTGATTTCAAACATAAATATGTATGAGATTCTTGAATGTCTGTCAGCTTGCATATTAATATGACTTGCTGTTTTTCTTGGAATATTATTAAATTTAGCAATAACTTAAATCTTGGAAGGAAATAGTTGTGTTTGTTTACCTGTAAATATATCTGAGTACAACAACAATATTTTTGACCATGAATATTTTTTTCTTAACTTACTCAAACTTTACTCAATTACAATTGTAGGAATAAATAATTATGTTGAATAGTCAAAGAGATGGTAGTAAATATATGTAAAAACAAAAAAATCAAGTAGATATGAGGGAGCTGAAGGGGACTGCAACCTCCTAAGAAGAACAATATCAACTAACCAGATCACCCCGTGCTCACAGAGACTGCACCTCCAACGAAATAGTACACATGTAGGGTTTCATGGACCCAGCTACAAATGTAGCAGAAGATGGCCTTATCTGGCATCAGTGGAAGGGGATCTCCTTGGTTCTGTGGAGGTTTGATGCCCCAGCTTAGGGGGATGCTAGAGAGGTGAGGCAGGAGTGGGTGAGTGGGTAGAGGAGCACCCTCATAAAGGCAAAGGGGAGAGGAAGAGGAGGGATGGGGGGGTTGTGGATGGGTATCTGGGAGTGGGTATATGATTTGAAACATAAAGGATTAAAATGATCAGTAAAAAATAAAAAGAAACATTGTAATCTTACATGTAATATAGATCATATAATATATAACATGGTTTGTGCTAGTATTCTATTTTAAGTATTATATAAAATTTTAAATGTGTCATATAATGTATACTTTATCTTACATTCTATATAATATATATTAATTATGATATATATATTAGATCTCTATTAAAGATATTTTCATACTGCTGATTAGGAGAGTAAGAAAAATTAGATATAAATATATGAGTATCTATACATATGCATATGTAAATATACATACAAATAGAAATGTAATGATTTTTTTCATTACTATAAGTTTTAGAAATAGAACTTGGAAGAAATAACTTAACAAAATCACAAAAGCAAAAAATTATGATTTCAAAAGCCAAAGACTTCATAAATGTAAGAATGAATAAAATCAAATATGATAATATCATTTTAAAAAATTTGTTCCACATTCCTTGGTCCTTGGGCTTGTCTTTGTTGCTTGATGTCTGCTCAAACTGGTAAATGTTTACTTATTGATTCACAATTGAGATTCATTGATAAATTTTTATTTTTCCATACACATCAGTAACACTTTAAAAGGACAGATACAGTTGCAAGACACAGAAAGGTTGAGTGGTTATTTAATCACATATTTTATGTCTTGGAAAGATAAAGTTAAACTTCAGTCGCTGGTGTTTGCTTTCATTTTTCTTTTTAATTAACTGAGACCATATTGAAAACAGCACCATGTAGAAGAGATTATTTTTTCAGACACATAAAATAAACAGGTTTATACTTTTCTACTTTTTTATATTTATCAACTTTACATTGTCAAGCATAGGGAACTGAAGTTAATCTTTATTTTCTGATAAAGCATGATTTACTTTGTTCCTTTAAAACAAAATATAGTGTGAAAACCCAGGTTACTACAAATTTGTGTGATGAAAGCTAGTTAAAACTAAGTGATTTTAATATTTCCTGGTAATTTGGAATGTGACACAAAAGTTATTTTATAGACATAAAAAATAATGTGGATGAATCTCTGTAGATAGATTTCATACCCAAGTTCAAGTTCAATTCAAGTGCTTCATCAACAGGCAAAGTTGTTCATAGTTGTAGTCTTAGCACCCCAGAAGTGGATACAGGAGATTCAAATTTTTTCTGTCATCTTTTGTTATATACCTGTTACAAGAACAGCCTTGAATTCATGGAACCCAGGCTCTAAAAATATGTTTTCCTTTAAAGCACACAATGTTAGCCCCTATGTTTGAATCCAGAAGATGTGTATATATGGCTTTGGGTCACAACACATGCAAACAAACACATGGAAACACAAACACACAGACACATAGATAGATAGATAGATAGATAGATAGATAGATAGATAGATAGATAGATACGTACATACATATATACATATGTGTATATGTGTATATGTATATATACATATATGTTGTGCTTATGTGTGTTATGAATCAATTGTTTAATTAGAATATGGATTTTTCTAATTTACTGTAAAAACGAATGCAGAATTTAATATTGCTTATTTTGAATTATGCTGAATGCTACTACAATTGAATATATATTCAATTTAAATATAAATATGTGTATATATGCATAATATAAGGGCATGTTTGTGTGTGTGTATGTAGGAAGAGAGAGTAAAAGTGAGCAGGTGCAAAAGAGAAAGAGAAAAACAAATAGGGAGAGAGAGAGAGAGAGAGAGAGAGAGAGAGAGAGAGAGAGAGAGAGAGAGAGAGAAACAGAGACCGGAACAGAGAATGTCATTGAGCTGAGAAAGTGGAGACATATTTCAGGGCTACATTATGTCTGGGAAGCCTGTGAAATCTAAATTTTATCATTCTACTGAGATTAAAAGCAAACTGAGAATAACTTTATTGTACATAAAAAGTCACCGAACTGACATTTTCTTATTTAGCAAGTTTAAGTCATTATAATATTTGACAAAACTACACAATACAACCAGTTGCCAGAAAAATTATTCCTATATAAGGTTAATTTTAATTTAAATTTCCAAGCTTTTAAATAATTAACCAATCTTTGTTTTAATTCTCAACATAAAAAATTTTTTCTATTAGTCTTTACAAATTGCCAAAATGTCACATAAGAAGTAAGTTAGATGTCTTTAATCTTACTTTTACTTTTCTCAACTCACATTACTACTTACTTGCCCTGGTAATTATAAGGCATAATGTACACAAATTATAAGTAACTTTTAGAACACTGAAAGTTCTGACCACTCAATAATGGTGTCTTTGATTTATGACTTCAATATTAATAGTATTAAAAATTACTTGGTTCTTTTGTGACTCTCAGCAGACTGCATATTTCTCTCATATGATACAAACTGTCAACCAAAAGATCACACATTTGTAATTGAGCATGGGCCAGTCCAATATGTATATCTGAAGCCTACTGCTATGAAGAATCTCCAGGCATGTGAAACTTCATTCAAAATATGTCAGCTAAATACTTTGTGAGACTAAATTCTGTGTATTGTTTTTCACTCTTTATTATCCTAATATCTATACTCCTATTATCTCAGACTTTCCTCTATTGTCCCAATATAATCAATACCTGCATTCATAGTTCATATTTATCTCATGGTAATTTTTATATTTTATGCCATCAGTACTCCCCACTACTCACACATAAAATCTAAGTGAAATTTTTCATCTTACTGGCAACATTTTATTTTTCTCCTCTTGCATTTTTATTTCTTCCTGTCACTGTATAATTCCTGTCTTTATAGTGATAATAATGAAACACTTATCTTTCCACCATTGTCATCCAGCAATGAGTTTCACACATTGCAATAACTAATTACTATGTAGGTGTGTGTGTGGGGGGGTATATCACTACTAGATATACAAATAAAAAATGAAAACCTAATACATTTTTATTGAATGGAGTGAAACAGCCAAAAATACATAGGATCATAAACTATGAAAACTTAAATTCACGTTTTGAGTAATAGATTTGCCAAACACTACACCAAGTTTTTTTTTTTTATATATATATATTTTATTTATAATTCAGATGTTATCCCCTTACCCCATTTCCCATTGCCCTGCCCAGGAACCCCCTATCCCATTCCCCCTCCTCCTGCTTCAATGAGGATGTGCCTACACCTGCCCCCTCCCACCTACCCACCCTCAAAGTTACACACACACACACACACACACACACACACACACACATACTCGGCGGCGTCCAGCCTTCATGGGACCAAGGATCTTCTCTCCCACCTATGCCTGACAGGGCCATCCTCCCTTACCTATACATTTGGAGCCATGGGTCCCTCCCTAAGTGCTCTCAGGCTGGCGGTTTAGACCCT
This sequence comes from Arvicanthis niloticus, assembly GCF_011762505.2. Lineage (NCBI taxonomy): Eukaryota > Metazoa > Chordata > Mammalia > Rodentia > Muridae > Arvicanthis > Arvicanthis niloticus. The sequence continues at coordinate 42,663,477 of NC_047673.1, forward strand.
AGGAACTCTGGTTGGTCAGTATTGTTACTCTCCTAATGGGGCCGCAAACACTTTCAGTTTCTTCAAGTCTTCTTTCTAACTCCTCCATTGGGAGCCCCTTGATCAGTTCAATGGTTAGCTGTGAGCATCTGTCTCTGAATATGTCAGACTCTGGCAGACCTCTAAGAAGACCACTATATTAGGCTCCTGTCAGCATGCACTTCCTGACATCCACATCAGTGTCTATCTTTGGTGACTGCACATTGGATGGATACCCAGGTAGAATGGTCTTCAGACTGTACCTCCTTCAGTTTCTGTCCCACACTTGGTTTCCATATTTGTATTTCCCTTGAGTATTTTGTTACTCCTCCTAAGAAGGACCAAAGCACCCACACTTGGTCTTCCTTCCTCATGAGCTTCATGTGGTCTGTGAGTTGGTCTTGGGTATTTCAAGCTTCTGGGCTAATATCGAATTATCAGTGAGTGCATACCATGTGTGTTCTTTTGTGATTGGGTTACCTCACTCAGGATGATATTTTCTAGTTCCATCCATTTACCTAAGAATTTCTCGAATTTATTGTTTTTAATAGCCGAGTAATACTCCATTGTGTAAATGTACCACATTTTTTGTATCCATTCCTCTGTTGAAGGACATCTGGGTTCCTTTCAGCTTCTGGCTATTATAAATAAAGCTGCTCTAAGATAAAAAAAAAAAAAAAAAAAAAAAAAAAAAAAAAAAAAAAAAAAAAAAAAAAACTCAGGTAATATTAGATGCTGGCCAGGATGTGGAGATAGGGGAACACTCCTCCATTGTTGGTGGGATTGCAAGATGGTGCAACCACTTTGGAAATCAGTCTGGCGGTTCCTCCGAAAAATTGGACATAGAATTACCTGAGTACCCAGCTATACCACTTCTGGGCATATACCCAGAAGATGCTCTAACACATAACAAGGACATATGCTACACCAATTTTTTTTTTTATTAATCATGCTTCAGGACAAAGTTCTACAAAACCATGCCAATCTCCACTATGTCTCAGGAATGAGCCAGTGACTCACATCAGTTTTGAAAATGCTGCAATTCATGACAGCATGTATAAGAAAACATAGATTGTACATGTTTAAATAAAAGAAAACTAACAAGCTAATGATCAACTGAGGAATACAAGTAGACCATAGACCAAGCAATTGTGCTTTGTAATATTACAAAACTAATATCATTTTGTATTTAGAAAAGATATCATTCAGGCTGAAATAGAGCTTCCTGGTGACTTATAATGATCTTCATCTTTATTATCCCACTTATAAATAAACATTACTTTATAATGATTTTCTACTTTCAGAACACTGGGAACAATATTAGAACTCTCACACACCCTTCATCTCATTTCTCCTAATAAGAATATCTTTCATTAGAATTAGTGAACCATTGTGGCTAATTATTATTGATTCTAGTCCACAATTTATTCATATTCATGAATTTTTCTGAATATATTTTATGGGAAAGTTCTATAGTCAAATGAATTATCATCTTTCATTGGGCCAAAATTGTTATGACAGATTTCCAGACTAATTTTGATGATCTTGGACAACTTTGAGAGCTGGAATTTTTCTCAGGCTTAGAAGGAGCCTATAGTTAGAGATGGAAGGTCACTGAGTTAAGGTACTTTTCTCATTGCATCATGCCAAGGGTCTACTGTCGACATGATAGATGACTGTTAACTTTGTCTTTATCATCTCACTGGGAAGTATTCATCTTATGTTTCAACTACTAAGTTACTTTCCATAATATCATATCTGTTTTAGCTTCTTTGTAAAGATGTTTTATGTGTAGCTGAAACATAGGAGTAAACTAGTGTATCTCGCTCTGAAGCTACAATGTTTAAAAAGAATATTTAGAATTATTTCTTTCTCTCATTAGTTAATTTATTCAATAATTTATTTATAATTTATACACTTATACTATTTTCCTATAATCTATTTTTCTTGGATGTCATGGACCATATTTGCTAGAGGATATTACAAACTATGATGTTGATTTCAGGTTTGCCAATTTCTACTGGCATATGATTTATCTCAAGCTTTCTCAGCTAACAAGGTAAAAGATTCCACTTATATATACGTGTACACATATGCAGGTGAAACCATTTAAATACATAACCAGCAAAGCAATGAAAGGAAAACCATTATACATTTGGAATATTATTCAAGGAAGATGATATTACCTGTTCAGCTTCCTGAAATAAGCTCATAACTCATCTCCTTTGCTACCTATGTTATGAACTCTTTAGTGTTTCTGTAAAATGTGAATTTTTATCATATATTATTTTTTTATTTCTACAAATATATTTATGCAGAAATAATAGCTGGCTGAAAGACAATATTTCTTCTGCATATTTCATTCGAAGGAATAAAATTGCTGCATTTTTCTGCTAAGTTTCATTTAGATATTTGCATTGCCTATGTCCTCACCGCTTCTCACCACCATGGAAAACAGATTTAAATAATGTTTAAAGAATGCTATGTATCTTTCTGAGCCATCCTTAAATTCTAGTTCTTCAAGATATAAAAATACAGTATGATGCATCAATTTTTACATGTAATCATATAAGTGTTAAATGAAGAAAAGAAAGTATGCTGTTTTAATTAATTTACTCTTGCTGTGATAAAATATCTTGACAATTGTGACTTTAGGATTGAAAGGCTTTTTGGTCGTTGTCCTGGTTTTGGCCGATCTCTGTGGGAAAACCAAGGCAGGAACTTGAAACATCCAGGCACAATGAGGAACAGAAAGTAATGGCTGGATACTTGTTTAGTGCTTAGTTAGCTTTCTCTATTGTTCTTAAGTCTATGGATCATGAGCAGAAAATGGCTATTAGCTTCAAGTTGAACCCATTTCTTCACAAGTTTATCATGTATTGGTACATACAAAGATTAGTACTCTTGTTAACAGAGTTGTTAGAAGATTATAATTTAAGTGTTTTAATATATAAATGTATCTCATGTTCTGATAAAAGAGATGTACATTTTATAGCCTTGGAAACAGGATGCAATGTCACAGAATAATGTGTTTATGCCTCTTTTTGTTGAAATTAATTTTTATTGGATATTTTATTTACATTTCAGATATCCCCTTTCCCCAATTCCCTCTCCTACACAGAATCACTGTATCCTAATCCCCCTCCTCCTACTTTTATGTGGATGTGCCCCCACCCACCCACCCATTCCTGCCCTCGAATTTCCCCACAATGGGGCATCCAGCCTTCATGGGACCATTCTCACCTATGCAGGACAAGGCCACATATGCAGCTGGAGCCATGGGTCTCTCCCTAAGTGTTCCCAGGCTGGTGGTTTAGACTCTGGAAGCTCTTGTTGGTTTTGTTCCTCTCCCCATGGGGTCACCTTCAGCTCCTTAAAATAAATTATTTAAAATCTATTCTCTAAGGCTACACTGTAGCTCTATTGGTCACATCAAGAACATTCTGAGGCATTATAAAAAACCGTGTGCTTAAATATACTTATTAGTAAATCCCACCTTCATGTAGTAAAGGTCCTTTATAAGGTATGGGAAATGTACTGCTTTAACTCCCAGATACAGAAGACAAGTAAATACCCACAGGACTTCAGTGAACATGTGCAGAAAATGCTTGTCAGGAAAAACTACACCTTTTAGAATTTTTAAATAATAAGTAAATATATAAGCGAACAGACATATACATGGGCTTACACATATCAAAATAAACCACCAAATTGCAAAGGTGTGGCTTATTACTTTATTGTACTTTTCCAGGAGAAATTATATAACAAGTTTTGTTTCCTTAATTATCAAGAATTAGCTTGCATAATTTTCAGTACATTATAAAATGTTTTCATATTAGTGCTCTTTGGAGGAGAAAGGGGGAGTGAGCAGGACTGGCAATTAACTTTTTATTTAATTATTATTAAAATTGCATATTTTATTTAAAATTAAAAACTCATTGTTTATAATAATTAACAAATATATAGAACATTTTTTTCTTTTCAGCATTATCAGCTTCATTACATACAAGACCATGTTCTGATAGCAAAGGTGAGGCCTAGAAATTTTCTGCCCCAATCATTGAACAATGTAATAATACAGCCATTATTTCATTTCATGTACATATAAGAACTGGACCAAGAGCACTAAAGTCTTGACTTGTCATTATCATCAACAATTATGAGGTATTCAAAATATAATTCGTATCCTAAAATCACTTTTTGTTTACAGGTTACAACATAACATAAATGATAATATTCTGTAATTGGAGACAATTGTAGCTGTACCTGTCATGTGCTGGCTGCTATTGAAACGTTTTCCAATTAATTTAACCTTGGCTGGTTGAGTTTAAAACATTTCAAAAAACTTTTGCCATTAAGTGTTGTGGTTCAAATCACACACACACAAAGAGAGAAAGAGAGAGAGAGAGAGAGCAATTATTCCCTTTCTACAGTATATATTCAAAAAATAAGTTAAATGCTACAATTTATTTTAAAATTTTAAATTCAGAATGCCAGTGTATATGAATGTTTTGTATTTGACAAAGCATGAATTGCACGACTCTGGAGTTTTGCGTGATTACACCTGTGTGAAGTTATTGAGGTATATACACAGTATGCTCCTGTGCATAGGAAAAACATGACCAGCGTACTGCAGTTTCCTGTCACTTTTCCAGATACATTTTTTATAAATTTACTTTATTATATTTTTAAATTAAAATGTAAATATATCACTTCTCCCCTCCCTTTAACTCCCTCTAACCTTTCTCATATTCTCTCCTTCCTTCCAACTTTTTTCATAATACCACGTCTATCCCCAAGTTGATGACCACTATGGTTTTGATTATCACTGCATTTCATTTTAATGCTCTTCACAGTATGCTTTAGCATAATTTTTTATTTTATATTTTTATGTATTTACATTTCAAATGTTATCATCCCTTTTCCTGGTTTCCCCTCCAGTCTCTCTCTCCCATCCCCCTCACCCTACTTCTATGAGGGTGTTCCTTCTCCCTGCCTCACTGCCCTGGCTTTCCCCTACACTGGAAAATCGAGCCTTAACAGGACCAAGGGCCTCTCCTCCTATTGGTGCCAGACAATGCCATCTTCTGTTACATATGCGGCTGGAGACATGGGTCCCTCCATATGTAGTCTTTGGTTGGTTGTTTAGTCCCTGGGAGCTCTTGGGGTGGGCAGGAGTCTGGTTGGTTGATATTATTGTTCTCCCTATGGGGCTGTGATAATTTGACATAGCAAAAAACACAGAGAAGCCCCTAGAGACTTCTGGGTCACAAGTGCTTCGGTAGTTAGCAGAGATGAGACAGCCTATGTCTATGCTCAGTGTTCCGACCTATAAACATCTGAATGGTTAGAAGCTACTATCCCCCGAACATAGTGATTCTGAGACCACCATCATCCTGGTGAAAGGGAACCTGGTCAAGGAACAAGCCTGAAATCACCACCACTCAAAGCACCAGGCCCATAAGGAGCTCCAAGATGGGAAGCAAACAGGAGACTAGAAGAACCACACCTGAGATCACAGGCTCAGCTCACCTGGGACTCCTGAGAAAGTTGTCCATACAAGGTATGAAAGAAATGCCTACCACACCAGCAAGCACTTTGCTCTGGAGAACAGGCTCCACACATTGTAGGACTTGTAGGTAAGCTAGACCTGAGGATGCAAGTATGGGAGAGCTAGCTCTACCACTTGTGTCCCTATGGTGACATTGATGAGGAAGAGATATTCTCCTCCTCAGTCTCCCCTTACCACCTGCAGCAGGCAGAAGGCCTAGTCCTGGTGTCATAGAGCAGAAGAGCTGTCCCCTTCCCATCCCCCTCCCCCTGCTGCAGCACTCCAGAGATAAGACCCTCTACCTTATCTGGGCAGCAGGGTAGAGCTGGCTCTTGCGCTGGTGTGTGTAAGCTAGCTCTGAGGGCATGAGAGCTGGAGAATGGCTGGGCTGTCTATCTGAGATACCTCTCATGTCCAGCCAGGGATTTGAATTGGTCCATTCCAACATCAATCTCATGGATGAACTGTTAGGATGCATGAAGGAACTGGTCCTACAGATCGAAAATTACAGGTTCTTCATGACACAAGGCAACAACAGGATATCCAAGAGGAATCCCAGAGAGATTCCAACATTAATAGAATAGCAGAAGCCAGAGACCTGGTACCAGACCAATGACTCATTGCAATGGACATTTTAAACTAAAGAACAGTGTACAAAATAGATACTGTGGGACACATTGACACACTACAGCTTCCACAACTAGATTTCTATTGTCCTGGATGGGGAGGTTGCAAGGATGGTGGGCAGGTATGAGTAGAAGGGATATTGAGTGGGACTGGGGTACATGATGTGAAATCCACAAAGAACAAATAAAAAGTTACAATGAAAGGAAGAAAGAAAGAAAGAAAGAAAGAAAGAAAGAAAGAAAGAAAGAAAGAAAGAAAGAAGAAAGAAAGAAAAGAGAGAGAGGAGGAGGATGGGAGAAAAGGAAGAAGAAGAAGAAGGAGGAGGAGGAGGAAGAGAGAGAGAGAGAGAGAGAGAGAGAGAGAGAGAGAGAGAGAGAGAGAGAGAGAGAGAGCAAGAGAGCAAGCACAGTCATGGAGACTGCTGTGCCTAATATTTCAATTTCAAATAATTTGACATCTGTAGCATAGGTGCAAGGAACAGGGAAAACAAGAAACTCTTTCATATAAGAACTTTGGCTTCCAATTCTCTTGAGAGCATCATTCTTACACCTACAAAATCACTGTGAAAAGTTAACTGTTTTTAGGGAAGGAGGCAGTGGCAGGTGGGAGAACCGAGACAAGGTCCCAACACAGACCATGGCATTTCATCCTAAACTGGTGGCTTAAATTCCTCAACAATCTGCAAACACGTGTTCAACCTATGATCGCATAGTACATTTTACTGAGTAGGTAGAGTGATAGTTTTATATAAAGTTATATATAATACAATCTAATTAAATATTATCCCGTCTTTTTACATTTTTAAAGAAAATACAAGACTTCACAAAAATTTAAAGAATTATGATGAAAGTGATTTTTTTATATATGGAAATAGATAGACACACAAAGAGACAGACATTTATAAAGATAGATAATTATATAGGTGATGATACTTTATGATAAATAGAAGATAGATTATAGATGACAGATAGAATGATAGAAACTTGATTTCTTTATTCCTTAATGACCCTTTATATCCTGCCCACTTGGTGAATCTTCTGTTGGGGCACCATATACAACTACTATTGTCTAAAATTGCCTTTTAGAAAATTGCATCAATTTTTCTTCTAGTCTCCTCATTCTTGACCCCATAAGACTTACACTGTAGATAATAAGAGTTCCAAAGCACACTGACTTTTATTTAATGAGATACATTTAGTTGTTTTTACTCTTATGTGAAGAGAAAATTTATCCTAGCACTCTCTTTGATTGTGAACAAAATTTATCCAGGCTCATTTTAGAGGTAAAAAATTATTTTTATAAGAAAGAAAGCTATCAAATCAGAGTTCACTGTGGCTTACTTCCTTGGGGAGTTGACTTGTATTGTGAAGCAGGACACTGTTACAAATATATAAAAATACTTTGCAGAAAGTGTTTATACATTATACCTTTGTCAGAGATGCAAACTGATTACAAATATAAAGACAAAATTAATGTCCGTAATATAATGTGCTCCTAAGAAATGAATGCTATATATTGTAAATTATTTTTTGTCTTAAGGGAAAATGGATTTAATAACTTCTTAAGATCCATGTCATTGTGAATCTGTGCTTATATAACAAAACCCTACTGAATGAATACTTGGCAGAGAATGAGTATTGAAAGATCAAAATGTTGGCGGTTTCCCTATCTGGGAGAATTTAGTCTTTGTTGTTATGATGGAGCCTTGAAATCTGCATCCTCACGAAAAAAGAAATCATGGGTCCACAGAAGGAAGGGCTAGGAAATGGACTACCATCAAGAATTTTTATTAGAGTTTCTAATAAAAATCTAAAATAAAAATAACAGCATTCATGTGTGAGTAGTATGATGATTTTACCACCCACCGTCATTACATTGACACCTCTTGAAGATGGCTCCTTGACGTTTTTAATTGTCTACTTAATACAGTCTAGCATTCTGTGAAAGGAGAATCATAATTGGGAGACTGACTAAAGCAAATTATATTGTGCACATATATAGGCGTGGTCTTGATTATTAATTGAAGCAGAAAATACAGTCCACAATGGAAGGTGCTGTTTTCTGGTAAACTAACACTGGACTGTACTTAAGAGTTGAGTAGGCATGAGTCTGTGGGCCACTCAAAGGCCAAGCCAATATTCTGGGTCTTTATGGCTCCTAGTATGACTTTCCTAGTGATTGTGATGTGGAAATATAAACCAAGTTAACTCTTTAATGCCCAAATTGCTTCTGGCCAAGGTGTTTTATCACAGAAGAAAAGCAAACTAGATTGGAATTCCTAATGCCATCATAGCTCCTACTGTATTTCTTTTATCTCTATTTTGGAGCAGACAAACTGAAATTATAAAACCTTATGTTTTAATAATCTAGAATAAGGCTTTATCTATTTAATGACTTACTTAGGGCAAAGTCATGTAACTTTACAAGAAATGAAAACTTTCCTATGAAAATTATAGTAGCTATATATTTTTATGGATATACCTAACACTATTTTGCTTGCTTTTATTAACAGCACCATAAATAATATTACATGTTTGTGAAAGACTTAGAAGGTGCATAATCTGAAAAGTATAATTGTAGGCATCTTGGGTTCTAAGAGCAGTACAGAGTTAAAACATTGCATCTTATTTGCTTAAGTGACACGGAGATATAGAGATGAGGACTCCTACAGACAAATTCGCTGTTTCTAAGATGCTCAGTTTCAGCAAACAGTAATCAGATTTTATGTAAAGCCACATTTTCAGTTCACGTTTTACAGTCTCTAGTGTTGTTCTTGTTTTCAATAGCAGGTAATTGGAAGAGGCAGAATGCATTTTACAAATGTTTTCCCTTGGATTCTGATAAGGTGACTTTTTCAAAAAAAAGAAAAAGTAAGCTGAAGCAGTTCTGAGTCACAGAAATCTTATGTAATTAAAGCCTCCAGCTGCATGCATTTTTAATACCACAGACAACAGCGTAATTGACACATGCAATTCTGGATCACACTTCAGATTTGAAATTATTTTAGTCTGCTGAAATGTGTTTAAGTGCACTAACCAGATAGGCTGTCAGTAATTCGGCTTTTAATGACTATCCTTCACTTCAGAGCTACCTTTGATGTTAAAATAGTCCCAGAAATAATGTAATTTCCCCACATGCTGGTTGGGTTACAGTCAGATGTTTCTTAAATATTTCATGTAAGAACTCTCCCTGACCCCTACCACTGTGAGAATGTGAGGAGATTTTACTAACAATAATTTTATATCTTGTAGTTCACCGAATTAACTGGAATGATCAGGACCTCAACTGAAATTGATTGCTGAACCTAAAATAAGATCAAAGCGATGAATCAAAAGGATATAGCAGATTTAAAAATACAAATTATAAGTATAAGTTCAGAATAATTAATATTTGTAAAATTGCAGTGCAGAAGAACTTAGAAAGTATAAAACTCACCACATTAAAATGTAAAATTTTAAATAGGTCTCTGAACCCAGAAAAGACTCCTAATTCCTACTTATTAGCTGTGAAACCAAAAGGCACAGTACCATGAAGCTTTATTAACTGTTATAGTGTCTGATTTCTCTGCAGATTTCCCAATTGCTTTAAACTTCTTACCACTGACTGGTGAATGTCCCACAACATACAGCAGCACTCAAACAATTCTAGTCTCCACTCTCAGTCACAACAACTCAGTCAAGGTCAGTATCTTTGCTTCTCCCCTATTCATTTTAAGTTTAAAATTATGCCAAGCCATATCACACAGGAATTTACTTAATACTCAAAAAATATTTGTTGACATCCATTTGTTTTCCCCACACTAGTCTCATTTCCTAAGGCCTGATCAGCCTGCTCTTTATAGAACCCTGGACAATCAGCCCTGAGACGTATCATAGTGATCTGAGTCCACCTCCATTGATCACTAATTAAGAAAATTCCCTGAAGGTTTTTATGTAATCTGATTTTGTAAAGGCATCTTTTTAATCATGGTCCCTTTCTCTCAGATGACTTTAGCTTGTGTCATGTTAACATAAAACCTTCCATCATAGCCTTGTAAATTAACATCATTGATACTCATGAATTCACAGAGACAGACAGAGCATGTACAGGGCCTGCATAGGTCTGCACCATTTTGGGTCCTAGAGTTGGAAGGAGACGTGGACTCATGCCCCTTCTCCTAACCCCAAAGAAATCTCCAGTTGATAACCACTCTCAAATAAAAGTTTAGTTTGATCCAAGGTAGTCTCACTAGGGAAACAAACTACTCTTAAGCATAAGCTGCATGTCCAGCTGCCTATGAACTCAGAGACATCTTTGGAGGTTCTTTGTCTCATAATTTGGTGTCATGTCTCTACCTTAGTGTTTGTAATTTTATTTTATTATTTATTTCATATACATATATATATATAATATATGAAATGAAATTATATATACACATATATATACATATATACATATATATGTGTATATATGTATATATGTATATATGTATATGTATATATATATATGAATACGTATATATACATATATACATACATATATATAGTATTATATAGTATTATATATATGCTATATAATACTATATATATGTATGTATGTATGTATATATACATATTCATATATATACTGTATATATACAGTATATATAATATATATATAATATATAATATAATATATACTGTATATATATTATATATATAGTATATTATATATACTATATATATACTATATATATGTGTGTGTATATATATATAAAACAAAATAAAATTGTTTATAAAAATAAACAAAAAATAGAGAAATAGTAAATGATTTAGCAAATGAACAATACAGTTCTTCCTCAAAGTATTTTGACATAGAACAGAATCATAAAAGAGTGGCCAAGTTAACAAACTCTGTGCTTTGTGTAAGTTGAAAAATGTCTTCTATTTAGCATGATTTAAAGCAAATCAAATTAGGCATATTATTTATAAATCTATATAGCACATGAATATCTGCAGTTATTTTGAATCTGATGGGAGAAAATCATAAGTTTTATGGGTTATAACAAGTTTATCACTTTTGCTCAAAAAGTCCCTAAAGCATAGAAACAGCTTTTCCTACTATTTTAATAAGGTTTGAATGATGTAAATTGGTGAGTTTAAAATTACTTTATTATAGCAAGGCCTAAAACAACATTTAATTATCTGTAAATAAAAGAACAATCATGTGGATTGAAGGATTTTATTCTGTGTTTCCAAGGCCAAAAGAATTTACACAGATCAGTAGGTTCACACTTGGTAGAAACTGAGTGTAGAATGTCAAGGCCATTTGTATGTATGTTTACATATGCTATCTCATTTTTTGTTTAAATTTATAAATGGGAAAGCTTCTGACTAAGCAATCACACAACTGAACTGAAATCTGAGGGGAAAAAAGCAATTAACAGAGAAATTCTATATCCAATTCCAGTTGGATGAGTACAAGATGAGTCAATTTATTCAGCTTTGTGTGTTATTATTTATTCTTCAACTATTACATGCATATATATTTTAATTATAATCACCTTCAATACCCTGTTTAATCCTACTCTCCCTGAATTTCACTTATTAAAAAGTACCCTTCCTATTGTCACCTTCTGTGTATATAAGATGCAATAAATTTTAGTACATTCACTTGAACAAGAATGGTTAGGTGGATTATTTATCAAGAAATGCTAACTTGCCAGTGGCTAACCGACTGCACAAGAAGAGTCCTTCCATTCCCTTCTTCTTCTGCAATCAATTACCAAGAGCTCCTCTGACAGAACAGACATCCTAAGCCCATCCCCTGCTCGTAAGTGATGTTGATTGCATTGGTGCTTTGCTGGTCTTGTAAAAGTAACCTGAGTTGTAGTGAGTTCCTGGATACAACATTCCCATCATTTACAGAAGACAGCATGTTACCACATGTACCAACTCTAATGTTCTTTCTTTTCCCTAGCCCTTCATATGTCTTGAGCATTAGAAGGGGAACTACCGATGTCACATTCAGAGAGGAGCATCTCTTGGTCCTTTGATCAATTATGAATCTTTGTATGGATCAACACCCACTGTGGGAAGAAGCTTCTCTTACCAAGGCTGAACATGGTTCAGAACTCTGGGTATAAACCTGAGTCTTTCAAAAGCTGCTTGCCAAAGGTAACAACATACTTTGAACTTTTTACGTGCTGGGGGAAAAAACGCTTTAAGTGCTATCATCATAAAGAAGTGATTGTTCTTTGAGGAAAGATGTATTCTCTGTAGAAAAATATACAGTTTAGAAGGTTTCCAAACATGTGACAGTGCCATATACCTGCATATTTTTATGTATAAATTAAAAAGTCTAAAATGTAAAAATAAATAATAGTGGGTAGGCAAGTACAATACTTCATATGATAACTTTTAATTTTCATGGAATACTTGGTTGTGAGCATTAGCCTTTATGGTGGTGTAAATTTTGTGGTTCTAATACAGTTTATTTACAAAAATTTAAGAGCTGGGTTGACATTCTATGAAGAGGGGTACATTTTTAATTCACACTTCACTTAGAAATACGTGGGGTATACATTTTGTTTCATGTCACATAGTTCAGACATCAAAATTGAGTAAGTTTATAAACCCTAGAGTGTATTTAACCATAATGTGTATAATCATTATTTGCTTGATGCAAATGTTAATTTGATATAGCAAGTGGTAATAATCACAGATCAAATTTATCCATGGTCAACATTACACATAAAAGGATAGAAATGCCATAAGGAAAGCACAGAGAACAATGCGATCTTTGATGTTATTCAACAAGAGTACTGGACACTGAATCACAAATTTCAAAGTTATTTTGTAGTAGCTGTTTCTATTGGGGGAAAATGCACATCAGAATTTGATATGGCAGATAAATAAGTTGATCCCTAGTATAGCTGCAGAAAGGAAATTAGCTCAATAGAATGTATTTACATCTGTCCCACAAAGAGTCATCTCCTTTGGAAAAATATGCTATGTTGGATCACTACTATGACTGCCTGGATGTAAACTGAACATAAACAGACATGCCAAATGGGACAGAGTAAAGTTCACATGGCTTCAACCCCACTCAGAAACTATAGATGCTTGAGAAAAGCTGGAAATGGGAGAGGTGAGCCTTTCATGAGTGGAAGCACACCAATTGATTTTCCAGTGCCAAATGGACATTCCTGAAATTATATATATATATATATATATATATATATATATATATATACACAAATATACATATACATTCATACATATTGGACAAGTATATACATTATTGAATGTATAATGTATATACAAATATACATATACATTCATACATATTGAACAAGTTACATTAATGAATATATATGTTGAAGCATATCTACATATGCATGTAATAACAAGTACTTTTAAAAAGATCCATGATTCAAGGGAGATCAAAAAAGATGGTATATTCAAGGATTTAGAGAGATGAGAGGGAAAAGATGTTGTAATTACTTCAATCTCAAAATTTTAAAAAGTAATTTTTAATCAAGAAAAAAATATTGTCTGCACATCTCTGTAATTATGATACACGTCTGTGCTTTTCCAAAATGTTGTCTTTTTTCTATCACAAAAGGACACTTGTCAATCTCATATTAGAAAAATGATTAATGCTCATTTTATGTTAAAGTACAAATGCTCTCAGTTTCTAATTATATTAATAATTAATAATGGAAATTGAAAGTGAATTATGTAACAGCAGAAAATTAATCTAAACTCAGGATTTGGTTTTTGATGGAAAACACTGTAACGGTGACTAATGCTTCTGATCAGAAGGGAAGAACAGTGTAAAGAACCTTGAGCTAAGCATAGGTCATGCAACAATTTGAGCATGCTGAATCCGTACAGCTCTACCAAGCAACGGACAAGCTATTACAATGTTATTGTTTCAGGATATAAGCCTATTATGTTCTGTAAAGGAAGATACTGACATTTTGCTGCATTGGTTAAAAAGATTAACAGTTCGTAAAGAACAGTACCAACTGTGCCAAATTAAATAGATTAAAATATGAAGGCTTAATGTTCTTTGTGCCCCCTACTGTAAATGCACATACAGTATAGTTTAAATGGCCTCAGTAGCTCTGCTGATAATGTACTAGCACAACACTTTGGAGAAGCAATTCCCATCCCTGCAACCTTGTAATAAACCACAGCAAGGTATTTTTACCAAAACCATTTATAAGTTTGAATGGAGGAGGTGAAACTGTGAAGGATACTATATTAGGAAGGGTAATTATTTTCATTTTCTGTGTTCAGACTCCGGCACATTTCAGTAGATAAAGGAAATTATTAACATATTTAATTAATATACTTAAAAAATTTACATTTATTTGTTTTTGTTTATATGTGTGTATATCTATATCTATCTATCTATCTATCTATCTATCATCTATCTATCAATCTATCTCTGTGTGTGTGTGTGTGTGTGTGTGTGGTCACATGTGGAAAGCAGGAGACAACCTTGGTGAGTCAAATCTTTTCTTCCATAATGGTTAGAGGTCTAAGGCTCCATCTAGGTTTGTCAGGCCTAGAGGCTATGACCTTAGTAACTGAAGTATTTTAGTGACCATCAGTTAACATAATTTGAAACTTCGCACAAGTATGTGTTTTTAAATTTTATCTTGAATTCTAATCATGTTTCTCTTTCATTTTCGTTTTCATTTAAATATTCTTTTATTTGATCACATATTTTTACTCAAAATAATACACCTCTCTTTAAATGAGCACAGATTCCTATAGTTATTAGTAGTTTATCTCTGCCAGCATCATTTTATCATGTGACTAAACATATCACTATATCACAGAGTTTTCCATGAATATAAAGAAATATAGTATTTTAAAGACTGTCACATTTTTCTACTATACAGAAACAATGAATTTCTAAAATAATATTGCTTAAGGCAATAGTAATCTGAACCCCACCTTCCCACACATACTCACTTGATATTGAGCAAACATACTTCAGAGTTTGACATATTTTCTGGGTTTTGGAAAATATACTTCACCCTGCTCCGCAGTTTCTCTGTGCCAAAATGATGACAATCTATCATTTTAACTGACCTTTATTTTTCTCTGCTGAAATGACTCAACTTGTCAGTATGTTTTACTTTCTCTATAAGGAAAAGCAATATCTCAAAAGGCTTGCCCGCATGTCTTGGTGAACAACAGAAACCATGTCAGATTCAGACTTTGTGCCTCACCATAAAGGGTTCCAAGCACCTTTCCTACTGAAGTATCTGGACTCTCTAGGTTTTTAGATATGTATTTTGAGCTAATACAGGAGTTCTTCAAATATGTGGACAAAAATGCTTAAGTCAAGTGCTTATATTCCACAAACTAGCAAAAGTTACATTCCTATCAGATTGGTAACCTGATTATATATGTTAATATACTTTAATATTTGATATCAAATAACCAGGACATAAACTACTTCAAACAAGCAAGTGATAAATGTTATAAAGTAACTTATACTAATCATGAAAACACATTGACCCTAATTTATTAGACAACTAATATTAATATCAAAGGCAAGCAGTAGAAGAAACAGTAGAAGAGAGTGTATTACATTTGGAAAAACCTTCATTGTCACATTCTCAGACTGGTACCAACCTACCAAAAACTAGAGGATTTAAAGTTCTCCACAAGAAGAAAACTAAGTGGCAGTACAAGCCTTATCTTTTGGAACTTATCTTTTTGTAACTGTTAAAAATGTCCCTAAAAAAATAGAAAGAAATAAAATGTGTGACTAACATACTAACGTTTTATGCTCTAATTAGAGTGGCAGACAATAGTAAGAATATAAAAGTACAGAAGCTAAATATTGTATTCTGCTTGGGCAGACATGAAATTTTTCTCTGGTCATCTCAAAGACAGACTGCCCATGAAATATGTAATAAATACAAAGGTATATTTAAAATGTTTAATTCTTTGAAGACAGTTATGAAATAACTTTCCTTATTTTAAAGTGAAATCTTAAGACTAATGTAAACAAAATGCCAGTTAAAATGCAATTTATAAAGTGCACAATTAGCTCCAAGAAAAGATGGAGGAGAGATAACTGAGATTCAAAGAAAGAAAATGCATATACTGTACTGAATGATGGTGAGTGATGTTTAACTTTGACATTGTTTGCACATTTATCTAACTAGGCACAATGTGCTGAGTGCTCACTGTGTGTTAGCCACATTCACAAAGGCTTTAGATACCACTGATTGGAAAAGAGAAAGTTCTTGCTCTTCAGAATTTTATAGTACAAGTGCTAGGGTGACAGCTCAGCAGGTATAAATGTGTATGCTTCTTACAGAAGACCTGAGTCTCATTCCCAGTGCTTGGTTTGGCAGCCACTTATGAGTAAAGCTCCATGGAATATAATTTCTTTGGCCTCTATGGACACCTACAATTATGGACAGACACCAACACAGGTATATACATATATACATATTGTAAAACAATATAAACCTTTTCTTAAAGAAGTAGTAAAAACAATTCACAGTATAATGGAATATATAGAAAACCTTAAACAATATTTTTTGTAAATTTCTGTTCAATTTGTAGAACTTTATTTTCATGATTAAAAAATACTTGATATATTTGGTAATGTCATTTATCATCAAGGGTATCCCAGACAATGCAAAGTGAAATATTACCTGCACTTTAAAATGCCAGCATGGGATCAAAACTGACAAATATTGATCAAGACAAAGGCCCAGAAGTGACACATTGGCCATTGTACCAATGTGCCATTGTGCCAATGGCTAAGTGATAGCTTAGCCATTGTAGAAAATAGCAAGCTATTGCCAAAAAATGAAAATCCTATTTAATAATTCATTCAATAATATCCTATTATTCTAGGTATTTACATGAACAAAATGGCATCACCAAGTTGAAGTCTCACCTGTTTATTGGAACACTTTTCCTCATAGCCAAGTTATGAAATCAACCTACGTGTTTATTGGTAGCTGTATAGATAAGTCAAGGACAGGAAACAAACACTAAAGGAAACTGTCCAGACAAGAAAAAGAACAGAAAATTTTGTTTGTGGCAACATGATGGATCTAGAGAAGATTATGTTAAGGGGAATACTTCAGGAACAGAAAAACAAATACCACAGAACAGTTCATGTCTGTCACAGGTAAAAAAAAATAAAAGTCTCAGAAGACTTTGTGAAATAGTTGCTACCAGAGTCTGGGAAAGGTGGTGACTCATCCTGGAGAAGGGATGGGTAGCATGGGCAAAGATTCAGAGAGTAACTCAGATTTCCAGAGTAACATACACTGCCAATAGTTGCTAAAAATTTCTAAGAAATTAGCTAGGAAAGAAGATTTTGAATGTTTCCAACACAAAGAAGTAATAAATGTGTAACTTGACAGGTATACTAATTATACTGATCTGATAATTACACATTAAGTATGTGTCCTGATGTATCACATTATACTTTTTTTTAATAGACGTACAATTTTATATGATTGTAAAATATTCTAAATCTTTAAAAGACAGCTGATTAATATAAAAACTTAAATATAAAAATGAGAAAATTAATAACACATGACACATTATACATGGTGAGTGCTTTGCCAATGACTATGAAGGATGTTTTTATTATTATGAGGAAGTACTAGGGTTCAAGCTAATATTATATTACAAATGACTCAGAACAAAAATTAATCTGAACGGGTAAACTTGTTATAAGTATCAACTTAAAATCAACTTACCTTAGTACTTTTTAAATAATTGAGCTTTCGTACATAGCTGTCATCTTTGTTTATATAAATAGTCACTAAAAATTTAACTTTGTGAAATAATATTTAATTTTCATATAATATACATTTTATCTTTGTTTTTTGAAAACACTGTAAATATCAATATTTTGATAGATAATGTAGTGGTTTGTATATGGTCAGCCCAGGGAGTGGCACTATTAGCGGTGTGACACTGTTGGAGTAGGTGTGGCCTTTTTGAAGTAGGTGTGTCACTGTGAATGTGGGCTTTAAGACCCTCATCCTAGCTGCTTGAAAGGCAGTGCTCTTCTAGCAGCCTTCAGATGAACATAAAGAACTCAGATTCTCCTTTACCTGCCAGCCTGGATGCCACCATGTTCCCGCTTTGATGACAATGAACTGAACCTTTGAACCTGTAAGTCAACCCCAATTAAATGTCCTTATAAAAGTTGCCTTGGTCATGGTGTCTGTTTACAGCAGTAAAACCCTAACTAATATAGAAGTTGGTACCAGGAATCAGGTATTTCTCTGTAGGCTTGACCATGCTTTTGTTGGAAAGAATGTGGATTTCGGACTTTAGATTTGGAAAGCAGTAGAATGCTTTAAATGTGCCTTAATGGACTATCCTAGTAGGAACATGGAAGACTTTGTTACAGAGAGTGATTTTAATTGTGCACACCTGGTTCACGTGGTTTCAGTGGAGAATTTCAATATATGGCATAGAGACTATTTTTGTGGTATTTGGTGAAGAATGTGGCCACTTTTTGCCCTTGTTTGAAGAGTCTGCCTGAAACTAAGGTGAAGAGACTCAGATTAATACAAAGGAATAAAGGAAGTCTCAGAAATGCCAATCACAGACTTGTTCTAATGAAGAGAATTTTAAACAAGTGTAGAAAGCTGAGAAAGGAAACCTATAAAATGTATGGTTTGAGTATTAAAGGGGCACCAGGAACTGAAATGGAGCAGAGTCCTGTGTTTAGGGATATTAAATTGAATTAAGGGAGTAGTGACCTTGGGGCAAGATTCCACCCAGCTAAATTTGGGTCCAGGTATAATGGTACAAGCTTTTGATCCCAGAAGGCAAAGAAAGACAAGCAGATCTCCGAGTTCAAGACCAGCCTAGAATAGAGCAAGTTCTAGGTGAAAAAAAAAAAAAAAAAAAAAAAAAAAAAAAAAAAAAAAAAAAAAGCTTAAATCCAGGCTTGGTGGATCACACCTTTAATCCCAGGGCTTTAGAGACAAGCATTCATATCCCTGAGTTCAAAATCAGTATATAAAACAAGTTCCAGGACAGCCAAGTTTAAGCAGTGAACAAGTTAGAAAACAGAAAGCTAGTGATGATGCAATAGGACAAGGAGGCCATACTACAGTTCCAGCAAGCAGCACAACTTGGCAGCTTTGGCCACATGGCTCTGGCTTTTGAGGGACTACCGGGACAATTGATGCTGGTTAGCCAGAGCTAAGAAATTAGCAGTGAGTAAGAAGAAACCACCATCACTGAGGTAAAATCTAGGAATATTTTTCTGAAGACACAAAGAAGTTGTGTTCCAGAAATAGCTAAGGTTGTACCTTTTGCTGCAGCTGTACATGATAATATGTAAGAGACACCCAGGTGGTACTGCTTTTGAAGGCATGAAGGCATCAAGAAGAACAGCTGAGACTGGGTACTGTGAGAGGCCATGGGAGGCACTGGTGAAGGTACAGCCCCAGTTGCAGTTAAAAGCCCAAGACTGAAGGGGTCATACAAAGCAGTTAAGGCCCTGCCCCATAAAGATAGTCTATTGAATGAAGAGGCTATTGGTGACGCCTAGTTGCAACAGAAGACCCCAGCATATTGAAGATTCAAGTACCATGGGATTATCACCAATATTAGCAGTAACAATGGAATAGATCAACCTGAGCTTAGAGTGTTACAAACAGAGAGCTAGAGAAATGATGCCAGCTGTTTGTAGGAGTCTAGAAGATCATGTGTGGATCCTAGACACTGGGGTAAGAAACTGTAACACTGAAGTTGGCTTGGAGGCTGCAAGATGTTTGAGATGCCAGAGCCATGGCTATTTGCTGAGGATGGCCCAAGAGAAAGAACGTTGTTGTAGTCCATAAAGATGAAAAAGGAGTTGGACATCTGAAGACCACTTTGACATCAGACATGGAGATGCAGATTTTGGAGTTTGCTCAGTTGGTTTCTTGTCTTGCTTTGGGGATTACAGTTAAGTGACTGATGAATGTCAGAAGACATTTTGATCTTTGGACTTTTAATATTGTTGAGACTGCTATAGACTATGGGGACTTTTGAAGTTGGACTAAATATATTTTGTATTGTGCTATGCTTAGGTATGGCCTCTATAGACTCACATCTTTGAACAAACCTATGGACACTACAGAGTGGGATGTAGTGGTTTGTATATGCTTAGCACAGGGAGTGGCACTATTAGAGGATGTGGCTCTGATGGAGTAGGTGTGTCACCGTGGGCATGGGCTTTAAGACCCTCATCCTAGTTGTTTAAAAGCCAGTATTCTGCTATCAGGCTTCAGATGAAGATGTAGAACTTTCAATTCCTCCCCCATCATGCCAGCCTGGATGCCACCATGTTCCCCTCGTGATGATACTGGACTGAATCTCAGAAACTGTAAGTCAGCCCCAATTACATGTCGTCCTTAAAAGGACATGGAGGTTGGCAGTAAAGTCCCAACTAAGACAGACACTACTATAAATCTAAAGATGATTGTTTTCATTATGAAATGTACAATGATACTATGTTTTTGGTTTTTATAATTATGATGAGTGGTCTCTTGCATCATGTAAAGAAGTAAGCATGTATGTGTGAGAGAAGATTGTGCATTTGTAATATTTGATTTTTAAAATTACATTTTAAAGAAATATCCACATAAAATACAACCATCAATTTATAATTAGATTAAATATTGATATTTTCTTATCTTATACTATAGCCCATGCTGGAGTTGACCCTGTAGAGATCATTTTGCTTTCATCTCTCAAGTACTGAGAATGCACATATGAACCACCACACCCAGCTTTGCTATGGGTTCTAGAAAACTCTAAGTCTTAGCAATTACATCATCCTAGCTGTAAGACTCAGTTTAGCAATGGTACATGTGCTCACTATAAGCTGATATCAAATGAGCATTAAGAACAATACTGGGTGGCACATATAGAAGCATTATAAGACAGATTTATAGAAGGATGCTGGAGGCTGTACTTAAAATTTGAACAAAAAAGAGTTACAAAATTTGTGATGTAAGAATTACATTTTGAGTGGTATGTTGAGAATTCTTTACTATTAAACCTGTAGGGTCTTGCGTAGATACTTGATTGGTGCCACTGCCACCCACTGCCAATTAGAAAGGTACTTATTATTGTAACAATTGGCAAATTCCCTATATTACCCAAAAACCATTTTGGAGAGTGTATTATCCATTATATGTTCCAACTCATGTTTCTTTAAACAGAACATGAGTACATAGCATTCTACCCATTTTAAAGTTTTCTGTTTTTCTATAAATAAGATAGAAAAAGGTTTCCTAATACTGAAAATGTTTTATGATACTTGAACTATATGATAATTTGATACTATTTTGATATAAGTGGTAAATAATTTGATTTAAGTGATATATATGCAAATTAAATTTCAAAATCCAGACCAATAAACTTGAAATTACTATTCGGTGAATGAGTCCCTGTGAGGACAACTACAACCCTCTTTCTGAGGCAAAATCCACACTGATGTTAACTTCACATACTTGGAGAGAAAGGACACTGTTGGGTTCAAAGTAGAATACTGTCTATATCATACAAATAGTATATAATAATAAATTATCTCAAAAAAAAAACCACAGTGCTTTCAGGTCACTAGGACTCTCTGCTCCTCATGGTAAGCCAGAGATAAATTTATGAGAAAGCATTTCCAATTTAATCTCCAGAATCCTGCAACTTAAGATCAAGTAGGTTTGCTTTTATTTGGCTAAAAAAATAAATAAATAAATACAAGAGTGAAAGTGAAATAAATGTAGTTCAACACATAAAAACTAATGTCTTACCACAGTAAATTCAATTTAGCAGAAATAACCAATAAGGAATTACAGTAAAGATAAAAAATTGATCAGATAAAGAAGCTAAATACAAGGAGGCTGAGAAGAAAAGGTTACAGAACATACAGGAAATTGAATGTTTTTCACACATAAATAATTATGCATGTGAGTCCCTAGCCATTAAGAAAAGGAAAACTAACACAGAAAAGTGGAGTAGTATATGTGTAAGCTGAGATTTAGAAAGACCAAAGTGAAACTGATGGTAGAGTTCAGCTAAGTTTCAGAATGACATAGATATCATCAATGCACAAACACAGTGCAGAAAAACAAAAATGTTCATCTGAAATTGTTCCAGGCATGTCCAGTCCCTACAGACTTAGTAAGTTCAAAAAAGTTCATGAACTAATTGTTCTCAACCTCACTTTCTCATGAACAGATTAGAGAGAATAATTTTTGCCGTTTTAGTATTGACTGTTGCTTTTGCTCAGCAGTCTTCACATTTATTTCTACAAGGTCTGACGAGAGTTGTTTCTGCGGTACCCTTTGCCAACTTTATGAATTGTTTTCCTTGGTAGAGGAGATCACAGGTCCTACAAACACAATGCCTCATTCCAGCTGCTACATCCCCTATGGTGAAGAACCTGTTTTATCTTCCAGATCAGCAGGATAAACATGAATAGAACAAAACACAGTGTATGAACAGTAGTGCCAGATATATTTGCCTTGGCAAAATGTTACCTCTGAAAGATGTATCTTGAATTTCTTTGTCTTAACAGTAGTTCCTTAATGTTCCATACCAAAATGAAACTGGTAAAAATACTTAATACAAAACATAGATACGGATATCATTAAAAATAGTCACTGAAAAGCACACAAACAAAAGAGATTCCTTTTCTAGTTCAGTAGTAGCATGATGTTAAGACAATAGACTCTTTCCCACACCTTTGTCCCATGTCTTTATGCACATATTGCCACTATGTGAGCAAAACAGAATCTTAGTTGTAAATAACTTATCAATCTCTAGCATATTACCTATATTGTTAACTAACAGATACATGCATGGACATAAACATAACAAATATGAATATTTAAATCTGAAACAAATTCTGATTTTGTTTCCTGAGATATTCAGAATTATTTTTCAATTAATTTTTCAACTTAGTATAAATAATGAATTGATCTTAGGTCATTTTTAGTCATATATATCATTGAATTTTTTTGCTCATCATCCTCTCCCAGTGTCTTCTACACCTCATAACTTTGTTGAGAAGCAGTTTTTTTCAGAGCTGAATAAATTTTTCTAAGGAGGATGAAGAGGTTCATGAGAGTTAGGAAATTAAAACTAAGATAAAAAACTTCCTATGAAATAAAGATTGAGCTAGTCATTTGGAGAGACAGTGCTGTGTTAGATCCAAACATCTCCTGAAATTTTGGACAACACTGTAAGGACTCCAGTAAACAAAAATAAGGCATCAGGATCACCCCAAAGCATATTATTTATCATTTATCCAAAAGGGAATGGTAGACAATCTCTAATCTTGATTCTCACACAAGAATTCATGAAGCTAAGAGGAGTATACTGTTTATCAATTTTAGTAGTGAGTGAATCTTTCATATCCAGACTCAGTCAAGGTAAATGATTTATGTTTTCTATATATTAAGCACCTGCTTGTGTGGTGAGGAATAAGCCAGTAATGAAGATAACTCACCCAATGAGACTCAGAGTGTTGCCAAAGTGGTACCTCTGAAATATAGAGTTTCTTGCTTTCAACTATTGGTGCTGTAATAAGATTCATTAACCAATAGACCTTAAGAGGGAAGAATTTATTTGGCTTTTAAATCCAAGTTACAAGTCTGTCACTATGAGAAAATTAAAATCATGAGATTTAAATACATATCACATGTAAGGCAAAGAGCAGAGAATGAATGCATGCATACGTTCCTCAGTTTACTTTGTCTTATGCAGTTCAGATTCCTCTGGCCAGAGAATGGGACAATCATCACTATTTGTACCGTAATAAAGGACAAGTCTTCCTACCATAATCAAGATGACACACACTGTCATGTCCATAGGACTATCTTATCCATAATTAATCCAAACTAATCTTCATATACCATATGATGAAAAGTAGTACATTATACCAATAATCTATGTCATAGCAGAAAACTCAAGCAGAGGAGCCCAGGGGCAGTTAACCAATGGGATGAGTAGTTGATAAATGTCAAGAATAAACTGTTTGCTATCTGTGGAGTATACAAAGCCATTTGAGATTATGACCAGTCAGTAACAAACACTTTGTCAAGTTTACTATTGCATCAGTCCCAGTTGTCATTCCAACAAGAGAACTTTGGGGAAAATCAGAGAAATAGAAACATAGCTTGTCATGTCTGTTCCCAGGCAACAGAGTGCCTACATGAAAACAGGCTTACATTTATTTACATGGACATTTAAACTCATTTTATAGTTATGCGTATGTTGTACTCTGAGGATGATGCCAGTTGTATGATGACTGTATATTCTGTTTGTGCTGTGGAGTATGGAATAAACTTCTCAAGAGTCACCAAATAGTGACATGGCTGAGTCCAATTATTAGAGGATAAAGATTTTTTCCCTCACTGAAAAAATGTTGAAGAGAGAGGAACAGGTAAGATATGCAGACACATTAAATAATGTCAGCTAATGTGTCTACAATTCTTAGGTGCTCTTTGCATGATGGAATCATTTTTTTTATCATTTAGAATTGGATAAAATGTAGTTCAAACTTTGGATCAATAGATTTACTCTATAAAGACATTGAAATGGAGAGGCAAACACTTATAGAAGTTTGTTTTTGTTTTGTTTTGTGTTTTATTTTTTTTTTCTATTCTCAGTATCACCATCTGGCAGCTATCCTGTGACAATTACTGTAGAAACGAGTGGCTCTTATCCCAACAGTCATTGACACACACAATAGATATTTAGAAGAAAGAGAATTTCCAATCACAGGCAACACAGATGTCAGAAATGTAAAATGGGTGGACAAAGCGTTACTTCTTTATTCATCTAAATTTCACAAGGCAAACAACAGATTTGTATCATGCAGCTTCTGCATGTGGCATTTAGTCTGAAGTGTGGGGTCTTCACCTTGAGAACATTACTGCTAGGGGATGAATCACATTTTACCACATCCTGCCTATTGTAATAGGAGAACAGTACTGTCCTCAACAATTTGGTTCTGGTATCACTCAATGTAATAACTCAAAGTGTCAGCAGATGCTGCCAAGTCTCCTCCCACCCCCCCACCCCCCCCCAAGCAACGGTATTACCTAACTCACACTTTCCACATGAATCACCAATCTAGAGCAGTCTCAGATCACATAAAATTCTTGGTTCTCCACCAAAGTGTTAAATACTTAATTCTTATTTAAAAATCTTTTATAAAAACCTTTAATAATTTGGCACAAAAACACAACTCTTAGTAAATAATATCTGAATGAACTGATATATTTGTAAAAGAATATTGAAAATATACACTGTTCCCAGAACTCTTCAATAATACAACTTCTTCAGGATCTTTGACGAGATGAATGTGAAGACATGTACAAACTCAATGGGTTTAGACTATTAATTTGTACAGCTCTTTGCATGCCAGTTGCACCTGTATAAAGCTATTCACAATTTAAACATGAACTTATACAAAGTGTCATGATCTTTACAAAACACAAGCCACTTCTATGAACTCAAATGTCACTAAAGAATGTAACAAAACTAATTCTCAAACCTATGGCTATAATATATTGTAAAAAGTAGAAAACTGTTTCTAACCACAGTACAGAATTAACTTGATGAAGTGAGTATCTTCTATTCTGGGTTGAATAAGGGTTACTGTGAAGGACACAGTTTCTCCAGCTAAGATGTGTTTTGTTCCCTTTTTAAGCAGCCATAAAAAATACTATCATTTTGTCATTTTTAAAAATAATTTTAGCAAAGCAATAATATAAATTTAGGCAATGTAACTAAAAGTGAACATATTTGAAACTGATGGATAAGCACAAGATTAGTTAATACAATCTTCTAATAATATTAAGGGCATACATATTTGTGATATTATCAAAATATTAAACACTTATAAGTTACTATGTAAATTTTGCTGATTCCTTAAATGAACATTAAAAATCATCAGGAAACTTCCTTAAATGAAGCTTTTCTTTTTGCTAGGAGTGAGGAGAAAAAGATTGATTTTCCTTGCAATTTTTTATTTGTTTTACACAGTGTGCCATTGAAGGAAGTCAGGTGGGAATATCAAGACAGAGAAGGCAGTAATTGAAGCACAGTCCATGGAGGAATGTTGCTTACTCACTTGCTGTTCCTGGGTTGCCCAGTTTACCATCTAAGACCTAGATAACACTACTCAAAATGTATTGGGCACTTCCAAATCAATCATTAATCAAGTTAATATGACATAGATTTGCTTACAGGCCAATCTTATAGAGGCATTTTCTCCATTAATACTCTCTACTTCCAATTAGATTTTTCTTAAGTTTTTATATTTGATATAATAGGAATGAAACTTCTATAAATTATTGCTAAAAGTATTTGTGATTATAAGTTATACTGGTCTAGTATTACACTTCTATGATGATATATTTTCTTCTTACAGGTAGACATTATTACATTTTAATAGATTACTTTTCATAAAAGGAAAACAAGCTCAAATTATTTCATTAGATTTTTTTAAAGGTCTTTACTTTTTTGTCTTTTTAGTCAAAGACCATCATGATCAGATCAGTTTTACTTGATAGACAGTCTTGAATAATCCATTTAAGGTCTCTTAATCCAACTTAATGAAGCCTATGTCTTTCGTGTACTTACAGAAACACTAACAGAAACACTGATGGCACATCTCAACCTGTATTTACAGATCACACCATGGCAGTTATAGCAAATGCACCAAGAGTGGGAACCCTGGCCAAACTCCTATGGGTAACTCCAGAAGAACAGCTGATAGTCCCACTTGCCCAAAGAGGAAAAAGGCTAGATGTTTTTTAAGGATCCTTTTATAGTAGATTCAATATTCCAAAGAGAAAGAAAATTGTGTATGAATAGAAGCCAACATATAAGTTGTACCTCAACATCCTTGAAAAAAAAAAAAAAACTTTCTGTGAGGAATTTACCACCAAAAATGTTCCATAAAATAACTATATATATAGTCATACAACTTGATATCCCCACCATTGACTTCTCTGTGTGAGAAAATGAAACAAGTAAACTGACTCTGGTAAAGCTCTATGGAAACTCACTTAAAATCCTGACTAAAAATAATCAAGAATAGCTTTTGACTTCTATAAATGATTTCCGTTGTCATTGTGCTAATTAGCATGTTTGAATGGTGAGGGAAAATCTTCAAATTAAAAATAAAACAGGATGACAAAATAATAGAGGAGTTAGTTCAGGATACTGTCCTGATTTATATCTCTGTTTCAGTGATAAAACACTGACCTACAGTGATGTGGGAAGGTTGAATTCATCTTATACCTTATGGTCCATCACCCAGAGAAACCAAACCAAGTTTATAGCAGAGAAATTAAAAATTAAAACAGAGATCATAGAGGAATATTTGTTACTGGCTTGCTTTAGAGATTCTCAGTTTGCAATCTTATATAAATGAAAACTTCTTTCTCAGGTATAAAACTGCCCACAGTGGGCTGGGGTCCTCCTACATCCATAATTAATCAAGAAATGGGCATTGATCAGTCATCAAAGTGACTCCAATTGGCATCACATTTATAAACATTAAATGGCACAATTTACCACTTGTCAACTTGGCTTACAAATACATCATTATTGTGGGCAGAAATGTAGTTCAGTGGTTGAGAGTAGTGACATGCCAGATTGCAACCATCTGTACCTCTAGTTCTAGGGGAATCCGTCACCATTTTCTGCCCTCCAAAAGTAGCAGGAATGAACTTGGTGCACAGATATATAATCAAGCAAAACACCCATTCACATACTAATGAATGAATGAATGAATGAATAAATAAATAAATAAAATATTAAATCATAAGCTTCCCATTCTTGTTAATATACACAACCTCATGCTAACATTATGACAATGTTAGAAATCTATAAACATTTTTAAAAATTAAACATTTTTGTTTATCCTTTTCTTTTTTATTGGTTATTTTAATTATTTACATTTCAAATGTTGTACCCCTTCCCATTTTCCCTTTGGCAAATCCCACTCCCCTTGCTTCTATGAGGGTGCTCCCCCACTTCTGCCTCATTGCCCTAGGATCCATCCACCTACACTGGGGCATCCCTGGGGCATCAAGCCTTCACAGGACCAAGGACCTCCCCTCCCATTGATGTCAGATAAGGCCATCCTCTGCAACATATGCAAATGGAGCCACAGGTCCCTCTATGTGTACTCTCTGGTTGATGGTTTAGTCCCTGGGAGCTCTTGGGGTGGTTGTTTGGTTAATATTGTTGTTCCCGGGAACTCTGGGGACTCTGGGTTATTGTTACTTTTGTTCTTCCTATGGGGTTGCAAACACATTCAGCTCCTTCAGTCCTTCCCCTAACTCCTCCATTAGGGTCCCAGTGCTCAGTCTGATGGTTGCCACCCACATCTGTATTGATCAGGCTCTGGCAGAGCCTCTAAGCATGCACTCCTTGTCATCAGCAATTGTATCTGGGTTTAGTGTCTACACATGGGATGAATCCCTAGGTAGATCAGTCTCTGGATGGCTTTTCCTTCAGTCTCTGCTCCACTCTTTGTCCCTGCATTTCCTTTAGACAGGAGCAATTCTGAGTTAGTATTTTTGAGATGGTTAGGTGGCCCTATCCCTCAACCGGGGACCATGTCTAACCTCTGGATGTTTTCTACAGGTTCTCTCCCTCCTTTGTTGGGTATTTTGGGTAATATCATCCCCATTGGGTCTGGAAACCTCTTGCCTCCCTGGACTCTGGGACTTTCTAGTGGCTACTCCCAGTTCCCTATACCCCACTACTACATATCTCTGTTCAGTTCAATTTCCTGACCCTCTGTACTTCTCTCTCATCTTCTCCCCAACATAATCCTGCCCCCTTTATCCCTCTCCCCTTCTCTTCCTCCCAAGTCCCTCTGTCTACCTCCTTTGATTATTTTGTTCCCCCTTCTAAATAGGACTTACTGCAATTACACTTTGGTCTTCCTTCTTCTTGAGCTTCATATGGTCTGTGAGTAGTATTGTTGGTATTCTGAGCTTTTTGGTTAATATTCACTTATCAGTGAGTACATACTATGTGTGTTCCTTTCTGACTGGCTTACCTCACTCAGGATGATATTTTCTAGTTCCATGCATTTGCTTGTGAATTTCATTGTTTTTAATAGCTGAGTAGTACTTCATTTTGTAAATGTATACTTAAGTGACCCCAAAATTTCCACCAGAGGTCCCCTCCAGCTGATAAATAACTTCAGCAAAGTGGCTGGATATAAAATTAACTCTAAGAAATTAGTAGCCTTCCTCCACTGGCAGAGAAAGAAATGAGAGAAGTGACAACCTTCACAATATTCACAAATAATATAATATATCTTGATGTTACCCTTACCAAGCAAGTAAAAGATTCTGTATGACAAGAACTTCAAGTATTTGAAAAAAGAAATCAAATAAGACCTTCAGAAGATGGAAAGATCTCCCATGCACATGGTTCGGCAGGATTAACATAGTAATAATGGCCATCCTTAACAAAAGTAATCTATAGATTCAATGCAATCCCCATCAAAGTTCCAACTCAATTCTTCACAGAGATAGAAAGAGCAATTCTCAAATTCATCTGAATTAACAACAACAAAAAAAAAACCCAGGATACTGAAAACTCTTCTCAATAATTAAAAAAAGTTTTAGAAGAATCACCATCCTTGACTTCAAGTTGTACTACAGAGGAATAGTGATTAAAAACTGCATGTTATTGATACAGAGAAAAAGAGGTAGATAAATGGAATAAAATTGAAAACCCAAAAATAAACCCACACACTTATGCTCCCATGATCTTTGACAAAAATAAAATATTTTGAAAGACCAATATCTTTTTAAAATATTTTAGGTCTCTTACATGTTGATTCTTATAAAATATTCAACAATTTACATACTTTATTAGTGCTCCTCCACTGAGCCACAGCTCAGAAGAGATGGAGTCCACCAGAAGAACATGGCCCAATAAATGAACTAAACAGGGCTCACATGATCTCATTGAAACTGAACCAGCAAGCATGGGCCTACATGGGTCTGTGCCAGGCCTTTGGTTTATACATTAAGACTATGAGCTTAATGTTTTGGTTGAGCTCCCAATATTTGGACTGGGTCTGACTCTCACTTTTTTGCCTGGTCTTGAGACTCTTTCCCCCCTATTGGGTTACCTTGTCCAGCCTCAGTTTGTGGGCTTTCGCTTGTCTGACTGTATATTGTTTTGTCAAGTTTTGCTATTGTCTCTTGGAAGT
Organism: Arvicanthis niloticus; assembly: GCF_011762505.2. Classification (NCBI taxonomy): domain Eukaryota; kingdom Metazoa; phylum Chordata; class Mammalia; order Rodentia; family Muridae; genus Arvicanthis; species Arvicanthis niloticus. Next base: position 42,693,907 of record NC_047673.1, read on the forward strand.
CTGCTCTTTTCTGAAGGGAAGTGGAAGGGGAATGGATCTTGGAGAAAGGGAAGTTGGGGGGGGTAGGACTGGTAAAGAGAAGAGATTCTGTAGTCCAGTTGTGTTATAGGAGAGAATAAGCTATTGAATGATCATTAAAATTAACTAACTAACTAAATAATAACAATTTAAAGATTTTCTTGCCGGGCGGTGGTGGCGCACGCCTTTAATCCCAGCACTTGGGAGGCAGAGGCAGGCGGATTTCTGAGTTCGAGGCCAGCCTGGTCTACAGAGTGAGTTCCAGGACAGCCAGGACTACACAGAGAAACCCTGTCTCGAAAAACAAAAAAAAAAAAAAAAAAAAAAAAAAAAAAAAAAAAAAAAAAAAAAAAAAAAAAAAAAAAAAAAAAAGATTTTCTTATTACCAATGGCAAAAAAAATAGCATAGAAACAAAAACATTTAAGTAAAACTAGGCTAGCAGTATATCCAAAGTTATATAGTTCAATGGTTCAATGTCTGACATCTATCTGGCACTCAGGACCCTTTGAGTTCCAAAGAACTGAGTCCAAACTACTTCTCTTACTCTGCCATCTGCCATGACACTTACTCAAAAGCTCAGCTCCACGCCATACAACACAGATCTCTAGAGTTCAAAAATTTCCTCTGCAACTGAGGCTGCACATTCACCAATGGCCCCTAGCCTCACTTCAGGGAATCTGACCCCCCTATACTGTTGCAAAACAAAAACAAAAAAACAAAAAAAGCAAAAATAAAAACAAACAAACAAAAAAAAAGCTTCAAGTTCTCTCTCTCCCTGACTCCTTCAATCCTGGGGTGTTCAGGGAAACTGAGGTTGTACCTTTATCAATGAACTTTACTGGCCTTTCAGAGTACCAAGTTTCAGCTGCTTCTATGACCCTCTCATTACTACTGCTTTTGTGCCTCCAAAACCAATACCACATGGGACACATATAAACATCACCAAGACTGGCTGCCAGATTGAGAAGCATCCTATGGACCTGTCTGTATTAAAGCTTCTGTTTGCTGACCCTGAGGAATAGTTCTCAGAAGATCCCAGCTGACAAGTACCTATTACCACGTAAGCAAAGATTTACATTCACGATTTTCTAATGCAAAACTCTTATGAACAACCCCAATAGAGTTTTTGCTTTCCTCTGAATATTTACAAGCCCAGCATCAATTATCATCATTTCTTTCTAACTTCTTATCTTCCATGCTTTCACAGGACAGCCCGTTATGCTATGAGTACTGAACAAGCTTTCCAGGCAAATGCTCCAATTACTTTAACAATTCTCCTCACATATAAAATGGTCTGGTCTGTCACAGCAACACCCCACATCCCTGGTACTAACTGCTGTCTTAGTGTGTGTTTCTGTTGCTATGATAACACTGACCAAATTGGCTTGAGTGGATTTGCTTCATATTGCACTTGAGAGTCTAGCAGCCAAGGAAGCCAAGGCAGTAACTCAATGCAGGAACCTAGATGTGAGCACTAATGCAGAGGCCTCACCCTACCTTCCCTCTGGATTCCTGCTTACTGGCTTGCTTTACATTGAGCTTACTTTTGTGTAGGGCACAAAACCACATATCCACGTGTAGCACCCTCGTGGTGGGCCAGGATTCCTCACATAAATAATTATGAAAACACATCATTGACAGGCCCACAGGTCAATTTGATGGAGATAATTGCTCAACTGAGCTCAATCTTTGCATATATGCCTAAGTTCCTGCCAAACTGATAAAAATGAGCATAGAATCCAAATCTTCCAGGATTTATCATTGTACAATAAACTATTTTCATGAAATTATCATGTTCTCTTCTTTTAGCTACTGATAGCATCTATAGTTCCTGAAAACCTCACCTATAACCTACATTGAAAATCAATAAATGACCATGAAACACATAATAATTCAAAATAGACTAAAATTTAGATACATTTTAAGTATTGTGTCAGCATAGTTCAGTGTACCATAGATCACTGTGTATCTGAATGTAGAAGTCATTAACTACATAATACAGAAAACACAGTGGTAAACAGAGAGTAAAAGAAAAAATTAGTTGCATGGAACACTGTCATGACTTTGTAACAAAGGGATATTATAGTAAGCTGAACTCACTCTCACTAAGCTGATACAAAATCATGTCAGCAGACAAAGGCATTGTTACAGTAAAATACTTGGGCTTAAATTAGACAATCACCATTCACTCCTGTGACAAGGCTTAAAGCTTATTTAATAAATTCCCAAAGAAATATTTATAAATGGATACAAATTCTAATTAACCAAGAGACATTTGACAAAGGAAAAACTAATAACAAATCTTCTCACTCACACATTTTCCTTTCATCGCTTAAAAAGCAATCATATGGAGCACATTTCTATTTGGGAAAAATATAATAGATGTTTGGTAATACTATAACTGACATAATCTAATGAGGAAAATGAGCCATGGCTTTCTCCTTTACTAGAATAATTTGTAAGATTACTTCAGACTTCCTCATGTCAGATTTAAAAACACTTAATGCCAGTTTTTCAGACACACTGTATTGGAAATAAAATAAGTAGGGTTATAAACATAGTTAGGAAGATACTATATAGCTTTTCACTACAAAACCACCAATTAACTATGATCAATTCATACAATTCATTGTATAGTAATATAATTACAATATTATAATATTATGCCATAATAAATAGCATAAAATAAGTATAATAATAATACAAATATTGCAGTGCTTATCGATGTGGAATACATTAAATTTAAATCAGAAAACATTTAACTGTGAAGGGAAAATACTTTGGTTTATAGAATTGTTCTTGTGTTGCCAAACTCAGATGGAATTAGAGAAGAGTTCCCATTACTGAGAAGTCTGTATTGGTTCTCATGGTATGTTAACTCCCCCTGCCACTGGGAACCTAGGCCATGTTTCTATATTTTGGCTGCTAGTGACTCATCCTTGTTGTAAGTGACCTCATTGGGCCAAACAATATGTTCCACACACTGTCTGCCTATGACCAGTCATGCAACCTTTGCAATAAAATCTCTGGCCCCTTGAATATACATCATGTTTCTCTGTTTGTATCAGTGACACTGACAAAACATCTTGATTTAAAGAATATATTTTTTACTCTCAGATGTAATTCTTATAAAGAGTGACACATGATGCTGCAGTTGGGTTGCCTGGGAAGGCCTTTCTTAGGAGGGGTCTTGATAAGCAATCTGAAAGAAGAGAATTGTTTTAGGTTTCTTTATTCCTCTGTGATAAACACCATTACCAAGAGCGACTTTCAGGAGGATGGGTTTATTTCATATTATTGTTTACCATCCATGATGAAGGGAAGACTGAGGTCAAGACAGGAACCTGGAAGCAAGGGTTGAAGCAGAAGCCATGGAGGATGCTACTTACTGGCTTGCTTATAAGGTTCATGTTCTTATACCTGGCAGGACCACATGCCCAGCAATGGTACTACCCAGAATAGACTTTGCCTTCACACTTCAACCTGTAGTAAAGAGAAAGCCACACTGACTTGGAGTCCATCTGATGGACGAACTTTCTTAATTAAGGTTCTTTTCAGGTGACCCTAACTTGTGTCAAGTTGATAAAAAGAAACAAACAAACAAACAAACAAAAAACAATTTTAAAAAGCCAAAAAACAGATAACCAGCGCAAGAATCAAAGAAATATGTCTGAAAAAAAAAAAAAAAAAAAAAAAAACCAGAAGAGTATCTGAAGACCTTACATCCTGGGATTCTGTTCATGATTTATAGAATGGCAAGGAGTCAGCATGACTTCGGCAGAGGAAAACGTCAAAGAAGATACCAAGGGCTTATAGAGAAAAGAACAGGAAAACATTGAAGTAGCAAACCTGACAATGATAAAAGGTATTATGAATAGTCTGCGTACTATTCTGCTTGTCAGAGGAAGCCTCAGTCTGAATGACATTTATGTGAAACTTTAACTCCCAACATCCTAAGTTATACTGCTGACAGGTGGCAATCCATTATATCATGATACTTAAACTAGATATACCAACACGAACTACTTGTTCATTATAAATCGTGGCCATCATTATTAGTATTGTTATTACTATTATTAATACTAGAAGATTATGTTCCTAAGGGGAAGAGAGAATCACAGCACTCATACAGCCCAATACTACACATACTGTACTAGTGTCAGACTACTTTTCCGTATGGGGATTTCTGGGTTCTGGGTAGAGTAAATGCAATGGAGGAGTCAAGCTTAAATCTGAAGGTGAGTGTGGGGTTTTCAGTGTGATATGGAAAGAAGTTGGTGATTTGAGCTCCGGGGAAGCTAATACCACGTGGTAGGAATCTCTATATTCTGTAGTTAGAAACAAGATTTAAGATTAGGGGGTCAAATCATTTGATCCAATTATACTAATAATTTGAAAAGAAAATACATGAGAAACTAAGGCATTTGTGTATAAATAATGTATCTATTTTTTTTTTTTACTTTATTCTATGTTCTTTCCATTATTCCATGGCTTTCAGCTCAAGCTGATCTTCATAACCCTACAGCTTTAGTCACAAGGCAGATTTCTAACTACCTTAGTTCTGTAGAATCATATCTCTTGGAAAGGTCATCAGAAAATTATAGTCTCACACACTCAGCTGTGTCTGCAAGCCATTTCCCAAAGCATGGAGCAATATTAACAATGAATGTGAATCTAGGTACAGTTGTAAAGCTGAAGAATAATGAGTCACTATGTCTGGGATCCATGCAGAGAATATGTGTGTCAGGGAATATTTCACAAAAGGAAAATGTAAATAGTCCTGAAGCATAAACAGTATTTCTTCCATGAAAAAAATAGATTTGTGGGATTAGAGAAGTAGATCTCACACAAATATTATAAAAATAATAACCTTAGGCTTTCAAAAGGTCCAATCTCTCATTTTATTATTATTATTCCAAAGTAAAAAAAAATGTAAGTAAAAACAGATTTTCTGATACGGGCAGATATTTCAAGTTTAAATCTGCTAGCTCCAGTCATCTCTGAAATGTAGAAAATGTATGAATTTGCATGTTATAAAACATTATTATGATGGGTATTTAGGCATGAGATATGAGACTAACTAAATGGTTTCTTCTTGCTTTTCTTTTTACAAGAAAAGAGAAGAGTCTGGTGTAAAAAAAAAAATCAACAGTGTACGAGTTAAGTATCTGAGAAAAAAATGGCAATGCCCATCGTGCATATTAAATCCTGAAGCACTATGCTTCTGCAAAGCTGTGGTAAAACTCACAAAAAGTACTGAAGTTTGAACCGTGCTTGAGCATTTGTTATGTTTGGAAGTGATGGCTAGATGAATTTAAACCAAAAATAGTCAACATATTAATTTTATATTTAAATAAGAAATATATAATAAACATATGTGGTCAAAAACACAAGTGTAGAACTGAACCTTTTTTATATCTTTAAATAAAATCTTTATATCCAGGGCATGATTTAGAGAAATATTATATTTGTAAAATCTCTTGTTAAAATAACAAGTTTATCTTTTTCTATAAAAAATAGGAAATGCATCAGTGTTGTTATACACTCTATGCTGCCATAAAATCTATTTTTTAAATAACAAACATATTTTACCTAGATTTAAAAGTACTTCTAAAAGTAATATGACACTTTTGAAAACAGCCAATATATTTTCTTGGAAGTGACAATATATTGTAAACTATCACAAAATGATAACTTCAGTTTTTCAGCAGATTAATTTTTTTTTGGTTTGATTTGGTAGGTTTGTTTGGTTTGTTCTGCTTTGTTTTGTTTTTTAAACACTGAGTTTTGATTCATCATTGTCATAACTTAAACAAGTATATTTTAAAAAATGTGACTTAAAAACTCAAAATTTACATTTGTGTCCCTCAAGGTATCTTTTCAGGATGCTTCAAAGTCAGCATAGTCAAAGCTAGCTTTTCTTAAGTAGAAAAAAAGTCATTGACTAACAGCTCCTGTGTCTGCCAGAGGCAGGCTACTCAGCTGTTGGTCATTGCCTAATGCATAGCTGAAATTATGTGTGAATATCTTTTCAAATGTAATTTCTTGGTTCTTCCTGGACAAAGAAAATCTAACTGATTGCAATCATTTGACTGAGCTAGACAAGGGAAGAATATGAACAGAAAATTTCATATGTATAAACTTTGGTTTCTATGTATAAAGCTAAGAGACCACACTGCTTCCCAAGTGCACGCACCGTCTGTAGGTTCAGATCCGTACTTCATCTTTCATTTTGATGTACATTCCTTTGAAACACAGAAAGATATATCTTCATAATTTCCAAAAGAGTTGTTTCAGGGGTAAGAAGAATCAAAATATTTTTCTATAGAGATAAAAAATGTACAATATGCATGGTATTTGTTTATGAATTGATGATCCATTAAACAACATATAGAAACGTCAGTCTTATAAAATTTGTAATATTATTGTCCAGGGACTACTTAACCTTTAACACAGATTTTTTTTTTCTCATAGAAATTTAAAGCATTTCATTCCATTATATTGTATTTCTTTTTGTTTCCCCATCTTCTGCATTTTACCTACGGAAATTCACTCTTTGGTAAAACGTGTATCAAAAGAAGGAATAAAGAACGTAATTACAAGGCAAAACAAACTGAAGAAAAGTGGAGAATCAATCCTTTGAGTGGATTTATTTTAATGTAAATGAAGCTTAAGTCCATACCAACAAAAGATTTTCTAAAAATTAGAAGTAGATTGATTTTATTTTTTTTGTTGATGACTTCTGCCAGATAAGCTGCAGAGCAAATAATAACAAATAGACAATAAGAAAAATAAACATGAGCACAGTAAGTTTTGTCCTAGAGTGTTTTTTTTTCTCTTTACTGTTGTAGAATCAATGTATTTGAATTCCTCATGGGTACATCACTGGCAGCCTGTAAAGAGAAGGAAGCTTAAAGTTCTAAGTTATTTTTAAAACAGACAAAGGGGTGACTTGCTGACAATTTCATCTCATAAATGATCTGACATCAGTACCAAATTTAAAGACTGTGTTGTTGTGTGTTGTTGGAGATTGGTAAATAATTCTGTGAGTAGATTTGCATATGGTTCACAGGGACCATGTCTTTTCTTTTCATTCTGGCTCACAATGTCAGTAAGAAATACAAAAAATAAAGTGTTGGAGGTTGACAGGGAAATGATGTCTCTACATGCTAACTGCATTACATCATCACTGTGATTCCAAATGCTATGTTTTGCAATTCTATGCTACAGAAAAGTGTGAACACCCCTTCTGAATATATAACAAATAGTCATTTTATTCTAGAATAAGAGAAGGGATCAAGACCATAAATGGTAAAAAATAAGTCATTACATTGTGTTTATCACAATTGCATTTCTATGATTTATTTTTAACCATTCTAGTTCTTTCTGAACAGAGTAGGAACTATTTTCTATAATACAAATAAAAATTTGAAATAATTACAATTTTGTAAAATATCTTTGCAATTTTAGAGGATTTTTATATAAAACTCACTAATTAATTATACTTAGGAGGCAAGTTTGTGTAAGGATGTAAAGAACTGGCAGTTATCTATTTAAGGATGCTTGTTCAGGAAGTCATTAAAGTAAACTCTAAATACTTTAATTAATTTCATATTCAGTTGTGCTATATGCATTTAAAAATACAAGTGAACATTAAACAACTTCTGCATGTTAATAAATAATATCCTATCTTTAAAATAATTGTAACAAATAAATCATCATATTCCCTTATCCCTCTTTTTTGTGGTTATACAATATATATGGGATCTCTGGAAGAAGATGGTTTCTTCTTCTCAAAATAGCCACTAAAAACAAGTGACTGTGCACCACTTTGCCATGTAACCTCTTCCACATTGTATGGCTATGATAAATGTGTGGGGTAGTGGGCTATGAGAAGCAGCTGGTGGCTGATCCAGCCAAAGCCCCAGACCCTTATCGAATGGCAGGTGTTGGCTCTGCTCCTGAGCCCTGGTTCTTGTCATTCAGCTTCAGCCTTCCACAGCCCTTCCCACAGAGAGGTCTATGGCCATCAGTCAGTCATGAGGAACAGTGCCTTAGACTCTCCCACATGTAGATGAAGTATCTCCAAGCTCTCAGACCAAGCCAATAAGCATTATCTGCTGCCAGACCCTAACCCACCCTGAAACTGTTTGTAAGGGCTCTATTCAGGAGAAGCAAAATGTGTGTGAGAATCATCTCAGTGTCTGAAAGTTTCTGTCACAAGAGGTGTAACACTAGAGCTGTAACACTTGGGAAGAGGTCTGCTCTCCCGAAATGACTTTGGGATCTCCCCTTCCCCACTAGCTAACCAGGACCTCCCCAACCGGCTTATTGGAGAGATGAGTATAGCACCTGGGAGCAACTGGGCAGGACAGCTAAGACTCAGGCTGAGACAGCAGTGGACTCTCCTTGCTCTCTATCCCCTTGGCCTGGACCTCCCTATGGACAGTGGAGAGTGAGTGGAAACAGCAGTGGAGGCAGCAGCAAACTCTCCCTGCTTGCACCCTGTCCCCAGTGGGGCCAGAGATCGGTGTAGGACACCCACCCCCGAACAGGGACCCACATCCTGCATCATAGTTAAGCTGTATCATAGAATACCTAAAATTCAGGTTGAGTCATGTCATATTATTTAATAATTGAAGTCATTTGCAAAAAGTTACAATTCTGAAGCCACCTATATCATGTTTTAGCTCTGGGTTCCATATCAGGTACATCACTTGTATAATGCTGTTAGACCTAAAAGGTTTTTTTTTTTTGTCTGATACAAAGTAGGGGATATAAGCAAGTCGTGTGTTATAGCAACTACTTTTGGTATTTTATAAAATATTTATGAGTGAACTATCATAAAATATCATTAATTTCATCTCTCTTAAGACATAAGGTAAATATTGACTATAGTTAGTAAAAATTCATTATATTTTACATTTCAATTTGTTCGTGACATTCTGATACGTAATCCAGTTTGCAAAATATTCAGTGGATGATAGTTGAAGCCAGGAAACAAACTAAAGTGGATTGTTTTCACTCTGGATAGGTAATGTTAGATTCTTGAAGGAATTAATAATAAAGAATAGACTGTGTAAGTGAAAATACTGTATCATTGTAAACATTTCCAAATAGTGCTGAAGAATCACTCTTAACCAAAAATTAACTCATCATCTACGACACATTATCACTTTTAACCTTGAAAATGTTAAGATAAAACTTTCCAGAATGATCACTGCATGCATGCACACAATCCTCATACTCTGTTCTATACACAATTTCACGACTTATTCCTATTGAATTATGTCATATCTGAAAGCTCCTTGTTACATTGCCATTCCACTAATGATATAGCACAGACATCTATATCAACAGCAATTGAAAACACACTAGGGCAGTTTGTCAGTGATATTTACAATTTTCTGAGAAATATTTTTTCAGTTGACCTTATATAAAACATTCCTGTTTTCTTGTACATATTTTTCTTTATTTAATAATGTCTTCTAAAATTATAATCTCAAACATGGACCAATGTATGAAGAGGTTTTACCTAGACAAGCAATTCCTTTTCAAAACAGCTGCATTGTTGTTTTCTTGAATCTGAATATAAACACTCTTGTAACTATTCTTTGTCTTTATTCATTATGTTTTGTAGGAAAGGCTTATTTTTACTATATAGTTCATCTTTATTACTATGTTATTTAAGTACTTTTATTTGTTTTATATACATGCTTTGTTTAATATTAAATATGTAATCATATTTTCAGTTCTCTTTAATACTATTGCCCTTGAACATACCTCAAACAGTCTTACCACATCTATTTTGGTTTAACTTCAACACATTTATATTTTTGTGGGGCGGTGGACTTATCCTCCCCATTACATGTTTAGGAACAGAGATCTCCCTTACTTCAATACGCCCCCTCACACCCACCCTTTTCTTCCCTCAAAAATTAACTCTCGCCTCCCTCCGGAGCATTTTGGGCAATCTCAATTGGCTTCCCCCCTGGCTCCACCTTCTCACAAGCAACCTTCAACCCCTCTTTAACCTCCTGAAAGGAGATAAAAGTCCCTCCTCCCCAAGAACATTGTCCCCAGAAGCAGTCCAAGCCCTAAATTCTGTCAATTCAGCCCTAAAAGATATGGCTCTTGCTAGGTATGACCCAACCATACCTGTACATCTTTTCATCTTTAACTCCTCCCCTACAATTGTAGGAGCCCTTTACCAACCTCAGGGGGTGCTAGAATGGCTTCATGCACTTGCCAACATGATTAAAAATGGCAGGGATAGAGCCCTACAAACCCTAGGGAAAGAACCTGACGTTCTTGTCACCCCCTTCTCCCTCTCCGAAGTTAGTGGCTAATCAAAAATCATTCCCACTTCACCATCAGCTTAATAGAGTTCTCAGGACAAATTGACAACAATTATCCTGACAAAAACTGGGCCTCTGCCCTCCCTCTGTTGCGATGGCTACCCCCCGAGCCCCCTCAATATTTACCGATGGGGGAAAGAGGGGAGCTGCAGCAGTAATATACTACTTCCCTGAAGATGAACCCCCTATCTTCCAATTCAAAGAGCTCCCTCACCATTTCCCCCAATATAAAGAACTATATGCTATTTACCTAGCTCTAAAAGAAGTCAAAGGCCCCCTTAATCTCTTTTTAGACAGTGTATATGCTGTCAATTTGTTTCCCTGGTTGTCAAGATCATTTATCAAACTAGATGACAACCCACTCTCCCCTCTACTCATACAGGTCTCTGCCCTCCTATAAAAGAGAGTATCCCCCATCTATATCCAGCACATCTGATCCCACAGTCCCCTGCCAGGTCCTATATCTGCAGGAAATGCACTCATTGACCAGACTGCCTCAACAGGGACATTCATAGCCTCCACTGAGCAAGCAGACCAATTTCATTCACGTGCACACACACAAATCTAAAGGGGCTTCATGCTCTCTTCCCCCACATTTCCCTTGCTCAGCTCCAAAGGATAATAAAAACATGTGCCTCTTGTGCATTCCTCATTACCACCCCAGCTTTACAAACCATGGGCACCAATTGCCAAGGCCTCAAATCCAAAGCCTTATGGCAAATTGATGTCAGCCACATTCCCCAATTCAGTAGACAAAAATATGTTTTTGTCACCATAGATACTTAGTCACATTTTATATGGGCTATAGCCCAGACAGGTGAAAACTCAAAAAGGCTGATTTACCATATGCACTCTACTTTAGCCATCATGGGCATTCCTCAACAGATAAAAACTGATAATGGCCCCTCCTTCACAAGCTCTCAATTTAAAACCTTATGCACTCGCTGGGAAATTGCCCATCATATAGGAATTCCCCACAACCCTCAGGGCCAAGGAATAATAGACAGAACACATCAGACCCTGAAGGCCCAACTACTAAAAAAACAAGCCACCACTTATCCCCCTAATGTACAATTAATGACGGCCCTGACTCCCCTAAACATATTTAACATCTACAAAACCTCCAAACTCCCTCGTATTTCCCTCCATTGGCACACACCAAAATTAGCTTCCCCCTATCCTAGTACAATGGCAAGATCCTTTAGATGGAATTTGGAAGGGACCAGACCTCCTCCTTACAATCGGGAGGGTTTTTGCTTGTGTTTTTCCACAGGACCAGCCTAAGCCTATCTGGGTCCCTGCCAGAAATGTCTGATACCACCCCACCAACAAAGAAGATGGCCCACCTCTCACTGACAGATCAAGAACCAAGGAGGGGGGAGAGAAGGCAGAGGAGTCACCATGCTCAGAGAAAGAGCAGGATCTCCTGGAAGGACATCCATGACCTGGTAATGGCTGCCCAGGCCATGTGCCCTCCACAAGCCCCCCTCTCCTCTATTCTCTTGGCTGTCTTGGTCATCCTTCATGCTAGCTCTGCTACCACCCAGCCTATCCCTAGCCTTCCCAACACCTACCATTGGAGATTCTATGCTAGGGAAACCTACAAGGAACACAACAAAGTTATAGGACCCCAGGACTGCCCACTTGAAGGATGTCAAACCAAAACTGAGATTCCCTTACACCCAGAATCCATCTCCACTATCTCCAGCCCTTTTCTCTGCTTTTCTTACCAAAACACAGGTGAATGTCTCCAGGAGGTCTCCACATATGGAAGTTGTAGATATTGGAGCTGCAGGATGGAATCCACCAGTCGCGGTGGCACCACGCTCACCAACCTTAAAAGTCATTTTCAGCTTTCCATCAGCAATCCATTGAATGAACTTTGGCAAACCGGAGTCATGGGTAAACTTTACCCCAACAGCTATGCCAGCTACCCTGTAGCTGACCTACACGTCTCCTGTGAACTTGTCCCTGCCCCTAAATCTCCCTTTACCCATGCTAATATTATGCAACAGGAAAACCAGTCTCAGGAAGAACTACAAGCTACCTTCTCCTGGCTACAGTACATCCAATATACAGCAGACCTCCTTCCCTTGACGACTCACCCCAATTCTTCCCAATGCTTTTTCTGTGCCTCTATCTCTCTCTCTCTCTCTCGACCATTATTAACAGCTGTTCCCATTAACTTTTCCCTTTATAACCTCCATGGACCCCTGCCCATGAGGAAAACACAGAACATTCTTCTCTTTGGCCTACCCCCACCTCTTTGCCTTGTAGAGCCCTCCTGAAAACCCCATCTCACATGTGCTCATGACATCACCATTACCAAATCAGTATGTGTTAACCCTCCTGCCCTCCTCTGGTGCAAGGGCACTACAGGTGCCTGTATTAACCCTCATTTTCAGGGCTCCTGCCCCCCCCCCCCGTGATTGTTGTCCCCCACGTTATCTCTATGAACCTGAATAGCTCACCTTGTAGATGGGAGAAAGCTGAAAAAAGAGAGAGAGCTGATCTTGCTCTCTCTTGCTGTTTCACTTGGTGCTACTGGAACTGCTGGGGCAGCCCTTGTCCAAACACAGCATCTGGCTGGCGACTTCCAGGACAAGCTTGACCAGGCAATGGCCTCTACTACAGAGAGCCTTGAATCTCCTCAATGCCAGATAACCTCTTTAGCAGGAGTTGCTCTCCAAAACCAGAGGGCCCCGGACTTATTGACTGCTGAACGGGTGGGGGGGGGGGGCAACTTGTGTTTTGCTGGGAGGGGAATGTTGCTTCTATGTCAATGAATCCGGGCTGGTAGAACAAGATATACAAACACTTAAAGAGCTCCGGGGGAGCCTCTGTGCATGCTATACTCCCAACACCTCTACGCTTTGGTACTCTAATGCCTTGATGGCTTGGATTCTTCCCCTCCTTGGCCCCATACTAGCCATTGGAGCCTTTCTTCTCTTGGCACCCTGCCTCATTCAGTTTCTAAAGCAACAGATAAGTAACATTGCAAAGATAACTACCAATCATGTCTTGGTTCAGTATCAAACTGTTCCCAACATAGGAGACCCTTATTCTGATGACACCTCTCCTTTATAAATGGAAGAGTTGGGGGGTGGGGGCTGTGAGAAGCAGCTGGGTGCATGAGCTTTGAACCCTGGAAACTTACTGGACGGCAGGAGTTCAGCTCTGCTCCCAGGCCCTGGTTCTTTTCACTTAGCTTCAGTCCTCAAGCAACCCCTCCCACAGAGAGGTTTATGACCATCAGTCAGGAGGAACAGTCCCTCGGGCTCTCTCACATGCAGATGAGGTATCTCCAAGCTCTCAGACCAAGCCAATAGGCATTATCTGCTGCCAGACTCTAACCCACCCCCAAACTGTATATAAGGCCTCTATTTAGGGGAAATAAAGTGCTCAAGAATCATCCTGGTGTCTGAGAGTTTCTGTCACAAGAGCTGTAACACTTGGGGAGAGATCTGCTTCTGGCTTCTTATCGGCTTAGTCCAGGCCTGAACTGGCTCAGCACAGAGAGACAAGTGCAGCACCTGGGAGAGACCAGTCAGACAGTGGCAGCGAGCAGGTAGAGGCAGCAGTGGGGGCAGGCAATCTCCCCTCCTCCTTGTACTCTTTTGGCCCGGAACTCCTGTATCAGTCATCAAGGAGGTATTAATTATGACTGCCTCGTCTGGCCTCAATGAGAAAAGACTCATCTAACTCGAGAAACTGGAGCCCTCAGGGAATGGGGAGGCCTGACTGGGTGTGTGGGATTTGGGGGATATCATCTTAGAGAAGGGAGAGGAGGATTGAAATGAGGAACTGTCAGAGGGTGGACCAGGAGAGGGATAAAGAAAGTTTGGACTGTAAAACAGATTAAAAATAATAAATAAAATAAAATTCATAAAAAAATCAACAATTGTACTCTTCTTTGGTTTCGTTGTTGAGGGAAGCAGGTCAGCAGAAATTATAATAGTGACAACATAAAAAGCAACCAGTGATTAGCTATATACAATTACTGACATGTAAATTATTGGCTTCCAGTTTCTATCTCTTCCAATTTTTTGATAAATATGGTAATTATAATTTGACTTTCATGATTTTTTACTGCTGTCTCAAAATTGTTTGAATCTCTATATAAAAATAAATATATTTGAATTTGAAGTGAAACACAGCACTCATATGTTTGACCTCCAGTTGTGAATTAATCTCCTTCAGTCTATAAACAATATAACATAGATTATGAAAACTTGATTCTTTGATGATGGGTGAAATCTGCAGTGTTCTGTGAGTATAAGGAATTCTCTTTAAAGAAAATGCAGATGACTATATAGAACCACAAGTAGACACATTATAAAATTAAGTGGGCCATGGGAAACCAAGCCTCAATGAATGAATCTATGACAGAACTGCTGCCCCTAAGGAAGAGAGAGCTGGAATATTGTGAGATTCGGGGACTAGGAAATCTTCTGTGAGACCATGTCTCCTAGAAATACTAACTAAACAGGATCTTAAAGGTGACAATACCAATAAAGATGTTAAGGAGGAAAAGGAAATAAGAAGCTCAATGAAGAACTTCAGGAATTAATGTTTGCTGAGAGAGCAAACATTTGCATCTTCAAAAGATGACAGTCTTATCTGATTTTTCATTACAAAGTGGTCAGCCCTGAAATCATATCTTCACAAACAGAAGTCAGAGACTCAGAGACCCTTCTGATATTCTCAGATAGAGTTGTATAGCTCTCCAAACAATTATTTTTTGAAATATACATTTTCTTTTCCCTATAAAAAGCAACTAAGTAGTGCCTTGACATAAATATAATTTATTTTATATGTTCAAAGAACATTAAATTAGTGTAGCCTTTAGGTTAATTAGTTTTTCTTTTTTATATACTAAACATCGTAGAGCTTTTCAATATTGTCTTTTTGTTGGCTTGTAAAATATGGTTAAGATTTCCTAACAAAATAAAATTAAATATTATGAAAAGA
Source organism: Arvicanthis niloticus (assembly GCF_011762505.2). NCBI lineage: Eukaryota > Metazoa > Chordata > Mammalia > Rodentia > Muridae > Arvicanthis > Arvicanthis niloticus. The sequence continues at coordinate 42,709,255 of NC_047673.1, forward strand.
ACTCTTTTTGAAATTCCCTTATATCAGTACCTGGACCTCAAAAAACTCTTGCTATTTCATCCTGAAATTATACATTTCATATTAAAGTATCACATTTCTGCATTAGTCTTTCCTCTTAAAACATTGTTAACCCTTTCCCTACAATTAGTTCAGTATAAGATGAGACCCAATAGCATAAGGAATTCAGTTCTATCACTATCTCTTTCTTAATTTACAGATATTTTTAAAAAGCATTGGATTCTCTTTAAGTCACTGTGCACAGTAAACAAACAGGTGAGCATATGAGAAACAGAGACAAGCAAAAGAGGCTCTGGACTTCGATCTGTCAACTACAATAAGTTTGCTAGAAAGACATGACTTGTCTAATGGTATTGTACTTTTCTCTTTGGAAAATGTCTTTGGATAAACACACTTTGAATGACCCATTCACTTCAAGTGTCTACTCACAACGACATATGAGAATTCATAAAATTGCTTCCCAACTCCCTCAATTCACAATTCATTTTTCCACTGCCTTCTGGATAAATTTTAATTTTAGCTCACCAAATATTTCACATGCGTTCAAAATGCACATGTTCTTTTAATTATTATACAAATATCACTGAATGAGATCCATTTCCTGCCTTTGTGTGTTACCATTCCAAAAGAAAGGGGAAAGTAATCAAATAAACTGGTAAAGTCTACAGAAGACATTCAACAGTGAATGTTCCGTAAAACATCATACTGGATAAAATAATTATGTATGTACTCTGACATGTCTTTGTAAATAGCACATGAAATATTTTTTCAAACACAACATGAATGAACAATGAATTGGGAAATACTTATATGTGCATATTTTCTATTTGTGTACTCTATTCATCTCAGACATTTGTCTTAAATTACATGTTATGATGACATAACATTAAGAGGAAAAAATTTAAAGAATGAAATTTCAAACAGTTCTGGTTTTAGAGTCCTTGCACAAAGATGTTCTCTGTTACTGTGTATTCATGATAGAAAGTGTCTAGCACAGCCTAAATATAATCTTTCTTTGTTGAGTTTCATCCTAATAAAACATTTATTTTCATGCTGCAGTATACACATTATAATGGAGAAGGTGTTTGCATTTTTATTCTTATGCTGCTAAATAGTAAATTGCTCTATCAGTCATCCTGTTGGTGAAGATGCTTGTTTGAATCTGGGGTTGGCACTGTGTCTATTAGTCAAGTGGTAAGAATCCTCTGGAGTAAAATCATGCTCATCTCCAGTGCTAAACACACTAGACAAAAGTGATTTGTCAGATGCTGGGTGCAGCTGGGACCTTTGAAGAATAATAGCACACAAGACACAGTAAGTGGAGAGCTGAGCAATATTCTTAGTGAGACACAATGTGGAGAAGGTTAATTGAGTGTTCATGCACCACCAATAAAGTCAGATGTTTTAATAATATATATATAGTAACGTGAGAACCTAGAACTTCAGAACAAAGCCTGAATTTGCATTACAACAGAGTTATCTCTGAATACAAGCTAAATGTCATGCTTCTAATACCTGGTTAGGTTTTTAGGTCATTCTATATTAATGGTTTTATAGTATCTTTAACTTCACAAGGAACATATTTCAAAAATGTTACTAATTTATGTATTCATCAGAAAAATTCTTTTAATTTAACAGTATGATTAAGAAGGTTGTAAACTAAAAATTGCATGTTTCCCATTTATGAAAAAGTGAGAAAATTTATGGATGCCCACATTTATATGAAATCATTCTAGCTTCTATTTTGAGACAATTTATGCATAGAAGTTTTAAAAATCAAAATGTCCAAAACTGAACACAGTCCACCTACCTATAAAGTAAACCATCAAGTGTAAAAGTATAAGGCATGTTGAGTATGTGAGATATATATTACTTATGAGTTTGAAATTTGTGAATTAACATGAATGTGTTGAGTATATATGAGAGTTGTGTTTAAGACATGTGTGTAGGGCATGCGTGTAGCTGTATGTATAAAGTGTGTGTAAGGTATCTACAAGATGCCTGATAGTAAGGGGTGAATATATAAGCTGAGTTCTGTTGAGTGGGGAGGGAGGAGTGGAGTGTCTTTGTAATATATTCAGGTAAGTGGGGTTGGTAAATAATACTCATGAAAGCAATGCAGTAACACTAGAGCTTTCATTATGAATAAAATAAATATTGATATTGTAGAAACATAGAAAATGGAAGAATTTTTATTGAAGATCATCAGCAATAATTTATGCTCACTTTTAAATTATCAGAAAAATAGAGTGGTAGTACCTATAAATTTCCATGTTATCTTAATTGAATAAGCATGCATATTTACTTGGAAGGTGACAAACAGAAAAGAGAAAGAAAATCAAGGAATACAATATTTTTGCAGCAGTTGACAACAAATGCATTAATTGTGAAGTTGTGTTAACACCTTGCCATCCTGATATTAAGAAATCATCTCTTGTGTTCTTGCTCCTACACTGATACAAACTGGGAGATATTTGATATTGCTTATTTTTATTTGTATTCAAACAGGCTAACTATAGGTTCACTAGTAGAAACTCAGGAAAACACTACAGCAAATCTAAACTACACTCAGAAAGAAGAGATAAAATTTAGTTGTATGAAAGATGAAGTTGTTAAGAAAAGGATTCATTTAATAGCTAATTTCTAGAAGGGTAAGAGATACAATAGGAGCAAAAATAATCACCTGACATTGCTCAAAATGTACTTGAAATCAATGATTTTTCAAGGAACTCAATATTCTAGTAATTATATTACAGAAAAAAATACAAAAAGTAAAGCTTTCTGGTAATCACACAGTCCATAACAAACCAAGGGATTAATTTCATGCTGACATGGGGAAAACTGATATATTAATTACACAAAATGGTTTCCTGGAGTATACCCTCTCAGTATGTTTTAACAATCAATCAGCAAACTGGCTAAGCCTTGCCTTTAAAGCACCCTAAACGAGAGTCCTGCATAGGCCAATTGTGAGCCCTGTGGCTGCTGCTACATTCTGAGCAGATTCACTGACTTCTCATTCACTTGCAGGCAAAATGGTGAAGTTGTTCTGTTACTGCCTCATTTACTCATTCATACGGCTAAAGGGGAATAGCCAAGCCGTAGGCAATCTGCTTGGTCAAGCACAAACCACACAGTAAAATAAAACTGCTCAATCGAGTGGGGAAAGAAACAAACAAACAAGGAAACAACCTAGAGGTAATTTTATCCCCAGGGATGCATATCATTGAGGCTCAGTCTTCCTGGGAAGTTTTTGGAGAAACAAAACAAAACAATGGAAAGGGGAGAAAATCTCAAGAAGGAAAGTAATGAAGGAACCAAAGGAATAGCTACTGAAAGAAAGGACTGCAGAAGGGCTAGGAAGAGGAGTAGAAAGAGGGGGAGATAAAGGGACACAGTGAATGAAGAGGTGAAATAAGTTAATGGCAGATACTGAACTGGAAATCCCTCAGGCAAAGGGCTCTTGACAGTCCTCTTAAAAGACTATTTGCTTTGTTACTGTTTAGAATTGGACATCATATTACCAAAGGCATTTGGTAACATTTTAGAATAGACCATCACTCATATTGTCTTCTAGAAATTGTGAGTGTGTAAAAATTCAAAAAGTAAACTCATAATTAAAAAGGTTCATGTGGAAATAATGTTTGGGGGGAAAAACAACTCAATTCAGGGTTACCTTCAGGTTGTGTAAAAAGATAACCAGTGAGATTTGAAGTATTGAAAAGTGGCAAAATCTTAACTTGGATAAGCCTATCAAGGAAAGAGCTTAACAGTAATTTGAAAAATGAGGAAATGCATGTAGCATGTTCTACAGGCATTGTCCACAAACTTAGTCAAGTCTTCAAAGATCTTTATCTTCAATGGTATTTATGTATCAGTATCGTACTTTATATTAAAATGGTCTTTAAAGATATTTCAAAATATTAACTTATTTCTTATTTAAAACATAAACCAAGTTTCACTCTTCTATCCAGTATATCTATCTAGTATATCTTCTATCATAATGCTTTTAGTAGGCCACACGTTCACTGATGTAGTTAGTAAAGTCACTTATTTTTATAATAATGTGACCCCATTTAAAAATGAATAAAAATACACTGTACATCTGATACTCAACTTCACGACCCCTGAATCCATTCTGACCTTCGGCTACACATCTGAGACCTTTAAATACAACTAGCAATCCTTTCCACAGTTTCCTTGGGAATCCTAGAATCCTAATCAATTTTCTTTTGAGAAGGTGACTCGGGAGTTTGAGGTGATAGATGTCAGAAGAAGCACCTGTCTGGCACTTACCAAACTTGAACTAGATTGAACACCAACAAAGGTTGGGAACAGCCATAAAGCTTAGCAAGTTGTCTGCATTACTTCTGCACACCGCGCCTAAATGTGAATGCATTATTATATTTAAAAATATTAGAACTAGTGAATCTGTACAAAATAAAAAAAATTAGACTTCTTGTTTTACTTGCATTCTAAAAAAAATTGAGGATTTGTTAGATATAATTTTATCAAATGCAATAATGGGAAGATTAATACGTCTATCATCCTGAATCATGAATGTTACTACTTGAACCTTAATTTCCAACTGCAGGATTGTATTAAAATATTTTAAATGAAGCATTAAAAACAGTTCTCAAGTATGCTATCAAATCGCTCTCATCATTTCAATTTCTGTGAACTTTAGAAAGGAAAATGCATTTCAGTCGTATGAGTAGATCTTTTATCCAACAAGCATAATATTTCCAACTGTAGTGTGATTAATTTGAGTTTTAGCTTTGGTTCCCAATACTACTCATGTTAGCAGAGAAATTCAGTTCGTGGACATCTACTTCAATACATTACCAAAGGAGTGACTGTTACTCATTTCACAAAGTATCCTAAGACTGAATAATCAAATTTTAAATTCAAGAATTATTTGATTTTTTTTATCCACTTTCTATATCAACAGACTTTACATTGAGACATTAATGCCTTATTATAAAAATCAGCCAGATTTTTAAAGGTGTGTGGATATTTAATAGCAGTTAATTGAGAGTGGAATCTTGACAATCCTAAATTTCCTGAGGTGAAAACAGAGTTTTGGAGTGCCATTTATACCATGTTAATGTTGCTTTTCCTGTGTGTGTTGTGTGTGTGTGTATGTCTGTGTGTATGTGTGTGTGTCTGTGTGTATTTTTAATCTCTGGGGTGAAAAGTGATGTATATAATTCATGAAGAAAAATTATCATAAGAGAACACATTTTATTGATTATAGCAAAGATGGAGGGCAACTTCATTTGCCTCACACTGCTTAGTCTGGACACACATGAAACTTTGCTGACAAAACAGAAATGTGTATTAGGTAATGCCGTCATAAATAATTGCTTAAATCACCTCATCCCTATGAAGCTGAAGTTCTGTAAAGGCAGAAAGTCCTCTGAATGCAGAAGCAAGGTGAAATTAGCTCTCAAGGTAATTGCGGGTTTTCCATTGGACGATGGCTTCATGCAATGTGTGGCTTTAAACCAAATCGTCGTACCCACTAGTTAATAACTGCAGATCAAAGCAGCTTTCATGTTTTCATTTATTTTTATTATCTTTAGTTACTACAGAATTTGAGGATGCTATACTTTACTTCCCATCTAATTCTGAGCCGTAACACAATAGAAAGCCTGCTTATAACAAGTCACACACAAGGTTTTAGAGAACTTGCCATCTAAACATGGGTTTTAAATCTGTGTTGATCTATGTATATGTATGAAATAACAATTTCAAGTGAATTTAATGGCATCCAGTGCAAAGTCCAAGATTTATTCTTAACTGTTTTGGAAAGGAATCATAATAAATGCAGAGGATATGAAAACTATTTTACATGATATAATTAACAAATTGTTTCTTGTTTAACAATTAAAATACCAACTTCCTTAGTAGGATGTGGTTATTTTTTTCTGTTCCATGTTAAATAAATTATCTCATAAGTATCTGTACAGAGGAGCTTTTAAGTCATTATTTTACAAAGTTTGTGATATTACTCTACAAAACTGTGATCAAAGACAAATAAGTAAAATAGCATTATATATTTATATATAAATATAAATATTGCCAATTTTTTCAATGAAGTATGTATTTTACCTATTATTCAGTAAGGTATGTTATTGTGTTAAACAGTAAATAATTTTAAAATTGTACAATATATGGTAAGAATACATAATAAATTGTCTTTGTAACATAAGAAGACTAAAATGTGCATTTATTTATTAATTGTATGGATGAGATTAATCAATGAACAGAGGAATACATTAGAATATTAAATACAAAAATTGTTAAATATTCCTCTGAAAGGAGATGGTAGTTCAGCGTTGGAAACAGGTGAGCTTTAGAAAGAAGAAGTTCTTGGTTGCTAAGAGTGTCTATGTCTGAACCTTGACTTCATACCATATGTAAAACTACAGAACAATGTATAATATTCTTTACAGCTGCTTGTTTGTGATGAAATGGTTAAAAATATTATACTACCCAAAGTATTACATATTATTCATCAAGAAGAAAAATACACAAAATCTATTAAAGGTCAGTAGCAAATACGTGCTTGTTATAGATTGTGATAAACACATTCAGTTGAAAAATTTAGAGTAAAACATATGCATTTATAGTGTACGACAGATGCCAGTGTATCTTCCTTTCCTTATTTTATTTAGTTGTTGTTAAGATCCATGATTAAAACATATTTTTTGATTCTTCTGATAATGGTTATAAGCAGCCAAAATGGTGAAGAAGGCTGTTAAATGAACACAATGGAATGTAAGTATAGGTTTTCAAACAAAATCTTGAATAGAATGTGGAGTAACTATCTACTTGTCCTGGTGGTGTACTCCTATACAATCATAAAATACACATTATAATTGATTTTTTATGTCTCTAAAGACAGTTCCTAGTATAAAAGCATTATAAAGTTAAACAACACATACATTTAGTAGTTTAGGGTCTGTATCTATATTCTACCATTGATGAAGTGACTTTGTCATTATAAAACATGAAATTAATGGTGAGGGGAAAATACTCAGTGGCTTTTAAGAAAATGTATTTTACGTAAACTAGCAAGAAATAGCACTAATTTTTTTAATGAGTAATTTAACTTCCAATATAAAATCAATAAGTTTTTTAAGTGAAATTTTAGCTGTTAAATATCAAAGCATGTTAAATAATGTTATACATAATTCAGGAATTTGTATTGTTTTAAAATTTCATGCTGAAATTTATAGAGTAAAAAGTTCTAATATATTTTAGTAGTGAATAGTATTAGTCTTTCCAAGAAAATATTTCCTTCAGAAAAACAAACTAGGTCTAAATGAGAGCTTTAAATATTTTTATGTCTCTCAATGTTTCAGTGCCAGCAAGGGAAATTGCATTTTGAAATTTTTGGAAAATTTATCTAAGACATTCCAAAATAACACAGGTAATCGTCACTGCCCTTAACTGCCTCAAGACTTTCAAGGCAAGACTACTGGTAAAGATAACATATCTTGCACATATCTTGCATAGACAAGACCTAAGGAATCCAACTGTTATAGAAGCCTCTTCTCTGGGGTCTAGCTCTCATAATGACTAAAGTTTTTGTGCATGCTACCAAGGAGAAAGTACACAGGAATCCTACCCAGCTGTACAGTTTGTGAATTATAAAACACAAATTATGTTATCAAAGACCCATCACTTTCTTTCTTATAATTTCAGCCCACAGAATGTATGATTCATATCAAGAAAGGCTAGCTAGTCCAGCACCACTTTTCATATTATTAACATGGTAACATTGGCATAGTCAGTATGCTGGTAGTGCCTAATGTCAATAGCAATTTCAGAAACTTATGCTTATCTTTGGGAAATATGGTCGTGGTTAAAAGTTTATGTGATTTTACACAACTAAGGTACACTCATGCCTCTATCCTTCAGTAGAGTTTACCAGACAGCATATCAGTTTATGTTATCCACTGTTCTATTTACACCTGTCACAACATTTTGTATGAATGAATTATATGAGAGATGCTTGTGAATGGAACAAGAGTAACTCAAATGCAAGCAAAATTGACAGACGGTGACACTTGGAGTATGTAATGCCTAAATGATCACCATTTTCATGTGGGTTTTATTCACCAGTGGCAAGCAATGTGTTTGGTATTTTCTTTTGTTCTGCAGTAAAATAGAACAATTAAATTTTTTTACATTATATATTTATTGATTTGTTTATTTTTTACACTCCAGACTTTACTCACCTTCATCCGCCATCCAACTGTTCCACATCGCATACCTCCAACCCACGCCCTGTCTCCACAAGGTTGTCCCCACCCCACACCCAACACACCATCTGACCTCTAAACCCCCTGGGCCTCCAGTCTCTTGAGGGTTAGGTGTATCATCTCTGACTGAACCCAGTCCCATCAGTCCTCTGCTGTATATGTGTTGGGGGCCTTGCATCAGCTGTTGTATGCAGCCATTTTGGTGGTTCAGTGTTTGAGAGATCTTGGGGATCCAGATTAATTGAGACTACTGGTCCTTCTACAGGGTCCTCCTCCTCCTCAGCTTCTTCAACCTTTCCCTAATTCAACCACAGGGGTCAGCAACTTCTGTCCATCGGTTGGGTACAAATATCTGCATCTGTTTCTTTCAGTTGTTTGTTGGGTTTTCTGGAGGGCAGTCATGATAGGTCCCTTCTTGTGAGCTCTCCATAGCCTCAGTAACAGTGCTAGGCCTTGGGACCTCCCCTTGAGCTGGATCCCACTTTAGGCCTGTCACTGGACCTTCTTTTCTCAGGCTCCTCTCCATTTTCATGCCTGACAGGAGGGAGAATAAACTTATAAAGCCCACCTCCAGCAGGAAGACAGAGCATCAAATGAGTGAGGGGGTTGCCATCCCATAGTCAAAACTCTTACCAATAATTGTTCCTGTCTGAAAGAACAATTTTAAAATCTTTCTCATTGTCTGGTAATGTTTTTTTTCACTGAGAAATTTTAGTGACATTAACAACTTGTATATAATCAAAGTATCATTTCTCCCAATGAATTGCTAAGATTTAATATGCAAATTAAAAAAATATTTTAAAACTGTAACAACAATTCACTTTTAGAGTATCATCCCACTTAGAAAACTCAAAAATGTTCCTCTATGGTCAGTTCTGAATAAACTTAATTTTGTTTAAATCAAATAAAAATAAAAATAGAGACTTGGAGGAAGAACTAGAGGTAATTAACAGTAGTGGGAGCCACCTTGTGTGGCCCAAAATGCACCTATTCTCTTCTGCCTGTGGTTTTTCATTAATATTGTAGTAGATTCAGCAAGACTCTGACGTGCCGGTAACAGGTTAACAGTCTCCCACAGAGAAAAAGCATCTATTCAGCTGTTAGGTCTACAGCAGCAGGTTGCAAGTTAAGTTATTGCAATCTCTCCTAACATACTTTTTCTTCCTACCATGCCATGCACAGGCAGCTTATAACTCTGAAAGAGAATGGTTTCTGTATAGTGAGAACTATCACCCAAGGTTTTTCTAGAAGTGTCCAATTACACAAGCAGCATTCAAACTATCCTAACCATACCAGATCCCATGTACGAGGTGCTGGGAAGAATTTTATATGATACTGCAATATTCTTAGACACATAAGATGTGCATTTCAATGTATAACATTGTTATTATACTGGAAAGCATATTTGTGTGCAAATTGAAATATATAATCACCATCTGATTGTTGACTGGAATATGAGAATTTTAAACACCCTGTTTTTTGGTGAAGGCTTCCTTGAGAATACATTATTTCAGTTGACAAGATCATTTTACTTACACATTTACAAAGGAATAAAATCTTTCAACTCTCTCATTCCATTTGCATAGTAACTATCTTATTATTGTTATCTAAATTCAAGCCTCTGTTTTTATACGTAGTGAGAAACAGGGAAGTTTTCACATTAGTCATATAATCCCATAGCTAATTGTGATGATCCTTGAAAAGTGAATTCTGATCTGCCGATTTCAGTCCTGTGAATTTGTTTTTGCATGGCCTTCAACTACTTCAATTGCACAACCTTGTGCCTATTTTTTTCCCAAAAATAATTTGTCTTATAAATTCTGAGCTTTCCAAAAACTGATTCAATTTCTCATTTTCACTTCTGAGATGAAATAATTTGTATCAAAAAGCAGGAACTTATCAGAAAATTAGGCATTGAGCCTAACCAAATTAAAGCTTGGTGCCTGAATTACATACAGACTATGAAGCTATTTTTCCGAACTCTTTTTCCCTCCTCTACCAGGGACTGTCTGTCTTAACTGTGAATAAATTCTTTGTATCTAAAACAAGGAAAAAAGTTTAGCAGTGTGCTGAGTAAACAATCGTTTGATATAATACTAGCATAAATACTTTTAAATTAAATTACCTAAACTGCCTTAATCTTTCCATTCTTAGTCCCCAGACTATCTTTGAGAAAAGCACTTTGAGTATAACAATGCTCATAATATGCTTGTTATTACCAGTGCTAAAAATCCTTACAAGTAATGAAAGCTCACAGTGCTTCTGTTTGCTAAGAAATAATAGCACAAATTGAATATTTTATGTTTACGTAAATATAAACTGCCTATTGTTAGAACCAATTCCAATAAGAAAACAATTATAATAACTTCTTTAAAGGATTGGAAACCCTTATAAAGTCTATGAAAGAATTCATTTTAACATAATATTACTAAGACTGTTGTTGCATTCTTTTCTTCTTAAAAAAGAGATTGTGTAGGAAACATTGTTTTATATAATCCTGCAACAATTGCAACTACCTTACATAAAATTTTATAAATGAAACAGAAATTGATAATGAATATCCTAAAACATATAAAAAGAACCATGTAATTCATTTCTGTTTAGAATATGAAGGGTGATTTACGCAATGATATTATCACCTACACCTTTGAAAAACTATAAAAAAATCTACTCCATGAGGTAACAAGAATACCTTAAAGCATGACAAAATTATTTTCCTTACAATTTAAAGTTAATAAAATATTTCAATTTTTCAAAACCATTTATTCAAGGTAAAGAATTAGACTGGAAAATAAAAAGACAATTAAATGATACTTAACGATGTTCTGCTAAACACATAGATTGATGCCTGGTACAATTGTCATCAAAGGCATTTCATCTAGCAACTGATGGGAACAGATGCAGAGACATATTGCCAGACACTAGGCAGAGTCAGGGTAATCCTGCAAAAGAGAAGGAGGAAAGATTGTAGGAGCCAGGGGTTTGAGCATACCAGGAGAACATGGCACACAGAATCAACTAAGCAGGGTTCATGGGATCTAATAAAAACAGAAGGGACAATCACAGAGCCTATATGAGTTAGAGCTACATTTTCTGAATATACTTTATGGTTCTCTAGCTGGCTCTCCCTGTGGAACTTCTAATAGTAGAAATGGAGAGGGGAAGGTTGGCTCTGATTCTTTTCCCTGACGTGGGGAAACTTTTCTCCTACTGATTTGTCTCATCCAGCCATAATAAGAAGGTATGCCTAGTCTTGTTATAACTTGTAGGACTATGTTCAGGTACTATCCCTGAGAGGGCTGCTATATTTGTGGGATGGAGTTGAAGTAGATCTGGGAAAAAGAGGAAGTGATGGGAGTGACTGGAAGGAGTGGAGGAAGAGGAAAATTATGAGGATATACTGTCTGAGAGAAGAATAAAAGTAAAAGAGACCCATAAAAAGATACATAACAAATCATTCTTATCTTATCCTCTTATGGTAATAATCCCCATGGAGGTCATGGAAATTATAATTTCAGATCTGTAAACAGGAAGAACATTAGCATGGCAACAAGTGAGAAGAGACTCTCCAAAAGCATCAGCTTCTGTTAGTGTTGTTGATGTTCTTATTTGTTCATCAAGACTTCTCAACAGTGCCTAGATAGACAACTTGGAGTTTTCCATAGTTACCTGGATCAAGTAAAAGACTATTCACTACAAGTAGCCTTTTCCTTTTGAATTTGCTGAGATGAATCATTGCCAAATATTTGATAAACAAAATAATAAGAATAAATAAGTACTAAATATAAATAAAAATATAGAACAGAAAGTAGATTATCATAGATCTGTAAAAAAAAAAAAAAAAAAAAAAAACTATCAGGGGCATAAACATTCATATAATGAAAGACCTTGAAATCGAAGTAAAAACAAATGAACAAGAAATGACCAAAATTCCAAATTAGAATAAAATGTTTTATCTTTTCACCTGAAAAGCAGAGCTCCAAAAAGATTAATTTTGCTAACACATACATGTATATGTCGATGTTATTTCTTCAGATAGTGAGATGAGATGAGAGCTGTACCAAACTTGTATGAATACATAGCTTTGGATGAACCCAGAGCATTTTTACTCTGATGTAACTATTCATAGACCTAGGTTTTGAAGCTTCTAGCCTCCAGATGATATAATCTTCTGAGTCTACTGCTTTAAACCTGCTTCTCTTGGCTTCTGAATGAATTGCTTGCTTGGCTAATAGGTTCTAATCTACTGGCTCCTTCTCTCCTCTAACTTGTTCTCTTTGCCGTCTGTCTCTGTACAACTGCACAAACTGAACAGATTTCAAAAATGAACTATTGGAATAGTATTGAAGATCCCAAAATAAAACCACAATCACTTAAACACACTCAATCTTTGACAAAGAAGCCAAAAATATACAATTTAAAAAAAAAAAAGAAAAATTCTTCAATAAATGGTACTGGTCTAACTGACAGTACATATGTAGAAAAATAAAAATAAATCCATGTTTGTCACCTTGCACAAAGCTCATATCCAAGTGAATCAAGAACCTCAACATAAAACCATGTACATTGAATCTAATAGAAGAGAAAGTGAGAAAGAGCCTTGAACTCTTTGGCTTTGGGCGGTGGGGTGCATTTCCTAAACAGAACTCTAATAGCTCAGGGTCTAAGATCAAGAATTGATAAATGACACCTCATGAAACCAAAAAACTTCTGCAAAGCAAAGGACATAGTCAATAGAATACAATGGCAACCTACAGATTGGGAAAAAAAAGTCTTCACTAACCCCACAGATGATAAAGGGATAACATCCATAATTTATAAAGAACTCAAGAAGCTAACCACCAAAAACCCAAACAACCAATAAAATACTGGGTTGTAGAACTAAATCACAAATTCACAGCAGGGGAATCTCAAATGGGTGAGAAGCACTTAAAGAAATGTTCAAAATCCTTAGTGATCAGAGAAATGCAAATCAAAACAACCCTGAAATTTCTTCTCTCATCAATCAGAGTGACAAAGATCAAAAATTCAGGTAACAGCACATGTTAGCAAGGATGTGGAGAAAGAGGAACACTTCTCCATTGCTGGTGGGATTGCAAGCCCATATAACCACTCTGTTAATCAGTCTGGTGGTTCCTCAGAAAATTGGACACATTATTATTTGAGGATCCAGCTATGACACTCCCAGGCATATACCCAAGGATACCCCACCATGCCACAGGGGAACATGTTTCAATATGTTCATAGAGGCTTTATTTGAGATAGCCAGAAGCTGAAAACAACCCAGATGTCCCACAGTGGAAGAATGGATACAGAAAATGTGGTTTATTTACACAATGGAATACTACACTGCTATTAAGAATGAGGACATCATGAGTTACGCAGGCAAATTGATAGAACTAGAAAATATCATCCTGAGTGTAGTAACTCAAACCCACAAGGATAGGCATGGGATATACTCACTAAGAAGCCGATATTAGCCAAAAAAGTACAGACTACCCAGGATATAATCCACAGTATTCAAGAAGATTAACAAACTTAAGGACACAAATAAGGATGCTTCAATCCCACTTGGGAGGAAGAAGAAAGTAATCACAGGAGAAGGATGGAGGAAATGACCTGTGTGGGAGAGGGGACAAGGAGGGGGAAAGGGAACATGATCAGGTATTGGGGGGGGGGCAGTACTTAATCACTGAGGACCAGCAGAGAGAATGAAAACAGACAGCATCTGAAAGTGACAGAGAGCACTCTTGAATATACCAGAGACCTGGGATATGAGAGACTCCCAGAACTCAAAAGGAGGGACCTTAGATGAAATGCCCTATGGTGATGAGACAGAACTTGTAGAGTTTACCTCCAGTAGAAAGACAAGACTTCAATGGAGGTATGCGTTGCTATTCCACAGTCAAAAACTCTAACCCAGAATTGTTTCTGTCTAAAAAAACTGCAGGGACAAAAAAGGAGAAGAGACTGAGGGAAAGGAAGTCCAGTGACAGATCCAAATTGTGATTCAGCTCAAGGGGAGGCTCTAAGGCCTGACACTATAACTGATGCTATGGTGTGATGACAGATACATGGTGGCCCTCTAGGGGCCCAATAAGCAGCTGAATGTGTCAGATGCAGATAGTTATACCCAGCCAATTGACAGAAACCAGGGATATTTGTTGAATTAAGGAAAAGCTTGAAGAAGCTGAGGAGGAGGGTGACCCCACAGCAAGACTAGCAATGTCAACTAACCCGGACCCTCCAGATCCTTCATACACCAAGCCACCAAACAGGCAGCATACACCAGCTTATATGAGATCTCAACATATAAACAGCAGAGGACTGCCATTTGTGACCTCAGTGAGAGAGGATGCACTTAACCCTCCAGAGACTTGAGGCCCCAGGGAGTAGGGAGGTCTCATGCAGTGGGGGGTGAGGGGTGGGGACATCCTCATGGAGACAGGGGTGAGGAGGAGGTATGAGATGAGGAACAGCCAGAGGGCAGACCAGGAGGGCGATAATAAATGGACTGTAAAAAACGATTTTAAAATAAAATAAAATGGAATAAAGAGCTAATTCAATTGCACTGGACTCATTGTTCTAACTGAACCGATTCCCAACTTGTTGTGACCCGAGCTGCCCCACGTTTGGGGGGCCAAAATGTCTTGGACCACTCTGTCAGTGTTGGAACCCGCACTGCCAAAAGCCTTGGGGGCTAAACTGTTAGAGCCTGCACTGCCCCAAGCTGCTCAGGTCAGTGGGTTGGGGTTCAGCAAGAGAGAGAGTAAGGATGGACTCGAAGAATGGAGACCAGACAGAGTGTGATTCAATCCTGTGTATTCTTCAGTTTCTCTTCCTAGTCCAAGTCCCAAGTCTTGAGTTCCTAGTCCCTAGTTCCTAGTCCCTAGTGCCTTCCAAGTGTCTAGTTCCTAGTTGCTTTTTTCTGGTCTTGAGTCTCAAGTACCTACTGTCTAATTCCAAGTTCTTCCTCCAAGTGCCAAGTGCCTAATACCTAATAATCTCTTCTGTCTCAAGTGTCTACTACAAAGTGCCTTAACAATAATTTCTTCTGTCTGCCTCTCACCTTTTATATGTCTCACTTCTAAGCCACGCCTTTAAGTCACACCTTTAAGTCAAGCTCTTAGGCCTTGTCTCTAAATCTGATCATTAAGTCACACCCTGAAGTCACACACCTTTAAGTCTCACACACCCAAGGGAAAATCCTGGGTATCTAAAACATGATGTTATCAGAGTGTGCTCAGCTGTTGTAAGCTATTGTAATCAAGTCTCTTGTCAGGGTATATGGCTCAAGATGGCTGCAAGGATGATAGCTGCCTTCTGTCAGCTCTCCACACCAACTGACTGACCCTTTCTCCTTGTGATGAACTTAAATGCTTTCTCTTTCCTGTGCTGTTCTCATGATAGTTTCACTTATCCTATCTCTGACTTATTCTATCCAATCTTACTCCGATTTCTCACTTTGTCCTAGAAGGTCTTTGTATGTGATCACTTGCCAGAGCAACCATGTTTCTGAATTAAAATTTCTTTACACATGCACACATATATATGCATGTACACATATGTGCACACATACCATGAGAGTACATGGCCACACACATACATATATGCACTTGCAAGTATTTTTCTCTTGACTAAGTGACAACTGTAAAAGCCAGACCTTATTTTACTATATTTATGGATATATAATATGTAAAATGATATTTTATTAATACAAATAATTCAATGAATAGGGGCAATAGAGTTGGCTAGAAGAATAAATCCATAGGTTATTAAATTCTGAGATTTGTGTTGAAGATTACTACTAACCAACAATCTAATTAGAATCTACAGGCTAGCCACTAACTAAACAACTAAAAAAGTAATAAAGGAAAAAATAAGGAAACTAAAACTGTATACTACAAAATATTCAATTATCAAAAAATAAGAGAGTGAAGGCAAAGAAACAAAGGAACAAAAAAATACACCATAAGACATAATAACATAAACAACAAAATTGAAGTTATAATTTTTACTATAACTAAATTAAAAATGAGAGGATCCAGTACTTGAATCAGACAATAGAGCTGTATAGACAAAAGAGCTTTAAAATACAGCTTTTACGTTACAAAACTGTATGTTCTCTATTACAGACACAAAGAGTAATATCAACAATTTATACAATATTTTAAAATGATAAAAATATTTTACACAAATTATAGCAATGTACACCTTAGAATAAAATCATTAAAAGAGACAAAGGAGAATAATTTATACTTTTACAAGAATGAAATAACCCAGTAATAATAACTGTAGGGCTCAATAAACCATTCTCAAAATCCTTCTGCTAAAAACAATGAAATATATGTGTTCTAAAACTACAGATAATGAACCAATATACAAAGGTTATAGGATATAAGATCAATAAGCAAAAAGACACTATGTTTTTGTATACTAGAAATGACCAAGTCTGAAAGGTGAATTTACTTGAAATATAAAAACAAGTTGATTCATAGAATCACATAAACAACATATAAAACATTAATCAAAAGAAGTATAAATCTTCAGAAGACCAAAGAATTTTAGAAAAGCATCAAAAATGTCTTAAACAAATGAGAATAAATTCTACATTGAAGGATTCGAAGACTTGATATATGAAAAGATTTGATTCAGCTATGAACTCAGCTAGCTTGATGACCCAGAGAAATCAACAAGTGGATCCTAAGATTCATATGTAAATGAAGAGATACAAATAACTAAAAATATCTCAAAGTAGCATACCGAACTGGGAAGTTTCAGAGTGCCCAATTAAAAACACAGCTGGAATCATTGTGCCAGTGTGGTACTGGCCATAATAATAGAAAATGTATGAATTAAATAGAATTAAGAGTCAAGTAAATCCTCCCATTAAATAGTAAATGGAATTTTGAGAAGATTTGAAAGTGAGTGGATACATTCCCTTTCATAATACCATAGTATGACTACAGTACACACACACACCCAAAACGGAAAATCAGACCTCTTCCTAGAATACTTTCAAAATGTCCTCAGAAATTTGACTAAAGTTCTAAATTGGACACTATAAAAAGTAAAAATACTGTGTTTTAAATAGACCCATTCAATAAAGTGAAACAACAATACACAGAATAGCACTCAATTAAATAGGACTCAATTAGAGAGTAATTAACAAGAACCAATTAAAATTGGACAAAACAATTTGCATAGATCTTTTCTAAAAATGTTCAGATGAGTGACAAACATTGTCAGCTATTGAACATCACTAGTAAATGGAGACATTCAAACCAAAACAGCATAGAGAGGTATTATTTCATAGCAGGATGAAAATAATCAAAGGGGTTATATGGATTGGGTTTTGTCAACTTGGAAATTAGTAGCACATGAGCACCATATATCAAGCTCTCTGTTAGGAGGGTTCTGTTTCTGGTCAACTTCCAGCTGATGTAAGTTGTGATCCCTTTTCTATGAGTATCTCTCAGCTGCCTACATGTATCCATTTAAACTTTAAGAGTTAGACATTTCAGGAAGAGACTCCCGTCTTCTCTAGATGAGGTTCTCAAGAAGTAAAATTCAGCTATTTGTTTCAGCATTTACTCTTTTGTTTTAATTGACCTGTCATGGAGTGAATAGTAAGATTGAATATATTTAAAATTTAAAAAAAAAAAAAACCCTCAGTTGTCTTCTAATCATTGAGAGAACAAAATGTGCCACATATAGTAATATAAAATTTAAGGGAACTTACACACTAGAACCAGAATGATCCTGGCTTTGAACACATGTTAACTGGAAAAAAGCCCTAGATTTGGAAAATACATATTAGATTATTATATTTAAAAGCTCAGAATAATAAAGCCACAAAACATAAGTGGTTTTTAGGGTCTAGATTTCCAAAAAATGAATAATTATGCTGATGAATGTGAAGCAACATTGTAGATTTGATGAGCATAATTTTGCATTTGATAGTAGTAACTGTTGCATAAATCTATGAACACGTCAAGGTATTTACATTGTATGTGCTACCAACGTGAATTTTACAGTATCTAAATTATATATGTATACATGTATATGTTGAAAGCTCTTTGTGCCGCTTCTAGGAATTTGGCATTTGTCACTGGGCTCAGACAAGAAAGAAGACTCAGCTAACAGTATTAGAAACAGTGAACATAGGATTTGTTTACTTTGTTTACTACTTTATTGAATTATTAACTTATGTGTTCTCTTTGCTTGCTACTTTACTTATTCCCTTGTGTAATTCTTTTGCTTACTACTTTTCTTGATTACTATCTTGTGTGATTTCCTTGTTTATTACTTTGCTTATTACTTTGTCTTTGTTCTAAGAACTAACCATAATTTTTTTTGATGTACCTAGAATGACATAAAAGCAGACTAGGAAAGAGTAAAGCTGCTTCAGCCTCAGTACAAGTTGGAGTCATGTTATAATACTGTCTAATTGTTTTTCTTCTTTTTTCAATCCTCACTCCTTCCCTTGAGACCCTGTTGACTGAGCTGGCTTGGTTATATCATTCTTAATATTAATATTAATTTTAAAATTTTAAACTTTATTCTCTTTTTTGTCCCATTTATTTTCTACTGAACCTGCTGACTTCCTCCAGATCCACCCCTGTAAATTTTTCTTTTATTTCATCGACTTGAGGGATGAAATGGAAGCTACACCCAAGCTGTGTGCCAAGATGACTTGACTGAACTCAGAGCATGTTTTTCTCTGTTCTGTCTATCCCTAGGCCTAGAATGAGAAGCTTCTAGTTTCGTACCATCTAATCTTCTAAGATAATTAATTCAATCCAGCTTTTTTTTTTTTTTTTTTTTTTTTTTTTTTTTTTTTTTGGCTTCTCAGTGAATTGCTCACTTGGCCTCAAACTAACTCTAGCAAAGTGTTCTAATATTCTGCGTCTTTCTCCCTCTTTAGCTTGATGTGTCTTCACCTGTGTCTAGCTTGTTCTCTCTGCCACCTGTCATTGTAATAATGTCCCACTTAAAATACCACACACTCTCTCTCCTCCTGTGCTACTCTAACGTGATCTTTCTTTCCTATGCTGTTCTCATGAGTATTGAAAATAATCTACCTCTAACTCATTCTGGCAAAACTTTCTCTGATTCATTACTTTCTCTGTCCTTCAATTAGATAATCACTTTTTAAATGGCTTCTCCTTTCTACAAACTAACCTCACCTTTTTTGTTAGGGACTAAAAGTGTGTACTAAGGGTGTGTCTGTATTCTACAAGGTAATACTGCATTCCAGTAGGCTCACATAGACCTACGAGGTCTTTGAATGTGATCTCTTAGCAGACCAACCATGTTGCTGGTTTAAAATTCGTCTATACACCTGACCCCCAAAATCCCACAAAGTATCGTGATATATTTTTTTCTCCTTAATAACCCACTGGAACATGCCATTTGTTGGGGCATGGTCCATTTACTGGGGGCTACCCTCGGAAAACAGATTCTGCTTCCTCTGGAAGCCATTATCTGTTCATAATCACTCAGTTAGAGTGTGTTCTCATGAACTTCTTCCCATTTAAGCTGGAATGTTGGTTGGGGTCCAGGAATCACACTACAAGCCACAGGGACACCAATCTCAATCAAGAAGGGATAGTTTACTGAACATACACCGTGGGACTGATCAATTAGGGACGCAGGTCAGACTCAGGTGCTGAGATTGTGACCACAAACCAGAATGCTATAGAGCTTTTAAGCCTGAAATTCAGAAAGAATCCAGAGTTAGGGATAGGGAACATCCTTAAAAACATGTATTCTTGGTACACTTACATTGCTCCCAATGGTTGGGTTACTCAACTGTGGTGGTGGTGATGGTGGTGGTGGTGGTGGTGGTGGTGGTGGTGGTGGTGGTATGCTACATGAGCATTCATGTCTCAACTTGCCAACCAGGATGTTAGTTACCAAGAGAGGTCTTGGGAACTTAAAATTTATTTGATCTCTATTGAAAAGGGGAAGTTTTATTCAAAATGGCTATGGTAAGAGCAGAAAGGCAATGCTTGATTAAGTTTTAATATATTGATCAGATTTATCTGCTGTGAGCAAACACAGCTGCTATAAGTTTATGAGTACAGTAGTCCTGTCATGCCTAGAAGACACTGTTTCGTTTCTCCTCTCCCCCAGCCATCTGCTTCTTATAATCTTTCTATGCCCTGTCTTAGTTGGAGAATGGTACAAGTATCACCACTGTGGCTTCTGGTAACTCCATTGACACTTATTCTCTGCTCAGTGATCAGATGTGAGTTTTTCCATTCGCCATCCTGTGCTGCATGAACAAATTAGTCTGAAGAGATCTACAAGCCAAACTAATCAACACAAAGATAAATGGGAAGTTAGTGGGCAGTTTGGTGACACATTCTTTAAGCAGAATAATAGTAATAGCTTGAATCCTGAGGTTTGTTAGTTTCAGGCAGCATTTACAGTACCAAGTATGCATTTCCTCTTCCATAGTGGACCTTCAATTCAATACGAAGTGGTTGGTAATGACATAACAATAATACCATGATTGCACTCAAGGGAATATCAGACAGTCAATTAAGACTATCTTATACCAGAATTTTGAGGTCATTAACTTATAACTGAATATTTGCTGATTCTCTAATGAGCAAAGATACAGAAAGAAAAATGTGACACTTTTATGCATGGGTCAATTCTTATTATACTATAGTAAAATATATCATCATCAGACAAGGTAAATTATTCTACATACTAAAAGAATCTAATTTCTTTGAGCTCTCTTCTGGTTGTGATTCAACCAGAATCACAGAACATTATTAAAATCGGTGAAAGAAAACTTCAGTCTCCCTGCTTTCTATCAATGAAGCTTGCTTCATTTGAAACAGGTTAAAGTAATCTGAAGTCAGGTATTCTTGGGATCTCATTGTGCTGGAAACAAAGCACATCTTTCTATTAGAATTTCAAATTCATGAAATTGGTGAGATCTAAATAATGTTTAATCTAGCTCTGGGTTTTTGATTGTTTGTTTTTTGTTTGTTTGTTTGTTTTAGCTCTTTTGTTTTGTTTTGCTCTGTGTTTGTGTGTGTCATAATAATGGTTACCTAGCCCATATTTCTTTTATTAACCCTAGATTTGCTTCTCTGGATATTTGCAGTATTGTAACCTGTAACTGCCTTGTCTCATGGATCTAATTGGACCTCTGTGCTACTCTGAATATTGTTCTTTTTCTTTTCTGTCCCATTTAAGAAGATCTATGGCCATGAGCAGTACTGGTTTAATTTTTCTTTCATGTATTTATCAAATTGAGTCACATTCGTTCTGATTTTTTGAAACTAATATAAAATAAGAGTGAAAAATTCTTAAATCATGTAGAAATAGTTTTTACATAATATGCCCATGATATTAAAGATGAAAGCTGTTTTGATTACTCAATTCTAAATATACAAAAAAGGAAAAATGATATAAGTGACAAGGTAAATTTAGATGCAAGGCCCTACAGCTGTCATTCAGCAGTCATTCAGCAGTCAACCAGATGAGACAGAAGGACCAGGAGTTCAACAAGAGAGAGAGAGAGAGAGAGAGAGAGAGAGAGAGAGAGAGAGAGAGAGAGAGAGAGAGAAATACTTTTAGTGTAATATTTTTCTTTCTGAACAGAATTCTTTGTCCTTAAATTTTTCATAACTTTAAAAATAGCTTTAGCCTTGAGTTAGTTCATTTGGCTTTACGGAAAAAAATGTGATTTTATGTTTTATCTACATTGGTCTTACATATTAACACACAAAATTGTGATTTTTGCTTATTTTCTATTACTATTTTAACATGTGAAAAGTTATTGTTATATGTAGGATTTAAAACATATAGCATACATGTAGCATTCATCAAGTTATCAAAATATGTAAAGATGTTCACATTTATATATTGAGCTATAAAATCTAACTCAGAAAGCCAATAGAAATAGGAAATATTCATTTAAACAATTTATGTCTCATTTTCTCTGAGCTTATACCTTGAGAAAATTAGAGAATCTAAACCTGTCAAAAATATTTGTTTCATTATTTATATGTAGGTTCTCTAAACCTTCACACTGTAGCCGTGCAACAAAGACTCATTACAAGTTGATTGTTATGTCAACCAAAATGTCAGGGATGTCAGGAAAAGACAAACGAAGGCTAGTAAGGCTTCACGTGAGAAGCTGCTGTCTGACAGTTGTAATCAGGTATTAAGGATCTTTTGTTTTTATAGCTTCCTTCGCTTTATATTTAGACAAATTCAACATTACAAATCAGAAAGATCCAACAGTCTGAAACATTTCCATAAAAAAGTTAGACCACAGATGAAAAGTATTGCTTGCGAAAATCTATAGTTATAACAAAGTCAACTTGAACAGAGAGTTTAAAATTACCTTTAGGCTAAGTGTATAATTTATATATAAAATGGGAAAAAAAGAAACAATTTCATTATGTCCCCAAATAAATTTACATGCACATGAAAATATTCCAATCCCCACAAATTCCATGCTATAAAACAATTTCCTTGTTCAAACACTTTTGATAAGCTGTACTGAAAAAAATACCCTCAGTTTTTAAAACATAAAACAATTTTAAAGAATACTGCAATCCCTTATGTGCATTTAGCAATAATTACATCTATACAACTTACTAGCTTCCAAGTGACCAAAGTTTACTTTTTCTCTTTAGGTATCCATTTTGTCTAAGGCAGGATACTTATTCACTTATTTTAAATAACACTTAAATTAGTATATAGCAAATAATGACTAATAGTCAAAATAGAATAATTTATTCTTATTCAATTATAATTTATATTAAGTAAAAAATAATACAAGTACTAGATGATATATTAGAAAATTATATACATATATTGTTTATCATAAGTAATATTTTGTTTGTAATTTTAGTTCATAGATAGGCATTCACTGGCTTGACTTGCACTCATGATCATCTTGCATCTGTTTTCCTATTGTTTGGAAAAAAATTTATGATCATCACCCACAACAAGTGAAAAATGTTTGAAGTTTACAGTATATTACTTCCTTTAAAGTAAGCAAACCCCATGCATCTGAAAACTAGTGTGTCTTTTCTACTTAATATCAGTAGCTACAATTGTCTGATAAAATTAAACAATCCATTATGTCTAGCATTTGTTATTTAAAACTTGTCCTTGACTTTCAGTAAGAGCTTGCTCTTGTTTTCTTTAGGATGTGAATGTTAAATCTTATATTTTACCTGGACGTCTAACCTCACAAGTCAATCTGTGTGAACAAGATGCATTATCTTTTCCCCAGTCAATATCACCTTCAGAGTCTCCTTTTCTATCTCTCTGTGAACTTTTGTCTCTCTCTGGCCACACAAAAAAGAAAATCAATCCATGAGGAAGATCCGGTCCTCTTTTTGAGAGAAAATCTGTCTTCCCCATGTTGCACATTTTATTTAGCATATAGATTGTTTTTAATTAATATATTTGTTCACTGCTATCATTTTATAGGCTCATCACTAACATGACATTCTTAATATATCTTGTCTTAGTTGATTTGTTTCATTTCTTTTCTTTTAGAAAAATGCTTGCTATGGGGCAATTTGCAAGAATATTTAAATAAATAGGAATTTTTGAACAAATTGGTAAAAATCTTGCCTAGAAAACTCTCTGGTGGTTCCTTAAGACATTTTATAGTTTGAGATTTTTCTTTTTTCTTTCTTTCTTTTTTTTTCATAATAAAATATTTTTTCTTTTATTGAAAATAGATTATTTTCACTTATAATGTATTTTAATTATAACTGACCTATGAGGAGAGCAACAATACCAACCAAGCAGAGCTCCCCAGGGTCTAAACCACCAGCCTGGGAGCACATAGGGAGGGAACCATGACTCCAGCTGTATATGTAGGGGAGGGTGGCTTTATTGGGCATAGGTGGGAGAGAATGTCCTTGGTCCCATGAAGGCTGAACACTGAGTGGAGGGGGGGGAATCCGAGGGTGGGGAGGTGGGAGTGGGGGTAGGTGGGGGCACATCCTCATAGAAGCAGGAAAAGGAAGGATGGGATGGGGGTTCCTGGGTGGTGGGGGAAATGGGGTAAGGGGATAACATCTGAAATATAAATATAATATCAAATTAAAAAAAGAAAGAAAAAACCTTGTTAACTCTTACAGTGAAATATAGTATCTGCTTTTAGTTAGTCCTGCATAAAGACATTTTAATAATATTTGACAGCTCTCCTCAGTGGTGGCTCACTTACAAGCTGTGCTAATTCAGAGACTTTTAAATTTCAATTGAATCTCTCCAAAGGTAAACATGAACTTTCTCTCATTTGGAATTACAGCAGCCTGCTCTGAAATGTATCAATATAAATACATCCACTTTGTGACTTCAAACAAAGCAGTAAATATTCCCAATTATCACGCTGTGGAAGTGGAGTTGGGAAAAAAAAAGCTCTATAAAACATTGTATAATTCCACTGAACATCCTGATGAGGCAAAATTCAACATAAAAACTCTCAGCCTCCAACATGACATCACCAGTACATGTTATTCTGTCTAATTCCTGGTTGAAAATAAACAACAAGTAGAAAAAAAGAAAATAGATTATTTTCACCTATAATGTATCCTAATTATAATTGACTCTCCATCTACTCCTCTCAGTTCCTTTCCACCTCTCTTCCCTTGTAGATCCACCGCCTTTCTGTCTCTTATTAGAAAACAACTGGCTTCTGAGTGATAACATACAAACATGATGACAAAATAAAATATAATAAGATAAAGCAAAAATTATCATATCAAAGTTTAGCATGGCAATCCAACAGGAGAAGAGTCCCAGGACCATACAGAAAAATATTAATGCTTCTTGAACCAAATCTATTCCTTTCTTTTAAGAAATGTTTTATGAGTTCACTTACTTAGTTTGAGGCCAGACAAGACTACAAAGTGAGATGATGACTTTAGAAAACATATAACAATGAAAAAAAATTACTCACCTGGAATTGTCAACATTATACAAATAGAGTGAGGTAAATAGATTGATTATCAATGGCCATTTCAGGTATAAACGTGGAGAGAAAGAAATAATCATTGACAGTATCAAGAAGCATTCGGAGATGGGGAGGTGCTCATTCAGTGAAGCTTAGGCTTGAATAAAAGCTGGGCATCAACCTTTCCCAGCACTGCTAACATTACCTGAAATCTGAGACTAGCAAATATTGTCATACTCCTGTCTTGAAGCCTCAAGGGCACAAAAATATTTGCAATGTGACTGTAGGCTCATCTCAGACTGACATTGATTATTCTGATTGTTGCTATTGGTGTTAATGAATTTAAAGCTGCTTTTTCCAAAAATGAGAAGAATGTTGAATATGTGCCTTCTGGCTTCTAAATAAAATGTGAAAAAAGTAATTGTTAATTTTTGACAAAATGGATTCTATTACACGACCCTACAGTTAGAAGTAAAATGTGGAAAATTCTAAGGAAGTTGGTGTCTACATTAACATTTTCCCAGAAGGCTCAGAGAACATTATGAAAAAAAGACACAGAAAACTCATGAGAGGCAGGGTGAAGGCTTTTGTTATATATCTAATGAATAGAAAAGAGTGATTTTGCTCATGAACTTATAATAGCTATGACTACATGCAAAAGACCTATACAAGAGTAAGGTAACCAACATTCTAGTATGGATGTCAGAAAGGCTCACGAAGCCCTATCAGTTGATGCTAGCATCAATTGGTGTCTTCATGAGAAAAGAGAGTCAATTTTCTTAGGGGCAGTACCCTGGAAAGACTGTGCATACATCAGTGTCAGTATATGGTCCTATGCTAAGCACATATAGGCACCACTAATTGGACTGAGTGAGCCACAAAAACAACAAAATATGTATGGTATGGAAGTGAGAAGATCTATAAAAATTATAATAGAATGAATATAACCAAAATATGTTCTACATTTGTAAGGAGCTCACAAAAAGCTCAGTAAAATACAGAAGTGGTTTTAAAAGTTAAAGAAAGAGAATTTGAGACAAGGAACGAATGGGTCTCTGCTTCCTGTGTCTTCTTTTGGGCTGTCCTGCTTCTGTTTATTTATTTTGCCCAATTCCATTATATTAGTTTTTATTAGTGTTTTGTCTTTTACATTATACTTTATTGTTATATTATGATTCTATAAAACCTGTTTGGTTTCTAATAAGTAATGGAAAGTGGATGGATCTGGGTGGTATAAAATTTTAGAAAGAGCAAAAAGAAAAGAAACTATAATCAAGATATGTTTTGTGATGAAATATCTATATTCAATAAAAGAAAAAAGGAGAAAATTTGCTATAAACCTCTTTATTTGTATGAATTTTTGGTTAATAATCCTACTTCTTCCCCTTCTCTAGATCTTGGTATTATTATTGTAAACCTGAAGTTTTTTTTCTCAAACTAAAAATGCGGGTTGTCTTTGCTCCAGCCACATGAGTCTTTCCGTAAAGTTTTGTTTTGGTGACAGTGTAAGCTTTAGTTTTCAGAAATTATGCAATTTTGCTGGTGGAAGCAAAAATGACCCAGCAATAGAAGCATCTGGTTTCAACTGTTCAGATGATTAACTTAACCATCCATGCCAAATTAGTGCTGGCTATACCTTTGTACCAGATTGTCACACAACTCACGTTATTTCAAGTTTGGTGAGCTGAAAGATTGATCACTATACTGGTAAGACAATGAGCTATAAGCCTATGTCCTGAAAACTTGTTGATGCTGCCATTGTTGACACAGTTCCAAATAAGACCACAGATGTGGAGAGCTTCTATATCTCTTCTCCTCTGGAAGGTGTGTGTGGCTTGATCTAAGTAGTAGATGTAACTACTATGTGATCTCCCGTAGGTTTACTCTGAACAGGGGAAAGCTAGCCTTAGAAAGATGCTCAGAACATAAGGTTGCCTTTGTTCGTCCAGAAGATCTGAGTCCATTTTCCAGTCTCATACCTGACTGCCTCTAACTATCTCTAAGGGGATTAGATGCCCCTTTTCTGGCCTAGATGGGCACCGACACATGGCATGCACACACACACACACACACACACACACACACACACACACACACACACAAGTATAAGTAAAAATACATTTTAAACAGGTGAAATTCAAATGAATAAAACAGAATACTAGTTAGTCACAAAGGTACAAAATTTAAGAAAAGGTAAAGAATGCAAAAATGAGTATATGTAGAGTCTAATAATGACTTTCTTATTCTTAAAAGCACAAAATAACGGCAGTAACAGTAGAAATGAAGAACAAATGAGGTATAAATCGCATACACACAAAATGGCAATAGTAATTGTTATAATATCAGTACTTATTAAGTGTATATGTTTTAACCTCTTCAGTCAATAAAACATGTCAGAATAAAACGACCATATAAACAAGAATTGACTAAATGCTTTATGTGTTTTCAAAACATGATTTGGTGGAAAGTGAGAGGATAGAATAACATTCTTTACAAGTCATATGCAAAAGAGAGCAAAATCAGCTACATCTTCATCAAAGCAAAGAGATTTATTATCAAAAATTGATGTGATAGAGAAGGATTTTTATAATTATGAAAGAATTACATCTTCAGGAAAAAACAGTGTAATTAGAAACATATGTCAACCAGACACCAGGGGTACTAAGAGAAATCAAAAGTTACACACTTAAGAAAGAACCAGAGAGCTATGGCTCAGTATTAAAATTTTATATTCTAATTTGAATAATAGTCATGACTACAAAGTAAGAGAGCTTCATCCATGACCAAGAGTGAGCGCTAGATGTTTGGGACCTAGAAAATAAGTATAGAACATGAATACTAAGCAATAACAAAACACGTATACTGTTCAGGTACAGAGAAAATACCTCTAGTAGTACTTTTGTTTGACCATGTAATGAATCTCAATAAATTTAAAGATTGTAATCATGCAAATTCTAGTTTTCTAGCTGAGTGAAATGTTGTAATAAGTATTTTTTTAAAAAAAAAATCCTGGCACTAGGTTTCTCCAGTTTTTGACCATTTATTTTTCTGGATGAAAGATACACATACTTACCCTTTATATTTAAATATACCTTAAACAGAATAATAGCTAGACCACTGGCTATCTTTCACGCCGTTAGAATCTACTTTTCAACCAATAATGACAAATTATCACTATCTATTTACTATGATCCATCTTGGCTGCTCTTAACCTAACTGGACAGCCCTCTGAGTCATGTTCTCTTGACCCAGAGACCATGACAGCTTTTCTTTCTTCTCTATCTCCTCTCTTCCTTCCTCATGATCTCTCTACCTGAAAACCCAAAGCCTACCTATGTCTCTTCTCCTCAACTATTGGCTGCTGGGATCTATTTATCAGTCAGAATTAACTGGGAGCCAGATCCCAAAGGCTATGTGCTAACTCTAATTTTTGGAGGTCAGCACTTAGCATTACAAAAAAAAAAAAAACAGTACAAGACAAAAACCTCAATAATTCCCTCCCTCAGTCCAACAAAAAGCTCTTTTCTCTCAGCTAATTTGAATAAAATTACAATTATGTAAATAATACGGTATGATATGTATTTGTAACACCAAGTCCATTATATTTGTCAATTTAGATAAAGTATTTTATCATCTTTCTTAACTTAAAGAATTTGTAACTTTTGTACCTTAATCATGTTTGATCTTATATAGCCATCTGGTAGACAGTTGTGTAGCTATTACATTGCTTAAGGCATATTTAAATATAAAGGTTGTCTGCACATGTGCGTGTGCATGTGCGTGTGCGTGTGTATGTGTTTTATCTTGTAACATTAATGGTCAAAGACAGGATGTAACCCCAGGCTGAGATTTTTTTAAAAAAATATTTATTACTACAGTGGAATGGTACTATAATATCACAGGAAAAATAGAAAACTTAAAATATATATACATGTAGAAACTAAACACTACCTTGAGAAAAGAATAGGTCAAGTAAAAAAATCATACAGAAATTAGAGCAGAACTTAAAATCTAGGGAAGATTAAAATAAGATATTCTGGAAAACAGATTTATTCAAAGTAAAGATTGGTAAACAATAAATTTATAACTGTAAATAAATATTTAAGAGGCGGGGGAGGAAAGACTTCAATGTCAACACAGTATTATACTTCAGAAAAGTAGAAATAGATGAACAGAATTCAGAGGTGGCCTTAGGTAACAATGATTGACAAATAAGTCTCAAGTAACTAAAATTAGAAATCAGAAATGTGCATACTCGTGGTTTTATAGATACATGAGAAAACTATAATCAGTCACACATCCAAGCATTGAGTTATATCACTAGAACCAGCAAAAGGCAAACTGAAGGCATACGGAGGATCTGCCTCACAACTATTATTATGAACTCTAAAAACAAAGAAAGCTTAGTGTTGTGAAGACTGGAGAAACAGAATTCTGTGCACCATGGTTCTCGTGTGGCCATTATGGGAAATCATATGATGCTTCCTTAGCAAATTGAAAGCATAATTATTATACCATATATAATTCCATTTTTGCTTATTCAACTGTGTATCTGCAATATATCTGCTCATGGTAGCATTATTGACTATAAACAGAAGATGGAAGGATGACAAGAGATGAGTATGTCAAATGTAGTGTGTAGTAGAGAGGAACATTATTCAACATTATCAAGGAGGGTAACTATACTAAAATGTTGATTGCGGCTAAATCATGGCATAACCTTAAATGACAGGGAAAAAAAAGACAAAGACTGGGGAACACCCCATATTTTTAACCAAGGGTAATACATTCCATGCAAAGGTACCAACAAAAATGGTACTTTCCAGAGCCTGGGAAAGAGGAGAACAGGGGAAACTATTATCTGAAGAAAGACTAAAAGTTTCTCTAAATATTAGTGATGGTTCCCAACCAAGGGAATGTATTTGTGCACTGAGGTGTACACTCGAAGAAGTGTAAAATGTTGTGAATTTCCATAATATTTTAACCACAGAAGAACAAAATTATATGCCAAAGAATAGAACATGCAATTTAACTTTTATTTTACTTGCCTTTGCTTTTATTAGACACATTCTTGAATAATTAATATTACATGAAAATAAAAAGGACATGTTAAAAATGGAGATACCTCTAGCAGGAACTTAATCCCAGTGATTACTTGTTCAATAGCTCTGAGGCATTTTCATTATCATAATAAATTATATAATCATTATATAATTATCTATAATTATAATATCATATAACTATAATTATAACTAAATGAACATCTCCTAAGCAACTACAATGTGCTAGGGGCTATGTATAACTAAAACGTATTTTATTTTATTGGCTTTGTCCCATTCCAATCTTGGCATGGCTTCTTGCTTTCTTATATTTTGATGCCAAAAAAAAAAATTTCTTCTTTGAGTATAACCTTTCTCTAATATTTTTCCTTCCTTTACCTAATTTATAGACCTTGTAAAATTTCCAAAGCAATTTGAAGCAGCCTGTTTTTTTAAATTAAGAAGTCCATCATATTAATTTTTATTTCACTAAAACTATCTTTGTTTTTGTTTTGGTGATGGAGAAAAGATGTTCTATTAAATAGACATGAAATTCCATAAGCAGTGAAAGAATACAGTATCTTGGCTGTGAATAGAAAGAGTTTCAAATCATGTGTAATGTGCTTTATGTGAGGAGTGGAGTGGACAAACAAAATCACCTCTAACACCTAAGGTCTGAACACCTGAGCTCAAGTCAAAGGCCGTGAAACCAATTCTTATATCTTAATGTAGTGAGTTGAAGCTCAGATGCTCAAGTCTTACCCAATCTTCATGAATCCACAGTTATTTCAGCACCCTGCCTTGTTTACTTCCTTCAGAAAAAATCATCAGAAACAGAAAACAAACCTAAGAAGTTGCAAAGGAAAACTTTCTTTATACATCATCAGAGGGAAGACTTCTGGCCTAATGCAGTCCCAAGCAGCCAAAATACATATGTATTTAATAAGCTGTCTAGGTAATGTAAAAGCAAACAAATCATTGGTAAACAGAGACCATGAAGACACTTGGGGAATTAAAAGGAATGGTGTGTGTGTGTGTGTGTGTGTGTGTGTGTGTGTGTGTGTGTGTGTTCTTGTTCCAAATATAGGCAACTGAGAAAATATCATTAAATATAAAACTATAGGAAAACCCAGAATTAAATCTTGCAATGAGCGAGACAAAGGCAATGACTATGTGGGTGTTTAGTTTAATAACAGAGAATAAATTATGTAGTAGAAATATTTACATTTATGTCAACAATCTCTGCATTTCTAAATGCTGAGCTATTTACCATACATAAAGCAGAAAATAAACTAATAAAGGAATTGGGAAAATGTACTGCCTTGTTACTGGGAAGCGGCAGTTGCTTAGCCTTTTGACAGAGGTCAAGCGGAGAGGTTGCATGGGCCCACATTTTACTCTTGGTTTATTTCAATTATGTAGGAAAAAAAAAAAAAAAAGCTCCTAACTCATTTTTAACTTTTATGCTGTGGAGGTCATATCAGCTTCCTAGATAATTTTCTCTACACATCTACACACATGTGATACCTAATGAGGACTTGTTCAGTAAATATGTTTCTGGATAACATGGGGTCATTAGCAAAATGAAAAAGCTTTTATTTGTTACTCGCACCATTCTTGTCAGTTCTTGAACTGAAATTGTTTTTATTCTGGCATGCATAGCCTCAAAACAATTCACGAGTTAGAAGTTCTTCAAAATTGCTTTGTAGGAAGAGATACCAGTAATTTCTTGCTATAAAATTTCTAGGTTTCACTCTAGCCTCAGCTGGAGATAGAATGAGAGAGGGTGGAGAGAGAGAGAGAGAGAGAGAGAGAGAGAGAGAGAGAGAGAGAGAGAGAGAGAGAGAGAGAGAGAGCATTGTTTCCTACTGGAATCTTGCAGATGCCAAACAACCCATGGAAATCAACCTAGGTGAGACATAGGGTATTTCTAAAACTCCCCAAGCTTACCTGTAATTTCTGGGCCCTCAGAGCTCAAAAGAATTCATTTCAGAAACTGTACTTTAACTGGGTATCTTAAGGTTTGTTTAAGAAAATCTGACATTATAAAATAAATCTCAAATGAATGTATCATAATAAATTTTGCTAGCATTTAGATAATTGTTGATTGCTCAATATCTGTCCAAGTTCTCAGTTTAGAGTCTTTTTGCTGGTGCTTTTTGCATCTTTTCCCAACTTCCATACTCTGAAATGATTCTAGGTTGTTATTTTTTGCGGATTTGTGACAAGCTTGGAAATTAAGAATCTGGGATTTGAGTCCACACTATGAAAGAGGTAGGAAATACTGAGCTAAACTGTTTAAGACACAGTTTGAATTAGGAGATACATATAGACAGCCAGCTGTAAGAAGCAGCATAACGGATCATAGAAAGAAATACACATCAAGATGTTTGTCTTGTGTCCCTGATGCCTCCAGTGTATGTGTTTTGTGCTGGTAGTACTTTGTGATTACTTCTGCAAACTTTATTGTATATCGTGAGTCTCTGAATTTGTTTACATACAATGGAAACTAATCTTTCAAAGAATCTCACTTTGATTTTTACCTAAATGTATCACTTTTGTATTCTTTTAAAAAACCTCTCATCAAACAAAGTTCTAATATTTAATTTGTTCCCTTTTATGGCCTTTCTGTAAGTCAATTTATTCAACCATACAATATAAGTGGTGCATTCAAAAAAATCTTTCACTGGATATCTTTCTAATGCGAAGTGTGCTTTATTGAATGCCTCACAGTGCTTGGCATATACTTGTTTCATACATTTTAGAAATTACTGGCTTGGTTTCTTTTTCACGTGCCTTAGATCTGCTAGCTTAATAATAACACAGAGAGAAGAAATGAAACAGTTCTCAAAGAGAAAATAAGCAAACAGCAGGGGCTCCCTTGAGAAAAGGACACCATTAAGGATTGCAAAATCACTTTTACTTTCACAGTGAAGGGTTTCTTGATCATCCTAACCCAGGGCTGGAGAACTTTAGGACAGTGATACTTGTTTCCATTATGAGGCTGAACTAGGTTCTGTGAAATGTATTAGAACAGTGACAATTGTTTCACAGACTTTGTCTGAAGACAGCTTTAGGCCTCGGATCTGAGTAAATAGCTCCTGTAGCTCTGATAGCAGCTCTGATAATTTTGATAGTTTAGAGTTAATAAGCTTGTTGTCAGCAATTATCCATGAGGAGACAGAGCAGCAGAATGGGGAAATTTTGAAAAGCTTCACAGTACACGGCATGAATCTGGGCACCCCATAATGAGAAACCCTGCCCTGGGAAATTACAATAGCTTTGTAAAACAGGTATCATTGACTTAAATACTATGACAAGATGACTTTGAGAATTATGTCTAATGTCTGCCATGTAAAAATATATTTTCAAACTTTGTCCATGAAATGATTAGGAATGAATAAAGACATAATGTCAAGATAATGAGAGGCAACAGCAAAGAAAGAATAAATATTTTTTCTCCAAAATAGAAAACCAGGTTAGTGGGCAAAGTACGGAGAGGGGGGAAAGGGACATCATTTGTGAAGCACAAAGATGAACAAGGACCTTCACATTGGCATGTTTTCATGTTTTCTAACTTCGGCTGAGATAAACAAAAGGGGAGCCTTAGATAAAAATTATTGGTAATTCTTTCCAGTGAAGTCCTAAAATAAAGAAAATAGACATATAATTTTGAGAGGTAATATAGGCTAAAGAACAAGTCCAGTCATTATGATGCAAGAATCAAATAATGTCCTACACTTTTTGTTCTGTGCAAATTAATGATTCCAGGAAAAGCACTGCTCATACATTAGCATGCTGTCTAGCTTAAGGCACTGATTGCATTGGATTGCATATCCACCACAGAAAACACATGGACCCCAAAGCCTGAAGTATTTATTGTCACACTTGATACAAATGCTTACTGTACTAACGGGTGACATAAAACAGAATAAGGGCTACGGGGAAAGTTGGTTTTTAAAAATATCTTTAAAATAAACAATTTGATAACTGATATTTATGCAGAACTTAACGAAATATCACTGAGTTAGGCACCGTGTTGATGCAGCTAAATAAAATCTGATACTCAGACAAGTTTAAATTACAAGGTTGCAGCCTAA
This sequence comes from Arvicanthis niloticus, assembly GCF_011762505.2. Taxonomy (NCBI): domain Eukaryota; kingdom Metazoa; phylum Chordata; class Mammalia; order Rodentia; family Muridae; genus Arvicanthis; species Arvicanthis niloticus. The sequence goes on from NC_047673.1 coordinate 42,743,636, forward strand.
ATCTTTTGGTAACTGTCCTGGGAGTCACATCTCCATGGGACCCTTTCCTCCAGGTAGATGTAACACATGGTTATATTTATTCACAATAAATATCTGATAACAATGAAACATGTAGAGCTATGACATCCACCTTCTAACACCTGGCTAAAATATACTAGGAGCACACAAATTTCAATCACACATCAAGGAGATGCTGGCTCTTAATGGATTAGTAGAGTATATTGTACAAAATATGAAAACAGAAGAGAAAATGGGTATAACAGAGGGACTAGAGGAATGTGGATAGTACAGGAGAGGAAGGGATGGTATGGAGATAAATAAAGTCAAATATGTGATATACTGGGCATAGTCTTTCTGGAAACTCAGCATTGTGTACAATGAACACTTGTCAGCTAAAACTGAATACACTTTAAGACATGAAACATGGCTCATCAGATAAAGAAAATTGCTATGAAGCCCAGAGAAATGTGTTTAATAACCAGGAACCACAAGGAGGAAGAGAACAAACTTCCTTGAGTTGTCCTCTTGCATCCACATGGGCACTGTAGGGCATACGTTCTCACACACATACAGATGAAAACACATACACAATACCAAATACCTATAATACATTTCTTTATTGTGATCCTTTATATTGGTCTTAATCTTTTTCTTATTTTTAAATTAAAATATAATTACATCCATTTCTTCCTGCCCAATCTTCACATGTACCTCATTGATGTTTCTTAAACGTATGCCTCAGTTTTATTTATTTTTGTTAAATTCATGTAAACATACAGTAATAAATATATAAATATGACCTGCACAGTCCACTTAAAGTTTCTTTTATGTAGATGGCTGCAGGGCTGAGCACTTCCTATTAAATACCCAGGGCCTTAGGGAACCCTGTTTCTTCCACATGCATCATTCCTTAATTGCCTTAGTTCTTTGTGTAGGATTGACAAACCTGGAGATTTACGTCTTCTATGTTACTATGTATATTATGTATATTAGACATATGTATATGTCTATTTGTATATATTAGTCTCATTTTTAAAAATTTATATAAATATACATACATAATTTAAAGCTTTGAATATATATTCATTAGTTTCACAATTACAGAAGGCTTTCTTTCCTTCCAGTACTTTGAAAAACATGCTGTATTGATAAGAACTTGCTTATTAAACAGAAGGAGAGTAGTATACAAGTATAGGTATAAAATCCCATGACTTAGGGAGAGATTATTCACAGTGAAAGACTTAACAGTGTGGTCGCTATCCCACATAATGGCCACAAAACAGGTAGGTTGTCAGCTGACATAGACAAACAAAACAAAACAAACAAACAAAAACCAATTTCAGTAGACATAAAATGCCCTGGGAATTAAACCACAGAGACATCCTAGCAGACTTTAGAGGACAGGGCACTGGAGAAGCTGATCCAAAGATCCACACTTGAGGTCCTTTCCCTGCAAAGAAACCACACAAACCTACCTGGCAGAGGGAAGACCACTTAGAGTCACTGCCCTATAACAAATAAATGTAGAAAGTATGAGGAATTCCTTTGTTGCTAAGTCAGAGAAAGTTGTCTTTCTGTTCACAGCACTGGAAGCATGAAGGGCTGTAAAAACATTCTGAGAGAAGATGACAGACTTTCAAAGAAGTGTTGACAGTGCTAAACGTTCCTGAGAAGAGAAAGGAGTCTGAAAGGGTAAGTGACTTTGTCAACAACAAGATTAAAAGGCAAAGAGGAAGATAAAGTAGAAAACCCAAGCAAAGCTGCTCAGCTCCACTTTGGGGAACCAGAGGGCAAAATGTTGGTAATACACACAGAAGCTGGCATGTGGGGAAAACAGAAGAGTCCTTAAAACCTTTTCCAGTTTGTGTACAGTGTGTGTATGCATGTGTGTGAGAGAAGGAAAAAGAATGAGTGTGAGAGATTTCAGAGAGAAAAAAAAAATGCAAGCATTTTCATTAGTTAAACTATTTCAATCAATATTAAAACGACTGGACATAGGATTCTCTGCACAAACCTCTCTGATAGGAATGCCCTGACACCAAGGACAAGGAAAAGGGCTGCTTGGCAGGAATATGACATTGGCCAAAGACAAGGAAGTAGGCTTCAGGCAGGAATCTGACATTAGGCTAGAACAAAGAAGTAATTTCAGACAGGAATCAATGTTAGGCTAGAACAAGGAAGTAGGCTTCAGACACGAAAATGACCTTGGGCTAGGACCAGGAAGTAGGCTCAGATACTTTGGTCATCCTGATAAGCCCTTAAAAACAGTGATCATAAGAGTGTTCATGTAACTGGGTTTAATGCTTTGGTTGTTCTTTGACTATTTGTGTTTATTGTCATGCTTGTTCCTTGACTATTTGTATCTAATGTATTGCTAGACCCTCAACCTAGAACTGACCTTAATACATGCATGTAATTAAAATGGTATAAAAGCAAACAGTTGGAGGGGGCATGGGATTGGGGTTCTTAGGGAGGGGAAATGTGGAAAGGGAATGGTATCTGAATTGTAATTGTAAATAAATAAAATATCCAGTAAAAAATAAAATAAATAATAATAAAATAATAAAATAAAATTTAAAGTGGAGTAAAAAATGGGGTTATTAATGAGGCAAGAGGCCCTCACTTTTCCAGAAAAATGATTTTATATTATTCTTCATCTTTTGGGGGTTTATTTTGGATTTGTTTTTTTTTTTTTTTTCTACTGTGGTTTTGTGTTTGTGATGCAGAAGATCAAACAGAGCCAGAACCCTGAACACAGTAAACAAACAGTCTAACTGTGAGCTTCACCACCAGCCCTCATCTTTTTAGTATGGGTATCTAGGAGTTCGGTTATACATAAATACATGCATAAAATGTTAAAGAACTGTTGTTGCACATATTTTACAGTATGAAACATCAAAGTTCCAAGTAATTGTAAGAAATGTGAGCAGGGCCAATAAATATCTTATGAGATCTTGAAAAGAAGGAGTGCCCTGACCTGGCTTCCAAAAAACCTTTTAACTCATCACAGCTTCCCCACTGTCTTTGAAACTTCTCAAGTCTAAGAAAAAACAAGACAGCAAACAGTGCTCATAAGCAGACACACTAGAAGTCTGGAAGAGATCATCAAAACCAGGGCTAAAGTAATTGAAGAACAGCTTCCAAACCCAGACATTACTGCTGATGTGAAGAAGTGCTTGCTAACAGGATACTGGATAGCTGTTGTCAGGCCATGGACAAGAGGTCTAATCTCCATTCAATCTACACTCTTCAGTCACATAGGGCACAGGTAGAGGGCGTGATTAACAGGCCCCAGGCCCTAGAGAGATTTGCATACTAATGAGGTACCTGAAGGCCAGAGGGTGGAGTCAATTAAGCATTCCTCCCCAGTCCCTCCCCCCCCCTTTCCCTCCCCATTTAACTCAGGACTGCCCTTGGTTTTGCAGGGGGTGCATCCAGATCCATCCACCATCTGTCATGCCAAGGACTTTCTGTTTGGGGCCGCACTGAGGAACCTCGGAGCCACAGCAGCTGGGCCTAACTTCCAGCTGGAGAAACCCAAAGCATTCCCAGCCAACTACCCACAGCCTGGCATGAGGAGCCCTGCGGTTCTCCAGCCAATTTTACCTACAAGTTGTCTTCTGAGAGGCTCTGCCAGAGCCTGACCAATACAGATGTGGATGCTTGCAGCCAACCTTCTGACTGAGCACAGGGACCCCAATGTAGGAGTTAGGTGAAGAACTTAAGGAGCTGAAAGGGATTGCAATCTCATAGGAAGAACAATGTCAACCAACAAGAGTCCCTCAGAACTCTCAGGGACTAAACCAACAACCAAAGAATACACATGGAGGGTTCCATGGCTCCAGTCGCATAGGTAGCAAAGGACTGCCTTATCTGAAACCAACGGGAGGGGAACCACTTGGTCCTATGGAGGCTTGAGGCTCCAGCATAGGGCAATGCAATGAGGCAGGAGTGGGTACGCCCACATAGAAGTAGGGGGAGAGGGATGGATGGAGGGTTGCAGAGAGGAAACCACCGGGAAAAGAGTTTATATTTGAAATGTGAATAAATAAAATAACCAACAAAAAATAAAAATATAACAATTGTAAATAATACATAGAATTGATAAAAATGGGTTAGTTTGAAAAAATGAACAAGACTGACAAACTTTGTCAAATTAACACAATGAAAGAACAGAATAAAAATAGTAAAATTAATTGGAGACTAAAAGGAATATAAATTCAGAGAATCATAAAGAAATACTTTTAAAAAAATCTGTATTATACCAAACTGGAGTATCTAAATCATATATATATTGTATTTAAGCACATACATATATAGATATATGTGTATGTATATATGTATATATATATACATATATATAACAAATATATATAAATCTAATATATATTGTATTTAAGCACACACATATATAGATATATGTGTATATATATATATATATATATATATATAGAGAGAGAGAGAGAGAGAGAGAAAACCAAAGTCAAATGAAGATGACATAAATTCAGTAGATTTATAACACATAATGAATTAGAGACAGTAATTAAATATTTCTCAACTAAAATTCACCCAGGTCTTGTTAGATTCAATGAGGAATTTTACCAGGTCATGATAAATTATTCCACAAAATAGGAAATGAAGGCACATATCCAAATTACTTTTATAAAGCTAGTATTACCCTGACATCAAAACCTAATAAATACCCAACAGAAAGCATAGAAAATTACTCCCCCAAATCTCTGATGGATATGATCAAATACAAACACAAGCTAAATTGATGTACACATCAAGAACATCACCCATGATTATCTTTGCCCCTTTTGCATTAGTATGCAAGACCTGCCAGGACTATCCTTATTGAATCTCACAGAGTTTACATCTGTGTAAGACTGATGACTGCCTTCCTCATTCAGTAGAGTGCATGTTATCTTCCAGCACTGTGACATCTAGCCTGTAAAACTGAAGTTTTCAAGTGACTATTTTCCTGGTATCTATGTGTTCTCTGACTCAAATATCTGGGGTCTGCAGAAATAGGCACTCAGAATCATGTCCTTGAGCATAAACAGGAGCAATGGTAGTATCCTGTTAAGTTTTGAAACTATGAGAGATGACAGGCAAGCATTCCAGTAAAGGCAACCCATTCTTGACATGGGCCTTTATATCTGCCGGCCTGCGGTATGTAACAGCATTATGAAATAATTTCTCTCTCTCTCTCTCTCTCTCTCTCTCTCTCTCTCTCTCTCTCTCTCTCTCTCTCTCACACACACACACACACACAAATAATTAAATTATTCAGTACTAAATTTCCACATGATTTTCCCAAAAAGCCTTAGTATTGGTTATCCTTGCCCATATCTGTTGCTCTACCTTACCTTCCTCACTTTAGCCTTTCATATTCCCTTATTCTCATTTAACCCTTTATGACACTGTATTCAGTTTCCCTTCCTTACACCAGTTCCCCATGATACCTGAGGAATGTCCTAAACCCTATAGTATTCCAAATTAAATACACATATCCAAATATTCAAAGCTATCATCCACACAGGAGGAGAAGCATGCCATTCTTATCTTTTTATGTCTGGATTACATCACTCAAAATGATTGTTTTCAATGACTTCAACCTGCCTACGAATTTCATAATTCTTTTTTCCTTTGAAAACTGAATTATATTTTATTTTATAAAAAGATTATACATTCATCGTTCATTAGCCATTCATCAGTTGACAGTTAAAGCTTTCATCATTGCATTGATATTGTGAATAGAAACTCAATACAAACATATAAGTTGATACATCTATAGTGGAATATAGAGTCCTTAGGACATATGTCCAAGCATGGTATAGCTGGATCAGGTGATATATTTATTTCTAGCTATTTTGACAAATCTCCAAGTTGATTTCGATAGTGGATATACCTCTCTGAACACTAGTGAATAAATATTCTCCTTCTTCACATCTACTCAAGTATTCTATATCATTTGCTTACTTGTTTGTTTGTTTGCTTGCTTACTTGCTTTCAGCCATTCTGATCATGGTAATATGAAATCTCAAATTAGTCTCAAATTATATTTTTATGATATAACATAAGAGGCATAGTTTTAATTTGAACATAAGAGGTTTAAATCCTCTTCCTAATAGTGTATTTTATTAATATCTTAACCCTCCTAATTCCTACCCTAATCTATTTACTATAACTATAGCTTTCTCAACTCTAGTAGAATAAAAAATTCTAGGGTATATACAATTATGAAAGGGTCCCAACATTGTAGGTCCATATGGGATTCTCCAACCATTTGCAGACGCTATAAAAATATTTATAAAAGAACCAATATGCCCTTTAACAACCTCAATGTTATTGCACCAACATTGTTTTAAACATTTATGTTTGTATTTTTTGTATTTCACCTGCCTAAATCTCTTAAATTTCATGCCCATTTTAATTTGAGACATTTGCTTTCATAATGCTTAAAGCTTTTTTTTTTTTAGTTCTCTGTATATTTTTAATACTAATCATTTTTTCCTCTCATGATGTAGATTGCCACAGCATTGAAATGATAGGGCCTTGCTTTGTTTGTTTGCCTTTTAATTTTTTTGAAGTCCCATAAACAGTTTAGCTTTACTCCTGAGGTACAAGGGTGGTTCGACACAAGAAAGGCAATAAAATGTAATAAGCCACACATATGGACTTAATGACAAAAATTGCATGATCAATAGATGTATCAAAAAAAAAAAACTGTGAGAAAAAAAAACTTAAAGCAACCACACAGAAGGAAGAAACAAAACAGGGCTGGGTGCTAATTTTACTCTTTTAATTTTGTTCTTGAAGTAATAGCAAAATCAACAAGGCAAAATAAGAAACTTATAATGATACAAATAGAGAAAGAAGAAGTTAAATATCTCTATTTATAGATGACATGTTTTGATAGTAAGAGATATTAAAAATTATATGAAGAAAGTTCTAGAAATAAATTTTTGCAATGCTGTGTAATACACTGAAATGCTGTAAGATATAAGTCAACAGTTATTTACACCCGCAACATGCATACAGAGAATGTGAACATGGGCACATTCCAATTCACCATAGCTTCAGATTCTGTCTAGCTTTTCAAAAAGAAGTAATTTGCATTCTAAATCCTAGTTTTAAAAAAATTCAAGCTTTTCCAAATATAGTATCTTGGTCAAAGTAATAGCTCCATGTATTTTTTTTTCATAAAAACAAACTGATTTTATGACACATTTTAACACTTTCCACAACTATTCTATTTTTGAATGGCCAGCATCATGATTACACAGCTCTGTTCTGAAATTCCACATGTTCTTTGGAAGTTCTGTCGGCAGATTACTTTTTACTTTTAACAGTTTTTAGTAAGTCTTCATTTCAGAGACCTACAAACTCATGATTTGGGTTCCATCATTTCTTATATATTTCTTACAACAGATTCTCAGTTTGCCACTTTCTGCACTGGTAGTTGGTAATAACACTTGTAACAGTGTGCCAGACAAAGAAAATAAATAAAGACAATTTATCTATTTTTTTATTAATCATTCCATTCACTTACATCTCAAATGATATGCCATTCTCCTGTTACCCCTCCACAAACCTGCCATTCTACATCTGCCCTCTTCTCCCTACCCTTTGCGTTTATGAGAGAGCTCCCCTCACTGTACTGCTCCAGCATCACCATATGCTGGGGGCATCTAATCTACACAGGACCAAGGGATTCCTCTCCCATCAATGTCAGACAAGGTTTTCCTCTACTACATATGTAGCTGGAGCCATGGATCCCTTTCTGTACACTCTTGGTTGGTAGTCTAGTCCCTAGGAGGACTGTGTAGTCCTGCTGGCCGATGTTGTTCTTCCTATGGGGTTGCTATCCCCCTCCCGTACTTCCATCAGCTCCCTGACCTGAGTGCCTGAGCTCAGTCTGATGGTTGTCTCCAAGCATTCACATCTGCATTGGTCAGTTGCTGGGTGAACCTCCCAAGGAACCACCACACCAGGTTCCTGTCAGCAAGTGCCTCTTGGCAACAGGTTAACAGTGTTGGGTTTAGTGTCTTGGCAGACAGGCTGGATCTCCAGGTGGGGCATTCCCTGGATGGCCCTTCCTTCAGTCTCTGCTCCATTTTTTGTCCCTGTTTTTTCTTTAGGCAGGAACATTTCTGAGTTAAAAACTTTGAGATGGGTGGGTGGCCCCATCCCTTGACTGGGGGCCATGCCTATCTACTGGAGGTGGTCTCTACAGGTTCTGAACATTTTAGCTAAAGTCATCCCCATTGGGTCCTTGTGTCTGGGACCCTCCTGTGACTATCTTAAGCCCCTCATCCCCCACTACTGCTACATGGTTTTCTTCAATTTCTTGACCCTCTGTACCTTTTTCCTGTCCCCTCCAGTACCTGATACGGCACCCTTATTTCCTTCACTTCCTCTCTCTCTCTCCCAGGTTCCTCCTCCATCTTCTTCTAATGATCATGCCTGTATCACCTTCAATGCAGGATAAAGCATCCACATACTGGTCTTCCTTCCTCCTAAGCTCCATATGGTCTGTGGGTTGTATCATGGACATTGTGAGCTTTTGGGCTAATATCCACTTATCAGTGAGTACGTACCATGTATTTCCTTTTGTGTCTGGGTTACCTCACTTTGGATGATATTTTCTAGTTCCAATCATTAAAACCTCTTTGGAAATCAATCTGATAATTCCTGAGAAAACTGGAAATAGTTCTACATGAAGACCTGGTTATACCACTACTGAGCATATACCGAAAAGATGCTCCAACATATAACAAGGACAAATGCTCCACTATGTTTATAGAAGCCTTATTTATAATAGCCAGAAGGTGGAAAAAACCCAGATGTCCCTCAACAGAAGAATGGATTCAGAAAATGTGGTACATTTACACAATGGAGTACTACTCAGCTACTAAAAACAATGACTTCATGAAATTCGAAGGCAAATGGATGGAATTATGTATGTTTTTAATCTTTTAAAAATCATCTTTTTCATGCTATTACCTTCTAAAAGATAAAAGGAGGAAAAAACTAACCATACCAATACATATTATTCCATCATATACTTGTGTTCTTCTGTTTAAGGAATGTGTTTCCAAATAGTCATCTCACGTTTATCAAGTTTTGATATGAAGTACATTTCTGTTTCATCATTAAACATCTTCTTAAGTTGGATAGATATAACAACAAAACCCAACACTTAGTTCAATATATTCAATGTGTGTAGGAGGCAAAGTGGCAAAATAGGAGGTGTGATTAAAAAAAAAAAGGTAGTGTATAAACTATTGAGAAAGAATTTAAGTAAATTTTATAGATAGGCCAAACTAACAATCCAATAGAATTATATTTTCATACATTCTATGTTCATTTTAAGATTCACTGGGGTCCATGAGTGATCAGCCTGAATGGTATATTTATGCCCACTGCATAAAGCACAGAACATAATTTTGGCACTTAGAATTATTGTGAAAATTTATAGCTGTATGTCTTACTGTATGACACATTTTCAGTCATGTCTATGATTTATTTGAAGGTTGGTCTACCATATAACATCAAATTATATCATTGTTCCTGGGAGAAAGTATAAATTTTTATAACAATCTGTTCTGCATTAAGGTTCCTGAAATGCAGTGTGGTGACAAGAGGGACCTACTCATACTTGTTTTATGAACCCTTCTTGGCTAGAATTTATGACTACAGTATAAAACGCACCTTGTGAATATGTTATAATTTATGTAAACCAGATTTTAAAAAGGTACGTTATATATAATTTTCTTAATCCCTATTCTTAAAATCGTGTTTCAGGATGACCTCTGGGAATTAAACTCCACTCTGTGTTTTCTTTTGATTGCTCTCTTTTTATGTGAGGATAGTATCTGTCTTAATTCCTGAGCTTGGTGTATTCTTTCTGTTATTCATTTGTATCATTTGATTATACCACCGTTCAGTAAGCATTAAGGAAAAAATGTGTATCACATTGTTTCTCGTAAATGCAGTGACTCCATATTGCCATACACAGAATAAAAATACTGCTTTATTAATTTAAAAAATGTACATATTGGGAGGATTACTGGCTTCCAGGCACCAACATTCAATATACACTAAACCAATGAATGAGGTACAGGAGGTATTCCACTTTGCTTTCTATTGCTCTGATAAACTGATTACAAAAACAAACAAACAAAAAACAAAAATAAATGAAAACAGAAAACATGTAGCTTCTGGCAGGGGGGAGCCTCTAGAAAGACCCAGAAACCTGGGAAGTGGAGGCTCCTAAGACTCAGTGTGAGTGATTTTAGCCAAAATGCCCAACAATGGGGAGAGGGAGCCTGAAGAGACCACCTCCAGTAGATAGAAATGCCCCCACCCCCAGTGGAGGGATGGTGATACCACCCCACCTACAAAACTTTCAAGTCACAATTGTTTCTGTCTAAAAGAAATGCAGGGACAAAGGTGGACTAGAGTCTGAAGGAAAGGCTAAACAGTGACTGGCCCAATTTGAGATCTATCTCAGGGACAGGGATCAAACCCTGACATTATTACCGATACTGTGTTGTGCTTGCAGACAGGAGCATAGCATGGCTGTCCTCTGAGAGGCTCTAGCAGCAGCTGACTGAGACAGATGCAAATACTCATTGGATGGAGCTCAGGACCCCTATGGAAGAGTTAGGGGAAGAATTAAAAGAATTGAAGTGGATGGCAACCCCACAGGAAGACCAACAGTGTCAACTAATCTGGACCTCAGGGGGCTCCCAGAAACTAAACCACCAACCAAAGAGCACACACAGTCTGGCCTGAGGCCCCTGGCACATATATAGCAAAGGACAAGCTTTTCTGTCTAAGTGGGAGAGGATGTGCCTAAACCTATAAAGTCTTGGTGCCCCAAGGATGGGGGGATGGGGTGGCAACATTTGGGATAAGAAAAATAATAAATTAATTTTAAAAAATCACACACACACACACACACACACACACACCATGGAAGATGAAACAGTGTACTTGGTTACACTTCCGTATCACAGTTCATCATTGAAGGAAACAAGCAAGAGCTAAGGGTAGGAACATGAAATGGAAGGTAAAACATGGAGAAATGCTGTTAACTGGTTTTCTCCCAATGACTTCCTCACTTTTTTTTGTTGTTGTTGTTGCTGTTGTTACTGCTGCTGCTGCTGTTTGTTTTCTGTCGTAGTTTATTATAATTTTAGAAAAAAAAAGCAGGGTCACAGGGTAACATTAACAATAATGGGATGAACTTTCCCACCAAAGTTATTAATCAAGAAACTGTTTCAACAGGCATGTCTACATATTATTTTGCGAAAGGCTATGAAGTAAAGATGAACAAACATGCATTTGTTAATGTTAACACTAGGGATGGGACTGACAGCAGATGTACTTAGATCTCTCCTAGGCTGATCTGTCTCTTAAAATTTAATAATATTCAGCTCTAAAAGCATACACAAATCAGATTCAAATTAAACAGGTTATATTTAGGAATATACATGTGTATACATGTAATAAAAATTAGTGCAAAAAGGAGACTATGAACTTAAAGGGGAGTTGAGAGGCACATATAGGAGGGTTTGGAAGGAGCATGCAGAAGGAATTAAATGCTAATTTTGAAATTAAAAACTAGAGTAACTTTAATTAGATTGTTCTTGATGTAAATATATATATGCTGATATTGTTTACTAGTTATAGTTGATTCATAATATATATACATATATATGCATATGTACATAATATTCTTGCAAGAAGCAGGTAGAGAGAATCTGAACAGAGTTAAGCAGTTTTAATATAACAATGGTATTTTGGGAGTCTTAAAAACAGTCCACTGTTGTACACTCACAATATTATATTCTGTAATCTCTAGGTTAAAATGCAGAAGAAAATTCTTTTTGTAAAATTTAATTTAGTATCTCACTTAACATCTTGCTCACTGCCACCCTCCCAGTCACACACTTCCATAGTCTTCCCCCCCCCAACTCTTCCTCCTCTTCTCCTCTGTGCAGGTACCCACCCTTCAGGTGCTTATTATCTGTCTGTGTCTTTTTATCATTTTCATGCATTGCTTTACTTTTATTCCTCTCTTTGCTTTTATTGTCCCATATTCTTTTGGTTTCCTTCCCTATTTTTTTCTGTTGTGCTCAAATAAATTGCCTTCTTATTTTGCACATTTGCTTTTCTTTCCATGCTTAGTATTTAATATCTAACTATGTACCTCATTATAATTGTAGTCTTTTCCTAGCAAACTTTTGGACATGAAAAGGTGATGGCGTTTAGTTAGCTATTACTGTATTTTTATAATGGCCATATGTATTGAGTATGGATGCGTCTACAGATACTTTTGTGCTCTTGTGGTATTGCTGGAGATCAAACCTGGTCCCTCTAACAAGTCCAAAATGGAAAAAAAAGCTTCAGAATCACATTGTAATTTAATTCCACTTGAACCGTGGGAATATTTCAAATATAATAGCAGAATGTTTAGAGAAATGTAAAAACTACAGTCCTGAAGACATGGAATAATGCACTTCAAGCACTAGAGAACCAATCACTACAAACTTTAACTAATATCCATCAAAGGTATTCTTCACAATTGAGAAATTAATTATGATAAACATAGCCTAAAGGAATTAATGGCCAGCAATGGCTGGTAATTGAAGTTTCTGCATAGAAAAGAAAGATAACAACAATATCCACAAAGCCATATGAATAAGCTATCTTTAAAATCAAAAGTCTATCCTGAATTTTGTTAACATACATATGAGCAGATATAAACTGACCAAATTTAGTCTCTCCAGAGTACAAGTCTCTCACTAAAATAAAAGACTGGTTATTATTTAAGCCACTATGTGACACTGAGATGTGCCTTGCGTGGCAACTATGGTTAGACCAGTTTTGACAATAATAATATGTGTCTGAAATCTATGACATTGCTGTTGAAACAGCAGGCATCTCTCCTGAGAATATTGTTAGTAAGATACAAAGGAAAAGGAAAATTCAATTAGTGAAGGTTTAAAGGAGGTCGAAGGTTGTTAGAAGGGAAGGCTACGAGGACACCTGGTATGTATGAACATGGTCCCTGCCAACAAGTGTCATCTGCAAAACTAGAAAATGAAAAAGGTGGTCACTGAACTTGTTGACATTACTGAGAAGGTTTTCAGATAGAATATTCAAAGTGCCATCTGGCATTTTCTCATCACCCAAAATAAAATGTTAAAGAAAAACTGTGGCATAAACTTGCATTTAAAATGCCCCCAGCATGTTAGGTTGTAAAATAATATGTTCTTCCTTTCCAGTCTATCCTAAAGGCAACATATAATCCAATTACCAAATAGCAAGTTTAGGGATTACAACATCTTGAAATTAGATCATAAAAAAAATTTTAAGGGAATTAATCATAAAATATTTCAAGACGATTGAAGTCCTAAATATGTCTTCAGGAAACACTTTTCAGTTCATCTTCATAAAATAGTCAAACTATGAACTCTAAGGGGTTTTATTCATAATATTTTATATGTGCATGAAGGTAAAGATATGCTTATAGCTATGATTTTGGTAGATGGCATGCATTTTGTAAGGATATGTTATGTAAATGTTATTTATTACATATATGCATAAATTTTATGCATTTATAATTTTTATTTAAACTACAAAAACCAAGAACACTATGGTATATTTATATATGGCAATGGAAGTGCAAATGAAAATTTCTATAAATATGAATGAAAACATACACTTGAGCTAGATAAATCATATCAAAATTCAAATAACTTCTCCGACAATCCTCTCTGATGTTTGCTATGGCCACCATATGTTCTATAATGACCTTGACCATGGTAGAAGGGGAAAGACACCAATTTATTAAAATATGAGAGAAGCCTGATTCCTCTATTATTGGATTCAAACCAATTGCCCTGTAACGTAAACTGGTTGCTTTCATCACTTCACAATTCCATTTTTCTCTTGCACCAAGTGGAGAGAATAATAATATCTACATTATAGAGTTTTGATAAGATTAAAGAAAGTTCTTTAAAAACTGCCTAGTACCTAGCAACAACAAACATCACCAAATAGATTTTGATGAGTCATCCTTTTATAAACAAATGGCCTCAGTTTTGCCAGTTGTAATGATAACCATGAAAAAGTCCTATATTTGTGACTTTTAGCATCATCTAGAAATGGTTATCAAGAGAAATTTTATTTTTTTGTTTTTCTTGAATTTTAGCATTTACAACTCTGTCTTGCAGACTTATATTGATTCTGGAATAATATTATAGCAATGACAATAATACTGGGTCCCATTTTCTTTTCCTTCAGTATTTTGAACATTGCAATCCATTTTCTACAACTTTGACTCTTAGGATTGAAAAATGAGACATCAACCTAAATTTAACTGCTTTTATAATAAATACCTTGGTCTATGTTGTCAAAGATATTCTAAATTTGTTCTTGAAATTCAACAACAACCTAATTTTATGTCATGTACAGTCATAATTTAAGAATAGTGGTCTTGCGGATATTTATACCCAACCATTGGACTGAAGTCTAAGACCCCTGTGGGTGAATTAGGGCAAGGTTGGAACAAGTTGAAGAGGAGGATGACCCCAGAGGAAGACCAGCAGTTTCAACCAGCCAGGACCCCAGGGATCTCTCAGACAATGACCTACCAACCAGGTAGCATGCACAAGCTGGTCAAAGGCCCTCAACACATACACAGCAGAGAGCTGCCTGGTCTGGCCCCAGTGGAAGCTCCTTTAGAGTCTTGAGGCCCCAGGGAGTGGAGAGGCCTGGTAGGGGTGTGGGGTGCTGCTACAGGGTTGGGGACAGAAACAGTTATTGGGTTGGAGGGATGGGAACTTCCTCTTGGAGACAGGGCAAGAAAGAGTGGGATAAGGAGCTGTGGGAGGGCAGACCAGAATGGGGACAATGACTTGACTATAAAAAAAAAAATAACAAAAAGTAATTTTTAAAAGTGGTGTTATAAAATGTCTACTAACAGGCTACATTTTAACTAATTTATAATGATATATTTCCTATTTACCTACAAGGGTACCATTGGTTTTCAAATCTCCAATATAACTATAGGGTTACAGTCTTCAATTTGACAGAGAAATTCAGTGCTGCTCACTGTACTGTTCTTGTTTATTTCTAGCCAGATAGTGATGTGGTTATGATGTTAGTTGCTTTCTTTGTTTTTCATGTTTGTGTGAGTCTCTCTCTCTCTCTCTCTCTCTCTCTCTCTCTCTCTCTCTCTCTCTCTGTGTGTGTTTGTGTGTGTATGTGTGTGTATGTGTGTGTGTGCTCATGGATATTCAAGTACATGTAGTTCAGTCATCAACCTCCGGTGTCACTACTCAAGAGCCATCTACCTTGTTTATTGGAACTTAAAATGACTCAGAAATTAGGAAAGACTTGTTGATCAGAAAAGTCTTGCAAATCATCCTATCTCTGTCCTCACAATATAACCTATAGCCTTTTTACATAGGTGCTGGAAATTGAACTTATATATTTATTGTTTTGTGGTTAAAAAAATAACATAGTGATTTATCATTCAAATTCCAGATAATTTTACAATTTTAGTAACTGTACAGAACAGAATTTAAATACAGATTGTATATACATAGTGGATGAGCATAGTTGTTTTCAAAACTTAAATTAATAGCTCCAATGAAATATATGGACACCTTGCAGTATTTTAAGAAAGTAGAATTGAAATATTATATAACTAATATACAAATAACATTTAAACACAAACAGAAAAAAAGAAAATCTAAAGACAAAAAGAAATCATATTACATATCAACATAGCCCCCAAGTGTTAATGCATTCTTTCTATATCATAGTACTCATATTTTCAGTCATCAAATATAAAAAATTAGCTGATCTTATTCATTATTAATGATATTTTTATGAAATAGCATCATATCAAATGGACTACTTCATAAAAGAAAGTGTGCAGTTTGCAAAGGCCTCTGGATCTTTTCAAAGATTTACCTGTACATATGAAAGTTATCATAAAGTTTACATAGTATAAATTCCCTCACTGTGCAGACAGGAAGACTCTGACATGTATTAAAGATTTGACTATTTCCTTATATGTACAACTATCATGTAGCAGTTTCCTCCAAGATAAATACTCCATCTTAGATAGATGCTAGTGAAAACTATTAGGATTTTTAGGGAGGTAAAACAATCCTAATTTTTTTTTTTTTTATTGTTTATATTGGTGTTGTGTTCTGTCTCCATGTCTTTGATAGTGAGTGTGTCAGATCTACTGGAACAGGAATGACAGACAATTATGAACTGTCACCTAAGTGCTGAAATTTGAACCCTGGTCATTTGAAAAGAGTAGTCAGTGCTCAATCCTAAAACTTTTAGCTCAGTAAGTAAATAGCTCAAAAGCTTCAGGATATCTCTAAAACTGATTAGACTCACCAGTTTCTTTCCTCTCTAAACATAAATAAAAGTACCAAAACATATTAATAGATATTCTCAAACAAGTTGAGCTACATACAACTGGCACAGAACAGCAAACCCTTCTGGAAGAAGCAAAAACCAAATGAGATGACTAGAAGAGGCACAGATCAGCCCATTTGCCAAAGAGGGTCACAGACAAACTGAGTGGCCTAAATAGGACATTCTCTAGTCTGTGAAGTTACCTGTAAGTAATGAAATAAGTTTCATGGCTCCAGCTGTTGTGAAGTGTCACCCTTGCTGGGGTGCACTTTTTAAATACAGCTACCTTTAAGTCACCCATATTATCTGAGTAACATCAGTAAAACATCACCAGGTTGGTTTTGATGGACCTCTCAATTTTGTCTGTCATTGTTTCCCTATCTGAGACAGATAGATGTTTACTTATCCCAGGAACAAGATCACAAATAGCAACCAGTAACAAAATGTTTTCCATAAAAAAAAAAAAAAGAGAGAGAGAGAGAACAAGTTTATATGTTCAAATAAAAAAATACTTTAAAAATATCTTTAGAATACGATCACAAATTCCTGAATAAAAATAACTTTACTTGTCCAATTTTGTGAGGAACCACCAGACTGATTTCCAGAGTGGTTGTATCAATTGAAATCCCATCAACAATGGAGGAGTGTTCCTCTTTCTTCACATCCTCACCAGCATTTGCTATCACCTAAGTTTTTGATCTTAGACATTCTGACTGGTATGAGGTGGAATCTCAGGGTTGTTTTGATTTGCATTTCCCTGATGACTAAGGATGCTGAACATTTCTCTAGGTGCCTCTTGGCCATTCAAGTTTCCTCAGTTGAGAATTCTTTGTTTAGCTCTGTACCCCATTTTTAATAGGGTTATTTGGTTGTCTGGGTCTAATTTCTTAAGTTCTTTGTATATATTGGATACTAGCAGTCTAGCAGATGTAGGCCTGGTAAAGGTCTTTTCCCAATCTGTTGCTTGCTATTTCATCCTATAGACAGTGCCCTTTGCTTTACAGAAGCTTTATAATTTTGTGAGGTTCCATTTGTCAACTCTTGATCTTAAAGCATAAGCCATTTGTGTTTTGTTCAGAAACTTTTTCCTTGTGCCCAAGTATTTGAGGCTCTTCTCCACCTTCTCTTCTATTAGTTTCATTGTATCTGGTTTTATGGGAAGGTCCTTTATCCACTTGGACTTGAGCTTTGTACAAAAAGATAAGAATGAATCGGCTTGTATTCTTCTACTTGTTGACCTCCAGTTGAACCAGCACCATTTGTTGAAAATTCTGTCTTTTTTCACCAAATGGTTTTAGCTGGTTTGTCAAAAATTGGACATAGCATTACCTGAGGACCCAGCTATATCACTCCTGGACGTATACCCAGAAGATGCTCCAACATATAACTAGGACACATGCTCCACTATGTTCATAGCACATTTACACAATAGAGTATTACTCAGCTATTAAAAACAATGAATTCATGAAATTCTTAAGCAAATGGATGGAACTAGAGAAAGACCCCAAAGGGAGATTCTTACTCAACTCTCAGGACGGCAGCACCCAAGGACTCATGGGAGACCGGCTTGATGTAAACACATGAGGCAGTTTAATATCAGAGCTCTGGGTCAGCACATATCTCCATATCTCACATAGGAGACAGAGGGACTGACTCCGAGGTTCAAAGGATTAGGACTTTTATAGGCAAATGGTGAAGGAAGTGGGAGATTTTCATGTGGGTACACATGATTGGTTGTTTTACATTTTGAACATCAACAGGCTCTGCAGGCCGAGACGTCCCAAAAGGGGGAAGGGTGGAAGAACACCAGATGGCCCATTACTCATTTGGACATATCTCTGTTCTTTTAAGGATGTCCTTGTATATTTTTTATCTTTCATGGCCAGCCAGTTTCTTGGATGATTCAAAAGGCCTTTGTCTTGTAACTCTATAGCCTCTGTAACTAATTAACTGGGCCCAAACCTGCTGACAGGCATTTTTAACTATTTAGGTTAGGGAAAAGGAATCACAGGGCCCTATTATTTTTATTAGTTTGGGCCTATTTCAAATTTTTCTTTCACTAGAAAATATCATCCTGAATGAGGTAACCCAATCGCAAAAGAACACATATGGTATGCATTCACTAATAAGTTGATATTAGCCCAAAAGCTTGCAATACCCAAGATTCAACTCACAGACCACATGAAGCTCATGAAGAAGAAAGACCAAAGTGTGGGTGCTTCAGTCCTTCTTAGAAGGTATAACAAAATACTCATAAGAGCAAATATAGTGTCAGAATGTGGGACAAAAACTGAAGGAGGGTCCATCCAGAGACTGCTTCACCTGGGTATCCATCCCATATGCAGCCACCAAAGGCAGATGCTGATGTGGATGCCAAGAAATGCATGCTGACAGGAGCCTGATATAGCTGTCTTCTTAGAGGTCTGCCAGAGTCTGACTTATACAGAGGTGGATGCTCCCAGCTAACCATTGAACTGATCACAGAGTTCCCAATGGAAGAGTTAGAGAGAAGACTGAAGGCGCTGAAGGCGTTTGTGGACCAATGGGCAGAACAACAATACCAACCAACCAGAGCCTACAGGGTCTAAACCACCAGCCTGGGAGCACATAGGGAAGGATCCTTGACACCAATTGTATATGTAGTAGAAGATGGCCTTGTTAGGCATAGGTCGAACAGGAGCTTCTTGGTCTAGTGAAGGCTGGATGCCCCAGTGTGAGGGAATTCAAGGGTGGGAGATGGGAGTAGATAGGTGAGTGGGGGCACAACCTCATAGAAGGAGAAGGGGGGATGGGATAAGGGGTTTCTGGGTGGGGGGAAATGGATAAAGGGAATAACATCTGAAATGTAATTAAAATAGCCAATAAAAATTAATTAAAAAATAACTTTACTAGTGATTGCTCTTAAAATTATGGAATAATTTAATTTTCTGATACCATTAGTTATATAATGCCTGTGAAAATTAATAATTACTTTCACTATTTATTAAATTATTGTCTAGCAGCTTCCTGTGTTCACATTATACAAAGACTCTTTAGCCTGGCCAAGAATTACAATATACATAACACCTGGTTTCATTGAATCTTTCCAGTAGCATTTTCAGCAGTTCTCTGCTTAGGTGTAAATGAACGACATAAATCTGAAAAATAAACCTTTTTTTTTTAGTATTTCTCCTAGAAATAACACAAGTTATTTCTAAGTAAGTGAAGGATGTTAGAAGTAAGAATTCTATTTTGGAAAATATTTTTTGTGTGTACTTAGGCAGAAGATAAGTTTCAATTTTATAAATATTTGGGAAACAGAAAATTTATTTTATGTTAAAAACAAATGTGAAATGATACCATCCAAAAGCTAACTGAATCTTCAACACAAACATTTAAGTAACCAATTAGAAGATAAGTGATTTCATTAACTGATCTTTAATAACACTATTATGAATAGGAGTTGTTAAAAATACTAAATAACAAAAAAATCCTAATAGTGTAAGACTAATTTTATTCCTTGTGCTTCTTTCGTAGATTTTGGAATATAGAATATAAGAGACTTCAGGAATATAGGATCAAAGTATATATTGTATAATATTGCAATTCTTTGTGTTTGAAATCACAGCAGCTCATCTGTCAAAGATAACCAGCAATGACACAAGGGCATATCTATTTTTAGTAGATTATGTATTTATACACCAGCTTCTTGGCACAGTCTTGCCAACTGTCTAATCACTTATTATTATACATTAATTGGCTTCCTTAGGATATATATATATTGTATATATCCTAAGAGTCACAGACATGAGCACATTTAGACTGTACCTCTTCTAAATGTGACTGGATGACATTGCAAAAACATCATGATCCATCATATTGCTAACTTTCTTGTACACTTTGCTTCATCAATTAACTAAAAGAAAAATAACTTTACTTTGATTCATAAAAGCTCAGAATGTAAAACTTGTGTACTAATTAGACAATTGTTTCCCATTGTAATCATTTATATTTAGCTAATGAATAGACACACCCTTTAATTCTCTTCATTGGATGATACACATTTGAAGTTTAAATGTGTATGTTCAATTCTTATTTTACAATTCAAACACATAAAAGGATTACTCCAGTTCTCTTATTTTAAATTGATTAAATCAGCTTTTCTTATAATTTATGGAGAATTGAAGCCATATCCATCCATTATATTATTAATAAGCTTTTTCTTACTTCCTTTATATTTAATTTTATTTTTCTAAAACATATTGGTAAGGATGTGTAGAAAGTGGAACACTCCTCTATTATAGGTAGGATTGCAAACTGGTACAACCACTCTGGAAATCAATCTGGAGGTTTCTCAGAAAATTGGAAATAGATCTAGCTAAAGACCCAGCAATACCACTCTTGGGAATATACCGAAAAGATGCCCCAACATGCCACAAGGGTACATGTTTTACTATGTTCATAGCGCCCTTACTTGTAATAGCCAGAAGCTGGAAACAACTCTATGACAGATGTTTGATGACAGAAGAATGGATACAGAAAATGTGGTTCATTTACACATTGGAATACTACTCAGCTATTAAAAAATGAGGACTTTCTGAGTTTTACAAGGAAATGGATGGAACTAAGAAATATCAACTGAATGAGGTAACTCAGACTCAAAATAGATGCATGGTATGTACTCACTAATAAGTGGATGTTATCAAAAAAAAAAAAAGAAGAAGAAGAAGAAGAAGAAGAAGAAGAAGAAGAAGAAGAAGAAGAAGAACAAGAAGAAGAAGAAGAAGAAAAGAAAAGAAAAGAAAAGAAAAGAAAAGAAAAGAAAAGAAAAGAAAAGAAAAGAAAAGAAAAGAACAGAATATCCAAGAAACAGTCCACAGAACTAAAAATCATCAATAAGCTGAAGGGTCTAAGTGAGGACACCTTAGTCCCACTGAGGAGGAAGAAGAAAGCAATCAAAAGTGGGGAGGGAAGGACCTAGGAGGGAAAGTGGATGGGGGTTGGGGAGCAGAGGGGAACATGATCTGGTATTGGTATTGTTGTAAAATTTTCATTGTACAACACAATAAAATTTAATTATATCAGATCAGATTATACATGCACACACACATACACACACACATAATATATATATAAAATATATATCAAGTGTAAACGTATAAAAATAAACTAAAATGTTGAAGAAAAGATAAATATAAGGTCTATTTATGAGCTAAAGCTTTATTATTTCTGTTTATTAAACAACAGATTCTATCTGATGTAGTCTGTTTTTCTTTGCCTCCTTATAGCATTTCTAAAGACTATAATAGCTGATCTGAGGAGGTTATAGGGAGGGTATATGCACACAGAAGATGCTATCTATCACTCATCATTAAACTCATTCTAATATTTTACCTAATAAAATATGCTAATATGCTTGTGCTTGCAATATTCCAGCTAACCTATATACGAATAATATCTATTCTCAATTCTACAGTACAGGAAGCCTACTTTAATAGGGTGACTAAAGTGAACATATCTGGATTTATTAAATTTAACTTTATGATCTAGAAAATTAACAAAGGTGCCGATGGTACTTGTGTAAATGTAAATAAATAAGGTTGCTGTATGCTAGTAGGCTAAATACAAAATGTAAGGTTAAATTTTGTACCCCTCTTTATAAGTTTTCTAAATTACACACACACACACACAATATATATATATATATATATATTTCTAGGTACTTTTTTGTGTGATTTTGATTACAGTCTGAGTTATAAGACCCCTTTTTAAAAATTATTTATTTATTTTTTTACACTCCAGATTTTATTTCCCCTCCCCACTGGTCTACCCTCTAACTGTTCCACATATTTGTGTAGCTACTAGCGACATGGAAATTTAATGAAAGCAAAGAAAAAGATGTCTGTGGAGTTTGTTGATATGTTATGCTTTGTTTTAGTCATAGAACATTTGATGTTAAATAGAACACATATCCTTAACTACAATAATTCAATAAGTCCTACATTTTTTTGTCTATTTAAATTTAAGATGGTGATTTCTGAAGACAGATTTTTAAAAACAACAAAATTCAATGTAATGTTAAACTTTTACTTTTTAGCATAGATTTAAGCTTACTGTAATGTTTAAGCAAGAGAAGAATTGTAGTGAACTTCAGACATTAATAAGAATATAAATGCCAAATTTCAAACATAAAATTTTTGCTTTAACCATTAAAAAAAATGAATGCCTATATTGATCTAAGAAAAATCAAAAATATTTGGGAAAAAACTAAAAATGTGACTATTAGAAACACAAGACTGCATTTACATCAATTCCAAAATACCAAAGGTCATTAATGGATTTTGAGTAATTTAGAAAACTTATAAAGAGGGGTACAAAAGAACAAACATGTGTTTAAATGTCTTTTGGGTGTTCTTTGTTGTGAATGGCTGCTGGGTGGTAAGAGCCAACACTTGATCTCTTCTGAAGTTGTGAAATGTTTAATTTATTTTCAAATGTACTCCCTTCAGGATAGCTGTTTATCTCCTATTTCCTTTCCCCCAAAGATAACTCAACTTGGCGGCTATTTTGGCTAAATTACACATCTCCTTAGGCATCGCTTATTTATTTCTAAATGGTCTTTCTCTGGGGTGATGTATAGAACATTTGCTTTCTTTATAATAAAGAAAAAACTATGTTTTATTAATGAACGCTGCCTGTTAGCATGCAAAAGCTTTGCACACAAAGTAATTGACTTCTGAAAATTGTAAACATAAAGATTGTTGTGATTTAATGTGAATCTGCAATCCTTAATTTTTACAGTCTGTTATACCATTCTTTGCTAAAAGCAAATCAAAACACCAATCTCATGTTTTCGTGCTTTTCAAATTCATGTTTGTACTATAGTACACAACACTCTGCAGACATAGTAGTTCATCTACAAAGACGGTTTTGAAAAATCACACCTCAAATTGTTTTATTTTCCACTTGTTTGTGGAGAGGGTGACAGAAATGATATCTGATGTCCTATTCTATTTCTCTCCATCTATTTTCTTCATTCAGTGTCTCTCAGTTAACCTAGAACTAGTTGATACACAATAAGTTCCAAATACCCTTCTTCTTCCCACCACCATCATTCCTAAAGCACTGTGGTCATAGGCTTGCACAGCCACCCACATCTTCTTGGTGGGTGTTAGGATCAGAACAAAGATCCTCAAGCTTATGCAGGCAGCTCTTCTTACCACTGAGCTATCTTTTTTGCTCCCCTGCAACTGGTCTTATGTTTATAAGTATACAGGCAAATGAGAATTTAAAATGTTAATTTATTCCCAACATTACCTCTAAACATGGCCAAATAATACATACAGATACAATTTATACAAAACCATCGTAATTATACTGTAAAGAAAATCCTCTGAATTATTATAAATTAAATAGCACATAAGGAACAATATTAAAAAATATAAAACATACTTAACATTTGAATTAGTAGATGAAATATAAGGTTTTTTTTAACTCATTTATTGATATAACACCGGTTTTTAAATTTTAAATAAAACTTAATAATATGTACACCATGATCCATAAAATTCTATGCTAGCATGACTATCATGTACTTGGTGTTTGATTTTAAAGTAAGCTAAGTATACATATCTGGTTTCCCTAAACTTTCTTACCTTAAATTGTGATACATATGGACATTGCCCTGGAATCTTCTACCACACAAACCAATTTGAAGTTAACAGTTCTGATTGATGTGAGCAAGAGATTTCATGTTAAATTACATAACCTTGTATTAGCTTTTGTATTTTTTAAATTAGTGTGTGTGTGTGTGTGTGTGTGTGTGTGTGTGTGTGTGTATCTGTGTGTTTGTATAGCAATATATGAGCACAGGATTCCATGGAGTCCAGAAGGTAATGTCATATCCCCTAAAGACAAAGTGAATAGTAGCTGTAAGCCAAGCATTATAAATCCAATTCAAGTCCTGTACAGGAATAGCAAATGTTCTGATTAGTTGAACAACCTCTTGGTCCCCTAGTATTATCTTTTAGTTTTTCTTTGAGTCATTTTACCTGTTACCCATTTCTTGACAGCTCTACTTTGTTTAACTATTAACACATGATTCTAAGATGTTCTGCTATTCTTTCTTATAGCTATATTTCAATTCTACTAGCCTTCTCATAATTATCTCAAAAATATGTGTGGCATAAATTTCCCTGCCCAATCTATTTGCAGTAGGAGACCTATGATTGGATAGGGAAAAGTGAGGCAGAGCTAAGAGAGGCAGAAACAGGAAGGCAGGGAGAAATGAGAAGAGAGAAAGGCAGCAGAGTTGGAAGCTAATGTTAACTAGCGTGGCTTTAACCAGCCTTTGGCAGAAATGATATGAAAAGGTTAGGATAGATGAAATAACTTGTCTAATCTGTGTGGGCGTCTTGTGATTTGAGTATTTGCTGATATATAAATTTCATTGGTTAACTTTAAGCATTAAGAGGCTTATTGCTACCAGGTACTGGGTATTGTGATATCTACCTCGAGGATGGTGGTTATTGTCTGGCATTAAGTCCAGTTCCTTTAGGCTGGCAGAGTTGGCCCAGGGGCCATGCTTAGAACCATGGATGCCACAGAGCTGCCTGGCAGAGGCAGCAGCCACACCAGGGTCTCGTGGGCACTGAGCCAGCACCACTGAGGCAGCCAGCCGGTGCCAGACTCCAGACCAGGAACATGGCTGCAGAGTTGAGAGCCAGTGGCAGAACTTTTTGAATATTTCCTGCTACATATGAGCAAGTCTTATGAGATAAATAAAGATTTGTTATAAGCATTATTAATATGATTGAGAAATTTGGAAGCAGATACACCTATGGCCCTCTAAATGTAATATGGAAAGGCTGGGCAATGCTTCACAACCATTCTTCATTGTACTATGTATGTGATAGAAAGGGCATCATGGAAAAATCTCTTAAATATCTTTCTAGCCTTTCTCCCATTGTCTAACTTATCCTTCATCCATAAGGTCCTTTGGTATAAACAGATGCTTTGACATACCTCTAGTTTCTTCTACTGAAAAAAAAGTCTCTCTCATCTGCACAGCATACACAGGTTGAGAATTTTTCCATCTTCCTCTGTTGCCCCTTTTACCTACAGGAAGTTTAGTTAACCTTACCATGGCTGGAATGATTGGCTATATAAAAGTTTCTTCTAGCTGGTAACCAAGTTCTCTAGACCACATTCTGTGTCCTGGAAAGTACTAGCTAGACTATGAGTTCATACAGCTACACTCCTCACAACTTTGTTTAAATAAAAGTCGTCCAACTATTAATTAACAATCTTAATTTCTGACCAGTCATTCACTACTCACACCTCTGTCAACATTGTGTTTGCAATATACATTTTCTTCCTGACATATGCGAGTTTCTACTGTTTTCTCTATTGAGCCTTCAAAAATTTGTCCACATCTTATATTCATGTTGAAACATGCTTGTCCATTATGCACTTGAGAAGTTGTCTGGCCTCTACTCATTAACAGTTCAAAAGCTGCTCGTGTAAAACAAAGTATCTGTAAGTGGTGCTTGCTTGAATAAGAAATGTCACCCATAGTCTTACAGATTTGAATCCTTGGTTGAGATT
Source organism: Arvicanthis niloticus (assembly GCF_011762505.2). Lineage (NCBI taxonomy): Eukaryota > Metazoa > Chordata > Mammalia > Rodentia > Muridae > Arvicanthis > Arvicanthis niloticus. Next base: position 42,769,685 of record NC_047673.1, read on the forward strand.
CCTGTACTGCATGGGAACATTACAGAACTTACAGAAAGTGCAATTTTTCCAATGGAACAAGAAGTGCAAATTAAGACTTTATGGGCCTTGTTTTAGCTGCAGGTAGTCTGATATTCTATTTCTATTTGGCTACTCCACTGTTTGTGTTGGAGGATGAAGTTTCTTCTTCCAGCTACCTATATCCATACCTTATCCATCATTACGGAAGGGAGTGGTAAAATCTCCTTTACCTCAGTCACTTTGTTTTATGGTATTTTGTCCTATCAAGAGAAGTAAATAATACATAAAGGAATACTCCTACCAAACAGTACTAATTTTTTATGCATAATATTTTCTGTGGCTAAAACTAAATAACTGATAAGAATTGATGTATATTTTGCTAGGGATTCTGGGAACTGAGAAGTCTTAGGCATAGCACTGACATCTAGTGAGTACCTGTCCACTATGTCATGACATGATCATAAGAATCATTTGGTAATACATGAAAAGTATGCCAATTTTAGCCTCACTTATAATGTCACTAATATCATCATAAGTATGATTCTTATGATCTCATCTAGATTAATTATCTCCAAGGACATGTGACAAAATAGATTAAATACATAAATTAAAGGAGTAAGTTTCTACAATAGAATTCAGGCTGGGGGCGGGGGGAGAGGAATGGTTTCATTGGTGAAGTTTTGCCATTACAAACATGAGGACCAAGGGTTGAATAAAAATGAAAATAGTCACTTTTATTGATAATAGGAATAATCTTTTAGAAATAATCATGTATAGGCATTAAGTGTCAACGTTCCCGATTTTGTAAAACAAATACTATTGCTATAATGGGAGAGTCAGAACCTATAGTATTAATAGTTGATAAAATAACTATAACTTTAAAAAACTGCATATAATCCAGACAAGAAAACAATGAAAATTCCAGACATGGAAATGTACAAGTCTAGGCATTCAAGAGTCTGAGGCAGGTAGATGATAACTTTTAAAACTACACTGGTGTACTAAAAATATTCACCCCTACTTCTCCCCCAATTTCTCTATATAGAAAAATTAGAATTAGGTTGAACCCTAAAATAAATGGAGTCAACAAACATTAAATTTTTACCCAATGGTAATGAAATTTGCCTTTTTTTCTTCCTGTACAGGAGATAATGTTATTTGTATTTATATTTTTAGGACTGACCATTTGATAGTTTATATCTAGTGAATGTGTTTTTCCTTGGGGAAGACAACTTCTCTTATTCTTAGCATGTCTTTAAAATTAGTTTTCTACATAGTCAGAGCTCTTAGCTATAAAGTAACTAAACCAACTTTCCATTGATCATATATGGATGTGGAACAGGATTTATGGAGAATGTAATTCCCTTTCCAAACTATTCAAGACAGAATGAATCATGTCCACAGACTTGTGTACTTTTTGATAATTGATTTAATGGTGAACAATAAAATTCAGTAGCTCCTTTACTACCCTAGGAGAAGGTTAGATCCAAGAAGTTCCTCACAGCATGATACTGTAGGAGTTTAAAGTTTATAAGACCAGGTAGTCTATTGATATTCTATTTCCTTGTTATAACAGATACTCTTGGAACAAGAGCTGTATCAGTCATATAAACATCACTGGTGAATATAAAAGTTTAAATTCCATCCTTTATGTTTATTAAATCACTTAAGCCTATTATTCTTTTACTGAATGAAGCATTATGAACATAAATTGTCACTGAGATTCAATGATCATGATTAGTATAAAATAAAATTTTCTTGGCTGCAAAGCTTAGGTATTATAATTGCATATTTTCATTTATTTCAATTTTAGGATTATGTATGACTCACATATCTTTTAAAAACAAGTCTCCCTGAGTGCTGTATTATTTTATTTCATATATTTGTTAAAAACAGAACAAAGTCTTAAAATACATATCTCCATTAATAGTACTTTATGGTTATATTCAATTAATATTTTTAATTCTTCATACTTCTATATTAAAACTTGCCTTTAAGCCTCTTATTTAGCATTTGATTAATTTTGTGTTAATAATAGTAGAGACTAATCCCCTGTGCCCAATTATTCCTTCATCATTTTTAACTTTCTCATTGGCATTTTTATGTATTTAATGTTTGGAATGTGTAAAGAACAATGATCTTGGAAATGAAAAGACTTTGGAATATTTTTATTCATAAAAGAAACCCTGTTCTTTTGAATATAAATAAGATAATGTGTAAGAAACACAGACATTGTGCAGCCAAAGGGTATGATTTATTCCACAAATTGTAAACTTGAAAGGACTAACATTGCGAGAACATTTTCGATAAAGAGTAATTATTTTGTTCATGATCTTGAAAGGTAATAGCCTCAGACAGTCATTAACGTATGAGTTTCTATCTATTTTCTCTTTTTAATGGTGGAGGATTGGCTTCAGATTTTTAAATTGTTGACCTTTTCTTACTCTGTTGCCAGACTTGAGATGGAACGTTCTATAAGATTTATTAGTTGTGATGTTTAATATTTATTTTCAACTTACAGGATCTAGGGTCACCTAAGAGACAAGTTTCAGTAATCACATGGGAAGAATTGTCTTAATTAGATCTATTGAGATACAAAGAACTACCCCAAATCTGGGGTGTGTTATACCCCTGGTTTAGGTTTAACATTGTATAAAGAGGAGAAAACTAGCTAAGCAAGGATCACCATATTCTGATCCTTGACATTTTGTATAATGTGGCCAGTTGCCTCAAGGTCCTGTCAACATGATGCCCCCACTGTGATAGGCTATAACCTGGAACTGCCACCGAATGTGAATCAATCCTTTCTTAAGTTGATTCTGTCAGAGAATTTTATCCTAATGACAAGAAAAGTAACTAAGACGCTAGGTATATTCAACTCTGCCTTCCAGGGTCTAAACACTTCCAGGAGGTCAATTTTATAACCATTCTTACTCTGTCAGCATATTTTCCAAGTTAAACCTCATTAGCTAAGTGGGTATTGCCCAAACTTTTGTTAATCTCCACATTTAACATGTACTTCAAATCATTCTCCCTTTAAATCAGTTGTTGAATGCTACTTAGTATAAGACTGATTGGGGTCAACTACTCGGAAGTACATGTAATTATCTTTCCTTTCAGTTTGTAGAGAATGATAGAAATTTTGCAGAGTACAAAATTTGAGGCATAACTGGAGGTTTATAGGTTATTACCCTGCTTTCAGAAACAAGCTTTTTAAAGAAACAATGGAAGTAAAGCTAGGAAGTGGGGTGACCAGCAATGGCCTTAAAATAGATACATCTACTAATAAGTGGATTGGCAGAGTAGACGTCTGGATCTGTCAGGACAGAGGCCAGTTAGTTATCTGATATTATATCTGCAGAGGTGAAGCTTAAGCTCTTGTCATTTACACTATGGTGACTCTTGGGAATATCCAGAAGTCAACACTGCTCCCCTTTAGAAAAATTAATGCTTTAGCCTTGAAAGGAGGTTTGGTGTTGTTCTGGAGATTTTTCTGTTGGTTGATACTCATTTACACTTCGATTATCTCTCTCTCTTTTTTTTTTTTGGTTTTTTGAGGCAGGGTTTCTCTGTGTAGCCCTTGGCTGTCCTGGAATCGATTATCTCTTGTTCCTATGGCCCAGCAACCACAGTACCTGAAATTACAGTTTTTTTCTTTTTAAATTTTTTATTAGATATTTTATTTATTTATAATGCAGATGTCACACTCACTCCCATTTCCTTTCCCTAGAAGTCCCTATCTCATCCCTCACTTCTCCTTTATGCTTTTATACCATTTTACTTACATGCATGTATTACAGTCAGACCTAGGTTGAGGGTCAAGCAATACAATAGATGCAACTAGTCAAGAAACAAGCAAGACAATAAACACAAATAATCAAAGAAAAGGCAAGGCATTAAACCCAATTACTTGAACACTCCTGTGATCACTCTTTCTAAGGGCTTATCAGGATGACCAAAGTATCAGAGACTACTTCCCTGTCCTAGCCCAAAGTCATTTTTATGTCTGACACTCACTTTCTTGTTCTAGCCTAAAATTTAGGTTCCTGCCTGAAGTTACTTCTTTGTTCTAGCCTATGAGTTAGATTCCTAGCTAAAATTACTTCTTTGTTCTAGCCTAATGTTAGATTCCTGCCTGAAGCCTATTTCCTTGTCCTTGGCCAATGTCATATTCCTGCTAGGCAGTCCAATTCTTTGTCCTTGGCCCATGTCAGATTCTTACCAAGGAGCCCCAAAGGCTCTCTACCTCTCCCCCTTTTTTTATTTCATTAACAAACTGAGCCTGTCTTAGGTTGTTCTGACAAGAATGCCTTCATAATCTGTCATGGAATATGCAATATACAAAGCAATGCACTTCTGCCTTAGCTTCGTAAGGCTCTGGGCAGAATCTTATCTGTCCTTGGCTTGCCAGCCTGTTATTTTAATAACTTTGTCTGGGGGTCCATTTTTAAGTTCAAGCCATATATTTTGGCCGCCAACATGTTGATGTTGTTAAAGAAAAGCTTTAACACAATGGGCAGGAATAAAAGTATTTCCAGGACCTCCTCCACTGGGAACCCTGTGATCAGTTTGATCATTAGCTGTGAACATCCAACTATGTATATGTCAGGCTCTGGCAGTGCCTCTCAGGAGACAGATATTTCAGGCTCCTGTCAGCATGCACTTCTAGACATGCACAACAGTGTTTGCATATGGTGATTGCATCTGGAAGGGATCTCCAGGTGGGGTGGCCTCTGGATGGTCTCTCCTCCAGTTTGTCCCCTACACATTGTCTCATATTTGCTCCTGTGAGTATTTTGTTACTCCTATTAAGAAGGACCAAAGCACCCACACTTTGGTCTTTCTTCTGAAATTATATTTTCAATCTAATTTTTCTGCTTAAAATTTAGTATTTTAATATGTGTTCTAAGGAGTCATATTCTGTAAGGCTGGGCTATAGGGCTATTATGGAGTCAAAGAGTCCCCAACAATTACTGTCTACATTGTCCCCATTCTAGAATGTCCTGACCTCCTTTCTATTGTCCAGGACATTTAGTTATCTATATAAAATTTCTGCATTTTTTCATTTTGCTTTGAAAAGAAAATGCCTAAAACACTTAGAGAATTCTAAAAAATATATTGGGCTGATGTAGATATTTTTAAAATGGCAATATTATTTATGGGACAAGAAATATTTTTTGTTATTATTATTTTTAACCTTTCTTTTAAAGTCCAGTCATTATTACCCTCCGGATCCACCCTCTCACAGATCTTCATTCCATTCCTCCTCTCCCATGTCTTCAAGAGGATGTTCCCATTCCCCGACTCCTCCCCACAACCCTGACAGGCCTGCCAGTTCCCTGGTGTTCAAGTCTTCCAATGTTTAGATGCTTCTCTCACTGAGGCCAGACCAGGCAGTCCTCTGCTGTTTATGGAGACAAGAAATCTTGGAGGATTGACATTTAAGAAAAATTAACCCAGAAAATTGTTTCCAACATGTCATACTTCATGTATATAAACAATGAATAAATTCTGCATATGTAACCCATTTTATTCAGAATATTAATTAATTTTAGAACTGTCTTTAGAATTTTTTGTTTAAGTTAAAGGAGATACAAACACCAATATTGCATCAGCATTTAAAAGTCCTTCAAAAATTGGTTTTAGTTTCCCAATATGATTTGTTGTGTGTATAATAATGATTTTTCTAAAAACATGATTTTTTATAGTTTATTATTAGTCAAATAGATTTTCCTAACAAATCATCATGATGTATGTCAAAGCTTTCAAGGTAAATCAAAATTTATCTTCTATAGTTTTTTTTTTTTTACTCATGTTATGTTTTTTGAGCTTTTTTGTTCAGTAAAATTTACCATATCTTTAGAATGTCAGAGAGTATTCTCTCATTGTCCAAGCTCCACATAAACTTGTAGATATAAAGGAAGGACTACATCTGAGCCAGGCTCAACTTTTCTTATATGTTGATAATATATATTAAGGAATCTCTATCATCAGACAGACACCTTCTCAAATGTCGGGGACCACTCTGCCAAATATTGGAACCTGCACTGCCAAATGCTTGGGGGCCAAAATTGTTAGAGCCGGCACTGCCCCAAGCTTTGGGGGCTAAATTATTCTGGCTTGTACTGCTGCTCCGGTCCACAGGTCACAGTTCAGCAAGAGAGAGAGAGTGAAGGCAGACTCAAAGAATGGAGACCAGACAGAGTGTGATTCAGTCCAGTTTATTCTCAAGTCTCTCTTCTTCTCTCTTTCCAAGTCCCTTGTTCCTAGTCCAAGTCCCAAGTCTCGAGTTCCTAGTCCCTACTGCCTCCAAGTTCCAAGTTTTCCAGTCCCTTTTTCTGTCTGCCTCTCGCCTTTTATAAGTCTCACTTCTTAAGTCATACCTTTAAATTGCACTTTTAAGTCACATACACCCGAGGGGAAATCCTGGGTATATAAAACAAGATCTTATCAGAGTGTGCTCAGCTGTTGTAGGCTGTTGAAAACAAGTCTCTTGTCAGGGTATATGGCTCAAGATGCCTGTAAGAATGATAGCCACCTTCTGTCAGCTCCCCGCACTCAATCCCTAAAAAACAATCATTTTTGTTGACCAGTTTTCTTTTACACAATATAATATTTTGACTAGCCTGAGGCCCAGGCTTCAGTTCTAAAGCAGTAAGAAATGGAACTGGGCAGACCTAGTTTCAACCAAAAAGGATGTCATGTCTATGCTCTGTTCCTTCCTTCCACCATCATTTTACCCAGCTGCGTCCTAGTCAGATTAAACTTATCTGTACAGATATTAAATCCAACTGAGCCCTGACTCCAGATGTAATGGGGGATAATAATTGCATTACCTATTGAATCCAGCCATTTCCTGTCTACTTTTTAAAACTGATTTATTTATTTATTTATTTATTTTATGTATGTGAGTACACTTCAGACACACCAGAAGAGGGCATCGGACCCCATTACAGATGGTTGTGAGCCACCATGTGGTTGCTGAGAATTGAACTCAAGACTTCTGGAAGAAGAGTCAGTGCTCTTAACAGCTGAGCCATCTCTTCAGCACCCCTCCCCCTCCTTCTATTATTTCCCCCACCAACCCACCCACTCACACCTCCCTGCCTTCTAATTCCCCTACACTGGAGCATTGAGTCTTCACAGGACCAAGGACCTTTCTTCCTCTTAATGCCCGACTAGGCCATCCTCTTCTACATATGCCCCCTGTCTACTTTTAATCTTTCATAGACCCCATACTTTGCTTAACCTGCAAGGTTAGATGTGTGAGTCATTTCTCCCACCAAAGTAAAAAAATTTCCTTCACTGATCAATCAGCTCTAGGCTTGTTTACTGGTTCTGTGGTTCTGAGTGAGAAAAAAAATAATCCACTTTGAAGTAGAAAGTCTAGAAGTTTGCAATAAAATGAACCTTGCTTTAAAATTTTTTGAGTGAATTAATAGAACTAAAAAGAAAACGCCACAGCCAGGCAATTAACAATTTATTTAAACTTGACATTGAGTTTCTCATCAATGAAACAAAATACCTCACAAACATGAGAAATATTTATTTCAACTCAGTGTTTTAGATGTTTTTCTTGCATGGCTGTTTAGCTCTATGAACTTGGACAAAATAATCTGCTATTGCAAACATATATAAAGGAGCTCTTTACCTCAGCCTGAAAGGAAATAACACGAGAGCAGAAAGGACTGGAGACTATTTATGACCTTCAATGGTTCACAGGCAGTTACTTACTTCCTGTTAGGATGACAACCTCCTGAATTTCCGACCACCTGCCACCAGTGAAGGACCAAGAAATGAGCACATGAGCTTTAGGAAAGAAGTTATATTCAAATAATAACAGAGAGTAAATGATACTTTTTACAATTCTGCACATATTTGAAATGAGCATAATTATATTTTTTTTTCTATCAAGTTGGAGAAATCAATAGTCTTTCTAAAGAGAAACATGTTATTATACGCTTAAACTCAAAGAGAAGTTGAGGGCTGGACAGATGGCTGAGCAGTTAAGAGCACTTTCTCATCTTAGAGGACTGCAGTTCAGTTGTTAGTTCAGTTTTTAGCATCCACATTGGGCAACAGAGTTGCCTGTGTCTCCAGCTCCAGCAAATTCTGACACCTCTGGCCTCTTTGGCTCCTGCATTAACAAGCTCTTACCCACACTGACTTAATGCAAACAAGAGTCATCAGTAAAGAATAAAACACACACATACACACACACACACACACACACACACACACACATACACACACACACACACACACACACACACACACACACACACACACACAAATTAAAAAAATGCCTCCATAGGCAATCCTGTAGGGCATTTTTAAAATTAGTGATTGATAGGAGAGGCCCATCCTACTGCAAATGGAGCTACCTCTGAGCAAGTGCTCCTGAGGTACAGAAAACAGGCTGAATACAGTATGGGGAAAGAGCAAGTAATCAGTTTCCTTCACTGGTTTCTGTTTTGGTTCCTGCCTTTTGTTGCTGACCTGGATTCCCTTTATGAAGGACTGTAATGGGAGAATATGAGTTTAAAGAAACCTTTCCTCTATAAGTTGATTTTGGTTGTGATATTTTACCACAGCAATGGAAAACCTATCTAAAATATATAAAGACACACACACATACACATAGTTAAAAATAAAAATATGTAGAAACATTGTAAGCAATAGTACTAGTTACTACATAGGACATTAAAATTTATATGAAAATATACTGGTTGTAATAATGTTTAAGATATTACTTAAATGAGTTTTTATCTCATTTGTATGAAAATAGGCTCTTAGCATTATATGAAAAATTGATATACATGATACATATCATAATTGAACACAATAAACTAAATATAAAATAAAACATACAGATAAAATACTAATCTATGTATAGTAATTGTGTGTGAGAAGAAAAAATGACTATTAAATCACCTTTTTGCAAATAATTTGAGATGTAAAATATATATCTTTAACTTAAGTTATAAAAATTATCTCTTCAGTGTCATAGACAATAAAAATAAAATTACATACATAAGTCAGGCAAGTGGCGTCATAAAACCCAGAACACCAGGACTTCTAAAAGGAATGTCTTCCATCAAAATGAAACAAAAGAATTAGAAAACTCAGTTTAAGAATTTTTAAAACTTAGAGATTAAAGGTTGTCAAAACACCTTTACAAATTTAGTTCTAACCTTCTGTGGTTCAAAGGTTATAATTTACATAAAAAGAAATGCAATAAAAGCTATAGTGTGAACATTTTTAGAGTAGTTTGAACAATTTGGAGGACCCACTGCTATTGTGTACACATACTTCATGTTGATTGTGTTCTTTTCTTAGATGTTCACATTTTCTTATTCAGGTCTCGCTTCTTGGTAGATTAACTAGACATCTGATAGGGAAAAAAGTAAGAACTTATAAAATGATAATGGTTTAATATCTAAGATAGTGCTATTTTAGTACTAAGTTAAGAAACTCAAGGTGGGAAAGAATATGTTTTCTTTGTTATAATTTTGAAAGAAAACAAGCACCTTGGCTAAGTGATTGAATTCTGGGACAAAAACTCTAAGAAGATTTTTCTCTACATACAATGTGCACATATATCTGTGATGGCTAATCCCCATTGTAATCTTTGTGGCACCCATGGCAACCTAGCTATGGTTTTACCTATAAGAAAGTTCAAGACAGGTTTATGTGAACAAGGGACAAGTGTCCCAGTATGTGTGATATTATTCCATGAGCTCAGAATAAAATAAAATGGAAAAGATGGCAATTAAAAGTTAGTAGTCATTATAAGATGATAACAATAAGTATTAAACTGAATCAGTGCCTTTCTGAGTTTTTAGGTGGCCTTACAGTTGCAGGCCCATGAAGTTCTGCTTTATTATGCAGTTTGATGTACATTGACATTAGCTCCACCCTGCATGTTGGTAAATATAAAAACATTGATTCCACTGAACAAATCAAAGGAGTATTTGGCACACTACACCATTCTGGTGACCCTCCTACAGTACTTCTCAACACTCCTTGCTACTTGGTCCCTTGTTTGTTCAAACTCTTTTTACACTAGTATCTAAGGATTTCTACCCTAGTTCTCCTCCCCATCTCTTCTCATTCATCTGGTATCCTCATCTGGGTTCTTCAGTCTTAAGGTGGAATATGACAGGAGATTCCTAAATTTCTGCCATTTGTGTAGCATGTTTCTTCCAAGTTACAAAAAAAAAAAAAAAAAAAAATGATAATGCAGCCCTGTCTTTCTATTTGCTTTCTCAGTCTGAGGAAATCCAAGTGACAACTATAATGTAACAGAGAATAAATTGAATTTCTGAGATCCTTTCCACTAAAAACAAAACAAAGAAATGAAACCTAATTTATCTGTAGCTTTTCATCTCAGTAGACATTGACTCAGATTCCCTAATTACATAAGACAAAGCTTAGAGTCCATTTCTCTAGAAAGTTACATCTAGACTAACAGAATTTTAAATGCTTTAATCTCCTACGAATATCCACTTATGATCATTAGCTCCTCTCTGTGTGCCCTGTTTTTCTCCATTATCATCAGTTATAAAATTATTGTAGTGTTTTCTAACATTCTCCCCCTTCATTGCATCCCTATAGTCATCAATTGTAGCTAATGTAACATTTTTAATAAAAGTCAGAGCATGGATTTCTCTACTAGCATTAGTTGCAATTTTAAACAGAACAAGAGGCCAAATTCTTATGATGACATAAAGGTGTCTTTTTCTTCATTTTTCCCCAAGAGTTTGTTTTGTATTATCCAACTAGTCCTGGGAGTGTGGTTTCCTTAGCACATAGTTTACCTACCAAGGGCTGCACCATCAAACACAACTGAGTCTCTAACTTCCAGATGTTGGAAATAGCACCCATACAGTGGAATTCCATGTCACTTTCCCCCTCTATGGCACGATTCTGTCTGGTTGAGCTTTCACAAGATTTGTGCATGTTTTCACAATCACTGTGAGTTCTTACATGCAACTTCCTTGTTCTGTCCAGAAAACAAGCTTACTTGAATTTATCCTCTCTCTCAGGGTCTAACAATCTTTGTGCCTCTCTCTTGAAGTTCGGGAGAGAGTCATGTATGGATGTCCCATTGATGCCTGAGCAGGCAACATTCTCTTATTTCATAACATGCAAAAGAAGCAAATTTTAAAAGGTATGTTTTGTCCACTGATGTCCCAAACATTTTAGAAGCAACTGCAATAGTGTTGTAATTGCACACAATGATGCAAATTTATAACCATTTTCCATACCAATGTTACAAAGGATTATTTTACTATACATATATTTTAACTTTGTTTGGCATATTTAAAAAATAATTCCTTAAGTAATATGACAGTGGCTTATAACTTTTACTTATATTTATCAAGTCTGAGGATGTCTAGAGCCCTGAAAGTGGGCTGTTTATACTTTAAGTTCTAGTTTATCATACTATGTGCTTTCTAGAAACATCACAGAATGTTTATCCATAGACTGCTTATTATAAGGAAATAATTACTTTCAATACAAGGAAAAGAACCTCTTGTGAAAGAGAACATTGCGAGAGAACAACATTTAATTACACAGTAAGCGGTCTAGCACAGGGCTTCCTCCTGGCTATGCCTGCCATAACTGTGATTAATGGTTAATAAACAAGAGGATATTGTATAGAGTGTATTGCCTTTCATTATGGGATTACATTTGAAAATGTAGGAGGTAAATCAATTCTAATTTTATCAAATAATTTCACCAACAAAGTAAATTAATTTTATGTCTGAGGATTGTATTATTAATTTGTGTTCTCAGTAAAACTACTATTCTTTTGACATACAGCATTCTCAGAATAAATAGTTTTGATATGAATTAATAAATTAATTGAGTCTTAACAGAAACTTGACAGAAATAACAAAACTTTAAAACTCTTCTATGTTCAAATATACTTGACAAACATGTAGAAGTATTGTGAAGATTAATAAAATTCACCAAAGTATTTTTTAAAAAATATCCAACTTTAACTTCATGTTTTAAGGAAGGGCAAATATGAATAGAAAATGATAGTCTGAAAAATAAAAAATGATATGAAGTGTCTCATACATATGATATAATCATTTATATGATATAATCATTTATAAATGATATAAAAACTATTTGTGCTAGTAAGCACAAAAATGATTACAGAGAGAAGATCTACATTGGACATAACATTGATTTTGATTAGAAGCCATAAGGTTTTGCTGACATTCTGCAAAATACTGGTATATAGTAAGAGACAAAAGGCACATGTTTGGGCAGAATACATTGACAGTCATATTCATATTCAATACTCAAAGGACAAAACCATGGTGAGGATATGGAAATGTAAAGCAAAGGATAATGTTGTGATGTTTTTAATTAAAATGTTTACAATCTACCCAAGCAGAGAAATAATAAAAATCTGTGACTTAGATATCTGGGCCAGGGATTTTCACATAAAAAAATAGTTTAGATGTGGACATAAAAATCTCTGTTCTCATCTGCCTCACCCGGTGACTAGCATCTATGTAATGATGACTTTAATTAATGGATACTGATAAATATATGTGTGTATGTGTATGCATATATGTGTATACATATATGTCAGTATATACACGTGGATGCATATAAGTATCTACACATATGCATACAGCTACCCATGCATGTGTGCACATGCACACACATACATCTACACACACATGCTCACACACACACACTCACGCACACAGCATTTTTCTCTAGAGGAATCATGGTTCAAAGTGCCACCAATATTGTCAAAACAAGGCTTTCAAATGTGCTTATCCAGGCACTAACATGATCTAGTCTCCAGAAATATTAGACAAAATTTTTAAACTTTATAAATTGCCTATTTTATAGATTCTCTTATTGTAGCACAAACAAACTGTGTCAGTAGGGCTTCATGTTATTTGCCTGGAGAAAGATGAGCTACAAACAGACAAATCAGATCCCCTCTTCTCTAAATACTAAATATATTTCACATGCTATTGCCTCCCCACTGGACATTAAAAGACCCACTAAAATAAAATCCAAGATCTAATGTAGAAAAATTATCAAAATATAGTTTTTAAGACTTGAAAACTTTCTGTGAATAACTTTTCTTTTCAGAAGCATTTTATACAGATAGTACAGGCTCTATCCTCTTTAACTCCTATAGATTTAAAGTATAGTAACCACTTATTTATGGCAAATTTTATATCATTACACTGCTACAAATTAATTTTAAACAACAAATCAGTTTCTATATTTCACTTGTGAGGAGAAGTTATGATGCTTATGTGCATTTTCAAAGTTTGTTTTCCTTAATAGCATTTATATATATTACACAAGATAAAATTGAGGATGGTATATATTTAAGTAGTTATAGTTTAAATCAATTTAGTGGTTTTATTATAATCTCAGAACATTGTGGTTAGAACTCTGGAAGTAAAATCAGAGGTGCCAGATTAGTCCCAAATCTACTTCTTGAAAATAATCTAACCTAAAACCACTTTAATTTTTGTGTGTGTGTCTTTCAGTATGGATGTGTATGTGTGTATGTATGTATGCATGCATGCACATGTGTTATCTGCAGGTGCCCATGTTTTTGGAAAAGGGTTTCCAAACCTTTAAAACTGGAATTATGAGTATTTGTGAGTCACTCAATTTGAGTGCTGGGCTCTAAGCTCTGATCCAGGGATAGAACAGTAAGTACTCCTAATAGCTAAGCTGCTTCTACAGTTTCTGACTCATAGCTTTTTGACATAGACAAGAAGCTTGACTCTTGATACATTCTTAGATGTTCAAGAGGCTTTCATATGTCCTAATATAAATTGCAACTGCAATTTTGCTAAAGCCCATATTTTATTGAATATAAAAATGCATCACAGAATTTTTAAATGCTATTTATATGCACAACAGTAAATATATTGATTCATATTGTCAATGTGAAGTCCAGGACTAAATTCCTTTATAGTTATCATAGGCTGTATATAAACCAATGTCACAATTTCTCAGACTTAGTAATGTAACTGTTTATTATTTTCTGAAATTTTAGTCTAGCATAGTAAATGGCCAATAAATTTTCTCTTATTCAGATTAAGGAAAAAAAACCTCAAAATATGTTTGACAAGGGGAAAACTTTATTTTTAATATTAAATGCATATATGCATCTTACAATGTTCTAGATTGAAATTTGACTTCATCAAACTTGATGTTTTGCAGTGATCAAGTATTTTGCAAAATAAAAATTTATAATATGTTAAGCTTAAAAAATAAACAAGGAGGCTGGAGATGGCTTATCAGTTCAGAGGAGTGCCTGCTGCTCTTCCAAAGGAAATGTTTGGATCATGGCACACAGGCTGAGCAGTTCACAAACACATCAGGATTCAGGGGCTCTGACAGGCTCATCTGATCTCTACAGGAACTGGCACCCACATTGCACATTCAAACATTAATAGAAATATAAATTTAAATATATTTTAAAGTAAGCCAATTATGAAATATTTTTGAAGACAACATATCTCAGAGTCAACCAGTAAGTCAGAGTTTGTTATAACATAAAAACAATGTGTTTATAGTATGAGTATAACAACAGCTAGGGCTATCTAGCTATATCATAATATCATTTAATTCCTATTACTCAAAGCATGTGAGCTAATATCACTGTGACCAGTGACTTACAAAAAATTCAGAATGTGAACCTAATCCAGGCCTATTGATTCAGAATATTCATTTTAATAAGATCTCTAGATAGGGATCAAACTAATAGAAAGGCTTAAGAAACTGATCAAATATTCTAAAATATTTTATTAAAAATATGTTCACTAAACAATGGCAGAGTACTGTTCTGGGACCGTAGAACAAGAACAAATTTGGAGATTGGGCAAAGTCATGGCCTTGAGATAAAATGACAAGGAATCAATTTGCTATGTCTAACAAGAAAGCTGTAACAAAAGAGCAGATTTCTGTAAGATTTCAGATACACGCCATTGCAAGTTCAAGCTGTTGCAGATACTGTGCAGAGAGAAGATACAACCAAGTTAATATTATTGTGCATTCTAACAGTTGTCAGTATTTATCCACATACCTAAGGCATGCCAATTAATTATGATGCAACAAAATCAAAGGTGCAATGTAGGCGAGATCAAGTCACAACATCAAAGCTTCCTATATCTGTGTACTAATACCCAAAATAAAGTATAAAAATGACAGGGTACAGATGTACAAATTTCTCTTACTTGTTAGGAAACATACTAGCTTTAGTGTTTAGTCCTCAATTTCATGGACAAAAATAAAGATCAGTTCAGTTATTGAACTATATAAATGTCAGTTCCAGTTGCAATAGAAGATGATTTTGGCTTCTCTAGACAGTTAATAGGAGGGTCCCAGCTCAGTATTCTTTCTATGCTTTGTTCCTGCGTTGTCACTGGCCATATTCTGGCTTTCAAACAGTGTAGTATGTTCATACACAGTGCAAGATGTGATTGTTTTTTTGGAAGCTGAGGCTATTATGGGAAACAAAGACAATTTTGAGTTTTGGAAATGATAGGGACCATGAGGAATATCTCCATGACCATCAACAATTTATTTATGAAGTATTTTTTAACATTTTTTTTGCTTATAGTACACTTTTAAAGCAAATTAAGTGTTTAAGTGACTCCTTTCCTCAATTAATGTTAAAGTTGCTATCTTACCACTAACTGTACTTAAAGATCACATGGATTTGAAAGGATTACCTATGTCATGTCTTTCTGAATCCAGAAATGAGTGTTTATGGAGTTCAGTAGATAAGGGCACTCACTGTGTTTCTAGTAAAACTGTGCCAATATTCTAAATTTTAAAATGCTGACAGTTAAATAATAATAATAATAATAATAATAATAATAATAATAAGAATAAGAAGAAGAAGAAGATGATGATGATGACTAAAGTATCATCAGAGAATTTTATATGCAATACTTACTACCATTCTAAAATCACAAAAAAGAGTTGACATTTGTTTTTAACTAATTGCTATCCAAAAACCGAAAACAAAAACAAAAACAAAAAAACAAAACAAAACTCGAGAGCTTACAGAAACTCTTGGTTATATGAATAGAATTTATTCCAAAGAAAGAGAGCCACAGGCATGTTTGGGGGTTGGAGGTTGACCTCCTTTTCATTAATTTGAAGAGGCCACTTAGAGAGAGAAAAATGCTGAGGTGATCAAATCCTGCTCTGAACACTGGCTTTTACATTTATTGTGTTTGCAATAGTAAAAATTATCATCCCTGATACAGTGATCTTTGCAGGAATCCTACCTCAGAAAGCAGCTTTAAAGAGACAGTAAATTATTTATTTATTTATTTTTTACCCCCGGTTTCCCAAGCAGCAATGTTCCCGCTGAGAAAGATCTCAGATGAGAGCTATCACACAGGGATGGTGCCAGCGCTGAAAGCCAGAGAAGAGCAGCCAAAAACGCTGAATTTTAATAAATTTCCAGATGTATCTGGATGCCTATAATGATAAGGATTTTTTTTCATAGTATCAGTACAATATTGGTTTTCACACTGTTAAACCAGTTTGAAAATTAAATCTTATTTAAAGAACAATGAACTTTAGATATGTTCAATGAAAATTTTAGAAAGGCATTTGTGATTTTGTTTATTGTAAACCCTTTTCTTGATAAGTAAATACTAATGTAACTACCGAATATCAATGATAAATCATTCATAAATCCATCTACCTTAGTGTTGAAAGGAAAGTTGAAGAAAGGAGAAAAAAAAGCTAGATTCATGTGAATACCTAAAGACTTTTCTCTCTATACCTGTCAATGAAGATAAGTTAAAAATCTATTTGGGTGTCAATTTCTACTCGAGTTAAAAAAAAAAAAAAAAAAAAAAAAAAAAAAACAAAAACAAACAAACAAAAAAAAACAACAACAACAAAAAAAAACCTTTCCCTTGATTTAAAAAGAAATCCTAAATATTTAGGTAACTTCATCCATTTAAAATATATTAATAATGAACCAAATTATAGTTAAGATGTTTTGACTAACAAAAACATTTATAGAAAAGAACATCAAGAATAACATTAGATAGTATGATTACGATGACAGCTCAGTGGATAAATTGCTTGTTACGCAATAATGAATACCTAAATAGTAAACAGTTGCCAGGACACAAGGAGATACTGGTATATGGGTCTGCCTGTAAATAACACAGAGAACTTGAATGATATTTGGAAATCATTAGTGAGAGATTCTGTATCTTAACTTGCCTTAGAGTCTACTCCTGTACTTAACTGTTCACATTCCTCATCCATGCCTCTGGAAGTAGTAATAGTAACTTCAAAAAATTCATTAATTCAGTAAGGTAGAATGGGTGAATAATTTCTTGTCTGTCACTGGAAAATAGACATTTGTTCCTGTGTTCCACAGAAAGTCACTCAATGTGCATAGTATGAACTACATTCTTTACTGAAAGAAATTGAATTTCTACCATTGTGTGATTACACAGGCAGAGTTACATCTACATACTGAGGAACAGGCAAGACTGTCAGTAGGGTCTCCAAAATCAGAAATGATTCTCAAAATAACCAAAAAGAACCAAATCAGTTGGCATGCTAGCTGTAGACTTCTGGCAATAGTGTCCACTGGAAGACTCCTTTTTTTTTTTTTTTTTAGTTGTTTGAGCAACTCAGTTTGTGCTCATACGTTATGCAAGACCTAGAAAACACATTAACAATATCTCTAACATAGAAGAGTCTGTAATTCCAATGACTTAGCAGTGGGAAAATTGACAACATAATATCATTTATTTTGACCATGTTTGTGGGTTTCCAGTAGTAGTGGTAGTGGTAGTGGTAGTGGTAGTGGTTGTGGTTGTGGTTGTGGTTGTGGTTGTGGTAGTCGTAGTACTAGTACTAGTAGTAGAGTTTATAAATATGTTATCTAAGCATGCATACTCTTACATGTGGTATTTTTGTATTTTTGCTTTATCTTCCCAGAGATCTCAGAGGAAAAACTTATATTCTCAAATGTTAATGGACAAATTGATGTAGTAACCAAAGTTGTATTAATAATGAAGTTAAGCTTTGAATACTTTTGAAAAGATAATATAACTTAGATTTTCCTTTTTCAACCTTAAATTTGCACAATTGTCAACATACTTTTTTATTAGGATAAAAATATTGTGCTCACCTAAAAAAAAGTAGATTTAAAGCAAACTGATGATTTAAAACTAATTTCTCTTCTGGAGTTTGAAAGCACTACTTATAATCCTAAATTAGAATCACTTTACTAGATTTTTTGTTGTTTGGTTTTTGCTTATTTACTCAAAACTTTTAGAATGATCTTCTGCAGCAGCTGCATCCTACTAATCAAAATTTACAGGATGTGCCATCATTCGGCCTGTGATCTAGCTGTGAGTTGTCGCTGCAGCTCTGTTTATTATTTATTTAATCTTTCCTCAAGGACGCTATTTCCCAATTCTCTAAAGCAAGTTATTGGGCATCCCATCCATCTGTCTTTCTCTGGTGGTTTTCTGCATGCTGTCCTTTAGTGCCATTTTGCAGCTTATGACAGCTCCCGGGAGCCTTGTAATCTGCTCTATAAAACTGTCTTCCTTATGTCCCACCCCAGTGCCTCCTGTATCACTACATGCTCCACTGGCCTGAAGCTCAGTGGTGTATTGCTGCACTCCCAGCCTGTGCTAATAGACAGAAGCCCACTTGCAATTATGATAGACATGCACAAATATTATCTTCATTAATAAGATATGGTTTGAAAAATAATAGGTTTGGATAGACCGATTTATGAAAAGATCTATTTTTAATGGCCTTTCATGATACATAAAACAATTTAGAGAACAAAATCAACTTACTTCCAAGAAGAGGGCTTGATAGATGTGTTGGCAGTGTTCTGAATTGAAAAATACCATTTCTTCTGACTTAAGATTAAATCAAGAAAACAATTTGCAATAATAATAACTGATAAGCAAAGAGACTCAATTATCATATCTCTAGTAAGATGTACAATTTACAAAGAGTAGAAAGAATTGTTACTGTATGTGTTGCTATAAAGGAAAAAAAAACAGAAAATCTTCTACATGAGAACAATGAAAAGAAAGAGGAGTGACTATGTAATGTCGAATAGCAAATATTTAAGATGTTACCTCTATGTAACAAGGACTGAGATCTGAGACTCTTGTAGCAGCTCCCTTTTGGTTCTGGATAAAAAGTAACCTACTGTATTTAAGGCAGTTTTGTTATCTCTGTAAGTTGTGTAATGTAAAATATTTTTAATGATTTCTTTTTCTAGTCACTTATCTGTGTGATAGTGTTAAAATGAGGCCTTTGAATTTTTTATTTTCTGGAATATCACAATAGCAGATAAAATGATATAGTTTAAAATAAAATGACATATAGTATTTCATTTCTTTCTTAATGTGAGAGTCTTTATGGCATGTTTATATCAAGTGGTGATAACGCACTAGGAAGTCTATTCTTCCATCCAATAAAAGATATTTAATCATTTGAGCCAACTAACGAATTACTTATTGTTTCAACAGTTCCTTCTTCCACGTGATAGAATTTTACAGCTGCATCCTTTAGCTACCTAACCTTACATTTTTTTCCCATGGAAATAGAGGTTTCTTTTTTCTATCACTATTATTACTTTATTTTAGCAATTTGTTTTGACCAATGATGGAAAGCAGATATAACGTATGCCAGTGGCCTTTTGTCTGAGCTCTGGATGGTTTTGTCTGCTCCCAATAGGAAAGCATAGCTCAGTCAGCCATTAGTTCCAAAGTGAGTTAATGAGGAAAGTACCCTGGCTTGACCTGTATTCTGAAGTTAAAGCTACATCATCTGACCTGTGGACCTGTGAAAAAAAGATATTACACAGTGTAAGTCTCTGATATATTGGTAATGTTTGTTTCACACCATTACTGAAGCAGATATATAACTAGTACATTAATCATGACACTAGTGTTCACATAGGTAATGGCTGGTTTAGAAATAAACATATAGAACTAATCTGGACTTGGAAAGATGGGTACCCTGAGACTGAATTTACATATACTTTTTCCTTAATGATAAACGAAAAGGTTAACATTGGTAAATCACTTACGGCCATTGGCATGTCTCTAGAGCATTTCCTTAATTTATGATTCATATGGGAGGACTTAGCTCATTGTAAGTGGTGCCATCCTTAGGCAGGTGGGCCTGTATTTTTTAATGAATCAGTCTGGATGAGCCATGGGAAGGGGAGAGAAGACAGCATTCTTTCAGAGATTTTGCTTCTGTTCTTGCTTCCAAGTTTCTGTCTTCAGTTTCTGCCTTAGCTTCCACCAAGGTTGAACTAAGAAGTGTAAGCCAAATAACCCATTTACTCTCTGTTATGGATTGTATGTGCTTTACCAAGGGAGTGGCACTATTACAAAGTGTAGCCCTGTTGAAGTAGGTGTGGCCTTGTTGCAGTAGGTGTGTCACTGTGGATATAGGCTTTAAGACCCACATCCTAGTTGCCTGGAAGCCAGTATTCTGCTGGCAGCCTTCAGATGAAGATGTAGAACTCTCAGCTCCAGTGCCATGCCTGTCCAAATGCTGCCATGTTCCCGCCTTGATGATAATATACTGAACCTCTGAACTTGTAATCCAGTTAAAAGTTGTCCTATAAGTGTTGCCTTGGTCATGGTGTCTGTTCACAGCAGTAAAACTCTAACTAAGACACTCTCCAAGAGGATTTTGGTACATTATCATAGGAGTAGAAGCAAACTAATATACCCTTCCAGAAGCTACTGACCACCTGTGGTTTCTCATCAATGGATAGGACCCTGTGCATACCGCCCCCAGTCAATTAGTGTTACCACTATGCCAGTCTTTTTTGGTACCTGTATTTCATGATTTTTCATGTCATATATTTAGGGGATAGGTAGTCTGGTCCTTTATATCTTATCATTCTTCTGCTCACTCTTCTATGATTTTCTAGGATCTTTAGGTGTAAGGGTTGCATTTCAGGTGTATTCATTTGGATTGAACATTCATAGTCAGTCATATCCTCTACTTTTTGGCCACTTGTGGATCTCTGTCACAATCTCCACCTTTGTGAATAGAAGCATCACTGATGAGATATAGAAGCTACACTTACATTTGGCATAAGGCTAAAGTTTGGAAGATCCCCGACTCAATTACTTGAGACTGAAAGTTGTTAATTGATGCAAAGATGAAACGTTATAGACATATAGACAATAACTAATGAAATTTTATTTTAAACCTACAAAGCTATAAGAACTTAATGAACATTTTTAAAAATTATTTTATGCTTTATGAACCATGTTTTCTATTCCAAATATGTAAATAGGTGATTATAATACACAAAAGACCCAAAGCAAATGACAAAACTATGATACAAAGCTTATTTTAAAAAAAATAGCCATATTTAGACTGTAGAATATAAATTGATGATCCTGAATTAAGGGATGAATTAGGTTAATTGATAATACTCTTTACATAGATAACCGTTGGAATTTGGCAGCCATATTTAGACTGTAGAATATAAATTGATGATCCTGAATTAAGGGATGAATTAAGTTCATTGATAATACTCTTTACATAGATAACCATTGGAATTTGGCATAAAACAGAGGTAGTATAGGGGATACCACAGAAAGGAAATGGTAGTCAATGAAAGAAACTGAGATAATTGGCTGATCACATGAATAAAGTCAAGATGGATCCCTACCTCACAATATGTAATGGGATTCTAGCACTTTTATTAAGCTTTTGTTGAGAACATGGTTTCATGAAGCCAATCTCCTATTTTCCCACAAGAGACCAAGGTACTAAAAAAGCTCCAGCAAAGGCTTCCTGTACACAGTTTCTGGTTTGTATAAGGGCTTTTTACTCATCTCAGTCCACATTATAACCAACATAAAAGTCTCAATTACATATGCAACTGTATACGATTGTTATATTTTTTCAAGGTATGGTCAGGTATGACCAATTTTAGCCATACCTGAGACCCATCTTGTACCATATTAAATAAAACTTTCTATATAAAGGAAATAACAGATCAAATCATAACAACATTATATATAATTTGTAAATGGAATGTACTACATAAAAGAAGAAATTTCAAAGGTATATTAAGAGAAAATTAAGCTATAGTAAGAGAAAATTAAGATGACATTGCAATATACTTCCATATCTGATAAACTATTAGATTTTTTAAAGCCTCCAAGTGTTAAATATTTGAAGTTGTAAAAACAAATGATCAGTTGGAATTTCCAAGCCTTTTAATGAAGATATAAGTTAACACAAAACCAACACAATAGAATGAAGCCTTATTCTTTTTTATTAGATATTTTATTTAT
Organism: Arvicanthis niloticus; assembly: GCF_011762505.2. NCBI lineage: Eukaryota > Metazoa > Chordata > Mammalia > Rodentia > Muridae > Arvicanthis > Arvicanthis niloticus. The sequence continues at coordinate 42,792,049 of NC_047673.1, forward strand.
ATTTCAGATTGTTATCCCCTTTTCACATTTCCCTCTCACCAAGAAACCCCCTATGCCACCCCTCCTCCTGTTTCTATAAGAATGTGCCCCCACCCACCCACCCACTCCCACTTCCCTGCCCTCAATTTTCTCCACACTGGGGCGTTTAGCCTTCAGGAAACCAAGGACCTCCTCTCCCACCTATGCCCTACAAGGCCATCCTTCCCTACATATAGAGCTGGAGCCATGGGTCCCTCCCTATGTGCTCCAATGCTGGTGGTTTAGACCCTGGGAGCTCTGGTTGGTTGGTATTGTTGCTCTCCCCATGAGGCTGCAAACACTTTCAGCTTCTCAGTCTTCTCTCTAACTCCTCCATTGGGAACCCCATGATCAGTTCAGTGGTTAGCTGTGAGCATCTGCCTTTGAATATGTCAGGCTCTGGCAGACCTCTAGGGAAACAGCTGTACTTCATGATATCATACATTAGTACAATGAATATCCAATGCCACATTTATTCCCTATGAAGAAGAAATTCCATTTTTACATCTGTAATGGAAGACCTGTGCAAGAATGTGTCCACTGGCATTTTTCCTAATAAAAACCAAAACAAGCAAAGAATCAAGGACAAAATTAGCATTCAGGAAGTAATTAATGTTATATTACATGTATATGTGGTGGTGGTAGGAGTGAGATTAACGTTCCCCATGTATAACACAAGAGAGAGAATGGATGATATAAAGAATATAATAGGAAAAATGGGACAATCTAGAAGACCAAATAAAATGGTTCAATTTCTATATTAAGTAAAAGCAACTAAATCTCATACAGTAATAAATCTATACATATGCAATAAAGTGTGTTTTTCAGAAAGAGTACAAGATTACAACACAAAATACAAGACAGTAACTATCTTCTCTGGGAGCAAAGGAATAAAAAATCATAAACAACCACAATAACTTTAGTTCTTTGTGAATAATTTTTAATGTTCTTTCAAATGTGTTCACAAATATAAATATAAATTTGTATGTGTTTGTGTAAGTGTGCACAAAACTTACCCTTTCCATTTTGTGAGTTACATATAATATAAATTTTTACAAAAAAATCAAAGATAAGAAACCCAAAATGGTGGGTTGTAGATTTATAGATTATAAGAAAATAACATTTCAAGTAAGTTAGTTAAAATTAATTTTTCCTTGTTTCCTAATCCTAACAGGATACCTTAAAAATATTTATATGAACAGATTGACCCATTAGCATTATCTTCTCTTTCTTTAAATCATACAACTTACAGTGCAGCAAATAAAATTTAGAAAACCAATATGAAAGATAATGTGCTTGATTTCTACCAAATTCTACTCCAAATTTGCAAATTCCTTCATTCACCTTCCCTGAGTAATATATTGTCTGGTTCAAAACGTAATCATATCCACTAGCACAATATTTATAAGCTGACTATTTCATCTGCATTTAAAGCCAAACAGAGTATAATAGGAAGCACAATGTGACCCACATCAAAGTCAACTGCTTAAAACAATTCTTATTTTATTCACATCCCCAGGATGGCAAACTATTGAAATTTTGTGGGCTAAGTTATCCTGTATATAATTTTCTGACTTATTCTTCTTTGTGGCTTTTTTTTTTTAACTTGTAAAACTGAGTTCTACGCAGCCATTCATCCTGAAAACACTATTTTGTTATCAGAGGCATCACTTGTCCTCAAAGCCAGGTAGCACTGAGCACACATGACTTATTCCTGTCTTCTTTTGTTTTCAGACCTCAATAGAAAGAATCCTTTACAAATCTGAAAGAAAGCCTCAATGCTCTGAACCATCAATTAAGCTATAGTCAAAGAGAATCATTGGCTTCCTTTGTCTGGAGAGGAAGCATTTTATTTGAATTTTTTTCTCATTCACTTACCATTCCTGGGTTCTCTTGACTTTGACATAGTGGCTACATTTGCTTGTTGGTATGTTTAGTTTGTGTTGCTGTCAACCAGTCCATTCTCTTCCCACTGGGCTTGTCACTTTTTTTTTTTTAATTGCATTTGCAAGAAACCACTGTGTCACAGGGCTCCTCAAATATCCTAGGGTGCCTTTTTCATATGTATTTGCTCTCGGATTCTCTGCTTTAGTGTTCTTTGTTCAGCCTTAATTTAAGAGATGCCAGAGAAGAATAGACGCATTGGTGAATTCTGCTGCTTGAGTATGTAATACTGTTAACCACTGAAGGGAAAAGAAAACCATATTTTAGCCATAAAAGCCTGAAATTTAGAACTCTGGCAGTTAGAGAATGACTGAGCATCAACTAGAGTTACGTGTCTATTTAAAGTTTACCTGTACCCCATATGGTTTTCTGGGAAAGGAAGTGATATCGAACAGCCTTCCCTATTCTTATCTGACCCTGATGCCTAGTTTCAGCAAGGACTGGCAGAATTCTAAAATTCCTTTTAGTGTTTGTTTTTCTATCATCTCCCTTTCCAGCAAGGCTCATACAGGGAGTCCTTACAGACTGTAATTGCCATCTTGGCTATAATAGCAACAACTATCGTGAACAACATTAGCATCATCTCACCTTTATTGAGTGCATGACTCCTGAAAGTCGGAGGCACCGTGCAACAGAAACTCTCTGTATCCAAACAGCCCAGCTCCCCCACCCCAAGGTTCTTCTCATGCATAATATCTTTCTTAGTATCTTTCTTTTCCTCATTCTCCTTAGTCTTTCCACAATTAAACCTAAAAAAAAAACTTGATTTAGATTACCAAAGGAGACCAGATTGTTACTGAACACTTTAAGTTTCATTCAGAAAGAAATACCCAAGAGAATGGAAAATATAACTTGAGTGAATAATATGACAAATATTTTGTTATCATTTCTATTTTTAATAAATAGTGATAACAACAATAATAATTTTAAATAGAGGATTTTTTTATTACTATTATTTTTTATGGTCCAGTCATTACCCGACTTCTGGAGTGAAAATAAAAAGAGGATTTATAAAAATACATATTTGTTAACTCTAGGTATCATCAGTAACACGTATCAGCAAAAAAGAGTTAATACAGATGTTAGCAGGACAATTTGAAGCCTATATAACATCTTCTAAAACCTCACAATGATCTACTGTACTTACAGCACTGGGGATTTGCCACTCTGGGAAACGTTCTTTCAGTGTTCATAAGACTGCCCCTCCATTGGGGAATTCATCCCATATACAGTCGTCAAACCCAGACACTATTGTAGATGCCAAGAAGTGCCTGCTGACAGGAGCCTGATACAGCTGTCTCCTAAGAGGCTCTGGCAGAGCCTGACAAATACAGAGGCAGATGCTCATAGCCAACTGTTGGGCCTAACACGAGGTCTAATCTCCATTCCACCTCCACCCTTCAGTCATGTACACAGATGTAAACAGGCCCTAGAGAGATTTACATACTAATGAGGTACCTGAAGGCCAGAGGTGGAGCCGATTAAACATTCCTCCCCAGCCCCTCCCCCCTTCTCCCCTCCCCTTTTAACTCAGGTCGATCCTGGGTTTGAGGGGGTATGCATCCAGATCCATCCACGATCCGCCATGTGAATAAACCAGTTTTGGAAACCCAAGGGCTTCCTCGTGTGTTGGGGCTGCACCGCTATGAGGAACCGTGAGGAGCCAGAGAGAGGCTTTTAGTTAATGAACAGCCGGGCCCAACTTCCAGCCGGAGAAACCCAGAGTGTTCCCAGCTGACTATTCACAGCATGGCAGGAGGAACCTTGGGATCCCCAAGCTTTTTTTCCCCACAGCCAACCTTTGGACTGAGCACAGGTTCCTCAATGGGGTCCCCAATGGAGGATTTAGAGAAAGGAATAAAGGAGCTGAAGGGCTTTGCAATCCCATAGGAAGAACAATAATATAAACCAACCAGATCCCCCAGAGCTCCCAGGGACTAAACCACCAACCAAGTAGTACACGTAAAAGGACCCATGTCTCCAGCTGCATATGTAGCAGAGGATAGCCTTGTCAGGCATCAATGGGAGGAGAGGCCCTTGGACCTGTGAAGGCTTGATGCCCCAGTGTAGGGGAATTTGAAGGTGGGGCGAGGCAGGAGTAGATAGATGGATGATGGAACAACTTCATAGAAACAAGGGAGGGGGATGGTTTAGTGGGTTTGGGGGGGTTCAGGAAAGGGGGTAACATTTGAAATATAAATAAAGAAAATATCCAAAAAAGTACAATGAACTGTTTTTGTCATTACAAATACCTTCATTTTACATTATCAATTAATATGTACACCGTTTTATTTTTATATTATATAAATAATTTTCTTGGTATTAAAAATAATAATCTGTGAAAAATAAAATCATTTATTGAGGGGAAAAAACAGAAAATATGTGAAAGTCATTTTAACCTATAGGAGTTGTGTGAGTAATTTTTATCTTCTCAGAATCCGGTTGCTTAATGAGGAGAATAAAATAACTTTTGAGGGTTGCTCAGAGGATCACCTGCTCATATGAACAAAAAATTATTCACTGCACTCATGCGGTGTACACTTTTCACTACCATAAGATGGGCAGGACCTAACCAATTTTGGCTCATAGAGATTTTCTGTAGCTCTCATCTTGTTACCCATTGTTTTCTTTCATGCAATGCCAGACAATACTTATTTTAAATTCAAGAGTCTGTAATTAATTATAGATAAGATTATAAGGATATCTACTAACTCACTTAGCTCACTTGCATTGCCTCTAACTGAAAACCACACAACAAAGCTAGTAGAAAATGTTTCGGAATGTCATTATGCACTAATATTTCTACCCAGAAGCCTTTTCTTACAATCTGGCAGGTTCTCTCCCAAACGGCTTCTCAAGATAAAGTGTATCATGCTGGTCAATATAATATATTCCAGGCTTGGCACTTGTCTTCCCAGGATTAGAAAGCTTTAATAGCACAAAGGCAAGGAAATTGGTCTTTAAAGTCATCTTTCATCATTCAAATCTACAAGTTCCAATGTCCAATGGCATATAGAATCATAGCAAGGGCCTAAATTCTTAGATATGTTAGACATATACAGGCAAAATATTTTCATCAGACAAGTGTTGATATCACACTGAATTTCAACAACAAAAATCTTTCAGTGTCTATTCACTATAAAGAATATAGCTTTGATGAACAGTATATTTTTCTTCTTGATACCTTCCACAATAACTCTATAAAGCTTTCTAATTCCTTTGCTTATTTGGTTTATTTTTAGAACTACATTTTTTTTCTTGTGGAGATATATTTCATGTGATGTCTACCTATTAAACAGAAGATTTTCTTCCTTATTTCTATAATTTGTAACCAAGTTCAATGTATAATTATCTACCACCATAACAATGAAAGCCTAAAGTTGACTGAAATTTTCTAAATTTCAAATAGCAATTAGTAAAATGTCTAGTATTAAAGCTTTATCTGAATTCATGCTATATCTTGTACACTCACATATTTGTAAAAGTTTTCCTTCAGATTCAGTCTCTTCTTTGTAGTCCATTGTTTAGTATCTCTCCATGGAACACGTCTCATTATGTTTGGTCACTTGACAAATACTGTTATTTGGAAAGACATTGAGAAGCATGGGAGCACAGCTTGGCAAAACATGAAATAGGTTGGTGGAATCATGTGTACCAAACCTTGACAGAGAGATACTTCCAAGAAGCAGAATCTACTTCTAAAAGTAATGCTTGGTGAGAAAACAATGTGCCCTGTGGATAGTCACCTTCATAATCAACACTGCTTGCTTCTCCTTGCCATCTGCTTCAAAGGCCTATTCACCAGCCAGCCTTCTTGCTGTCTTTGCTGTAACAGCAGCTTTGCATTGTGGTGAGCCAGGTGGTTGCACTAAGATAATGCCATCCATGTTCACACAACAATAGTAGAATCAGGCATGATGGAAAATTATGGATAGTCCAATTTGTCCCAGCTCAGTACAATAGTCCCAAACAGGCACTTAAGCAGCAGGACTGACATAATCAAGATGCTACTTCTTGTGGGGCCAAGTAGGCAGAATTTGCAGAATAAAATCAACATTTTTTGTTGTACCTAATTTCATCACAATTGACTAGACTTCAAATATAGTCTGTCATTTAGCAATATGGTCTATATGGTCAAATATGAAGGCAAGCTCTAAGAACCAATAATTTTGTGTTTAAAATACAGGGAATTTCTAAAGTATTGCCTAACTTAGCCTTGTATGTAAGATAGCACAATGTTTTTCAGACATTTTATTTAAGATTCAATTATTTTATTTTTCAACAAAGTCCTTTATAAGGACTTTACAAACACATGAACATATACAATGTGTATAATATAAATATATTATCATTTAAAGTACAATATAAATATAATATATTTTAAATACCTGTAATAGTGCTTCTTCTGCATTTTATATGATATTTGTTTGACTATTCTAATATACGTAGGATGTCTGCAGCACAACCTTTCTCTCATATAAGATAGCTAAGACTCCCATACTTTTCTGAGTTCATTCTTGTTTCTCAAAACTATCCTTCAAATATATTTGCTAAAGTTAGATATAATACCACATATATCCTTTGTCTCACTTATAACATGAAGGAAGTTGTTAGAAACACATGTATCTATCAATAAAACAGAAGATACTTCTACTTGTAATACTGAGCTTACAATTAAATGCATTTCAGTACGTTAACAAGCCTGTCTGGTAAGTTTTGTATATGCTATACTTTGAGAGATACATCTTTATACTGTATCCATATAATTTCATACTTAAATAACCAGAAACAAACCTTCTGAAGAATGGCAGGAAGAATTCATGCTACCAGTGAGTTTCAGGGTGTCAGCAAACCATTCAGTGTAGAAATATCCTTAAAATATATTCACCTGTAAAGTTAAGACATACTCTAAAAATAATATATCAATGAAGAAATATCTTATTGAAGAAGTTAAGGTCATTAGGAATCTCTTGGATAAAGTCTCTATGATCTTTCTGAGATATGGCTCTTGAAGAAGTAATCACAATTTTGAGATTATTGTCAGTTTTTTTTTTCATTTATATGATACTACATTTCGTTATCGACCATGAATGCAACAGTAAAAGTCAACACAAGTCAATTACAATTTATAGTTGCCATCAGTACAGAACTAGTCAAAATATATCTACAAGCATTAATTGGCCTTATAATTTAATAAGACAGTCTTATCAGGACTCTTGAATACCTGCCAGACTGCTGCCTGTGGCAAGAGCAAAAGACAACCAGAAATGCCTATTATATTTTTTAGGTTACTTGTTTGCTTAAAATTATTGAACCCAAAAATATCCCCAGGAAGACTAAATGTATTGTAATGGTTAGTTTTAAGTTGGAAAAAGTACCATTCAGACTCCTGTATCTATACAGATATTAATATTAACCCCAATTATTTCCAATTATTCTCCCAAACATAAGGTAAAGTGGCAGGTATGGTATCATTAATACAAATAACATTCTTTTTTTCCTGAAGCAGAGGGCCTAGGTAGAGTATTTGTAATCCACCATCAGTATGGCCTTTGAAACCCATGCCCAAAGCCACAGACTTAGCTTGTCATCTATAGAAATGAGAATAGTATTCATCAGTCTCTAATTCAGAGAATGAATTAAGTAAGGTTTCCCTGAGGTTTATAAGAAAATCCATATATAAATACAGAACTCAAATGTCATGAACAGTTAAAAGTTACTTTAACATAATTCAAAATCCAATTCCTTATGCTACATATTTGTTTACAATCTTCCTTAAATATTGAGGGGGTATATGAACATTTTTTCCTTGCTATATTGAAACTTATTTTCTTTCTTAATGCTGCCAAAAATGAGAAGCTACTTAAATGGCCAAAAAAAAGAATAGCCCATTCCATACGTCTCTATTAGTTTACAGATAACGTAAAAGAAGACATACAGCCAAGGCATGTACATGACCAGGTTTATGGGAGAAAGTATATAATTTGCTAGTAATGGATTCAAAGACCCAGAGATTAACAATGTATTTGGTTTATCAGACTCTGCAAATGTGTTTCAAGTTGCACAAACCAGAGAGCACTTTATGATGAAGACATTCTTGAGACAGAATTAGAAGGAAAAGCCATTATCCCTTTTCTATGGAAACTGTATTCTATCTATATATTTACATTAAAAGATAATAAGAATAGTGAAAGAAAAGATGCTGCCTATCATTGCTTGCTGGCTCTATCAACAAGCTTTGTTTTAACACAATAAAATACAATAAAAAATGAAGAAAATCTCTAATTTTATTGGGCTCTTATCTTGCTGGCAGATATCTTTGTATACCACTTTTCTTCCCACACTCCTTCTAAAACCATACGAAGGCTGAACAAGAAAGAAAATGATCATATATTCTTCAAGTCAAAGCAACATGGCTTTTCTTTCTCAAATCATCTCAATATATGTATGTGTGTGTGTGTGTATATGTATGTATGTATGTATATATGTATGTATGTATGTGTGTATGTATGTAAACATATCTTTTTGTTATTTCTATTCTTACCTAAAATTCTTATGGTTAATATTAGCTATAAGAATGGGACAAAAACTTTGAGGAAAGAAAGAGTAACTCTCCTTAGGGAGCTGACAACATAATAGAATATTGTTTGTATTAAAAGTGCAATTCTAGCTGAGTTTTTACTTTTAAATACCTAATAATCCAAATTATCCCAAAGTTGAATTTACTCCCTGGTGGTATGTTAGAAAGCTGTGTTCACCAGGGCTATAAGTAAGTACTAACTCAGCATAGGGGCAAGTATCTCTTTCTAATTGATTAATTAACATTTTCTGGGCTATGAAAGAGAGATAATTTGAATATTTAGAAATTAAAGGCAAACCATCTTGGCTATTCTATTTCATGTAAATGAAGCTTGCAATATTTGCTTTCACATTTTAAAGCTGATTATGTTATTATCAATACCATATGAAGAAATATTTGTTTATAATTTTGAATGAGGCAATTTAGCACAGCAGTTTCTATTATCTAGAAGTAACAGTAAACTATCTATTGAGATTTTTTGTTTCTCTTTTTGATAAGTAATAGATATTTAGTTTATTTTTTGAAATAATTAATGTAAAAGCTAGATGGACATTCAGAAGAGAGGCTTCAAAATTTGAAATTGTTATTGTTGTAATGTGCTTTTTTTCATACTGACTCTCTGGGCCAAATTGTAAATAAAATGTTTCTTGCAAACAACATCCAAGTTACCAAGGATTCCTTAGAAACAAATATTCTATTTTAAAATAATTTCTAAATTTTAATTCATTTTAAGTATAGTAAACCCTGAATATAGGCATTTTTGGGCAATGTAGGAAAGAGTAATGGGTCTGTAAAACCAACAACTAGATGGCCAGGCCAACCCAGCATTGTCTGCATGTATGTCAGTTATTTCTTGAGTATCAATAATTACTAGTCTATTTCAAGACCTCTCTTTTCCCTGGATTATATGTTATCATTATTGTTGTTGTTATTTAGTTTTTAAAATATTTTTCATCTGCCTTTGAGAATTTCTCATATGCAAACATGTATTTTATCGTGTACATCCTCAAACCATTCCTCTAACTCCCAGATCCACCTGAGTCTCCATCCATTACAAATTCTATTTTCTTTTGTTTTTTATAATCCATTCAGTTCCATCGGTGTTGCTTGTATATTCATTTGTGTAGTTCCACCTATTGGGGGATGGCCAACCTCCCAAGGGCCACATCTTTGTGGCAAACACGGTCTACTTTTGAAAGAAACCATCAACTGTCCACAGGGTCCAAGCAGCAGCAGCAGCAGCTGCTGCAGCAGCAGTAGCAGCAGCAGCAACAGCTGGAGATGCAGCTGATGAATGCCCCCCACCTTTCTGTGTTAGAATGTTGACATCCTGGCTTGATCTTGTTTAGGCCTTGTGCAGACAGCCACAGGGGCTGTGTGATCACGAGTTCAGTGGCTGCCATGTCTGGAAGACATTTGCCTTCAGTGCTCTTTGACTTCTGACTCTTATAATTTTCCCATCCTCTCTTCCTTGGTAGTCCCTGAGTCTTGACAGCAGTCAAAGTCTGATGAGGTGTTCTCTGTTGTGACTGAACACCATACAGACACTTGTCCTCTGCACTTTGATCAATTGTAAAAATTGATTGATTGATCGATCGATTGATTGATTGATTTACTTCCCAAATTCTGCCCCACTCCCTGTGCCCTCCTAAAGTCCAATAACTACTCATTCCCCTCCATCTAATTTACGTAGCATTTGCATTTTTGAGGAAGTAGCAGAACTCTTAGCTTTAAAAAGGTCAGGGGCTGGGAAGATGGCTCAGAGTTTAAAAGCACTGACTGTTCTTCTTGAGGTCCTGGGTTCAACTCCCAGCAAGAAAGGGGATTGCATCTGAAATGTAAATAAATAAAATATCTAATAAAAAAAAAAGATAGTCAGAACCCCTCCAGTGGAACAGGTGGAAAAACACAAATAAATAAATAAATAAATAAATAAATAAATAAATAAATAAATAAAATGAGAATACCTGACTTTCTACAAAATGCTGAAGGTTTGCAAGGTTTAGAAGCAGAGAGCAGTTCTTTATGGACAACTGTGAAGCCTGTAGTTAAAATCTATGTTGCTATATGACCTGACAGTTCCTAAATTGTCATTTTAAAAACAATTGAAAACAAATAACAAAAATCAGCATCTAATGATTTGTTCTACCCAACAGAGGAGAAGAAAGATCACAGTGCAAACTTGACTTCCAGATGAAATGAAAGGTATAAACAACACACACTGTGGGGCTTTTATATGATGGCTCTTTGTATCAAATTTAGTTTTCTTATATAATTTAGGAATCACACAGTCAAGGCTGCTGAGATGGCTCAGTGGGTAAATGCACTAATTCTGCCAACCTAAGTTTAATTCCTTAGGACCTATATGGTAGAAGAAGAAAACAACCTCACGCAGGTTGTCTTCTAGATTCCACACAAGTGTTTTAGCAAACACACACATATGCACCAATTTTAAAAAGCAACCCATGGAATCAAGAGTCCCTCAGTATAAGTGCTTCTTGTGTCAAATTATTGTTTTGTATTTTTAAATGTTTTTTTATATTGAATTGGTAGAATTATTACATTAATTGTTTTACATTTAATTACAAACCATTTCAGGGACATTCAGAAATCTGATGGTTTACAGTTTGAAAAAGAAGAGATCCACTAGATACTGTTGCCCCAGTGAATTAACCCCATTGCCAACAATCATGGCTTGTCCTGAACCCCAAAACCCTTCTAAAAATTATTTTAAAATTTAGGCTACCTGCCCCTACCCCTTTAAAAGAATTTGTATCACAATGCTGATCTGGGAGGTTGTATGGTAAAACCTTACAAATTTCTCCCTTTGTCTTCTTTAGATATATTCTGGTCTGTTGTTATCAGCTCTTCCCTAACTTTAAGTCACCCAACACATATGACCTGCCACAAATTTAGTAAATATACAAAGTAGAGCCTAAATTGATATATGACTTTGCTGATATATGGCCAAAGATAATGGGTTCAGGGGAAAAGTGATGAAACACGACTAGGATTGGGGCACACAGAAAATAAATCATTTTTGACCTTATACTGAGGGTCAGGGAATCAAGCACGTTAGATAGCTAGATGAAATAAATATCGAGAACTTACTCCCTAACATCCACATGCTAAAGGAAACACTGATTTATTAAAGAGGAGCAACTTTCAACAAGAAATGTTTAACTGGAAAATTCTGCTTTTGGTAGCTACTACCATTTGCATGTTTGACAAGTGCATAATTCTAGGCAAAATTTTAGAAAGAAGAAATTGTTACACCCAAGGACCAGTTATAGTGCTATGAAGATACAGTTGAAGTTTTTCTTCATTTGCTCAATATCCGAATACCATTTTTTCAACTTCTAGAATACTTCTATAGAATTCTCCTGGTCACAAGGCCTCTTACCATGTAATACTGAACTGAGTTCTCCTTAAAATTTTTTGCTATAAAGCTATTGTAGTGAGGGTTTCTATTACTGACATAAAGATCATGACCCAAATCAAGTTGGGATGAAATAAAGGGTTTATGTTTATATATTTCTACATCATAATCCATTGTTTAAGTATTCAGTGCCAGATCCTGGAGGCAAGATATGATACAGAGTTATGGATGCCTACTGCTTACTGACTTGCTCATCATGCCTTACTCAGTCTTCTATTTAGATCTGGGCACCATAAGCCCTGGATGGTATGGCTCAGAATGAGCTGGGCCTTCCACGCTTACATAACTATAAGGTACATAAATATTCCCAACTGGCAGAGCCATAGGAATGTATAAAAATAAACATTATTAGTCATATCTAGTTCTGAAAATAAGTCTAATATTTCCTTCAGAGCTGCCACCTAGAAAAATGAGAGGCACAGAAGCATCAATAGAGGCAGAATTCATTGACAAATCACTTTTATAACCTGAGGTTTCAGGTGTTTGAAAACAGATTTTAACGAGATTATTGAAAATCAGGATTTGTAAGTGAAGGGGAGAAAGAGGGGGAATTAGTAAAGGCATCTTTGAAGTAAATTTCTATGGGAAAGTGAAGAAGGAAGATCAAAATGAAATAGTATTATAGGCAAAACAAAGACTACACCATGGTCTTGACAATCTATTCAAGCTGAAACTGCTTGCTTAGAGAAAGCAAGAGTATAGGTGGAAATTTGGAGAAGTATCCTGTTTCACAATAATTCATGTTTAAAATGAGATTATTTGGCCATTTAACTCTACCTTTTTATGATAAATAGGAGCACATTTATAACAAATTTAAGTTTGTGGGCTTTGATGGAGCTTGCCAGTACAGCATTTGCCTAGCATGAGCAAGGGCATGGAATTGATCCTTAATGTCTAAAAACCAAACGAAACAAAATATGCATCTATTTTTTAAAAATAACTCTTGTTTTTATTTAGTCTCTGTCAATCAAAAAAAGCAGAAAAGGAAGAAGAAGAATAAACAGAGTCTCATTACTTATCCCTGAGAAAATATTGTATATATTTTTCTTCTTGATACAACATTTGGACAAACACATCATCACTTGAGAAAAACATAAGGTAAAAATGTGCTTAATATACCTAGCTACCAAACATTCAGGCTTGTGACACAGATTGACATTAGTTCTCTACCACTGTGAGTACAAGTCATCAGGAACTCAAAGATTCACTTCAATGTCATAGTTTCTATCCAAAGAAAGAACCAAGATTCAAAATTATATTTTATGTTCCATAATAGTCACCTGCTCATCATTATAATATTTTAGAAGTCATAATAAGTTAGAAAATACATATATGATGTCTTTGTGTCCTGATAGAATTTTTAAAAATTGTAGAACATTATATAACATATGTTACATCTTATAGATAATTAAAATGCAAATTGTAAAATCCAGTGCTGATTCACCGAATCATATTCTCTTATCAGGAAACATGAGACTTTTCCCCCTTAAATATCTTTACCAATGTGTGAGAGAGAAGTACATTTAAAAAAACTTCTCAGTCTTCATTAGAAAAAATAATAAATAATGAAGATAAATTGTAGAAACCTGAGTTCTGAAATTTTACCGATAACTAATGGACAGAACTCAAGGATAGGACATATTTACACTCTCAAGGTTATAAAACATCCCTGGAATTAGATTTTTCAACTGGACACAAGGGAAAATCACACTAGCACATGCATGTTAACAGTATGGTCTTGGATGGAAATGTATCTATGTAATTATTTACAATCATCCCCACTGGACACTCTGTAAGTATAAGAACCAAAGAAAGCCTGCCCAGTGTGTCAGACAAAACAAACAGCATAGCTTCATTATAGAGTCAAGGGTAAAAGAGAACAAGGAACAACCCAGGAGTCTGGCTGGTTATAAGAGATTTTAGAATTCAAAAACCCTCAGGAAGAGAGCATGCAGCAAAATAAAACCAAAGGAAAAGGAATTTTATTTCACTTTCCTGGCAGAATCCTGGAACCTAAAGCAAATTTCAGGTTTTTTCTTTTTCTTTTTTTTTTCTTTCTTTTTGTAACCTTGTATTTATTTATTTATTTATTTATTTATTTATTTATTTATTTATTTTAAACTCCAGATTTTATTCCCCTCCCAGTCCACCTTCTGACTATTCCACATCCCGTACCTCCTCCCTGGCCCACTGTCTCCACAAGGATGTCCCCAACCCTCACCCTGCAAGAAAAATATATAAATATTTTTATAAATAGTTCTAGGCATTACACAAATATGTATTTCCAAACATATTGGAAAATCCAATGTGTTTTTTTTTAATGGAAAATAATATGCCTTTCTTATAGGAGAATGAGGGTGCTGACTGTCAATGTGGGCCATGTCTAGATAATATTTCAACTAAGACTCCCAAAGATAGTTAAGTTATCAAAGTTAATTTTGGAAGCAAACTGTCTTTAATATTTAGAAAATAACTAATTAATTATAAATAATAAGGCATATAATTAAGACATTTAAACAGAAATTAATTAACAGGATGCCTGAGCAAATATCTCTGGAATACAACATAGATACCATAAGGCATTAACCCTAGATGAAGAGCCGCACATGGCAGTTGAGACTAAGAAATACTTTCTTTAGAGATTAATCCCCCTGGCTTGTCATTTAATCTCAGCTAGTAAGCCCTAAACATATATATGTAATACTAAATGGACCAGTAGGGTGCGTGTGCGTGTGTGTGTGTGTGTGTGTGTGTGTGTGTGTGTGTGACAGAGAGAGAAAGACAGTGAAAGAGAAAGAAAAAGAGAAAAAGAGAGAAGGAGATTAGTAATTTGAAAGAGAATAAGAAGGGCAAAGACAAGTTTGGACAAGGATGGGTAGAAATGAGGTAGATATGATAATCAAATACAAATTCTAAAAATAAACTAAATAAAGAACTTACCATGATTGCAGAAACTTCAAACAGACATAAAAATTATAGAGAAAGTATAGCCAGCAAATCAGGTCTTCAACAGTGACAAGTCCTCTTGTTACATCAAGTATAATGAAGTTAGAATGGAGACCAGTTAGCAAAGAGGAAAACACTTGCACTGACTATTTGGTACCATCAGGAATAATTTTATTTTCATAAGTCTAAAACTCTCTTTCCTAGACTTCACAGTTGTATTCGACCTAATTGGTCATTTTGCCATTTTAGAAAATTTGTTTTTTTAAAATGATGTTACTTTTATTTTCTTAGAAGTCTGATTCATAATCAACTTCACTGATTATTTTTTTTCTCCTTTGTTTTGATACAACTATGAATGGACCTTAAGTCTTTGACCTAACCCTTGATTGTTCTTAAAATAAATTCACTTGCCTTTATATCTAATGACACTGCCATAACATTTAATGTAGTTATGAATATCTGTAAACTTGACAAGGTATTTATTTTTTCCATTTTCTAACTTCCAATTTTGTTCATTTTTAAATATAAATCCTAGAGATGATACTAGTAGATATATAGAAGTTTAAAGAAAACTATTGTAAAAGAATAAGTTTCTCAATTCTGTTGTATGATGGATTCCCTCAATACAACCCACAAGGAGATTATGTCATCCCTTTCCCATCTGATTCCACATTTCAAGTTTTTGTTGTTTTTCTACTCTTTTCCCTCCACACTAATGTTAAAACCCATGACCCTTACATAGTGGGACTACAGTAATATTGTAAACTCTACTCTCCCTTGACTCACTACCATTAGTTAACTATCAGGTAGCTTACATAGAGCTCAGTCTGTGCTGTGTGTTTTTAGGATACTTGTATGCATATGGACCCCTTTAAACGATCCCGAAGAGAGCGCTATTGGGATTCATGCAGAAGCTCACATGTGCATTCATGCATACAGTACTTGTTTCTTTTCTACTCAAAGCAGGCAGAATAAACTATTTGAATTGCAAAACAGCACTTGCCTGTTTGAAAGTTCCAGAAGAGTGTCATAGCTTACTCTAAAATCCAGGCTGTTCCCTGCTTCATAAAGCCTCACTGTCTTGCTTTTGCTTAGGAATCATACTACCTTATATTCTTCTTGTCCATTTTAGTTAAGTCACAGAGAACGCTGTTAACTGCCCAATCCACAAATACCCTCTGCCCTTGTCAATCACTGATTAGAGTTTCTAGCCTTGCCCAGTCTCTCTCAGTGGTGTTATTTATCATGAAAACTCAGTTTTATTTTCACATAAAATAAACCTTCCCCTTTCCTGTCTCTTTCAACCTATACTTTGAACATAAACCCCCAAAGAAAAATTATGTTTGTTCTAGTAACATATAGATATGTGGCACAAACTTGGAATGCTTTAAATTCCTAACAAGTGGTAATCTACTAAATGAACATAGTATTCTCTTACTTCCTTTAGGTTGTTTGCCTTAATTATAATTTTCCTGTCCTGACCATACTCTACACCAGAGTGTACATGATCGGATTGAGTCTGTATATAATTTGTTCAGCTTTCTGCCCCAATAACTGATACTTTTCTAAGTATGAAGATCACTACCACGTTGCGAGAGTCAAACAGCTAGACTATTAATGATGTGAAATGAGAATAGGAACTCATTAGTCTGTAGAGAACTTTATAGGATATTTGACCGATAGCCTAACTTGATCACTGAACAGAATTGTATTCTAAGTACTTTTAATTGTCACCATTGGTGAGTTAAGAATGAAAATAATATCATACAATTAATCTTATCCAGATTTAATTATTACCAAATTTGGATCATATAGTATCTAAACAGAAGAATATAGAAACGTATTCTTGGTGTATTTAATGAAATATCAGATTATAATTTTGAAATTAAATCAATTTTACTCATTAGTAGTTAAAATTATATGGAGAAAATATTTTCCAAGTTAAGAAACAAATTCAATGACACTAAAATTAAGAATACCATGAGCATAGGTTTAGTGGCATAATTTAAGATAGGGTGACATTTAAGTTGTCTCTAAATCCTAAACAGATTGTATAAAATAAATACTGTAAAACTGTTAATTTGGTATATTGCTTCCCAAAACTATTTTATAAGTAGTCTTTGTCTCATTGTGATTGTGACAGATTTTACTACATTATCAATTGGCTCGGTTGCTTAAAAATGATTTACTGTTCGATGGCTACTTTAAGTTTAAAAAAGAATGTCCAATTTAGAGACCGACTTTAATGACTAAACAAAGAAAAAGATGGAAAGGAAGTAGAAAATATTTACAGACCAGTAGAAATTTGCAGAATATTTAATCTGATTAATTTCATTTGCTTGAGGAAATTAGTGAAATTTTTAAAAAGTGAGCTTACTTTAGTCAATATTTAATTTCAAGTTGGTGTTTTGTGTTTGCAAATTAAACCCTGTGTAAAAAAGTCAATGCTGACATAAATATTCCTAATATATTAATTAGTATTTAGTGAATAAAATGATCTAATCTGTGTGCTCAAAGATCTATCTAACTTTGCATATTTATAAATTTTGAATTCTATTTGTTAGAAAAGTTTAAGTAATCAAAAAATTTACATATACATTTTTAAAAAGTAACGCTCTGATTTAAAACATGTAACAGTCACAGATTTTAGCCATTAAACAATATAGTCATATGTTTAAAAGTTTAAATCAGAATTTATGAAACAATCTTATCAGTACACTCAGCAAAACACTTGTGGGCATTGATTTTAATACTGACCACCTCTATATCTTGCAGAGGCAAATAAAGAAGAAGGAATTCATAAATTAAATGAAACAGGAGTTGATCTTTATGATGATGCTCATTACTAACTTGGTACCAGACATCACTCCAAGCTGGAGGCTGGCAAACTACTGTTCTCCAAATCCAGTCTCATATCTTTTCCAAGACAATTCGTGTCCTAAGATTGTGATTAGTTTCCTTTATGGATCTCCTATGTGTTATCATGTTTAAATAAAATTCAAGCTGAAAATGAAGCAGAGGGGTTAAAGAAAAATCAGATGCTAGACAGCAGAAAATACTTGGAGGCATCAAAATCTTGATAGATATATGACCCTCCAGAAAGATTTTGAGTGTTCTAAGAATTTGACTAACAGAACGATTAAGTTTACATAAAAGGTAAGGAAAGCAGTAAATCTAACATATATATGTGTGCATGTATGTGTGTGTATACATATATATTTATATACGTGTATACATTTATATCTGTTGTATGTTCGATGATTTAAATGACAAACACATCTAGAAGAATGGTATACATAGAAATTATTGTATATATTTTAGTCTATAATAAATTAAGAACTGATTAATTAATTATAAACCTAATTTTAATTGACAAGATTTGAGAGACTTGAAAGTGAAAATAATAATTAAGAAAGAAAAAGAATGCTTCAAATGCTATCAATAATCAAAGAAGATGGCCTAGGAAGCTTTAGTAAGTCTTTAAAAAGAATGAATATTGTTCGAGAATTAGTTTTAAGGTCTAAAAACTATATTATTGCTCTTATATGGAGGAAACTATATGCCTATTTTAGTGTTACCTTTGATGGTAAAATGAGGAAGCTTAAGCAAAAATTCTATTTCACTTCTGCCACTAATATTCTTTTAGTAAGCAACTCTAGTTCTCAGCAAGATCAATTTAAGCCTTGATTCCTATGATCTTTCCATGTAAAATAGAGAGGCCAATTTATATCACAAGAAAAAAAAAGCCAAATAATGTTAATTTTCCAAAATTTCCTTTAACATCTCTAAAGACAAAAGTGTGTATTATGTATAGTCTTTACCTTCACAATTAGAAATAGTCTGTTCAAAGCAATGTCTCAAAGCTATTTTTGTTCATCTGTTTGTGTCTTTGTGGCCTCTTTTCTGGTCCAGTCTCATCTTTTGCACATTGCTTCACATTCTTTATGGAGCTCTGGGCAACTCACATACTCTATCATTAAAAGTAGCTTTAAAATGTCTCTTGCAACTTCTTGCCTTGTTCTAAATCCGCCTAAATTTCCCTGCAGAGTTTTCTCCAAATGAAGTTGTTTCAGAAACTACTGAGTTTTTTGATACTAGGTTGGCTTTTCTTCTAAGCTCCATTTATCAAAAACCTTAATTGTAGAAATTGTCCTAAAAAAGAGAAAAACAAGAGTTATATTATCTACCACTCCATTCTCAATCTCCTTACATGAGTAATGAACAGCCCCATTGGACCTGACACATCAACTATGAATTAGACAAGTATTCAAACCAACTCATCATTCACAGAATTACACACTTTGTCATTCCTGGAATGTAAATATAATATCCAATAAAACAATTAAAAGAAAAGAAAACAAAAACATAAAAAAGAGGTTGATGAGAAGTCCCTGCTATTATTATTATCATTATTATTATTATTGTTATTATTATTATTATTATTATTATTATTAAAAATGTTAATTTTTTAAAAAAAGACATACTTGGACATACCAGAAAGACAAGTCTTTCCATTGTAACTCAGTCAGAAAATACCCTACTCAAATCTTTACCAATAAATAAATTTTAAGAGACACCAAAACTTCATCTAAATAAAACAATCACAATTTCAAGGTGTAATTTCCCAGGAAATGATTTATGATTTTATTTAAGTTAGGGAGAGAACAATCAAAATATTTTGTCTAGAATTTTTCTAATTATTGTGCAATGAAGCCTTTATGAACCCCCAGTAGATCACCAAATCCAATGCAATCACACTAGGGTCTCGTTAATCAAGCTCAAGCTTCAGCTCCCCACCAACCCGACATAGCAGAAAGGTGGAGCCCTGAGCCTAGTTTCAGGCAAACATTTATAGAGACAAGAAGGGGGTATCTAGACTGGTACACATGTGATTGGGAACCATCATGGCCTTTAACACAATGGCTGGTGCTGTGAGCCAAACATAGAATGTTTTTCTCCTGATTGGTGATTGCTAGGAAGTGAAGTGTTAGGGGTAGACTTGTAACCTGGTATGCAGATTTGTTGGGGAATAACATGGAAAGTGGTGCTAGACTCAGATGTGGAGGGTTTGGTAGCCAGGAAATTGATGCTACGTACAGGCCTGTTAGTTAACTTGAGTTCAACCTTAGGTCAGGTTCTCTAAGATGGAGTCTAAATATTAAATTTTAGTCTCTTATGACAAGTTCCAGCCACCCCATTTTCACTGTTAGTGTTTCTCTCCTTAACTTGCATTTCTTCTTAAGTCATTTATAATTTTTAGTCTTACCTCACTCTCCCAACGTAATTTTCACCCTCAACACCCCTAGGAAAGTATATTGTTAGGGACAATTTTCAATTTTGTCTCACTGCTGTAATGGCCAGCAGTAATTAGAGGAAATTAGGATTCTTGGTGGCAGTCGTTGATACAGAGTTGAGTTTAAAACTATTTATTAAGACTGTGGGACTGTAGGATTGTCTTACTCTATTCCCTACTCTAATCCAGACTATTTCATGGTTCTTCCTTTGGTCACAAATTTGTCATATGAGCCTATGTTCTCTTGTTCTACCTGAAATGGTGGCTTGTCCTTTCTAAGCTGCAATACAGTCTAGTATCTCTAAGTGTCAGGGTACTCTGCCACTGCGCATTTGTCTTCTGTGCCTGATATTACTTCTAGTATGTCACTACAAATTGCACATTTAAAAATATCATTTTGATACATATTTAATGAATGAAAGAGTGGACAAATTAATATGTGTGAATTAATCAAAGAACCTATTGTATATCTTTGCCATGGGTTAAGATCTCTGAAAGAAAGACTAGTTTTATAATTTCTGAGTGGGTGATTCAGAAATAGAAACTTAGAAATCAGTAACTTTGTATGATCTCCATGTGAAAAATTTTAATAATAGCTACTCAAATATGAAATTGTCTGCCTAATATTTCTATGTTAAGATATGCCGTACATTGTCAGTCTTTTAAGTTTATAATACAGCTCTTTATTTCATGGTTTTCCTTCAACACATAATATTTAACCATAAAACAAACAAATGTATCTTGCTTATACTGTTTTTCATTTGAGTCAGTGACATTGACACCACCATTGAAATAAGCTAAGTATTTTGGATCCAGTCTTCTCTCTCATTTAAAATCTGGTCTCCCCTGCCTGAGTTCTTTATCCTATTCTCCTTCCTCCCAACATCTCAAAGGTGCTCCTGCATTTGCCACCCAGCCCCACTTACCCATCCACCCCACTTCACACTTACCAGTATCCCCCTTTTCTGGAGCATCAGATTTCTACTGGATTAAGGGCATCCTCTCCTACTGAGGAAAGACAAGGCATCCCTTTGCTACATATGTGCCCTGGGCTATTTACCATCACATGTATACTCCTTGTTGTTGGCTTAGTCTCTGGGAACTCTAAGCAGCCTGGGTTAGTTGACACTCTTGTTCTCCCTATGGGGTTGCAATCCCCCTCAGCAAATTCAGGTCTTTTTTGTCAACAGTTTTTATTTCATTGGTTATTTTATTCATTTACATTTCAAATGTTATCTCCCTTCCCAGTTAAACACCCTATCCCTACCATACCCCCATGATTCTATAAGGGTGCTCCTTAACTCTTCCATGGGAGTCCATGCTCATGCACCTAACCCTGACACTATTACTGATGCCATGTTGTGCTTACAGATAGGAACCTAACATAGATATCCTCTGAGATGATTTACCAGCAGCTGAGTGAGACAGATGCAGATACTTACAGAAAACCATTGGAATGAGGTCACGGACTCTTATAGAAAATGGCTGTTTCTTATACTTAGACCTGAAATCTGTGTCACTTACCATGCTGAGGAAGTTGATAGATCATATATATATATATATATATATATATATATATATATATATATAATGAAATTTGTAAGTAAACATTCACTAAAAATATACAGGTTTTCATAAAGTTAAAGGAATATTAGAGAGGTACCTGGAAGAACATATTAGTGAATGGACATAATCATTCATTATAAATATACATACAATTTTTCATGAATAAATACACATATTAGTTTGTGTTGTAGTCTGTATAGAAAATATGTAACCTTTAAAAAAGTTTAAAATGGAAGAAATTCTTGGTTCCACTGAAAAGTGATTAGTAAAAGTATCTTTCTTGTTACTGTATGTACAGCTAGTTGGGCATATCTTTGCAGGACATGAGATGACAGTATTAAACACTAGAAAGGGTACATCTAAATTGAGTCCCAGCAGTTTGACTATAGTTTAGAATAAACTCTTAAAGCATCTGTATTTTATTTTCTTGTCTGTAAAAGAGGATAGTAATACTATATCAAATGGCTGCTTTGAAGAAAGTTAAGCTACATGTGAATTTGAAATGTATCTCTGACAAATAAAACTTAATAAATGCTAGCTATTATTATTTTAGCTTTGTAATTTGTCATTGAGGTCAAGTGGTTAAAATATTGAAAGAAATACCTAGATTCAAGGAGATATAGATGCTTTTAATTCCTATCTTAAAAATTGTGTTGGACTCCATTTCAGTTTTATAATTTTATCAGTTCTACCAATAGCCTAAGACTTCATAGTGATCTGAAAGTGAGCAATGATCTTATACAAATAAGTCTCTCTGGTTTTGTTTAGGCTGAAATGTTTCAAAGAACTTCACTCCAACCGTACAAAAAATAAGTTTATTATATTCAGCTAGTAAGAGATAGTATAGAACATTGTCTCTATACTCTGAATTCCAAAATCAGAGTTGGGGAGAATCCCTCATACATAAATTTAGAGACAGAGAATGGTTGAGCATGTTTGAGAAGAGGTTTTATAAAAAGGAACATAGCACCCTCTAATCCTTAGAATATTGTATGAGATAACAGGATGCATTGAAATCTGGGAAAATTAAAAACACAAAAGCAAAATTTTGACCTCCAAAGTTACAGACACAAACAAAGTTAAAATTGTAGCTTCTGGTGGCTAATCTTGGTTGTCAACTTGACTCACTTCTGAAAAGGGAAACTCAGCTTAAGGATCTGCCTTATCAGATTGGCCTCATGGACATATCCTTGATTGCTAATTGAAACATGAGAGTCTTCTCAACTCTAGGCAGCACCATCCCAGTGAAGACTTGCCTGAGTTGTATGAGTGTAGATGGGCATGTTAAAGTAGTGATTTTCCATGCTCTCTGATTCAGTTTCTGCCCTGACTTCTTTTAGTGATGGATGATAATCTGGATGTAGAATTCAAACAAATCCTTACCTTTCTGTGCATTTTTTTTGTTGTGGTTTCTTTGTTTCTTTCTATATTTTGTTGTCGATGTTTTTGTTAAATGGAAACTAAACCTGGAGTTGTCTGAAAAGATGATCCTCACTCTAAAAAGAGACTTCTAGAAAATCGGCCTGTAAGCATGACTGTACCTATTTTATTAGGATTGGTATGGTAAGTCACAGCTCACTGTGAATGACATCATTACTGGGCACATGGGTGTGAGTTGTATATGAAAATAGGCAAAGGCTATCTCACAGAGAGCAAACAAGTAAGCAGTATTCTTCTGCATCCTTGGCTTCAGTTCCTGTGTTGAGTTCCTACCCTGACATTCATCAGTAATGGAATATGACCCAAATGTTATAAAAGGGAATCCTTTCTTGAAATAGTTTTCTATCCATGATGTTTCATTACAGTAATAGAAACCCTAAGTAAAATAATCCTCAAGTTGAACTTAGGTAGTATTTTCTCAAAGCAGCAGAGAAACAAATTGGAACATGATATGATCTGCTGTTCTAAGAACAATGCAAAAGACAATAAGGAAATATTTCTATCTGATTGGAAGTATAATGAAAACAAAGCTAACATGGGTGGGATGGTGGGATACAACTAACCCTACTCATAGAGCAAAGATTTTTATGCTGCTATATGAAAATACAAACCACAGCTTCTTTAGCATGAAGAAGAGAAAACCAAATAAAACATCAATGTAATCAAGAAAAGGATTGCATTCTTATAAAATTAAACAAGAGGCAAAGCTAACGTATGAAGATCTAAGTATGAAGGACTAGTTCATACTGCCCGAAATGGTTTCATAAGTGGTCAACAGGTTTCAGATGTAATTTACTTAAATCTACATTTTAAAGTACACCAAGAAGTACCTGGCATAATGTGTGGTCAGAGAAGAATTGGAGAGAGGTAGACTATGGTCACCCTGAGCTAAATGAAGAAATAAAACACCTTGATGTTTAAAAATTTCAAGGAAGAGAGCAAAGTGCGAAAGTTAAAATGAGAGAAAAAAGGAAAGAGGGAGTGGAAGGGAGTAAAGAAAGGAAGGAGGGAGGGAAGGAGAAGTAGAGAGGAAAAAGGAAAAAAGAGAGGAGGAAAGAAAAGGGGAAGGTAGGTAGAGGGAATAAATAGAGGGAGGTAAAGATAGAGGAAGAGGGGAAGGAAGGAAGGAAGGAAGGAAGGAAGGAAGGAAGGAAAGTAAAGGAGGAGATAGGAAAAAAGGGTGGAAGAAATTGTAACTTTCATGTTATAATATATAAAAACAAGCTTAACTTTTTATTTTATTAGATATTTTATTTATTTACAATACGTTTCTCTTGCCTAGATTCACCTATTCCATCCCCCCTCCTCCTTTATGCTTTTATACCACTTTGATTACATGCATGTATTAAGGTCAGTTCTAGGTTGAGGGTCTAGCAATACAATAGATGCAAATAGTTAAGGAACAAACAATACAATAAACACAAATAGTCAAAGAAAACACAAGGCATTAAACCCAATTACATGAACACTCCAGTGATCACTTTTTCTAAGGGCTAATCAGGATGACTAAAGTATCTGAACCTACTCTCCTGTCCTAGCACAAGGTCATTTTTACATCTGAAGACTACTTCCTTGATCTAGGCTAAAATTTAGATTTCTGTCTGAAATTACTTCCTTGTTCTAGCCTATATCTGCATAAAATAAAAAAGGGAGAGATATACCCCTGTACACCACAAATTTATTTAAATCATATTCTTTTTTTATTTTAAAGATTTTTATTTTTTAAATTTGGACGCCAAGGAACTTTCTGCTGATTGTCTATGGTGCTCTACAACTAGGCATAATTATGCATAGGTAAAAGGGAAGGATCCACTTACTGGCATAAGGCATGATTCCCATCAGCTATTAAATATTGTGAAGAGGGCATGCTTGTTTTTTCTACAGGATGCTGAAGGAGCATGGTGCCACCAGAACAAAGGGTGAGACGTAATGATGCCAGGACAAAGAATGATGCTGACCTGTGAGCTTGTTGAGTGCCCTGACAATGGTGACTGGGAAGCTGTATTGGACATAAATTCCTGATCCACCATTGCTTACCTATACTCCTGATGTGACAAGCTGCCTTGCCTCAAGTTATTAGACCTTGTGGAACAGAGAATAAAAATGAGAAGTTATAATGCCTCTTATATTGTTATTAAATGTTACTAGTTATTCAGACTCAATCATGAACTGGTCTAGAAATCAATCTAATATTGGAAATAACAGTCTTCATGAGAAAGTCTGGTTTTGGACATTTTCAGAGATACATATGGAAATTAGCTGCCGTTCTCTATGGTGTTATATTAGCAAGAGATAAAGTTGAAGAAAAATTTGAATTTCAAACAGGAGTTAGCACATGGGTTAAGGCTCTTTTAATTGTCAAGTTAAAAATACTATTGTTTCTTCTGCAGTATTTAATGAAAGTCACATTGATTGTACACCTTCTAAATAAGTTTGAGTTTTGAAATCCAGCATGTCAGTTATGAAGGTCTATCAACCAACCAGTTTTTGCTTTAGTGCCCTGAGTATCACAGAACCTTGGTATTATAAAAATAACTTGCAAGTACTGGAAGAAATGTGTCAGGCTTTAAGCAGAAGGAAGAGGGTATAGGACTTGATTATTGCTGGTATAACAGCTTTAATTACATTAATTGCTAGCACCACTGCTTCTGCAATTTCTGTGACACAAGAAGTTAAAACAGCTACTTTTGTTAATAATTAGCAAATAATGTTAATAATGTGTCAAGTATACTAGAAGATTTAGATAGGCATTTGAAAGAATGGATTGATGCTCTTTATCCTTCTCAAATTACTGGAAGAAGGCTCAGAATTTAAGAATAAAGAGCCACCTTGAGTGTCATGCCAAATACCATTGGATTCATGTTAGTTCTACAATTTACAGTGGTAGTCACTATAATGATGAAGATGTTTAATGACACTTTCAGTGTATTTGGAATAATTCTAACAGCTCTTAACTGTTTTAACGGTACATAGAGAGCTTATGAATTTCAAGAAAGCCGCTCTGCTGAGTGTTGATGCGGTAGATACTGCACATAAAATTACCTATGGCCTGAGATCAGTATTTTTACTGTGTTCAAGCTTCAAAAATGGCATATATAGCTTGATCATGCTAGCCCTTTTTGTCCTGGTAATACTTTTATTTCTTCCCATTGTGTTAAAGCTTTTCTTCAACAACATCAACATATTGGCAGTTAAGTACATGGCTTGAACTTAAAAATGAACCCCCAGACAGAGTTATTAAATTAACAGGCTGGAAAGCCAAGGATGGATAAGATTCTGCATAGAGCCTTACCAAGACTAAAGTGCATTGCTTTTGATAATGTATATTCCATGAGGGGTAAGGAAGGCATTCTTGTCAGAACAACCTAAGACAGGATCAATCTTGTTAATGAAATAAAAAAGGGGGAGAGGTGGAGATACTTTGGGGCTGCTTGGCACGAATCTGATATAGCCAAGGACAAGGAAATTGGTTGCTTGGTAGGAATATGACATTGACCAAGGAAAAGGAAGCTTCAGGCAGTAATGTGACATTAGGCTAGAACAAAGAAGTAATTTCAAGTAGGAATCTAAATCTTAAGGCTAGGACAAAGAAGTAATCTCAGTCAGGAACCTAAATATTAAGCTTAAATTTTTAAATAATGCATGTTATTATAAAGAAAGTATGTGTAACATTTTTCATGGTTGAGTTATTTAATTCATCAAGATCTCTGTAAATTCAAAGGCCAACAAAGCTCTTTTTAAAGAATTCATGGAATGAGCATCATGGAGATTAAGAATGACTGTACATTAAAAGACCATCAAGAAAAGAAAAGAAAGTTGGGGGAAGTATTTTTAAAAATCATTCAACTCTAACAGTATATTGTAGTCTATAATAAAAAATGAAAATATTTGTCATTTTAAAATGATACTTTGTATCATTTATTATTGCAAGGATTCAATTAAAATATCAGGAATAGATAATCCTGATGGTTATCCAAGTGATGGAGATGATTTGAAGGAATCAGAAGACTTCATTAATGTAAGAGATGTAAAACAGTTCAGCCATTTACATTACAGTTTTGCAATTTTTCAGAAACATGAATTTTAATCAAAATATCAAATTGAAATCCTTAATATTTAAGCATAGGAGTTAAATACATATGCACAGACAAATATACACACACACCTTCACATGAGTGGTTATAGTAATTTTATTCAGAACTTTCATAAATTATGAGCAATCAAGATGCTCTTTTGTGGGAGAATGCATAAATGGGGGGATGCTAAGGTAATGGAATACTATTCAGCACTGAGCAAAAGAAACCTAAAATGCCTAATACTAAGTGAAAGCAGTCACTCCAAAAGGCTACATTCTCATCATTAATCTACAGGATGATTGAATAAGGTAAAAGAAGTGTCAGGGGAGAGTGTGAGGCAATGGTGTACAGGCAAAGCACAGAGAGTTTTGAAAACAGTGAAAGTCCTCTTACGTACCATCTCTGGAGATAACCTAGCAGTTCATACTTATGTAAAACCACCTAGAGTGAGAGTATAAAATTATCCAATGTTTAAACGATGTTCATACAAAACTGCTGCTCTTTTAAATTTGTCTTCATTTGTTCCATCAATTAACTATTTTGGTATTTGTCCAAGAAGCAAAAACTTGTGTCCACAAAAATCCCATAGAAGGTAATATTTGGAAGTATAGTACAATTCCAAAAAGTAAAGAAATGGAGCATAAGAGAAAGCATTTCACGTAAGACATCCTGTCCACGTCATCCATCACTATATGACAGTGATGGGGCTGAGTTGAGAAGCATGTGTAATGAACAGCAGAAACAGGGAGAAGCATTAAGGATCCATAACCTGGAGCAGTGTTTGTACCTGCAGATCAGGATTTACTGATGACAACTTGGCAGTTGGCTCAAATATAGCATCATGTAGACATCTTTTTCTAGGGGTTGGTTTTCATAGGACTCAATAATTTCATAGCATGCAATGGTCCATCAATTGTGTCTCTAGAGTTCAGATACAAAGTTCTTAAAGGTGAAGTTGAAATTTACTAAGTTATTTAATGTATCCCATGACAGAAAAGGAAGACTAAAATAAAAGTCATAAGAGAAACAACTCAAAATTATATAGTTGCAAGAGGTCAGCAATATATTGAATATCCTGCCCTGAAATGAATTGTAAGTACTATTGGATTTGTTCAAATACAACAGAACTATAAAATAAGTAAAGACCCGGGCAGTGGTGGCGCACGCCTTTAATCTCAGCACTCAGGAGGCCAAGGCAGGCGGATTAGCAATGATGCTAATGCACTGTGGTCTGTTACTTTATTTCTGAGTTCAAGGCTAGCCTGGTCTACAAAGTGAGTTCCAGGACAGCCAGGATTACACAGAGAAACCCTGTCTCGAAAAAAAAAAAAAAAAGTAAAGAATTAAGACTTTAAAAAACAGAATTCTTATCTCACTGATATTGGACACATTACATGGATAGATTGCATTCTAAATAGTGTCTCTTCCATCCCACTCTTTTTCATTAGCTGAGTCTCTGTAGTATTCTTCTGCAGTCCTAGACAGTGGAATTTTGAACATTGAAACCAACTTTATTGATTAAGTGCTTTTATTGAGATTTATTCCATTCCTGTTTTTATTCCATTAGCTTTCTATCATCTTTTAAAGAGAGAATATTTGGTGTAACACATGTATTCTGAATTCCTAAGGAACTGCACAGTTCCTATGTAGGTAGAACACAATTCTAGGATTAGGAGAAGGTTTTTTTCTAAGTTACATGTTTGTAACAATGAACCATCTAATCACCAGATAGGAATATAGAGTTTGACCCACAGTTCATTGGTCTTTAAATTATAACTAAAAACGCATTCATATTCCACTTTTGTCTAGATGCAGTAGTCCTGCGTTTAATGGCCATGTGCATGGGAAAGAGATCCAGAACTAGTGTTCAGACTGAGGTTCAGAGTGGCCAGAAAGATGTTTATGAACCACTTTTAGCACACTTCAGAGTGTGTAACAAAGAGCACAATACCCACAGGTGTCAGGGAAATCCAGTCACAGAAATGATGCTTCTTGTGAATGTAGTAGCCACAGACTGACAGAAGAATACCCTTCAGTTTGACAATTTACACTCATAGGAAAGACTGAACAGGAACTGACTATAGTTAAACAAGGATGTGAAAGAAAAATCATATAAAGGGAAACTAATACAAACATGAAAAGAAGAGGAAGGTTCTTTGCAATTGTTTTCTCTCTTTCTCATTGTGTTACCAGGAGATGACGAGTGGCACTTTCCCCTCTGTCTAGTCCCTCTCTCTAATTTCCTTCACTGCTTCTGAGAATGATATTCTTGCCCCTTCGGACTCCTATGTGTTCTGTACAGGAATTATCAAAGCATTCATGATGAAAGATGAAACTGATGTCCAGTTATTCTGCTTTCTTTCAGCCACACAGTGTTGGGAGAACCATATAATTTTTTTCTAAAAACATTATTGCTGTTTCTGTACAAAGGATATTGAATATAATGTATGTGATGACATTGAAATTTACTCAAAAGATGTATTAGTCAGGACGTGCAACAACATTGCACTGAAAAACATAATGAAATATTCTGGGCTTCTATGTCTCAGTGAAACATTAGACAAAGAGAGAAAAATAAATTGGGAAAAGAATACAAGCTGAGAAGTAAGAGATACTGTGACAGATTAGGAACCACTGTGTCTTCTTTTATTCTTAGCTATGTGCAAGCTATTTAACAAACTTTCACTTCAGTTTCTTGTTTCAATACATTTCACATACCAGTCCATAAGTGTGTCTGTTGAATAATACAGTTTGACATGTCTTAAAGGATTACTCTATTTTCTATCATTTTTGTCTTTTTATATAATGTTCAGATGGCAGCCTACTAGTGATGGAAATTTGATTAAGTCAGAACATTTTCCATATGGAATACTTGACAATGTTTGGAATATTGATGAAGAACCTCAATCTAATCAATATGGTGTGTTTACCAGTTCCTTACAGGATTTTAACAGCCAAAGGAGACAGATGATATTTATCAAGCTAGGAACAGTTAATAAGTCATTCCTCTGTGGTTTTGTAATTTTCTTACCGCATATTTATTAACAAATTTTTCATCATAATTTGAAGTGCTTTGCTTTCTTTGTTCTAAATAAAATTCCAATCAACAAATTGTATATTCTACAAAATTTTCATATATGCAGAGAATAATTATTTCTTATATGATCTAGTCTATGAATGACATGCAAAAACATTTTCCTATTCTTTTCTTGGCCATGTTAATCTGTATATATAGAATGGGAATACCTTCTCTGGCATGTTTAATTATATATATATATATATATATATATATATATATGTGTAATTAAATATATATATATATATTTAATTACACATATATATATATATATATATGTAATATATATATATTCCAAGTTCGTGTGCACTCTATTGCATGACTCTGGCCCATTCCATAATCTGATTTCAGTCACCATTGTTCTTACATGCCTTCCTTAATATTTAAGTCAGAAACCCAGGCCAAAACGAAAAATCTTAGTCTAAGAAACTGTTAATCAAATCCAAGGCAATACAAGTTCTTGGAAACATTCTTTACTTTCAATTTCTGTGTTTAAAAACACCACTTTCCCTGCAGCTAGTAGTTAGAACCTCATCATAAAATACTCCCGTAAAAACTATTTAATTTTTCTACTATGGGGAGGGAGGGTTTGATCTCTTATTAAACATTTTATGGAAAAGTCTAAGAGTGCTTTAAATTATTTATTGAATTGAAATCCAGGCCTTGGAAATTGCTGGCACACATACACACATAATATTATCAGCCTACTGAGGACCATTAGGTCATAAAGCGCTGCTGTACCAACAGCTCTAGTACAGCTGCTGGAGCTCATGCAACTTTTACTGCAGTTATAAAGTCATTTATTACATTTTCTTTATGATGCTAATGCATTGTGGTCTGTTACTTTATTGATTCCACTGTGATAAATATGAAAATGCATGATATTCTCTCTCTCTCTCTCTCTCTCTCTCTCTCTCTCTCTCTCTCTCTCTGTGTGTGTGTGTGTGTGTGTGTGTGTATGTGTCTGAAGTGTGGGGAGTGTGTACACACACAGAGACAGACTTCATAGCAGCCTGTTGAATGAAAAATCACAAACCTAAAAGCTCCATAAAAGTATTAATAAAGGCTATCAGAGGAGATGTTTGTGTAGTGCATTTTTGTCATGTTGTTTCATTGCTCCCTGTAGAATTACTTTAAGTTATTCTTTATTAAAACATGCAAAAGATAATAGGAACATCTAGGGATTTTTTTTCTTAATTTCAATCATATCAGGGTGAAACACAATTTGCAGTTCACTGAGAGGAACAATAACTGTATTATTTACAAATAATCAAATAAAAAAGAAGTAGTCATTACAAGATAATATCCACAGACCCAAAGGAACCCATAATTGATAATTATGTCTTGTTCAAATTGTCGATACTTAACTCTCCCCATGATTCAATTGTACATAAGAAAATGACATTTTCTGTAGAGAAAAAAAAATTGACATGAATCAACTGTTTTCTTATGGAAGCCTATATAACTAGATGGATGATGTAGTTGATCTTGTTGATCTTGTTGATGCCTATATAACTAGAAAATCACAGGGAAATTCACTCCCAACCTGGGTAATTTGGGTATCTTCTTGCGTTCTGGATCAGATTTGAGGTTGCCCAGCTACTCACTACCTTTCTATTTCTCCATTTTTCCTTTTTCTAAGGGGAAGGAATGAGGAAATGGTCAACAAGACACTCCATGAATACTGAAAATCCAAGAGAAACACTGTTTTCTGGCATCAGTTTTTGAGTGGGACATTCAGTTCGTGACGAAAATTATGACATTTAATTTTCCCTAGAAAAGGGTATAAAAGTGAACATGTAGGTAATATTTAAAGAAAAACTCATGTAATATGAATGTTATTATAAAGGTAATTCTTGAATCAGTTTTAATCCTTCTTCACTAGATTTATTTCTATTATATCTATTATGAACATGCTTCATTACATTGTCACACTAATGGATGAATAAATTGTAATAATGAACCTAACTAGTAGAACCTAACTGACTCCCCAGAGAAGCTTCTTCTTGCAATAGGCCATAGTAACTGTGAAGACTGTTAATGGTCAGTTGCTAAGGATAATTGACTGGAGAATGTTCAGTGTTAATGGACAACTATATCATACATGCCAAGGCTTTTAGAATACCATTGATTAAAGAGCAGGAAGAATGTAAGAGCCAGAGGAGAGGAGAGAATTAATGTGGAAGAATAACATCCAGGGTTAACATAACTGCTGTGTTCTTGAACATGAACCAGAAATGATTATCCTCTCAACATCTGCACAAGACTGAGCCATGTCAAGACCCTGTTGTGAACAGGGAATGGTTGCATGGGAACAACAGAACTAATACCTGGCAGATGACTCTTATCCATTGCCAAGTCCTGTTTCCAGCTTTGGATGTAAGCTTATAAAACCAGACCACAACTTCTATGTGCTGACTCTGAGGAAATGGTTCCTCAAATATTTCAACTCAGTGATGCTGATCTCTGATTAATTAGCTGATTATTAACCTCAGCTGTCTAGCACCTATTGAGTGCATAGACATTTCACTTCCATAGATTCATCTATTAAAATTAAGTGTATATGTATATGGCAAAGTCAAGGGCTGTTTTTGCATGAGAGTGTTAGTTATCACAGAAGCCAGAGAGGACATTGGAGTCCATTGAACTGTAGCTACAGATGGACTGTGAGCCAACATGATGTGGACATTAGAAAGTGAACTTGTAGTCTCTGCAAGAGCAGTATAAGATATAAATGACCAAGATCTCTGCTCCAGCTCACACTTGTACAGGTCTTAATTCCAAATATCACAGAAACTACCCTGATGCAGTTTGCTCCCATCTTACACTTCCCAACACAGACCATAATTTTCTGCATTTCTTTCAATTCTTATCTGACAACATAAAGTTGATAATTTGCCTTTTTCTGACAAAAATTTCAAACTCTTCTACAATCCTTCCCAGAACAAAATAATAATGTTTATTATAATAATAACTGAGTTCTTCTAGTACTGGTTTCTGTTTACAGTCTGACCAAGAGCACCTTAGAAAAAAGGATGCATTTTATCTTACACATTCATACTTAAAAGGATGAACAACAAAGCAGAAACCTTTAAAGACTTTATTTGCCTGCTCTCTGGCTTTCTTATTTGCCTCTTATATACTCTAGGGATATCTGCCCATGATGGGTACCACCAACAGTGGTCTGGAACCTTCTATGTTAAATTTTGCAAGCATAATAACATCCCACAGACATGTTCACAGGCTACTTGGATTTAAGCAATTGTTCAACTAAGTTTTTCTTGATTAGAAATTGTGGCAAGTAAATGATAAAAACTAAACAAGACAAAGAAGAGGAGCAAAAGAAGTAGGTTGGTGAATGTTTATGGAAAGACCCTGGTGGAATTGAAAGAAGGTAATGAGGATGGAATATGATCAAAATATTTGTGTACCTCTAGGAAAGACTTAAAGAACAAATTAAGATGCTTTATATAAAATAAAAGAAAATACCACTAGATTTTGACAGAGATTGTATTAAATATTTGGCATGGGTATTTCAGCATATTTATTCCTTTAAAATTTCAGCATGGACTATGTTTCAATTTATTTGTGTCCTCTTAAAGGTCTTTCATCATTGACAATATAGTTTTCATAGTACAGATAATTTGCATTTTTAGCTAAGTTTGTCACTATTATTTTATTTTTATTCAGTTGTAAAGAGGATAGATTTCAACTTAGTTTTGTGCTAGACCATTTGCCCTATATTGAAATATAGACTGTTTCAGGTTGATATTATATCCTGAGACTTTGCTGAATTAATTTAAATACAGCTGAAAAAAAAAAAAAACTGTGTTGGAATATTTGAATTTGATGACCAGGTCATTCGCCAATAGAAATCATTTGCCTTTGGGCATAGGTGGGAGATGAGGTCAATGGCACCTTGAAGGCTGAGCACTGAGTTTGTGTGTATGGGGGGGTAATCTGAGGGTGGGGAGGGGTTCGGGGGGGTAGGTGGGTAAACACCCTCATAGAAGCAGAAGGAGGGGGGATGGGATAAGGGGTTCCAGGGAGGTGGGGGGAATGTGGTAAGGGGGTAAAATTTGAAATGTAAATATAATATCCAATAAAAGAGGGGGAAAAAAAGAAAAGCAGTTAGAACCAACATCCTTAATAAAATGTCAGCCCTCTTTAAAAAAAAAAAAAAAAAGAAAAAAATCATTTGCTTATATTCTTCTTCTTTAAGTACCTTTTAATTGTCTTATCTAATTGATCTTGAGAGCACTTCCTGTATATGTTTAAACAGAAATAGTGAGAGTGAAAATTCTTGCTATAAATCAAATATTTGTGGATGAGCATCCATATTCTCTTCATTGATTCCAAAAGCTTGTTGAGAAATTGTCTTTAATGATATTTATCATTTTGAAGAGTACTTCTTGTATATCTATAAAATAATTTTATCCAGAAAAAAAATGTTGAAATTTGCCAATTTTTCTCACCACCTATTGATGTGATCATGAATTCTTTGTTTCTTACT
Source organism: Arvicanthis niloticus (assembly GCF_011762505.2). NCBI lineage: Eukaryota > Metazoa > Chordata > Mammalia > Rodentia > Muridae > Arvicanthis > Arvicanthis niloticus. The sequence goes on from NC_047673.1 coordinate 42,826,940, forward strand.
GCTATGGCATATCATGGTGATTAATTTACATATGCTAAACTACCATTTCATGCAGAGATAATTATCACTTGATGACTTGAATTTAAAATTTCAAATTATTTGTGTCTTATTCAAGATATTGCATCAAATTTCCTTAGAGATCATGAGCTATAATTTTGCTTACTTATAGTGCCTTTGCCTTAGTTTATAAAGTGATGCTCGTCTTGTATAAGATGTGTTGTCCTTCTCTCCAGTCCTTATCTTTATTGATTCATAAGAAGATTTAATTAAGTGGTACTTCCGATATTCCCCCGTCATACACTATTCAGCTCCAGGGAGTGACTTAACTGGGTTGCTCAATGAGTAAAGAAATGGCAGACATGGCGAAACACAAAAAGGTAGAATCTGGTAGTCTGGGGTCTCTGATGAAAAAGCTTGTGTTTATTAGAAACAGTTGAACAAAAAAGCAGGATTATTCATACAGATAAAGAGGAATGTGGGGGTAGTATAGAGATAAAACAAGGGACTTGGCTAATCTAAGAAAGAGCAGTCTCTGTAGGGGTATAGTCTTCAGGCCTTAAAACATTCTGTGAGAGAAAGCTATTGTGAACTTTGTCTGAATACACTGTCAACATTCACACTCAGACCCAGTGACATCTTTGCCATGTCTCTGAGCCTCAACTCAGGAAAAGGCTTTATCACTAGGTTTGAGGACCTTGACATAGCTGTACCCATGTCAAACAATACACATTCACTTAGAACTTCATTTGCTCCCTACACCCCTGAAAGTTTGGTATAATTCAGTTTCAAAGTCACATGGATCTTGTAGTCTCTTTGTTTTGGGTGGGGGCCTTCTCCTATGACTTTGACATGTATTGGTTTACCTAAGTTTCTTCTTACTAGATTAGTTAACTACAGGTTTAAACATATTTTAGAATTGGAAACTCTGATGCTTCTACTTTTTTCTTCTTGGTGATCTGGTATATTCAAAGTTTTGTAATTCCCGGTGAGTTTTTGCACAATTTTTCTGTTGCTGGTTAAAATTTTTTTTTGTGATTTTGGCCAAGACTTTGGATTATATTGAAAGAGTTAATGTTTTAAAATGTCTTCTAATCCATATCTTTTCCAACGTCTCAGTGTATTTTCACATTTCTCAACCTTCCTAATGCTGTGACCCATTAATACAGTTCCTTGGGTTGAGGTGACATACAACCATAAAATTATTTTCATTGGTATTTGACAACTGAAGATTTTATTACCTTTGTGACTTATTATGTACATATTTTGAAGATAGAGCTTTGCCAAAGGAGTCATGACCCACAGTTTAAGAATCACTGATATCTGAGATTTTATTTCATCAATTTTATCTGTACAACATCGTCTTTTGTTTCACGTTACTATTGAGTTCATATATAGTAATTAGGAAAATTATAATTCTGTATGATTGAATAAAATTAAATAAATAAAGTAACAATAAAAATAAAAGCACAGTTAATATATCTTGATACTCCATCTGTTATTTCAACTACTTTCAGATAAAAATCAGTAAACTAGTGATATCAAGCACAGAGCATCTGATACACTATGCAAGTACTCTTTCACTTAGCTCTCCTCCCAAGCTGATAACAGAAGATATAGTAGAACATATAATACAATATATAAAGCTTCAGCATTATTTAGGAGTCTCTAAACTAATACAACTATTAGAATGAGTATTTCAAAAATGATTAACTAGATTGGTGTTAGACAATTCAAGCCAGGGATTCTAACATAGACTATCTGTACACTGGAGAGATGCGAACCTATTTGTGTCAGTCTACAAGGCTAGATTCCTCTGCAACCTCAATCATGCAATGAATACCTACGGATTCCTAGAGAGCCATGGGTCTTCATTTACACTGAAATGCCAAAAAAAAAAAAAAAAAAAAAAAAAAAAAAAAAAAAAAAGTTCAGGTTCAACAAAGGATTCTGTAGTAGTAGCAGCTCCAGGACAGACATATTTACAATCAGTAAATCAAAACAAGCAAATAAAAATCAACAGCTTTTCCTTTGAATTTCTTGTGTCTGGGTCACTAATGGAAAGTATCACCCAGTTTGCATGAGGATCTTGTCCCTCAGTCAATCTTTCCAAAAAATTTCCTTATAGACAAATTCAGAGGCATCTCTTAGTCTAAAATCCACTGAAGATGATAACTAACACCAACCACCACAGCTTCCAGTTAATTACTCATTATTTAATTCTATGAAACAGTAGTAATAAAGTCAATATAAAATGTATAAACCAACTCTATTTAGTTTTTATTCACATAATTTTTGAAATTATATACTCAACAACTAGTGATTTAATTAAATAACTAGTTATTATTTTGTGTGTTATAATCTTTCTAAATAAGAAAAATAATAGCAAGTACTTCTCTATAAAATATATAATTTATAAACCTAAGTTTATGCTTTATATAATAGTTGAGTTGTTTCCTACTTTAGTTGTAAATATCTGGAAAATATAGTTTGTAAATATCTGGAAAATTGGTTTGTTTCATGTCTAAAGTCATTTGAAGGAATACAGAAAGTTAGCACAACAGATATAATAACTATTTTGCAACACAATATTATATCATAATGAATTTTAAACAACATTAAGATATTGTAAGTGATCATTGATTATGTCATAAAATATATATTTTTCTCACTAATCAGAAAGGTTTCTTAATTTCAAATGTTACATTATTGCCGAGTAAGGACAATTTTCTTTATGCTCTAAATTACTCCCATATCCCATAGGAAAGGATAGCAGTTTTCTTTTGTTTTGGGAAAACACAAGAGCTCACTAAACACAAGAATATAGATTTAAGCCCATAATTTACTGTCCTGGTCATTTTTTTACTTCATTCTGTAGATTCTATTACTTTTATTTATAAAATATTTCTTTCTTTCATATGTCTTTCCATCAATTCTACTTGCTTATATATTTACTCTTTGAAATTTTTGTATTGCCTAGTTTTTGCTTGTAGTGTTTATGTGAATCTACCCAATGAAAAGGGAAATTGGATTTGGTTATAACATTTGAACTGCCTAATGCGTCTCTATGAATCAATACTATCTGAATTAAATGAAAGAATAAAACAATGTTTGTTCATGGTATTAAATTTTTTAAAACAGGATCCATAGGAAAAACTGTGAAATATTTACTCTAGTCAGTTGCAATGTGATTTATATTATCAAGCTGTATTTAATGTATACTTACCAACATTTCAAGGGTATTTCATTACCTTTCAAGGAACTCTGATTTATCTATTACTGACTTATCTGTGGATTACACTTATACAAATGAAATGCACTGTACTTGAGTTAAATGAATAAATTTTCCCCAAAACATAAATGCACATTTTATAAATTTAAACTCTCCATTTTATAAACACTCATTTGACAAAAAACTCATATTTGCCAAAGAATTGTAAAAACATCAATAACATTACAGGTACTACAAATACTACTTTTATAACCAGTGTTACACACGTTATTTCTCTTCTATAATTCCATTTATTTTTAAATTTTATTTAATCTTCTTTTACACTCCAAATTTTATCTCCTTCTTTGTCACCCTCTAACTGTTCCACATCTCATACATTCTTCCCCCTACCCTGTCTGTCTCCATGAGGAAGTCCTCATCCATCCACCCTCCACCCCACCAAACCTCTCCACTCCCTGGGCCTTCCAGTCTCTTGTGGGTTAGGTACATCTTCTCTGACTGAGTCCAGACTCGGTAGTTCCCAGCTAGTCTATGCTGTCTGGTTGATGGCCCAGTGTCTGAGAGATCAAGGGGTTCCAGGTTAATTGAGACTGCTGATCCTCCTGCAGGGTCACCCTCCTCCTCAGCTTCTTCCAGCTTTTCCCTAATTCAACCTCAGCGTCCAGCAGCTTCTGTCCATTGGTTGAGTGTAAATATATGCACCTGACTCTTTCAGTTGTTTGTTGTACCTCTCTGAGGGCAGCCATACTAGGCCCCTTTTTGTGTGCACACCATAGCTTCAGTAATAGTGTCAAGCCTTGGGGCCTCCCCTTGAGCTGGATCCCAATTTGGGCCTGTTCCTGGATTCCTTTTCCTCAGGCTCTTCTCCATTTTTGTCCTTGTAGTTCTTTAAGACAGGAACAATTATGGGTCAGAGTTTTGACTGAGGGATGGCAACCCCATCCCTCACTTGATGACCTGCCTGTCTGCGGGAGGTGGACTCTACATATTCCTCTCGCCATTGTAGAGCATTTCATCTAAATGAGTCCTGAAAGTCTCCGGCCTCCCCGGTCTCTGGTACATTCTGGAGGGTCTCCCTACCTCCTACCTTCCAAGGTTGCCTGTTTTCATTGTTCTGCTAGGACTCAGGGCTTCAGTATTACTTCTAACCCAAATTTTTAGTATAATGAATGGAGATTAATATTTCATGGTGTTCTGTTTAGACAAAATTTTACTTTTTTTACAATGCAAGTCTGTTAGTGAGCCAGCAACCTTGGTCGTCATTTAGGGCAAACCTTTAGAGGGAGGCAAGGAACATAACACATAGAACAATAGAAACAAACAATATTCACACATAAAATTTAATAATTACCTAAAACATTGGTTTTTAAATTGTTATAGTAAATGGACTTAGTAAATGAAATATAGTATACATATAAAAACAGGCACCAATTCATAAGCACATAGGTTTTTCTAATTTTTTATTATTGAGATTATAGTAAGAAACAATTTTCTCTAGAAAAGAATATACTAATTGGCTATCCAATAGCAAATAGAAGTAGTTGCATTTTACAAAACAGTTTTCCTGTTAAAATTGATTAGACTTTGTTTAATACAAATATTCTTATTCTTAATACAAATATTCAGCTTTGCTTCTAAACGTCTTGGATTTTTAAAAGGAGTTGGAATTCCTATAGGAATACATATATTAAAAAATGCTTTTGTTGGGTGATCCTGTATTCAAAGAGACTGAAGATTATTAAGGAATGGCAATACATGACTCAAGTCTAATAGAAATGTGGATGAAAGCTAGTCTATCTAATTATTTGTAGAAATCTCATCTGCTCTTAACTACATTAATTTTTAAGCTGTGTTTTTTTCAAACAGGATCATAGGTCACATTTCTTAGCAGGTATACAGAGTTGCTAATAGTTGTTTAGACACAGTACTGTGATGTGTTCCATTATCAAGTGCAAGTTCTGGGTACTTGTCATACTCCTCTGTTTAACACACAGTGCCAATATACTCATTATGGGATGATAGAGTAGGAATTAGGTATTCATAGTTAACTGGAGACATAAAACTACAATGCATTTCTACAATCATAAGTTGTTGAAAATCACGGAGGATGAAACCTATGTATGAGAGTAATTTCAGAAGCAGATGGCTCCACACAACTTTCAGAGCCCTTCAATTTCTTTATTGCGAATAAAAGACTTGCTAGAATTGGTAAAACAAAAGCAGATCACAGCTGTTTCAACAGTACGTATTTTTATAAGGATGGTTAAACAGGCTTTAAGTGATGTGACATAGTTTTTGTAACATGCTCACATGTCATTTTATGTCATTATTGAGTATAATATGCCCCAATGATCAGGTACCAAGTGCTGTGTCTACAGAGACGGTTCATCAGAGAAGAATGAGGCCAGGCCCTGGGATATTTTCAGAAAATTGGGATTCATTCTGACATGAAAAGAAGCATAAAGCACACTGGTGTAATTGAAATTAAAATTAACTTCTGTTATCTAAGATAAAACAAAAACTACTGTTTTATAAAACTTTTGATTAAATGACTGTTAGATTATTTCTAGAAATTTATAAAGATAGTTAACACTCTGTCTGACCTACAAAACTAAACCTGTTTTATCACAGTCTGCCAGGTAGTTTTATTCTGTACTCCAGTGATATTTTGAACCTAACTCTAATGTGGGGTCATGCTCTGGTGAGTACATTGAAGTATTCTTTTTTTTTTTTCTCACTTTATACAGAGATCCATGGAACTAGAAACTGTATATTTTCTCTTTTGTAACTATAGTACCTGGTCCAATGCTGATTGTAAGTTTATCATTAACCAAATATAAATAATTAATGGAATAAATAATACATGGGATATTTTATTAGGTTTCACATTCAAATATACAAATAAAGATAACCATGGGAACAATAAGATACATATAAATCTCAAGTCAAGGCTTTATTTTTAGCATCCACCTTGCAAATATGAAGGAAAAGAAAAAACTTATTTTAAAATGCATGATTTTAAAATGTAAATAAATTAGATAAAATAGACATGATCTTTTAATGTAAAGATGTTTTCATGATTTTGACACCAAAAGCAGGAACACACACACACACACAATGGTAGATAGAAAAATAAATAGATTATAGATATATATAGTTAGATGATAGATTATATATAGAGAGAGAAGATGATGATGATAAATAGATAACAGATATAAATAGAGAGAAAAAGAGATGATAGATATATAGTTAAATGATAGATTATACATAGAGAAATCTAGATAGATAGATAGATAGATAGGTTATAGATAGATGATAGATATAGAGATAGATAAAATTAAATTAAATGAACATCATAAAGCTTACAAACACAGATATAGCAAGAAAAAATAATGAAGAACAAAAGAGCAACTCATGGAATATGAGAAAATACTGTAGACCACAGTTTTGGACAGTTTCATACATGCCTGTCATACATTTTAGACTTTCTCATACACAATTATCTGTCTCATTCTGCTGCCTCCTTTCTCAGAAACTCTTCTTCCTAGCAAGCCTAATTCCTATGTCTACATCTTTTTTTGAGCATGATCTGCTCAGAAAGAGATGTGGAGTGTGTATGAGAGTTGGTGGAAGATATTTAAACTCTAGCACAGATAGTTGATCAATGGTTAATGATAGACTAAAGAAAGTGACAAATCTTCCCACAGTCACTATTAACTATTAATAATTCCAAAAAGAAAGATGAACCCTTTTCTTTCCATGTATAAAACTTTCAAATCTTGCACAGAAACCACTGCTACAGTGAATTCATGACAACTTCAGCTCTGAGGTGCCAGGACAACACTGTTCTACAGCAGTCTTTTCAGCCTTTGACAGAAGGAATCTCTCTGACTCTTCTTCTATGATGTTCCTCAATCCTTTGGGATCTAATGTAGGGCTGAACACTCCACAGTTGATTATCTCACTTAGAATAGTTGTTTTTATCAACTACTGCCTGATGCAAAAAGGAGATTTTCTAATGAAGGCTGGGAGATTCACTGATCAATTATTATTAAGATAATTATATAAATGGCAGGTTAATACTACGCCCATTTAGTATGTTCTCCTTTAATACCTATGAGATCTCCAGCCAAAGATTTGTGGTCAGGTTTATTGTGGTCAGGTTACCATCCTAGACATGTGTTCTCGCCTATAACTTGGCCTTGAATCCAATCAGAGATCCACTTTGCAATAGGAAGATTATTTTTCAAGTAGGCCATCACTATAACTAAGAGTTCACAGCTGGGTGATACTGTTAATACAGTTTCTTCCCCACTATCCTGCAAAGCACTATCCAAAACTATAAACATCAGCAGAAAGGAAGCCTCTATGTCAGTAGCAGCTTTAGATTTTTATGTCATGTAACTATAGTGTGTAGTATTTTCAGCAATAGAATCTTACCAAAATTTACTCAAAGGAAAGACACAATTATCCAGAAGGTACTCTAAGTCTTCTTTTGCTATTAAGACATTAATGCCAACTGATAGTTTTACAAATATGTATATACATCATGATGGCTCATAGATGGGAACCTCATTTTGATGACACCACAAAGATACAGTTGTTGCTTGAAAATAAAATATAGTTGTTGGAGAAGAGAGTTTCAAGGTAGAATGTTTATTTAAGAACTCAGAAGCAATAAGATACATTGAAAACTCTTCACACACACACACACACACACACACACACACACACACACATAATAGAGGAAACGATCAAGCCAACAAAGCAGCAAATATAGTTAAAAACAACAGTAACCCAAGCAAATTGCATGTTTCCTTGCACTCATGTAAATGACCAGAAACCACTATAAATAAATAAAAAACAAATATCCATACAACTTTGCAGCTTACAAACATTTGGAAATTATATAATTATATAACATCTAACATCTAGTATGTAGTAAGAAAATATTTTTACACATCAAACTATCATAAAATTCTGCTTTATTAAGGTCATATAATATCTAAAATACTAAAATACATAAATAAGGCATTGTTTATCATGTATAGAGTAAAGACATGCAATTATTTCATTTAACTATATTGATGAAATACAGTATGTTGAATGCACTCAAAAGCTGACAAGACAAACTGCTTAGTTTGGGGAAAAAAATAAATATTAAGTGATTCATTCATTGTGCTATGATGTCAGAAACAGAAGGCGAAAACTATACTGTTAGTCACACATTTGGAGTGTGTTGATATTCTGATTGTAAAATTAATTGATTTGCAGTGCACAAATTTGAAGGGAGATTGTGGTTCTGAGGCTTCCTCCTTTCATCCATTCCTGGATGACACTTCTCTTTTGATTTGGAATTGCTTAGGGATATGGAATTACTTCAGGACATTTCTTGTCTCCTTAAATGTCCTCTTTCCTCTCTTCCGTGGGAGCTTTCTATGGCATTCTTTTTGGACATATTATGTGCCCCTATTCTTCCTGGGCTTCAATTCCAGATCCATTTGGACATTCTCTGAGAAGCCACTGCTACTTACAGGGATTCCTAATGAAGCCTTTGTGCTCATACACTTACATGTCTTCCTCCTTTGCACATGACTCAGCCCATAGGCATATTACACTTCTGTGGTTATTATGCTGATTTTTCTCTGAGAAGTAACACTATCAAGAGAATCCTGTATCTACCTAGCTCATGTTTTTTTTTTCATTACTAACCAGAACTTTATAGATTTCATCTTGGTTTTCCTTTAATATCTACTGTGCACATGTTCCCTGAAATCTACCAGTTATGTAAGCTAACAAATGGATCTTCCTAAGTGGAAAAAATATTTATAATGAACAAAATTCTACTGTAATAATATAATTTTAACAAAAATAGAATGAAGAATAAAGAAGATATTAAGGATTAAGAGGTATGAATACTATTGACTACAACTTCTAGGACTTCAGTTTGAAACCTCTCTGGTTAGAATGGCAAAGAAAATTACTCATAACATCATATGTGACAAGAACATAAATAACAATGAATGACATGAATAGTGAACATAAGAATTAGTTACAAAGTATGCCAATGTGAGGGACCAAAATAGAGCCTGTAAGATTTTAATTTTTTTTCTAATGAGTTTCAATTATTTTCTTTGTATTTTTTTTCTTCTTTAAGACATTACCTCTATTTATTGTGTTGGATCCAAGATTTTAGCAATCTAAAAGAAATCCACTGAAGCTAAGAGATACATTGAGAGCCTTCCTTTGAGGAGGACAATCACATCTTAACCTTTCAATGTTTCATTTTTCTCTCTGCATCTATGCCCTTTAGAACTAGCCTACTTAGATCTGTTAGCTTAAATTGGCTTTCAAGGTAGGGACATCATGGAGCGATTATTACCTTTACTTTGTGGTAGAAAGGCAACTCGTTAATTAAATTAACTGCCCTTCTGGCCCCCTTTTCACAGATTTGTTAATGGATAGAAGTGGTTTACAATAGCCCACCTGATAGCATAGTGTCTCCTATAATGACTCTTTTTAACAGAAGTAGTAATGTGTGCCGCTGAGACAAGAGCGGAGCGGGAGTGCTGAGAATAGAGACAGTTATATCATGGAGGTCAGGGAACTTTATTGTGCAATACAGTTTGCTTTTGTTTTTCAAATAAAAATGATTTCTTTTCCGCAGTTGACGTTATCTTGACTATTTAACTGAATCTAGTTGGCATATGTAGATTGTTCTACTTCAGGTGATCTTTCAAAGGTCAGGCTCCAGAAGCATCAGTGATGCCTTTAACTATTTAACTTCCCAAGGTTGTTGGGGAAGGAACATAAAGTCAGGGATGCACTTTATATTCCTTAGGCAAATTCTCTCTAAGACACAATTTAAAAACTTTCCCTCATCTTCTCCCAAACAAATGCAGGCTTAACTTTTACTCTTTCCCTCACTGTTGAAAGAATATCACACAGCATGAAGACACTGAAAACATGAAAAGGAATGCGCAAATAGGGTTGGATTTTTTTTTTTTTTTTGAGTCCCAACTCTAAAATATATACTTTTATTGTCTTAAAAGCTGAGCTAGTCCAGTTCTTAGACATTTTGGGGCAATTCTGTTCATGAAAGTTCACAGTTTGTTATTATTGTCCAAAAGAATGCACTCTATCCACATTCGGTTGAATATTTTAGCCTTAATTCCTGGGTTTAACAGTGAATTACTATGCAAGGCTTTACTAAGGTATTTGTAGCTGTCACCTCCTAATACACATTAATTTGTCTGCACTAAGATCATGCCTGACAGTGACCTGCTCTCTTTTTTTTTTTTTTTTTTTTTTTCCATTGCAGAAAGATATTGCCCCGTGCTTTGTTTTATGGTACTGCCTGACTTGCAGATTAGGAGTTCTTCCTTATGACTGTGCTTTTAAAATCCATGTGATCTCACTAGAAATGTGTGAGTTAATACAAAGTACTCACCACATGAGCTGTTATAAAATGAGACTTCCATATAAAACTAGTCATTATCACTGTTCTAGAAATCAGAATAGGCACATTAACACTCCAATATGAGCACTGCATTCTCACATGGGGGAAGGAGAGAGAGAGAGAGAGAGAGAGAGGAGAGAGAGAGAGAGAGAGAGAGAGAGAGAGAGAGAGAAGAAGAAGAAGAAGAAGAAGAAGAAGAAGAAGAAGAAGGAGGAGGAGGAGGAGGAGGAGGAGGAAGAGGAGGAGGAGGAGGAGGAGGAAGAAGAAGAGGAGGAGGAGGAGGAGGAGGAGAGGAAAGAGAGAGAGAGAGAGGCTTTTAAATCCCTTTGCAAAAGTTTGCATATATTTGACATAGAAAAAAGTAAGACTCTTTGTTACTTATGGATTATGTATCTACAGATTCAATCACTTGTTAATATTTATTGTGACAACCAAATCAGCTGAACTTTCACATTCTTTACAAATAGTCACAGACTGGAAAAATACTTGACTTTCTTGGCACTTATAATTCCAGCTGAGGTTGAAATGAAGACAAAGCACCACCTATTTTAGCTCATACATTAAATGCACAGACTTCACCAAGTGACATCTTTTTAGTGCCATGCTTTCGCATCCACATGACTCTGTGGTTTCTTTGTCCCTCAAGCAAGACAATCTGATCTGAGGACAGGCTGATCTGTTAGCTAATGTTTCTAATAACAAGAAAATTGTGATGTTCCTTACAGAGAAAATAAAATTCTAAACATCATTAAAGTTTATATTGCAGTGTTTTGATTTATAAATTTAGTGTCAAGATCAACTATATATTAAATCTGGTTATCTTCAAGCCAAAACTCTCATAAAGTAGGTACATGTTGATTGGTCAATGAAATAGTGTGACCCTCTAGAGTGCCAGGGGCCTCATACTGCCCTATGTAGCTCCTGGTTGGTAGTTCAGTCTCTGCGATCTCCCTGGGGTCCGGGCTAGCCTGCTGGTCTTTCTATAAAATTACTCTCCCCTTCAGTGTCTTCAATCCTTCCCCTGATTCAACCGTAGGGGTCCCCAACTTCAGTGGTACAACCCCTATCCCCATAAGATGGATCCCAGGTTGGGCTGATCTTTGGACCCCCTTTCCTTCAGTCTCTTTTTCATTTATGTCATTTCCCTGCTGTTCTTTGAGACAAGAGCAATTCTGGGTCAGAAATTTTGACTGTGGGTTAATAACCCTATCCTTCTACTTGAGGCTCTATGTATTTAGTGGAGGTGGACTCTTCGAGTTCCCTCTCCCCAGTGTTGGACATTTTGGCGAAGGTCACCCTCACTGAATCCTTAGAGTCTCTCACCTCCAAGGTCTCTTGTACTTTCTTGCCTGCCCCCACCTCCCACCCCTGATGCTGCTTATCTTCATTCTCTTGGCCCTCTGGGCTTCTCTCCTGTTCCTCTCCCCATACCTGATCTTTCCCCCCTTTCCCCTTCTCCTCCCTTCTCCTACCCAGGTCCCTCCTGTAGCAGTGCATCTTCACAACAACTTAAAAAAAAAAAAAACAGATAAATAGTAGACAGAAATCTTTCATAAAAATATAATGGAAAACCCTGAATATCATCCAGTAAAACCAAACCAAAGAAATCTGCCTTCATAGGAAAAACATCAAATACAGAAAACACAGCACAAGATATAAGACATCCGAATGGATTACTAATACTCAGACATTTAATTTTCCTTCCAGGTGTAAACAAATATTCTTAAGGGCAAAATGCAGAACCCATGAACTCATGTTTTAGAACTAGGACCTCAATACTAATTTGCTGAGTTCATCAGTGGTATTTACTAACTGTTGGACTGATGCTATTATGTAAGTCTATTCTTGCTAGGGGTTTTCAGAAGCTTATGAAATTCTGTCATAATGTCTATCTGTAATCACTGCTAATTGACCATACAGAAAAGAACAAAGCAATATGTGTCTCTATTGAAACAAGTTTTATACATTAGCAAGAAGAATCTTGCTATGTGAACAATTTCAATACAATTGGTATTTGTCAAAAAATGTATCTTTGAGGTTGTACAAAATAGTCTAGGCCTTCTGATGCACCTCAGATAAGTCTAAATCAAATAATGAATCTAATCATCTTTCCCATGAAAATTAAAGCTCCTGATCCAAGAATCACAGAGTATTTAGTTTAACGACATGTACTGAAAGCAGTACTGATAACAATTCCTCCCTAAATAACACGCAGTTATGAAATGGAAATTTCTGGTTGTGTCATGTGATAGATATACATGTGTTGTTTTGCTGAGGGAAGACTTGTGAAGGGCACTTGATGTTTGGAGAGAGTATAAATAAGACTCAACAGACAGTGAAACTGCATTTGCATAACCAGCCTTGCAAGACTTCTTTGGTCTTCTGTCTTTTACGATCGTCACTTTGTTGAGAGAGGCATGGCCTTTTCCTGACTTCCCAAATGGTTCTGGTCACTCCTGCTGGCTCATGCCAATTAGGCATCTGCCTGACACTGCTGACTCATGTTTGGCATCCTGATGAGAGGACTACAGTAGCCAGAGTCAGGTGGATCATCCATGACATGCTGCAAATTGTGAGTTTGTGAGAGTAAGCCTAAGTTTCTGTTTTGCAGAACTAGAAAGTCTACAAGTCAATTTTAAGAAGAGTTACCTTTCACAGGAAGCCAATCAGGAGCTGTTAGGAACTGCCCAGCCACCTAGCCTGAGCCAAACATAGTTATTCAGCAAAAGTCCACAAAATTCCCCAGAGCCTTAGTCAAACACAAAAGGACCCATATTTTTAAGACAGAGCCAACCGATCAAGGGAAAGAAAGGTAAAACTCACTGACTCCAACCCTAACAGGCTTTAAATTGACCCTGGAAAGTACATACCTCTGTCTCCCATCCAAATGTACAGTAGACACCTGCATGCTGGATTTTGGCAGAATAAACATTCTTAGCTGTTGCATACTATTTGAGTCTGCGTTTTATTCTTTGATGAATCAAGAACCCTTCCACTGACAGTACCAAACTGGACTGCTAGTATCCTGACAAATGAAGATTGAAATAGCCCCAAAGAACTACTTCTGGAAAGGTCCACAACCCCTTGTCCTATTACCATTGATTCTCTCCTACCTATGGATAGTGGGCTAGAACAGAGGATCAAAGCATATGAGCACCCTTATTTTAAAGAGTATGTTTTGAAAAATCTAAGCCTACAGAGTTAAAAAATTTCAAAGGCTCTGGCACACAAAACAATAAATTATATATTCTACAAAAACACTCAAGGTCATCAAATTTTTTGATAACTCAGTCTTGAATAATTTCTAATAAAATGTAGTCATTGCTGTAATTTCAAGCCATTATCTAACACTCACAGTAGAAAATTGCCTGAAAATTAAAAAAATAGAGATAGAATTAAAAACATCACACAACAAAATGTGATCTTTATCAGAAGGCCCAAATGAGATGTAGTTATTTTATTACATAACCATCTTACATTTCCTGATATCTTCTGGTTTATATGCATTTGTAAGCAGTAATCCACCACCCCTTCATGATAAAACTTTTGGAAACAGTAAAGATACAAGGAATATACCTAAACATAATGAAAGCAATTTACAAAAATCAATAGCAACAACAAGCTTAATGGAGAGAAACTCAAAGCAATTCCATTAAAATCAGGGACAAAACAGGTCTGTCCACCCTATTCGTGTCTATTCAATTGAGTCCCTACATATGAAGAATGTTCTTCTAAATACATTAAAAAGAAAACAAAGGAAAGGAAGAATGTTTTTCACTACACCTGGCATTTCAATAACAAATGAAAGAAGTTTTTTTTTTTTTATTTTGTAACATGATTATTTCTCTACGGTGGAATTAGGATTTGCATGTTCTTCCCTTTATTAATTTACCCAATAGTCACATATTGTACATCTACAGGAGATTGGCACTCACTGAAGTTTGTGCGGGGAGGGAAATGGTTATCAGATGTACAAAAGGAAAACATTCTGGTATACCATTACCATCTCACTGGTTATTTATGAATAGTCTCCAGTGTTTTCATTGCCCATCATAGCATCAATGTGTGCAAAGTCTGGGATGGGATGTACTTTTTCATCCAGCATTCCTACCGTTTGGCACATGGAATTTATCTCCTGCCACTAAATACATTTTAGTTTACCTCCATTTCTTTACTACCTTCCAGAGACAGGTGCAACTTTGGGAAATGTTGTATGACTTAGTTGTATGGTGTGGTGTAAAATTTTACAATTTATCTACTAACAGTCTAACAGTTTACTTTGTGCTACTTAGGAAACTCCATAAATCAAGATAGTCACCTATGGACTCTTTAAGATATATTAAAGGTATATATATATTGCAATTCACTCAAAACATAGAAATTGTATACTTATGACAACCAAGTAAGACTGTTGGACTATTGTTGCCAAAGTTCTGAGTAGTGAATGAGAATGTTCTTTTTTTTTAATAGCTCACACTAATTACATGGCAATATTAAGTTCACACAAAAATAAAAGTTATTGTCCATATATTTTTGTTCCTTACTTGCATAGTCTTGTCTTATATATCAATCAACATTTGCATGCAAAATACTAAAGAGGTGATGAACTTGCACAAAGCTCAGAAAGTCCTTGTGTTCATGATCTACTGTGCACAGAGAGTATTGGCACTGTTCTGATATTCAATGCTTCTCTTTCTGTTCATACCCTAATAATCATTTCTTAAAATATATAATTCATTGCAGAGTTTAGTAAATAGAGTTGAAACACACTTGTTCTGACTGCAGCATTAACTTTCATGTGTGCATTTAAACAATTACTAGACATGTGTTTGACCACATGCTGCTTTTTTGTTGGCATGTTTGGAGAGGTTATAGAACTTTTAGGAGGTGAGGCCGAGCTGAAGTATGTCACTGGGACATTGGTTTTCTGGTTGTTCAGCTTTTACAGGCTTCCAGATTGTGCTTTTTGCTTCATGTTACAAGGTGAAGATATCATCTCTCAACTTCCTATTCAGGCAGCCTGTGGCCATCCATTACCAACATTGTGGATGAGCCCTCTGAAATCAGAAGTCCAAATAAACTCTTGTCTATATAAAATAACAGAAAATGAATTGTGTTCTAAATGGTAAGCAGCGTCTCACTTGGAGAAGCAGAAGCTTTTTGTAGGAGGTCATATACATAGAATGAGAGGAAGAGTTTAAACATGCCATGTCTGCCTTGTGGAGGGCAAGTGTTGGAGTTGGGTTTTATGTTTTTCTGTCATGAAAGGGAAAACTATCAGAAAGTCCTCATTCTAGGAAACCAATCTACCGTTTTATCTACATATTGCTAACATAACTCACCAGGATTTCTGTGCTGTAGGTATTTTCTGGACCCCATCATGGAACTCAATAAAAGATAGCAAGCAATACACACCATCTAAACTCAATGTTTTCCTGTTCTCCCTGCTTATACTTCACTACATAGTTGTTTTTCTTTGTAATAGATTACCTAGTTTCCAACTGACCCATTATTAATTTAAAATATTTTCAGTGCTCTCCAAATTTCATTTCCAATATTCTCTACATAGTTTTCTATTCTTGTTAACCCCCTCTTTCCCTAACGAGAGCTTATATTATTATAGTTCACCCTCAAATTTAATTTAAAAAAAAAACAATCATTCTAATGCCCAGTGGGTGTGTCCCTTGTGGGGACAGATTGACCTGGTTCCTGCCCGTGGGGCATGGTACTGGTATAAGCCTCCTCCACAAGTGCCAAAGGCTGCTTTGAGCATAAGGCTTGTTTGTGTAATAAAGTACTAGTTGTGGAGGACTCTTTCCTTTTGAGGAATGTCCTTCCAGTTAAGGATAATGACTCCATGATAGTTAGAAACAGCAGAAGTCCAGGAGTTGAGGGTGTGTCTATGTCTCAACAAAATGGTAAACTCTGAGACCTTCAAGACAGCCCTTAAAGCAATAGGAAAGCACTTAAATACATGAATTTGAAAGTATATCATTTCTCAATTATGCAAAAATAAGAATGTAATATGAATTTTTTGAGGACCTCAAATCTAAAGGAACAAAAGCATCTGTGTTATGAGCCAACTCATTATAAAATTACTAAGGAAGGAGATAAAGAGACTTAGGGAGTGGTGATTGAAGGAGATACCACCCAGCTAAAATTTTGTGTTAGTGTTTACAAAGGCAGGCAGATTGAGTCCTGAGTTCAGGATAAGCCTAGGACAGAGGAAGGTTAGGTTTAGGTGTGGTGGAAATGCTAATTTTAGGGCAGGGTTCCACCCAACTAGTTTATCCTTTGTGCTTAGCAAAGGTATACAGATCTTTGAATTATTTTTCAATATATATATATATTTATATATATATAAAATATATATAAATATTATATATATATATAAATATATATTATATATATTTATAAATATATATATATATTATATATATATCCCTAGCCTTTTGATTCTTAAGAGACATCAAGCATATATATATATATATATATATATATATATATATATCCTTTTGATTCTTAAGAGACATCAAGCATATATATATATGCTTGATGTCTCTTAAGAATCAAAAGGCTAGGGTCAGAGGATGCTGATTCATATGATAATCAAAAACTTAGATTAAATGACTGCATTAACATATAAAATAAAAGAATGGACCTGTGGTCTTCAGGAAATGAGCTATCCAGAGAAGTTTTTAGGATAAAAAGAGAGAAGTGCTTGGAGACCTGACACACACATAAGCAAGCAGGTTATGGACAGAGAGATCTCTTAGAAGAGCAAACAAGCAGAAGATAGACAGCGAAATCTCCAGAGAGGAAGCAGAATGTAGAAAAGGCAGATTGGAAAAGCTGTATTAAGCAGAACACAGGTAGTCAGCCTGAACCAAGAATTGACTTCTAATCATTCTTTTCATTGCTTCCCAGACACGTCTTTCCTCAGAACCATTCTCAAAGCCCAGTTCGGTCCTTGGCATCCTAATACTTTAATATTGGAGTTATATTGAGAAAGAAAAGGATAAAACCATCCTAATTAAGAATGATCAAGTAAATGGCACTGGAATTAAAGTGTAGATGACTCTTGGCTAGAAGCCATCACTGAACAGCTGAGAGCTCATCATATACCAGTGGCCACCTACTCACCAAGAGCAATTCTGCTCACTCTGCAGATGCCCTTGGAATTTCACAGCTAGTTATCAAGCCCCAAGGACTACTCAGGGCCCATCCTCTTTTAGCATATCTTGGGATTTAAAATTCTATTTATAAAGATTGAAGAGTCAATATTTCAGTTTTTTTCTTTCCAACTTGAGAATGCGTTAAATAAATACAATCATTGTGAAGCCGTTGGCACTATAAACTAAATGAGTGCTTCCTGCATATGCAACTCCACTCTGTGGTAGAACATTAAAGAGAAGAGAGACTTTTCCCTAGACAATAATTAGAAGTACTTCGATGTCAAGTAGTTGATTTAGAAAATATGGATTCTATAGGCATTTAGAGAAGATATTCTAAGGTTATAAAAATATATAAAGATAATTTATAGTTTTTGTTTTAGGTCAGATAATACCTAGTTGGGCTATAAGGAAGGAATGTGACCATTAACAATACTATTGGACCCTTAAATTTTGTATATTACTCTAAACTGCAATGTTCTTGGTGGTTATGTCTATATCTTTGTTGGTGAATATCTTTTTGGATTAGATTTCCCCCTTGCATTTTTTAGAGTAAGCTCTGTTAATGTCGTAAGTACTATTTAACAGCAACACCCTGTGCTATATATTTAATGTGTGTACTTATGCACAAAATTGTGTGAACTCTTTTGCTTTAAACAAATTTTAATGAGTTCTAACTTGCAATGTCTTGCTAATGTGTATATTTCTGTGTAGCAAAGAGAGCTGTTGATGTTGTAAGTACTTATAAGGACTTTATCCAAAGGTATTTTTAACACATGTTTATAATTATTCACAAGTTCAAATGTGTCTGGAAAAATATAACTTGAAATCACTTTGTTTACACAAGACACATGGGAGTCCTTATGTGCCTTTCTCAGGATGGAACAGACATGTTTTCTGGAAGTGGATGTGTGAATTGGATATTTTAAAATTGAAAAAGCAAACATTCACGGAAAATAAAATATGGATGCACTATGTTTCTCCAGCTTACATTGTTTAGATCACAGCTACTTAAGATTATAGAAGATACTAAATTAAATAGCATGAAGAGCCAAGTGGTGAAAATGTAGTATTTCACAGAGAGCCCAAATTAAGGGAAATAGACTCCTATAAAGTTTTTCTAATGAAAATAACCGGGAAAATGAAAATAGATAGACATACAGGATCTAATGGCGATTACAAATAACCTATTGAGGCTCTAAACACACTATTCTCCTATTTTTTCTGGAATAATTATTTTAATAATCATTCCTTCTACCTCGAACACTTGCCTCTTATATAGTTCACCTGTCAATCCTCTACACACTCTTCAATTTTTCTCTTAATAATCATGAAATCTATACACAAAGTAAAAGTTCTATTTTTATGTTCATTTTAAAAGTCAAATGTTCAGCAAAGCTCCAAATGTAACAAAAGTTAAACAGGACCTGAAACCTTACCTGAGAAGACTCTGACCACAATGAAGACAGTTAATGCAAAGAATCCTCATAGTATATCAGTGTATTGAAATAAAGTTACTCTTAACTACACAACTCTAAATCAGAAATTATAAGACTCCCCCAAAACTCAGGTAGTATTGTGAAAGAATGTAAGGCCTGGAGAATGAGAGGGAGCGTTAACAAATGTTCCTTCTGAACATGATGTTGCAGCTCCATCTATCTACTTGAATATGTCATGGCTTCCTAAAAAAGACCTACACAAGATTAAGCCCATCAACATACTATTGTCGATGGTAAGGAGCTCATCAATCCAATACTTCTTCCTACAGAGAAGAAATTAAAATAACAGAAGGGGAGTCATGTGTTTCAGTGGTATAGCCACACTGCTGTTACTCAAAAGGTATTTCTTCAACCCAAGTTCATGCAAGCAAACTTATTTAAATATAAAGGGGTCATGAGCATGCAGGAAGATATGAGACTGACGCACTGCCTACTGCACTAGTGAGGCAAATACTCAGGAACATATGAATGCACACCACACCACACCATACGGACACACACACAAAGGAGGTATGAGAACATAGTAAGGATGTTTACCACTCTAGAATCAGTGGGATCTGGGAGAATGGAACCGATAAATATGAGTGGCTAAAGTCTCATATAATAGTCAACTTCATTCAGAGCATCAGACACTTTATACTCTGAGGGTTAGAGGAGTCACATGAGTAAAATGTACAGTCACAAGGGCAAGCCACACGTGGCAAAAGCATGTTTTTCCAAAGAGGTATATAAACAAATAACAATAGCCAGTTGTAATGAATAATCTGATGTAACCTTGTTCCTGTCTGCTACTTCTGTGAGCAGTACAAAACAATTTCACTTTTTCAAAGAAACCAAGATCACAAGATCTCTTGTCTTGGTATTGGGATTTTTCTTATAAATACTTACAAATCTCTTTACAGGACTCCATTGTTGGACCAGTTTCTGACAATGGGAGACTTGGAAGCAGAAATTTGATGAGAAAGGGAAGAAGATGATATTGAATAATTGAGAAGGGGGCTTTGATAAAGGAGGTTTTTATTCAAGTATTTGTTAAACTAAGAAACAAATTTTTAAAAATAAAAAAAAAATGCTCCAGGAACTTGAGATCCAAGCAGACATTGAAACAACAATATTACAGTGATTCTACTTGGAGCAGAGGCTCCCTTGGTCCCCTCTGATTCTAAGTTGATTCACCAGCTACTCCACAGAATTTTGTTTTCACTTACAAAAAATAAAATATTTTGCTGAGTAATAGTATGAAATGGATGTAATTTGTAACACTGACATTTATGAAGTTAAAAAGAGTTAGCTCAAAGGTTAAGGGGATGTTTTGCTCTCTCGGGGGGCTCAGGGGTCCCAGCACTTGCTTGGCAGCTCACAGAAATTCATAACTCCAGTTGCTGGCTTTCTTCTTGAAACCAGGAACACAAGGCATTCACACAGTATGTAAACTCATTCAAGCAAATCACCCATAAGCCAAAGACACAAACAAATCATTCTTAAAAGAAGGTATGCAGTGAAGATAAGATTATCTATTAATTGGTAGATTCAGTACCTTTGTAGGAGTTGGTCCAGCACTATAACATACATGCTAATATTTGGGAAATGAGTTAAGATATTATTTAATCTATGAAGATGATAGTCTTTTCAGGAATCAGATTCTATTATATACATTCAAAACAAAATTATTTACTATTAAAATGTTTGAAATCAATAAAACCAAGTTCTTTGTAATGTAACCTGATGTCAAAACTGGTTCTAGGTCATGATTCTAATTTACTTTTGTAGCTGTGATAAATGCCATGACCAAATGCAAATTGGGAAGTAAAGGACTTACATTAATATACAGGTTACAAATCATCCTTTGAGAGAAGCCAAGTCAGGAACTTAAGAGAAGCTTGAAGCTTATCTTTATTTTCTGTGAATAAAAATATTTTCAAATTGCACTTTTTTCTTTCTGAGTAGTTGGGCCATAGATTATGTATTTATTATGAATATATGTTTTAATGGGTCCTGAGAACATTTTGAATGCATATGTTGATATGTTTGAATGTATATGTACATGCACATGTGTCCATGGAGTTAAGTACATGCATATGCACATGAGTGTTCAGACCAGAGGTTGATCTCAGATGTCAAACCACAGAACATGTCCACTTTCTTTTTGGAGACCATGCCTTTCATTTGCTTGGATGTGCCAATTCAGCTAGTTTGTACACTTTAAGAATCTTCTGCCTTCTACTTTCCTGTGCTGGGATTTCAAGTATATATCGCCACACTTGTATTTTTTACATGTGTTCTAAAAGTTGAAGACAGATTCTTATACCCATAATGCAAGCATTTTACTGACTGAACTGATTCATCAAACATAAATCTGTATTTTTTAAGGGAAAGATATGAAATGGAACTTCCTTGATGGAGGAGGTCAACAAAAAGGGTTCTTGTAGGTTTTATATGTCTGCAAATACTTTATGCGTATATGTTGATGACAGTAGTCTTCTTTTGATTGTCTTACTAAAGTTAGCCCTTATTCCCAAAATAGGGATAGCCATAATTTTTTCTCCAACAGTCTTGTATAGAAAATATATATTGCTATAATCCAAATATTATTTCTATTCAATTTAATGCTGTTATCAAAATATTGGTGCAGATTCACAACTCATTTCAGGTTGTAATAGTTATGAATCATTTCTATAGCTACATCTAAGACATTTAAGCTTTGCATGAGTGTTTTCCCTTACTAAGTTACCGGCCAAACTAGAGACATACCAGTCTTCCAACAATATGTTTAACTTTATATATCTTCATTTAATCTATGTTCATATTCAAAAGATAATTACTTAAATTCATCTCACCTGCAAGATGACCCAGCATTCATCCTTTAAATTTATTCTGCACGTTAGTTTCCTGTAACCACTGAATGCTGAGGCAGATAATGTGCCAATTCTTCCGCCTATGAATTCACAGTGTGCATATTTCTACAGTGACACTGAAGGTCTTGACACTGTGACATACTCTTCCACATCACTAAGGATTCTGCAAGCTACAAACTGACAGTAGTTTCTGTTGCTTGAAGGAAATGTCCTGCCATTTCAATTAGCATAACAGGTGACACCTTGCTGACATTTTAGCAAACACTACAACAGTTAGAAATAGAATAAATTCCATTTTGTCTTTAATCTATAAACCTAAATAACAACCATAAAAGACAATGCTTCCAAAGACAGTATATCTGTAAGGATTCCTTACATAGGTTGTGTGAAGAATGTTATGAAATACATGATCATTTATAGCTAATGAATAAACATCTATGCACCTATATTCATTATCTTGTTTCTATGTACACATGAGAAGCTACCTGAGCTGAGGTCACTGATGTCCTTCACTTGTCACTTCTCTGACTTTGCAAAAAGAAAGTCTTGTTGTGACTTCTCACCAGTCTCTTCCACACCATGCATTTTATTCTAGAAACACTCAAACCTACAAATAAGGAATACTTTTTTCCCTCTTCCCTTCTCCCTCTCACTCTGTTCCTGCTAGCTCCAGCCTGGCCCCACTTGCTCTGGCCCACAGATTTTTATTTATTGATTGATTATATGTAAGTACATTGTAGCTATCTTCAGACACCCAATAAGAGGGCATCAGATCTCATTATGGATGGTTGTGAGCCACCATGTGGTTGCTGGGATTTGAACTCATGACCTCCAGAAGAGCAGTCAGTGCTCTTAACTGCTGAGCCATCTCACCAGCATCAAGAAATACTTTTGAATGCTACCCGATTCTTTTTCTGACCCATAATCTTTCATATTTTCACCAGTTTCGCTCTTTGCATGCAGAGAAATGTTTCATTGTACACATCTCCAAATCTATTTTCCTTTTTGAAATTTAATAGCTCACATTTTGATCCCAGTATTTTTCAGGCTTATTTTTTGACAAAACTCCTTCTTTGAGCAAAGAGATGCTTATATGCTGAAGCCTAAATAGGAGAGATGTCTCTATATCCAAAAATACAGGTGGGATGGGACACTGAAGAGATGGCTCAGCCGTTAAAGACTAGGCTCACAACCAAAAAATATAAGAAAATACAGAGAGAAATGTATTAGCTAATAGAGATAACATTTCAGTGCATGTTGTTAGGAAGAATTTACTGTGTTTTTACTTTCTATTTCCACTTAGAATTTTTGACCATTTTTATTGGTTTTTATATATAGTAAATACAACATTTTAGAAAACAAATAAAAGCACTTAAGAAGATACTACGTACATAAAACCATTAGAATATATATACACATGCTTGATAAAAATATCACGTAAATATAGAGTCATACACATTAAAGAAATTTTCTTTGAATCATGATATCTTTATATGATTTCTCATCAGGATGACTGTTTTGAAGATGCAACCTAGTTCCAAGAAGTTTGGGTCGTAGGAATCAACAAACAAGAAAATATTCTGTGGCTTCAGATAAAGGAATATATAGCTAGTTACCTTGCACTCAATAAAGTTTCTGTTATACCAAAACTCCTCAGTTGGGCTATTTCTGTAGAACTTTTTCATATTGAAGTTATGTCTAAGCATCTACAGAAAAAAAAATTAAGAAATAAGACATATCATTCACACTATACTTTTATAGAGGGCTGGGTTGAATTTAGTCAGGAAGAGGCCAAAGCCATTTGCCTTTTGACTTACGTGGTATTTCTTGCATCTGACTCTTGTTTCTAACAAGACACTGATGGATTGCTCTTGATCACTCAAATTTTCTATGTATAGGAAAGCGAACACTTAGGTCTCACATAAAACACAATTCTCAGTTCAAGGGAAAATATATACAAGACTACATATTGTTCCCTTGGAACATATCCACATCAACAAATATAGAAAACAATCTGTTATTGAATTTGAGAATATACATATAATGCCATATGGTTAAATAAAAAATATCTGCAAAGAAGTAATTTTCCCAAATATTACAAATTCAGATTTGTGCAACATTTTTGTCAGAGACATTTAGATATCTGATAGTATCATTATTCTACAAATAGGCATATCTTTACAAGTCTATTGTCTTGAAAGAACATGAGATTCTAAAAAAAGTATAGACAATATGCAAATAAAATAATTGTCTTTTTTTCTTTTATAAAACAGGATTTGTCTTTTCTTTTTAAAAAATAATGTTGTTAATTATATATTTATTTAAAATCATATCAAGATTATCTGCATAATTAGATTTATTAGTCTAAATCCTGTGTTTGCCAAAATCCTTGTTGATATCTTAAACCCCAGAATAATGCTACTGGGATGTGGAATATTTCAGTGGTAGTTAGGTCATGAGGTATGTGCCTCATGACTGGAAAAGTATCCTAAAAGGTAGCATTGAAAATCTGATTGACATTTTTTTTAAACCATTGAATCTTTACAGAATATTTTTACAGCCTGTGATCAATGCAAAATGAGGAAAACACAACTTTAGAAGGCTATTTTCTTCCAAAGGTAAATGCTCTTTTCCTATTAAGTCAAAATAAAAATCAACAAATAAATTTTTTAAGCAATGACATTATTATGACTACTATTTTCATTTAAGGTTATTTATTATGTACTGTTCAGACTAATGCATTTGACTTATACTCTAAGCAAGAAACTTCCTCTCTCTCTCTCTCTCTCTCTCTCTCTCTCTCTCTCTCTCTCTCTCACACACACACACACACACACACACACACACACATTAGTTATCCTAAGTTATTGTCAGCAAAAAAAAGTCATCCAGCTTGTCTTTATTCCATCTAAATAAGTAACTAGATAACTTAATTATTCTAGCACTGATTTATTAAAACTAACCACTTTTTTCTTAGTTAAAAGCTACTGTGTGTATCATGTCTATTCAGATATCATTCTATAAAAATAATTTAAATTTTGCTTATTTGGGGATAGAATAAGTAAATTTTGGGTGCGATTAGTAAGAAAAAAAGGGGATATGTTATTATAGTTTAATTTCAAAACATAAAAAAATAAGTGTGATTGAAAACATTATTTATGTTTTAGTTAGAAATGATGTGTGGTTATGATAAACAAAATTTCAAAATATGAAGTCTCAACAGCGTAAGATTCTTTCTTCCTCCTTATATAAAACAACTCTGCAATTGGCTAAACCAGGTTACAAGTGGCATTGTTATGCTGTCAGCAGCCCAGGTTTCTTGAGCACTCTGCCTGCTATATTAATATGTGAGTATTATATTAATGCATTCCAGTCTTGAGGAGGACTACTAAATTTCTAGCTACACATATCTGACTTAGATAACTGAAAGGGGGAAGGGAAAGGCAAGAGAGATGTGTCTGCCTGGGTCGGTTATTTGAGGACCCTTCCTAGAATTCCATCTTTACAGAGACAGAAAGATATCAGATCACTCCTAGTCCTCTCACTATTGAAAATCGACTTAGGTCTTCTCACTGGCTGGGATTCAGGATGAGGCATGTAATGATTTGGTTCAACCTCTTGACAGAAAAATAAATACATACATTCTCAGGATTCTGTTATTATGAAAAAACTTGGAGATAGAAAGCACAGTGACAGGGCAATAGCAATCCTACTATTCGTTAATATTGCTTAACCTATAAAAATGGTTAACTCCAGGGGTCGGCTGTACACTAAATGAATATTATGTTATATTTTTCTATATTTTAATGAACTCTTTTCAAGTTAAAAAATCGAAATGTCCCTTCTCCTTATTGTGATTCCCTTTATTATAAGTTTTAAAATTCATAAACTCTTATTTCTCTTCACTAAGAATTTACTTCAAATGCAGTCATATGAGATACTTTTATGCATTCATTCTGTTTCTTTCATAGAAACTCAATTTTACCTGAAAGTACTGTTATCAACCCAGCTTTATTTTATTACTTAATAAATTATTCTTTAATATCTACTTTTTGACATTTTATAAGTAATTTTTCTTGTATGTTATCTCAATATAGTATGCTTGGTTCACATTAACTTTTCATTGATTCTGAGGTATACAACATAGTTTTAATTTTACTAAGATATTTCAAAAACATACTTCATATTCATTATTAGATTCACATATTATCCAGTATATTTGAAGTTGAAAAAAATGGAAATACTTTTCTCTGTTCAATTCTTTTCAATGTGTGTATGTTGCTTAATAAGCGTATTTTACGAGTTCTTTTACGTCTAGCATTTATTCAGGAAAAGAAGCTGTGATTTGACAGAAAGCAAGAATGAAGGGTATGTGGGAGAAATTGAAGGGATCAAAAGGAAAGAATAAAAGGTATAATTATATTTTAATTTCAAAAACTATAAAAACTTATATTTTCCCAATTCTATTCTAAATAGATGCTTGCTTGCTTGCTTTACCAAAAATCTAGCTGAATACTTTCCCCTTTTCCATTTATTTATTTATTTATTTATTTATTTATTTATTCACTTTACATCCCAATTGCTTCCCCCCTCCCAGATGTCCTCCCTGGACACTGTCCCTTCCCCAAACCTCACTCTAATACTCTCTGAGATAGTGGAGGAACCCCTGCGTATCCCTCTACCCTGGCATATCAAATCTCTGCAGGGCTGGGTGCATCCTTTGCCACTGGGACCAGAAAAGGCAGCCCATTTAGGGGAATGGATTCCACAGACAGGCATCACCTTTAGAGAGAGCCCTGCTCTCCCTCACCCCACTCCAGTTGTTGAGGGACCCACATGAAGACAAAGCTATTCATCTGCCACATGTGTGCAAGGGATCTAGGTCCAGCCCCTGTTTGCTATTTTGTTGGTGGTTCAGTCTCTGGGAGCACACAAGGGTCTAGGTTAGTTGACTCTGTTGGTCTTTCTGTGGAGTTCCTATCCCATTCAGGGCCTTCAATCCCTTCCACATACACTCTTCCATAAGATTCCCCAAGCTCTGTCCAATATTTGGCCATGGGTCTATGCATCTGTTGCAGCCCACTGCTATGTGTAGCCTCTCAGATGACAGGTATGCTAGGCTCCTGTCTACAAAGAAAACAATTTTATTAATAGTGTCAGGGATTTGTGCTTGCCCATGGGATGGGTCTCAAGTTGAACCCATTATTGACTGATCATTCTCTCAGTCTCTGGTGCATCTTTGTCCCTGCATTTCCTGTAGACAGAACACATTTTAGAATGAAAGTTTTGTGGGTGTGTCGGTATCCTTATACTTCCACTGAGGGTTCTGCCTGGCTACAGGAGGTGGCCACATAGGGTTCCCTATTGCCATTACTATGATTGCTATGAGTATCAGCTAGAGTCACCTCCATAGACCTCTGGAAGTCTCTCCAATCCCAAATCCATAGCATGTCCTAGAGATGCCCCCTACTCTAACCTTATCCCACCAGCTGCAGATTTCCATTCATTCTCCTAGTTCTCTGATCTCTCTTGACTCTCCTCACACCAGATCTTAAACATCCCTCCCACTCCCCTTTTTATCCTCTTTCCTACCATGTTCCTTCCCTCCACCTTCTTCCTATGGCTATTTTATCCCCCCTTTTAAGTGATATTAAAGCATCTTCCCATTGGTGCTTCCTTTTTGTCTAGCTTCCTTTGGTTTGTGGAGTTTAGCATAGGTTTCCTGTACTTTATGGCTAATATCCACTTATACATGAGTATATAATATGCATCTCCTTTTGGGTCTTGTTCAGGATGAAAGAATAAATAGTATAATTATAATTATAATTTTAAAAGCTATAAAAATTAATATTTTTCCAATCTTGTTTTAAATAGATGCTTGCTTATCAAAGATCTAGCTGAATACTTTCATGCCTTAATTTTGCTAGGTATTATTTAATTTCTTTTAAACTTAATGTTACACAAAATTCTATCAAACATTTGGTTTGGATAATTTTGCTTTTACACTGAATATTGATAATGAAAATTTTTTTCTTTTCATAGTCAGAAATTACTTGGAGATTAGGCTGGGTATTGTTCAAACAAACGTGTAACTCTTAAAAAGATATTTTTAGCTTTAATTATTGTACAGTCACTTTTAAACTTTTCAATAGTATAGTTTCCTGTCATAATCGATATTAACAGAAAACTGGTAAGACAGACATGATTAGACATTTCATAGAATAGAATAGAATAGAATAGAATAGAATAGAATAGAAAGAATCTGGAAGAAACAATGAAGAAGAAGAAAAAGGTGGAAGAAGAAGAAGAGAAGGAGGAGGAGAAGGAGGAGGAGGAAGAAGAAGAAGGAGGAGGAGGAGGAGGAGGAGGAGGAGGAGGAGGAGGAGGAGGAGGAGGAGGAGGAGGAGGAGGAGGAGGAGGAGAGAGAAGGAGAAGGAGAAGGAGAAGGAGAAGGAGAAGGAGGAGAAGGAAAAGGAGAAGGAAAAGGAGAAGAAGAAGGTTTAAAAAGTCTCACCAAGTTTAAAGTGGAATAGTGGCTAGGAATATTAGAGTGTGGGAGAAATGGTTACAGGAAGATGAATAAATATTGTTATATTACAATCAGAAAGCTCTAATGTGTCACAGCACAATAGGTTTAATATAGACGCTAAAAGACAGAAAGTTTAATCATAAATAGTGCTCAAGGAATTTAATATATTTAAAGTCTCTTAAGTTTTACACAGTGGATATAAGCACAACATACTGAAACACTGTGTGTCATGGAGTTTCTTGTTTTATGTTCTAATTAAAACTTTAAAATCTTATCATTATTTAGTATAGCACATTTGTGTTGTTCCATCTTAATTCATTATGCCTTATTTGTGTTAAGGAGTTAGACTTCCCTTCATATCTTTTGCATTATTAATTCCTTCTTGTGTTGCTTTGACATAGAGTACAATGCCCACAAAATGCATGGAAAGAATTTTACTTGCTTGGTGCTATAATGTCTCACTGTGCCAGAAGCTAATGACCCAAATTGAATTAAAATATAGAGACAAAAGGAAACTTTCTTGCAGCATATATTTTTAATTAGTAGGTGAAAAATTTGTATTTTCTGTGTGAAATTAACAGCATTAAGCCAATAGTAATAATGAAAAATAAAGGTTAAATTTTACCCATGTTCTATGTTTGAGAACAACCTACAGGGTAACAGGAATATTTTTCAGAACACAATCTATACCTTTGTACAATTTAATTTCATTATATTTGTTGTTCTTAATGGCGATAGAGTGAATATGTACTCTAGAGTCAAAACCTGGTTCAAATAGCCCAAATTATTAACTTACCAAATGGGAGCAGGGGATTATAATCTCACTGAGTTATTGTAAAACGTGAAACCTTGGTAACAATAAATCACACAGAAAAACACTTATCATATATTAAGGCTGTAGCAGCATTTGCTACCGTAGATATTACTATTTCACCCTATATCAATCAATTTACATCACTAATTTCTGCCATATCTATGATGATAGTTATATTTGTGTTCACTTGCACCTTCTCACAATTAGGGGAAACCACCATGGTTAGCTAACCAGATAGCATCTGTTTTAGAACCCTAAACCAGAAAGGTATGTGTTCAGCGAATTACTCCAGTAATGCAGGCTCTCCTATTCCATTTATCAGGGAAGTAGAAGCCTCTCTTCACACATTAGTTCTTTCAGTGTATTTGTCAACTTTTTTGTTATTTGCTTATTACCGAAACTGGACAGTTTTCTTGAGGGAAGAAATCATGACAATTTTGCAGATTGAATGTAGCTCTTAACATGGCAACTTCAATGTTTCATCAAACATGACTTAATTGAGAAAAAACGAACAAAAAAAGGTCAGAATCTATGTGATTAACATCAAATTTTCTTGTCACAGTTCAGAATACAAACTTTAAAATCTGAAGCTCATAAGGAAAAGACTGAGAGAAAAGGCACAGTGAACTTGTAAAAATGAGCTCAATTCTGATAGAATCTAAAAGTAAGGATAGCAAACACAGATTTCATTTTTATAGCACCACACACAATATTTAAAAAGCAAAAAGCTTGGCAAACATGTTTTGATTCAACAGATGCATAGCTTCTCAAGTTCTGCTGATTAAAAACATTAACATAATGAGATGTGCATTCCGTCTTGATTTTCACATTTTCTTGCAATTGATGAGAGAACTTAATGTCCCTTCTAGCCTCCTCAGGTGCTCCCAAAATGAAGACTGTTATCTTAATATATTCTTGTTTTCTGGCAAGAAACATAGAAGACTAGGTCAGAGTCTGTTTTGTGTTAAAGTAGAGATGTAGCTTTCCTTTAAATACGGTAATTATCATGAAATCACAGAGTAGACCGTTCAAGTCAGGCCACCAACAAACATTCACTCTTGCAGACTACTACCACCACCACCAATATTTCAAAGTATAAAGCTTACATAATAAAATTGTTGTGAAGTGACTTTTGCTGTAGAAGTTATCAAATGCTAGGATTACTTAAATTAGTTTGAATTTTCATTCTATGCTCAAAGTACATAAATTAAAAACACATTTGATTTTTAATACTACTTACACGATTTGATTATTAAAAGTAAATTGAACAAAGAGGTATTAAAATGTAAGACTCAATTTTTAATTTTTATTTAATTAATAGAGCTATCAATTGATTTGATGAACTATTGGATGGAAATATGGGCTAAGTTACATGCATAATAAATTTATACATGTTCTCATAAAACTATGACTAAATAATTTGATTTTTAATATTAAATACTTAATCTTATTTAAAAATCGCAAAGAAAACAGTTGCTAAATCAATCATATAAAATAAGCAAAGAGGTTAGACACAATGAAATTTCCAATGTTACTAAAAGTATGTGAGAAAAAACAATAACTGATTCTGGTGCATTTTTTTTAAATCAATATTGAAACATGTAAGGAGCACCAAGTCAATTAGGCTTAGAATAAAAAGAAGCAAATACACCCAAGAGGAGTCAACAGCAAGAAATAATCAAACTCAGGGCTGAAATGAACCAAGTTAAGTAATTCTAGCATTTGATAACTTCTACAGCAAAAGTCACTTCACAACAATTTTATTATGTAAATCTAATAGAAGAAAAAGGGAAAATAGCCTTGAACACATTGGTACGGGGGAAATTTTTCTGAATAGATTACCAATGGCCCAGATTCTAAGATCAACAATTGACAAATGGGACATCATGAAACAAAAGCTTCTGTAAGACAAAGGACACTTTCAAATGGACAAAAATGGTATCTTACAGATTGAGAAAAGAGCTTTACCAACTCTACATCCAATAGAGGGCTAATATCCAAAATATACAAATAACTCAAGAAATTAGACTCCAGAGAACCAAATAACCTTATAGAAAATGGGGTACAGAGCTAAACAAAGAATTCTCAACTCAGGAATCTTGAATGGCTGAGAAGCACCTAAAGAAATGTTCAACATCCTTAATCATCAGGGAAATGAAAATCAAAACAACCCTGAGATTCTATCGTACACCAATCAATATGGCTAAGATAAAAAACTCAGGTGACAGCAGATGCTGACAAGGATGTGGAGAAAGAGAAGCACTCCTCCATTACTGGATTGCAAGCTGGTACAACCACTCTGGAAATAAATCTGGTGGTTCCTCAGAAAATTGGAATAGTTCTACCTAAAGACCTACCTATACTTCTCCTAGGCATATACCCAAAAGATATTCCTCCATATCACAAGGACATAATATCTACTATGTATATAGCAGCTTTATTTATAATAGACAGAAGCTATAAACAATCCAGATGTCCATCAATGGAAGAATACAAAATAATATACATTTATACAATGGAATACTACTCAGCTATTAAAAATGAGAACTTCTTGGATTTTGCAGGCAAATAAATGGAACTAGAAATATCATCCTGAGTGAGGTAACTCAGGCCCAAAAGGATATAAATGATGCACTTCCTGATAAGTGGATATTAACCCAAAAGCTCACAATATTCACAATAAAACTCAGAGACCATATAAAGCTTAAGAAAAAAGAAAGGTCAAAGTGTGAATGCTTCAATTCCACTTAGAAGGGGGAACAAATTAAACACAGGATGTAGAGGAAAAAAGCATCCTTGGTAGGAGAAGGGAGGGGGCGGGAAGGAAGGTAAGATCAAGTATGGGAAGAGACAGTAGAGGAATCCAGAGGGCTAGCAGAATGGATAGTAATATGTAGAAGTGGGCAGCAGGTAACAGTGGGAACCACTAGAAAGTCTCAGAAGCCAGGGAAAGAAGAGCCTCCCTGGCCCCAATGGGAATGACATTATCTTAAGTGCCTAACGTTGGGGAGATAGGACTTGAAGATACCACCTGAATTAGAATGACATGACTCCCAGTTGAGATATGTAGCCATCCACCCATTTCAAAAATTTTAACCCAGAATTGTTCCTGTTTAAAGGAAACACAGAGAAAAAAAAAAATGGAGCAGAGACTGGAAGAATGGCCATCCAGAGGCCACCTCATTTTGAGATCCATTCTATCCACAGACACTAAACCTCTACACTATTGCAGATATTAAGATTTGCTTGCATATTGAAGCCTGATGTGGCTGTTCTCTGAGAGGATCTGCTGGATCCTGACTAAGACAGATGCAGATACTCACAGCCAACCATTGGACTGAGCCCAGGGACACCAATGAAAGAGTTAGGGAAAGGACTGAAAGGGCTAAATGGGGATTACAATCCCATAGGAAGAAGAACAATATCAATTCACTGGACGCCTAAGTGCTCCCAGAGACTAAACCACCAACCACAAAGTATACATGGGCCTGTCCGTGGCTCCTGCTACATATGTAGAGGAGAAATTTATTATCTGGCATCAGTGGGAGGGGAAGCCCTTGGTCTTGTGGAGGCTTGATGCCATAGATAAGGGCAAGGGTAGAGGGGTGAGACAGGATTGGGTGGGTAGATGGGGGAGTACCCTCTTAGAGGCAAAGAAGAAGCAGATGGGGTGCAGGGTTCATGGAGAAGAGACCAGAAAAAGGGACAACATTTGAGATGTAAACAAATAAAACAATTTTATAAAAGAATAAAAAAGCAGTAGCTAATGTTTCAACCCTTGTATTATTGTCAGGAAAATCTATGATTGTAACTTAAAAAAAATTGATTGTGTTAGGAATAATTCAGTTCATGGGTAACTGTTGACAATAAAGCTGGAGTCACCTGAATATATAAAAAAAATGTCTTGAAATCTTCATTAAAATCTCAAACTACACTACTTTGTTAATCAGTCTAGAGCAAGTTAGGCTATGGGTTTTTCACATGATTATCCACATTATTTTTTATTGGATATTTTATTTATTTACAATACAGATGTCATTCCCTTTCTCCATTTACTCTCCCTAGAAACCCCCTATCTGATCCCCTCCTCCTTTTTGCATTTATATCATTTTAATTACATGCAAGTATTAAGATCAGTTCTAGGTTGAGGAACTAGCAATACAATAGATGCAAATAGTCAAGGAACAAGCAAGACAATAAACACAAATAGTCAAAGAACAAGCAAGGCAATAAACAAAGTTCCATGATCACTCCCATGATCACTGTTCCTAAGGGCTTAACCGGGTGACCAAAATAGCTGAGCCTACTTCCCTGGCCTAGCCCAAAGTCATATTCATGTCTGAAGCCTACTTACTTGTTCTGGCCTAAGATTTAGATTCCTGCCTGAAATTACTTCTTTGTTCTAGCCTAATCTTAGATTCCTGCCTGAAGTCCACTTCCTTGTCCTTAGCCAATGCCATATTCTTGCCAAGCAGCCCATTTTCCTGTCCTTGGCTCATCAGATTCTTGCCAAGAAGCCCCAAAAGCTCTCCACTTCTACCCCTTTAGAATTTCATAAACAAGACTTAACATGTCTTAGGTCATTCTGCCAAGAATGCCTTCCTTACCCCTCGTTCAATATGCATTAACAAAAGAAAATGTATTTATGTCTTAGGTTGGTAAAGCTCCGTGCAGAATGTTACCCATTTTTGGCTTGCCAGCTTGTTAATTTAATAACTCAGTCTGGGGATCCATTCTCAGGTTCGAGCCATGTATTTTGGCAGCCAATATGTTAATGTTGTTAAACACAAGCTTTAACACAATGGACAGGAATCAAGGTATTCCAAGGACAAAAAGGGCTAGCACAATCAAGGTATATATGTCATTCTTGATGTTTGACCAAAATAGAAATACTGACCTCAGGTCTTGGGTAATTTTATCAGCAGTATCTCTTGCATCAACACTCAGCAAAGCAACATTCTTTAAACTCATAAGCTCACTATGCAAAGTTAAAACATCCAGAGAGATGTTAGTATTATGCCAAATACACTCTAAGTGTCTTTAAACTTTTTCCTAATTATAATGACTACCACTGTAAACTTTAGAACTAACAGGAATCCATTGGTATTTGGCATGACACTCCAGATGGCACCATACTCTTAAACTCTAAACCTCCTTCTGACAATATGAATAGGAAAAAAAATCAATTCATTTTTTCAAATGCCTATCTAAATCTTCTTGTATATTCAACATATTAATAACATTTTTGCTAAATATTTAACAAAAGTACCTGTCTTAACTTCTTGTGTCAAAGCAATCTCAGAAGCAGTAGTGCTTGCAATTAATGTAACTAAAGCTGTTATATCAGCAATAATCAAGGGCACTATCTTCTTGCTTCTGCTTAAAGCCTGACTCACTTCTTCTAGTACTTGAAAGCTTTTTTTCAGAATACCAACGTTCTGTGATACTCAGGGCAATAAAACAAAAGCTGGTTGATAGACCTCCATAACAAACATGGCAGTTTTCAACACACTAACAAAATTAGAATGTGTACAATCAATGCAACTTACATTAAATACTGTAGAAGAAACAAAAGAAATTCTAACTTGACAATTAAAAGAACCTTAACACATGTACTAACACTTGCTTGAAATCCAGATCCTTTCCCAACTTTATCTCTTGCTACTATAACATTAAAGAGATATGCAGCTAATTTCCATATATGTCTCTGAAAATGTCCAGAACCAGCATTCCAAATGAAGACTGTTATTTCCAATATTGGATTGATTTCTAGACTTGTCCATGATTGAGTCCAAATAACTGGTCACAATTAATAAAAATACAAGAGTCATTATAACTTTTCTTTTTGATTCTCTATTCCACAGGGTCTAAAAACTTGAGGCAAGGCAACTTGTCCCAACTGGGGTATAGGTAAGAAAATGTAGGTGAGTAATATATTTTCAATACAGGTTCCCAGTCCCCATTGTCAGGGCACTCAGCAAGTTCACAGGTCAGCATCATTCTTTATCCCAGTATAAGCATGTCTTACCTGTCACTCTGGCAACCACCATGCTTCTTCACCATCCTGCAGAAAAAACACAAATATGCCCTCTTCCCCATATTTAATACCTGAATGGGATCATGCCATATGCCAATGAATGGATCCTTCCTTTTCACCTATGCATAAGTATGCCTACTTGTAGTGTGTCATAGACACTCAGCAGAAAGTTGCTTTGCATCCAAATTTTTTTAAAAAATTAAAATAAAAAGAACATTATTTAAATAAAATTGTGGTCTGTAGGAATGTATGTCATTCTTTTTTATTTTATTAAGATATTGTTTTAAAGTTTCATGGAACCTTCCAGAGTCTGTTGTACTTGACAATTACAAGTAATCCCAATAATATGGGTAATATTGAATTGCTGAAAAAAAGTCTCAAATGCTCGACTGCAATAACCAGTTTCAGTATCTTTTGTTGTTGTTGTTGTTGTTGTTGTTGTTGGCGGTGGTGGTGGTGGTGGTGGTGGTGGTGGTGGTGGTGGTGGTGGCGGTGGTTTAGTTTGGATTGGTTTTTTGGGTTTTTTGTTTTGTTTTTATTATTGGATAATTTGTTTATATACATTTCGGATGTTATCCCCTTTCCCCATTTCCCACAGAAACACCTTATCACATCCCCCTCCTCCTGCTTCTATGAGAGTGATCCACCAACCACCTACCTACCCACTCTTATCTCCCCACCTTCGCATTCCCCCACACTGGGGCATCCAGCTTTCATGGGACCAAGGACCTCCTCTCTCACTGATGGGAACTATACATTCTCTACTACATACAAAACTGGAGCCATGGATTTCTCCCTGTGTGTCACAAGGCTAGATGTTTAGACCCTGGGAGCTCTGGTTTGTTGATATTGTTGCTCTCCCCATGGGGCCACAAACCCCTTCAACATCTTCAGTCTTCTTTGTAACTCCTCCATTGAGGACCCCATGATCAGTTCAATGGTTAGCTGCCAGCATCTGCTTCTCTATACATATCAAGCTCTGGCAGAGCGTCTCAGGAGATAGATATATCAGGCTCCTGTTAGCATGCATTTCCTGACATCTACAGAAGTGTTTGCATTTGGTGATTGCACCTGAGACAGATCCCCAAGTGGGGCAGTCTCTATAAGGTCCCCCCTCCAGTTTCTGCTCAACACACTGTCTCCTTATTTTCTCCTGTGAGTATTTTGTTACTCCTTATAAGAAGGAACAAAGCACCCAAACTTTGGCCTTTCTTCTTCTTCAGCTTCCTGTGGTCTGTGAGTTATATTTTGTGTATTGTGAGCTTTTAGACTAATATCCACTTATCAGTGAGGGCATACCATGTGTATTCTTTTGTGATTGGATTACCTAGGATGATATTTTCTAGTTCCAACAATTTGCCTAAGAATTACATGAAATCATTGTAACAGTTGAGTAGTGTTCTAATATGTAAATGTACCATATTTTTTGTATCCATTTCTCTGTTGAAGGACATCTGGGTTCTTTCCAGCTTCTGGCTATTTTTAAATAAGGCTGCTATGAACATAGTGGAGCATGTGTCCTTGTTATATGTTGGACCATCTTTTGAGTATATAGCCAGGAGTGGTTTAGCTGGATTGTCAGAAAATACAATGTCCAATTTTCTGAGGAACCACTAGACTGATTTCCTGAGTGGTTCTACCAGCTTACAGTCCCGCTAACAATGTAGGAGTGTTCCTCTTTCCCCACATTCTCCCCTGTATCTGCTGTACCTGAGTTTTTGATCTTAGCCATTCTAACTGAGAGATTGAATTGTTGTTTTGATTTGCATTTCCCTGATGACTAAGGTTGTTGAATATTTCTTTAGGTGCTTCTCAGCCATTCAATATTTCTCAGTTGAAAATTCTTTGTTGAGCTCTGTACCTCATTTTAACAGGGTTATTTGATTGTCCTGAGTCTAATTTCTTGAGGTTTGTTTATACGTATTTGTGTATTTTGTATATTAGCCTTCTATCAGAAGTAGACTTGGTAAAGATCTTTTTCCAATCTGTTGGTTGCCATTTTGTGTGATGGACAATGTCCTTTGTTATACAGAAGCTTTGCCTTTCTGTTAGGTCCCATTTGTCAACTCTTGATCTTAGAGCATAAGCCATTGTTGTCCTGTTCATGAAAATATCCCCTGTGCCCATGTGTTCCAGGCTCTTCCCCACTTTCTCTTCTATTAGTTTCAGTGTATCTGGTTTTATGTGGAGGTCCTTGATCCACTTTGACTTTTGTACAAAGTGATAAGAATAAATCGATTTGCATTTTTCTACATGCTGACCTCCATTTAAAACCAGCACAATTTGTTGAAAATGCTTTCTTTTTTCCATTGAATGGTTTTGATCCTTTGTCAAAGATCAAGTGTCCATAGGTACGTGGGTTCATTTCTGGTTCTTCAATTATTTCCATTGATCTTCTTGCCTATCTCTGTACCAGTAACATGCAGCTTTTATCACTATTGCTCTGTAGTACAGTTTGAGGACAGGGACGGTGATTCCCCCAGAAGATCTTTTATTGTTGAGAATAATATTC
Source organism: Arvicanthis niloticus (assembly GCF_011762505.2). Classification (NCBI taxonomy): domain Eukaryota; kingdom Metazoa; phylum Chordata; class Mammalia; order Rodentia; family Muridae; genus Arvicanthis; species Arvicanthis niloticus. The sequence goes on from NC_047673.1 coordinate 42,865,046, forward strand.
ACTATCCTGGGTTTTTAGTTATTACAAATGAAAGTCATGAGAATTGTTCTCTCTAACTCTGTGAAGAATTGAGTTAGAATTTTGATGGGGATTGCACTGAATCTGTAGATTGCTTTTGACAAGGTGGCCATTTTTACTATATTAATCCTGCCAATCCATGAAGATGGGGGATCTTTCCATCTTCTAAGATATTCTTCAATTTTTTTCTTCAGGGACTGGAAGATCTTGTCATACACATCTGTTACTTGCTTGGTTCACAACAAGGTATTTTATATTATTTGTGTCATTTCCCTAATTTCATTCTCAGGCTGTTTATCCTTTAAGTTTAGGAAGGCTACTGGTTTGTTTGAGTTAATTCTATATCCAACCAATTTGCTGAATTTGTTTATAATGTTTAGGAGTTCTCTGGTCGAAGTTTAAGTATTCTATCATATCATCTGCAAATAGTGATATTTTGACTTCTTTCTTTCCCACTTGTATCCCTTTAACTTCATTTGTTGTCTAATTACTCTAGTTAGGACTTCTAATACTATATTGAATAGGCAGGGAGAGAGTGGGCAGCCTTGTCTAGTCCCTGATTTTAGTGGGATTGCTTCAAGTTTCCCTCCATTTAGTTTGATATTGGCTATTGGTTTGCTGTATATTGCTTTTACTATGTTTAGGTATGGGCCTTGAATTCCTGATCTTTTCAAGACTTTTACCATAAAGGGATGCCGAATTTGTCAAATGCTTTCTCAGCATCTAGTGAGATGATCATGTGTTTTTATACTTTGAGTTTGTTTATATTGATGGATTTCCGAATATTGAACCATCCCTGCATTCCTGGGATAAAGCCCACTTGATCATGAGGGATGATTGCTTTGATGTGTCCTTGCATTTGGTTTGCAAGAGGTTTGGGTTTTGTTTTGTTTTGTTTTGTTTTGTTTTGTTTTGTTTTGTTTTGTTTTTGAGTATTTTTGCATCAATATTCAAAAGAAAGATTGGTCTGAAGCTGTCTTTCATTGTTGGGTCATTGCATAGTCTAGGTATGAACATAATTGTGATTTCATAGAACAAACTCAGTAGTATTCCTTCTGTTTCTATTTTTTGGACTAGTTTATAGAGAATTGGTATTAGATCTTCTTGGAAGGTCTGATAGAATTTTGCAGTAAAACCATCTGGTCCTGGGCTTTTTTTGGTGGGTAGACTCTTAATGAACTTTGCTATATTGGGTTATAGGACTATTTAGATGGTTTATATGATCCTGATTTAACTTTGGTACCTAGTTTCTGTCTAGAAAATTGTTCATTTCATCCTGATTTTTCAGTTTTGTTGAGTACAGGCTTTTGCAGTAGGATCTGATGGCTTTTCTTATTTTCCCCAGTTTCTGTTGTTATGTCTCCCTTTTCAATTCTGATTTTATTAATTTAGATACTGTCTCTGTACCCTCTGGTTAGTATGGCTAAGGGTTTATCTATCTTGTTGATTTTCTCAAAGAACTAGCTCCTGGTTTTGTTGATTCTTTGTATAGTTCTTTTGTTTCTATTTGGTTGACTTCAGCAGTGATTTTGTTTATTTCCCGCCCTCTCCTCCTTTTGGGTGTGTTTGCTTCTTTTTATTCTAGTTCTTTCAGATGTGCTATCAAGCTGTTAGTGTATGCTCTCTCCAGTTTTTTTTTGTAGGCACTTAGACCTATGCGTTTTCCTCTTAGCACTGCTTTCATTGTGTCTACAAGTTTTGGTATGATGTGTCTTCATTTTCCTTAAATTCTAAAAAGTCTTTAATTTCTTTCTTTGTCTCTTCCTTGACCATGTTTCATTGAGAAGAGATTTGGTTAGTTTCCACATGTATGTGAGCTTTCCATTGATTTTATTGTTATTGAAGACCAGCTTTAGTTTGTGTAGATCTGATAGGATGCATGGGATTATTTCTATTTTCTTGTATCTGTTGAGGCCTGTTTGTGACCAATTATATGGTCGATTTTGGAGAAGGTAGCATGAAGTGCTGAGAAAAAGGTATATTCTTTCGATTTTGGATGAAATATTCTATAGATATATGCTAAATCCATTTGGTTTGTAACTTCTCTTAGTTTCATCATGTCTCCATTTAGTTTCTGTTTCCATGATCTGTCCATTGATGAGAGCTGGGTATTAAAGTTTCCCACTATCATTCTGTGAGGTACAATATGTGATTTGAGCTTTAGTAAAGTTTCTTTTATGAATATAGGTACCCTTGCATTTGGAGCATAGATATTCAGAATTGAGATTTCATCTTGGTTGATTTTTTCTTTGACGAGTTTGAAGTGTCCATCCTTATTTTTCTTGATAACTTTTGTTTGAAAGTTGATTTTATTTGACATTAGAATGGATACTCCAGCTTATTTCTTGGGTCCATTTGCTTGGAAAATTGTTTTCTAGCCTTTTATACTGAGGTAGTGTCTGTCTTTGTCAGTGAGGTGCATTTCCTGTATGCAGCAAAATGTTGGGTCCTTTTTACATATCCAGTCCAAAAGTCTATGTCTTTTTATTGGGAATTGAGTCCATTGATGTTAAGAGATGTTAAGGAAAAGTGATTGTTGCTTCCTGTTATTTTTGTTATAGGTGGTGAAGTTATGTTTTCGTGGCTATCTTCTTTTTGTTTTGTTGAAAGAAGATTACTTTCTTACTTTTTCTAGAGTATAATTTCCTTCCTTGTGTTGGAGTTTTCCCTTTATTATTCTTTGTAGGGCTGGATTTGTAGAAAAATATTGTGTAAATTTGGTTTTCTCAGAGAATATCTTGGTTTCTCCATCTATGGCAATTGAGTTTTGCTGGGTATAATAGCCTACGCTAGTATTTGTGTTCTCTTAAGGTCTGTATAATATCTATCTAGGATCTTCTGGCTTTTAGTCTCTAGTGAGAAATCTGGCATAATTCTGAAAGGTCTGCCTTTATAAGTTACTTGACCTTATTCCCTTTCTGCTTTTAATATTTTTTTTCTTTGTTTTGTGCATTTGGTGTTTTGCTTACTATGTGACCAGAAGAATTTCTTTTCTGATCTAGTTTATTTGGAGTTTTGCAGGCTTGTTGTATGTTCATAGGCATCTTTTTCTTTAGGTTAGAGAAATTTTCTTCTATAATTTTGTTGAAGATATTTACTGGCCCTTTAATTTGGGAATCTTTACTCTCTTCTATATCTATTATCCTTAGGTTTGATCTTCTCATTGTATCTTGGATTTTCTGGATGTTTTCGGATAGGAGCTTTTTGCATTTTGCATTTTATTTGACAGCTGTGTCACTGTTTTCTGTGGTATATTCTGTACCTGAGATTCTCTCTTCTATCTCTTCTATTCTGTTGGTGATGCTTGCATCCATGATTCCTAATTTCTTTCCTAGGTTTTCTGTCTCCATGGTAGTCTCACTTTGTGATTTCTTTATTGCTTCTACTTTCATTTTTATTTCCTGGATGGTTTTGTCAAATTCCTTCACCTGTTTGGTTGTATTTTCTTGTAATTCCTTAAGGGATTTTTGTGTTTCCTCTTTAAGGGTTTCTACCTGTTTCCATGTGTTTTCCTGGATTATTATTTTTTTTTTTGAGTGAGCTATTTATGTCTTCTTAAAGTCCTCTATCATCAACATGAGAAGTGATTTTAAATCCAAATCTTGCTTTTCTGGTGTCATGGGGTATTCAGAACTTGGTATGGTGAGAGAATTACGTTCTGATGATGCCAAGTAACCTTGATTTCTCTTGCTTATGTTCTTGTGCTCGCCTTTTGCCCTGTGGTTATCTTTAGTGCTACCTGTACTCACTGTCTCTGACTGGAGCCTGTCTGTCCTGTTATCTTGGTTGAGTCAGAACTCCTCAGAGTCTAGCTATCTCTGTGATCTTGTGATACTGGGGTACTGGGTATAAGAGCTTGTGGGAGCCAGGCTGCTTCTGGGATTCTGAAATCCTGGTGTGACCAAACTCCTGAGATGCTGTGATCGTATTATTCTATGTTCCTCAGTGTGTTAGAGCTCCTGGGATTCAAGCCTCCTCTGGGTTTTGGGGGATTATGTGCAGATCTCACACCCTAGGACTGCTCAGTACACCGGTACAGACTGGAAGGATCCAACTATCCACATTATTAACAATGACTAACAAAATATGATTTAAAAATTCAATTTTTTATGTTTGGTAGAAAACATGTCCAAAGTCTAGCAGATGGATTTATATTATTGTAATACATCAGGGCCTAAAATGAAAAACTAATAGCATAACCCCAAACTTCACACATGTAAAATTTTAATCACACCAAAAATATGAAATTTTATGGCAGAAAATCTGATAACACTGGCAGATAATAAATAATGTGTTTGTCAAAAAAACTAAAATCAGAGTTATAAGTTCCAAAACAAATGCATAACACTAAACACAGCATAACAGTTCAATGAAATGAATAAATTCTAATGAAGACAAAAATAAAAAAACTTTGATGTGTATTCAGTGTAGAAAAAAGAACCTAGCAAAGAAGACATCATTTGTACCATTAATGCAATTGTTTATATGAATTGTCTCTATACCATGAGGTCACTTTCCTTCACCTTTTTTTTTAATAGTCTATTTCTGAGGCAGAAAAAATAATTTTCATTTGGAAAACCATAGGGTTTAAACTGTATTGACATGCTATTTAAAAAAACAAGTCCAAGCCACATTGCTATTAAGACAACACTGCCCACAGAAGATGGTTGATTATGCTTCCTGTCTTCTGGCTTCTTAAGCCTGGAAAAAATATTTTAAAAAGCTGGAAACAGACCAAATAATGCAATCTGCTTTGTTATATTCCCTGTATGTAAACTTACATACATAAGTCAGGCAGTATTTTATTTTATTCATTCATTCATTTATTTATTTATATCCATCTTTTTACTGAAAGATGATCAAAAGCCTCTGCCTAATCATTTTCAAGAGAATATTTGCATTCATACATTTCTAAATGTCAGAAACCACAAAATGATCTATTGGTCTTTAAGCTTTTCCAAAATGACAATTTTTAAAGAATAAAATTAAAATGTATCTACACTGAGTCATAATATCCACAGTACATATTTGAATTGGTTTGCCTGCATTTTTGCACATTTTATCAAGCAGTAGACAAATGTAATTAAACCCCAGGAATTTCTGCTGGGTAACCAGACTCTATGAAGCCATGCCATATACTGCTTAACTCTCCTAGGGAATAAAACCTATGTAGAAGACGTGACTACAGAACAGCCAAGCAGTTTAAGGTAATATAAAATGAAGTAATGTTAGTAAGTGTAAGACTGTGTTCATCAAACATCCTCAAAGCCAAGAGGGAAACAGCAACAAACCATAATGACATGATACATTTTGATGCCAGCAGTGTTAGATACACATAAGTTAATATGCATCTTGAGGGACTAAGTTTCTACAACTAATCATACATCACAAAGACATCCTAATGTATATGTTATATGCACCGTGAAACACTTGCTAGTTATATGGGAATATAGCTAGCTTGAGGAAAGTAAAGTAGTGGCAATAATTTTTTTTAAACTGAACTCTGTAACAGATTAGGTGACCACACAGAATTGAATATGTCAGTGTTTGTTTGTTGACAGAAAGTCCTGATGAGTTTACTTGGTAGACAATCAGAACCATAAATTATAGAACACATGTGGAGGAACTATCATTATAAAACAGTAGTGCTTTTGAACTACACTAGACGTTGACTTAATCTAACTTCAGTGTAAGATCGACTTCAAACTGAGGGGGATCCTGAGTCAATGTATATTGTTCTGAACTGATGGTCACATATTGGCTCTCAGAGAATGAGCCATGAGAACTCATGCTGATCCTCCAAGGTTGTGACCTATCAAGCTAAAAATTAAAGCAAGCATTTATGGAACACAACATTCTGTATCATAGCCCTGCTAACAGCTCACTACTCTGCTAGAACACATATTATCAAGTAATAAACTTTCAGCTAAGTGGAGAAAGAGGAAAAAGTCATGTAATTGTTGTAAGATGTGTTTTTGAATTGTTTTATTGCTTCAGCTTCTATCAAAGCCATTGTTACAAAGTACCACTTTTATGTGTGATAAGTCAGGAGGTATGAGATTGGTAGGGGTCCTATTTCATTCCTTGTGTTAGCAAAAAAAAAAAGAAATTATGACTAGCATTTATTTCTAATAACTCTTGCAAATGGAATATATTAAAAATATATGGTACTCAAGTCAGTATGAACTTGAGTTATAGATGTTTTAGATGGTGAAGTTATTATAATTAAAAGAACATGCTCTAAGCCACTTGCCAAAAAAGAATTAACTAACTAAACCATAAAACTGACTGAAGGAAAAATGTATAAAAAGGTGATAGTAGGAGAAAATAATGAAAGCCTTTTAGTAACAAGACACTGACTGAAGTCCTATAAGAGTTTAAAATGATACTGGCGGTATGTGTTTTGAACTAATACTGTGAAGCATCCACAAAAGTATATGAGCACTGACTTAAGCAAAAAAAGATAAAATAAATATCTGTGGTTATAGAGGATAGAGTAGTTCATAATAATTATTGAGTGGAATAAAAATATTTCAGCTGTAAACATTTTCCACTGGTGTCCTGGAATGTCTAGTCACAGATGTGGATTCATATGTCCAATAGAAATTCCATGAAAAATATGTTACGGACAAATGAGAGAGAAGAGCTATCTCTGTGTATAATGAAAACTACTGTACTGTTTAATTATGGACAGGATGTGCTTTGTTAAAAGTGTGTCTGACCAGAGAAGAGAGGATTTTCAAAAGCATTAAAGTTAAAAATAATTTTAAGATCAAAGTTACTGATTTCAAAGACGATATGATAAGCACTGACAGTCATTTTAATTAACATCAAACAGCAACGAGTAAGCAACATGGCTAGCTTTCCAGGTTCTGTTTTTGTCTAGCAGTACACAAATCATTCCCCAGCCTGTTTTGATCTGATAAATAAGATATAGATAAGTAAGCAAAGAAATTTTCTACTCTCGTCTATTAAAAAAATAAGCTTGCACAGTATGAGAAAGCATTAACTTAAGTGCTTAAAAGATGTGATGGGTTATGGGAGGTTTTAATAAGTGCAGCCTAGATCCATCACAGCCTACAAAAAGCCACCTACAGAAAGTACTACAGATGAGTATGCATACACAGCTTGCAAGTAAAGCCTCTAGCTCTTGCCTCCTACCATAAGGCTTTTAAGGCCACCATTGTACTAAACACTAGGTTTGCCTTAACAAATAACATAATTTTAATAAGCATAGCTGCCAAATACATTAAGTACTATCAAGTATTACTCATAAAATTACAATTGTGAAACCTGGGGCACCTATCCATAGACACATTTGTTGTATCCCTCAAGAAGGTAAATGAACAGGCCCTAAAGAGAGACGTGTCCATGAACTCTGCCGGTAAATACTGTTATCCCAAGTAGAAGTGGAAACAGAAAATGTATAGGCATTCTGTCCACTCTACTGATGTTTACACATTTTACCTTCTGCCAGGTAGCCAGCCTCTCATGCCAGTTTCTCAAGTCAGTCACATGTAAGAGGGAATTTGGGTGTATGTCTAATTAAGCTGGAAATCAAATAAGCTATAAAGCCATATGTATACACAAGACTTAGGCCACAGAGCTAAAAACTGGAGTTAGTTAAGGAATGTCAATAATGTGAACTTAGAAGTTAATTCTTTTGGTCACTTTCCATAATGGTTCACAAGTACAGTGACCAACTGTGTGAGCCCATGTTGCTGGACAGAGAAAGAAAACAACCCACAGTGTACCTTTTAAATGGCAGGGAATAAATAATAACAAAAATACGAGGAGATATGTCAAACATTTCCATTAGTGCTTCAGAGGATAAATTCATTAACAAAGACTGCATGAATTAAAAGTATATACAAAATTTTGTACCTATATATATGTATATATATACAATATATGTAGTTATGACATATATGTTATATGAAGATGAACAAAGTATTATGAAATCAAAATAACTTTGGTGTAAAGATTTGGTCTAATTAAAGTATTTATTAAAGAACCTCAAAATAATATTTCAAATTTTGGTTTTTAAAAGTGAAAATACACTTTAATGGTTAATGGTGAATCCAATTTGACTGGATTAAGAGACAATCAGATGGCTGATAAAAGACTATTTCTGGGTATGTCTAGGAAGATGTTTCTAGAAAAGACTGACCTTAGACTCAATCGACAGAGTAAGAATGACTCATGGACCGTGTAATCAGCATACATTCTGCAGAGGGACAGGTCAACAAAGTTACAGGAAAAGTGTGAGCATTCTTATCTGGAGCAGATATTTCAGTTTCTGAAGTCTTTGGGTAACAGAAGTCACCTGATTCTCAGTCCTTTGATCTCAGACTAGAGTTATATCTTCATATGCCCTCTCTGAGAATGTTGGACTCATGCTGAGACATGCCCTGATTTTCTTTACTTGGCAGCTTGCAAACTGCATGACCACATTAACCATGAGATAAAGATTATGTCTTTTGTTTGGGGATGCCTACTTATAACTATGGTTAATTTCCCTAAGAACAATCAACAATCTCGTGGATGGTTCTTACTGCATCCAACAAGAAAAGACTTGAATCATGGTATAGAGGTAAATAAAAACATAATTTTGGCTTCATTAACTCTGTTCTAAGAGCCAACACAGTAAACAGTCTCAGGTACACACGCGAGAATCTGAATTTTATGATATTTCAGATTAGTTTAACAACAGCTTATTTTCTTTGGCCTAATGTGCGAAGTTAGGGCTATTTTATAAACTTTATTTTGTTCATTTTCAAAATCAAATGGCAACATATGATAACATTTTCCACAACCTGTGAATGAAACTTGTCTTTTAAAAATATAGTCAAGTCTCTTTATCCAAAATAGTTGAGCCCAATACAAATGTATACAATGATCATCTAGATGACTAAATGACTTGTTCTTCATAGTTGGTTAGAGTCATTTCCACCTATAATTTATTCATTGTGTAGTTACATAAATGGGGTAAATAACTACTTTCTGCAGCTAAACAACATTAGAAAAATACCATGTTGCAATAGAAATCAGTCCAATGGGCTTGAAAGCCCTGGGAATTCTATAATTGTACATCTGTCCCTAAGGCTCAAATACAAAATATTTCTGTCTGCAAGTAAGTGTAGAAATGATAGCTTAACATATTAGGTCTTTACAAGGTAAGAAATATCCATGTCAGAACTGTTGTCAATTAGGATGTCAAGGACATACTTCATTTTAGAGACAAAGTTTCACTTAGGAGGGAAAACACTTTGCTCCCTGTCATACATGTCCATAAGCATTCAGGTATGTATGTGCTCATTTACATGCCTGTACCTTGACTTTCTATTCCCTGTTCACTGTTCATTGAACTATTGCATCAAATGGGAAACACTATGCATTGCTCTCACTACTCTATCAATTGTTTCCTTTCTATTACTGACACAAAGACAAACTAGAGCAAAAGGTGATATCCTGGTGACCCTCACCCCTCGCATCTACCCTTTTCCTCCTACTAGGTTACCTTATCCTGCTTTGATTTTATGGTATGTGCCTGGTCTTATTATAGCTTGTTATGCCATGTTTGCTTGATGTACCTTGGAGGCCTACTCTTTTCTGAGGGGAAACATGATGGGGATGAATCTGGGAGACAGAGAGGTCAGGGGAGAAAAGAGGAAAGGGGAGGGAGGGGAAAGTGCAATCAGGATGCAATATATGAGATAAGAATAACAAAATAAAATTAAAATTAAATATAAAAGAAAGGTGACATCTTCACCCATCTGTTTATGTCTTTCCTTTACATCCCAATAGATGTGATGCATATCCATCCCCAGTGGGTGCTATAACTGTGCCTGTGAGTCCCTATATTATGTTACAAGGAAAATCTCCAAACATTTTAGAAGGCTGAATAACACTAGTGTTCGCAATTATAGTTAACTCAGTCATTCTAGATTTCTGATGGGGTTGAAAACTTATAGCTTCATAGCCAATCCTAGCTATTTACCTTAAGAGAAAAGATTTGAGTGGATGGTCTTCAGCTGACATTCATTCTAAAGCCAAGGAAAAAGCCAGGTTCAGAACTAAGTGTTTTAGTTAGTATAGATGACACAGGTTCTGGTTAGTCAACAAAATGATGGACTGGGTATTAGGACTATCTTGTACCTCACTGGTACAAATTGGCCTTTGATTAACATTTTTTAAAAAAAAAATGTATAAGTGCAAAAAGGAAAAGGGGGCATGGGATAGGGGTTTTCTAAGGGGGAGGGATAGGGAAAGGGGATGGCATCTGAAGTGTAAATAAAATATCCAATAAAAAATGAAAAAAAAAGAAAAAATAAATAATACTAGTGTTCGATTGATAATGATACAGAAACAAGCAAACAATTCTAAGAAGGTTTCAATAATCATTGCTAAATTTGGTTCCACCCTATATAATCCTTTCCTGTAGATATGGTCAGACAGAATGTACTAATTTCCCTCTGCCAATATAGCTTTGATAAACAGAAGTTTTGCAGAAATAATCAAGATTCCTAAATTAATTAATCATATACTGGAAATTATGATTCTCCAGATAGTACCTAGCCAATAAAGGGAGTAAAAAAGACAGAGCTTTTCTTGGAAGAAGACACTCTTGAGGTGTGATAGAAATTCTGGTGCTGAATTAGAGAAACAAGTGGCATTGTTGTTAAGACCCATGGGACAGTCTGATACCAAGGATTTGATACTGTCTTCTAGAAGCCAAGAATGTTTTCCAGCTAACAGCTACCAAGAAGAGATCTGAGCCATGCAGCTACTTGAAAATGAACTCTGCTAACAAGTCTGAAAACAAAGCAGCAAGCTGCCAGGACATGCAAATCTCCAATCTTATTGGAGAGGGTGGCCTGTTCAATGTCTGTGAAACCCTGAACAGAGAAAATAATGCTTGTAAAGACCTCTGACCTAGGGAACAGTAAGACACTAAGTGTTTTATTTTAAACTTTTAACTTTGTGAAAATTGGTTTCTCATCAATAAAAAAAAAAAGCCCATATATTATACATCCCTTTCCTCTCTATTTCAGAAAATTCATCCAATCCCCTTGAATAGAGGCAGATGTGATAAAGTCCAGGTGACATAGTAAAGTGTAGTTTGTCTCTTCTGTTCTAAATGAAATGCATGTGTCTTAGTGAACCAAATACTTTCTTTCATAGCTGTGACGGCAATACTTGGAATCATCTATAACTCCAATCAATATTTTAGTACTTAATATATTGGTATAGAATTAAGAGTCACTCAAACAGAAAGGCCCTAGTATAGTCCCCTGATGGCCTGAAGATGAACAGGCAGAATTAGCAATATCTTCAATGAATAATTCTTGGTATACAGGTGGGCACTGGTAGCATTTGGCCACAGGTCTTCAGTCACTGCAGTGCCATAATTATCTACCATATAGTAACCACATATTTCTAAGATACAGCAGAAGTTGAATACAATACAAATCTACCGGTAATAAATATGCCACACTGCTTACCCATCTAAAGCCAATGCACATGTCCAAGGACATTTACTAGCAGAATATAGAGACCTGCTATACCACCTCATTGTTGCCTATCTCTCACATAAACATGTGGGATTAAAGATATTTGCTCTTCTCAGTTTATAAGGAGCATCCTATATGGTACACAAGTGTTAGACAGGGATGCTTAATTTTTTTTTTATAGAGTTTCTATATTGGTATTAAACACTCACATATGTTAGATGTACTTAACAGTAGAATTCAAAACAATGAGGAGCCATGCCTCCTACTTGCATTTTATATTATAGCATTGTATGTTAACTGACTGCCTTCAGTAGAGACAGTTTTAGTATGAGGTAAAAATAGACATACAATCCTAGACAGTAATAAATGGCTTAGCATTTTGGTTATGGTTTTTAGTATATTAAGATTAAGGGTTCAGTGTGATGGTAGAGGAAATTATCTGGGACTTTCTGCCAGCATGTCCATAGAAGCCCAGTTCTTGGGGAGTAGTTCCCACGTGAAGGAGTCATGGTAACAGGGATAAAGAGTACACACATATAATATGTGCACATCAGTATTTTCTGGCAGCAAGGATAGAATGGCTACTGTCACTCCAGAAAATATAATCCAGAAACTGTAGGCTGCTAATAGTGGTCGACATGGTAGCATGAGTCTCTACGGCTATGGTGACTAACCAGTGGGCTAAGCAGCCACTGGAGCCTCTGTACATTCCCAGGTGCTTCTATACACAGGAAGAAAGAAAATGACACAAGAAGAAAGAAATGACAGCATTTGTGATTTGCTAGATCAAACTCTCCAAATGTAAAATTCATCCCTTTATCTTTCTCTAGCAGCAAAAATATTGGCAACGTGAAGGACAAAGGGGATATAATGACAATTATAGTCCAAGAACTATCATAAACAGCAGAGATTTGTCTAGTTCATTCATTCCCCATGCAGAGCCTTGACTGGATACTATTGTAGACATGTTTACTAAGCAGACCATTGAGGGTCTGAGCAGTGGCAGTGGCAGGTGGAGTGTAGGCATCTTATAAATCCCTTTTCTTATCCTCTTATTCCAACTCTAGCTTCAACCCTACTAGAAGTACCACACAGTTTCATGCAAAACTGATATCCTAACATCATTTACACACAACTGCCTTTCCAGCTTTTATATTTCTATCATAGATTCTTCTTTGAATCTAAGATTCTAGAGGACTGTATCTACAAGGCTGTGAGCCAGAATGAGGAATAATCAATCTGTGGAAAATCTAAACCTACCCAGGGTGGTGGCTAGTGCAAAAATGGTGCAGGTCCTAGACAGTTGTGAAAACTAATTTATCTGCTTTTTGATATCTCCATAAAGTTCAGTCCCTGTTAACAACAACCTTGATAACATATGAAGTTTCCCTGTGCAGTTCCCCTTACTTGCTTATATATAAAAAGAAACAACACAACCCATTGTCTCAAAATGCAGTTACAAATTCAGCTATGATGCTCTGCTTAATGGAATACTTCTAGTTATTAATGGTTTCATGCATATTTATCATTCATAGTATTTGTATTATTGATCCAGTATCATATAGATGTATATTATCTCTGTAAATAACAAGATTGCTAAAGAGCTATGTTGTAAAATCACAGATTATATTAAAATTTATGCTAAAATACATCTGTCCATTACAAATGTTAAAGTTTACAATTATCCATCTGCTGGGCTGACATTTGTCAGCCTGACATTTAATACTGTCACAAATAGGCAAACAGGCCGATAGTGCCATATCAGAGCAAGGTGTCTGCAGGTGGAAAGTTTTTAATTAAAGTTTGATTTAATGAAAATTATGAATCACAAAACAACTGCTTCGTATCTAATATGTAGATTATAAACAAAACTTTAAAGTCCTAAAATGAGAGCTTTCAATCATCTGCATGTTTGTAATAACATGCAAGAACAGGTTTCAGATTCATTCATTATAAACTATATTTTTCTCATGATTCTCTTTTGTAATTTCTAAAAAGGCCAGTTTTCCTTTGTAAGATACAGATGTGTTTGGTCATTGATGTTATCTTTGATTTTAGCTTCCTCACCTTTAATTTGAATATAGCACTAGTAAAAAGAATATTGGCTAACAATATGTGAACCCGTGCCATATAAGTTTATAACATGTTCCCATATTGAACATGTTATATGTTATTAACATATTTAACATATTAACATATGTTATTAACATATTTACAAGATAATTTGTTGTCTCTCTCAGAAGATAATTATTGTAAGTGATTAACTCCCTTATTCTATATAATTTGTGTAGATAACAAAAGTGTAAAGTTCCATCAGTCTGATTCTTTTTGTTTGTTTGTTTGTTTTTTCCAGACAGGGTTTCTCTGTATAGACTTGGCTGTCCTAGAACTCACTCTGTAGACCAGGCTGGCCTCAAACTCAGCAGTCTGATTCTAAGTACTATGTTCCTAACAACTCTGCTAGACTTATGGCTGATTATATATTAAATTCTTTTAAAGATATATTTATTCAACATCTGATATGTTAACTAGTATGGTCTCTGTAGCTCAAATGTCATAAATGACAGAAATGTCATTACTAAATATTTTAGGATTTTAAAATATACTCTTACTGTAGCAGTTTCCATGTATTAAGGTAACTCGAAATTGCATGTCCTTATAATCCAACATCTATAAGAATATCCCTTAGTCTTAACATGTATTATCAACAAACATCTTGAATAGTTAAAAATCTCAAATTTTCACAAACAATTCAATCAAATGTCTCAAAACAAAATGACAGTTTAACTGCCAAAAAATATTCTACTAAAACCATATTCTAGACCCTAGATATCATGTTTTGGATCTTTACAAATACTTTCAATAAAAACAATGGTCTCTTAGCTATAAATGAAACTTGAACACAGATCTCATCTCTGTGCTTGTAGAAATGTCATATTAAAAACTTAGGATCCATGGTTTGCTTTTTCTTTTCCTTTTTTTTTCACCGTTGGAAATTGAGACAATTAAAAAAATAATCTCTGTAATTAAAAGAAGCATCACTGAAGGTTTGCTGGCATCAATTTATGAGGAGTGTCTCAGAATCTACTTATAAAACAGCAGTATAAGGGAAAGTTGTAATTGCTGTTGGAGAGAGAATTAATTACTCATCACGTTTCCTTTTCTCCTTCATTGTGGAAGTACAATACGGAACAAGTTTACCACATAATACCAAACAACTTCCAAACTTGTTGAACTCTTTGCCTCTGCTTATTGTGGATATAAGTCAGATCATTTTTTTTATTTTAATGATTTCATTTATTTACATTCCAGTCCTTAACCTCCCCTTCCAGTCCCGATCCAACAGTTCCTCATCCCATTCTTCCTCCCCTTCCCCTCTGAAAAGGTGCTCTCCCTCACCAGGCCTCCCCGATCCCTGGGGCCTCAAGTCTCCCAAGGGTTAAGTACGTCTTCTCCCACTGAGACTGGCCTCAGTAAGAGAAGTTTTGGTGCTTTTGAGACATGGTTTTCCTATGTGGATATGGTTTTCCTGAAACTTAATATATAGACCATG
Organism: Arvicanthis niloticus; assembly: GCF_011762505.2. Lineage (NCBI taxonomy): Eukaryota > Metazoa > Chordata > Mammalia > Rodentia > Muridae > Arvicanthis > Arvicanthis niloticus. The sequence continues at coordinate 42,880,130 of NC_047673.1, forward strand.
CTGGCCTTGAACTCACAGAGATTCTCATGCCTCTGCATCCCAACTGCTGGGATGTGCACCAACAAATGTGGCTCCTATAATTGTATTAAGATTTCTAGGACCACATATTTTGTACTTGTGTTGATAATTTAAATGTAAGTAGTTTAACTAGATTGCTTCATATTAGAGAAAACAACAATTTACACTATTCTTCAGGCTAATGTGAGACAGTGTGCTTGACCTAAGAGGGGTTGCTAAGCATCACCTCAGGATCTCTGAATGTTCTGAGTGGAAGAGCGGAGTAGATAGATAGATAAATAGATAGATAGATAGATAGATAGATAGATAGATAGATAGATAGATAGGTGAGGAAGCTAAGATTACTTAGCATGAATTCATGTTTCAAATTTCTATCTAGCAAAAGAGAAACAGAAATGACAGTTTAAAAACGTACCATTTTATTTATTCCTAATGAAAGTAGAATGAATAAGACATGCAACAGCAAATTTCTTTAATTTGATATAGAAAAAGAAATTTGTTTCTTCCTCAGAGGAAAAATATATGCATTATTTCATTATTAATGAGAAATCAAAAAGAGAAAAACTATTTAAAATCCCCAACATTAAAGGGTTGCAGAGACAGCTCAGTGGTAAGAGTATTAGTTGCCTGTAGAGACCATATCCAGAAGTCGGGCAAGGTCCCCTGGTTGGGAGATGGCGCCACCCATTCATCTCCAAATTTTTAACCCAATATTGTTCCTGTCTAAAGAAAATATGGGGACAATGAATAGAGTAGAAACTGAAGGAAAGGCCACACAAAGACTTTCCCAAACCCAGATACTATTTCTGATACCAAGAAGTGCTTGTTGACAGGAGCTTGATATAGCTGTCTCTTCAGAGGCTCTGCCAAAGCCTTACTGATACAGATGCAGATACTTGCAGCTATCCATCAGACTGAGCACAGGGGACCCCAACAAAGGAGTTATGGCAAGGACTGGAGGAACTGAAGGGGTTTGCAACCTGTTATCAGCCAACAAGATCCCCCAACCCCTGAGCTTCCAAAAACTAAACCACTAACCAAAGAGGACCCATGGCTCAAGCTGCCTATGTAACAGAGGATGGCCTTATCTGGAATCAGTGGGAGGGCAGGCCTTTGGTCCTATGAAGGCTTGATGCCACAGTGTAGGGGAATGCTAGGGTGGTGAGGTGAGTGTGTGGGTGGTAGGGAAGCACCCTCATGGAAGGAGGGGGAATGGGTGGGATAGGGGGTTCACAGAGGGGAAACCAGGAAAGGAGATAACAGTCAAAATGTAAATAAATAAAATATCCAATAAAAAAATTAAGAAAAAGAGTACTAGTTGCGCTTCCAGAGGACCCAAGATTTTTAGTTCTGAGCAGCTATAATAAGGCAGATCATAATCATCGGTAACTCCAGCTCCAGGTATATGATGCCTCTGGTTTCTCTGCAGGACCCTCAACTTATTCATGTACCTGTGCACACAGACAAAGACACACACAGACACACACACACAGACACACACACACACAGACAGACACACACACACAAACATTAAAACAATAGAAATAAAACTTCCAGAGTATAAAAATAAACTTAAGTGTAGTCTTATTGAAATTGTTTTCTAGAAATGTAGGCCTAGAAATAGATTTATGATACAAGACATGATGTTTTGTGAAGATTAAATTGTTCTGAAAATGGATAGACTCTTAAAAAGCACAATACATAAGGATTTTAAAAGTACTGACTACGTTTAAATATGACTAAGTACCCATTTCTCATACCATAATTCATTAATAATATCCTTATAATTATTCAAAATAAATGAGTGATTTTTCTACTGAATTGCAATTCGGTCCACATTTCATCTAAAATACCTTGGTGCCACACTATTGCTTTCTTATATCTTCACAGTCTAAGGAAACTACAGTGCCAGAGGGGAGTCAGCACGTGCTTCTTGAGATCATAACCAAGAATAATTCATTTTTAAAAGCCCGTCTGATACGTAAAAGAATTATTTCAGCGCATCATCCCAAACTTGAATTGTCAGCCTCAATGTACAGACAGTTCACATAAAAAGATATTGTTCTTGACATGATCATTATCCAAAGTTTTAACTGTGCCGTGAAGATGAGACTACCTATGACACGCTTCTTTGATTCATAGTAGTTTTACATTTTGGTGTTCCTGTTATATATTTTATTTAACCTTACAAATGTGAATGTCAGTTTTCTGGGAGGAAGCTGGTGGCAAGGTCGTTAGACTGCTCGATGGATTTAATGCAAGCCTCTAGGAAATATGCAAACTTCACATGTGTTTAAGTCAGACTCTTCACCTTGAACAAATTGCTTGCTACACAGAGGAAAATCCAAGCTCTGTACTGTGTTGTTAAATGGATATTATCCCACAGAACTGTTTTATAAATTGCAAGTCTTCAAATGTAATTTCCAAATCCATTTAGAACAAATACCATTAAACAGTGAATCTTTTATACTAATTTGTTTCTAAACTATAAACATTTACATATTTATTCAATATTATTTAGATAAAAGAAAAAGAGGTCTAATTATCTGACCTTTATTATAATTATAATACATAACTTGTTGCTTTCAAGTGGCTACTTAAAACAAAAGTATATCCAACACATTACACCGACATTTTAATTTAAATGTTTAATATTTTATATGTGGCTACAGTGTTTACATTATCTACAGCTGTTTAAATTCTCCATTCACCTTCACTCACATTCTCCCACATTTTTAATCAAACTCATGACGTCTCATCTATAGTTATATATTAAATATCTAAATATCTACAAAAACATTTATACATGTATGTAGATGAATGTAAACACATGCAAACCGCTGAGACTATTGAGTATTACTCTTATGCACATGTGCTTAGGGTTGATAACTAGGAATTGGATAATACATCAAGTGGGTAGCATCTGATAAAAACTGATTCTCCTTCTCTGCAGTAGCTACCGGTAAGAAGTTGTGAAATTTCTTCTATTCACATTGGCATGTTGACAGGTGTGATCATTATGCCTGTCTCACTTAGGCACCCATACTGTTGAAATTTCATGGGTTTAGAATTCCTGTCATAGCAATAAGGATTTCCCACCAAGAATTTTTTCTCTTAGATATGTTTGTAGAGACATGTCTTAATTGTTGATTGGTACAGAAGAGCTCAGTCCACTGTGGGCATTTGCCCTCCTGGGCAGATGTTCCTGGGTTGTATTTAAGAACATGTTTCAGGGACACTAGTTAGAACACATTGTTTCTATGTGGCGTCTGCTTTTGTTCTTGCTTCAGTTTCTGCCCTGAATTCCTTCATTAATGGACTTTGACTTGGAAGGGTAAGAGAAATAAACCCCTGCCCCTCCAAATTTATTTTAGTCCTGGTGTTTATCACAACATAAAGAAAACTTGAATAGTATATATGCAACACAATAAAATACACTGGAAAAGTTTAAAGTAACTTTTAAACACAGTCAATTCATGATGTTATCATTCTCCAGATTAGATAGCACTGTAATGAAGGAAAACATGGAAGAATTTCACTCCTAGCCCACCTGTATCCTCCAAAGCAAAACATTGAATATGTGAATGATTTAAAAGCAGTACAGTCTACATTCCATAAGTGAACCATTTAATCATTTTTATTCTGTACGGATATACAAGAGCTTTTGGCTTGACCTTGCATTAAATGTATTTCTAGCAAATTATATTTTGTAGACTATAGTAATAACACCTTGCCAACCTTTGGAAAAAAAATCAAGGTTGCTAAAGATTTATGTTAAAAACAACTTGTTCTATTCTGTTGTTTCTGTAAATGAAATTTTGCATATGAGTGTATGTAGCTTCCATTTCCAATTATACAAGGCCACAAGGTGAGAACAGACATAGCCTTGGTTTGATGATGAGTGGATGCCAATATAAGAAGCTCTGTGAGCGCCAGCTGCGTCTCCTCGGGAAAGATGTCGAACATCTTCATATTTTCATACAAGCTCAGTCACTTTAGTATTTCCTGGTAACTTTAGAAGATGATTGTATTCATCAACCAAGATGAGAGGTACAAAATATATAGACACTCAAGATGCCAAACTTGTTGTCACTGCATTATTTTAGTTAAGCAAATATGCTCCTATTCCCATTTTGTTTTCCTTACCTGTATTAATTTCCCACCGTATTATCTGAGAAGTGAATTCATGATCTATCAGCTCCAGTTCACAAACTCTGATACTGTGAGTGGCACGCTGGCATGAGGTAACTTTTGTAGAGAGGAAATGGAGAAAGCCTTTCTTTACTGCCCAGTAAAGCCAATGAATTTATTATATTCTTGAATTTTGCATTTTACAAACAAAAGCTATTAAGAGGTATAATGCAAGCTATGTGGGTATGTACATGTATACCCCACATATAGTTCAAATGCATTATAATGTTGTAGAATAGATTATACTATTAAGAAAAAGCCAAATTATTTTAACAAGTTGCTTCATGATGTACTGCAAATAACTGCAAAAATGGATATACATTTAATATGAATATTCATTAAATCCTATATATTTCAGAATACAAACAGATTGTCTATATAAAAGTCACTTAATGTCACTGCTCAACTGAAGTGAGACTCAACTGTGAAGGTCAAGTGATTCACTCTGTCCACCTCCCCAGGATTTCTTCTCATTTTTTCTACCCAAAGGTATTCATCAGAATAATAACATAAAATATTTCTATAACCTGCCATTTAAAAAAATCCTAGAATCATACAGACATTATTTCTCCACGTGTGTACACAGTAAAGCATATAGTTGTGTGACCTCTTTAGCTCCCAATGCTAAATGTAGCTAAAAAAACTTTTAATTCCATAATAGAAAAAGAAACAAAGTAGCATATGAACTCATTACAAACAACAGTGATCATGCTGGAAGTCAAAGGAGAATCAGATGTGAATGGACCTGCAGCAGAGATGTATGGTGCCAACAATGACACATGTCAGTCATTGAAGGAACCATTGCTACATAGGAAGAGGATTTTTACAAATATGAATGTTTGTCCTAAATTAGGTACTGATGACAGATCCAGAGGTGGCTGAGGAGGGAAATGAGTATGATGGAGGAATTCAAATAATTACAATATTGAGTGAAGGGGTTGGGAAATCCTGAAAGCTTATGCTACATAGGTATCAGACAGTAAGTATTGGGTCAGAGGCCCCTTGTTCCGTATGGTAAACAATATGAGGTGGAAAAGGCCAATAACATTTGAAGAGGTCTTGGTAGATTTCAGTTTTTGAAAAATATTGAAGTTTAATGTCACAAGTTGAAGTGTAAATAATTTAGTTTTGGCAGTTCTCCTTTTCCCATTTATTTTGAAATGACAGTAAGAGGTGTATTTAATATTTTCACCAAAGCTTACAGAGCTTATAAATCAGCTACAATAATTTTCCACTGATTGATTATTAAGCAACATTGTTCACAGCTGTCATCTGTATGGCATTGTTGGTGACTTAGAGTACAATACAGAGCAAGAATAGAATAACGCCCCTAAAAATAACAAAGTTATCTAGGGAGGGATAAGTTCTTCACCCTTAGCTAAAAACTCATGCATCTGTTCCAATGTATTTGTTATGTGGGACTCTCATGTAGATAAACTCATAATTAATGTATAATTATGTAAAGTTTGTGTTTTTTCAATTGTGAAATATTCAGTGTGATATATTCAAACTAAAATGCAACTGAAGCTATTTTAGTCTTCCTTTCAATTGACCCAATGTTTCTCATAATTGCAAAGCACGGTACCTACTTGCCAGGATTTTTAAATCATGTAACTGTGTCTTAAGCATATCACATGCTGTGATTTTAACGTCAACTCACTTTCTCTGCCTTTAAATTCTTCTTTCATTCAGCTCATTTTCCTTATGTCACCTTTCATGCATATGGAGAATATTTTATACTTTCTTTTTTGAACAAAATTTATAGTCCTTAATATCCCTGTTTTGTATGATCATCTCTATAAAGTTCTGTGTGAGCCTTCATAATCTTGGCACAGGCTATAACTATAAAATAAGCACTGTTAAATATGTAGAAAGACGTTTAGGCTTTTTCATTGAGCATAGGTCTCTACTTCTCCCACTTGGTCTCTCTGTGATGCAGTTTCCCATAAAGGTTTTGTTCTTTTCAGAAAACTTTGTTTTTATTGTACTGTAGACCCCAGAAAGCTGTGGTGTTTAATTCTATAGTCAATTATACATCACTAGTAAATGCATGAAGTATAGAATCTGTATCTGAGCTTTTAAATAAAGACTTCACATTTTATTTCACTGCTTATTTGTATTTACATATTCCATAAAATTATTGCATCCAAAGAAGTTGGTTTTAGGAAAAAAAAATAGTGTGCCCTGATTAGGACCTGAAACACTATAAATTAAGTTGAGATGCTGTTCAGAGAGTTTGTACGGCTTTATGAACAATCTATAAGGAAACAGAGATTGTGATATATCAGTCTGTTCAACAAAGGTGGCCATCTAAATTGTACTGGGCATATTTCAGGCTGAGATTTCAATCTTAGACAGAAACATCAAATCAATCTATAACTCTTTCTGAAACCTATTACTAAATGAAAAGAAAAAAATAGTCCTAGCTAACTTCCTTATCTTATGATGGGGTTTTGACACTTGAATCAACTAATAATTGTAGCTGTTTCACAGAAAAGGTCAAATTTGACAAATGGCCTCTTGCACATGGTGAAAACACCCTTTCTCTGTCAGGTGAAGGTTTTACTCAGTAAATGGATTTATACAATAGAAAATATCTTTGGGAAGTCGACACAATATGCACATAACCTTTCAAACAAAACACATAGCCTCATTTCTTTCTAAAATTATCCTCCTAATGATACAAATACAAATTACCATAAAATACCATAAGAAACAGACTAGATGAATAAGTCACAGAGGTCACAGATAGTCTCATGTGATCAAGGGTAGAAGGATAAAGGCAGAGAGGATGAAGTCAGTGTGTAGAAAAGTTCTGTGGTACCAATCACTGAACTGAGCCCGGGGACCCCAACAAAAGAGCTAAGGAAGCACTGAAGGAGCTAAAGGGAACTGCAGCCCCATAAGAAGAACAATATCAACTAACCAGATGTCCCATAACTCCCAGAGACTAAACCACCAACCAAAGAGTACACATGGAGGGATCCATGGCTCCAGATAACACATGTAGCAGAAGATGGCCTTATCTGACATCAATGGGAGGAGAGGCCCTTGGTCCTGTAGAGGTTGATGCTCCAGTGTAGGGGGATGCTAGAGTGGTGAGCTGGGAATCACTGAGTAGGTGGAGGAGCACTCCAATAGAGGTAAAGGGGGTATTAGAAAACGCCAAGACAGTAAACAAGGTGGGGAAGAAAGAGTTTATTTTGCTTACACTTTTAGTCATCATGTCAGCAAAGGAAGTCAGGGCAGGAACTCAGGGCAGAAATCTAGAGTCAGGAACTGATAGAGAAACCATGGAGGCAAGGTGCATACTGGCTTTTTCCATGTGGTTTCCTCAGCATGTTTTTTTTTTTTATAGCACCCAGGATCATTAACCCAGTGATAGCCCCACCCACAATGGGCTAGCCCCTCCCACATCAGTCACTAAGAAAATATCTCACTGGCTCTTCGATAGCTCAAACTTATGGATGCATTTTCTTTTCTTTTCTTTTCTTTTCTTTCTTTTTTTAAGTATACTTTTAATTATTTTGGAGGCTTCACTCCTGATCCTTCCCCAATACCTGATAATGTTTCCCTTTTCTCCTGTTGCTCCTCATCTCCTCTTCCATCCAGTTCCCTCCTTCCCTCTGTCCTCTGCTTCCTTCTTTCTCCTAAGTGGGAATGAAGCATCCTCATATGGGCCCTTTGGCGTGTTAACCTTCTTGAGTTCTGGGGATTGTATCCTGGGTATTCTGTACATCCTTTGGATAATATCCACTTATTAGAGAATTCATACTGAGCATGTCTTTTTGGGTCTGATATACCTCACTCAGGATGATATCTTCAAGTTCCATCTATTTGCATGTAAATCTCATGATCTCCTCGTTCTTAAATAGCAGAATAGTATTCCATTGTGAAAATGAACCACAAATGAATAGATTTTCTCTTCTGAGGTTCTCTCCATTCATATGACTCATGATTATGACAAATTGACATAAAACTTGCCAGCACATGTGAACTTTCTCAAAAGAGTATCATTAGATATGTGTCATTCAAATGTATGTATACACATATAAACATATATATATGTTTGTTTTTACTTTAAATGAGAGAGTAACTTAACTCAATATATTTAACTCATCTATAAATAATTTCAGCAATAATTATTCTAGTACAGTTACTTCTTTCATGTAATTAAAAAAGTTGAAGTGTGTTTAGAAGTACTTGAACAACCAATGTATTAATGTCATTTTAAAAGAAAATTTAGTGGCTCTATGAAGCCAAAGAACTGCGTTACATGCTTATAGCTCAGTCCATCCATGAGACACCATTGGCCAACAACTCTACCTAATACCAGTCATTTCAGACTCTGTATTTTCTATGACTAGGACTACTCACTAGGGTCATTGTTGTATATTTCAGGAATTTTCACTGGATTAGGTTTCCATGACACTCTTTCAAACCGTCCCAATTCCAAGTATCTCTCTCCACATTCTTTCCTTCCATCCCTTCCCCACTACCTGATTTTTCCTGCCCACAGGACACTAAATAATTTATTCTATTACCCCTTTCCAGGAAGGACCACGAATCTCACTAGAGCTTTGTTCTCTATCTAATCTTTCTGGGTCTATGAACTATAGCTTGATTAGCATTTACTTAATGAATATTATCCACTTATACTAGGATGCATATCATATTTGTCTTCCTGTGTCTTGGTTACTTCACTCAGAATGATCATATCTAGTTTCATCCATTTTCCCTTTAATTTAATACTGAGATTTTTTGTTGTGTTGTTGTTGTTTGTTTGTTGTTTTTCAATACAGGGTTTCTCTGTATAGCCCTGACTGTCCTAGAACTTACTCTGTAGACAAGGTTGGCCTCAAACTCAGAAATCTGCCTGCCTCTGCCTCCCAAGTGTTGGGATTAAAGGTGTGAGCCACCACTGCCCCACAATAATGTGATTTTTTTTAAGAGCTGAGGAATACTCCATTGTATAAATTTACCACGTTTTCTTTATTCACCCTTTGGTTGAGAGACACCTAGGTTGTTACCAGTTTCTGGTCTTTATGAATAAAAACATAATGGGAATAGTTGAGCCATTGTCCTTATGGTAGGATAGATTTCAAAAAAAAAAAAAAAAAATCTAGACTGATGCTGGAAAATAGAAGGTCACTCCCTGAAAACAGGCAGTAGGTCTCCATTCCCAAAAACAACATCCATACAGCTCATTGAACAGAGTTTGAGCTCGTGCCTGCTTGGAGCCTTCACCCCTACACTTTAGTCTCTGACACGAGAAGGTACTCTCCAGGTTTTGGAAAGAGATTGAACACTAACTCAGCCATAAAACTTCCAACCTGCAATAGGTCCTGTCTGCAAGATATACTGGGACAATGATAAGGCAGAACATTTGGGAGTGGCCAACCAATGTTTGCTTTTACTTAAGGCTCATGGCATGAGAGGGAGCCCATGACCTATACTGCCTAGATGGCCAGGAACTGGGAATTTGATAGCCCAAAGACATAGAGTTGAACATGACTTGGATAAAATAAATAAATGAAATGATTCCTAATGATACTCTGCTAAAGTCGTAGATCAGAGCTTTGTCCAGTTGTCATGAAGACCAAGTGCTAACTCACCTGGACCCCGGGGACCTTCTAGCGACTAAACCACCAACCAGAGACAAGCCAGGAACTGATCTGAGGACCTCTGGCACATATGTAAGAAAGAACTAACTGACTTTGTTGGCCCTGGTGGGAGAGGATGCGCCTAAGCCTTGATGCCCCAGAGAAGGGGGATTTTTTTGTGTGGGAGACAGAGGAACACTCTCTCAGAGGTGAAAGGAAGAGAGATGGGTTGAAAAACTCTGGGAAGGGGAGAAGGAGGGCCATTTGAGATATGAATAAATAAAATAATTAATTAAAAATTTAAAATAATTGGAGGTCTCTATCAGGATTATTTCCTGAATCCAACAAACAAAGAGGAGGAAAGACTGTATGAGTCAGGGAAGACGTAAGACACCAGGAAAACATGGTCAATTAAACTCACTAAGCACAGCTCACATGTGTTCACAGAGACTGAAGTTGAAAACAGGGCCCCTTCATTGCCCTGCACCAGGTACCCTAAGTTTATGTTACGGCTCTTAGTGTGGTATTTTACTGAGAGTCCTAATAGTAGGAGCGTGAATATCTCTGACTCATTTGCTTGCTCTTGGCAATCATTTCCTTTCATTAGATTGCTTTTGCCTTGTCTGATTGTGCCTGGTTTTGACCTGTTTGGTTGTCATCTCTTGGAGGCCTGTTCTTCTCTAAAAAGGAAACAGAAGAGGAGGGATCAGGGTGAGAGGGGAAGTGAAGTCACAGATCTGGGAGGAATGTAAGGAGGAGAAAGTGTGGTTAGGAGGCATTGTATGAGGGAAGAATCTATTTTCAATAAAAAATCAATAAATAAAGAATACAGCAGTGTTTTATATGCCTGCTATATAAGTTTAGCACTACAGTATATACAGGATATAATTTTTAAAAGGCAATTGCTTTGCTACCAATGAATAAGTGCAAATACAAATTTGGTAAATGATAAAATACATCATGTTTTTCAGGATGAGAGATCATGCCAGAGGCCAGATAGAACAACAAATGCTTATAATCCCAACATCAACGAGACTGAAGCAAGATTATGAATTGAAAGTCATTCTTGATAAACTAAGAAAATAAATAAATAATTCCAGGACAATTAAACAACCCAAGGCACATTAAAATGAAAAAACTAAAAAGATGATAGTTTTCAATTCTGGCTATCAGTATGTACTAAAATTTCTTGTTAGTTGAGATGAGAATAGAGGAAAGCTATCAGTGGTGGCATGGGACTCAATTCTGGGCATGGTGGCACAACCCTATAATCCTTTAGCTCAGAAAATGCATGTAGGAGACCTGAATTCAAGGCCAACCTCACATATGTTTCAAATTGAAGATATAGCTGTGCTATATAAAACCATCTCTTTGTCAATCAATTAATCACCATGATAAATAACATCCTCATTGAAATAATTAAGTTCTGAGACTTTAGAGATTAGAACAAAAGCTAAAATCTGGTCACCTTATAAACAAATGATAAATCTTCTCAGAGGAAGAGTCAAGAGAGAAACTTAAAGGCTGAAATAAGAACTTGCCAGAAGCAGAGCTCAATGAGAGAACTACTGAAACAGAAAGAAAAAGGGGGTTAGTACTCACAGATACCAGGTAAGAAAGAGAACACTCAAACATGTTAGAGTTCATTTTATCTGATATCAGAATATATGTGAGACAAAATGGATCACAATAAAGCAAATACTTTGTGAAATTTAACTTTAATAAATTTCAAGCAAAAAATACAAATAAATTTAACAGTGATTTTAGAAATGATAGACAACAAAGAAACAATGAAAGAGAAGTTGGGGGAGTAATGACTTCAGTATCACATTAGAAGTAAATTTAAAAAAAAATAAACTAAAAATTTACCCATGGAAACAGTTGTAAACCTGATACAAGCACTCTTTATATAAAGGATGGAGTCTCAGAGGTACATCAAACTCACAAGTAAGTTAAAAGACCCACTTTAGCTCTGGAGCTCAGGACACTCACATAGCCTATCACAGATGTCATATATGATCATAAATAACTGCTAGTTTGGTGGATAGTGCAGTAATATAGTTGCCTGAGAGCTATGTAGGAAATTCCTGAGGGTGAGTTTTGATGGTGCAGCATTCAGTTACCAAAGCTTCTGCAGTAACCTCTCAAGTAAACTCTGATTCACCAAGACAGGCTTGGATGGAGTAAGTTCTTTAATATGACTTTGGTAACCTATCTGTGCTTATGAATTTAATCACTCCTCCCCAGGGAAGACCACTGTACAGATGAAAGGAAACACCAAGCTAGTATCACAATCTAAAGAGAAAAAAATGATTGAAATTAGAGTAACTTAGTTTAGTTATTAAAGTCTTCCTCAGTCATATTCCATTTATGTAATTTGAACAAATTAGTTTGTCTGGTCTTTTTCTTTCTTCTGAAAAGATATAGATTATAATAATGACAACTTTGCAATGGGATTACGTTTTAAGCAAAAAAAAAAGGATATAAAAATCAAGAATAGAAAAAAAAAGATTTAATTGGCTATAAAAAAAATCTCAGAATGGCAAAATTCAATAACCAGAGGTTTTTAACTGTTGAATGTTACCTTTTTTTCCAAAGACCTAACACAAACGCTTCTCAAACTAAGCCTTAGGGAAAATATAGAAAAGCTATTCAAACTCATTTTATGAAATTGATATCTATTAACAAAATCAGAAAATACAGAAAAAGAAAACATTAGATTAATAACAATAATGAGCATAGATATAAGAATCTTCAACAATGTATTAACAAATCAAAATGTCATGGGCCATAATCTAGCTGTTTTCATGACAAGAATGCAAAGTTGGTTCAGTATACACAAAACAATAAACATAACACATCACATCTTATAACGAACCAAAAAAGAAACCAAGAAATTATATAATGTCAAGAAGTGTAGAAAACACTTAAATATATGTAATCTCTTAATAATAGAAGACTGAAATTGGTATATAGGAAAATACTCCAACACTGTGAAGACTACATATAAAAAAAAAAAAATCTGTAGCTAATGTCATGTGGTAAGTGGAGAGAAAATGAAACCTACTCCACTAATATCTTGAATAAGTATATAGTGTCTACTTGAATGGATCCTATTCATAGTAGTACTAGAAAATATTGGAAAAGTAACAAAAATATGAAAGACATAAATAGCATACATTTAGAAAAGAGTGAAGCCAATATTACCAGTGTAGACATTATGATTTTAAACAAAAAATCTAGAGTCCATCATAAGACCATCATAACGGGGACTGAAGAGATGGTTCCGCAGTTCAAAGCTCTGTCTGCTCCTCCAGCAGACCCTGTTTTGATTTCCAGCTCTCACTTTGCAGCCCATGAGCACATATAGTTCTAGTTCTGGGAGATCTAATACGCCCTGCTGTCATCCATGGGCACCAAGCATACATACTGTGACCAGGCATACAAGCAGGCAAAACAACATTACATAGTAATATTTTTAAATTAAAGTTATGCTATAAATCATGTACATTGATTGACATTAATAAAGCTAGAAAGTATTTTGCCATACAGGTATGTCATGTAGAGATTTATTTGAAAAATGTTTTGAGTTAAAATGTAATAAGTAAAATACAGAGTAACTTCTTACAAAATATTGCTTATTTTTCAGATGTGTAAGTTCCAGGGCACAGCACTGTCTCAGACCAGAGTAGAATATCCAGGCATTTATAGTACACACCAGATGGAAGTGGAGCATGCTGAAAAACATATCCTCTTGATTACTGTATTTTAAAGTATGTGAGATTTATTATGAGACTAATTCTAATTCAATGAATGTCATCAACAGATTGTACGATGGGTCATTTGCACTGTGGGGTGTAAAAGAATTACCAGGAAAGTTGACAGGCAAAGCATATTAGAAAACAATCTTGTAAATTTGATTAATGGCACTTGCAAATCCACATTTATCCAAAAATAATGCTTTCTGCCCATATGGTGACATTGGGAGTCTTAGGCCACCTCCTAGGAGAACATAAAGATGATAAACAGATTTTTTTTAAAAAGGCAATTTTGATGATTTACAGTAAAAATATTGTTTAACTGTTTAAGTTGAAAATCTAAGTTCTATTGAAGAGGGAATTTTTAACCACCAATGAACTTGGACGTTATGATGTCCATACCAAATCAGTGCTAAAGAGGTGGGCCTCACATACCACTTCTCACCAAAGATCCCACATTTTCAGAGGAATTGCTGTCCAGATCCAGTGTCCACCGAAGTGAATATATCATTTTCTCCCCCTAGGATCTAAAGAGAGGATGCTTGAAAATCAATACTGACCCAGATTATATTCTGAGTTACTCAATTTCCACTGGTAATCTCTAGCTGGACAAGAAGCAATTGGAGGCCTTAAAGACTCATTTGCCAGAACGTATGAAGATTATTGGCTACAATTAAGCAATTTTTTTTCACAATTAGGCTACAGGGTATTTTATTAAAGAACCTACCAAAAGAGGCAGCTTTCTCCCTGTGGTTACAGTAAACTTCAAGCTCTTGATCAGAGGTGTCAGAGGTGTCAGACAAACATGGCAAAACAAACATGTAATGTTAAGCCTCTAGTAACCATATTGACATGTAAGCTAAATAAAATTCTTTTCAAACCATTTAAATTTTATTATATTTACATCTACAAATGGTAGTATATTTATAACAAGTCTTTAAAAGTCAGTATATATTTTGACATTACAGATGGCTTAAGAAAACAAGGTACGTAATCAGTTCACTAGTTGTATAGCAGGGTGTGGTCTATACTACTGTTCTGAGGAGCAAAAATGGCTGATCACCATTAGTGACTAAGGTCCTTGTTAATATCCCCAATAATTTCATCTACAGCAGAGTAAGCAGTAGCTGAAACTTTCCAACTTTCATTATTCTCTCTCTCTCTCTCTCTCTCTCTCTCTCTCTCTCTCTCTCTCTCTCTCTCTCTCTCTCATAAACACACACATACACACTCACACACATACACCCCAACAAACACAAAAACAAACACACATAACATAGGCTGTACTTTGCAAAGATAAAACATCACTTTTTTCTTATTATTGTATTTATTTATTCATAATGCCAATTTAAAATATCATTTGAATTGTATTCACTAAAACTACAAGGAAAAAAACACAAAATGAAGTCTAAGAAAACGGGGGTTTTCATTTTTCCTTAACTTGCAGTTACTAGAGTTTTGTTCGTTTGTGAAAGTAAGACCCCAAAATCTTTAAGACAGTCTAATTTGGATTTATCTTTAGATTCTGGTTTAAGATATGCTTTTAGTTGAAACTGAATTACATTGCATTACCCCTCTATTTTCTCCCTTGAACCCCTCCAAGCTACCCTTTCTCAAACCCCACTGCATACCCATTCTCAAGTTGGTAGACTCTTTTTATTTGGTTATTATTGTTATGCATATATATATATATGGGTGTATATGTATATATGAGTATAGACAAGTACAGACATACTAGCACATACTATATGATATATATATGTATACATATATTACAGTCCACTGAGTTTTCTTTTGTTGGTAGTATGTATGTGGCTTTAAGGCTGACCATTTAGTATTCAATGTCATTTTGGGTATGAGTTACCTCACCAAGTATATTTTCTAGTTCCATCCATTTGCCTGTAAAACTCATGATGACCTCGTTCTTAATATCTGAGTAGCATTTCATTGTGCAAATGAACCACATTTCAATATCCATTCTTCTGTTGTGAATATATGGATTGTTTACAGCTTCTGATTCTTACAAATAAGGCTGCTATGAACATAGTGGAACACTTGCCTCTGGCATGGTGGTATATCTTCTGGGTATATGACCAAGAGTGATATAGCTAGGTCTTCAGGTAGATCAATTTCCAATTTTCTGAGGAATCTGCAAATTGATTTTCTGAGTGGTTGTTCCAGTTTGCAATCCCACCAGCAATGGAGGAGTATCCTCTTTCTCCACATTCTCTCCAACATGTGCTATCACCTGAGGTTTTGATCTTAGCCATTCTGATTGGGTTCTCTGGAATTGGAGTTAAAGATGTGTGTGAGCAACCATATGTGTTCTGGCGATTGAAACAGGATCCACTGGAAGAGCAGTCAATGCCTGGAACTGTTGTGACATGTCTGTAACCATGGTTTATTTTCAAAAGCTGAACAAAAATAATGTATAGGACTAGGAAAGCAGGCATCTTCAACATTAAGTCACTAAAGCTGTTCTTGAAAAATGAAGGAAAGGCTGAATTACTAAACTCAGACTAGATATAGACAGGGCTCTCTGTAGAAGTATCCATATCAAATACTCATATGCGTTTCGGCAGATTCGTCATTGTATCAACTGAGTTCCTATGTTACAAGACAGAGTTACTGTTGACCAGCAACCTCTGGAAGTAATTCATCTGAAAGTAAAGAAATCAGAGATCTCACTAAAGTACAAAAACCTTGACTTAAAGTGAAAGGAAACACTGAGCTATGAAGAAGAAATGATTCTTAAGGGAACTAACAGCTCTTGGGGAGGGCAGAAACAGTGAAGCTTAGGGAAATAACTAGTTCAGGAGGTAACATTTCCATATTACACTCTTAGTTCTTTTAAAAATTTTTTGTCATTAAAGCAAACATTTCTTAAGACTTTTATGTTTATTTTTTTCTTCACATCTTCATAATGGGATGCTATTTTTCTAGATATTTATATAAGAATGTTTGTGATTATTTTTACTGGAATTTGAATATCTTATATACTTATGTATATAAGTATATGTATTTTGGCATATATACCT
Organism: Arvicanthis niloticus; assembly: GCF_011762505.2. Lineage (NCBI taxonomy): Eukaryota > Metazoa > Chordata > Mammalia > Rodentia > Muridae > Arvicanthis > Arvicanthis niloticus. The sequence continues at coordinate 42,896,738 of NC_047673.1, forward strand.
GAATGTTTTTATCTTAAATATTCTGTGTGTTTTAGTTCAGTTCAGTTGAAATCTTATATACAGCATCTATTCTATGAAATAAATATTTTAAAATTTGAGAACAGAAATGAATGAAAAGAATCTTGTCCCTCTCATTGGGTCTAGTACTTTTATGCTCTATAGTTTGGGAAAATAATAATTACTATAATAAATCATGCTCAAACAGCAACTTGTATTTTAAACTGCCTCTGATTCTTTTCTTTCAAATTTGAAGAACGTTTTTTATAAAGTCAATGGGGGGCATCAAAAAGCAAAACTAAAACATATAAAACCAACATCCAGAGCCAATTGTCTTATTTATCACAGCCTGGGGGGGGGGGGGAACAGGCATCATTTCCCTGCTTGTGTTAGTTTACTTCATATGGCTAACCACAATCTTCCTTCTCATTATATTTTCAGAAATATAAAGGTTTACAAACCCTGGTTAGCATGTAATTTCATTTTGCATCAGAATTTCCTTTTCATTTCTGTCAGTTTTGAAGCCAATCTTAAAGATATCTATGCAAAAATGTTTTTATGTTTTTGCCTTTTCACTGAAATATATGTTCTTTCATTTAAGGAGAGATAATTTGATATCCACTAAGCATAAGCCACACCACCACCAGTCATTGCTCTGAGGATATCTAGTGTGGTTAGAATAGTCAAGTTCTCAATGGAGATGTGCTTTCGAGTGCTCCCACAAATGCCTGAAACAATCAACTTCCAAAGAAAACAGGCAATTTCGGCACATGCCTTCAAATACTCCTTTTCATGATCACATAAGACAGTTTTTAGGTCTATGGACTAGGAGAGTACAATTACATAAAAAAGCAAACCCATCCACCTCATATTTTTTTATAATTTTATTAAGTATATATGTTTAATCTATTTATTTATTTATTTATTTATTTATTTATTTACACTCCTGATTTTATGCCCTTTCAGGTCCACTGTCTGAGTATTCCACATCCCATACTTCCTACCCACACTCTTGTCTCCACGACACACAACCCACTCCACAAAACCTCTAAACTCCCTGGGGTCTTAAGTCTCTTGAGGGTTAGGTGCATCATCTCCAACTGAACCCAGATCCAGCAGTCCTCTGCTATAAATATGTTGGGAGCCTCATATCAGCTGGTGTATGCTCCCTGGTTGGTATTCCAGATCTAGGAAGTCCAAGAATGCTAATCTTCCTACTGGGTCACCCTTCTCCTCAGCTTCTTCCAGCCTTTTCTATTTCAACCAGAGGGTTCAGCAGCTTCTGTCCATTGGTTGGGTGCAAATATCTGCATCTGACTGTCTCAGCTGCTTGTTGAGTCTTTTGGAGGGCAGTCATGATAGGTCCCTTTTTGTGAGTTCTCCATAGCTTCAGTAATAATGTCAACCCTTAGGCTTTCCCTGTGAGCTGGATGCTACTTTGGGCCTGTCACTGAACCTTCCTTTCCTCAGGCTACTCTCCTTTTCCATCCCTGCAGTTCTTTCAGACAGGAACATTTATAGGTCAGAGATTTGACTGTAGGATGGCAACCCCCTCCCTCACTTAATGCCTTTCCTTTTTTCTGGAGGTGGGTTCTACAAGTTCCCTCTTTGCACTGTAAGGCATTTCAATTAAGGTCGCTCCCTTTGAGTTCTGAGAGTCTCTCACCTCCAAGGTCTCTGGTGCATAATGGAGCCCACCCCATCCCCCAACCTCCTACCTCCTGAAGTTGCCTGCTTCTGTTCTTCCTGTTAGCCTTCAGGGCTTCAATCCTTTATCCCCACTCAATACCAGATCACATTCCCCTCCTGCCCCTGTATCAACTTTCCCTCCCAGGTCCCTCCCTCCCCACTTGTGATTGCTTTCTTTTCCCTCCCAAGTGGGAATGAGGCATCCTCACTTGGGCCCTTCAGCTTGTTGAACTTTTTGAGTTCTGTGGACTGTATCTTGGGTATTCTTTTTGGGGGTAGGAGGGCTAATATCCTGTTATTAGTGAGTGCATACCTTGCACGTCATTTTGGGTCTGAGTTATCTCACTCAGGATGATATTTTTGTAGTTCCATCCATTTGCCTGCAAAACTCAGGATGTCCTCATTACTAATAGGTGAGTAGTATTCCATTGTGTAAATGAATCACATTTTCTGTATCCATTCTTCTGTCATGGGACATCTGGGTTGTTTCCAGCTTCTGGCTATCACCAACAAGGCTGCTATGAATGTAGTAGAATATGTGCCCCTGTGGTGTGGTAGGGCATCTTTTGGGTATATTCCCAAGAGTGGTAATGCTGGGTCTTCAGATAGATCTCTCCAATTTTCTGAGGAACCTTCAGATTATTTTCCAGAGTTTTTGTACCAATTTGCAATCCTGGTCAGGATCCTGTATTCCCTCTGACAGTAAGCCCCAATGACCTGACTCTTTCTCATTTGGCCTTATCTTTTTAAGTCCTACCACCCTCCAATAGCCTTACAAGCTAAGTCTTCAATATGTCACATGGTAGTTGGATAGATATACCCAAATTGAAGCCAAATGATAAAACCCATCCACAATTATATTGTATTAAGTAGTACATGAAAAAAAAACTGTAGAGGACCTTAGAAACTGTGTTAAGATGCTAGAAAGGAGAAGCTGGCTGATTTGAGTTTCCATTCTGCCCACCTGCCTACCTTTTAATTTCTCTTATACCTCCTTTCTCTGGTAACATATCTCTCTATAAAATTATGCCTTGCACAATTTTTTTTTTTTTTTTTTTTTTTTTTTTTTGGTTTTTCGAGACAGGGTTTCTCTGTGTAGTCCTGACTGTCCTGGAACTCACTCTGTAGACCAGGCTGGCCTCAGAACTCAGAAATCCACCTGCCTCTGCCTCTGCCTCCCAAGTGCTGGGATTAAAGGTGTGCGCCACCACCGCCCGGCACAATTCTTGACTATTTTCTTGTTTGATGTAAAATACTGATATTATTCTAGTCTTTTGAGGACCTCTTTATTTCATTAAATTTATTTCACTTGCTATATTTTTCAAGGACTATGTTAAAGAACACCATCATCAGAAAGTTAGGACCTTTTTCTTTACTAATTTTAAAAAGAAACAGGAGAAAATAATTTCAAGCTTGTCCTAAGAATGTACATAATACCCAATTACCCATACTATTGGTGTGGTGTTATTAAAAACAAAAACTTTGGTTTAAATATTTTCTTCTAAATACCAGTTTAAAAAGTTATTCTTGAAGTCTATTACTTACTAAATATCTATAAGTATACTGAACTAAAAAATAAGACAACATAAATCATAGCTACTAATAAGATTTACTCTTGAATCTCAAGATATTAACCTAAGTATTTTTCTTAAGAATTTGTGAGTCAGAGTATAAGGTACTTGGCATTTCTCTGGAAAGGAAAATGAATGTACAATACAGCAACTATAATTTTATAAGTCAAATGTGCAAAAAGTGAAATAGTTGACCTTTTTAATAGAAATTACCTACAAATTTAAAATATACTGTCTGACTGCCAAATATTTGTTTTCAACTGCAAAATGTTGAATATAGTGAAATAACAGAAGTGGGATTTAAATATCCCATGTGAATCTTTTTAAATAAGTTGTATGCACTTGTTAAAATTTTCTAAGCAAGATGAAAAATAATGTCAGCAATTTCAGCAGTGTACTATTAGTACCAACTTCATAAAACAGTTTTTTCCCAAATCTTAAGATAATGAGAAAACTCAGTGTTCAAACATTGCCAGGCTTCTTGAAATAGACAGAAATTAACAGAGGTCCTTAATTGGTCCATATGAATAGAATATGACACTGTAGAGAGTTCAGCTTGAAATGACACATACATATCACACCCCTCTCCCAAAGCTCAGGGATCCTGAAAGAAGAGGAGCAGAGATACTTGAATATACAGACAATGTCAATGTCACACTAAGGAAGAAGTAATTTCTAGACACAACAGAACTAATGCACATATAAACTCACTGTTATAATGATGTCATGAAAAAAAAAAAAGAAACTTCACAGATAAAATCCCATCACAAAGGTGGGAAAGATGAGCATGAATTTTCAGCACTAGCTCAGGACCTTTGACATCTGATACCTTTTGGGAGAGAGACTCAATTTTCTTCACTGATGTGATCCTTGGTAGGTTGAGCATATGCCAAAGCAGGTCCCAATCCCAAGATGGGTTAGAAACACACAAAAAAAAAAAGAAAGAAAAAAAGGAGAAATTACAAAACTGAGGGTTTTACAAGGGAGAAATAAATACATTCTTACTGTATTATATGATATTCCTAATTAATAAGTATATTGCTTTTTAAAAGTTAGGGTTTAATGTTTATGGGAAGAGGAATAAATGTGATGGTGTCTTGAAGAACATTGTCATTACTGTAGAATTTATTAACAGAATCACAAAGGTATTTCAGTTATCTCTTCCTGAGAAACACCTTATGTCAGAGCTAAAAACTTGATAGCCATAGTGCCTCATACCTCCTCTCCCAGAAATGAGGCTTCTGAGACAAGCAGATTGCTACAAGTTCAAATAATAACAGACAAGCAAAAACTAAATAACAAGATGCTGTCTCAAGTAATATCCCTGGAAAAAGTCAACTCTTAGAAGCAATAAGTATTGATTCTTATTTTTAGTAGATTATGTGTCTTAAAATGACACATGGGATAGTTTGTTTATGTTTCATATTCTGGGACCAGGGCAAAAGGCAGAGTCATGAAGTCCTAGAAATACTTGAAAGTTCATTCACCTATCTCAGGAAGGCCAATGATGGTTAGCTGGGTAAAGAAATGGGATTATCAGAGAAGATGTTCATACTGCCATGTCAATGTTTATGATTTGACCTCAAAAGCCACTCATCAACATGCTCCTACATCCTTCTGAACCAAGAAGTTATCATGGTACACTCAGGTACAAGGACAGAGAAGACAAATCACACCTCTCACTGAGAACCTGTCAATATCACATTTGAGTAAGGCAAGAGGAAAATTGGATGGTTTCTGTGGATGTGATGCAATCTTTAGACAGCCCAGTCTTCTACAGGATATAAAGGTCGAAGCAGCCTATTATGCCAGTGACATTCTGATTTGAACTTGAATTATTTTCCTCATAGCTTTGCCAATTATACCATCAGTTGCATGAAGTATTTGCAACACCATGATCCTTCTGCTCCCAACCTATCATCTGAAACAGGAATAAGAATATGGTGCTTTTAAATTTCTCTGACATTATTTGAAATCAGCTGCTATTTCTGACACATTTTCCATGAAAAGTGCATGCCTCCAGCTTTCCACACTGCTTAGGAACAAAGTACAAGCAAACAGTCTAAACATGTAATTTAATAAAGTTCTAACAAGTGCTGTCCCACTCACTCTTGGGTTTCAGTTATCTGCCACTTGTCTTCATTCCCCAAACTCCTGTTTTGTTCAGGGTGCACGTTTAAAGTACTTTGCATCTGTAATTTTATCAGGGAATCTCATATTTCCAAGTAATGAGTTTCAGTGGATCTAGATCATTATATACCATATACTCAACTAAAAATATAAGAAATTGCTCCTTGAAAGTTTTAAGAGGGTACAGATTATTTATTATTGAAAAGTGATTTGGTACTTATGAATCTCATAAATTATTCCTCATTAAATTAGCCTTACTTTAGGTTGGTGAAAATGAACAAAAACCAGTACTATCCAGGGCATTATGAAAATTCTTGTCTCAAGTCTGCATAATGAAAAATCAGAGGGAAATAAGCATCAATATATTATTTGGTAAATACTTAGCAGTTCCAAATACTGAGGCAATTACTTTAATGGTATCATAGTTTCCTAGTAGATAGATAATGATATGTCTCCATCATAATAATCTAGTATTAGATCTCGCGAAAATGCTTCATGACTTAACATGGATAACAATGGGCCTCTGGGCAAACATAGTACCCAATAGTTTGTCTCTAAAAATTAATATTCATAAAAAGTATAGAATAAATAAATGGTTGAAAATATTTTATCACTAACAATTTAACCCAAAACCAATACACTGTCGGGAACTTATCTTTAATAGATATCAATTAATTTTCCTCACCTTTTACATGTAATATCTAGCCTCACCACTTAATAATTGAGTTTTTTTTTTAAATCCACAGGTATCAATTAAATCCTGAGACATGTTTTTAAAGGTTAACTTTCTTAAGTATTAACTATGTAGTATACTATAATAAAAATAAATACATATGAAGGAAAGTTAAGAGTGAAAGTACAAAGTTTCTAATTGTACATGTTTATGTTTGCATACAGTTCAGACTTCAGCTTTGTTATCAAATTTATTACCTTTTGTAATGAACATGTAAATACAAGTTTTATTTTGCTGTATTAAAAAATACAGGCTATGATACTGAACATCAGGACTATGACCCATGGGGCCTAAGTTCTTTTTGTTGTGGCTCCTTCGTTTGATCGTTTCTTAAGAAAACCCCAGCTGAAAAGTTAGGGCAAACACTGTAAGAGCTGAATGGGTTTGCAACCTCATAAGAAATACAACAATATCAACCAACCAGACCCCCCACCCCCGAGCTCCTAGGGACTAAATGACTAACCACAAAATATACAGGGGGATACCCATGGCTCCAGCTGGATATGTAGCAGAGGATGGTCTTGTTGGGTATCACTGGGAGGGGAACCCCTTACTCATGTGGAGGCTTGATGACCCAGGACAGAGGAATGATAGATATAGATAGATATAGATATAAACTATAGATATAGACAAAGACACAGACAAAGATATGATAGAGATAGAGATAGAGATAGAGATAGAGATAGAGATAGAGATAGAGATAGAGATGATATAGACCTAGACCTAGACCTAGACCTAGACCTAGACCTAGACCTAGACAAAGACAAAGACAAAGACAAAGACAAAGACAAAGACAAAGACAAAGACAAAGACAAAGACAAAGACATAGACATAGACATAGACATAGACATAGACATAGACATAGACATAGACATAGACATAGACATAGACATAAATGATATAGACATGATGGTTTTGCAGTTTACTAGTCATCTCCTTAGAGATTTGTGGCATCACAGCACATGTCACTATAGAATGTCTACTGCTTTCATTTTAGCCAGCACCAACATTGGCCTTTCCAGTCCTCTGACGTTCTTCATTCTCTACCTGAATTCCTTTTACTGCTTGAAGGTGACTGTCCTCATAAGCCTGTGCCTGCAAGCCAGTGTTTGAGCTCCTTCTTCTCTGCAGAAAGCAAAGCGTGGTGAAGCTGTAGTCTTTCCACCATCAAAATGAGTTCTGAATCCAAATACAATGATTGGACATCTGACGCAGTTCAGGATATTTTGACCAGCTTACCCAGAATTTCTGTCTTTAGTCATGTTGCCTTCCCAGAATGAAGGATGTCAATGACCACTTGGTTCCTCTGAAGCCGACGAGTAGTCATGGAGTGTCTGGTTTGGAACATTACTGTCATTTATGATAGTGGGAGAGTCTATGTTTATATCAGACAGTACAAATCATAGTATCTCACACACTACACTTGTTCTACTCTCTCCTTGAAACAGAACTGTAGGTAAGAACTTCTTGTGATAGAAGCTAGTTCTCAGGGAAGAGGCTTCCAAATCAGCTGAAGGTAGGCTCCTCCATGTGATTTTTTAAAATTAGGGTCTTACCTTCAAGTTTGGGGGGGCAACTAAGTACAGTAGCAATAGCCTAGGTTGTTTTAGGAGCCTTGCTGATCCTGAGAAACACAATATCAAAGAAGATTTTCTTTGTTAGTATTTGGATTTTCTGGGAGAGTCCTTGAAGGATAGCATTATTACCTTGTGTAGCATAGCTTCATTATATATACACACAAACATACACCCCAAATAAATAAAATGTGATTTTAAAATGTTTTAAGGAAACAATAAAAAGAGTACCTAAATTTAACTTTTACTTGGTCAGTAATAAAGCCACAAAATACAAGGTGGCAAACATGATTTGAATGGCAAGGGGGAGAATCACAACTCATGTAGGTGTTCTCAGTACTTAAGCCTGAAAAACACAAACATACCCCAAATCACTGACGGGGAAGGCACAATACCACTAACAGCACACACAGTCACAAACTTATATTTGAAACCATGTTAGGAAAAAAGAAAGGCTTTATGTCCCTTTTCCTTTTAATATTCAGGATTAAATATAGTACCTTATACATCCTGGGATGGAACTCTATCCTGAACTACATTTCTATCCAGTGTTTAGGATAGAAATCTCTGGACTCAATCTAGCACCATAAAAAAAAAAGCAAACACAAATAATGACTGTTATAGTATGACAATCCATATCTACTAGATTGTCTATGTAAAAGAGTATTACATTTTTATTTTCTTCAAATAGAAGAAGACTAGCAGTGGTTACTTAACTTGAGGAAAATGTGGGAGCTGTAGTTTGTAAGGTATAATGTAGCAGATATGTAGGATGGAAAGGAAATCCAGAGATGTAGTGTACAAAATGAAGACTAGGGCTAATAGAATCATGTTATACCAGAGATTCTTGTTAAGATAATACCTATTCTTTCACACACACAAAAATGTAATAGTTATCATTTTACTTTTTAATATACTCATATAATATAATGTGGCAATGTTCAAATACACACACGCACACACACACACAGAGAGAGAGAGAGAGAGAGAGATGCACACACATATTAAAACAATATTGTAGATGTCAAAGGGCTAACAAGTAGATGGGAGGAATGGAAGTCTCAAACACTAATAATTAAAATGTAAGTTGTATTCATTCAATAAAACAATTTAACAACTGTAATATATAAAACATGCCTAGCACTTGATCCATACATTCTGCATTCTGATATTTAGAGAATCACAAAGAAAATGTATCTACACAACTTGTGAGAAACGTTGAGGTTCATGGATGTATTTATTTTCTTGTGTATGTCGTGCATACTTTGTGAATATACATATATAATTAGTTTTGTCTCAAAATTAGTGTAAAAACACACACTAAGGTATCATTTGTTAAAACATAGAATATATTCCAGTGATAGAGGATCTTGGCTCATGCTATGAATTTATAAGAATGGACAAATGTGTAAAATGTAAAATCCACTGATCCTAAAATTCTTAGTGAAAGACAGGTTGGTATTTATTTTGTTGATCAAACATTAAATAAAATGTTATGAGATATTTGTACATGTGGTTCTGAATCACATATTCTGTCTATTTATTGTGACATATCCATCACTTCTTGTTTAACTACATGTGTAGTTTCTTTGAAACTGACCCAGCTCTGCCATCAAACACGATTATGTAGTCTAAGTGTGACAGCAAAATCATTTTATTTGCTTTGTCCAAGATCCCTGGCTCAAAAAGGGAGAATTTGGACTGACTGTTAGAATTTGACAGTAAGATGACTTGCCCTCCCCACTGGTTTGGATTAGTAAGAAAATAATTCCAAATTACAGCTCAACAGACCCCTTGGGTGTTGAAGGCAGCCTGCCTCTGATAGAGGTAAAAAAAAAAAAAGAAATTATAAGGGACCTATTCTCAAGACAGAAAGTTTCTGAGAACATTTGAGTCACTTAATGCCTAAAGCCAAGTCAATTTGATCAGAGTTTCTGATATCAATGTGCCTTGCTTAAAACAAAGCACTTAGAGTATTTCTAAATGTATTAATTTTTAGGTATTACTTTTATTTTTCAGGTTCTCTAGAATAAGTCTGAGAGTTATATTTATTAAACATTCTGCTAATCTAACATCCACTTGAGTTTCAAGCAAAGACCAAGCTCTAATTTAAAACATAATTATCTGTTAAGCCCATTTTATTATGACCCACTTTAGTCAGAAATTCTGTGCTCATGGTGAGGTCACAGACTTCACAGTTGAAGAGCACTGGCTTTGGAAATGCTATTATATCACGACAGGATCAGGAGTGATGAGAACCTTCTTGGGCCAAACATTGGACATGATTTCAGTTGCTGCCATACTTATTCTATAGCTTTGCAATGAATCTATGAGTTACCTAGTATTTTAACAATAAAGTTTTCCGTAAATCAACATAGAGGACTTTGTTGCTTGTCAACGTTGATATTGAAGATAATATTCTTGGGTAACCTTTTTTCTCCACAACTATTCTTTACTTCCAAGTGGGGGCATTTACTTATTAGGTTTCTTTCTTAGCTTATCTTAGGCTACAGTGAGACTGTAAATATTTATATTTTTTTAATGTGTCTGTATTATCTCCCTAAATGCAGATCTTAAATAAAACTTAAATTATTTTCTTAGTAGTGTTGTTTTTATGATGGATGATACTCCCCTAATCTACCTTCAGCACAGAGTGCTTTAGGCAGTAGTTTACACCGAATGTATTGCCATAGTCAATGGTTTTAAAAAACAAAACAAAAAACTGATCCTAATAACCATATTTGTCTACACTAGTGTGATTCGTACAGGATTTTGTTTTTATATTTTAATCTGCAGTGGGAAAAGGTTAGAAATTATTGATTGTTTCTTATTATAGGAAAAAAACCTCATTCTTTTACAAGATTTTTTTTTCTTCTAATGTGTGTATGTGTTTGTGTGTGTGTGTGTGCTTACATGAATATAATGTAATGGTATGGTATGGTATGGTATGGTATGGTATGGCATGTGTGGAGGTACTACAGAGACCCCCCCAAAAAATTACACTGGAGTCCCAGAAGCTGAAGTAACAGACATTTGTGAGCTCTATAATATGAGGACCTGGGAACTTGTCTTCTACAAGAGCAATACATGATGTTAGCTATTAAGCCATCAGTTTGTCATCAGAAAACTCATTACTTATGTACTATTTCACTTGGATCTGAGACTTTCTCATTCTTTGTTATGATACAAGATTTGCTATCCAGTTGGACAAAAATATTTCAAACTCTCTACAACTCTGACTCTAAATTAGTATTTTTCTTCATTGAGTAAATATGGCATTACTGACTACTTAGGTTAAAGTATCAATGCTAACCTTACAGATAATGTATCTATTATATTGTTAGAAACAAAGCTCTGTTTAGCATTTTTTTTTATATTTTTTTCTCACAGTAACTATTAATTATCTTGAACTCTTGATTCTTGTTTAACATAAATATATTTATTACATGTGACAATATTGCTTAATAAAAGTTACAATGAATAATAAAAAGTTAAACAGATTATTGTTGTTATTGAAAATTTGATAGCATAAAGACATTTATATTAGTTTATCCAATAAGTTGACTAGAAGCAGCTTGTTTAATCAATTATGTAAAAGGAAAGTACAACATGATATATGGATATATTTAGCTTCTCTTTTCAATTGACAAGGAGAAGTCCTACTTAGTTGATAATTAACTAATTGTTAATTGTTAATGTGAATATTAACAATATTTCTGTTGTTGAAATTGTTCTCCCCAGAAAGTGTTATGATAGTTCTGAAATATATTCATCACAAGTTTAGTATAATTTGGACAAACTCACTTTAATAAGGATTAATAATCTGTTCTCACTGTACTGTCTGTGCTATGAACAATAGGAAGCCTTTGAGTAGCCAATGTGAGATATTACAAAAGAAATTTCTTGTTAAGGAAAATAATGAGACCAACCATGAACTTATTCCTTCAAGAAGAATAATATAGATAACACCTACATATTGCCAAAGCAGCTATAGCTCAAGGATAATGTTAATAGTCTATACAGAAAAAAAAATGTAGTTGAAGTTGGTGGCAGCTTAAATGAGGACAGGATTAGCAAACTGAAAAGACTATAGCCTGAATAATGTAAGACTTGGTCAAAGAACCAATCAAAACCTTGGAAGACAGGTGAGCATGTATGAAGGAAATGACACGAGCCAGCAAAGTATCTTAGTATAAAGGTAGCTGTCTTAGGGTTTCTATTACCGTGATAAAACAACATGACCAAAGCAAATTATGGAGGGAAATGTTAATTTCACCTAGCTCCTTTCTACAAGTTCAATCCACACAACAACTGCTGCCGTCCAAGGTGGTCATTTCATGGTACTGGCATCTCCAAAATACCTAGGTCTCCACTGTACCAAGCTGTCCCTACCTATATCAATAGTACTTCCTGGGTTCCTTTCAGGAACTTTAACCTTGCCCTATGTTGCCAAAGTTCAGCTTCTCTTCATGACTTCTTCAATCCTGGGTCTTCTATTGTAGCTGAGGCTGTACCTTTCCTGTTGGCTTCTCATGCCCCTTCTTAAGAAACTCAAGGCATGACACATGGTGACAAGCCCCAGTTGGTGTCTGTTACCCGATCACATCTTTAAAACTAGTAACACTTGGGTGACTCTTACACATTACAAAGTACAGCTGCAAGTAGGAGACACAGGAATATTCCCACCTTTCTAACTACAGCTTCTGTACACTAATCCTGAGGAAATACTCCCAGAGGATTCCAGCTCAATGAAAATATTTTATCCTTAATCACAAATGATTCATCTGCCTCAGTTGCCCAGCACCCATTGACCCAGGAAAGCAAAAGTTTTATTGTAGTAATTCTTATTTGAAATCATCACATAAATGGCTCTGATAAAGTTTTTAAGGTACTCTTAAACTACCCTCAGAAACTTCCTAACCCAGGCAAGTCACTATAATCTGCACTGCTATCAACATTATCTTCAAAGTTCTCACAGCAGCTCCCTAAGCTCTGAACACTCAAGAAATTTTCTAGTCCAGTGTCCCAAAGTCCTTCAAAAATCCTCCCAAAACAGATGTTCAGATGTGTCACAGCAGCAACCCATGACCTGATATAATATTTAACACATAATTTTAAAAGTTGTTGGAATTCTAGAAAGATTTTGTATATCTTTAGAGACACTATGAATATTTTAGAATAAACAGAGGTTCTGTAAAAAAAAAAAAAAACACAGGAAAAAATACGCATTCTACATGTAGTCTTCATGAATATTAGAACCAATTAATCTTAAATACTCAGCTGAAATTTCATAATGAAGTCTAAAAACTGAAACCTGGTTTGTATTTAGCCAATTTAACACAGGAATATCTTTTTATTTTCTATAATATTTGTCTCAGCAAGACTCCACCACTTGTTGAAATCATTCACCAAGTTACATGAAAATCAAGTGCTAAAATTCACAGCTAAGATAAATAAATTTTAGAGAGTACTCTAATTTCATTGAGGAATATCTATATATCCTTATCACTTCCTGCCAAACCTGAAGGCTGAAGAGCCTCTCTCCTTAGCAACCATTATTATTTGCATACTTCTAGGAAGGAGCTTGCTGTGAGACAAACTTTTCATGCAGAGTTGCAACACACTTACACATGTTTTATCACCCCAAAAGGAAGTACTTGACCTACCAAAGTACTTATAACACCAAATTCCAATTGGGTGAGCTATCAAATTTTATTGGAGTTGCTTACAAGAATATAGTTACCTTAGTTTCTTTATTTTTGTTGCTGTCGTAAAAGATCATGACCAAGATAATGTGAAAAGGAAGAGTTTAATTGGATTCGGTTCCAGAGTCTTAGAGTCTATGACAGAAGAGAGAAGGCCTGGAAGCAATAGCTATTACTTCATGTCTCTAAAGTTAGAACCATGTGGACAACACTGCCACATTCAGATGCTTCAGATGCCCTCTTGAAATCAAGTCTGTCCCCTTGAGTTACCTCTGTACAGGCTGCCCTTCGTTCTTACATGTTAGGAGGGGAAACCCCTTAGACTTTTTTCTTTCACATTTTGGAAGCTTAGCTGGATGTGGTCTTTCTTGTCCTAGGACTCACTTTCTATTATCCGAAGTAAAACAAGTCTTCCCTACATCTCCTTATCTCTTTAACTCTTTCAACACAAACATTACTTGTGGTGTTCTTTATCTCTTCAAATTGAGCATTTTGTGTTTTTTTCTTTTTTGCCACATTTGTTTATTTTTTCATAGACCATGCTGCCTTTCTCCTCTAGGCTGTTGGCCAACAGACTGAGAGGACAAAGGGAGTACAAGAGGAAAAATAGAATAGGATGACTATGAGTATAGCAGAGTGACATCTGGAGACAGCTGCAGCAAAGCGAGTCTACTGTAGAATGTTTATCTGTGGTGAAGGAGAGATACTAAGGCCAGTCAGTGAATGGTATGCCAACATAATGTGACAGAGTCAACATTTGGCTGTCCTGAAAGCTTCTAAAAATATAACTTTAAAATTTAGCCTCAAGCAAACTCTCAAGACAAGAGCAGAAGGCAGTCACAACTTTGCCAAAATAGCACAATTATCTCTAACTCATTTTCTGATGCTGTTCCCTGGTCCTCCATAATCCACAATGCTCTCAGCACTACTGTCTTCCAAGCTCCTATCAGAATGGCCTGTTAAGCCCCTCTTACAATGTTCAGTTACTATGCTAATCCACAGTCCCCAATTCTCCCATATTCTTTAAAAGAATGTCGTGGTCAGACCTGTCATCAATAACTTATTTCTAAAACCAGTTTTTGTCTTAGTTACTTTGAGAAGATACCATGACAAAGGCAACCTAGAGAAAGGTTAACTGAGCTTATGGGTCCAGAGGGTAAGAGTCTTTGCTGGTGGATTGAAGACATGGTGACAGGTGTCGGGAACTGCAGGTAGGAGTTCACATCTGTATTTACAAGCAGGAGGAAGAGAGCACACTGGGAATAGCATGATTCTTTAGGAACCAAACAACTATCTCCAATGACAAACCTCTTCCAACAAGGCCTCACCTCCTAACCATTCCTAAACAGTTGCACTAACTGGAAACCAAGTATTCGAGCATAGGCTGGAATGGGAGCTCTTCTCTAGTGTCCCACAATGACTAAGATGTTACTTACAGCAGCAGGAACACTTCAAAGACAACTATCACCAAAGCCCACCACAGTATGGAAAGCTACTCATGAAGGCTGGAGACCTGGAGAACGCTACGCACTGTACAGTGTCATCAGATTAGCAGCTGTCCTTTCTCAGTGGCTGGAAAAACATGGGCTTCATCCAGGAAACACAGCTGATCTTTGTTTCTTCATGGCAGTTCATCTAGTCTCTGCCTCTTCCAGGCTCCTGAGCTAATATGAGTTTTCCTTCCGAAACCTTTACCATTTATATACTCTTGGGGAAGAAAGAGTCTAATGACTCAGGTCAGTTTCAGGGACTTCCTGAAGCTTCTTGAGTTGTTTGGTTCCTTTCTTAATGAGCTTCCCCATGAAACAGATTGTTTCACCTCTCTGTAAGTATGCTGTCTAAAATTAGTCTGTCATTTCATCTCACATTGTATATCCTATGTATTTTGTGAAGTTTCCCTACAAGGAGGAAAGATTTAATCTTGGAGGAAAATGCTATACAAATAGTGTCCTGTAAGAAGCTCTCAGTTTTTTTTTAAGCTTCCAGAGTCTAGTGTATTACACTAGTATGTCTCTTCCCTCCAGGAGAATATATTTCAATTTGGAAGAAACAGCCACAGAACAGCAGGCATCATTCTAGAAGTAAAATAGAATATATAAAGCCCAAGAAGTCTTTTTAAAAAGTAATTGGTTGATTTTGACTAATTTGTTATAAATTAATCAGTGCAAATATATGTTTACATTCTATTCTTAAAAACTTGACAGTGCATATTATGAGTCACATAGGTTTTCTCTGAACAGTTTATGGAAGTAATTGATACCACACAAAAGGAGAGTTTGGAAGGCCATTTAAAAAAAACTGTTGTCATATCTAGGACAAGAAATTACAGCCCTCTAAGTAGCAGGAGTTATGATGAAAATAGTTTAATCCATGAAAGTGTTTCAGAGACCAAAGTTTCTTATGGAGCTATATTTAGCATCATCATTCATGGATGGCATCTAAATAAATGTAAAGGAGACATAGGCTTACAGTGAACATCTATCCCCCTTCACTTGAACTCAAAGTGTCAGATAAATACTTTTCATGGTCATCAAATGAGAAGAAAAAGTACAGAGTGGCTTTGAGTGATTCAAAATTTGAGCACACAGAATGAGACAAACAGAAAAAAAATGTTAAACAATAGAATATGGCATCTTGAAACACAATAAGTGGAAGAATTTTAGGAGAGAAGGCCTGGGTACAGATCAGCTGTACTCAGTGAAACTGAAAAGTAAAGATACAGCTGGTAAAAATCAAGCTCAATGATTTGATAATGTAAATAATTGATTTTGATGATACCATGGTATAGTGACAGTCGGGGTGGGGCTCGTGAATTATTTCTGAGAGAAAAATGGAAGATGTAAGCTACCCTTCCACCAGTGTTTATGAAGAAATTTAACACTACTTTAAAAAACCATTGGCAACTAACGTGTTTATTGATCATTTTATTCATGTTTTGAGGTGGCAATGTTGAAAGGATTTAATTTTGATTTTCTTTTTAATTCAGCACATTTGACTTTGCAGTACTTATACTACGTAGCAAAAATATTTATTCTTTTAACTGACAGATGATAATCTGTGTCTGTGTATTTATTGTGTACAGGTTTTCATTCAAATATCATCATTTGTTATGAATTTCAATACAATAAACATTTGCCTTATTTTTAGTCATTTTTAAAGGTACAGTATATGTAATTAAACTGAGGAAAACATGGGTTATATTTTTTAATCATAGTAGGTATTGCCAGTATTTTCCATTGTCAGCAATTCTTATCTCTTTTAGTGATATCTTCCATTTCTTTCCCCTGTCCTGCAATACTAATATTATTTGACATTTTGGAGGATTTCTGTCAATTAATTCCATAAACATACATCTTACTTTAGTTGAATTCAAAATAATTATAAATTTTACTCTGTAAATGTTTCATTAATTTGAATATCATTCCACATAAATATGACATCACCTTCCTCTGTGAATTTCAGGTTTAGATCTTTGGCTCTTCACTTTGGAGAAGCTATCTCTTGATTATATGTGCTTGCAAAATTTGTTTCTGGAATTCAGTTTTAATACTTGCTCCTAAAATTATTAGTACTGGGATGTTTAGTAAAATTTAACAATCTTTCCTTTCCCAATCCACCTAAAAAGAGACATTCTTGATCTCTTTGAAGTTATGATACAATGCTGCATAATAAGAGTCTTCTCCCTGAGAGTCAACTGGGGTTTGTCAAACCTGCCAACAATATGGCAATTTCTTTTGTGGATGAAGGAGGCTGTTCTGTTTATATTTGTACTTCACAATAACAGTCGTGCATCACAGAAAAGAGAATGTACACAGTTCAAGAAGCCTGACTCTTCATTAATGACACTCTTATATGCCCGCTAGCTTCCACTGGTGGAACCTATACCTTGAGAATTCAATTTTCTTTTGCATCCCCAACACCATGATTCAGTGATTTTCCACAAAACCACATGCATAACCTCGATATTATTAATGTGCTTCCCTTGACTCTTGAATTGTCTCAATTGCTTCTTCACAGATTCTTCTCCTTAACTATGAGTATATTTGTGTAGTTACTTACTATGATGTTGTATATATTTACTTACTGTCTTAGTTACATTTTTATTGCTGTGATTACAGGCAAAGACTAAGGCATCTTATAAAAGAAAATGTTTAATCTGTGGCTTATGATTTCGGGCGATTAAAGTCCATGACCATCATGGCAGTAAGCATAGCACCTGGTCAGAAGATATGGTGCTGCAGAAGTAGCTGAGAGCTCACATCTTGGTTCATAAGCAGAGGTCGAAAGAGTTAACAGGGAATCATGTGGATGCTTGAAACTGCAAAGCACTTACCAGTGCTACATATCCTTCATCTATGGCACACCTCCTAATTTTTCCCAAACAGTTCTACCAACTGGTAACCAAATATTAAGCCATGCAAGATTATAGGAATGCCTTTTTTATTGAAATCAAGACATATACCTAGTTTACATAGAAAATAAAACCCCACAAAACCTTAAATCCATCCGTCATGGCTCTGCTGACCATTTTAACAATCCTGACATGTGTAAAAACAGCTAACTAGCTTTATCACAACAGATCTTTCATGTTCCAAACTCTTTAATGCATTCTAGATGACCTTTATTTGGCCTCTGAAAACTGAGCCTTTCCAACAGTATAATCAAATAAAATCCTACAATTCCATATTACAGTCCACTTTTAGATTAGTGAAGAACAAACCCGCTAGAGAACAGATGAATGTTGGTATCAATAATGCCTTACATTTAAAAAAAAAAGATACTTATGTTAAATTACTGAATTAGTATTACAATAAACAAGCTATAAAATCTAAGGGAAAACACACTTTCAATTAAAGCCCTGTAACTTTTAATGTCCACACATCTGCATAATGTATTCCTCTGCTTCCCAGCTAATTGGGTTAGGATACTTGTTAACAGCAGGCCCCTTGACTTAGGTGCAAGTTAAAGACCAGGATGAGAGAAACTTGTAAGGGACAACTAAAAGGAGATTATTTCTGGGAATAAATGGGTGAGTTTGTAACACCAAGATGCTTCCCCAGGTAAGTGCTGCCAACTATCTGCCTAATACATGGAAAGTTACTATGGGATTTGTTTTAAGAAAACAAAATTGGTAGAACGGGTCTTGATGTTTCATGTATAAAATTATAAACTTGCTGCATCGCTGAACTCTTAGTTTATAAAAATCTTTGTTAGACATGGAGAGATCTCTTAAAGAAGACAAATTACAAAATCTGTGCTCTTAATCTAGCATCCATTAAAAACATGATATGGCAAGCCAGAGGCAACAGTTATCCCAGAAGTTAAGATATGAAAATAGGATGATCAGAAGCTTGGAATTCCTGGGAGGCTATTTTCACAACACCAAACAAAATAAAATACAAACAGAATAAAGGGCCCCAAGGTAAATTCGATTTCTGTCCTTGTCCTTAACCAGCAACTTAGTATTGGTTTTTACCTGGTGTCAAGTGGATTAATCCATAAAGTCAGATGTTGACAGACTAAAACCTTCCATGATCAAACCAAGCTAAAACCAGTAGGACTGCCCAAATAATGAAGAAAAGAGAATTGTGGCTTCAGTTGTTCTTAGTTATAACTTGATGGACAGAAAAACTGGGCATGGGTTGCCTGGCCCCAAATGATACATCTACAATACAATTCCTGTAACTGGGGCTGAGGAAATACCACACATAGAGAAAGAAACATCGTAAAAGCCAGAGGATGAGAAAAGGTGCTGTAAGATATTATATTCTAGAAATGATGGAGAAATTTCATTATGATCCCTCAACAATAAGGCTGCCTATACAAGACCTGAAAAAAGATAATACCAATAGACATGTTAATGGGGATGCAGATGAGAGAAATCTCAAGGGGCACCACTCTAGATACAGAACTTTAGACAACAGAGGAAACTCAACATCTTATAATGAAACCACTGTCCTCATCTCTGTCTACCAACCACCAGACCAGAAGGTTGTTTACAAAAGAAACCCAGCTTTTGAAACCATGCCCATGAATAGTAGGCAACTGACAAATTTGAATCCACAAACTATCGTAACCACTTTACCTCTGTCTTATCCTCTTCAAACCTTCCCCACCCCAGAACTACAAGACCTAAAACAAAAGTCAGCTGCTGTGTGAGTGAAGCATCTTGTCCACCTTTTTAAAAAATTTATTTTTAATTGATTATTTGGGATTCTCATATCATGTATCCTGATCTCATTCACGTCTCAGTCTTCCCATCCCCCCAACCCCTCCCCTAACAAAGAAAAAGAAAACCTAGTCCATTTTCTGTTGTCCACATCTTTATTGGAGCATGCTCAAATTTGACTGCATGTTCAGAGCTATGAGCTGGCAAGGGGCAGGGCCAGCTACCTCATGAGGGGCAAAACCAATTCTCCTGTACCTTTGCCACCAGTGACATTTATTTATTTATTTATTTATTTATTTATTTATTTATTTATTTATTTAGTCAAGTGTTAGCCTATGCCTGTTTCCAATAAAGAAGCTTGGAGTGTCTTATTGCTAAGATGTCTTGATCTCATTTCTCTTGCCTGGTACCATGTGCAAGATAGATTCTCCCTTAAGCTGGGCCACCAGGAGGGAACAGTGCCAGGTTGCTTATGCAGCCTCATCTAGTTCACCAAGCCAAGGACAATTCCCCTTTTGCTGGAAGAGAGGAACAGAAGAGACCTAAAACTTGTGCAGATTCTATTGAGAACCACAAGTCAGGTGGTAATGCAGGGCAAACGTTGTTAAGTACCTAGGCAGAAAAAAGTTCCGAACATATACAACACCTCAACAAATTAAATAAGCTGCTGGTAATAAAAATCTGGTGTCCATCCCTCACAAGATTCCTCTCAGCCTCCACCCTGCTGAGTCAGCAGTTAAATCCTCTTCCTCTAAGGGTGTTCATCACTGAAATCATCTTCATCAAGGTTATGCCACAAAGTGTTTCTCTCACATCATAACACTGCTGAATCTTCCTTGGAAGGAAGCAATTAAGTTCAGAGTGCTTTGAAATTAGTACTTTGAGAAAGAATTGTCATCTATGGTCAATTGAAAACAAACTGATGCTTAAAATGATTGTTTTTCTGTCTTTGCTCTCACATTAAAAAAAAAAAAAAAAAACAACTAAAAATAGATTTTTCAAAGACAGCATTTTTCTCCATAAACCATTTTCCTAATTATAGACATTACAATGGAGTTTTTATTTTAATTGCATGTTTCATTATCACTAAAGGGATTCAACCTGTAGTATTTTCATAATCAGCAGTCTAAAAAAGACATTTAGCCTTCTAAGATATTCTCCAACAAAGTATGTACAACACACTCAGCATTTCTCTCTACAAGGTACATGTTACTCTAAGGAGATTCATCCTGGTCATGATATCCCTAGTGAACTTTTGAATGTCATGTTTCTAAACAAAACATTTTTCCTTCTTAGACACTAAAAAGAGTATGATCTTGAGAAAAATGCTTGGGGCTAGTCTCAATCTTATGCTAACAAAAAAGTATATAACGCATTTATTAGGAGATCAATGCACCAGGTGATAGGGCTATTAATGTTTTTCATGCAAGGAAGGGGTATTTTAGGACACCCACTTTGGATTCCAGCCATTAAACTTCCCTGAAAGTGATCTTGGAGTGTGATATACTCAGGTGGAGGGCTATATGAAGAAGGGACTCCATAATGGAGATATCCTGAGGTCCTCAACCAGACAGAGTGGGACTCTTTGGTGATGTGGCTGGTTTTGTCACCCATCTAACTACATGTAACCTCTCACACCTGCTCCTGTGAGCAAATACAATAAACTCATTTGGTCACTGAGTTGAATGTCAGAAGAATCATCTTGTGGTTATTGTTTATTAATATCTCCCCAGGAAAAGAGAAGCAACAAAAGTATACTTGGCTAAGAACATGTTTGCCTAAATCTCATTTGTTTATACACACATGTTTTCACCAGAAGGAGAACACACTTTTTCTTCACCTCAGAAATTTCTGTGTCCATAAAAGTCAGTACTTTCTATATTTCTATTCCTGGGTAACAAGGAATCTGTTTTCAGTCACTAAAGTGGACTCTTCCTGAGGTCAATTAGGATATAATCTTGCAGCATATATTCTTTTATGCCT
Organism: Arvicanthis niloticus; assembly: GCF_011762505.2. Classification (NCBI taxonomy): domain Eukaryota; kingdom Metazoa; phylum Chordata; class Mammalia; order Rodentia; family Muridae; genus Arvicanthis; species Arvicanthis niloticus. The sequence goes on from NC_047673.1 coordinate 42,918,289, forward strand.
AGCTTCCTTCAGTACAAAGTTTTTTAATTTCCAATCAGTTGCCTGAATTAATAGACAGTTCATTTTTATGGCTCACTAGTATTTCATATATAAGCATAGCATTGAAGACCTAAGAGTTAGTTAGGGAGGAATGTATTGAATTCATAACATTGCCTCAAATACGTGCTGTAGAATTAATATTTTATTCATAGAAACTAGCAAATTCATCACTATGCCTATAATAAAACATTTTTAAATCCATGTAATTATTTTGTTAAAGCATAAGCCTCCAGTGATGGTAAGTTATAGAATCTATACATACTCATATAAAGCAAACATTAATTTTTAACATTGCTTAGTATGAGGTTCTTTTAGAGATTTAATTTTCTACTTTTAAAGTGAAATAAAAATGGTTTTTCCTATGACATTTACCATGGTATTACAGCACATTCTAAATTTAGGAATTATAAAACCTGTAAGAGTTCATCAGAAGACATGAGTCTTCTCTGTTCGTTGTACAGATTGAAAGAGTTAATCAGCCTATATAGGAAACTGCAATGCAACGGGCTTTGGTATGTCTATAATTGGGTTGGCACTCAGCATATTTCACATCATTGGAAACTCTCTTCTCTATATAGAGACATAAATGTTGTAAACATCTTGTCAGGAAAGGTATCCTTAGATTCTTTCAAGATAGAAGCAATTTTCTTCGAATGGCCACCATGAGAAGATGAATAGATGTAGGAAACTTGCAGATTGGCATGAAAGCTTTTGGATTTTTTGTGTCCTAGGGAGAAATATCTAAATGAGTATGAATACAGTAAGACTGTTGGAGATAGCTTCCCTAGGGTTCTGCTCTTTTCACCATGGCCTTGAAAATGACTTCAAACTTTATTGTCTTGAGCCGCAGCAGATGAAGCTTCTCAATTCCTGGGATGCCCTCAAAGCTGTTTCTTGCTATGCATCAATGAAAAGAACTACATTTATTTTAATGGCTCTAATTTCTTTAATAGCCATGCCCCTTTTGTCTGAAACTTAAACTCATTTTTCTCTTTTTAATGAATTCCACGTTTTCACATATTTCTTCCATGACATTGACTGGTAGTTCTTTTTATAAAGTATGGGAAGCAGAGAGTGATAACTACTCTACTCTTTCATACCAAATCCCCTTAAATTTTCTATTCCAGATTCACTAGTTCATCACATTTAAGATTCACCATGGCAAATCTTAGGAACGTTCAAAACAAAACTTACTCACTACAATGTCTTTCTCATGTCCTCTAGTGTAAATCCCAGTACACTTCTCATTTGCACCTGAAACTTCGCAAGGCCGAGTCTTTACAGTTCACTTTTCCAGTTAATCCTAGTCTTCCACAGTTCCATGAGAACTGCAAAGTAAATTGAAACTGATTGACAGCCTCTGAGGATTCTCTGTCCTATATTCTTCATCAGTTCCTTGCACAAGTCAATTTCAAGGTTTAGAACAACATGGTCAAATTTTATCACAGCAGTGACCAGAGATGACTGGCATAGTTTTCTATGGTATTCAGACTTTTCATGAAGGAAAAAAATTCAAAAAGAAGAAACTTTCATTTGACTCAGTTAGGGCAGCTGACTATATGATTGGCTAACTCTGATATTTGGGGTCATTAGCATTAATGAAGTCAGAGTGTTATGGTGATTTGAGCGCAAGGTTAAGAGAAAGGACTATTATGAACAAGATGTGAGAGAGAAAAGTGAGTTACTTTATGGACCATAGAAGGAGAGAGAAAGACAGGAAAATACAAAACTTGTTTCAAGAAATACAGCCTCCAGTTCTCTAGTTCCTTCAAGTAGGATCTACCATTGAAAGATACCAGAACCTCCCAAAATAGCATCCCAAACTGGAGACTAGGGATTTTAATTTTATTTATATTCTTTTATTTATTGTTATAATTACTAAAATTCCCACTTTCTTTTCCATCCTCAAAACTCTTCCATTTTATATACCTCTCCTAGTTCTTTTTCAAATTCATGATCTCTTTTCCCATTAATGATTATTACATACATATGTATATATATATATATATATATATGTGTGTGTGTGTGTGTGTGTGTGTGTGTGTGTGTGTGATAAATAGATGATAGATAGGGAGATACACAGATACATAGAGAGATAGATGATAGATAGATAGATAGATAGATAGATAGATAGATAGATAGATAGAATTTATGTTAAATAGTCTTTAGCTCTTTGAAGCAAGATTGTCAGCACTGAAGAGAAAATGTCATTTAAACTACATATGCATGTAAGAGCCTGATATAGCTGTCTCCTTAGAGGTTTGCTAGAGTCTGACATATTCAGAGGCAGATGCTCACAGCTAACCACTGATCTGATCAAAAAGTTCCCAATGGAGGAGTTAGAGAGAAGACTGAAGGAGCTGAAAGGGTTTGTGGCCCCATGAGGAGAGCAACAATATGACCAACCAGAACTTACCAAGGCCTAACCCACCAGCCTAGGAGCACATAGGGAGGTACCCTACATATGACTCCAGCTGTATATGTAGGGAAAGATGGCCTTGTTGGGCATAGGTGGGAGAGGCGATCCTTGGTTCCATGAATGCTGAACACTGAGTGTGGGGGTGAGGGGATTTTAGGGTGGGGAGGTGGGAGTGCAGGGAAAGGTTAGGGTACATCCTCATAGAAGCATGAGGAGAGGGAATGGGATAGGGAGTTCCTGGCTGGGGGGGAATGGGGTAAGGGGATAAAATCTGAAATATAATATCCAATAAAAAAAGAAAAAAGGATAATTTTAGATAAACAGTTAATAGTATGGTTCCTTCTTACTTTTTCAGACACCAAAGTGTTTATTTCTCCTCTTTTCCTTAAGTAGAAGCCCCCTTGTTTTCCAAACCCCCTCTCCAGATTGATTGTACCTGCTTCCCCTGTTATTTTACACTCTACTCTTACCCTGACTCCAGCAATGGTATGTTTTTACTTTCCTGCCCACTGTAGTTGAATACTCAGATTATATACTCACATATTAAGATTTGGACCTAGGAGCCTCAAATGATAAAGATCATGTAACATTTATCTGTCTGGGTCTATGCTACCTCATTCAAAGAGATCTGTTTTATTTTCACCAATTTACTTACAAATGTCATAATTTCTTTACTTTTCTTTTTTTTTTTTTTTTTTTTTACAGCTGGATAGTATTCTGTAGTTTGTATTTGCCACATTTCAATTATCTATTCATCATAGAATATAGTTGGTCATTTCCCTTTCCTAGCTATTGTGAATACAGCAGCAATGAACTTGGCCATGCAAGTTTCCCTCAAGTAGGATGTTGAGTTCTTTGGGCAGATTCTGAGGAGTGGTTCATATGATAGATTCATTTTTAGCTTTGGAGATTTCTCCACATTGATTTCCAAAGTGACTAGACTGTTTTCCATTCCCACCAAAAATGACTGAAGGTTCCATTTCCCCATATCTCCTCTAGCATTTGGGGCTACTTGTTTGGTTCATCTTTCCAATTCTTGTTGTGGTAAAATAAAATCTCAAAGTTGTTTTGGTTTGGCTTCTCCTAATTGTTAGGAACAATAAAAATTTTTGTGATATTCTTTAATCAATCCTTTCTTCCTTAGAATGCTAACTCTCTGTTCAAATCTGAAGCATTTTGTCAATGGGACATTTGGGGGGGTTGTTTTTTAGGTTTTATTTTTTGACATTTTGGTTTTCGAATTCTGTATATAGTCTGGTTTAATCCTCTATGAGGTAAACAGCTGGCAATTCTGTGTACTTCTGTGGGCTACCTTTCCACATTAACTTTCTGCGTAAGATGCTGCCCTATGCTAAAACAGCAGTCGTTGCTCTCTCAGTTCCTCTAAGATATGTCCTTCAATGATGAATTTTCTAAAAAAAAAATGGTCAGAGCTCCCATATAGATGAATAATAAATATTAAGTGATAAATCTCTATGTCGGCATTGCCTGTCAGAATGTGTGACTGACATTTTGATGTTGCATTGGTCCATAGATGGTAGCTGATTTCCATATGAATTGTTGCTAACTTTAAAACAATATCAATTGAAGAATGAATAGAAGATGGAGCTCAGTATAAGAACTAATGCAGTAATCTTTAATGGTCTTTAGATTGATCATTGAAGTGTATCTTCTACATTTCAAGCTTTCTCTGGTCGGGTACACAAAATTGATCTTTTCCATGTTACTTAGTCTTCCTCCCTTCCCAACTGACCTAGTTCTCACTAAATTAGCATAAGAAAAATGTACCAACTTCTGTGGGATAAAATGATGACAGGATCTCGCCTTACCAAGACTTACTTGACCATTATTACTACTGCATACCCACTATGTCAACAACAGAAATAACTGTTGCTTCTTTGATATGGCACCTTTCCCTGGAGGGAAAGACAGCCACCTGGTGGCAAATTAAGATTGATCACATTGGAATCCATCCAACATTGCAGGCGTGGCAATTTGTCTTCAGAAAATTAGACACTTATACCTAATATGTAGCTGTATTGCCAGCACATCCATCAATAGAGTCACTAAATACCTTATTCATCATTGTGATGCCTCACTCAACATTTATTTTGATCAGAGGCTTTATTTTAAAATAAAATAATTGGACAGTTGGCTGCAGGTCTATCTCTAATTTTTCTTTATTCCTAATAAAGTTTAATTTCTCAAGCAACAACATTGATAGATTGGGCCTTTGGGAGATTATTAGACCTTCAGGGCTGTATATGAAATCTATGAGTTGGGTTCCCCTCCCCCTTTTGGATAATTAACTCGGAAGAACTACAAATATGAATATTAAAAAGGCAAGCAGTAGATGCAAGTGAGGCTTCCTATAAAAGAAATGCAAAAGAGGGATGTAGACCGGAGGTGAATGAGTCTTCTAAATTTTAATGCTAGCCTGCATTATCAATGAACACAAACTGGCCAGAGAAAAGGAAGGAGGCCTGGCTTGATGAGTTGAACTTCCAATATGTTCTCAGGTATCTCTGCATAACAATGAATCAATTCTATTATGAATTTCACATGTATGCTTTTGGATCAATATGGATTAAACAGGCAGTATTCTTTATTTGTTCCATTCCTGAAGCCAAATATTAGCCAAGAAGCAACTAAGGGAAGAAGGCTTTCTTTTTATTTGTAGCTTGAAAGTATAGTCATGGCAGTGCAGGCAGGATACCAGGAGCAGTCCTCTTTGCTGCCTCTGTAGAAAGAGACATTTCATTCACATCTTAGATTTTTAACATCATCAGATTTTCATAGAGAAGAAAGCAGAGAACAGACTGGGAGTCGAGCTATAAAACTTCAAGGCCTGCTTCAAATGAAACACTTCCTCCAGCTGGCCTTTGTTTCTTAAAGGTTCTGCAAAGCTGAAAACTAGGTGATATATGTATGTGTATGTGTATGTGTTTCTGTATGTGTATGTATATGTGTTTCTGTATGTGTATGTATATGCGTGTGCATATATATAACATACATATATATTTTTTTTCAAATCACAACAATGAAGCATTTACAATATTTAGGAGAGAACAATGTAAAAATAATCTACTCATTACAATAGGCAGGATTAGAAAATGTATCATCATATTGTGACAATATATTTTTCCATCAAATTTGGGTTTTTAATAAAGTCTATTTAACAAATAGAAAAAAAGTAATTATTTCTGGCTTGTGAAATTAGGATCAAATTTGGGGTTTTGTTGTTGTTTTCCATCCAATAATTTCTTAATGTTTAAAATATTATCTTTATTAACTGTTTGAAAATTTCATATATTCTGATAATATTGATACCCATTCCTCCCTGTCTGACTCCCACAATCCTACTTACCCAGCTTACATTTCTTCTAAACAAAACAACAACCCTGAGGCCTTGGAGACAATTTCCCTCCCAATTTGACATGTAACACCACACAAAGAATGACGTAAGCAACGGAATGTTGAAAGCAGAACAGATAGTCTTCCTCAGAGAAGAGGGGAACAATGGGTTATTCAATACCAAATGGCCATCTCTATAAACAGTCTTACAAACTACATTATGTTCACCCACAGAGTGTATTTATGTTTATAGGAATATTTAATATATGTATTCGTGCAACAACTATTGAAGAATAAAGCAATGAATTTGAAAGATATGAACACTGGTTTCATGGGAAAATTTGGAGGGAGGAAAGATCGGCGGGAGGTGGGGAGGTCAGGTAGAAATAATATAATTATATTATAATCTCAAATAATTTACAAAGCCTTGAGTCCAATTCATGCTGCCCAAATATTCTTAGGTCTAGGCTTGCCATCGGGTATCATTGACCTACCCAGGGTCATATTCTTGGAATGCTGAAGGTCTCTTAACGGCTATCAATTTTCAACACCTTCTCAGCAAGGATATGACTTCATACCCACATCCTGTCTCCAGGATAAGAGTTTTCCAAAAAAAATTCTACAGCTAATATTTATCATACATTAATAAAAATATTGCATTTAAAAGATACTGTGTATTTCAACATGGACAATTGTTGTGTGTTGTTGTAATTTGTGAATTCTGACTCCATGAGACTTATAAAATACAAAATTTAGTAACTTTAGTTAATTGTATTACTCAGTCATATAGTGACTATTTAAATATCAACACAACACAAAAGGAGAATTTGAACCACAGTAAACATTTAAAATAGATAATTATAAACAAACATTCACTAGGTTTGTATCAAAATATGTAAGTATATTACCAAAATGTTGTATGGGAATATTGAGATCCTCAATGATTATCTCCAATTAATAGTGGATGGGAGCACATGTTCATCATCCCAGCCCTTCAGGTATAGAAAGAAAGAAGGTCAGAAGTTCAAAGCCATCCTTGCTTATTTATAGAAAGTTATAAACTCAAGCACATGAGACCTGGTCTCAAACCAGTAAGGACAACAGCAAAGTATTTAGAAATAAAATGATAACCATTTTCACTTTCTCCTCAGGAAAGTTTAGCAGACTAGTGTGACACACTGAACTTTTAACTATTGCTTTCCCTTTCCTGTATCTAGTAGATGCAAAGATTCAACAAAAGTTAGTATAACAAAATTAAAATGAGGAAAAAGGCCTACAGGGTTTAAGTTTGGCAAAATCATAAACATCTAATTGTTTATTTAAATGTAATGCCTTTATGTGATATAATTGTATTAAATTGAATAGACTAGTGACTTCAAAATGGAAATGGTTATATCACAAATGACACATTTCATACTTTTCCACTAAAGAAGATTTATTTACAAAAAATAAGATGAGTTTCATGAGTAAATTAATAAATTAATTATTAAATTAATAATTAATGATTAACTCAAATAAATAAGCTTTTAGAGGAACAGAATAAGACTTGTGAGATAAAATTTTAAGGTATTTTTTTATTGAACATGTTAATTAATATAATTTTATATATCTGAAATTCCATATAAAAGTACATTTTTTATGCATCAGATTTCACAATGAATTTTTGAAATAGAGTTTGGTTCTTAATGTCTCTGGTATTTGTTGGCTTTACAAGTGAGATGTAGTTAGAATTTTAAAAAGTACCTTAAGAGAAAAGATTTGAGTGGATGGTCGTCAGCTGACATTCATCCTAAAGCCAGGTTCAGAACTAAATGTTTTAGTTAGGATAGATGACAGAGGTGCTGGTTAGTCAACAAAATGATGAACTGGGTATGAGGACTATCTTGTATCTCACTGCTACAAATTGGCATAATTATGCTCTAATTGTATTTTGAGAGAAAAGTTTCATTTTAACAGGAAGGGTGGTGTGTAGGAGGAGCTAAGGTAGGAGGAGTACTGAGAGGAAGAAAAGGAGTAAGAAGAGGAGAAGAAGAAGGAGAGGAGAAGCTAGGTGATGAAAGAGAGAAAGAGGGGGAAGACAGGGAGGCAGATATTCATGTATCTCTACCAGTCAAAGATAGTTGTTATATCTAGGTTGGTCAGTGGGTTACACCTCTGATTGAACAATTCCAAACTTATAAAGTCTATGATAACATTATTTTAAAAAAATGTATAAATGCAAAAAGGAAAAAGGGGCATGGGATAGGGGTTTTCTAAGGGGGGAGGAATGGGGAAAGGGGATGGCATCTGAAGTGTAAATAAAATATCTAAATATATATATATATATATATATATATATATATATATATATATATAAAGTCTTAATGAAATAAATAATTATAATAATAATAAAAAACAAGACTAAGATTATTCAGTTTTGACTTTGAGTTCTTTTTTTATTTTTTAATCATTTTGACAGTCCAGTCTTTATCCTCAGCCTTTGACTGTTCCCCATCCCATATCTTCTCCCTACCTCCAAGAGGATGTCCCCAACCCTGTACCCATACCCTACCAGACCTCCCCACTCCCTGGGGCCTCAAGTCTCTTCAGGGTTAGGTGCATCTTCCCTCACTGAATCAAGACCCAGAAGTCCTCTGCTATATATGTGTTGGGGGCTTCATATTGCTGTCTTAGCATTATTTTGTGCATCCATATTTCCATAGGAGAAAGAAGGTAAATCTGATTTTTTAAAACATAAAACATCTTTGAGCATCTTATGTTTACTCATATCTTAAATTATAAACATTTTCAATATAGGATATATTCATAAAATTACCCTCATTTTAATTACATAAATCATAATTTCTCTGATTTTTCTCAGGACAATTATTAGACAATTAAAGACAAAACATATCTGGGGTGTTGAGTATTATGATCAATGCCAGCATGAAGTAAGTTTTATATAAATTTATAGTTCATTGGAATTAAAAATGTAGTAAGAGAAAAGGCACTCTTGATTACCCTCTGCATTTTTACCTGCCTTTTTTAATTGTAGAAACTGAGGTCAATGGAACATTTGGGTGTGGGTTTTTCCTGTTATAGATTACTTGTCATAAAACCAATCTTACTGCTGAAGAAAATGAATTTGCATAAGTTAGTATGGGTGAATTTCATTAATGCATATGGTTGGCAAAACTTTTAAAACTCAGTGGAAATGAAGATTTTCATCTTTTTTGCACTTGCCGTTTAATCACTCTTTAGACTTATCTAATTTACCTGTCACCAGACTCTAAGTTTAATTAAAAACAATAACAAGGAAAACATTTTGAATGTTAGTATGAGCTCCTCTAGCCTTTTAGATAAAACTTTGGAACAGCAATGTTGAAATTCATTTATGTATATTGAAAAGCAAGTCTAAAATTGCACTAAACTTTATTTTTTGTTGATAGTGATAGAGTCTACCAACTTAAGACTAACAAGAATATGCATTGTGACTGGCATAATTTTGGTTTATTTAGTTTGCTGCTGTAACAAATGATATAAGAACATGATCATAAGAAATTAATAGGAGATATGAGTGAAGGATAATTTTAGAAATTGCTAGACTGAAGTTAATTATAAGTTTGTCTTAGCAAAGATTAATCAGCACATATAAAATATTTAGTAAAATACTATACTGGTCGGTGTTCACCAATGAAATATATGAGTCCTCGTAGAAGTTTAGAAATGGTTTATGTATTCTTTTATTGCTGAAATGCATAGACCTGATCAATCTAGGAGTGTGACATGAGGGGTATATTGTGCTTTTGATAGATTTACCTGTTTTAGAGTAGTATTGCAATCAATTTGCATGGCTTGGTTTTCAAGGTATCGTTAGCAGAGGTGGATTTAAACTCTTAAGGAATCTTACCATCAGTCAGCTCTTCAGTCTAAACTAAGGGATATATCATCATCCCCTACGAATTTGACAAGATCAGTAGCCACACACCACATTTCTGATCATAGTATTTGGACCCCTTCCAGCAGACTTCTTTCTTGTTCCTTTCATAATCTTTGCAAATCTTCTGGTCTGATGGTACATTTTATGACCTGGTGATTATCAATGGTTTGGAGTACTGTGATTTTTTAGAAGTAGAATATTTACTAATAATATAGTACTTTTACCAAAAGAGTAAAAAAAGAGTAAAATTAACCTTTGTAATTGGTTATATTGTTTAATGATTTCTAGAAACTTGCTAAGTTTGTTTTAAAAATCTACCACATAGTATCATACAAAGGATCTTGGAAAAACTTACTATTTCTGGGGAGTGTAGATATCTAAAGGTTCATTAATGGTGTTCAGTTTGTATAGATTTTTGTTTGCTAGCTTGCTTTGTCTTATTCAGGGGCATTTTTGTAATTAACAGGACCTTTCACCCATAAAGCTATTCCTAGTAAGAGACTTTTTTCCAATATCCTCAAATACACTATTATTTAAGATCATATAATAGCTAATTAAGAGGTGGTCAGCAAAGGGAGGCATTCCATGCTATTGATAAGATACAGTCATACATTATAAGTTAGTTCTTTCCATGAATTTTCAAAACTTATGATAATGGAATTTTCTCTCTAGAAAAAAAAATCCACAGGTTTTAAACTTGCAATTAATAAGTTCTTAATTTGTAACTATTCAAAGTGTTGGTAAAGACATTATTTGAGGTTTCTCAGGACTAAAAATAGAATTTTCATTATTAAAATTAAATTATAACATATATATTCTATCTATAAGTAATTTTGGAAATATCCCCTATAATAGGAAACACTGAAAATTCAGTATAGCAAAAAATAGCACCAAATAAAAGAATAATATTGTTTCTTTAAAACATATGAAATCTACTCTTTATTGCTTTATGACTCTAATTAATTTGAGTCAATTAAGACCTCATTGGCTCTGATCCTGCTTAACTATGTTCATAGCAGCTTTATTAATTAGAGCCCCAAACTGAAAACAACCTAGGTGTCCCTCAACTGATGAATGTGGTATAAAAAATGTGGTGTATTTACACAATTGAGTATACTCAGCTGTTAAAAACAAGGACAAAATAAAATTTACAAGCAAATGGATAGAACTAAAAAACAAATTATCCTGAGCAAAAACAAAGTAACCCAGATCGAGAAAGACAAACATGGCATGTACTCATTTATAAGTAAATATTAGCTGCAACTATTCTATAATCTGCAGACCACGAAAGGCTAAGTAATAAGGAGGGCTTAAGGGGGGGATACAGAAATCTACCTGGGAAGGGTAAATAGAATAAATTTTAGGGTGAAGTGTGGACAAGGGGAGTTTGGAGGATTCTGGGCAAAACAAACTACTAGAATTGGGGGGTATTTCAGAGGAGAGTTGGAAAACTATTGCAATAATATTCCACAGAATCTATGAAAATAACATTCGAAAAGACACCTAGTAACAGAGGACAGGGAGCCTGAACCAATGATCTTCCGTAACTAGGTAAGGCCTCAAATGGAGACATTAGGACACAAACCCAATCACAAAGCCTTCGACTTACAACTGATCCTGCATGCAAAATGTGCTTGGACCAGAGCCTAGCAGAATCATCATTAGGCAAGACAGAAAGACTTCAGCAAGTGGTGGAAACTGATGCAGGGTCCTACAGTCAGACAGAGAGCAGGACTCAGAAGTTCTGTGGGGGAGGAGAAGGAACGATCAGAGGAACCAGAGGAGTCAGGGACACCACGAGAACAGGAGAAGATGGTCTACAGAATCAACTGACTACTGACTGGGACTCAAGGAGGATCACAGGGATCAGAGAGCCAATAGAGGCTCTGACCTAGGAACTCAGCATATATGTTATGATTGAGTAGTTTTGGTGTTCTTGTGGGAATCCTAACAGTGGGAGAAGGGGCTATCCTTGATTTTTTGCCTACTTGTGGGACCCTTTCTCTCCAACCAGCTTGCCTTGACCTGCCTTGATGGGATAATATGTTCCTGGTCATATTATAACTTTTTATACAGTCTTTGATTGATGTCTCTGGAATGCCTGCTCTTTTCTGAAAGAAGGCGATAGAGTGGAGATGTTGGGGGCCAGGGGAGAGAGAAGTCAGGGGAAAGATTCAATCATAAATCATACAAATTATGTTTCCACCCTTGAAGGCATAAGCATATTTGTGAACTATTAGGCAAATGGTTATATGAGCCACAATTATCTTTATTTAGATGACAGTGATCAACCTTAAAGCAAATCATTTCTTGATATTCACACATAATCTAATAATGCTGACTATATTTTTAAAAGATTGCCTTATTCCATATGTTCCCCATAGATGTAACTGGCTGATGTATTTCTGATACATTTTATTCTTCACTAAATATCATAACAATCCTCCAACAATAAGATCAAAAAGACAATTCAGTTGTGTTTTCATAAATCAAAAGGCAATAAAGCAATAAAATAATTGTAATTTAATGCCCCAGAACGTCAGTTTTTCTCTTATCTCTGTGTGCTTGCATAAATGCATAAATTTCAATTTGTGCTTTTGTATAGCTTCCTTAACTAGATTGGATATTTTTATTTTTAAGTTAGCATGTATGTATCACTTACTTTTGCTTTGCTTTGACTAAATATCCTAACATAGACCATTCAAGAGAGGAAAGGCTGTCCTGTAGGAGCTCATGATGGAAGTTGCTTATTTATATCCTGAGGTAACAGGAACTAGACAATGTCATTTAAAGACTGTACACAGTGGCCTAGTTCTGCCAGCCAGGCCCCCCTCCTGCTACAGTTGCCACAACTTAAAATAAAGCCACTGTCTGAAGATCCAGGGTTCAAAGCATAAGCCTATGGGAGAAATTTCAGATTACAGTAACCAACTCTTAATTAAAAGTATAATTAATATGTGGAAGTACTTGATTAATAAGTCATTATTAATAATTAATCGAATTTATAATTACCTAATATAAAGCATCTCTACTTGATCAATTGTTAATTGATTTTAACGCTATATATGCAGGCTAGCTTTATATATGCAGAGAATCACTGTTATAACAGTTATTGCATCTTTAAACTTGATAAAATATTTTTCAATGAAGTTGCCAGTAAAAACAATATTTTAAAAGTCTGCACTGTGTAACCAAGGCTCTAGGCATGAATCATTGTGGGAAGAAAGACTTGATTTAAGAGTATAGAACTTTATAATATATTTCACAGATTTCCCAAGGTAATTATTTTTATATAATTTCTAAAATGATGTATTTCCCTTTCTTGTATATATTTCTAGAAATACTAAATATAGAGTAAGCCACAATATAAAATGAACCACATATAAACAGATATGTTAAATAATATATATTAAACATTGTGTTCAGCTTACTCTATTTATTTCCAATTGTTAAAGCATTCTCAATTTCAATATACGTACATACATACATACATACATACATACATACATACATACATATGCAGAAAGAGAGAGAAATACAACCTGCTACATCTACTTTTTTTATTCTTCTACCTACATGTATTCAGGGTTAACCACTTGTGATTACATAACCAGTCAGGAGCTGGTCCTTGCGGAAGAGTGATTTTTTTCCCTCTCAGCCTAAACTTTTCACATAGTTGTGGAGCTCTGTGAGATTCCTACATTCGTATTGTCATGTCCTCTGGTGGTACAGCCATAATTAGTGAAGAAAACGGCCAGAGCCATGCAGCCAGCACACCGGTTGACACAGTCCAGTAAAGCTGAGCCAGATGTTGTTTTTACCATTGTGCTGTCTTTGTCCTTGAGATTTTGAAGTATGTATTGCATCTGTGAGGGACTCTTTACATTATAATTCATTTATGTATTTTCTCAGAAAATTATTTCAGCTCTCAAAGAATCTGTCCCTACTTGAGAGACTTCCTTACTGTGGAGAATATGAAAAACACAAAGAAGGTTGGATAGCCCCAGAATTCTCTTGGGACACCTGAGCCTAAGAAAATTAAGAAACAATAGATTTAACAGATCAAATAACAGGCTTCCTCCTACAGGTAGTCTACAAGACATCCTCCCCCCGCCCCCAAATAAAATCCTAATAACAAAGTTAGTTTGTCTAAAACAACCGTCACTTTTATATGTGTGTATGCATATGTATATGTATATTAATTTTTAAAAAGTTTGCCAACCATACAGAGGCTGACTCATGTTAAGTTACAGTGAGGTATTTTATTTAACTGAAATTCAAATGAATAGAACAAGTTAGCCTGCAGACTGGCAGAGCTCTCAAACATTAAGCCAAGCTAACTCAGCAGTTGTATTTCAACGACCATGCGTTGTTTAAGACTTGTGGACTCATCTAGACTTACTCAGATAGTTCTCTATCTGTGAAAGTTTTACTTTCCTGAAGAATAAAATGCCATATGTCATAAATGCTTATCTTGTCTGCAATGATTTGAGATTGATAATACATTTTCTCTCTGTACTTATTACACCTGTCTGGGGACAGAAATGATACAATCTGAATTTCTGTTGAAATCATTCATTTACCTCCCTTATGGAATCTATATAAATAAACACCCTGGCTTCTAGTCAGTCATAAATGCAAGATCCTCTCACTCATGGTCTCTGACTCATTCATCCACTATACCCCTCTGCCTGTTTCTTGCCTCTTCTGCTAGGACCTGTCTGAATTCTGGGACTAGCTCGTGGTACACTGTGTTGTCATTATGCAGGATTTGTTTAAGTGATCATGCTGTTGAGATATCATGGGTGCAGTTTTTCTGTCATATATAAAAGACATTATTTTGTACCTGATTTCTGGGTCCTCTGGCCCTTAGCTCTTACATTTTTTCCACTCCATCTTCTGCAATGTTCTCTGAGCCTGTAGTATGTAGGTTAATCTCTTGTTCTCTGCAGTTTGATCAGTGGTGGATTTCTGCAAGTTTCCACAGAACCCCAGAAATTTTATTTGAGTTACTTTTTTTCATTAAATGATCAAATACTTGACAAAATCAATTGAAAGGTGGAAGGATCTATTCTGCCTCATGATTTCAGAAGCTATTGGACCATCATGGTAGGAAAGACATAATAGCAGAAGCTGGTGGTAAAACCATTTCTCTCTCAGCAGCAGACATGAAGCTGAGGCACCCAGCGAGAAACTGCAGTAAGTTATTGAACTCTCAGCCTGACACACCGCCAACCACTTCCTCCAACAAGGGCACATATTCTAAAAGTTCCATGACTCTCCTAAAGAGCATTAATAGCTGGAGACCAAATGATCAAACACCTGCTTGTAGAACATATTTTAAATCCAAATCACCTCATTGTCCAAAGGTAGCCATAGATTTATACTTAACTAATTTTCATCCAGACGGAACTACCTTATACACTGATTTGCTCTGACATTTTTGTCTGTTATTGATTTGTAATATTAACTCTGAAATGTTCAATATAGTAGCAGAGATATGTCTTTCATTGGTTTTATTGTTGTATAGCATGTTTTTCAGAATCAATCCTATTTATATTTTAGAGTGTCCAATTCTGCTACTTGTGGCCATTCTATACATGTTAACAGCATCTGGGACTTCTTTTGTTAGACAAGCAGATGACAGTTGCCTGTGGTATGAGTATCAAGAACAACTTTGGATGTCTTCTAGTGTTCAGTGGGAAGAAAATTGCTAAGGCTGTGGACTGCAGATATGCAATTTCTACTGTACCTCACACTGGTGAACTATCAACTCAACTATAGCTGCAAATTTGGTTGATTGGTGACAGCCTGGATCTTATAAAGAAACATAAGTCTGCATAGTTAATCTCAAAAAGAAATGCTTTGTGCATAAACCAGAGTTTACAGGAATTTAGTGGGAACTTTTCAAGTGGAAGTTTACAAGTGTGAGCATGTTGTCTTTAGCCACAAGTGAAAATAAAGTTGCAGATGTAGATATTGGGGAACCTCTCTTTGAATCACCAAAGTGAACAATTCTCAGAGGCTCCTGGAAAAATTCATGGTCATCCGTGGGGGGGAGGGGGAAACACAGTCTGCAGCAGAAAATTAGACTTCCAAGTGTTTACTGTGAAATTGTAGTAAATCACACATCAAATTACCACATGTCAACCTGTTTCTTCAAAAGTCCTGTGCAAATCATTTCCTCCTTTACTTCCTGATGTGAATTACTCTCATTAGCAAAATTCAAGTCTGGGAGTTAGAAGGGACTGGACTCCGGAAAATGCCATGCACAGATTTGGGGTTTGTTGTTATTTTATTATTATATTTTATATTATATTATTATTATATATTATTATTATTGTTGTTGTTGTTGTTTTTGTTTTTAATCTGCATTTCAGAGGAAACAGAAATATGTTATTAAGTACAGGAAGCATAGACATTGCTTTAATCTTTAATGTGCCTTTCATGCAAATGTGGCCTCTTTTATGGTAATTTATACTAAACGGAAATGGATTGGGAGGAGGGTATGTAGTTGATATTTGTGAATGTTGCTAGAGAATTTTCCAGAGAGGTGCATAAGGAATGTATGAGAGCTCTAATTACCTGGTAACCTGCTTGTCACTTTGTATATTCATGTTTTGTTTAGTTTCGTTTTTAGCCACTTCAAATAAGTGTGTAATTGCTGAGGTGTTCACTTGCATTTTCTTGAAAAATCCAGTTATTCTTCTTGAAAACTAGAATAGTATGGTTTTTTTTTTTTACAAATATTAGTTACCGAGATAAGCCCTTGTGTAAAGTAGCGTCAGTTCAAGACCTTGCTGTCATTTAATGAGCTACCTTTCATTTTTTAAATCAATATACACAAAGCAACACATTACACACACACACACACACACACACACAAAGAGAGAGAGAAAGAGACAGAGACAGAGAAAAAACTATATTTACATCTATATTTATATTTTTGTGTATATTATGATCCAGGCCTAGACAGAACATTAAGACTTGGAATTTTCTCAATGATTCAATTTTTCCTTAACTGCTTGAGTTGAAAATAATCATAGAATCACATGCATTTCTAGACAAAAATATGAACCTCATATTACAGCTAGAGTCTCCTCTATAGTACAACACTGCTAAGATCTGCTAATAATATCTAGGGTTTTTTCATGTCTACAGATTCATCATTTTAAGAATGTTATGTATGTGAAATCATACAGAATGTGGGCTTTTAAGAAAGGCTTCTATTTCCTCTGATAACCATCTACATTGTTCATAGATATTTTTTACTTTCCTTTTCTAATTCTACGGTATGTATGTTCTTATACAAAGCTTCCAAAAGAAACTCCTGCAATTGACATTGTGATTTAGTCTCAGAACTATAAAGGAATCGTTTTTCATATATAAGGCTTCAAATTGTTGTATGTACTAAGGAGTCTATAGCCTGATACACTGACTTGTTAAATTAATGAGGGAAGAATGTTAAAATCTCTTTGTTTGTTATCTTGATCTTACAGACATCATTCATATATATATATATAAATATATATATATATGAATATATATATATATACTGCATTCATGTTTTTATCATTGTGATATCTGGGACAACTATACAATATCAGCTAATATTTTCATGAAGGAACAAACATTCTCAGTTGACACTAAGTTTTAAGAAGGAGTGACTTCTTAAATTTGTTTCTACAGAAAAATCAGCAGCTATTATTATTTTATTCTGTGTTAGGAAATGTGATTCTTA
Source organism: Arvicanthis niloticus (assembly GCF_011762505.2). Lineage (NCBI taxonomy): Eukaryota > Metazoa > Chordata > Mammalia > Rodentia > Muridae > Arvicanthis > Arvicanthis niloticus. Next base: position 42,935,761 of record NC_047673.1, read on the forward strand.
TTTTGGCTTCATCTTTAAGTTCAGCTGTTTTTTAAAATGCACTTTACTGGATTTCTTTCTTTGTATTTCTCCGAATTAGGGTCTATCAAAGTTCTTGTATTGTAGGTTTGATGTTTTTGTCTTTGTAGGAAAATTGCCAGACAATAAGAGTTCAAATACTGTTCTGTCTTGTTTTTAATTTCATTGACTTACCCATACTTCATGTGGATCTTCTGAATTTTGTCATTATATTTCTGTATATATTTAAGTATATAAAGCTTTTTCAAGTTTCTAATTTTATCTTGTGCCTTATTTTAAACATTAATAAGTCTAATTTTAATAAATATATTTATTCATATTTTAATTTCAAAACTCTGTTCACTTACACAGTCCAGTTTTCTAGCAAATTCCTATCCCTTTCCACTTTTGGTTTAATAATCACTATTTTAAGTCCACTATTTTTAAGTAATTTGAATCTCTGGGTCACCTTTATTTGTAGTATTTTATCATTTATAATCTTTGATCTTGATGTCACCCACTTTTTATATAACTGTGTATGTTTTATTAAATAACATGCACTGTGCTTGTTATTTAAAATTATAGTTATTTAAAATTATAGTTTACCTTACTGATGACTTTTCTTAAAGGTAAGCTAATTTTCATGAACACTTAAGTTAATGACCCTCATCCAGTCATGGAATGGTCCAACACTTTCTGGAATATGAGTGTCTTTACTCTGTTCTCTCTTCTAAATCACAGAAGTAGTCCTTAGTGGGATTTCTTTCTTATAGTCTTCAGTAAATACTGAGAGTTTACAGAATTCCACACCTTGGTAATCTGTAAACATCATAATCTATATACTTTCTATCATTATCTTTAGAATAAGATCACAGGCATTATTTGCCCAAACCTACAGGTACTAAACTATGCCTTGCTCTTTGACTCTTGAAGTCTACTTTGGAACCTCTAAGACTCTGGGAACTGCTGGGCGGTGGTGGCACACGCCTTTAATCCCAGCACTTTGGAGGCAGAGGTAGGCGGATTTCTGAGTTTGAGGCCAGCCTGGTCTACAGAGTGAGTTCCAGGACAGCCAGGACTACACAGAGAAACCCTGTCTCAAAAAACAAAACAAAAAAAAAAAACAAAAAAAAAAAAACAAAAAAAAAAACCCTCTGAGAACTGATGAAAAGCAATCACACAGTCTTAGGTCATCTCTGTGTCACATCCCCCTGGCTCCTTTTGTTTCAGAATTTGGACCTTTCTAGTCATTCTCTGATGCCTTCACTGCTTATGTGATAATGTAACTCTTATACTTATTCAGCAGAGGATTACACTGAAACAAAAAGTTCAGCTGAACTGAAACTTTTCCAGCCCCTCAGCAACTTGGGCATCACTGAATGCAGACAAGGATATTGTTTCAGTCATCTAGTCCCATGTCCCTCTTGTTCTGTCTTTAACTTTTCTTTGCTGTAGCATGACAGTCGTCTTCAATTTACAACTTTACCATTAAGCTACTAAAATGTCATTTTATCAAGTCTAACATAAGACCTTTGTGATGATTATAATGTTGTAGAGAGTAATACAAAGAAAGTATCCTCCCAAGCACAGTACAGAATTTTATATTTGCTATGACAATCTTCCATTTATATAAGTTTCTTCCATTAAAAATAGCCAAATATTCATGAACTTTATTGATACTGCAGATATCTGCTGAAATCTAAGCACAAGTAGTACCCCTCAGCAAGTCAGAATATTTCAAACTGCTCTGAACTGGATTATTAAAATCTGCTATCCAAAATCTACTTGAAGCATCTATAACTCAGCTAACACACAGTGGGACTTTATATCCCATATGGTAAAATAGTTCATTGAACAAAATTGGTGCATTAATGTCTACTATACAGAGAACTTCAATGCTAATTTTTTTTACTCTCAGCCAGTTAGATGTGCTAAGTCTATCATGATAAATGAGAGATATTCAAACAGCTGCCTAGAAAAATTAATCCACAAGAGATTGTCTTTGCTAAGAGAATAAAAGCAAACTCTTATAAAAATCTTTTCAGTAAAAATAGAGGAAGGTGATAGTATTAGGTTATAAAAACTTAGCTTATTATACACAGAATTGTACTGGATTTCATTGCTACTCATTTTTATACATTCCTATTCCTGTGAAATAGGAGTAGAAGTTTACAGAAATCAGTAAGATAGATCAGCACTTTAAATTACATCTCTTCTGGTTTCCATCAAGTTGATGCCGTATTTAAATCACTTTAGAGTCAAAAATTATTATCAACCTATCACATCACAAAACATGAACCAAACAAAGGGAGATACAAATGAAAAGAGCTACACATTAAGTATGTAAACAATTATAATACAAAATTATCTGTATGCAATATAAGAAGGATTTCTTTCCTCACTGTCACTCCTGCAATAAATAGTAAATCATACTTACATTTTCTTAGCAACACATAGATATCACAGCTCAGATCTGCAACTGAGGGACTTATGGACTAGGATTCTTTTTTCAGAAAACTGAGATATAATTAGAAGTAAAATGACTAATTTATGCAGTTGGAAGTAAACCTAGGGGCAATTGGTACAAGTTATATGTGTAATTGGAGAGTAGCCCAGAGCATTTGTTTTGAGAAAGACATATATTTTCCAAGCATAACAGCAAGATGGTAGATAAACTGCAGCATTAGCTCAAAAAAAATTACAATAAACTGGAAGATGGGGCCTAATGTGCCATTCATCTCATAATGTCCCAAACCTTTAAAAAATATCTTTTTATATACCAGTGCAGATATGTTTATGCAGCTATATTTAGGGAGTAAATTGAACATCTATTACTATCATTCTGATCACTTTTAACAATTAAAACTTACTTTTGTAAAACATCCAATTATTAATCATTCAAAGATGTTATGTTATTATAATTAAATAAATAACTTGAATAATTTATGAATATATGAATGGTTGATTGCTCAAACTACAATGATATTATGAAATATACATTCAATCTGTGGTTGAATTCATGGGTATAGGTCTAACTGCTTGATGCAATTTTCTATTCTTGTTATGGTCATCTAAAACATAATTATTGCCTCTTTTTGGAACAGATAGACTTTTAATTTTAGGCTTAGTATTCCTGTTGATATCTTTCTTGCTACATATTAATTTAAAATTAATAGGCAATTTACTAGAATACTAAAAGAAAAGTTCGGAGGAAAACAGAAATATGCAAAATTGCGAACTTATATTTGATGAGGCCAACTCCACATTCTTAAATAATAAGCAATAAAGGGAAGCCAATTAGATCACAATTTATAAATGTGAGACATTCCATTTTTACAGTGAAGTTCAATGAAGGATAGCTGCAGGTATTTCATTTGTTAATCAGTACAATACACCCACTCATTGTGACCTGTTCACTTATCTATTTATACTTTATCCACTGCACTACAAACTAAATTAAACTAAGCTTCTTACTTAATCTATAATCTTTTTGTCTTCCCTATATTCCATTAGTTATAGCACTTTAACACCAAAAGAGTTAACATAATATAGCCAGTGTCTACTCTCATCACAAATCCACTCTCCACTAAATAATGTTTCTCTATATAATATGACAATACAGTATTATATATGTGATAATATAATAATATATATCCAAATAATCTGGATATGACATAAACTAATTATTTGTCTAAGATGGTTTAGACTTCTACTATAAAATGACATAAATATGTTAGATTTAAAGATAATCATTTATTTGTTACAGTTTGAAGGTGAGGAAGTCCAAGACTAAGAAAAAAGCAAAGTCAAGGTGATAGCAGATGCACATGGCTTCTTAAGATTTAGTTTAACTATATATGTAAATGTACATATTATATAGAGAGAGACATATATATGTACATGGAAGACATAGATAATTCTGTGTATGTACACAAATATGTTTTGTTTTTCATAATTCCTATATTATTAAATGTATGTCATGGGTAATATGATAAATATGAAACATGAAAACATTATTTTCTAAAGTTCATGAAGAATTTGTAATTTCTGTCACAAAAAGATTACATTAAGAATATCTACAATATTTTATTATAAATATTTTATTGTAAATAAAAATAAGAAAAAAAGAATATCTCTGAAAGAAAAGAATATCTACAATACTGAGACTTGGCAGATGATTCAACAAGTAAAGCACTTCCTAGGAAAGCATGAGGCATGGAATTCTATTCTCAGATATCTTCTGAAAGCCAGCTCACCGTATCAGCCCACCTATAATCCCAAAACATAGGGCAACAAGGTAGAGAATCCCTGAAGAAAGTTGACTGTCGAGACTTAACTGGAAATGTGAGTTCTGAAATCAGGAAGTGACTCTGCTCACCTCATAAAGTGAAGCATAATCCAGGACCTTGTGGCCCTGGCACACATATGTGTACCTACACATGTGAAAACATGTACACATACATGATCTCCACACATTCACCTGTAAAGTAATTATAGAGTATAAATTACTGTGATCTAATTGAATTGTTTGAAAAACTATATTGATGTTTCAGCTTTAAACCTTTTGTAAGCATTTTCCTCATATTAAAAACTTACTGAATTTTTTGAATAAAGAAAAATATTGACAGTAAAAGAGATACTATAGTTCATACTAACATGAAATATAAGTGTGTAAAAATCTGATGAGAATATAATGGAGAAACTAATCGATAAAGCCTTTGGTCTTCAAAGTATGTTTTTCAAAAGACTTAAAGAAATGAGCTTTGTTTTAAAGCAAGTACTTGCAAAACAGGATGGGAAGATTTTAGAGAAATTTTAGGGAAATTCAAAGAAAAACTTGTACCCAGATGGAACAGTACAAAGAACAAATCTATTTAGACATGGTCAAAATGCTATGAAACTATATTCAAAAGCATGTGATATTTAAATATACTTTTGGGGCACTAAGATTTGAGGAAAGAGCATAAAGAATGTTTGGAACTGACTATAAAATGCCACAGTTTCTGTCAAAGAGTTCAGGCTTTACCTGTACATAATGAAGCTTTTTGGTGCTAACTGAGTTAGGCAAGCCAGTTGTAAAACATAATAACAAATGTGCTGACAGTGCTGTAATATAGCTGTTTTGTTTCCTTTGTAATAGTCTAGATTCGTTAACAACTTTGTACAACATAGTTAGCATTTTCTTCCATTTATAAGAAAAGAAAATATAGTTTATCATGTTTTACAAACTTACGTACTAGAGAAGAAACAGAACAAAGCTTGAAAACCCAGATTTCCTAATGACAGCGATGATAAGACACATAGCAAATGATGTTTTAAATACAAAATATAAATAAGTGATTACAATCTTTATAAAAGCTTCCTTGGCCACTGGTTGGCTGTCTCGGCCTTGATTTGGGTGATGATTTATCTCAGAAGATGGAGACAGAGTTGTAGGCCACAATTGACATCCACTGAACCCTCCTAAACGTTTTTCTTGTGTTTGAGAGTATAACTACAGAGCAATAAGGGCATGCTGAATAATATATCCCATAAAAAACCATTACTCCACTCCACTAGATTTTATTGCTTGCTCTAAAAATTACTGATATGCTCAGTATCTTACTTTTAATTTCCAAATTGCTTCCAGGGAATTTAGGTACAGTAGAAAATAAAAAAGTAAGGTAGCACATGAAAGAGGATGAAGTAGGAATGTTGAAGGATATTTTAAAAATTCTTCTAATGAATATTGGCTGCTTCCAGGATATTCCGTCTAGGTTCCGATTTAAGAACAGGTGGCAGAGATTCACACTAAATAAAATATTTAAGTTATAGTATTTGGCATGTAGCCATTTAAGAAGAGCTTTTGGTTTATTATGTTTTTTTTCAAGTTTCTTGTGCTTTCTGACTTTAACACATCCTTCATGATTCTATCCACCTCTGTTCTTGACTTATAATTTCCAAATTAAACCTAAATCTTATTCTTAAGTAGCCATTATGATTATTCACATATATTCTTTTGAGGTTTTTTTTTTTTTTTTTTCATTAATGTGATGCTTAGTTTTTGTGGGTTTTTTTTTTTTTTTTTTTTTTTCAATCTGACTGGATTCAGAATAACCTTGGAAACACTCTCCAGTGGTGTCTGCGATACCATTTCCAAAACTGTTTAATTGAGGAGGAAAAGTCAACCCGGAGTATGGGTGACACCATTCCATGGACAGGAGTCTCAGAAAAAGTACAAAGGTGTGGTTCTGAGTTCCATCTCGCCACAGGGGTGTGTGAACTTCGCTTGGGTAGATGATACCTGGAACACTAGACTACATTTTACCTTACTGGTGATAGGCCTGTGGGAAGCACTGATTCACCTCTCAGGTGGTGCGAAAATGTAGCCTAGGATGGGGGCCTCAAGTCAGGGCTGAAGCTGAGTTCCCTGACTCCTGGACATCCAGATGCAGGTGAAAATCTTGAGGAGTTAGGAATGAAGGGGGCCTGTGGGCCTGTGATGAAGAGCCTGGGACCTGGGGGATGATGATCTCTGGCTTAGCTCAGGGGATGAATATTCAGGAGGCAGGGGGCCTTCTGTGGGATACTTAGGCAGCAGCTCTGTAGATGAAAGCTTCCCCACACTGTAGTTCTTGATGAGGGAGACAGTCCTTGCTTGTCCATACTGTTTATTCATTGTTCATCATGGAAAATGTATTCGTTCCTCTTCCTCGTGGTGGACCAGAGATTAAATACAGGAATTAAATTGCAGGAAGGAATGTCCGGAAGGGGAAACTCATTGGCTAAACCCTCAGGGCCCTTCTAGAAACCTCATTATCGTGTAGAATTCTGTTCAGTGTTGTATGACCACTGGTCATGTCTTATGTAGGAGTTGTGGTCTCACAGGCCAGGAATCTGGTCAGAAGTAAGGAAAGTCTTTACTTCCTCACGTGGGTGCCAGAATTTATGAAACCACTCAACCTTGCCAAGTTTCCTGGCACAGTCCACAGCCCCACCACTCCTCCTTTTCCTTCTGATAAAGGAGCAGTCATTGAAGTGTCTGTCTCTTAAGTTATTTGTAGTGAAAATTTTAGGTGAAGTGGGATGTACGCATCAAAATAAAGCAATACATAAACCAGATGGGTAATGAGAGGTGAGGGCTGGGAAGGCAAGGGGTTATTGAATGATTTAATAGTTCAGTGGATTGAAATTTAGAATGAGTTCACACAAAGTTTGGGAGAGTATTAACATTGGTTTTAAAAAACATTTAAATTATCTATATATACCCAACATTTTCCTTACTATCATGTAAGTGGTAAGACTCTGGCAAAAGAGTTAATCTGTTGCTGGAAGGTCCTAAGGCTGTCAGTTTTGAATCTCAGCGGTCATCTGTGGGTCTCAGCGTCTGCTGTTGGCTAGTTGTGCTAGCAGTTAGGTCTCCCCCTGCAACCTGTGTTAAGGTAAATGAGGACATGCCTCTGTACTTTCTAACTGCAGACACAATGTTACCAGCCACCTCTCACCATAACAGACCACTATGATGGACTGCACTCTCAGATGGTAAGCCAAAATAAACAATTCTCACATTGTGTTTTCTTTTTGTTGTTGTTGGATATGATTTTACAACAGAAAATAACTAATAGAGTTGGGAAACTTTCATTTTCCTTGTTATCAGCTGTTATAAAAAGTTAAAGATCCTGTCCCCACAGTTTCTGATGCTTCTTAAAGAATGATAAGACATTGTGCATTGCTAATACTACTGAATCACAGTAACAATAAACACTCACATCAAGGGGTTCAACCATTAATTTATAGAAGACACAGAATCATGTGATTATTACATTATAATAAACTGTTTTCTTATATTTATCAAATAAATAGCACCCTATTAAAATTTTGTGAAGAATATTTATATTATGCAATTAATTATATGCATTGTTATAATATAAATATGGAATTAGAGTTGTGATATTGTTGAAAATTAGAAATTATAATCTGGTATTACTGTTGGCTTTGATTTTTTTTTCAGTTTTTAGATCTAATTCAACAAATTCGTAAGTGAGATTTTTCCAAGAATAAACTTCTCTGAAAAGAAGAAACAAACAGAAAATCATATATTGAATACATTTAAAATGAATTGAAATACTTATGAAAAACTAGCTTTGTTATTACACATAAAATCTCTCCAACCAATTCTGGCTTAAATATCTACTTTCTCTTTAGTTGAGGTCAATAACAGTTCAATAAATGCTGCAAAGGCAAGTCCCAGATATTGAATGTTTATAAATATAATCTAAAAGGAGCACAATAGACTATATGGATATTTTTATAATTAGAAAATCTAGCAAAGCTAACCTATCTGGGTCTTGACTTAGCTTCAATTTTTAATGGTATATATATACACATACACACATATATACATATGCATATATATGTGTGTATGTATGTATATATATATATATATATATATATTTGTAGCAAATAATTCAAAAAGACATCTGTTTACATTCCATTAGCATAAAATTATATTCTTGAACATTGGCGTTTTATAAATTCTATATATTGTAAATAATATGCTACCTTCATCTGAAAAACACAATAAAATAAAAATGTTTTTATTATTGAGTTGATTTGAATGTTAATAGTCTAACATTATTTATCTGCTCCTACTAGTTTTTGATATCAAATGAAATACTGTCATATTTTCAGATACCATACATGGATATTTCTTTAATTTGAATGCTAATGGAAGCCATCTGCCTAATTAGTATAACCATTCGTAATTTAAAAGTTAGAATTTTAGAGTTTGTTTAATGTGTACTTTATATTATAACAGTGTTAACACATAACACAATTTAGAACTTCTATTAGCATTTGTAGTTAGATTGAACTGCCTTGCTTGATCATCTTTAAATGTATTTAAAAAAAAAACTCCCAAAAAAGAGAATAAAGTCAAGATTAGTTTAAATCTTAAAAGCACAATTTTAAGTAGAATTGTTATATAGTAGATCATAGATACATAAAAATGTGCATTTCAATATACATATAGATTTTCTGAATCCTAAGAAAATCAGCGAGTTGCATACAATCCTTAACAGTGGTTTCTATAAAAAAGAATGTATGTTCATATATACATGTAGAGACACATATTATGTGTGTGTTTATGTATGTGCCTTCATATGTCCATATATGTATGAAATCTTTTATTTATAATTAGCTTTATTTTTATTGTTATTAAGATATTATACATTGGTGTATTAGTTGTATAATTTCTTACCTAGATCTTCAAGCCAGTGTCAACATTAGTTGATTAGTCCCATCTGTAAGGTACAGAAAGGCTGTGAAGACCCTTTGTCAAATCTTCTAGAAGTTTTATGCTTATCAAGGACAGTGTATTTGCTTTATCTAATTGATTCATTCCTTGATTACAATCACATGTAATAGGTTTTTAATGATATATGGGTCTGCCAGGAGATCCTCAATAAGATTAGGGTGAGTTGTAAACCTTAGCTCCAGTTCTATGAGCTTTCAGAGCACGAAAAGAAATGATGCCCTGTGAAAGCAAGTTAGGAACACAGGCAGAATATTAAGAAAATAAACATTATGTCATTGCATTATAATCTAGATAACAAAGCTGGTTCAACAAAGCTGGTTCATAGAATTTAAAATGAAATTTAATTTTATAATTCTAAGGTAAGAAAAATAAAGGTCACAAGCCACAATTTATTTGGAAGAATTAATGAATCAATAGCTGTGGATATATTTTGACTTGCCAGGGACAGGATAGAAAAACTGTCCTGCAAGATGTGAAAATTTATGAGCTAGAATTTGTATCAATATATTCAGTTTAGGCTATCTTATTTAGGGGAACACAAGTCATCTACAACTTCATTGTTTCAAACAACTAACAAGTCTTATCTTGCTCTGATTTGACTTGCCAAGCTGTGGAAACTCCTTGTGACTATCTCAACAAAGTATTGACTCCTCTTCAGGTCATTTTCACTAGACTTTTGCTGATCCTGCCCTGTCTGCACCATGAGTGGAAAAGAACACTGAAGTCCAGGTTAATACTCTTCCTTTTTTCCCCTTACATGATTTCATCCAAATTATGATTTATAAGCTTACTATAAAGAGAATGCTCATTCAGATTCACATACCCAGTGCACACTGGCAATCAACACCGAAAATATAAATGGTTTGTTTTGCATATGATATCTGAAAATCATAGTTCCCAAGTATGTTGAATACATATCTTCTGAGCTCATCTTAAATGAACATCCTTTCAGTAGTTCAGAATAAAAGCCTTGAAACTGTCCTGTGTTCCTCATTTCAGAGAAGCAAATTAACTATTCTCTGTGAAGGAGCATGATTCTACATTACTCTGTATCTCCAGTCCAGCCACTTTATGTCATTTTCATATCATCAACTCTGGTCTCAACTAGTAAAATGTCTTGCCCACCTTATGCATTCTTACCTTCTCCCCAAGAAATCAGTGCTCTCTGCTTCTCTATCTTCCAATCCCTGTTTGTCATTCACAGTAGAAGTCAAAGCCTTTTCCCTTTTCTTTATGAATTACTCATCCTGTGAGCTTCTCTTGGTTTCCCTACTTTTCTCTCAATAAGTATTAACAATAAGTAATTACTATACTTCCATATATCTGTAAAAATGATTGATTGACCAGTATAAACAAATATCTAGAATATAGAATGAGAAAACTAAGTTTTCTGTTTCATAGAGTTAAACTTTGAGGATATTATTAAATGAACATTTGAGATACATGTGAAATTATTATTTAGCTCTTCTTGTGGTACTTCTGTTTCCCAAAAGACAATGTGTGTAGTGATGGAACTGGAGAGATGGCTATGTGGCTAAGAATAATTTTTGTTCTTTTAGAGGAATTGGGTTTGTTTCCCGGCCTGCACATTAGTGGTTTTATAATATCAGAAACTCCAGTTCCAGGGCATCCAACTCCCTCCTTTGACCTCCACAGGCACTAGGAATACACAAAGTATAGATACATGCATGCAGAAAAAACACACAAATAAAAATAACATAATTTTTTAAAGAACCACAGAGGACTGAAGCATATGAGTACTTTTAAGACAGTCATTGGAGATTATTATTTTTCCTTCTGATCAAGACAATGCAGAAAAGATTCATAGTACTTGGAAAAATAAAAGGAATTGAAAGAATAGCAGGATGAGAAAAGAGGAAAAAGGAAGAAATGGTAATGGGGAAAAGAGAAGATGAAGGATGAGAATAGAGAAAAGAGAAAAGAATACATCTGTTAATAACACATAATGATATACTAATAAATATAATAATTTTGTACAGATTTGAATATTTCAAATCTATGAAGGAGCATTGAGAGCCACATAATTTTCTTAGGTATGTATAAAACCACATACATACTCAACTAAATTGCCGTGTTAAATATCATGAAAACTTTCAATGTTAATATCTACTAGAATACTCCAAGTTCCTTTAAAAAAAATCTTACTTCTTATGATTGTCATAGCAACTAACATATTCTGAAATAGTTTATCTACAAGTAGGGAAGTTGAGAAGAGTTTGGCAATGTACTTATAAATGATTTTTATTCAGAACTTCTTATACATGGGTCATTCATATGCAAATTTGTAACTACAGATAGAATTGTTTTCTTTGTGTTGGAGAGAGAAAGCAATCATGTCCTGCCGTACCTGCAGATTATTAATTAATTTCATATTCACCATTATTAAAATAGTTTATTACTCATGATTGAATGTGGTAATGAAAAATAACTGCTTGTCACAGGGAAATATTATCAGAAGTGCAATAGGGCAATGAGAGTCATACAACCCAAAATGTAATCCATTTGTCATTTCATTGAAGATCCAATAAAGCTGGAGACATAGAGTAGTGTAACAAAATGACTCTGATTCCTTGTTGGAGAGAGGGCTAAATAGTGAGAAAAACAATGATCCTATTTGGCATTATTTATTATTAGTTCAAAAAAATTGTAATACCTAACATTTCTAGAAACAGGATATTTCCCATTTGTGGAAATAGAAGAAAGCTAGATTTACAAAAAGTCACATATTCTGATAAAATATACTGTGGGAATTAGTTCAGGCCATAGGATAAATTGATCACATAAATCTCTAGCAAAATATATTAATAGCTACAGTAAAATCCAATAACACAAAATTAGCATCCTTATGCCTGAGGGCACATTCGACCTCTGCTACAGATCTCAGCTTCCCAAACCCATTTCAGCTCTAGCCTTTTCTGTCCTAGGAAGCATTTTGTATTTAGTGTATCCACCATATCTTTGCTTTTAAAATAAAGAATCTTTAATAACAAGACATTTTGAATGAGAAATGTACAAGACTTGTCTTTAATATTTTGATGTGCATAAAGAGAAAAACCCTACTTTGCCTTTCCCTTAATTGTGTACAACTTCCAGGGAGAAGTAAATAAGCCTCTTTCATTCTAAGTAAGATACTGACCAAAGACCAAAGAAATGACTCCATAAAATTTTAGCATTGAAAATGCATGAGATTGTGGGCCTGAACTGCAGAAGGCGGTACTTATAAGATTATAGAGAGCTGCATCTCCATGAAGCTCACCCTACCAGAGGGGATGACTCAAAATGATGCATGAAGAGAAGTCCCTTCCCATCTTTCAGTGTACTCCACTTAACAGTCTCCTCTCGTCTAGAAAGCATTCATTTCTAATATGAACTTGAAAAAGCAGCTTTTGAGATTCTTGTAACATTATGAATATCCTGATTCCTGTAAATATCATCAATTTGATGAACCACATAAGATTCACTTGCTTTCTCAAGTTTCAAAAGTATATCTCCTCCCTCAACCTGTCAGAGACAGAAGTTTTATACATTCTTTAGAGACCTATGCCCATCCCTTTCCTCTGACTCTGGCATTCTGTCTTCCTCTTCTCCCATTAAATTTCCTGAGCATTGGAGGTGGCAATGCATATGTATCGTTATTTTTCACTAACTATGGCTCAATATTTAGCCACTATGCCACAACAATGGTCACTTATACTCAGAAGCTTTATTGGCTATCTAATTTTACAATAACCATTGCCCATGAATTTTAAAAAAAAAAAAAAACAACTTTTCTTAAAGGCAGAGACAGGCAGCATTGACATTCTATAGTCATAAACATTAATATTTCCATGAAAGTTTAATAAGCACACCGCAACTGTTTACAAAGCAAACGCAGTTCCTTCTCTCAAATGACCTATGACCTCCCAATCACAGGTCTTTGCTTTATATTACAGTATCAAGTATAAGTTCATATACAGCACTCCTTTTATCCAACCCAAAAGCAATAGATTGTATGCAGGACAATCATGTTACTATTGTACTAACAGAAACATCCTACCTGACATGTCAGTACTCTAGTATGTGCATGCTCCAAAACCCAGCAATACTGATGACAATTTTCTTTCAGCTGTTCACTTGGTGCTTCTTCAGCAAAGAGGGGGTTTCTGATTCAGTTCCAACTAGTTCTGAAGGCAAAGTGTTTGGTGTCTTCAGCAATAAGAACTTAACATTGTTGTAGAATGTAACTAACACCAGTAGCTTAGTGAGCCAAAGAAATCTTGAGTGAATATAAAAGGAGTAGGTGAAGTCTGAATGAACGTATTATTAAGAAGGACCGATGCCCCCAGACTCATGGGACCTGGCAAAGCATTCCTCCTTGTGAGGCCCAAAGACACGGTGAAGCCCTCCTTTAGTCCAACTATGAATGTTTAGAAACCATTGCCCAAACAGTCTAGTAAATGCAAAAACTAGTAACTGCAGCTTCTTTTCCCTGGATAACTGTCACCTGAGATTTCTCCCCAATGAAGAGATTCATATCGAGACTTGCTAACTCCTCTTCTTGTACATAATGAACGGGCTGAAGTTCATAGTCATTTAGTAGTTGGTGCTGCTCCATCTGAGCAAGCATTGGCCCACTCCATCCCAGCATCTCTGAACATGTATTTGTGTGTCTGCCCTTTCGTCATTTCTTCTCCACACTAGTCAGGTTTCCAGAAACAAGCTATGCAGGACATGACCCCAGTAGAAGAAGCCTTTTTAGTTTGTGCATTCTGTATCCCTGGCCAGCAAGCAGGAAGAAGATTGAGCAACCCCTAAGATCTATACAACCATCTTACAGATTGGGGGAATGCTTTATTCCATCCAGACTTATTCCATCCATGAATTCACTGAAACTCTAACTGTTTTGATTATTCTTTTACCATTCTGGAAGAACATTTTCTTAATCTTTAATCCTCATAGAGATTATCATTATACCATCCTCACAATGAAACCTTTATACAGCAAGGGATGATCTCTATGTCATATTACGATATGGTCCAAGAAAGTGCCACTAGGTTTTCAGATTCAACAGATAGTGGGAGGTACAAGAAGACATATCACCAAGCTCTAATGCAATTCAAAAGAATCACATTGCTTTTTTCAATTGCTTTGTTTACAGAGGAATACTGGCTACAGTGGCACTCGTACTCTATCATCTCTTAGCTTTCTACTATGATCTGCAGATGTTTTCTAGTAGCCAAAAAACTTTTTCATTATGGAACAACTACGGTGTTAATTCTGCTGTGTGTTTCCCAATCCACAATAGAATAATAAAGCTGGTGTCTGCCGTTGGGCTAAAGTGAGAGCATTGCTCTCACCTGCCGTTATCTATGACTCTATAAAGTTTCCTGGGTCTGATAAGTTCTAGGCCAACACTAACCATCTATATAGCTTCTTGTAGGAGATAAATCTATCTACCGACAAGATTACAAAATGCATCTTTTGAGTTTCCTGCTCAATAAGCAGTCAGCTCCACTGAAAAGCCATTAGTCCCCTAGCAATTATTCACTATTAACACAAACTTGGGGAAGGGAAAGTGGAGGAGATTTGTGAGCCTTGTGACTTCATAAATCTTAAAAGATTTATTAGCCTCTGAGTGGTGGAAGCTTCTCTCTCTGTACCAGATAAAAGCGTTTAGATTAGAAGAAATGAAACACTACCAATTTCTCTTGTCTCTCCCCTGCTCTCACTTAATCGGCCCGGAAGAAGCAGGTCAGTTGGTCTACTCTAGCTGAGACTATTAGCATGGATTCTGAAGTGGCTACTTCCTGTAACCAGGCAGGACTCACAGTGGAAGGATCAGGATAGCAACCCACCCCCAAAACCTTCTGTCCAAAATATACTCGGCCTACAAGATGTGCAGGGACAAAGATAGAGACTGAGAGAATGGCCAACCAATGACTACCCCAAAATGAGATCCATCCCGTGGTTAAGATCCAATCCCTGACAGTACTAATGATACTCGGGCATGCTTTCAAACAAGATCCTAGCTTAAGTGTCCTGTGAGAGGCTGCGCACAGCAGACAAGGGAAAAGAGATGCATAGTCAAAGATTAGATGGAGCTCAAGGAGTCTTATCAAAGAGTTGGGAGAAGGAATGAGAGACTCATAAAAGACAGGTACTATGCCAGAAGAGCAACAGAGTCAACTGGACTCTGGGGAGCTTCCAGAGACTGAATGCCCCACCAAAGAATGACCTTGGGCTGGACCTAGACCCCCTGCACATGCTTAGCCGATGAGCAGTTTGTTCTTCAGTTGGGTCCCCCCAACAACTGAAACAGGGGCTGTCCCTGTTCCTGTTGCTGCCTGCCTGTGGAACCAGTGCTGCAAAATGGACCGCCTTCTCTGGCCTCAGTGGGAGAGCTTGTACCTAGTTCCACAATGACTTGCTGAAGGTATAGTAGGGGTGACATTCAGAGGCGGGCTTCCCTTCTCAAAAGAGAAGGGGAAGGTAGAATGGGGGAAGGACTTGAATGAGTAGAACGCTGGGAGGAGAGAAAGGGCTGATGTAAAGTGAATAAATAAATATAAATAAATACTGTTTTTGAGAAAAACTTGAACAATGGTTTTTAATTCGTGCAGTCATGGTACTATGTCTATTTCCATTGAGAAACAATATGTTGAACATATCTTAAATTCTATGAAGTAGTAAAATATAAGTCTATATCATTTATTTATAAAGAAACATATTAGATGGGGACTTTGTACTGGGTATTGACCAATCCTACATTATTAACAGATCTAAAATATGTTTAACTAATGGAACTTTGATGTTTTTCTATAATACTCATTTCAATAAATTCTGAAGCACATATTCTGCTTC
Organism: Arvicanthis niloticus; assembly: GCF_011762505.2. Lineage (NCBI taxonomy): Eukaryota > Metazoa > Chordata > Mammalia > Rodentia > Muridae > Arvicanthis > Arvicanthis niloticus. The sequence continues at coordinate 42,951,914 of NC_047673.1, forward strand.
CAAAGTAAGTAAATTTATTCAGTTAAGCAAATATTTTAGTTTCTTATTATCATAATATTGTTGATTTATTATTCAAAAGCTGGTCTAAGTTGTTAAACAGCTAATGTTCGGGATACTTTGCAGGAAAAATCCACACTATTTTCCTTCTTAAATGAGACCAGAATGCATGTTTTCTCACATTATTGAGTTGGAGTTACGTCAGTCCTTAAGATGCATACAAATGAAATACACAGAAGTTCTCAGAAAAAAATATCTGAAAAATAGGTATTGAAAATTACTTTTAGTAAAGACAAAGTCTAGTTATTATGGTAGAAAAATATTTAATGATTTTTAGGTTTAGAAGTATTATATATAATTTAAAAATAGTTAAAAAAAATAACTTCTTTTGTTAGTGTCTATGTATTTCTTTTGTGATACTGGGTTTATATATATGTGTGTGTGTGTGTGTGTGTGTGTGTGTGTGTGTGTGTGTGTGTTGGGAGCCGCAGTGCCAAGATGGCGTGGACATCCTGTCCTCCCACTTGTAAACAACTGACTGCGCAGATGCAAAAGGCAAAAGGCGCGCCAAAGTCACTGCCCATCCCGGGGCGTAATATGGGGTGATGAGTGAACAGCCAATCAGAAGTGAACACGCCACTCTAGGGTATATATAGCAGTGCCTTTCCCGGGCTTGGGGTCTTTTCCGCTTTTGCTGTTACAAGAAGTAAAGCCTCGTCTGTAGTAACTACCCAATTACTGCCTCCGTGTCCTTTTTCGTGGGCGAAGGGGACACAAAAGAGGTGCGCGCAACATCTATATATCATATGGCTGAGCTTAATATTAAATCCCTGGCCTCACAAGCAAAAGGACTAGAATTTGGATCAAAGCATCTATGTAAATTCCAATGAAGGGTATGTGGTGGCTCTTCTGTAACTGACAATAAATTGTGTTTTGACTTTTTGTTTTTAACTACAAGGGCTTTTGTAAGTTTTGTAACTTGGTTTATAATCTTCTTAAAACATGTACAGATGTTTCAAAGGAAAAAAACCACTAGAATGAAACTAAGGTTAAAAAAAGAAACAAATCAGTCAAGTCTATCAGGGTTTGTAATAATACACTGTGAGATGGAAAAAAACAAAAACATAACAAACAAACAAACAAAAAAAAAAAAAAACAAAAATAAAAATGGAAGTAGCCTTAAGTCAGACTCTTCATCTCTCAAGGAGCAACAATATATTTAGGACTTTGTTTGTTACATCAGTGATGATGGTAGTTTGAATTAGAGATGCATTCATTTTAAAATCTTAAGGTTTTTAACCCAAAAAATTTTACTCATTATTCATTAATTAAGACATGCATTTATTTGGAAGAATGCTAATAAGTTGAAGAAAGATATGATTTACATATGAAAAGCTAGCCTCTGAAAAAGGGTATAATAAACAATTCGGTTATAGATTTTGTTTTCTGTCCCATATTACTCTGGGGCCATATTTACAAAGAAGGGATACTCTTAATGTTTGTTCAATAAAGCTTAGAATTACACATTCAATAAGTGTTGATTTCCTATGAAGCTTTGAAAGCACAGAATTTTATGTAGAATTTTACACATAGAATTTGCCTGTACTATACTGTGCCTTTAGTGACATTTCTATTCCTATTATGGTTGTCTGGAAACTTTGAAGGAAAGAGAAGGCACTGGCACTTAGTGTGTATAAAGAGTTATATTTACTTCCAATTCAGATTTGTTTGCTTTTAGCAGCATCCTAACATTGACAACATTTATACATGGGTCCCCAACATGGCTTACAAAAATAAAATAAAATCTAAAATCCTACAGTGGAAAGAAACGCTTTATTACATGTTTTACCCACTTTAAGGTGCTGACAATTAAATAATTCTGCTGCCTCAGAACTAGGTTAACTACTTAAGTTGTGTAAATGTTACTGATTATCTCTGTTGCTTTTTCATACAATTAACATAAACTTGATCTATGTTGGTAATTTTAAAAAACACACACACAAAGGATTTTAGGCAGCATTAAAAATGCTGATCTGCAATTTGTGGCCAGGAATGCAGGAGCTCATTCGCACATACCCTGAGGGTAGCAAGTTTTTAGGATATTCTACTAAATCTACAAGTTAAATTCAATAAAAGGGAACCATTAGAAATAATGCTAAACTCTAAACAGAATTGGACGTAGCATTGGGTCAGAAATAATATAAAAGCATTCCTTTAAAGAATACAAAGAGCATAATTTGTAGGTTTGCCTTCACATTAGAGGCATCTGAAAAATCACTCACAAACCTGTTCTTCAAATAGAGTTGACATACAGTTAGAGAACAAGGCATCGATACAGTCTTGTTCTTTTATGTTTCTTTGTTTTGGGGTTTTCTGATTTTTTGAGACAGGGTTTCTCTGTGTAGCCCTGGCTGTCCTGGAACTCACTCTGTAGACCAGGCTGACCTCCATCCCACCTGCCTCCCAAGTGTTGGGATTAAAGGCGTGAGCCACCACTGCCCAGCAACAGTCTTGTTCTTAAAGGAACATTTCTTAAAAACCAACTGGACATAAGATTGTCAAGAGAATTTCAGAAGAAGTAGAGATAGATGGCTTTGGTTGACTCAAAAAAGGTATTTTCTCAGACAAGGAAATTTATTTGAGAAACACTGGATTATGACAGATACTGTAAGCTTGAGAATTTACAAACACACACACACACACACACACATAGAGAATGTTTATGTTTCTAACATTGGGACTTAAATCTAAATCTAAACTACTAAAGAATAAATGCTGTTATAAAATCGTCTAAAAGTCTATTTTCCTTCTGCAGAGAGACTCCTCACTTATTACTTAGTCTCTTTAGGTCTGCAGATTATAGCATGGTTATCCTATACTTTGTGACTAATATTCACTTATGATTGAGTACATATCAAGTGTGCCTTTCTGGGTCTAGGTACCTCACTCAGGATGATCTTTTCTAGTTCCATCCATTTGACTGCTAATTTCATGATGCCATTGTTTTCAATAGCTGAATAGTATTCCATTATGTAAATGAACCACATTTTCTTTATCCATTTTTCCATTGAGGGACATCTAGGTGGTTTTCAGTTTCTGGTTATTATGAATAAAGCTGCTATGAATGTAGTTGAGCAAGTGTCCTTGTGAGATGATGGAGCTCATTTTGGGTATGTGCCCAGGAGTGGTATAGCTGGGTATTGAGGTAGAATTATTCCCATTTTTCTGAAAAACTGCCAAATTGATTTCCAAAGTAGTTGTTTAAGTTTGTAATCCCACCAGTAGTGAGGAAATGCCCCCCTTGAATTTTTTATCTTAACCATTTTGATGGGTGAAAATAGAATCTCAGAGTTGTTTTGATTTTCATTTCCTTGTTGACTAAGTAAGCTGTACATTTCTTTAAGTGCTTCTCAGCCATTAGAGAGTTCTCTGTTGAAAATTTTTTGTTTAGATCTGTACCCCATTTTTTAGTTTAGTTATTTGGTTTGTCAGTATCTAGTTCCTGATTTCTTTCTATATTTTCGATGTCAGACCTCTGTCAGATGTGGAGTTGTAATATCATTTCCCATTTTGTAGCCTGTCATTTTGTCCTATTCAAGATATCCTTTGTCTTATAGAAGCTTTTCAGTTTCATTTGGTCCCGTTTATTAATCATTCATCTTAGTGCCTATGCTGTTGATTCAGGAAGTTGTCTTCAGTTCCAATACATTCAGTCTTATCCTCTACTTTCTCTTCGGTCAGATTTAGTGTATCCCATTTTATATTAAGGTCTTTGATCCACTTTGATTTGAGATTGACTTTGAGGGTGAATGGTGGGGGAAGTTTGAAATGGAAACGGGAGTGATTAGGTATAGGGAAAGGTGAAAGTAGAAAAAGAGTCCTGAGAAAGACAGCTGGATGTAAGATTGTGGAGAAGTAGGGATGAGGGGAGCATCTCTGGAAAGAGATAGAACCCTAAGATGATGGAAATGGAAACTCCCAGAAATCTATGAGCGTGACCTTAGGTGAGACTCCTGACAGTGGGGAATATGGAACCTGAAAAGGCCATCTCCTATAACCACCCCCCCCCAAAAAAAAAAGGCTTCCAATGGGGGAGGCAATTAGGACAACAATCCAGCCACAAGACTTTAGACTCACAATTTTTCCTGCCCACAAGATGGGCAGGGTTAAAAAATTGGGCAAAATGTGAGGCAAAAGCCAAACAAAGTCTGACCCAGCTTGAGACCCATGTCATTGAGAGGGAGCGCACCCCTGACACCATTAATGATATTCTATTATTTGTGAAGACAGGAGCCTAGCCTAATTGTCATCAGAGAGGCTTAAACCAACAATTGATGAAAACTGATGCAGAGACCCACAGCCAAATATTAGGTGGAGTGTGGGAAATTTTGTAGAAAAGGGGAAAGAAGGATTGAATGAGCCAGGGGGGTTAAGGACACCCCCAGAAAACCTACAGAATCAACTGACCTGGGCCCATTGAGGCTTTTAGAGACTAAACTACCAATCAGAGAACGTGCATGGGATAGACCTTGGGCCTCTATATGTATGTAACAGTTGTGCAGCTAAGTCTTCATGTGGGACTCCTAAAGAGGGAACAGGAGCCATCTCTGACTACATTTTCGGCCTTTGGATCCCTTTCCCCTAACTGGTCTACCTTGTATATCCTCAATAGAAAAATTTGAGGCCAGTCTTACTGTGACTTGCTATGCCAAGGCTGATTGTTTTCCATGGCAGGCCACCAATTTCTGAAGAGAAGGGAAGGAAGAACTGATGGGAGAGGGTTAGGTGAGAGAGAATGAGTTAGAGTGAAGGGTGGGAGAGCTATGATCAGGATATAAAGTAGATAATTTAATTTTTAAAAACATCTGAAAATAAGCTACTTGATGTAGGCCATATTACCTACATATTTCCCTTGGGATACACGTCCTTTGTCCATTCTTAGCTACTGTAAAAATGTCTCTAAAATACCTAGTTTGCAGGAATTTAGATAATAGTTAGTAGGCATTAGTTAATATGAAATAGAAAGAAAAGAGCAATTGTCGTTTGTTGCAGGAAAGTTAAATAACATAGAAAAGAATTTGGCTGGATGATGGCAGAGACTGTTGACTATGTTATAGAAGTTTGAAGTAACCACTGTGATACAGATATAGAAACATGTGTCTAGCTTATGATATATCCTCTTAGAAGCTGCCCTATTCCATTTATCCATTGGAAAAACTATTTTCTCTCACATTTGTACTACTCACTATTTGAATGGTTGATAAGGGATTAGTTCTAATGTAATGAATTATCTCTTCATACAAGCTAAGATGACAATTAAAGTTTTGTTTGTATTAGGTTATTTGAGTGACTTTAAATTGTCTTAAATACCAACTTTCCGTATCATTGTACATATGGTAAAACAATATCAAATGGTCTAAGACTTCGAAAATTCATTCTAACTTCGAACTCCCTATGAACAAACTCTTACCACAAACAATCTATTCATTTTCTTATTCATTGTTCTGTCCTTAGTCAACCTAATCTGTAATATATAGAATATGATGCATTCTATCTTATTATTACTTATTAGATTGTTTAAATCACCAACTTCATTTACGTTTGACTCTGGCCAACATAATGTTTCCATTTTCCTAATTGACCACCAATAATACTCAACTCCACTCATTTAATAACAACAACAACAACAAATGTAGGGAAAAAAATAAGGCTGGGGATCCCTGGGTTCCTCCTGCCATGCTGTGGGTAGTCAGCTCTGGGTTTCTCCAGCTGGAAGTTGGGCCTGGCTGCTCATTAACTAAAAGCCTCTCCCCAGCTCCTCAAGGTTCCTCATGGCGGTGCAGCCCCAACACACAAGGAAGTCCTTGGGTTTCCAAAACTGGTTTATTCACATGGTGGATGGTGGATGGATCTGGATGCATACCCCCATAAACCCAGGATCGACCTGAGTTAAAAGGGGAGGGGAGAAGGGGGAAGGGGCTGGGGAGGAATGTTTAATGGCTCCAGCTCTGGCCTTCAGGTACCTCATTAGTATGTAAATCTCTCTAGGGCCTGTTCACATGTGACTGAAGGGTGAAGGTGGAATGGAGATTAGACCTCGGGTTAGGCCCCACAAACAAAAACCTGCTTTTTTAAAAATTTAAGGTCTGAAGGAAATTGTGCTGTTAAGTTCGTTTTCTAATAATTAGGATTCTTTTTGAGGGCTTATCTAAGACTGGTAACTCTTATCTAATTCTAATAAAAGAAGACTAAGATCCAGGTGAAAGTTCTGGGCCTGAAACACCTTCATAGAAACAATCAATGAGAAAATTAATGCATAATCTATACAAGAGATAATACATTATTTCATCACTCAGCTCTCTGTCTCCAGCAGACATCTCATTAAGTTATGCAATAATTCCATATCTTCTGTTTACAAATTCTCTTTAATTCAACAAAGACAGTAGTTAAGTAAACTGTAGACCATGCCTACAGTGGCAACTCATTTGTCAAGATATGTCCATCTACTCAATAATGGCATGACTGTTTTAGGGATAACCATGTGTTTTCATATTGGAATTGGAGCCTGGTTCATGGAAGAAAATACATATCTAATACTTTAAAGCTGGTAATGGCCTAAGACAGGAGAGGCCTTAGATGGGTGTGCTTCTGATATTTTTCAAATGAACATGTATTCAAACTACTGTCTAAAATTTTATGAGTATATTCTTACACCAATGCTCCACACACCCTATATCAAACAAGCTTATTACAGTGGTTTGCAGTGAATGAGGAGAATTACAACTAATCAAAATACTAAGTGACTTTCAAGTGTTCAGCTTTAGATGGAACAAAAATGTCACCCCCTCCAAAGCCTAGGACACATTTGCAGAAATAGAAGCAAAATCATTGTAAAAGCCAGAGAATAACAATGTATGCTGTAAGATGCCATCAAAGTCAGGAACAGATAGCATGTGTAGCTACTAGCATAAGACTTGCACAATCATACAAAACACACATGCATGCACACATGTGTGAGTATGCACACACACATTCAGAGAGAGAGAGAGAGAAAGAGAGAGGGGGGAAGGAAGAGGAGTACTACCTGGGGAAAAGGGGGTCAGCAAGAGCAGGCAACAGGTAAGAGGAGGAATAGGAAATGTGCATAATCACAATGCATTACCTACACATATTAAATCCTCAGAAGGAATGAAGAAAGTTTGACTGTTGCCTATTTTCTTTCTTTCTTTCTTTTTTTTTTTTTTTTTGAGTTGTGTTTCAATGAAAAACCTGCTTACTATCCCACCCATTAGTTATTAGTTAATCTTTATATAGGTGGATTTCTAACCCATTTGAGTCTCAGCACTCACAAGGTGGCTCAAAGCCATCTGTAACTTTAGTTGCAGGAGTTCTTACAATGAAAAGAAGAAGGTGAGAGCATTCGATACCTTAGAACATGAATTGAAGATGGCTGTGAGCTACCATGTGTGTCCTGGCATTTGAATCCAGGTTCTTTGCAAGAGTAGACAGTGGTTGATCTAAACCACTGAACTATTTCTTCAGCCCCTATAGCTAATTTTCTGACCATCTGTTTAATTGTGAGGGAGTAGGGGGTTAAATAATTATTTGTCATTTGTATGATATATACATATGCATATATATATATATATGCAATTTCAGTCTAGAGTTTAGATATCTCAGATGTAAATTAATAAATCTTGAAGAGTCATTATTTTTCTTACCAATATACCTATTTTAGATAATGATATTCCAGGTAGTTGACACTTTTTTTTTTTTTGGTTTTTCGAGACAGGAATTGACAATTTAAACAAGTTAATTTGAACATAAATACATAATAGTAAGGCTTTCTGAATATCACATTTGTAGACAGTTTCTTACCAATATTCATAGCCAGTTTGCTACTGAAAGTAGTCTTAAGTCAATTATGTTGAATAAATTCTATCTGGAAGAGGAAAATAATAGAAGCTGTAATAGCAGTATTGCATTTTCTTCTAGGAAATCAGTTTGAAGTGGAAATGTTTTGATACAGTTCATACTGAAAATTGACATTTTTCCAATATTTATAAATAATGTTACACTATGAGGTTAGGGCAATATGGAGGATAGTAAGAAAATCAAAGGAGTTATAATTGAGAGCTGTATGCAGTTCCTCACGTCACCACCCTGTTTAATATAAGTGAGAAAACATGGACTCTCTAAATTATCATTAAATATGCATAAACATTTGTGTACCATAAAAATATAAAAATAATATGACAGTAATATGTACTTAAAATTACATTTATAAAAGCAATGTCTAGTACCCGCCTCCCCCCCACACACACAAAAAAAGTTACTTTAACAATGGATCTGTCTTATCAGATGTAGTGTTTGTTTGCTTCACTTTCCTGACCCTAGGGCTGGGGAGATAGTTGCATATGTATGTGGAAGCATGAGGGTCTGGATTAAGATCTTAAGCACCTTTGTAAGAAAAAACCAGGCATGGAGTCTGGAGAGAAAGTTTAGAAGTTCAGAGCATTTGTTCTTGCAGAGGACTCAGGTTCAATTCCCAGCACCACATGTAGGTGCACAGTTACAAAGCTAGTCTAAGACTTGTGTTCCTTTGAAGAAGAGACACATACATTTCAAAGAGACAGAGAAGGAAGGAACATGGTGTGTAAGCAGTCTAGATGAAGCAGAGAGCCCAGGTTCACTGGGAGAACAGAGAGGCCTTCTATGGGAGATTGACAGTGGCTGTATAGGCAAAGGCCTTCTCCATGGCTCCCCCACAGCCGATCCCGATGAAAAGAGGCAGTCCATGGTTTTAAGACATTTATTGTCGTGGTGGAAAGTGGATAAGTAAAACCCTACCCCATTTCTTAGTGTGGGCCTGAGATTAAATACCTTTTAGAGTGAGGATGCTTATTGGCTAAGCCCCCCAGGCCATTAGGTACCTCATTAAAATGGAGATCTGTCTTGAGCTTATATGACCACAGGTCCTGTCCTCTACCATGGAGGAGCTTGAGGCATTGCCCTTATTTGACTGATGGCCACAAATCTATGGAGGGCTGTGGCTGTGACAGGGGCCTGGGAACAGGTGAAATGCCTACTGTCCCTTTGGGTCTCCAGGGTTTTGAGCCTTATCTTAACCAGTAACCAAGCTATCTTTCACAGTCTCTCTCTCTCTCTTCCTCTCCCTCTCCCTCTCTCTCCCCTTCTCTCTTTCTCCCTGTTTCTTCCCCCCTCCCTCCCTCTTTCCCTCTTTCTCTCTCTTTCACACACACACACACACACACAAGCACTTCGATACACTCACACACAATGTAAAAGAAATGTGTTTTCTGATCTAGAGCTCATCTACTGTTTCTGTATGATTCTTTCTAATTAACATTTCTTTCTGGAATTTTCTCAAAGGTCACAACACATAAGCACAATATTCATTATGTATCTAAGGTTATGCAAATTTTAAAGATTAAATATATATATTCAGAGAGAGAGAGAGAGAGAGAGAGAGAGAGAGAGAGAGAGAATGGAGTACTTTTAGTAACTAAGTGCCAAGAATGAACAGCAAAATTTTAACATCATGTTGTGGATATGTAACGTATGTAAATTTTAAAACCACTTCTAAATTTTTCTTAATTATACTGAATATAGAATATTTTAAACTCAGTTATTGAAGGTAAAAGTGTTAAGTCATGGCTATATTTAATGTTCTTAAATACTTTAATATAGTATTTACATATTAATTTTCTAAATATTTTCCACAATAACTTAATACCATAGTATTAAATATTAAAAAACAGTAGTTGTGAATATATTTCAGAGGAGTAATTGATAGCACTGCCCTGGAACCTATTCTTGAATCTTCTACATCCACCTAAGGTCGCTGTGCACATATGTAACCCAAGTGTTGTTAGGGACAGAGACCTATGGATTCTAGAAGCTCCATGGGCAGCCAACCTATTCAAAACTGAGGTCTAGGTTCAACTAGAGAGCCTGTCTCATGAGAATTAGATGGCAAGAAACAAAGTGAATCACCTAATGGTTTCTTCTGGCCTCTGCACACTGGCCATCCTGTGATATGCATACCCACAGTTACACAAACACACACACAAAGAGAAAGAAAGAGAGAGAGAGAGAGAGAGAGAGAGAGAGAGTGAGAGAATATAGACAATTAAAGCTTTATTTTTTACATGTATGGGTGTTTTCTGTGTGTACATCTGGCCTGCAGAGTAGGGCTTGAGATTCTCTGGAACTGGAATTATAGATAATTGGTGACTACCATGTGAGTTCAGGGAACTGAACCCTGGTCCAATAAAAAAGCAGCAAGTGCTCTTAACTACTGAGTTATCTCTCTATCCCTGCTAAACATGTTGTAAATAATTTCATCTATTATGATATTATAGTAAAAACCAAGGACATTTTATTACTTCCAAAAGATCCACAAATATTTGAAATATACATTTTAGCTTTATGAAAACAGAAAATGAAGACTGGCTGAATTGCACCTTAACTCCCTACAACTCCTAAATTTAATTCTGTCCTGGGGCTTGCCTCATTCCCTCTAATCTGAACTATATTTAATTTCCACAAGCTAATCCTGTAAACTAGACAAGTGTTCCTCCTCTCTCTGCTAGGCATAGTAATTTTTGTCATAGTAGTATTTTTTTGTCTATTTTTAAAAGAATATTAGGTCTTTTAAGGATTTGTTAAATCATATTAATCTAAAGTATAATTTAAATGTTTAGATCATTGTTTTCCTATTTTGTAATTAGATACATTTTTCTTGATGCAAAACCCAGCAGCACTCTTCAGGGACATTTCTTAGCAAATGTTTCCAGTGTGTGTGTGTGTGTGTGTGTGTGTGTGAAACAAAGTGTTCTTTTATTTTTCCTATTATGCTCTTTAAACTTATAAAAATGGTTTGTTCCAAGAATACCCTGCAATGGCTATGAGCACAGCAGTCTAAAGCAAATCTCTGAGAATCCCGGAACACAGTTTTCAACAACATGGAGTAGCTGTGGACTTTGGGGAAATAAGAACACACATACCAGCCTGGCACACAGCAATCAGAAAGGAGGTCATTCACATTTAGCAAAAGCCTTGGGCATTTTCAAGAGAAGAGAATAAGCCAAAAAACAAGTATCTCCTCAAGCCAAAAAAAAGTCTTTAAATGTGCAACGAAAAAGGTTCCTAACTCCCCATGGGGCCTCCCAGGTGCCTTCAGGCCCATGGCAAGGAACAATAGCATCAGCCATTTGTATTGTCTTCAATAGAGAGTACGCAAATATATTAGTGAGGTCTCAGTAAGTTTAAGTTATTTAGGTAGGCTACACCTTGCTGACTTTAGCAATACTGTTTTCTATAGATATTTCTTCCAGTAATTTTCTACATATTCAGAGAACTGGAAAGAAGTTTGAGAATTATGAGTCATGTTCAGCTAGCTGGTAATTGAAATGCTACGTTAGTGTACACTTTGCAGGGAGGTAGTGCTATCAGGAAAAATTTACCTCCCGTCGATTGTCTCAGAAGCTATAAAAATCTCTTTGATTGTGTTTTCTTTTGCTTGAGGTTGGGGTGGGGGGGTGATGTTATATCCTCATTCTGATAAAAATGATTTTGTTCCATACGTTCTGTTTGAAGGCCTGTAATTTCACCACTGTTGATGGTAGAAATGAGGTTTGGTGGAGGAAATGAAGCGAGAAGTTGCATTTCATATTTCTCGGATGTCCTAGCGCAGCATCTATAGTGAGCAAGCCAAGATTTTACACACAGCACTTCCCACGACATTACAAAAGCTGCAAATACCCTTTCCTTCTCGAAGCAAATAATTATTTTGGTTAGATTTATCAATAATATTTTCACTGTAATTATAGTGAAATAATGAATGGATCTTCTGTCTGCTAAGAATTATGTTTTCTAATATGAAGCTTGTCTGGGGTTGTTCTGCCAATAAGTCAGACAAATTTAACGTATTAAGACTGCTATGCACAGTCATTTTCAACACCCCAACAAAAGAGGGTTTTGTTTGGTTTTGTTTTGCTTTGCTTTGTTTTATTTTGTTTTGTCCAGGCAATGGTTTCTGTAATAAATTGGCATCAAAATAAATGGAAAAAGCTGCAAAGTTATTTCTGCTCATGTAAAATTATGTATTGATGCAATGAATGTGTTTCCAGGGAGCTTTAAAGTGGGAACTACACAGTTATAAAGGAGGAACTGACCAGATGCAAGGTGAAGCATCAGAAGTCTCCAGGTCAAGGTCTAGTACAACTCCCTCTCTCTCCCTATTCTTCTCTCCCTTCTTTCTTCCCTCTCTTCTGCCCTTCCTTCACTCTATAGAAAAAAGTTCTTGCAAATAACAAATAATTAACTTAAAAGCAGCAATGACCAATGATTACTGAATCACTAGCCTTTTGCTTGGACATTTAGAAGGTCAAAACTCTCACCTAATTCCTTCAAGCAATAATGAAAATGGACCTTTTAATGGGTAGTACATTTTATATAATGAGCACTTGACTAATTTTTATACCCTTAATTTTTAAGAAGTTATTAATTTTATTTTTGAGGAATATTAATTTCTATATAACTTCCAAAGTATGACTACTGAGATGGAAGCCTAGAAGCACTTTAACTCTTACAAAATCATATTTGGTGACAATTAATCAAGCAAGGCAAAAGAGACCTTGGTGATAGATGAGAAATGCGCTCTTATTGCATCTTGTGGATAACTTTAATATATATGCACAAACATGATTTTAAGCATGAACATTATTTCTTAGGAGATAAACATGTGGCATTTGGCACTTGGAAAATAATTTACACAAAGTAAAATTAAGATGAGTTTAAGTGATTTTTATAATCAACATGACTCTGTGACATATATATTTTAAAAAAGTAAAACATAGAAATGCAAAACATGGCTAGAGGCAACTTCTAGTGTTTTTTAGACACTTGGCTATGCTATTTAAGCTCAGCCAATAGGACTGCCAGGTGACTCTTCCATCCTGTTCTTTTCAACTGCAAATGAGGCTCTTCCTTTCAACTAGAATCACCCTGGAGCAAAAATAAACATAAAACACTCACCAAAGCACAAAGTTAATTTTGTTAAAATTAACAGTGTCTTCCAGTCTACCATTTTACCATTAGAAACAATACCTTGGGCAATATTATGAAGCAATCTATATTCAAATTCATGGGTGGGTTAGGTATATCTGATGATTACTTTAACAAAGTGTTTCTGTTCTATTTTAAGAGTGAATGTAGTTTTAGAACACACACACACAGAGAGAGAGAGAGAGAGAGAGAGAGAGAGAGAGAGAGAGAGAGAGAGAGAAGCCATATAAAAATCTTTGTAAAATCATCAAGCCACATTTAAAGGTTTTAACATCGAAGTCTAATAATAGTTTGTGGATCTATAAGTTGAAGAGTTTGAGTCAATTTAATAACTTAATATGAAACATAAAGTGTTTTCAAATTAGTGGAAAATTAGTTACATTAATATACAGTAAATAAGAGCTTCTATGTGTGGCCAGTCATGGATGTGTATATACATATGCATCAGACACATTGTACCATCAAAAGATCCACATCAATTATTACACAGGGTGACTGTATCTAAGAAGAACCTAACACCACTGAAATTCTTCATCAATTTTTATTATCTGCATATTTGATTATTTTATTTGAAAGTGTCTTAAAATGACCAGAAATAAATTAATAAATCAAAGGGGTTTTTAAAATCATTTTGAGAGGTTCCAGATTCCATTGATAATGTTTGTATTATCATTCCACACCAAAACATATGTAAACATGCAGGTACAAAAATCCTGCAAACTGTTTCAATGGAGTCCCAAATATTTTGTTCGCTGAGATAAATCTATGAATACCAATAGGCAGACTAAGAAGTTAGTCTACTGACACATTTCAAAGGTTGCTATAAATGTAATATAACAAAAAATACTACTCTTATTTACTTCTTCCTTGTATATGCAACAGCTAAATATTATCTTATAGGAACCACCCAATAAGCATGTTCTGATAACTCTAAGAATTTAAATAATGAGTGAACATGGACATAGTCAGAAAACTAGTGAACATGGAGAATTTATCAGAATACTAGCATATAATCTCACCTAGATAATTAAGTTGAAAGTCCCAAAATTGTCATAGTAACACTTAAAACAAGGCATGCAGATAAATGAAGTCTACCCCGTGTAGACCCTGATATATTACTATGGGAACCAGGTACACTAAGAAAACACCAGTGTCTCAATGATTGCCTCCAGTGCAAAAGGAAAGAATAGAATGGTCTGAAGACAAACATTTCCTTTTTTAAAATTTTTTATACTGAATGTAGCTTCTCTGTGTAGAGCAATTTAAAATACAGATGGTGACTTGAAAACTATAAAAACAAGATATTGAATATATGCCAATTTTTAAAAACAGATATTTTATGAGTTTATCCTAAAAAAAAAATACTTGTATTAAAAATTTACAAGGAAAGTTGGTGTTTATGATTAGAAAATTCTAGAGGATATGGTGTGTAATCAGAGTGTAGCCTACCGATCCAATAAGAAGAGAACATACTAAGAGAACCTGCATCCAACATGGCTCATTAATCTTAATTTCGGTCAATTCCACTTCCTGCTAGAAAAATGACTTACCCCAAATAGAACAGAGGTTCCCTCACATATGCTTATCAGTTACTCTAGCAGAAGCACTGTTTTAAGTGAAGGTAGGTGAGGAACAGCAAATTTCTGCTCTAAAGGAGGCAGACACCCATAGAAGTGGATAAAACAAGACAAGAGGAAATATACAAGAGCAGAATTGGGGCTCAATCTGAAATAATATAAACTTAAACTCAATCTGTATAATTATAATTCTTCACAGAACATTTGTCAGAATAGAAAAAGGAAGGTGTGGGATCAGACAATTGGCACCCTATTCATTTTATATTTTTCAGAGAATTTATTAAAAGGAGTATTGAGGCGTTATTTCCTATTAACTATAACACTCTACTAGATCTGAAGGAGAGAGACTCATAAGACTCCAGATGTAGGAGACTCAGGAACCAGAAAGCTAAGAGACACACAGGCCCCAGCCAGCATTATACATCAGTAGACAATTGGTAGGTAGAAGAGCCTCTTGAGTAGAGTTGCTGAATGATGAACAGGGAACTCTAGTGAAGAAATGTTTATGTGTCCTCATTCATGGTGCACTGGGCATTTCAGTGACAGAGTTGCTCAAAAGTCACCAACACTTCTATAAGTAACCCTTTTTTATTCAAACTCTTGTAACTCCAATATCATTGGAGCAGCAAACTAGACTTTAGTGAAATCAGTTCATGTCCTTTTATCAGTGTCCTATTCACAGTGAGTAGGCACGTGTTTGTTCACTTTCCAGAAAAACACCACAAGAAATACATTGATGAGTTTCTGCAAGGTGGTGTACATCTAACTCAACCCATCAGCCAAGGACAAATCTCTTTCAGAGCAGTTCCCTAACGTATTTTACGGGGCAAGTGTTGACAGACTGAAGGGCACTGTGATCTGTAGGACCGAGATGAGCTTTGATCAGCAAGTTTAGAGATAGGGGGTGGGGAGAACAGAATAGCTCTCCTAATCTAGAAGAGATAACTAATGAAGCTGGTAACAAATGCTTCACTACCAGAATGAAGTGGAACATGTATTTAGCATCTTGAAATCTATTCTACTTCCGAACTTGTTGGAAAAGTTCCAAGTTTTCGAAGGTTGTTGAGTAACTGGAAACAGTCTGATGAACCCTAGAAAGATTTATGAGCCCTCTCTGAAAGCACTGAGAAGACACTGGGAGATGTAATGGTAGTTTCGAAAGCAGTGGTCTCCCAGTGTAGCATTGTAGATTGAGCTAAGGATGGATAAGGCAGTTTTATTTGAGTCTCTATCCGATTTGAGATTTATCCAGAGAGATGAATTGGAACAGTGATGTTTTAACATGAAGAAGAAGTAATGTATGGGGTGATGGACCTTAGCATCTTACGTAGGTGTGGAAGAATGCAATATGACTAAGAGGGGCCATTAAATTTTAAACCATAGAGAAAATCATAGATGGAAATGCTAAGTAAAATTAAGGACATATACTGAGGATAATAAAGTAACTAAAAAGGAAGAGTGTTCTTAGATTTTTTTTTTCAGTTGCAAATTCTTGGCACACTTTCCTTTCCTATCTCTCTCTCCCCAGTCTTCTACAAATGAATACACCTGTGGAAGTGTTTTCCAGTAAGTGTCTTTTCATGTACTATGAATAAAAGAGTCCTTGTAGCTTATGCTGTTTTGGGTCAAGAATTTCTGTTTCCAGTGAAACATGAAAGCATGAACAATTAACGCTGTACTCGAAATTTTGGCAAAATAATTCTCCAAGGATTTTATTCTATTTTCTAATGACCTATTGTTTTGTAAATGATGAATGAAAAATGAAAAGCAAAATGACACTAAAGCTAAGTAATGGAACACGTTCAGTGTACTGCAGGTATTGCTCATAAGATGCCTGTGGGAGTAAGCATTAAGCAAAGAGTTAGTGGCTTGTTCAATGGACCCAAGAGTGTCTCATGCAAAATGTCATTTCAATTATTTATTCAGGGAAAAGAAATTCCATCATATACTTATACCTTTTTTAAACTTTTAATTCACTTCTAGAAATAATGAAACTTTGGGTTTGCATACTACATTTTGCCTTAAGAATGCAAAGTGCCTTGAAAATATTATAGTTGCTTTTCCAATAGAATGAAATGAGATGACTATTTTTAGACTTACATACAGGCTCAAAGTGACTTGGACAATGTTAGCCAACTGATAGACAAAGACAGAATTAAACTGGTGATTATAAGCTCTAAAGTTTAGAGTATAAATAACTCTAAAATATAAATACCCCATTTGGAAAAAAAATGCTACAATACAGAGGGACCTACTCAAAATAGCATTAAGACATTTTTGAGCATAGGAATATATATTTTCAGATATATCTTAATATACTTTACAAAATAAAATATTAACCATAGCACAAAGAAATTATGCAAATCACAAAAGTATGGATGCTATCTGATGTAAAACCTACTGACATTCAGTAAATATGTAATTCTGTGTAAATACTTAAAGACTCAGCTATCATTTATTTTTGTGAAATTAAGTTTAAAGCCTAGGCACAACTAAATTTCCATCCTTTTCTGTAAGAGCACAGTATTATTGTTAGGTTGGTTGATATAGTCACAGCAGCTAGTCCTCTGTTAAGTAATAAGTTGGAAAGGTCCATCTTAAAAGCTATAAGCTACACATATTTGAAGAATAAAGACAACATAATTTGATGACTAGTCAGCATGACACTAGGTAGTCAATGCAGGAGACCATTACACTTGTAAGTTTGTCAATAGGACTAACAACTAGTAGAAAGTAAAGGTCAGCAGCTGTCACAGCAGAAGTTAGAGATGGACAAGAGGTTTTAACTACCCCTGACGATAAACATAGTGAATATCTTCTAGGCTGGACCAGAAACATTCAAAGATTATATGGTCCCTCCCTTGGACTGGCTTGTGATAAGTCCAGAGAATTAACCTATCTCAGTATCAATTACCTCAGGTTTGGCCCAGTTTCTATTTTAAGTTCTATAGGAATCTTTTATAGACACAGCCAAAGTTTTTTTCTCTCTTGAAACTGTCAACTCTTGATAATTTCCCTCAATTATTTTTTTTCATTTCTAACTTTCTCTTAAATTCCCTTTGTAAAGCTTGCTTTTGCCAGTGTGTGTCTTTACCCATAAATAATCACTTTATTAGTGATATTGACAGTACAACAATGAGCTCAAGATACTATCTCAGGTTGACTTTAGTTGACCATTGTGCAACTAGCACTCTATGTCACTAGTATACACATACTTGTAGCCCAAGAATGTTCCAGGCATGCTCAAAGAAATATATCAGTACTTCTCACTATTCTAAGACAGACATATTATTTTACAAAATGAGCAACTTCTATAACATTAATGAAAGTAAAACATGTACCTCTTACACATGCTATCAAATATCATGATTATCTATCATTAAAATAGATAGATACAAACAAATAAAAATAACCAATCATTTCTAACCTTAGTCTATGTCATGTCAGGGACTAGAGATATGAGATTCAAATAGGAGAGTAGTATCCATGATCATAACTTAGAGAAGAGAGCAGTTGTATAAACAAACAATTATAATAAAATATTCAAAATTTAGTACAACCATTTACAGAATACATAGCACTAAGTCAAGGAGAGCTGATTTATTTAGGGAAGGCAGTGGTAGAAAAGAACAGGAATCCCCTTCAAAGAGCTTTAGATTGATACTGGACAGTAAGTAAGCAGCCAGTTCACATGACTGTCAAGAATGTCTACATTTAAGGAGCTTAAAGCCTACCGAGGGAAAACAGAGAGAGAGAGAGAGAGAGAGAGAGAGAGAGAGAGAGAGAGAGAGAGAGAGAGAGAGAGAGAGAGAGAGGAGAGAGAGAGAGAGAGAGAGAGAGAGAGAGAGGAGAGAGAGAGAGAACTTTTAAAAACATAAATAATAGAACATATCATGCAGATATAATAGGTCTCTTCTAAAAAAATATGGGACTAAACTGAAAAAGAGTGACCAGTTTGTTATATTTGAGAGACAGCTATTTGATATCATCCTATAAGATGTTAGCAACAATTACTACTTACTTTTCTCTAGTTCATTTCTCCTTAATTATCACCCCAGAAATATTATGGTCTAGATGGATAAAGTACATTCACTATGACTTTGATTAATTCTGAAATATAAATTCTCTTTTTAGTGACATAGAAGTATTGATTGATACTCAGTAGCAAACAGAGAGTGACTAATAAAAAAAGAAACTTTTCTTCATCCAGGTCATGCAAGGATATATTCCTTTTATAATCCTGCCACATTTCCAGTTATCTTATGGCCACTTGCTCCAATCTGATGATTCCCCATCACCTCAATGAGCCCTGGATGGCATAAGCACGTCATTAACACAAAGCTGGTAACTTTTTTGGTTGCTAATGGTATTATTTAATAAGATAATTCTTAATAGAGGCCTAAAGATTTAAAAACATTATACTTTGATGCATATATTTTTAATATTTAATCAGCCTTAACATATCCACTCAGACTTTTATATTCATTAATGGTAAGAAGAAATGGTAACTCCTTTCTTGTGGTATTTGGAACTACATTATTGTTAGTGTAGATATTATACATTAACATGGCAGAACTTCCTGTTCCAGTATCACAGTCATTTAGTATTAATTTATCAAACATGCTTCTATCCATGAATCTCTCTCAGCCTCTGGTAGCCACGATTCTAGGCTCAACCTCCATATTTGAATGATATTATACAGCACCTAGTTTATGTGCTTAGCTTATTTCACTTAACAGTTTGTGTTTCACTCATGTTAAAAGGATTTCATTCTTTCAGGTGAGTAAATACTATTTTATTATGCATACATATCTCTTCATTGGTTCATAGATACCTAGGTTATTTCCAATTCACAACTCATAAATTTGAAAGTAGAGAATTCAATGTAACCTTGGAGATTTAGAGAGACTCATGTAAAGATAATAAAAACATCAACTTTTTAGTCTATGTGTCTGGTACATGCCAACTTCCTTCTCTGGTTCACTATCCTCACTCCTTTATTTATTTATTTATTTATTTATTTATTTATTTATACTTTACAACAAAAATGATGTACACAGTGAGGAATGTTTAACAGAGTCCCAACATCGCCAACCTTCCTGAATCTGTGTCCATGGAATACATTTCCCTATATTTTAATTCAGAAAATATAGTATGATCTTATCCAAAACAAATTTCTCTACCCAGATACTCAAAGATATTCTGGAAAACTATTATTTTCTTATTTTTATGTCAGTAATGGATTTCTAGGAAAAAAGAACACACACACACATACACACACACACACACACAGAGAGAGAGAGAGAGAGAGAGAGAGAGAGAGAGAGAGAGAGGGAGAGGGAGAGGGAGAGGGAGAGGGAGAGGGAGAGGGAGAGAGAGAGGGAGAGGGAGAGGGAGAGGGAGAGAGAGAGGGAGAGGGAGAGGGAGAGGGAGAGGGAGAGGGAGAGGGAGAGGGAGAGGGAGAGGGAGAGGGAGAGGGAGAGGGAGAGGGAGAGGGAGACGGAGACGGAGACGGAGACGGAGACGGAGACGGAGACAAAGACAGAAAGACAGAGAGACAGAGAGAGACAGGAAATAGGCTCGTGCAATTATGCAGACCAAAAAATGACATTTTGCAACAATGTTTGAAAGCTAACTATTTTAAATTGGTGACTGAGGCAAATTTGTGTTTCAGTTCAGCTATAAAGGAGTGAAAACAGGATAACTCATTGTGGAGAATGAGTGCTGTTCTCACTCAGCTTTTTAGCCTAAATATGCAAGAACCAGGAGGTCACATACCTACCTATTGAGGAACAAGTGGTGATAAATACTCCAGCTAATGAAAAGAGAAAAATCTAATGCTATACTTCTCTTCTCTGTCCATGGGACAATCAATCTTATGTCAGTCAAAGGACAGAGCACTTACATGAAAGAGGATCCTAAGATTCTAACAGAACTGCCAACTTTCTATTTGATAGTATTTTCAGCGGTTTTTTTAATCTTTCATATACGCTTAGATAAATAGCTACTTTCCAGTGTATTGGTTTTCCATGGTGTTCAGAGCAGTAGCAGTTTGGAGCCTATGAGAAGAAGGCTCTACCATAGACCCTAAGTGTGCCTTCATACACACTATGATGGTCACAAAAAAAATTAAATCATCTAATGACGTTTTCCTCAGAAGACCTCTATAAATAAAGACACATGACTGGATGTGACTCCTCAGTGGTGGAAGTATTTTATATACAATAGTGAGGGCTGAACTTCTTTAATCAGTCAAATTACAGATTCACAACATATGTCAGATGTTTTTATGGAATAACCTTTTGTTTTTCTACTTTAAAGTCCCAGCACCCTCTCATTCACATCAAGTGATAATCTCTTCCAATAACACATTCATGTGTATATCCAGAAATAATTGTATATCCAATATTTGAAAATCTCATACACAACCTAATCAAAACAATATGAAAACCTAAACCACTACTCCTTGCTACACCAGTGCTTTTAATTTCTACAAGGCTTATTCGCCTGAAACACAAATTCTTAATTATTCCTGTCACTATTCCCTAGAACACAATTATTTAGTTATTACATTCAAAAACAAAGGTCTTATTTTCTACTTTATATGAAAGGGTATTTAAGAAGAAGCGTCCAGTTAAGTGAGAGGTGAATAACAGGCAGGAGGTTGTTATGGTCATGTGGAATCAATAGGATATGAGCAAGAAAGCAACAGCCACCTTGCCAATGTTACCACCGCTCAGATAAAAGATCATATCCTGTACAACAGCCATGGTGGTACCCTCATAGAAGTCACTGATTCCTAACAGCAACTGTGATAGAGAAGAAGAGCAATTTCGGTGGGAAAAGAGTATTTTTCAGGAAAAACATAAGAAGAGGAGTTGCACATAGTTAGCTACTTAACGGTATGGGAAGGTGAAGTGGAGTTGACAAAGGACATGCACATATTGGTTTTTGACCATATCATCATCATCTTTCCACTGCCATAAACAATGCCATGTATTAACAAATTGTTCTTCCCTCCCATAAGAGCTCAGGGAACCCTGGAGAAGAGGAGGCAGAAAGAATGTAATAGCCAGAGGGCATGGAGGTAGATGGATTCCTCTGAATCAGCTGAGCAAAGCTCATATAACTGCACAGAGACTGGAGCAGCATAGACAGAGTCTTCAGGGGTTGGCACCAGGTCCTCTGCATCTATGTTATAGCTTTCAGCTTAGCATTGCTATGGGACTACTGAATGTGTGAAGGAGTGGTTCTCTGATTCGTTTTCCTTCTCTTGGGGTTCTTTTTCTTCTGTTGGGTTGCCCTGTCTATCTTCAACGTGATGGTTTTGGTTTTAACTTACATTTTATTTTTTTACTGTTTAGTTGTTATCTCCTAGAAATGAGACATTTCTAAGGAGAGACAGAAAGGAAGTGAATCTGGAGGGAAGGGGAGATGGGGAGGAAATGGGAGGAATAGAGGGAAGGGAATCTGTGATCAATACCTATTGCATGAGAAGTGAATCTCTTTAATAAGTGAGAAAAAAACCTTTTAAAATGGAATTGTTTGTATCTGGTATCATATAACCAATTTGTGCATTCTTCTCTAGAGAAAATTTCTCCCTAAAATTTCAAGAGTTAAAGGCATATAAAAAAATGCAACTAAAATAAACCAAATTGTTCTTACAATATATATATTTTTTTAAACTACTGTTTTATGGGAGTCAACATGAGACATTTAAGATATTTGAAGTGTTCCCAGTGAAATATGTTTATAGTTTTTAAATGAAAAAATAAGTGATAATTAAATATTGTAACTCAATTTTTAAAAAAGACCATGTGAATGTAAGAATCAGGAAACTTCTAAACTCAGCAAAAAACAAGCATTCAATTTAATGCAAAGAGTGTGGATTATAAAACTTTTTTTCTGTCTGTAGAGCTTAGCAGAAGGAATAACTGAAAGAACTGGATGCAGCACTTGCTGGTGACAGAGTGCTTTCTGTTGCTATGATAAAGCACTGACCAAAAGCAATTTGAGGAGGAAAGGGTTTATCTAACTAACTGCTCATTGTCCATCACTGCACAAAGACAAAACAGATTCAAGGAAGGAACTGAAGAGGAGACCCCTGGTTTGCTCAGCTACATTTCTCTACAGGCTCAGAGCATCTGCTCAGAAATAGTAACTTCCATAGTATACAGGACCCTCCTTTATAAATAAGCAATTAAGAATATGTCCAGAAGTATGCCACAGACCAATCTGAAGGAGGCAATTCCTCAACTGACATTTGATGTTCCCCCTTTCAAGCTGTTGTTGGTGTCAAATTAATAAAAGCAAATAAGCGTAGACAGTTCACCATGCTTGTCAACTGGAAGGAATTTATAATCAACTAAGAGACATACATATGTTTGAGCGTGTTTTTGAGGGTGTTTCCAGGATTAACTGAAGGTAGACAATCTGGAACTGCTGCTGTTGTTATCTGCTGTGACATCCTTTCATCTCCTTCAGGCTTTCCAGTGGATACCGAAGATCAGTATCACTCTAGGAATCTTCAAGACTTTGAAGAGACTGTGGAGGCATTTACTTCAGGGATTGAGCATTTACCTGTTTTTCTTGTTGTTGTTGTTGCTGGTGGTGGTGGTGGTGATGGTGGTTTTTTGGTTTTGTTTTTGGTAGTGATGGTAGTGGTGATTTTTTGCCTTTGTTTTTGCTATTGTTTTTGTTTTTATATTGCCTCTCCAGAATAATGATAATGACTGTTGTGTCATGCAGGTTCTCCTGACCTAATTAATATATCTCCATTAATACTCTGTAACACATACAAGCACACACACACACACACACACACACACACACACACACACACATACTTTCCATTCCTATAGTCAAAACTCTGACCCATAATTGATCCTATCAGAAAGAACTGCAGGAATGGAAATGGAAAGAAGGCTGAGGAAAAGAAGGTCCAGAGACAGGCCCGAGTGGGATCCAGCTCAAGGGGAGGCACCAAGGCCTGACACTATTACTGAGGCTATGGAGTGCTCACAAAAAGGGACCTATCATGACTGCCCCCCGAAAGACCCAACAAGCAGCTGAAAGAGTCAGATGCAGATATTAGCCCCCAACCAATGGACAGAGCTGCTGACCCTTGTGGTTGAATTAGGGAAAAGCTGGAAGAAACTGAGGAGGAGGGTGACCCAGTAGGAGGACCAACAGTCTCAATTAATCTGAACCCCAGAGATCTCTTTTGTTTTTATATTGCCTCTCCAGAATAATGATAATGACTGTTGTGTCATGCAGGTTCTCCTGACCTAATTAATATATCTCCATTAATACTCTGTAACACATACAAGCACACACACACACACACACACACACACACACACACACACATACTTTCCATTCCTATAGTCAAAACTCTGACCCATAATTGATCCTATCAGAAAGAACTGCAGGAATGGAAATGGAAAGAAGGCTGAGGAAAAGAAGGTCCAGAGACAGGCCCGAGTGGGATCCAGCTCAAGGGGAGGCACCAAGGCCTGACACTATTACTGAGGCTATGGAGTGCTCACAAAAAGGGACCTATCATGACTGCCCCCCGAAAGACCCAACAAGCAGCTGAAAGAGTCAGATGCAGATATTAGCCCCCAACCAATGGACAGAGCTGCTGACCCTTGTGGTTGAATTAGGGAAAAGCTGGAAGAAACTGAGGAGGAGGGTGACCCAGTAGGAGGACCAACAGTCTCAATTAATCTGAACCCCAGAGATCTCTCAAACACTGGCAGCATATACCAGCTGATATGAGGCCCCCAAAGCCCATACAGCAGAGGACTGCTGAGTCTGGCTTCAGTCAGAGAAGATGTACCTATTTCTCAAGAGACTGGTGGCAGGGAGTTTAGAGTTCTGGTGGAGTAGGTGGTGGGGACAGCCTCATGAAGACTGGGGGGATGGGAGGAGGCATGGGGTGTCGAACAGTCAGAAGGTGGACTGGGAGGGAAATAAAATCTGGAGTGTAAAAATATAAATAAATAAAAGATTTAAAAGAAGAAGAAGAGGAAGAGGAAGAGGAAGAGGAAGAGGAAGAAAGGCATGCTGACCTATCAAATTTGTGTTTCTTGCTACTCGGGATGCCTAACTTAAAAGAATCTTAGGAAGATCACTGGATCTTAGGAATTCAAGACCAACCAGAATCAATAGATACTGGACTACTACTGGACTCACAAAGTAAAACTTAAAATGTGATCTGTGAGGTAAGATACAGAGGATCCAGTTACATAATATAGGAGAAGAGTCCCAAATCTACCATAGGGACATCCATGGAGGGAATTTAAGAAAAACTGTTTTCTTTTGAAGTCTTAATCAAATATTAGGTGTTGGCTTGTTGGGAAGCTTTAGAATAAAACAATATGATCAAAATAGATTATGCATATGTGTGAACTTCTCAAAGACTTAATACAAATATTACATTTATTTTTTTAAAAAAAACATACTACTCATAATGTATGAAATCTTGAAACTCTTATAAAATGCCAGTGGGTTAATACATTGACAACAGCAGTTCATAATTATCTACCTAATCCTTAACTCAGCAATTTCACCTTTTATACATATTAAAATGATTGCATGAACACGTGCAAGTTTCTAAATAAATTCTCTTAGCAGCTTTACATATTATACCCCCCCCAAAAAAAAAAAAACTGAGGACAAATTCTGTCTGCCTGAAGTGGGCAAATAGCATTGGGACAATCACATAAATGAGATCCTATTTATAAAGTCAAAAGTACAGCCATGTTGTTGAGACTTCATGGATGAAGTTTCCCTGGCATACATCTGTGAATACAAGAATATTTAGAAGAGTTCCTGTGATCGGCCTGAAATCACATACAGGATGAGCAGAATGTATTTATAAATTTAGTTATATATTATAAATATGTAAACAAAATAGCATAGGCTATGAATTTGAGAGAAAGAAAGGGAGAAAAAGTAGAAAGAGCAAAATTGTCTAATTGTATTTTAAATAAAATTATAAATAGAAAAAGTATAATAAAATATCTAAGCATAAAACCAGAATGTAATATTCTACTGTGACAGTGCCAACTCTGAGAGAAAGCTGACACTCTCAGAAAATCTAGCATACTCACCACATCCCATCCATGTCATCAAGATAATAGCAGTAAGTCCTTCTGTTAAGAGACTTCCTCCCACCACCTGGAAGGCATAGTTCACCTGCTCTGCTCGTTGGAGTGATCATTTACGTTTTCTAATTGGCTTTGTTGGATGCTTAATACATCTGTGTCATGTTTGTGCTTAAGGGGACATCTACATCTACTAACATGTTGTCTGCTAAGGCTACCTATTTTAGTTACCCTGAAAAAGAACTTTATTTAACATATTTTAGTCTGTCAGACATTGGGAGACAAAGATGCGTTCTTATAATCACATCTCAAATCATACCTCTTGTCACTGAAGAAACAATTCTCCTGTTGGAAAGCTAGTCCAGGGCTTATTTAGTTTTGAAGACGATTCACATATATTTTAAAGAAACAGAGAAAGAAGAATCAGATTTCTAAAGTAAAGACTGAGAAAAGAATAGTGGGAGAAATCTCTTATTTGACAGTGAGAATTGAACCTTATGTTTCAACTTATATTTACCCTTAAACCTGCAACCTAATAACTTGTGTGAATGAAGCAACTGCGATTTACTAGCAAATATAACCATGTATATATTATGTTCAACAGTTCTACAGACTGTTTGTGATATAAATATATACATACATAAAAAATATGTGCATTTTAAAGAAGATTAAAAGAGTAGTGTTAATTCAGTCCTGACATATGGAAGGTTAAAAGAAACTTGGCTTAATTGCTTCCAACACAATATGTAATAGTATAAAACTATCCCATTAAAATGGCAATATTAAGTCTGGCTAAACTCAGAGTAGCAATCCAGAGATAAATTAATACTTGTTAATTCAACAGAGCACTCTAATGAGCTACAAGAATGGCAGTAGGTAGGACTCGGGCTTGTTGCTTCAATAGCAGCTCTACATTTGTCGTCACTAGTATTTGGAAACTCAGCATCTCTTTAAAAAATACAGTAAGTCTAATTGCCAGGCTCATTGGGGTCTTACCTGCTTGATTAAACCTTATTGAAAGGTCTTGTGGGGGATTTCCAAGCTGCTCAGTTGTTAATAAGCTTGTATTAAGCTATTCCCCTTGCAGTACAAGCAATTCAAAGACATAAGGGACCTAGTCAGGGGATAGTATTAAAAAGTGTCTAGTGAGCTGCTTAATTAAAAGAAAGAGTCTACAATGCAGTCAAGAAATGAAGAATTTTTTCCAAGTATGCCACCCTTATGTTATTTCAAACTCCAGGCTTCTGTAGTGGAAACGTGAACATTTATTGCTTCATTTTATTAATAAGTATTTTCACACAAATATGAAAGAACCCTGTGAAATAAAGTTCTTTGTCAGGGTAACTAAAATCCTAAGAAAAATGAGTGTGAAGCAAATGAGGGAGAAAAAAAATTCCCTTTATCATAGCCTTCACCTTGATGGCAATTAAAAACTAGCAATAAAACACTGAGTGGCAAACACCCAGCAGGATATATTAGGCCAAGTTAAACATATTTAAGCATGCTCGTGCTGTTTCCTGTGTGGAATATTGCAATATGCATGAACCCTCATGGTCATCTTTTAAAAGGCCAGGTTTAATCTAACTTCCTCTACAAAAATTGCTATACTGACCGCATCCATTGAATTTGTTCTCTGAAATAATCCCCAGCGATCAGTCAGAGCCTCACAGTTCAGGAATTGTTGCCTACAGTCGCATATTGTTCTCTAATTGTCTTCACTTCCAAAGTAGAATTCAATTCCTCAAAGCATTCTCTTAATCTTCCGTTCACAGGTAAATTATTTCAAA
Organism: Arvicanthis niloticus; assembly: GCF_011762505.2. Taxonomy (NCBI): domain Eukaryota; kingdom Metazoa; phylum Chordata; class Mammalia; order Rodentia; family Muridae; genus Arvicanthis; species Arvicanthis niloticus. Next base: position 42,979,478 of record NC_047673.1, read on the forward strand.
TTGATCCAATCCTTTGAACATCATTAAGATATTCTTATTAAACCACGCAAATCCTCCACTTTCCTTTCATGTCTGACTTTAATGTTCATCGCAGGCACAAAGCTCTTTTGTAGACTGATTGTAATTTCATGCTTGCTTCTAAGATAAGAGCAGACACAAGAGTCAAGTTTAACTTCTGAATGCTATCCCGTTTTCACTTACATTGATGCTTAGTCATTTATTTACCTTAACTTTATCCTATAGCTGGATATTGTTTAAGTTTGGCTGCTGCCTTTCTTATTTCTGGGAATATTAGCTTCTAGTGAGCATCTGATATGGATGGATATACTTCTAATATCTCAGAATTATGGACCTTCACTTCTTCCAGAATGTCACAAGTTGGAGTTCACATGGATTAACCAGTGAAAAGGAAAAAGCCAGGATTTGACAAGATTCGCTGAAGTGTGAATTTATTGAGGGAAGTTCAAGAGATCTGTTAGCACTGAGGTTTAGAACTACCCATGATGAAGAGTGACTTCTACTGAAGTCAGAAAGTATAAGAAAAACTTAACAGCCAATTACAGACTTTCCTCTACTAGCTGCCAAAATAATGGTATGAACATGGACTGAGTACTACGTTCATCTATTATAGGTTCTGTCCAAGAGGTATGTCTGTACTCTCCTCCTAGTTAAGAATCTAAATACAATCTGCTTACAAACTCTGTTCCTCATCTAGCCTTTCATTTCACTCCAAGCTCCAGGCTGTACCATATGTTGCCCTCAGTGATGAGGGTCAAGGTAAATCTGAATCCTTACTTCTTGGAAATTGATGCTTCAAAATCAGAAGCAGAGGCTGAAGAGATTCCTCAGGGTTGCGTGTGTATTTCTCTTACAGAGGACATAGGTTTGGGTCTCAGCAGCCACACTGGGGGCTCACAGCTTCCTATAGCTCCAACTCCAGAAAATATAATACCATCTTTTGGCCTATTTGGGCACTGGCACTCAGGTACACATGCCTATACACAGACACAGACACATAGAAAATAAAAAACAATTATCTTTTTGAAAAATAGAATTAGGTTATTTTGACTAATTATTAGGGGATCAAGAATCAGGGATCCACTAGTTTCCATACTCAGATATATCTTGGGCACTTTTTGTTGATTTCTCTTGTTCAATTTTGGTGAGATAGTTTTGTTTCATTCTATTATCTTTGTGATAATTTTTTTAAAACAATGAATGAATGAAATAATTAAAACTTAGCCATAGTGTAAAGATTAATACCTGAACTGTCCTTTATACCTGCTGGGAGACGGAAAATCATTAAAACACCAAACTGGAAGTGATAATATATATGCAAAGTACCTATGCAATGAAATAAAACATTTTTTATACAATATAATGTGTTCCCTGACCCCCTAACTCCTCCCAAATCCTCCCTACCTCTTCATACACCTGATTCCATATCTTCTCTCTCTCTTTAGAAAACAAATAGGCAGTTAAAAAAACAATAGTAATAAAAAAGCACAAAACACATACACACACACAAATTCCATAAAAACACAAAATTGGAAAACATAATATACAAGCAAAAGATCAGTTAAAAAAAATACCTAAAGTATTATGAGTCAAAATTATTGTGGTTTGAATAAGAATGGCCTCCACTAGTCCACATAACTGAATGCTTAGTCACCAAGGATTGGAAGGATTGGGATTAGGTGTGGCCTTCTTGCTTTAAGGTTTCAAAAGCCCAGCCTCTCTCCCCTCTCCCCTCTCCCCTCTCCCCTCTCCCCTCTCCTCCCCTCTCCCCTCTCCCCTCTCCCCTCTCCCCTCTCCCCTCTCCCCCCTCCCCCCTCCCCCCTCCCCCCTCCCCCCTCCCCCCTCCCCCCTCTCCCCTCTCTCCCCTCTCCCCTCTCCCCCCTCCCCCCTCCCCCCTCTCCCCCCTCCCCCCTCCCCCCTCCCCCCTCCCCCCTCCCCTCTCCCCTCTCCCCTCTCCCCTCTCTCCCCTCTCCCCTCTCCCCTCTCTCCCCTCTCCCCTCTCTCCACTCTCCCCTCTCTCCCCTCTCCCCTCTCCCCTCTCCCCTCTCCCCCCTCCCCCCTCTCCCCTCTCCCCTCTCCCCTCTCCCCTCTCCCCTCTCCTCTCTCTCCCGTCTCCCCTCTCCCCTCTCTCCCCTCTCCCGTCTCCCCTCTCCCCTCTCCCCTCTCCCCCCTCCCCCCTCCCCCCTCCCCCCTCCCCCCTCTCCCCTCTCCCCTCTCTCCCCTCTCCCCTCTCCCCTCTCTCCCCTCTCCCCTCTCCCCCCTCCCCCCTCCCCCCTCTCCCCCCTCCCCCCTCCCCCCTCCCCCCTCCCCCTCCCCTCTCCCTCTCCCCTCTCCCCTCTCCCCTCTCCCCTCTCCCTCTCTCCCCTCTCCCCTCTCCCCTCTCTCCCCTCTCCCCTCTCCCCTCTCCCCTCTCCCCTCTCTCCCCTCTCCCCTCTCCCCTCTCTCCCCTCTCCCCTCTCCCCTCTCTCCCCTCTCCCCTCTCCCCTCTCCCCCCTCTCCCCCCTCCCCTCTCCCCTCTCCCCCCTCCCCCCTCTCCCCTCTCCCCTCTCCCCTCTCCCCTCTCCCCTCTCCCCTCTCCCCTCTCCTCTCTCTCCCGTCTCCCCTCTCCCCTCTCTCCCCTCTCCCGTCTCCCCTCTCCCCTCTCCCCTCTCTCCCCTCTCCCCTCTCTCCCCTCGCCCCTCTCTCCCCTCTCCCCTCGCCCCTCACCCCTCTCTCCCCTCTCCCCTCTCCCCTCTCTCCCCTCTCCCCTCGCCCCTCGCCCCTCTCTCCCCTCTCCCCTCTCCCCTCTCTCCCCTCTCCCCTCTCCCCTCGCCCCTCTCTCCCCTCTCCCCTCTCCCCTCTCTCCCCTCTCCCCTCTCCCCTCTCCCCTCTCTCCCCTCTCCCCTCTCCCCTCTCCCCTCTCCCCCCTCTCCCCTCTCCCCTCTCCCCCCTCCCCCCTCTCCCCTCTCCCCTCTCCCCTCTCCCCCCTCCCCTCCCCCCTCTCCCCTCTCCCCTCTCCCCTCTCCCCTCTCTCCCCTCTCCCCTCTCCCCTCTCTCCCCTCTCCCCTCTCCCCTCTCTCTCCTCTTCTCCCTCTCTCTCCTCCTCTCCTTCTCTATTTTTCTCCGGTTTGTGGATAAAGATTTTGCTCTCAGTTACTTCTGTAGTGTCATGCCTGTCTACCGACATGCTTTCTACCATGATGATAATCGACTAAGCCTCTGAAACTACAAGCAAGCCCCCAATTATTTGGATATTCTTTTAAAAATATAAGAGTTACCATGGTCATGGAGGTAATGATATGTCTTCAGAGTGACAGAACACTAACTAAGGGAAATATAACTCAGTTCATTTTGAGTAGATCATATACAGCTTGGCATGAGGAATGTCCTTATGTATTGTTAGTATACCCAGTGAGACTCCACTGGAGATAGCTTCTTGGTTAGGGTTGGGAGCTTGTATACACACCCAGTGTGGCTTGAATCTGTGTAGGCCCTTGCATGCTGCCACAGTCTCTGTGAGCTTGTCTCTGTGAGCACATCAGCTATGTTGTGGTTTTTAAATTATATTTCCAGTGTCATTCTCCATAAAGTTGTTTCTATACATAGTTTACTCTTTTTTGGTTTTTTTTTTTTTTTTTTTTTTTTTTTTTTTTTTTTTTTTTTTTTTTTTTTTTTGAGACAGGGTTTCTCTGTGTATCTCTGGCTGTCCTGGAACTCACTCTGTAGACCAGGCTGGCCTCAAACTCAGAAATCTGCCTGCCTCTGCCTCCCAAGCACTGGGATTAAAGGTGTATGCCACCACTGCCTGGCCATAGTTTACTTTTAAAAAAATCTTTTCTTGGGTGATTTCATACATGAATGTGATGCATTTAGATCATACCCTCTTCCTGTTTCTTCCTCTACTTTCTCCATTCCCCCTTCAAAAGCTAATGATAGTTGGGTCAAGTTTTAAAAGTACTGGAGAAACAAATGCTTATCAAACATTTATCCACTTCTGTAAATTTAGCAAATTCATATATTATATTGTCTCTCTCTTCCTATTTGATTTTTTTCATCCTTCTACTTCTGTGGTTACTATCCTTTGGTTTCTATTTTATACAGCATATACCTTTTGAATTTTTTTTTATAATGTATTGTTACATAAGCAATGTCGACTTATTAAATATGATTGTCATATTTTGAATAAAATTATAAAAAGCCTGCTATGATATTCTACCAAATATAAACAGAATTTTGTACTAGAAATGTCATATCCTCCTCACAAACAACTTCATAGTCATACACAGCAACCTGGCTACAGACAAGCTATTCTAACAACACAGTGGAAAGATTAGTCCACAGACTTGGTAGAGTGATGGTACAAAGGCTTTCCCAAGCAAATTGAGAGAATAAGGCAAAACATCCTGGAGAAGCCTCAGAACATTGACAGATAAATAGGCAAAGTTAAGATAATTCCAAAAGAAACAGTCAGAGTTCAGAGGCAAGAAGCCACCAGAGGAAACTTTAAATCTTGATTACTATGTTACAAAATCTACCTACTTCACTGTGAATTGTTTTTAACCTATTTTTCCATTTCAATATGAATCTGTTGAAATCACCTAAGTCCTGGGCATACTAGGGCATAATTCCTTAACCAACACTGTACTGGAGAACCTCCTGAGTGACAGACAGCTTGGAAATAGACTTCAGCCTACATAGTTGTCAACTTGTCCTACCAAGGATCATTTGACTCCAACAGCTCTGATTCTGTGCTGAACACAGTACCTCTTTCCTCCCCTAAATTACTATATATCATATGATAAAGGCTGTACTTGTTCAAAATAATCCTCAAATTTTCCCTTTGCCCCTCAGTCACCAAGCAGCTCCTTCTCCCTCCCTGTGGTCAATTCTCTAATAACAGTAAATCTGAGAGCTGCCTGGAACCTTCTATTCTAGGCCCCCTTTGTCTGCTGTCTCAAAAAGTGATGTCACAGTATTTGTAGGCATAGAACAATGAAAATCTTTTCGGTATCATTTTTTTCAAAAATAGAAAAAGATTAAATAGAAAATGACTCTTCTACTAATATAGTATGTCAAGGTTAATAAAGTTATAATCCCTCATAAAAGATATAAATAAATAGTAGAACACATACAAATTTCAACTTAAAAAGCATTTTTTCTTAGTTACTGATATTATCATGAAACAAGCAAAATTATTTAAAGACTATTAGTTTGGTTTCTGTTTTGTTTTGTTTTTTTTCTAAAACCTCTTACCTCATGGGGTCTTTTGTCCTACAAAGACACCAAAAAGATATGTTTTGTTTTTCTCCTTGAAAAAGACATCTTGCTTGAATTTGATTTGTATATGAATGAAACATTCAACATGCTAATTTTCTGGTTAATATTCCCCTTTGGCAGAAACCAGCAAAGGATAATTGGCAGTAATGTGATTCAGACTTACTTGAATTCGTAGCTGTTAATTGAACCTTCACTTTTAGTAACTCTGCATTGAAGCATAGAAATAAATTTATTCGCATAAGATGTTCTCAAATCTCCCTCAAAAAAGATAACTGGCAGTCTGGGGAGCATCCCATATCCTCCCTCCCATCTGGAATCAAGGGGATCAACTCTAAATAACCTCTGGTATTGTCTTCTAATCTCAGGGTGTGATAATTATGAGATGGGCTACTCACCTATTTATCTCTTAAGGAAAGGAAAGCACAGTTGGTCACAAAGCAAGTAAAAGTCATTAATCCAAGAAGGGGACTTTGAACTAATTTCAGTGAATGATGAACATAGTCAAGAGGTGATTTTAAATTGTAATGATGAAGAAAGCAATTGGACCTATGCAGATTTGAGAAGTTGTACTAGGAAAAATAATGAGAAAAGAGGATACTTAATCACATTCACAAAAGAATTATAGGAATACATAATTAAAGCAATGATCATGAGTAATAAACTCTGGGCCAGATATCTTTCAAATATCACCAGAAATAGAATAAGCAGCAAAGAGATACTGTCTTCCCTATGTTATGTACAACTTATGAAAGACTGGCTTAGATTGGGCCACTTCACTAGGACCGGCAAACCAAAACAGTTGCCATCTCATGGAGGCCTGTTCATTTCTGAAGATGTGATGGCGTTGTGGGACAAGAGGGGAGTGGATCTGGGAAGAGGGGAGGTTGAGAGGAATTGAAAAAAGTGGAAGGAGGGGAAACCATTCCAGATGTGTTGTATGAGAGTAGAAATCTACTGTCATAGATAGATAGATGATAGATAGATAGATAGATAGATAGATAGATAGATAGATAGATAGATAGATGATAGATAGACAGAAAGTCAATTACTCTGAAGTTTCATATCATCAAGAAAAAAACAACTTGGATATCTGACCTTGAAAAAATTAAGAGGTAATCAACAGGCAAATTCCTAAACAAGAAAGTATTAGCCTGTGTGACAAGGTCATCCCTCTGATTTTATCCTTTAAGACAAAACGTGCTCTGAAGTGGCCATTTTCCTTTTCTTATAATATTCCTGCTTATTTTTTGTCTATAAAGCCAGTCTTCTCTGCTATTTTTATTGGACAACTTGTTATAAATAAAAATCAACAAAACATCTAAGCTAAATTTATTGTAATTGTGTCTCTTACCATTTCTTATTAGTGATGGTAATTTCACACAGAAATCTAAGAAGACAATAAGCAAGTTGAGAAAATACCCAGACTAAGATAGATATAAGTGGGCACTGGGTAGGTAAGAAAGGACAGAAGAAATTTAAATGGTGTAAAATATACATAAACAAAAGGCTAATATATTTTAATATGTTCTGAAGAAAATTAGGTATGATTTTATACATGACTTTGTTGTGGGAGATATTTAATTCAACAACATTCAATCTGGCTTTTCTTAATCAGCTGCCATGTTCCTGACTAGACTAGCCTACGCCTGTGGCCAGGAGTGACAGCAGCGGCATATCGCCGCTGCTCAGTTTATGGCATCTGCTCAGGCAACCAGCGACACTGGCACTGCCACCCACAAGACACCAGCTTGGGAGATGGCTCTGCCAATCTTCCACGCTTTCTCTGCAAGGTTGGGCATTGCCCAGACCACCCCACCATCCATGCAGGTTCAGTAGAAAAATGAGATCTAATGCTTAAATATTAATCAAAGACTTTATATATTTAGTAATGTTCAATAACAAGATGCCCATACAACGAGAGTTGTTTCCCAATTAGCTAACCTAAATATAAGTTGTTACCTGCAACTGTTCTTTATACCTGCATGGTTCTTCTACATCCTCCTACATCTCTGCTGTCTCCTCGCTCCTCCTCTTCCTTTTCCTCTTCCTCTCCTTACTCCTCCTACCTTAGCTCCTCCTACATGACTTCATTTCTTTAGAGAAAATTTGAAGAAAAGCAACTGTTTTGGGGAAAATGCAAGTGTTGAGGAAGGAAAATTCAGTTTTCTCCAATAGAGTCTCATTAGGCATGCAAAACACACTTCAGGGCAGGTCTCAGACCCAGAAGTAGTATCTGGCCAACACAAAACAAACTCAGTGGTATTTTGAGGACTTTTTCTTTCCTCCCTCTCTCTCTCTCTCTCTCTCTCTCTCTCTCTCTCTCTCTCTCTCTCTCTCTCTCTGTGTGTGTGTGTAGTGAGTGTACATGTATGTGTATGTGTGGTGTGTGTGTGTGCATGTGTCTGTATAGAAAATCATCTGAATGATAATTAATACTCATAATGCACACCAGATGCCCTGTACTCTGTAGATACCTCTAGCATAAAATAAGTATTCCTATGGCTCCAGTTTGCAAATGGTCCAAGAGAAATACAACAAGCAAATGTTATCACACAAATAATGACAAAGATGTGGTTATGGAATCACAGGCTCCTGGGAACTTGTTCTTCATCTTTCCCACTATCAAGGGCTGCAACTTCACAAAGATGGCTATATGCAAGGCTACACAGTGCCCTGCAAAGAAATTTAACAGATAACTTTAAACAGATAATGAAATCAGGTAACCTAGCATGCCAGATTTTAAATTGTATTTTTTCCTCTTCCCAAGAGGAATCCAGTGTGATCGCAGGCTGTACATAAATCTCAGCACTGATAGGGAAGCAATTTAAACCAGTCAAGTAACAGGTGAGGGACCACTTAGTCAAGCTACATGCTCACAAGTAATCTAGACTTGATGAAATCTACCCCAGAGCACTAGAAACTACTGATTAACTCTCAGTGCCATTATCTATTATATTTAAAGACTCACTGAGGAGTGGTGAGACTCCAGATGTCTAAGCAAATACAAACATATTAACCACAATACGCTCAAAAACAAATAAATAACATTATCCTTAGGAATTGTCATCTCATATATTCAGAAAAGGAGCTGCATAGTCTCTGAAGCAATAAATGGAGGAATCTCTACCCAAAGCTGACACAAACATGAAGTAATGAGAAGAACTAAAATAGATTGATCAAAAGGGATGATAGGTCTCAAAGGTGCTAACTCCCTTCTTAAAGGACAAAGTAAATGTACTGGAGAGGTGAAATGGTCAACTCTAAAGATAATTTCAATATAACCTCACAAGTCATTTTCCCTAAAAAGCATTATTATTTTTTTCACTGACTCATTTGTGCTTGCACAATAAAGCATCAATCCTAAATCTGAACCCCCTTTAATTGCCTGACAGCCGTAGTGGTGAGCACCAGATGATAGACAGCAACAGTAGCATGGTCGGGTGCAGTCATTCACACATGTGGAATGCTGCTATCTAGTAACACAATGTTCAGAACATGGACCTGAGAACATGAGTGGACTGTGAGAATATGACCTCATTTATAATCCTTCATAGTCTATGGCATCAAGGCATTCGGAGCAGAATCATGAGTTAGCCCAGTTGTTAGATGCTGTAAGTAGCTAACTAAGAGTTTACCCTAGAAAGGTATACTAGTCCCTGTTCATCTATACAACCCAACCACATCTGTATGCACATGTGTATGAATGCATGAAAGTGTGTGTGTGCACTTGTGTGTGAATCCATGAAAGGGAGTGTGTGTATGTGTTTGTGTACATGTGCGTGTGTGAGCGTGTGCCTGTGTGTGTGTGTGTGTGTGTGTGTGTGTGTGTGTGTGCATGTGCGTGTGTGTGTCTGTGTGTGTTAATAGGTGGGCAGACTCCACAGCCACTAACTCTCACTACCTTGATGCTCCACTTCCCTTACAGCTTAATAAAAATGAAACCTGCAGAACACAGATAGAATGTTGGAAATTGTGAGCCCGAATAAACCTTACCTTCTTTAACTTAACTTTCTCTAATATCTTGTCACAGAGTGTACACATGTAAAAGTAATGTTAGCTTAAATTATAGGTCTTTTGTAGTGATAGCCTAGCTCATCCAACGAAGGTCTCTAATTTTCTAAGTAAATGTTAAGTATCATTGTTCACTATTTTACATAGAACTTGTCTGTTGTTAAAACCATTTACATTTTCTCAGACTTTTCTCCTACTTTCTTTTGCTTAAAACATTGATTTTTAACGCTAATTTTTGAAACTTCTTGTGAATGCTTTTGAATGGGTGTCTCTATGCTTCAGTATCAGTGAAATGCACATTTTTTATTTTGTGTACATACTTGTATGTTTATGAGTGGGTGCACATGTAAACCATGAATGTGGGGGGGGGGTGATAGGACAGCCTCTAGTATTAGACTTTGCCTTCTCCTTTAATCTTTTTTTTAAATTGTAATTTTAACTTCACTTAATATATATGAGTGATTTGTCTACATATACTTCTGTGCACCATGTTGTGTCTTATATCTGCAGAGACCAGCAGAGAGTGTCAGATTCACTAAAACTGACAGCTGTCACCCACCATGTGGGAGCTGGGAATGAACCCAGGACCTCTTGAAAAGAAACCAGTGCACTAAACCCTTGAGCTATCCCCACCCTAGACAGGGTCACTCGTTTTGTTGTTCATGCAAAGCAAACCTTCAACTGTCTAAGAATACTCCCATCTCCATCTCTCCTCCAACCACTGAAGCACTGACATTTCTGAAGTTACAGACATTGTACTGCTATGCCTAGTTCATAAGACTTCAAATTTCAGAACTTGCATCCTTTTTATCGCCATGACAAAAGACCTTGACTAAGGCAATCTATGAAAGAAAGCATGCATTGCGAGTTAATGGTTCCAGAGTGTTACAGTCTCCATGATCATCACAGTAGGGATCATGGCAGAAAGCAGGCAGACATGCCATTAGAGCAATAGCTGTGACCTTAAAATGGTTCACAGAGTAAAGGAGAGAGAGAGAGAGAGAGAGAGAGAGAGAGAGAGAGAGAGAGAGAGAGAGAGAGAGAGAGAGAGACTGAGACTAACTGAAAATGTCATGGGATTTTTGAAATCTCAAAGCCCACTCTCAACGATATCCCTCCAACAACAAGGCCACACCAACTAATCCCTCCTAAACAGTTTCACCAACTGGGGACTAAGCATTCAAAATACAAGCCTGTTGAGATCTTTCTAATTTAAACCACCACAAGTCTTAGCCCCATTGAGCCATCTTCTCACACCTGTAATATAATATTTCTATTAAATTCATTCTATGTCTTACTGATGATATTACACTTTGAAATGTTCTGTTCGTGACAGTTTACTACTTCAAATCTTGAGAGTTCTACATTTTACTTTAGGTAAAGCTAGTAATGAGTGGAGTGTGGGAGTTCTGAGGGGTCGTACATATGCAATGTATGACATTTGGAAGTAAGAGGATAACATGAAGACAGGTTTTCTCTTTGTCATGTAGATCCTGGAAATCCCTAGATCTTAAATCCTGGCAATCAGCTTCACATGTGGGTTCATGCACATGGAAGGGTGAACATGATAGAGAGATCATTTAATTTTGGAGTATGTTCCAAGATTTTAACCAATCTCTCATCTCTATCGACAACACTGTTGGTTGGATGGTTTTTTAATTTTAGGATAATATTTTGTCACATTTGTGCCTAAAGTATTATTAAGATATGTACACATTATTCAACATCTGTTTAAAAATTAAACAATTTATCATTGTGTCACTAATAACATGCTACTCTTTATAATTATTAAATAACATAGTCATTTGAGTCTTATGTTGTAGCCTTTTGGAAGTAAAATCCTACCATTTAATGCCCTGATATCTTTATGAGTACAGGAATATTGACATTGGATTTACCCATTAGGAAAAAGTTCTCATCTGTTGTCAGACACTATATTTGCATCAGATCATTGAGGTTATGGAAAATTAAATAGAACTTTCAGTAAGGATAATAATTTTGTATTTTTTCATTTGGGTTCCACATTATGACACAGGCTTCAAATAAAAGACAATTATAGACAAGTATTCTTAATACTTATGGCAGTTAATGATAATTGTACTTGGGTAGAAGTTAAGATAGATTTCCCTACCTGAAAATGCCATCAAGGAATATCTGTAGTATATACATAAGTCAGACCATCAACACTTCACTTATGTTCTTAGCTTTGTAGAATCCTTCACTCATTCCTCTTCATGCAAATGCATTGTATGTTATATCAACAAAGAGACACTGGCTGTTGGAACCATTAGACTGGCCAGGAGAATCCAATAACCAATTTTTAGAAGTTTATAAGCTGCTTGTAAACCCAATCTGAGCTTAAATTTTGTTGTGGTGGGAATATTCAGGTTACAGATATTAGCCATTGTGATAAATGTTTATGGATCTTGTCTCCCAAAAGACCATGCACTGAACCCTTGCTCCACAATACAACAGTGCTAAGATGGAGAGTCTTTGGGAGCCGATGGTATGCCTTAGACTCCGAGTTCATGATTGATTAATTCATTTACATATTGTCTTAGTTAGGGTTGGTATTACTGTGACAAAACACCATAACTAAAAGCAATTTGAGGAGGAAGGGGTTTATTTGGCTTGTATTTCTACATTCTAGTCAATCATTGAAAAAAGTCATGGCAGAAACCTGGAGGCAGGAAGTTTTATAGAGGCCAAGGAGAGGTGCTTTTTTACTAGCTTTGCTAATCCTGCATTCTTATAGAACACAGAACTACCAGTCCAGGGATGGAACCACCCAGAATGGTCAAGGCCCTCTCCCATTAAATGAACTGAGGTTCCCTCCTTTAAGCTAACTCTAGCTTTGTCAAGTTCACACAAAACTGTAGTTTTAGATCTTGCAAAACCTACTTTAATTAGGGTTCTTAAATTCTTCAACTTCCCTTCTAGCCCACTGGCCAGAGGTAGCAAAGAAAGAAGGTTAGTAGGAATAAGGAGTAGTTAACCTGTTTAGAAGTAGTTTGGGAGAGGGGGGTGGTGATTCCAATCTTTGTTGTAATGATATCAGCAATCCAGTCCAATAGCAAACCCCAAACACAAATCAGTAGCAGTGGGTCGACTAAGCAGAAAGGTGGAACTGTAAGGTTCCACCAAATTGGCACAAGTCTGCAGAAATAGCATGAAGCAACTGGAATACCACCAGAAGTTCTTTGGTACACTCCTCTCTATGAAGTCACAACAAGCAAACATCAGGGAAGAAAGCAAGGCAAACTTCAACATCACCAAAGTTCAAAGGTGATCAAGAAAGAGTAGTTGCAAGGCCAACCAATGCAAGAGTGCCATCCATTATCTATTGGGTTATACTTACACTCTTTCCAAATAAAACTATTCAGCACATGCATTCATATTTGATGGTGATATTAAGAAGTAATGCAGCCTTTATAAAGTAAGGAGGAATGAGATCATCAGGAGGTATGAGCTTGAGAGAAACCTTGACCCTCATGTCCTCTGTTGGGATGCTTCCTGACATAAGCTGGTTTGCTCTGTCGTGTGCCCTCTACCATGATTTTCTGTTTCAAAATAGGCCCCAAAACATCAACATCCATCAACTGGAACTTCTTAAACATGAGCCAAAATAATCCCTTCCTTCTTTAATTTGAAGACCTAAGGTATTTTGTCAGATTACCAAAAAGTAGATAATACATAAACCATAGCTCTTGGCTTCCCAAAAGGAGGTTTACCAGCACGTTATTGCTCTAGAGTTGTTAGGAGTAGCTCCAAGAAGGTAAGTCAAACCCTGCTCCTGTAACCACAGCAAGAATGAATTTAGGCAGTCACTTTGATGTGTTTGTGTTTATAGCAAGGGATGAGGTTGCCTACTTTGAAAGAGAATAACTTTATAAAAACTAAATTTGAAGGGGAGATGGCAGTGAATCATTTTTAAATGACATTTCATTCTCATATTGGCCTCATGAATTACACCCCTTGTTGTTTTAATATAATAAATACCCACACTGAATTTGAAATTTCCATGGCTTTTATTACTCAGAAGATTTAAGATTAGAGAATGCTAATTCCTTCAAAGAATTTCTTAGAATGTCAGACTCCTCATGTAATTATAAAATAATTACATAAAGATAAATTATTTAACAGTAACAAAGAAAGCATAATGCTTTAGGAACTAATTTAAACCTCCAACAGAGATAAATGTTTGGGGTTTTGTTCTTGGTGGTGGTGGCAGGGTGGTGGTGGTGGTGATTTTGCTTTTTGTCCCAAAAAAAACCAAACATAAACACTAGTTCTTTTCATTTTCTTTAGTAGAATCAATCATTTTAAGTCTATGATGTGATTATGGGTTGTGATGTCCTGTTACTTCCTGGGTACATTTTTAAGAACTTAAGGTTTGTAGCACACAATGGTATCAGAATTTTTAAAGTAGAGAATTGTGAAAAGTGCATAGTTTCACACTACAGCTCAGTTCTATCAGGAAAATACAAGCAAATATTATAATATTGAATACAATGTCATGAAGGCAACAAAGACGTTCAGAAATGCTGCAGCCCACACTAAAAGATCAATCCATAGTATGTTCCAACAGGACTCTCTGTGATGAGAGAATTGTTTTAGAAATAAGCAGTCACAGGTGTCTTTAAACACTTGAAAAGAGCAAATGCACTTTTAATGTTACTTAAATTGAATTAATTTACATTTAATATTAACTATCTCTATATGGCTAATGGCCACTGTATTCACTATTGCACTTAGACCATGTAAATGTGTTCGTGCTTAATTGAGCATGTGTATAAATTCATGCAGATACTATAGAGAAACAGGATGGTATAAGTTTCACCTGTTGCATTCACATAAGAATTACAAACCAGCACATTCTCATGACTATGGAGAGTCATCAATCACTATTCTCTGCATATGCCTGACTTATGCTCTGTATGTTGTAAAATCAATAAGTTAGACTTGCAGACTTGTGAAAGATTATAAAGTTTAATGTTTGTTATATAATTAGTGACAAATAGTAAAGAAACAATGCACTCTTCAAATCTAAATAATATCAATGACTCTATAATTGCAGTAATACATCTTTCCCCCCTTCTTTTCTTTTTGTTTTGTTCAGTGTTTTTTATTGAAACTAAATATAAAAACCAGGGCCTTACAAACACATGATCAGTGAGTTTTCTCAGTAAAGGCCCTACAGGCACAAATAAATCAGATTTAAACTCTCTTGTATAGAACGTATTTTACTTCAATCAAATAACTAGAAATTAGTCTTCCATTGCACTAGCCTTTTTGTTCCATGTTTTTAAAATATATTTATCAAATTTAAAGTTAATGTGCATAAAGTCTACCATAGAATTTTAGACAAATAATTGTTTTATTTTTAAAACTAGCAGTTATTGACTAGCTAAACCTTTAACATTGATGATTTATTTCTTATTTACACACCTACTATCTTTATGCTCAATGATTCATACTAAGATACAAGATGACTAAATACATTTTTTTTCAAAATCTATACAGCTACTTAAAAAGTATGGCCATTTTTTTTAAAAATCAAATGTCAATATGTCATTAATATTAAGAGAAATGAGGCTAGTAAGGTTCAATATATGGTGTTTTTTTTTCTTTGACATTTAACCCGTCATATTAAAAATTTCTTCAAAGGAAAGAAATATCAGCTTGTCACCCGGAGATCGAAATTGAGCAGCTCTGAGACAAACTGCTGTTTCTTCCCCATGATGAAATTCATAGAATGGACAAAAATGTCAGGGCAAAAATAGACCATCTGGGAAAAAAGCCATCAGTGACAGAGGGATAGCTATTGTTATAATTACAACTAAAAATCATTTAAAAGCCAGTTATTTCTCCCTGTAGCACATGAAAGCACACCTACCACACTGATTTATATTGTGAAATACTCAGGTGAGAACAAAATGTGATAAGACTCTGTTTATAGCAGGCTGTGGATTTAATTCTAATAAAAGATGAGTCTGGGATAACATGATATTTTAAAGAATGGCAACTATATTAATTCATACTGTACAAAGAACATATCAGAAGCTGGCATTTTGAAACTCCAAAATGACAAAAAAAAATCCATATCACTATTAAACACCGTGCAGGACATTGGCAGGTCAGATGGCAAAGTACAAATATCTTATCAGAAAAACTGCTAAAATGGCAAGAGTAACAGAGCACTAAATGCATTCTCTAATTAGAATCAACAACTTTCATTTCTGTACAATTTAAAAATTATTTTGAATAAAGAGTAACAGAAGCAGTAAGTCCCAGATATATCAATTGCTGCTTAAAAACATCCTCCAAAGAAAATGTGAACGTAGTAAAATATTGGACTTTTCATTATGTACAAAAAAGAAGAGTATGAATTAAGCAAGGTTTACTAAATGCAAGTATTGTTAGCCACTAGCTACTAATACTTTTAACTGCATTCAGTGCTACATGTTATGAAAATCATTAGCTACTTCTCTGGATACAACTATATAGAAGTTACATTGCTGCATTACAACCAAATAAGGTTTTAATCTTTGAGATGCTTGAACAAAACCTAGTTATATTTGAATTTTACTTAAATAATTATGACAATGCTTTTTAAAAATTCAAATCAGATATAAAGCAAAATCTAGTATGACCACAAAAATGTGAATACCGTGTGAAACACCTGGTATATCAATCTGGCAAACTAATTACTTTTGTAGATTAATTAGATTTAAATTTCTTTTTTTTTTCTTTTTTTTTTTTAGATATTTTATTCACACTTCAGATGCCATCCCCTTTCCCCATTTCCCCCTTAGAAAACCCTTGTCCCATGCCCCCTTTTCCTTTTTGCATTTATACATTTTTTTTTAAATAATGTTAATCATAAGCGTTATAAGTTTGGAATTGTTCAATTAGAGGTGTAACCCACTGACCATCCTAGATATAACAACTATCTTTGACAGGTGGAGATACATGAATATCTGCCTCCCTGTCTCCCCCCTCTTTCTCTCTTTCATCACCTAGCTTCTCCTCTCCTTCTTCTCCTCCTCTTCTTACTCCTTTTCTTCCTCTCAGTACTCCTCCTACCTTAGCTCCTCCTACACATCACCCTTCCTGTTAAAATGAAACTTTTCTCTCAAAATACAATTAGAGCATAATTATGCCAATTTGTACCAGTGAGGTACAAGATAGTCCTAATACCCTGTCCATCCTTTTGTTGACTAACCAGCACCTCTGTCATCTATCCTAACTAAAACATTTAGTTCTGAACCTGGCTTTAGGATGAATGTCAGCTGACGACCATCCACTCAAATCTTTTCTCTTACGGTAAATAGTTATAAGTTTTCAACCCCGTCAGAAATCCAGAATGACTGAGTTAACTATAATTGTGGGAAGCACAAAGCATAGCTTCTAAAACTTAGCCAATTTATAGAGACCTCTGAACACCTGAAAAGCCCCTATACTACCAAACGTTGGAGCATCAAATCTTCAGCCTTCTGGCCCAAAATCATCTGACAGACCTTGGTGATGCAGGATTATTAAGGGCTGATTACTCTGTCTAGGCAGATATAATCAGTCGACTATTCTGCATGTGTGTACTTTTCTGGACAGTAATTTGTCTGTAGATGGAGAGAGGCAATTCTTGTCTAGTGGCTGTAACCACACAACCGGAGTAACACCAAGGATGCTCAATTTCTTCTTCTTAGAATCCACGAGAGGAAGCTGTCAGGAGCAGACAGGTCTCTAATCAAAATGAACATTAATATATAAATATTTGTAGCGTCAGTTCTATGGACTTCTGATGTTTTGAAAACCAACTATCCATGTAAGGTAACCTGGACTGTTGTCTGTTCACTCCTCTCAGCTATTTCTAAATAAAATATAGAAAACACCCTAACAATAAACTCAAAAATATGAATTTGCTATAGTCCCTTAACTCATAGGTTAACCGTCCCAAATCAGTTAAAAAAGTTAAAAAAGGGCTGGGTCTAGGCCCTGTATTCCTAAAGGTGTTATACAGGCACAATGCCCATGAGCGTATCAATATTCATCTCATTTTTATATTAATAAGAGGCTCGTACCAATGAAAACCTTAAATTTGAGATCAAAGTAAATTTTGTACCATTTAAGAAATTATAACTTCATCTTGATAATAATTATACAGATTTCTACCAATAGGTTATGGCTATGCAATAAGTCCTAGCTAATCCCCCCTGTTCCAACAAAACCACTACTTGTCCCTAGAAAGACAGACCATTATTATCCACATTAGTCCCCAAGCTCAGGGAATAGGGGCGCTGACTCTTCTTTAACTTCTTCAAGCTGATTAAGGGCGTTGAGATTTTAGAAGAGGGGTGGGGGGGGAGAGTAAGTTGATAAGCCTCTGATGCTGTGTCTTCACTGAATCCAGATGGAATTCCAGGACATCAGAAGTTTGGGCAGGTCTGCTCAGTATACTTGATGAGTAGATACACCAAGGCTGTGTATTCTGCAATATACAATTCTCAGAACAAGTTTTAGTATCAAGAAAAAAAAAAAAATTCCCACTCCCAGGGGGCTGACATTTTTTTTTAAAGATGTTGGTTCTGAAGACTTTTTTTTTCCCGCTTGTTAAAATTGGTTGTAGTATTTACATTTCAGATTTTATCCCCTTAGCCTACTTCCTCCCACCATCCAGAAACCTATCCCATCCCCCTCCTCATGCTTCTGAGGCAGTGACTGCACCTACCCCCACTCACTATCCCCTCCCCGCCCTCACATTCCCCCCCGCCCCCCACTGTGTGTTCATTTTTTTTTTTTATGGGACCAAGAAACTCCTCTCCCACCTATGTCCGACAAGGCCATCCTCCCCTACATATACCTCTGGAGTCTTGGGTCCCTTCCTATGTGTTCCCAGGCTGGTGGTTTAGACCCTGGGGGGCTCTGGTTGTTTGGTATTGTTGCTTTCCACCTGGGATCAATAACCCTTTCTGCTCCTTCAGTCCTCTCACTAAGTTCTCCACTGGGAAACCCCTGATCATATCAGTGGTTAATTGTGAACATTGTCCTCTGAGTGTGTTAGTCTTTGGCTGACCTCTAAGGAGACAGCTATATCATGTTCCTCACATTATGCACTTCCAGCCATCCACAACAGTGTTTAGATTAGGTGGCTGTACATGGGGTGAATACCCAGGTGGAATGGTCTCCTGATGGCCCCTCCTTCAGTTTCTGTTCCATGTTTTGTTTCCCTATTTGCTCCCCTGAGCATTTTTGTTTCTCGTTCTAAGTAGAACTGAGGCATCCCCTCTTGGTCTTCCTTCTTCATGAGCTTCATGTGGTCTGTGGGTTGAGTCTTCGCTAATCCAAGCTTTTGGGCTAACATCCGTGGAGATATATTTGTGTAACTATCTTCTTTTGGGGTTTTTGGAAGATTACTTTCTTGCTTTTTCTAGGTTGTAGTTTCCCTCCTTGTGTTGGAGTTTTCCACCAATTATTCTTTGAAGTGCTGGATTTGTACTGAGATACTGTGTAAATTTGGATTTGTCATGGAATATTTTGGTTTCTCCATCAATAATGATTGAGAGTTTTGCTGGGTATAGTAGTCTGGGCTGGCATTTGTGTTCTCTTAGGGTCTGTATGATATCAGTCCAGGATCTTCTGGCTTTTATGGTCTCTGGTGAGAAGTCTGGTGTAATTCTTATAGGTCTGCCTTTATATGTTACTTTGCCTTTTTCCCTTACTGCTTTTAGTATTTTTTCTTTGTTTTGTACATTTGATGTTTTGACTATTATATGGCGGGAAGTATTTCTTTTCTGGTCTAAACTATTTGGAGTTCTGTAAGCTTCTTGTATATTTATGGACATCTCTTTCTTTAGGTTAGGAAAGTTTTCCTCTATAATTTTGTTGAGGATATTTACTGGTCCTTTTAGTTGGGAGTCTTCCCCCTCATCTATTCCTATTATCCTTAGGTTTGGCCTTCTCATTGTGTCTTGGATTTCTTGTATATTTTGGGTTAGTAGCTTTTTGTATTTTGCATTTTCTTTGACAGTTGTGTCAATGTTTTCCATGGTATCTTCTGCACATGAGATTCTCTCTTGCATCTCTTGTATTCTGTTGGTGATACTTGTGTCTATGACTCCTGATCTTTTTTTTAGGTTTTCTATCTCCAGGGTATTGTCCCTTTGTGATTTCTTTATTGTTTCTACTTCCATTTTTAGATCCTGCATGGTTCTGTTTAATTCCTTTTCCCGTTTGGTTGCATTTTCTTGCAATTCCTTAAGGGATTTTTGTGTTTCCTCTTTAAGGGTTTCTATCTGTCTACCAGTGCTCTCCTTAAGTTCTTTGAGAGTGTTATTTATGTCTTTCTTAAAGTCCTCTATCATCATCATGAGAAGTGATTTTAATTCTGATTCCTGCTTTTCTGGTGTGATGGGGTGTTCAGGGCTTGCTCTGACGGGGGAGCTGGGTTCTGATGATGCCACGTAACTTTGGTTTCTGTTGCTTACGTTCTTGCTCTTGCCTTTTGCCATCTGGTTAATTCTAGTGCTGCCTGTACTTGCTGTCTCTGACTGAAGCCTGTCTTTCTAGTTATCTAGCTTGTGTCTGATCTCCTAGGGGTCCAGATGTCTCTGTGATCTTTTCCAGCTGCACTGATTACAGTGGTACCTCTAGGATGCCTCAGGATATGGTACCTCCAAGGTAGTAGTCCAGCTAGGTGTCTGCTGTTCTGGGTGCAGTGTCTCCTCTAGAATATCTCAGGATATGTTGTCTGAAGCTCTGAGTTCATTTGTTCCTCTGTGGCTCTGGATTGAGTGGACCTTCCAGTATGTCTCAGGTGGAATCCGGGGTCTGCACAACAGCAGACCTGGCAGAGGTCTATCCAGGCCTCAGATCTGAGAACTAGTTTCTAAGACACTGTCCAAGTTAGAGGGCCTGGGATCCCTGCTTCCTCTGGGTTCTTGGAGGTTGGGGGCAGAGCTGCCACCCAAGATCTGCTCAGTGCTCTGGCCCAGACCGGAAGGAACCAGTGTTCCGGGCCAGGAGTCAGATTTGAATTTCAATAGCAAAATTGGGTAAAATAGATTATTCATAAACTAGATTACAGAAAGTCACAATTATACAACATTAAAATGTCTAAAGTGTAATTTTGTTCAAGTTTGACCTGACCTTGATCTGTTTTAGTTTAAATGCAGTGACCATATTGGCTACTTATAGAAGTGCATGTCTTGTTACACTCTATGGCATACACTTCACATATTATTTACGTACCTGATGACATTGTGACAATATACAGACAAATTGTTTTCATCAGCTGATGGTGTCCATCTTTGAGTCAAACATATATGATACTTTAAAATTTATAGAAAAAGAATGTTAAGCCACAGTGTTCAGTGGTCTGTTAAGTTTTACAAGGATTCTCAGGAAGAGAAATTTAGAATTGAATGGGATCTGCTAAAATGGCCAATTGTTTTTGTGCACAGAATTAATCATAACAGCATGATCCAGTTGTCCCTCAGGGATCAAGGAAACCCATTCCAGGAACTCCTACTGATAGCTATATATGTGCCTTTATCATTCCATAAAATAGCACAGTGCTTGTATAGGACATATCTTTCAATATTCTTTCAATATTCTTGAACTTACTTGTGGACTACTCATAATATCTAATACAATGCAAATGCTGTGTGATTAGTTGTTATACTGTATTTTATTTTAAAAAGTAATGCCATTTTATTCTTAAATATTTTCTAACCACAGTTTACTGAATCTGTGTATGCAGACCTTATAAATACTGGGGGATCAAATATGTCAAGTAACTACTGAGGCCATGACATCAAATAACTAAACTTAGAGTATTACATGAATTGAGAAATGTTAAATGAATTGAGAAATGGTTGAAAGGGTACCATTTGATGTTATTTTATGCTCTACTGTGTATTTCTCCTTGAGTCCTTCTTTGCATGTCTAGTCAACAACAGGTGCTTGATTTTTATGTTATCATATTATCTTTTTCAACATTACACTTTTGCTAAAAAATAATGGTTTAATTATCATAATGACTACCGTGTGATAATTATTTCTTTGTTCATTTGACATTGAGTTTCGAAGGTCAAAGTGTTGTTTCCATGTACTAAAAGATGTAAATAGCACATTTTGCTTTTATTTATTTCTCTACTAGGTAGTTAGGTGGACATTAACTCTGTATTTCCATAAATGAAGGCATGCTTCTGCTTGGAACTGGTGAACATGTTTCTTCTGAAATAAGATAACAAATATGATGTCATTGGCAAGAATACTTAAGAAGCCATTGGTAAAAGCTGGGGAGCCTATGTTCCTACAAGCATTAGGTGACAAGTGAATCAATCACTCTTCCATGTTCTTATCAACAACTGAGTGAATTTTTCTTTTTCTATTTGAATGTGAATGATGAATGTTCATGTGATTTTGGTTTTTACCTTTATCTGATTATTAGAGAGGCTTCACAACTTTGCACATAATTTTCAGTTATATGATTCCATTTTTGATGTTTGCCAATTTTCTTATTAACTTCCCCACCTATTTGAGTTGCTTAAATGATATTCTCTGTATAGTTTTGATAATAAAGTCTTAGTAAGTGATGTTTTCCAACCTATCAGTAACCTGTGAATATGTTCTGTGATACTCTGACTTGAAAAAAATCTTGAATTTTGTATAGATAAATCTCATTCAGCTAATGCCACATCAATGCCACATAAATAGTATGTAATGAATCCTCTCTCCTCATCTTTTTGTTGTCACTGACATTTAAATCATTAATCAAGCTGAAGTTTTCCTTTGTTTATGCTATGAAATAACAAGCCAAGTTTGTTTGTGTACACCGTGTTCCCCATAATGATTTGTAAACTGTCCAAATATTTTCGATTGCAAATAATAATAGTGCCACCATTTTTTAGTGTCAAGGGGGAAAATAGTGTTTTTAATTTTTTTTAAAAAATTCTATTTTGTTACATTCATCATTTGAAGGTTTCTTTCTACTTTCATTTTGTTTACTCTTCTCACATACAATACATCCCTATGACTGTTTCCCTTATAATTTAATTAACCTGATTCCTTTCTTTGGCTTTGTGATATTTGTGTAAATCTTTGAAGAGATATTCTGTTTCAAATTTGTTCTCTGAATTTTTCATAAGTATTAATGTGTGTATACTCTAGATCTCAAACCCTTTTACTAAATATTACAATAAGTACTTTGATCTTAAAATTAATTTATAAAAATAGATTTGTTATTAAAGATAAATACAGTATGTCTATACATTTATCAAACTCTTCTTTTCCCCTTTATTACAATTCCAAAATTTGAATTCTATATATTTGCATATTCTTCCCAAAATTTAAGTCTACATGTCTTTTGATTGTTACTGTTTATATGACATATGTGTTACACACACTAATAAGTTTTTATTTTTGTTTAAAACTGTTTTGAAAATTTTATACATGTGTACTGTATTTACATCATTTTTACCTCTTGGTTTACTCCTTCCAACATTTCTCATGTTCTTCATTCCCACTCAAATTCTTCTTTAGTCATTGTTTGCATGTATGTACACACACACACACACACGAGTAAAGCCCAGATGGACTCAACTGATTTTATGTATTAATACTGCTGTGTGTGTGTTTAGAAATAGCTGCTTAGAATTTGATGACCCACCAGGAAGCAAATCCCTAGAGAAGTCTGGCTCCCTTATTCCATTGCTTGTAATTCTTCATTTAGAGGAAAAGCCTTAGTTCATTCCCCAATTCATGTTGACATGTCAATTGGTGTTCTCATGGTGGAGGTGATGTTAAGTGATCATATTTTTGAGAATTCATGGTTACAGCTTTTCTGTTATATATAGAAGACAGTTTCTGACAGCAAGTGTCCTGGTCCTCTGGACATTTTTCTGCCTGTTCTTCAATGTTCACTAGCCACTAGGTATAGAGATTGTGTTGTAGATTATATCAGTTGGGATCGGCTACCTCACAGTCAATAGTTCTCTGCATTCTGACCAGTTGTGATTTTCTGTAGCACTCTTGCATTAAAAAACAAGTTTGTCTAATGACCAGTGAGAGCTGGACTTGTCTGTAGGTATAAAGATAAGTATTTATAATACAGTTAGAACTTATAGTGATTCATGAAAGTAGCACTAGTAGGTTCTCTCAGGTTCATGATCAAAGGTTAGGTGTATAGTACCAGGCATGAATTCCTTCCTATTGACCCGCAATTAAAGAGTTATTGAGCATCTCTTGAATTTAAGTTCCCCTGTTGACTACTGGGGATATCTTGACATGTTGGACAATGTTTTGCCTTATAGACTTTACAACTGGGTAGGCTTCATGATTGCTTTTTCTTCCTTGGCAGAATACATAACACCTTATGATACTAATAGAGCTTGTCCTCAAGAAAGATGCTTCAAGGTCAGTTCCAGGTCCTTTGCTTCAAGTTCTAAATCTAATGTGTGTGGTGTATTTAGCAGTAGGGTATTACTTTCAAGTTCTGGGAGGCAATAATAGTGCCTTATTTGATTTTGAAAAACTCTTCAACCTAAGATGTTATACCTGAATTCATACTGCTTTTTTCACATTTTTGATAATTCACATTTACTTGGCTTCAAAAGAATTAGCTGTAATCATTAGATGTAGTTAAATATACTAATGAAAATCAAACTCCATTATTTTAATAATCAAAGATAATGTATGTGAAATTAATCTTTAAATACAGTACTTATTATAATATGAAATAAATTTTAAATGCATTAAGAATCATTCCTCTCAATTTTCTGATAGTTTAAAAAATACACATTTTAAGTTGAATTCAACTTCATAAATTGTTTCAATATTTAAAAGAGATTATGAACTTTAAAAAATTCTGGCAGGAATCTGTTGAAATATTTATGTGATTCTTCTGTTACTAATGAATGAATTACAATGGCAAATTTTATGGAGTAAAAATATCTAATCCTAAAACATATTTTATCATAATGTGTTTTATTATATTTGAAATATAATAACACTGTAAAATGGAATGCTCATATTGGACTGATTCTATTCCATCATATGCAAGATGATGATGCAAGAATAGGTGTTGATTGTTCTTATTAGCCACAGAAAGCTAAACAATTCAAAACCCTTGTGTGCTTGGCGCATGAACCCTAGCCGACCATACACGCCATTAAAGAATGAAAATGAGTGAGGATGAAAACTGAGAAGTTTTCAAGAAAGCTGTATTCTTCTCTATGTGCAACAGAAGCCTCTGAGATGCTATAGTGATAGGAAAGAAGTTTCTGAACAAAGAGAACAAAAATGGCCTGGGTATTGATCTATATAAATTCTCCATTAGCCATGGCAGGGACATGGCTGTTTCTCATGAACTCAATATGTGTCACACAAAAATTAAATTTTGCTAGGATTTTAAGTGGTGCCAAGAGCTAAGTAACACCAAGGGATTTAACTACCCAACTCCAAGAACTTAAGAGAATAGAATGGTTCTGTACATTTTTGGAAATGAAGCCAATTCTCTCACTAATGGCTTTCAATGTACTTGGAATTATTTACATAAGAGAATGAATAGAGTGGATGCTCTCTAGTGCCAGAGATGTAAGAATGAAGTATAAGTTGACCCTTGGCATGAAGGGATATGCTCATATTTAATTTAGGTAGGAGTATTAACATCTAATTTGCCACCTATATGTTTATGTGGATCTCTTGTAACATACTCTGTGTGTGTGTGTATATATATATATATATATATATATATATATGCACACACATACACAAAGAAATACATTATATACATATATTTGTGTATACACACACAAATATATATATATATATATATATATATATATATATATATATATATGAGTTTGTATTTTTTGTGAAGTGCTGCATTTTGTGGTATTTTGCTCAGAACTCTCCAAGGGTTAGCATTTCCTAAATGTATAACAGGTACATTACCTGAACACATGCTGTTAGCTTAAAAATAGAAAGTGACTATTTTCTTTTTCTTATCAGTGCTCAATGTTAAATTGTTCTCATTCATTCCAGTATAAAATCTTTGGGACAAGCTGACAGAATTTTTCTCCCTTGATTCTAGTATTTAGCAAGAATTGTCATTTTTTTCTGGGATGTTAAATTTTTTTTCCACCTTAACATCTAATCAGTGATCTCATCCAAACAACTCTCCTCTTGCCTTCTCTTCCTCTTTTCAAATTATTGGTAACTGACATCCAAATTATTTTCTGTCTTGACACTCCTTTTGGATCCTGGTCTAGGTCAAAAACAAACTAAAGGCATTCATCAATACAAGCCTTCCTTACCTGCGTTGCCAGTAGTTCACACTGCATAGGATCTTCTGCTATCACAGCTTTCCAGTGTGTGTTTTAGATAGAATTCTATTCAATGCAAGACCCTCTAATGTAGCTCCTATCTCATTGCTCCACTTCAGGGCCATGCAACTCTGCCCCATAATAACTGAGTACCTATAGCCTTCTAACTTAGCCATCTGCTTATTGCTCAGAAACCAATTATAAACTGTTATACTTAAATATACTTAAATATTTTAGGCTGTTTCTCAACTGAATCACATACTAACCCTTGGTCCTACAGAAGAACAGAATATATGTGACAAAATTCTTAATCCCCTTCAAGTGTGTTCCTCACTTAGCACAAGAAGAAAGGCACCCCACTTTCCAAACAATGTGAAAACAAGGAAACTCTTAGTTTACAACATCTTATAATGCAATCTGAGAGACACTGTGCATACTTGGAAGTGTGTGTTTTCTGGTGGTAAAACATTTAAGAACATTACTTTCATGAGTAATTTGTGGATAGGCTGAAGGACCATTTGAGAATATTGTAGTCCTTGGCTGTTTATAAAATTTCAAGTTCATTTTGGTGCTGTAGATAAATCTATACAAATATCCATTAAACACTTTGGATGTTTTGTTTAAGATTGAACAACATGAAACACTTAAGTGTATCAATATGTAATTATCTTCCATACGCTTGAATATTAAAAGTATCTTTGTTTTTGCCTCCATTTCCCCCTAACAATCTATTTATCTATTCCTAGGCACTATAACTAATTTGTGAACTAAAATTGTAGTAGAAAATAAAAATGAAAAGCTCTATATTCATATAATACATGTAAAGGTAAAACTGCTATAAATAAATACCCAAACATTCGGTAACTTAAGAAACCTGTAAGTTTCCATGGGCCCAATATCCTTTGCCTCACAATTTATTTTCTTGAGGATAAATCTGCATTCATAAGGTAAGATTATAAAATATTCTTTTTAGAGCCTGTTTTGTCTATATGGCATTGATTTAATGATATTTCACTAGAAACATAGAAATGTTTTCCTATATGTTGCCCATCTCTAGAACACTCAGAAATAGTAGAGTGCGTGGCTATTTCAAGGATGAAATCTTATGAGACTAATGCCTGTCTAATTGTCCAAAAGCATCAGACTCCATTTAAATGCGAAATGACGGACTGAGTTTAGATTGCTCCTCTCACATATCCCTTCATTTTGAAGACAGTTTAGTACTCATAATGATGCCCGTATTCGCCTGAAAGTTTTAACAATCCTTATGCCTCAGTTTCCCCAAGTTCCAGAACAAATGGGCACTATCACAACCAGCTTTGGGTTATTTCAATTGCTTACTCTTTGAATTTCTCTAAGTGGATTATAAACCCAATTTGATACATTTATATTTAGGAAACATTTTCTTATCATGCATTTTCAATTAAAAATAATTTTTTGTCCTGAATCAACTCATAGTCATTTGAGTTGAAAAGAAATAAGGTCTATGTAATAATGAGTTGTGTTAAAGGGAGGAAAAAATCATTACGGGTGTAATGACCTAGTCTTAAAGATGATAACAAATTATTTGCCATTCCTCTCATGAATATATCAGATCACTGTCCCTTCCTTAATATTTTGACAAGGTTTGACTACTTTGAGCTATAGTTTACAGAACTGATGCTATAGTACTACTTAAAGCTCTTTGAATACTCGCCTTGCTGTCTAGATATTCTATCACAGAACAGAATGAGGCATGCATTGAGAATCTCAAGACCAATAATAACATAAGATTTTAGGCTGATGATTACAAATCCAAGCTCAAGAATCTAAAGAGAGACTCTGATAGCACAGGGGTACAGGGTATCTCAAGCCTTTCAAGTTTTTCCCAGATGAGATCAAGTGCTGCTATTCAAACTCAGTTTCCCCGAGCTTCAGGGTGAATCTCCAAGGTAGAGAACACCCCATTTTGGAGATACACCTTTGTCTTATTCCACAGAAAGCTTAAGGACAGTGAGATAGTTGAAGTTTCACTCTCTGGGTTTTTGAGATTTTGTTACATATGAGTATATGGCAATCATGTATTTCAGAATTTTCAAAAGGTTTGTAGTTCAAATGCTCAATGACTAATTCTTTAAAATCCTTCAAGTTTTCAAAAAGTGACTGAAACTTTTCTCTACTTAAAAACAGTCAGTCTCGTGTCATTTACTCTAGCTAGGAAAGTTGAAGAATACTTCACAGGAAAAATAACTCATATCAATATTATTGGAAGTGTACCTAATCCATTTCTCTTCCTTCCTTCCTTCCTTTCTTCCTTCCTTCCTTCCTTCCTTCCATCCATCCTTCTTTCCTTCCATTCTTTCTTCCTTCCTTCCTTCCATTCTTTCTTCCTTCCTTCCTTCCTTCCTTCCTTCCTTCCTTCCTTCCTTCCTTCCTTTTATTCCTGCACACAGACCTGTTCAGGACCAATTCCAAAACATCTTGAAAAACACCTCAAAAATGTTTCCCCATCAACTATTAGTTGGTTTTCGGGTTTTTTCATCCTCGTGAACTTGGTACAAACTTTTGTCACTCCGCAGGTAATTTTGCAAGGCAAGCCAGTCAGTATTGTGACAGCAGATGATGGGAAAAGGCTGCTTTTTTGTCCCTCTAAAGGATAAGAGGGAAGGTGAGAGAGGCACACATGCAAGGCTTCTGTTGCTTTTTATCTTTTTATTATCACTGTGTTCACTGTACAATGTGAGGGTCCCATTTAGCCTGTGTATCTGTGAAAACACATGGTGATTTTTTTCCTCACTTTGCTAACCTAATTTTTTTAAACCATTTAATTGGGCCCAGAGGCTGTACATAAAGTTTGAAAAAAAAATAAAACCAGTGAATGAATCAGGACATTTTGTATGCTTTAAGCTTTCAGTGCTTAAAGTGCTGAGGACATAGTAATAAAACTATTATGACTGATTAATCACTAGCGGTCTAATCTCAAAAGGGAGGGGAGCCATGCTTTATTACATACAAGCAGCTTAGGGTCACTTCTAAACAACAAAATCTTAAGAATAAAATTCTATATTTAGGCATTTTTCACCTGTTTGTGTAGATTTCAGATTACTCAATTTATTAAAACATGGCCTGCTTCTCTTCTGATTGGATTTCTACTTAATTTTCATTTTGCACCTCTAGATTTCTCACCACCAAATTCAACGACCTGTCTTTTCTGATAAATTCAGATCTCACAAGATATCTTTTACCACAATATCACAGCTAATTTTCTCCTTTCAATTAAAGGTCATAGTTTGTTTGAAAGAGCACAAAGAATGGCAGGAAGCA
The DNA here is from genome assembly GCF_011762505.2 of Arvicanthis niloticus. Taxonomy (NCBI): domain Eukaryota; kingdom Metazoa; phylum Chordata; class Mammalia; order Rodentia; family Muridae; genus Arvicanthis; species Arvicanthis niloticus. The sequence goes on from NC_047673.1 coordinate 43,008,391, forward strand.
TATTGACATTGTGTAAATGAGAGCTGAACATCAAAGGGCATATAGTTAATGAACAAAAGATCACTGCTTAGGGTCTGACTAAAGCTTTAAAACTTGGTATTTTGTTCTCTGAAAAGGAAGTGGGAGAGAAGACAAACAGTGAGCCAGCCAAGCGGGCTCCACACCTTGCAGAGAATATCCTCAATTCTCCTCTCTGGTTCTTCCAATAGAGCATTCGGTTCATGGGACTCAAATAATTCTTTGAGGTGAAAAAATTCACACTTCTGGTTTGTGCAGAAGTACAAAGTATAAAATCAACTAGTTTATGATAGTCAACATAATAACAATATAATAAAGTTGCATTTCATCTCATTTCAATATATATATATATGTGTGTGTGTGTGTCTGTATACACATATATATGTATATATATGTATAATTATATAGAAAAGTAAAATTATTCTGAGGGACATATCAGATATTAGGTCTATTGAGTGCATGGCTGTGCAGTATACATAAGAATATATTGCTCACAGGTAGGTTTTGGATATAATTATGAATTTTAAAATGTAAATAAAGAAAATATCCAATAAAAAAGGAAAAGGAAAAATAAATATTTAAGACATAACTTACACAAAGTTAATTGCTGAAATATATTGTCACTCTGTGCTAAAGCAAACGCAAACATTGATGATGTGTTATTGATGGTACAAAAGACTTGTTTCAGAAAATGCAACAATGGACAAGTTTCCTTTTGAAAATAGAAATACTGGAATCCCAAATACAGTAAGAAAAAAAGGTCAATTTATAGCTAATAAGCAGGCTTGGGGGGGGCAGAATTATTCAAAGACTTATTCAGACTATCTCAGTTAATTTTCTCACTGCAGAAAGAAATTAACTATCAAAAGAAGCTTAAGGAAGAAAGGGTTTATTTTAAGTCACCATTCAAGGGTACACACTTAATCATGGTCAGGATGACAGATCTGTAAGGAGCTGTTCACACAGCTACTGACAGTGTCACAGTCAGGAGGAAGACAGGAATGGATGATCGATCATGCTCAGGAAGCTTCTTCATTTTTAGATAGTCCAGAACCTCAGCCCCTGAAAGGAAGGGGCCCCTCTTCATGGTGGGTATTTCCATAGCAACCTAATTAAAGAGAACGTTCATAAGCACACTCTGCAGCTAACCTAATATAACTATTCCATTAAGTGATGTTCCTGGGATGGTCTCTGGGTGATTTCAAGTTCTGCCAAGTTGCTCATCACTCTGAACCATCACCAATCTTATCTCAAGAGATTTAATAATAAAATCAGGAGCATTTTATAGGCTAAGATGATATTACATGAGCGTGGTGTGACCAAAATGAGGAAAGGGTTGAATAAACATATTAAATGGGATTCTTACTAAAACTTGAAATCTAATAGATTTAAACTTAGAAGTTAAAAAACTAGAACTTAGTTGAAAAAAAAGAGTTAGAGGAACCTTAGTAGGTTAAGGTTAAGGAGATAATCTTTTTCACTTAGAAAAGGTTTTTTTTTTTTTTTTTTTTTAATGTTAGACTTGTACTTTTGAATTAGTTATAATATGTTAATATGTTATATATACAAAAAAATAAAATGTTTTCTCTTTTAAAAGCCAGTGTTTTATCTTTAATAAATGCATCATTGAAGGGAACAAAAGAATCTTAAAAGAACTAGATACAGTCACATAGAGTTATAATTCTATGAATTTCAAAACTTCCTCAATTACTTTTAAGAAGGAACATAAGAAAAACAAATTGTATAAAAGTATACACACACAAAAAAAATACTTGTTATTTATTTCTGTGCATAGTCTCAATAATAATTTCTGGTTAAAATTAGTACTCGTGCATAACTAAGAAGCAGATTAATGTTGGAAAAGATAAGCCTGATAATTCTTCATAAACTGTGAGGCATTAACATATTCCATAAAGGAATCAAGAAAAGAAACATTCAAATTCAACAAGTTCTAAACTGATAACAATTGTAACATGAGTGGTTTGCTCTGGGGATAAATGTTTACTCCACAAAAGAGACGTATCAATAAAAGAAATAGAGTAAACATACTTCAGCATTAATAAACTGAGATTTCTACTTTATATTTTTATGGCAACCAAGTAAGCATAACAAAGAAAATTATAGGTTTCCAGGTATGAACTATGATTGGAAACTGGGATTCACTGGAGCTGTCACTGGATGTGAACAGTTCATTATAACACCCTTATTAATTTGCTCAGAAGAAAGAACTGAAAAGCAAAATATCAAAGAAGCTCTGGGAACAACTTTACTAATCGTGTGGACCCTTTGGGCAAGAAAGCCTCAGAAGTGTACTTGAGTCAAAAAGACCATTAGACTGTAACTTTATTAACTTACAACATAGAACATGGCAATGGGCATCAGGAGACCTCCTTTGAACACAAAGCAACAAGGGAACATTCTGTAAGCAGAAGACAGGTGGTTTGTTGTCCATTACCCAACTGCTTTCTCTCCAAAGGGAAAAAATAATAACTTCTATGGTTTTCTATGTTCACATTAAAAGAAAGAACACATAGACATCAAGCATACAAAGTTTTTAAAAGAGCCATGAATATTTAGTTTATTTATACCTATTTCAAAATAAACATTAAAATATAATTTTAATAATTATATATGAAGTAAGTTGAATTGCTCTTGCAAGTCTCATTTTTTTCTTGCGTTAATTCTATTTTTAAAGTTTTATGTAAAGTTACATATTGATATATGTACATTTTCCATAAGTTCAATAGGATGTATTATCATAAATTAGCATGTTTCAATGGGATTGATATGTAATGCTGTCTCTCCAGAAATGCATGAAGGCTCATTATTTAATTAAAATTGTATTCACTTAGAAAGTATGATTTAAACCAGAGGGAAAAAATCATTGAAGATATTAGAAACATCATAGGTAACAATCTTTGTAAGCTACTAACAATGTTTCTTTACAAAAAAAATGTTAAGATGCAATGAAGCTACAGGCATGATGTAACTAGATAATCTCAAAACTAATGATTCTAACAAATAAGATTTCAAAAGATATAAAGTATGGTATCAAAATGAATTAATACTGTGCTTGTTAGTGCTATGCTAACTTGACAGAAGCTAAAGTCCACTGAAAGGAGAGAACTTTAATAAAGAAAGTGTTTCTACTAATAATGGCCTTTAAGCAAGCCTGTGGTACCTATTCTTGATTAATGATTGGTGTGGTAGAGCCTGGCTGACTTGGTGGTACCACTCCTGGCCTAATATAATCGTTCTGGTAGTTGTAAGGAAAGCAGATTGAGCAAGCCATGAGGATCAAGCCAATAAGTATCACTCTTCAGTAGACTCTACGTCAGTCCCTGCCTCCAAGTTCCTGTCTTGACTTCCTGCCCTGAATTTTTTTTTGATGACAGACTGTGATATCTCAGCAATAGAAACCCCTAACTAGTATAGTTACTAAAAGAAGTAATTTATTATTATTGAAAAAAGTTTAATTTTTATTGTCTAAATATGGTAAAGTTATTACTATATACCCAAATTTTCTAACAATATATTTCTAACAATATCTATATTTTTTTAAAACTATAGTGAAACTAAATGTTGCATATGTATTGGGAGACTGATAAAGAATGCTATTCCTATTGCTTCACAGAGTATATTCTGTTGTCATTTATTTGCTAATATATTGGAAAGAATTATTCACTTTAGAAAATAAAAATTTTGTGCTTTAAAAGAATTCATTTTCAAAGAATTCACTTAATTTTGTGCAAAAGGAGAATATCTATGGATTAATTGCCATATGAGGTTTAAACATAAAATCAGATTGCCTCAAATCAGAGATCAATAACTATACTTGCATATGTGATTTATGCTATTTCATATGATTTAAATAACTTGTAAATTTTATTTGTAATCATAAAAATCAAAATTTGAAATGTACTTTAATGATATCCTTAACCAAATAAATTGTTTCTGCTGCATAACTAAACACTAGAACATGTTATTTGTGACATTTCCAGTCATTAGGAAAGTTGAGAAAGTCATGCATATATCTCCAAGATGTCAGAATTTATTGAATGGCAACAGATTTTCAACCTACATAATTTTCTTTGACTGTACTTTGCCAAGTAGTCTCAGTATCCCTAAAGTGCTTGGCACTGGAAAACACAGGTTCATTCATTCCAATCTTAATTATTAGTACTAATTCTCAGATCACATGTCACACAGCAATTACATACATACATATGTATTTATGGAGGTTACAGAGTTACTTTTTTAAAGGCATTAAAGAGGTCTCAATGGAGAAGGAGTCAGAGGCTGGATACAAATGCAAAGGTAATCACAGCATTGGTTAGATATTAAGGAACCTGGTTCAAAAAATTTCTGCAGGTAGGAAGAACTAAGTACTAACAAATGCAGTGTTGCCAAAGGCTACATAAAATGAAGACCATGGAAGCAAGATGCAGCAGGACCAAGTTCAGAGGACAAAGAGATTGACAGACACACATATCCATGTACAGCACAATTCCTTTAAGCCAGATCAACAGTAAGGGTGGAGTTGAGCAGTCTTTGGTACAGTCAGTATTGCTCTACCCATTGGCTTCTTGTCACACACACACACTGGGTAATGAGATAACAGGTCAGTTTGTCATAATCAATAGCAGCAGGTTAAGCTGTCTTCTTTATATTGTTCAAAGAAAGATATTGCACTCTTAGTTATCTGATGTTTATGGTAAAGTCTTTGGGCCTGGCTTTTTTGATGATTTAAACTATTATATGCTTGTATGCTCACAGTTTACCTAATAAGCATATAGGTGTTAATGTTTTACTTTGAAGGGTAAGTCATTTATCAGTCTGTATTTCATGAGTAGTATCTGACAGTATTAGAATTCATCCATTGCTCAGATCAGACCTATCTGCAATATTTCCTCTCCCTCCTTCATAGCTGATTCAGCATAAAGGTATTAGGCTTCCAGAATCCAGGCTACTAGGGGTTAGGTGTGGCATATACCATAAAATAGATCCACATTAACTAAATGGGTTCTTCCTCCCAGAACCTGCAGTACATCCTCAAGGTCACACATTCTTTCTTAGAACTCAAGATCATCTTCCTTTCCTCTGCTGTCAAGGAATCAGAGACAGGGTGACTCACTATGAATTATGAATATGAATTATGAATTATCATAAGTACTATGAATTATATATCAAATTATATATCAAATTATATATCAAACACATTGTAGAACCTCTACCTTCTTCTAAGACCTTCTACCTTCTTCTAAGTAAGGCAATGCCAATCTGCCTTACAGATCTGGAGTGCCCATAGATGCCTTTACTTTTCCATGTATCCATGGCATTTGGGCAAGAATTTTCACCAGAGCTTTTGTCATGCTGTCTTGCCATGGCATTACAAGTCTTCTAGTAAATGAAAAATTCAAATCATTGTATATCTTAAGCTTCACATCTGAATGCCTTCAGATGTGTGGTGGTATCTACAAGAACAACAAGATGCAGAGTCATTCTGACTCTGCTTTTACACTCAAAACAGAACCAAATGCTGCCTGTAAAACAGGAAAGGCCCATACTAAAATTATACACAATACATATTAACCGAGAGCAAGTCAGACCTTATCTGTACACTAAACTGTTAAGGTAGCATTGAAAACCCATAGAGAGAAAGCTCTAGGTAGAAATACCTCACAGTCTAAGCTACCTCACACATTGGAACTGGCATTATCAATTACCTGGCCAAGTGTCCAAGCTGATGCACCTTAAGCCATTGAGGAGGAGAGGAATAATTATGCTTTTAATGAGATGATTGAAATTCCTAGTAAAAATTTAAGCCCTCTCTGCAGTTGCTAATAGTGTCCAGTTATCTAGCTGTGCTAAGATAAGCTGCTCTTTTAAGATAGTCCTACTCTTCTTTGCTCTTTCCCATCTCTTTCCCAAGGATGTTTTCCCACATCTTTGGCTTCCTTGCTCTTTCTTTAAAGCACCCCTACCCAACCTTTACCTTGTAGCCATTTATTCACCACATGATTTCCATTGCTGAACATGCCAGCTTATGTCAAGAATCATGGATTTCTCTCTTCTTTTTGTCTATCTTTCTCCTCCAGGCAGCTGCAAAGATTTACAGACCACTTGACCAACAGTTTTTTAAAGTTTTTATAGTAATGAGACTAACAGCCACAAGATGACACCCTTATGTCCCAGGTAACATGTGGTGCCCCAGATGAGACACCCCATAATAACTTATAATTTAAAAAGTTAATTAGGACGCAGATTTCTTTATTCAACCCTTGATTTCATATAGGTACAAGGAAACTGCTCCAACCTCCCCTCAAATCCCCAGTCCTTGTGATTTTTCAATGTAAGAATTAAGAGAAGATTAACAGCAGAAGTATAGAAAACAGGTAAAATACATTAAAGAAAAATGTAAGTCACTTTCAAGGCTGGGTATGGGTCATGGCTAAAAGGACCATTGTAAAGAAAAATACTACAGCAGGGTAAGAGCAGACAATTGCTAGAGGAACCACTGTGCTGGTCTACATGTTTAGATAGGCTTTTAGGCTTTTGTTCTTGTTTTGGTTGTCTATTTTCTAACATCTCTATACAACTTTCTGAGTGGTGCTTTCCTGTGATGGACAGGCCCACTCGAATGAAGTCTTAAGACAGAGGACAATAGTTGTCTTTGTTCTAGACCAGAGAACCTCCTGGCTGACAAAATTCTATAAATTTCCAGTTGGTTCAGAAAATCAGGCCTCTACTCACAGTCAAAAAAAAAAAAAAAACAAACAAACAAACAAAAAAACAACTTAGATCCAATGCACTTAATCATCAAAGAAAGAAAAAAATAAAAAGAAAACTCTATAAAAAAATATACACACATATTGGAAGTAAGAAACTTTCCATTGTGAGCCTCAGTACAATTCTGCCAAATCCACATGGCTCTGTGAAACTGGTCCGAGGCTGTTCTTTTATGTGGTTTGCTAGATTTCAAGCAAGAGACAGCACTTGTGATGATTTCTGCTGCTTTCATTTCAGAATGTATTTTAAATTGTTTGTCACTTGCAAAATTAGTGTATACCCAAATTACAGACAGTGAGTCCCAAAGCCATTTATGAAGAAGTCATTTTTACTCAACGATCTTCAGTAATGCTATTTTTTTAGAACTAGCTACCTACAAAAAAAAAAAAAAAAAAAATCATACAGGACTAAAGAGAGGGCTTAGTGGGTACAGTACTCTGCTGTTCAGGAATGAGGTCTTCAGTTTGAAATCCCCAACATCTACATGAAAAGCCATGCAAGAGCAATTTATTCTGTGGGTAGGGACACAGGATCACTGGAGCCTACAGGATGTCAGCCTAGCTCTGTTTTTCAAAACAAAGCCTTATCTTAGAATAAAACAAAGCACACTAAAACAGTACATTCAGTGTCCTCCTCTGGCTTCTGCATATGGTTACACACACACACACACACACACACAAACACACAGCCACCACACCACATATGCCAAAAAATAATAAAACATTTAAAAACATGCACGATTGCATAGAATTTTGCTAACATTCCTAAACACTGTCTGAAAATAAATAGTATACCAGGCAACATTTTTTTTTATCAACATCAATATGTTGAACATCAGTTATTGGCATGTTAGTATACCATTTCTTAAGGGATTTGTATTCTGTAAAATATGCAATGTATGTTTGTCTTTTATGCAGGTGTTAAAAATATGCACATAATTTCACATGAGCAAGGCTGATTTGCTCTAAGGTTTTAGCTCTAAAAACTAGAGATGACTGCTACTCTAAGATGTTGAATATATTTCTGAAAAATACTGTCATAAGATCATGAAACTTTCAAGTAAACAATAAGGTATATCTCATGTCTGAGAGACAACTGCATTTTATTTTTGTTACACAGAAATCTACAGGCAATGCTTTTTTTTTTTGCTAAATGTTATTTCAACAGAGCAGCCTTGGAAACAAACAACAACAACAACAAAAGAACTTAAACCTGTTCTACTCTTTTCAGGTAGCATCAATGAAATTCAGACATCCATAGATAGTTAAAGCAAAAAAAAATGTGTAAATCCACATGCATTTATATATGTATGCAAATAAATATATGTATATATATGGAGAGAGAGATGTGTATGTATTATATAGATACAAAACATTTTATATCTATATGTGTTCTATTGTATTAGGAAATGGACTTTTTATTGTTCTATTCAGTAAGAAAAAGAAGTTCCTAGGAGAAGTTCCACAGATTTCAAAGCTGTCTGAATGAATGCGCAATAATAAAATTGCACAGGCTCAGGTATTGCCTCTCTGTATTTTTAGCAGCTGCCGTTCTTCCATGAGAGCACATTCATTCATCCCGTCACCTAATTACCATCATGGCAGGTGATGAGAGACAAAAGAGCCTGAGCAGGAACAAAAGATAACATGTTTTGTCCACAGAAATAATCCTATTCTTTTGCCTTCTTCTCCAGACTCATCTATCACATTGATTTTATTAACTCTTCCCAGAAACTGAGACTAAAGTCCCCCTCTCACTGTCCTGAATACGATAAAATCAGCTTTCTGTGGAAAAAAAATAACTCGTGAATATCTGAGTATTGGAATGGTATGACTCTCTTACAGAATATTTTTTAATTTTGTGTCCATATGCATACAGACAAAAATACCCATACTCTTTAATTGACTTGTATTTTTGCTGCAGTTATACAGATTTTTTTCTTTAAAAAAAAAAAAAACCTGAACAATAAAAATGCAGATTCAATTGCTTTAGTAAATCTGACCAGTACTGTGTCTCAGTTAATGCTCAGCTATTGCCATGACAACTGCCTCTCTCCCACAAATTAATGAATAACCTAAAGTTATGAAACACTGTTGTGGCTTGGATAGCAAAGTTTAGAATCAGTGTGTTTTAAAATTTATAAAAAACCCTGAAGAGATTGGCACTAAAGCCCACCATTAACATGTTTACTTTTGAAAGGTTAGGACTTTTCAAACTGAAAAGTCCCATATTTACTACTGAAAAAAAAATCCCAAACATAAAATAATATAACAATAACATATTATAATTTTATAACTTATAGCAGAGGAAGATGTATATATGTATATATATTTCATTTGTTGGGCTTCCAGACTGTATACACATAATCTGAAGAAACAAACAACAAAAAAAAAAAGAGTCCAATGTAAACCTTACCTCAAGAGAGGTCTCTGAATGCACACATCCCTGTAAGTCATCATAAACATTGCTCAGTCTACAAACATTTATTGACTCTATTTGTCTAGCAATCATTGTGCTGAAAGTCTACGAACATGGTGATGAAAGACATCTCAGACCTCAAAGAACTAGAAAGGTGCGGTGCAAGGGGAACACAGCCAAGCAAATCAATTCCATGATAATACAGTTGTAAAGGAGTATGATAGCTGCTGTGGGAGTGAGAGAAGGAGCCATAACCTGACCTGAAAAAGGGCAGGAGCGCCTTGCCCAGAGGCTGGCACCTGAGCTCTTGATGGCTCAGATGAAGGAAGGGATTCTGAGAAGCAGAGTGTATTTGTTGTTGATGGACTGCTCTGACGTACTACAAACACATGAGCAAAAAGATAATATGCTCTAAGAAGCTCAGTTTGGCTGGAAAACAATTTGGTTGTTTCTAACAACTAATATTTCTTTTTAATCACTTAAGAGGATCTAAATGCTTTCATATGGCTCCTATATGGAAAAATTCTTCTATGTAATTAATTTTAATGTTAAAGAGGACTTCAATCAATATCAATGTTTCTACATTTTTCATTGTTATTTTAATGCAGCTATGAAGTTATTTTTATTAAATGGAAGTTATTGAGGTCAGACAGTTTTATGTCTCTTCTTTAAAATTAATATGCTTGGCTCTTCTTACATTTTTCATAATGTTAAAATATATAAACAAAAAATACATGAAAGTGTGTTTGAACGCCACCCTAATAGTTGACATTTCAGGAATATGTGAGATTTTTTATATTTATTTTTAGTATTAGTTATGTGTATGTATGTGTTAGGATATGTGCACATGAGCCATATCTCATGCTCATATTATATGTTTTAAAATAATAGACAGTTATCAATATGCACACACATGTATTCTCTGATGATCTCTATTTTGTGAAGTGAGATATAAGTGAATGGGTACAAACATTTTCTGAGATTTTAATATTTATTTCCAATCTTCTTTTCAGAAAAAAAGGCATGTTCTTAGCAATAGTATTTAGATATTTCGTGTATTGAGTATCTCAATTACTAAGCCTGTATCTTCATATGATTATTAGATGATTATCCAGTTTTGAACTAACTTTGCATTTTGGATATGCAATGTAAATCTAAAAGGCTTTGGCCTTATTATGTTTGGTAATGAATCTTATTATAGCACGTTCTAATTTTTTTCCTGTTGCTGAAAAAAAAAAAAAAAAAAAAAAAAAAACCTCTGCAAAAAGCCATTAAAGAGAAAAAAAATTTATTTTTTATTTTGCCTCACAATTCAAGGATATAAATAGGGAAGTCACAGAGTCAACATGATAGGAGACTCAAATGCCTACCCACATCATATTTATGACCAAGGAGCAGAGTATTAAGGGTGCCTACTGCTGGCTGCTCAGTTCCTTTTCTTTACCCATGTAATCCAGGATGCTTTCTGGGGGATGGTGCCATCTACAGTGGGCAGATATCCCCACCTCAGTCAATGTAACCAACCCCATATGCCTGTCTAGAGTCACATCTTCGGGGCGATCCTGGATTCTACCACACTTTCAATTAGCACTAATCATAGAAGGGTGCATTATTTGTAAATAATACATTTAAAACATAAGGTTTGAAACTGTATTTTTCAAAATGAGAATCCTACAGGGAGTATGAGTTTTATCACTAGTTGAGATCTTTGAAGACTCTACCAAGAGACATTTTATGAGCTTTAGTGACACAAGTATATCTGGAATAAAATTGAAGATATAGGAAATCAAAAGCATTCACTTTTTTCCCTTAATTTTCTCACACAAAATTTAAAAATATGCTAAGATTGAAGCTACATCATGTTGAACTGCCCTCGGAATTCAGATTTTCTATATATTTTGAAGAATGTTGATCTAACATGTGAAAGTCCATGCCTGTAACCCCAGAACTGGGAGACAAAGGCAGAAAGGTCATAGCAAATTCAAAGGCCAGTCTTATTAACTTAAAAAGTTCTAGGCATATTAGTGGCATTATAGCTTGAGCTTCCTTGTCTAAAGAAGATGTGAATGAGATGAGAAAAAAGAATGAAATCATAAACCTCAAGATTTCAAAACCACTGGAAAACCAGTAACCAATAATATTCTCAACCATCTAGCAAATTTAGAGAGGACCTCAAAATACTTCAAGATGGCACCAGCAAGAGATGGATTCAAGCAATAAATATGTACCTGTAAACAAAGCCTGCATGATAACTTGGCAGGTAAAGTGCTTGCTGCATATGTTTGAAGACCTGAGTTGAAATCCAGAACCCATATGCAAGAAGTCCAATGTGGTACTCCACACTGGGAATCCCACACTAAGAAGGTAAAGACATATAGGTCCTGAGGCTCTCTGTCCAGCCAGACTATCCTGCTTAGTGAGTTACAGACCAGTGAGAGACTCCTTCAAAATACAAAAGGTGAATGTCACCTGAGAACTGATATTTAATGTTATATTTTGGTCTCTGCATCTGCACATAGTAGCATGCAAATCAGCCTACACATGTGCATTCCTCAAAACAAACACATACACACATGTGCCACCCACAGTGGGACTGTGTACCAACACACACAAGTTTGCATGCACATATATAGATACACAAATATAAAATAGTCCAACTTCTTTTAAAAGGTTCTCAAGCAGACACCCAGACCATGACATGCTAGATAAATATAGAAGACATTATAAAACATTTATATAATTGCATTAAGTATAATTGAAGATTTCATAAAACCCATTAGGATAACTTTAAAAGCATATGCCTGAGTACAGTGAATTTAGCATCTGCTGAAGAACTATGGCTAAAAGCAGTATTTCTTGTCCATCTGAAACCTACCACATGTCTGGCCCTCCAAGTTACAGGAGCAGAAAAAATACCTGATAGGGGAGACAAACTATTTTACAGCCATGTCACCTGGAAGTGACATGATATTTCTGTTTATAGCTCATTACCCAGAATGGGACTGAAGGATCAACAAAGGGAAACAGCAGAAGAGTGGCGGATAACACCTGATTCAACCACGTATCCCATATAATCTGTCATTTTTAAAAAGTCATAACAGAATCAGATCTCTACCGGAAAATGTTTGCCAAGTGCATTTCTTTGGTTTTCTTTCTTTTATAAGATTTAATTATTTTATTTTATCTTATTTTTTATTAATCATTCCATTCATTTACATCTTAAATGCTATCCCTCTTCCCATTTACCCATCCACAAACCCTCCATCCATATCTGTCCACTCCCCTCCCCTTTGCCTCTATGTTAGTCTTCCCCCACCCACCTACCCACTTCTGCCTCACTGCTCCAGCATCCTCCTATGCTGGGGCATCAAACTTCCACATGATCAAGGGCCTCTCCTGCCCCATTGATGTCAGGCAAGGCCATCGAGTCTTAAGACACAATCCTACTGAAAATTTTTCTTAGATGTATAATAAACTTAAGAAGAAATGATAAATAAGTCAATGATTTAAGGACTGTTCTTACAGGGTTGAGGTTGGAATTGTGGATATTGAAAGAGGAGACAATCACACTGGACTTCAGGAAAAAAAAGCAGCACATGGATTATTTCCAGGAAGGATAGCATGGTCAGACCAAATGGAAGTGTAGTAGAGGAAATGATTATGATTGTGTCAGAGGACACTTGAAGAAATGAGTCAAAATATGTGTAGAGTATATTTTTGATGAATTATGAAAAATGACATTAAACAGGAAGAAAGAATCTTGCAAAACCCCAAACAGGAATTTACACTGACTACAGTAAATAGTGGAAAATATTTAAAAGTGTTTGGGCAAAAAGCTCAGATACATTTAAGATTTACAGTAAACTTATTTTCACATGAATGTGAATTGGTGAACACAGTAAAATACAGTGTAAAACCAGACATCAAGGGATAAAACCAAGCAGGCTGCTTGAAGAATTTAATGGACTTAATGGATCTAATAAAACAGACGGAAGAGATGTTGGACTACATGCTACTTGAAGCAACAGCTGGGCAGTGATTACTTGGCTATGCTGTGAGTTTCCCTCTTAATTTTCTTAAAGTGGAGATTAGATTAGGTTAAATAATTTTACTGGTTGGGTGGAAGAAAATAACCTCCACCCATACAATCATGGGCTATGGTTAGTGTAGTTTTTGAGGGAAATGCAGAGGCTATTGTCCCAAAAGATACTTCAAGACTGAGCCAGCTAGAGATGCTACCTACAGGTTGAAAAGCTCTGTAACATTCTTGGCAACAAACAGTTTTAAAACAGAAGTAACAGGCACAGTTATCTCACTGTGATAAATGCCTTTGGAGAGATGTCACTGAAATCTCTAACACTATCAAAGAGGATATTACCAATGATATTTGAGAGTAAAGTTTCTACAGTGCAAAGTAATATGTACATAGTATATATGGTTAAGATAAATTTTAATTTCATGGCCTTTAACCTAGCACTCCAATACTTCCACAGGTGTGCAGTCTCCCTTTTCTCACTTTTCACATCTGCCAAAGAACATAGCATCAACATTATTGGAGGTTCATATATGCTAACATAGGTTATTTAATCACAATAAGATACCTTACATTTAAAAATGTAACTGTCATTACTAATGCTATTACTTGGGAAACACCCGAACTTCATTCAGAAAATCATACAATCCTACAGCTGCAAGAAACCCTTAGCCGTTATTCATTAGAGCTTCTGTTCATGTAAAGCCACATCTAAATCACTGTAATGACCACTATTGGAAAGTCTTTTGGAACAGAAAATGGCACACTCTCTGATTGATAGTTGCCCTTAGACACCATAATATATAACCACTTGCAGATTGTAGTTTTTACTTTAAAACGATAAGGAAATGCATATGGTCAATAGTACAGAAAATGAAAATTGAAAAAAAATACATTGAAATTTTAAGCCAAACAATATTCCTAACACACTTCCTTAAAACTTAGAACCCTCACTGTTTTTCAAACAACTTAAACAGTATATGAATCCTTGTGGGACTACCAAAATCAAGTTGTTTTATAAAAGCATGCGACTGCCAGCTGTAGTGGGCCACACCTGTAATCCCAGCACATGGGAAATGAAGGCAGGAGAATTTGTAATTATCCTTGGAAACCTAATGAGTTCAAGTGGGACCTTGTCTCAAAACAAAACAAAGGAAGGAAGACAAAACAAAATGCAGAAGCATGATGGGAGGAAATAAATATCTCTTTATTACACTTCATAATGAATATGGAATATTTGTTAGGAATGTAAATTTTACATTAGGAATAATAGCTGGCTCTCCCTCCCATTTAATAAAGGAACCCGAAACTGAGCAATTAACTAATTACAATAAAATATTATATAGCAAACCATCTCGGCTATGTCCGCAACTCTTTCTTCCTTCTGAGAGTTAAGTCAGCACTGGTCAGTCATTGATAACTTGTGATTCTTTCACCACAACAAAGCACCAGTGTTCTTCCACTAGGATATTAGCCTTCCAGCATATGCATCTCAGAGCTTAGTAAACTTAGAGATATAACATCTATAAGCCTTGCCACATCAATGCAGGGGCTGGGGATTGTTTGTTTGTTTGTTTGTTTGTTTTATAAATGACACCCATCTTTGAAATAGAGAATCCCATGGCTACAGAAGTTACAACTGAAAATCCAACTTACTATCAATAGCATAGAGCTTAATTTAGGGAGAAGAATCCTCAAATAGTTAGACTTGCTTGAAGATTCTGTTGGATTATGTCAAGCCAAGGATGGGTAAGATTCTGCACAGAGCCTTACCAACCTAAGACATAAGTGCATTGCTTTTGATAATGTATATTCCACTGTGTGGTTTTAGTACGTGGCACCTGCTGTCGGGTTGATGTGTGTGGGTCCCGCCTCTGTCTCACCACGCGGTTAGGGGACAGAAACACAAGAATTTGACTGTGTTCACTCCATGAGGGTGCTGGACAGACATTGGGATATGTGAAGCCATGGGACTCTGCTCAGGGGTGGAGAGCACAGTCTGAGGGCTAGCCAGGAGCTAGAGCTTCAGTGGCCGGGTGTCTGTGGCTGAGAACCCAGAGAGTTCTTCTATAGGAGACTAGACAGTGGCTCTTTGGATGAAGACCTGCTCCACTGTTCCCCATGGTGGGTCCCAAGGAAGAGAAATAGTCTATGGTCTTAAGATATTTATTTTCATGGCAGAAAATGGATGAAAACTGTACCCCACTATTCTAAGGGTAGGCCTGAGGTTAAATACCTATTGCAAGTAGGAGGGTCTGAGAAGGGATGTTTAGTTGGCTACATCCCTCTGGCATCTCGTTAATATGGAAAACTGTCTTAAGGCTCCATGGTCTGTAGTAACGTCTTCTACCTGTGGAGGGGCTAGTGGACATTGTCCTACATGACTGGAGGATCCCACTCTATGGAGGTCTTTGGCTTTGTGTCAGGAGCCTGGAGTATGGGAGCATGGTAAAATGCATGCCATTTCTTAGGACCTAGGAGTTTCTGGCAATTTCTAGCTAGTACTCGACCAGAAACAGGATGCACTTTCAATGGTTCTACATTTCATGACAGGTAAGGAAGGCATTCTTGTCAGAACCACCTAAGACAGGCTCAGTCTTGTTTATGAAATAAAAAAGGGAAAGATGTGGAGAGCTTTTGGAACTGCTTGACAGAAATCTGACATTGGCCAAGGACAAGGAAATGTGCTGCTTAACAGGAATCTGACAGTGGCCTAGGACAAGGAAATGGGCTTCAGGCAGGAATCTGACATTAGGATAAAACAAAGAAGTAAGTTCAGGCAGGAATCCAAATCTTAGGCTAGAACAAAGAAGTAATTTCAGGCAGGAAGCTAAATCTTAGGATAGAACAAAGAAGTAGGTTTCAGGCATGAAAATGATTTTGGGCTAGTTTGATAATCCTGATAAGCCTTTAGAAACAGTGATCAGGGGAGTAATCACAAGACGTTGTTTATTGCCTTGCTTGTTCTTCAATTATTGGTGTATATTGTCTTGCTTGTTCCTTGACTATTTGCATCTATTGTATTGCTAGTTCATCAACCTAGAACTGACCTTAATACTTACATGTAATTAAAATGATATAAAAGCAGATTGGGGGAAAAATGGAACACACATGCTATGCACTCACTGATAAGTGGATATTAGCCCAAAAGTTTGGAAAAATCCAAGATTCAATTCACAGATCATATTAAGCCCAAGAAGAAGGAAGAGCAAAGTGTGGGTTTTTTCAGTGCTTCTTATAAGGGAGAACAAAATACCCACAGGAGGAAATATGAAAACAAAGAGACTATAGGAAAGGCCATCAGAGACTGCCCCACCTGGGGATCCACCCCATATACAAACACCAAAGGGATGCTATTGTGGATGCTGGAAAGTACTTGTTGATAGGAGCCTGATATGGCTGTCTCCTGAGAGGCTCTGCCAGAAACTTAAAGAGGCAGATGCTCTCAGCTAACCATTGGACTGAGCACGGAGTCCCCAATGGAGGAGTTGGAGAAGGTACTGAAAGAGCTGAGAGGATTTGTAGCCTCATGGGGGAAGCAACAGCCAGATCCCCTGGAGCTCCCAGAGACTGGAAAACCAACCAAAGAGTACACATAGAAGGACCATAGAAGGACCCATCCCCACATATGTTGCAGAAGATGGCCTTGGTGGACATTAGTGAGAGTAGAGGCTCTTGGGCCTGAGTGTGATGCTCCAGTGTAGGGAAATGTCAGGGTAGAAAGACGAGAGTGTGTTTGGGGGCAGGAGGGAGCACTGTCATAGAGGCAAGAAGAGAGGGGATGGGATAGGGGGTTTCTGAAGGGGAGTCCTGGAAAGGGGAAAACTTGGAATGTAAATAAAGAAAATATGCAATAAAACAAAATTGTTACAGACCAAAAATAATGTCAAAAAGGAAGAGACTTTTTCTAGTACTCTCTTCTCTCTCCTTTCCTCTTTCCCTCCCTTTCTTCCTTTCTCCTTTCCCTACCCCTTTTTCATTTCACTTCTTGATTGTATGTTTCATGTATTCAGCAGCTTGTGTGTGTGTGTGTGTGTGTGTGTGTGTGTGTGTGCACTTGTGTGTTCATGTGTATGATTGTGACAGCAGCACCTGTGGAGGCGAGAGGGCAAACTCGGATGTCACTTATCACCTTCTACTGTATTTGAGCAGCCCCTTTTGTTTGCTACAGTGTATGCCAAGCTATTCGGTCCACAAGTTTCAGAGGGATTTTCTTGTGCCAAAATTTCTTCTCACCAGAAAGATTCTGGGGTTACAATGTACACTATTGTGTACAACTTTTCCATAAAATCTGGAGCTTTGAATTCTGCTTGTCACATTTGTGTAGCAGACACTTTACCCACTGGGACATCTCTCTAACCCAGCTTTGTTTATTTCTTTAATCTTCAAGACAGAGAGAGACAATGTACAAACTGTGTGCTAGAAACTGTGAAACATATGCTTGGATTATTTTAAAACTGTTAACAAAGGCAGTAGAATGTACTCAGGAATATGTAGAAGCATCAACTTTATGTGTCCATTGTTCAGTAAATCATATGGTCAAGGTGAGAGATGTTGAAAACAATGTTAATGAACACTGAACAGTGTTCCTCCTTTGACTGTGAATATCAACTTCTTTGAAACATTACATCTGTAGCTTTTCTAAAACTCAGAGTCTATGTCTGCTACCTAAGCATTACAGCATGAAGAGTCTACTAAAATATTTTAAGATGCAGATGGCTTATTCAAGAATAAAACTTCATATCTTACACGGATTTTCTATCCCTATCTTAGCAACTGATGAAATGTCACACTCTACGTTCATGGTTCTTTAACAATCTACATAACTTGTAGTGATTTTTCAATAGTTTACCAATGGCCAACATTATATCACTTGTGATGGCAACCAAAAATTTAGAATTCTTGGCATGTGAATGCAGAACATAGTAAATTGATAAGCAGTTTGAAATTGTTAAAAGATACTTTCACCTTTCTAGTATCTCAATTCTGCCATGATGCTGTAATACATCATTACACTAAGATCTTATCCAACAGTGACTTACTGGAACTCAGCTTCAGTGCTCAAGAACTAAAGTGAAGCACTTCTCTTGCAGTGAAAGATAATTTGCCAAGTTCATAAAATGATTAACGCTTGACTTCAGTCATTCTAAACTAAGCTCATTTGTATAAATTAGATTTATGTACTTATGAGAATTTTTCTAATACAAATTTACTGTATAGAGTCTGCATATAGCTTTAATTTTTGTTTAATATTTATGTCTGTACATATGAATATGTCTTAGGGGATACTAAGATTCTAAACTCCTAACAAAAGACTGCACACTATGCACACTATAGTATGTGCTTGATATAAACAAGGTAATGGTGCTTGAGAACTGTGGCCACTCATGCTCAAATCAATACAGCGTGTGCATTTTCACACCATTCATTTCCAAAAGAAACCATGTTTCTATGCTCTGTATTTTCATGAATTTTACTTCATGCTTATGCAGTATACAGCTGGCATAATATAGACACTTTTTAAGACAACTATCAAAACCAAGAGAAGTAATTAATCTGTCGGTACCATTTCCACAAACAGGCTCTACTGTTTTTTATATTCTGATAAATTGTTGTTTTCAACTCATTTTTTCTTGTCTATTCCAGCCCCTGCCCACATAATGAGTCTAATAAAAACTGACACTTAGACACAGAATGCACATTACATAGAAGATAACAGATGAGCTGATCAGATGTTTACAAGTGCAAGGGTAAATGTATCAATAAAACTGTAGTTGAACCAACCTGACACGTGCCGCCAATATCTGACTATGTCAATTTTCCTGCCAGGTACCTGTTTGCAGTACTCCTGAAGGTACAATGAGTCAAAATTATTTCTGTTACATTAAAACAATGGGCACTGGATAGAAAGCATAGAAGAAATTCTCTTCTACAAACTTAGAAATGTTTATTTTAAATTTAGTGTTTTAACTTCCAATATATTTCTCTTATAAATGCTTCTTTAATAACATGGGCACCAAAATGTACTTATTGTGCCATCTTCAGGACACTTTTGGAACACGGCTACAACAAGTAAGCTAAAGGTGCTGTCCTTGACAGAGATTTTAAATTATTATTAAGAGGTTTTGTTTATGTATATTGACTTAAAATTATATAATATGGGGCTATCAAAATGCCTCAGCAGGTGAAGGCATTTGCTGCCAAATCTGACAACCTGAGTTAGATTCCTGGTGTGCTAGGAAAGAGGAAGATAGATTCCCACCAGCTGCTCTCTGACCTTCACACACATGCCCTGGCACATGCCTACAATCAATAAAGACACATATGCACACACACACACACACACACACACACACACACACACACACAAATAATCATAGATAAATAAGAATAAAAATTTTAAAATCCTAAGATGTTTGATTAAAGTTCAATGTATCAAAATTATCGAAAATTTAATGTACAAATTTATCAAAATGTAGAGATATTTGCATATACACATAGTTTAAAGCTCTTTCCAGTGTCCATATGCTTGTAGATTATTATCTTTAATATTTATAAAATTTTAATGAGTTAGTTTATATGAGAATCCAGTACACTATTTTAACAAAGGAGAAAAATTCCAATTTAAATTTGTAAGTGAATTTGTCTGACATTTCAAAGTTATTAACTCATATAGCTATGATTCAAGCCTACATCTTTATCTCTCAAATAAATAGTTATTTCCTAGTGAGTCTTTTTCTGTTTTTACAATGAAGGAGGGATATTATATGTGATCTCCATTTATTCTTATTCAGTAATTTTTTAAAAAGACCATATAATAATTCCTGATTATAAACATCATATATCAGAGATCCAAATGTCTAGATTAAATTGCAAATTCCTAACATTTCTTTAACTGAACGTCTTCAGTGACACCAGGAGTTACATCACAAATAGTTTAGAATTTTACAAATGGTGCACTTGAGTATAAATACACAATGAATTATCCACTTCATAAAACCATAAGACCCAAATAAAAATGTATTATGCCCATAGCTCTAAGAGATGTAGAGATATCTGTGGTCACCATTCATCCTAGTTTATCTACTAGCAGCACATCTTTTCGTATTCAAGTGAGCACTCAGTTGGACAATTTGCTGCAAGATTGTCTGAAGATGGTGTATGCAGATCAGTGGAAGACCTCACCTACAGACATTAATTACAGCCCGAACACGGAGGAGTGTGAATGGGGTATGACCATGATAGTAAAATGGTTATGTTCCTCAGAAAGAGTAAATTGCACAGGTGTCCCATGACTCAGTTTGTTTACATTCACAGTCAGAAGACATAACTTTTGATTCAAGATTTTCTTTTATAATTTATTTTTTTATAAGCAGATATATCCATCAACATGTATATATATATATATATATATATTTGAATAAATGTATATCTAATGTATATCTGTATTTTTATATGAATATGAGAGGATCTTCTCTAGTCATCCTGTAGGTATCAAATTGAGTTTTCTGGTGCAAGCAGTTGGGACTGTGCCCGGTAGTCAACTTCATAGATGAGTGCAGAAGTAATCAATAAGTCTCAGGCTCAGAGATATGTCTTGAGCATACAATAGTCAACAACTTATTTTACTGAAAAAATGTTAAGGGACAAAGACAGCATCTTGACAAGAAGTGAAATTTTTCTAAAATCTAATCTAATTTGCCAAGGTATAAAGATGGAACAATTCTCAGAAATAAGCCAGATTACAGTTTTCACTAACATAAAGCAAAATTCAAAACTCCAGCAGTTGCCAACTGTGTTTAGAAGCTCCTGACTCACAGATTTTTCTAAGGAGAATGAAATGATGTTCTTATGTATTACAAATTCAATTTAAAACACAACAGAAGCTATATAGCTCTGCCCCTAAACATTAAACTATATATAAGTAAAGAAAGTAAATATATATATGCACAAACATAAACCATATATAAACTAGCACTCACATATTATATTGGATATGTATATGTATATACTTTTGTTTATATGAATCATAGATAATTGTTGGGAGCCGCAGTGCCAAGATGGCACGGACATCCTGTCCTCCCACTTGTAAACAACTGACTGCGCAGGTGCAAAAGGCAAAAGGCGCGCCAAAGTCACTGCCCATCCCAGGGCGTAATATGGGGTGATGAGTGAACAGCCAATCAGAAGTGAACACGCCACTCTAGGGTATATATAGCAGTGCCTTTCCCAGGCTTGGGGTCTTTTCCACTTTTGCTGTTACAAGAAGTAAAGCCTCGTCTGTAGTGATACCCGATTACTGCCTCCGTGTCCTTATTCGCGGGCGAAGGGGACACAGAAGAGGTGCGCGCAACAACTGGAGCCGAAACCCTGGAATTTCAAGGCACCGCGGAAGACCCCCCAAGTTTTGGGGCGGGTTAAAAAACTACAGGATATGAGGTACACCTTTGGAAGGTATGCTTGGGGTAGAAACCTTCGTTGCGGGTGGATATTCACCCATTGCCACCGCAGCAATAGCTAGTTTCTTGATTGCTTTGCTTTCAGCTATTAGGGCAAGTCAAGAGGTTTCAAGAGAGGTCAGCTCCAGGCTATCAGAACCAGAGTGTGTTAGTGTTAGCTGGCATCAGGCCAAGGAGCCTGGAGGTCAGGCCAAAAAGCCTGGAGAGATAGAGTACTCAAAAGGAACAAGGGATACTGCAGAGTCCATTAAGCTTGAGGACCCTCCACCGGATGGTGGAGAGAGAACGGAGGTCAAAAGGACCCCCCTGTACTTCATTAAGGAGCCTGACTCCATAGAACTGGGCAGCTCCGAGGAGAAGAACATAGAGGAGGAAGTAGCCGCTTGTGCAAAGGATAGCCGTTCTGAGATAAGACTAAGAAAGATCTTAAGTCACTCAGCCCAGCCCCACCGACCTCGGCCGGTGCCAGCGGCTCGCTCGGGCTGGAGGGTCCCCTGCCGTGCTTCTCGCCTTGGGCTGTGGGAACAGAGTCCCTGCGATGGGGCCTGGGTCAGACCGGTTGCAGAGGCGTCTGCGCTCTGCTACCTGCAGCGGCTTGCAACAAGGCAGAGCAAGAGAGCGTGGCGGGAAAGGCAGACAGAGGAGGGAGATAGTCTGCCCTGGGAAGCGCAGCGGGCACACAGGGAGTGTCCCGCGAGCTCAGAACAAGCAATGCCAGTGATGGAACAGATGATCTTTGAGGATGTCATGGCTGGGTGCCGTGCAGCCATTGTCCCTCTTAAGAACAAGAGGCTACAAGATTGGCTAAGGGCCTGCTGTGGCCCAGGAAGGGAGGCTGTTTGTGCTTATTCCACAGGTGAAAACAATTCAATTTGGGTCCCTACGCGGCTGGTGCAGATTGTGAAGAATGAAGCTAGGTTGCAAGATTACGGTTCTGAGTTGGTGATAAGTATACCACTGTGGGCCATAGTCAGATCTTAAACTGTTCTCTTGCCAGTATATTCAAATGCTGAAGTACTGCCTAGTTCAAAGCTATTGAGAGTTACTTGGTTGCCTTGGGCTCAGGCGCATCCACCAAAAGCCTGGGTCATAAATGCTACAAGTTTTCCATTAGATTTTACACTTTGCTTTGTGGCAGCAAAACTTTATAACATAAAGGTAATCCACTTGGTGTTGATTTGAGAGAAAATAGATTGCTTACATCGTTAAAGATTGGTTTTTTGATTTGCCTATGTTTATAGAGAAAAGATACAACATGTGTCTTTTAAGGTTTACAGTTTAAATTTAAGGTTCAAAGCTAAAGCCAAAATGCACAATTCAGGCTTAGCCAAGCCTCAGAGAACAGGCCTGAGGGAGGTTACATTTACATTTGAATTAGGACTGAGCTGCAGAAGCTCAGGTGTTAAAAGCTCCTTTTGTTCTGGGTCTTTAGACCAAGCCCTAGAAATGTGCTTAAGGGAATTTGTCTTTTGTTCTCATTGTTTCTTGTGAGAGGAGGGGTAAACCTAAGACCCAAAGATTTTACAACAGTCTGTGGGCTAAAGGTTATGATTATGCTGCAGAAATTAAATTTATGCCTGCTTCCCTCCATGAGTATAGCTGTGCCTGCTGATAGAATATGGTTCAGGTTGTTTTAATTCCTCTGTATTTGGAATTGTTGAGGATGAGATGCTTTGGATTCCTCTAATATATATGTAACAATTATTGGAGAATAAGGTTGGCTTTTATCCGATATATTCATTGGACTAAAAAAGATGGGTTATTAAATTGATCCAAAATAAAGTTCAAATTTAAGATTTATACAGCCTAACTTGCCTACTCCAGCTGCCATTTCAGTAAATGTTTACATAAAAGATGTTTTTATACCATTCCTTTACATTTCTGGTAAAGGTAAAAGGTTTACGATTAGTAAATTTATTCATAATTTTTAAGAGCCCATGAAGCAATATTTGTTAAAAATAATTGCTTCAGAAAATGGTTAATCGTTTTACATTTTATATATACAAATATTGTTGTTGCTTTAATACAAAAAATTATGAAGTTAAATCTTTTAGTGTATATTATTCATTGTGTGATACTTTATTAGTGGATTTCTCTAAAGAAATTTTTTCTGCAAGCCATTGCTCCAATATAACGAGCTTTAAAAATTTTTTGGAAATACTTGTTGCTCCAGAAAGAATTCAAAGACAGTGTCTTTTCAATATTTGAGACAATTTTGGGCTAGAGAGAAGGCTAGATTTACAATTTAAAATATAAAGGCTGAACTCCCAGCAACCACATGGCAGCTCACAACCATTTGTGGTGGGGATCTAAGGCCATCTTCTGGCTTGTGAGTATACTTAAAAAAGAAAATAGTTTACTTTTAATCTTGATTTGTTCTTAGTGATTTTTAAAGGTTGTTAAGAGATATTATTTGGCTAAAACCTCATTTTAAGCTTAACATAGGAGGATTTAAAACCTCTGTTTAATATTTTCAAAGGGATGCAAGTCCTAAATTAAATCATATGTGTATTTTCTTGAGTTTATCTTGCTTCAACACAATTAAAGTATGTGTTGTAGCCACTGTTTTAAATGTTAAAAAGGGGTATATCTGCCTTTGTCTTGTTAAATATGTTTCATAAAGTGCAAAATGTTTCGGCTACAAGATTTAATATCTCTAGCCATTTAAATGACATTAAAATTAATAAGGTGTTTAAAAATGCATCTGCACAACCGGTGTTGGTGTGTGTAGACCCTTTATTTTTCTTTATGTTATCCAACTTTCAGAATAATTCTGATATCTTGGATTGTAAAAATGTTACATGCTTTTAGCACAATGCTGGAATGGATCACTAGACCTAGTCTTGGTTGTGCATGTGCCTACCTTTGTGCCCATCTCAGTACATCATTATGGAGACTTAAAATAGACTTTGGTCAATCAGAGAGTTGATTGGCTCTAAGCCCATGTGAAGCAGCTCACAGATGTGGTTCAAATAAGCTGCCTGTCAGCAACCCCACATCCGGGTATTACACCTTTGAGATTTGTGAATGATACATTTATTCAAAGCCATAATCTTTCTGCTTGCTTAAAAGAGAATTGGACTGGGAAGTTGGACCAAATGCAGTAGCAATTGCAGATCCGGATTTCGAGCCTTGATAAAACTCGAGTGGACCCTGCTACCCCTGGCGATTTTACTTCTTGGCCTACCTCTGCCTTTTCCTTCTTTCTTTCTCTCTTTCTTAAAGGGTGGGAATAGGCCTGCTTGGTGCAGCCCTATGTTGTGGATTAGTGTTCATGATGGTTGGTCTGTAAGCTCAGAGCCCAACAAAAACGTGACAAGGTCGCTATCGCCCAAGCACTAGTAGTCTTGGAGCAAGCATCTCCCCCTAAAATTTGGCTATCTAGGCCAAGAAAGTAGCTGATGACTGAGACCCTCAGTCGATGCACCCCAAGGGTTCAGCCCATTGCACTGGGTCGATGAGAGGTCTAAGTCCAGGCAGCCCTTGCCTGAATAACTGGTACCTGAATATTTAGAGGTGTTTGCGAGTGGGTACTCGACAGGGAATGTTCCACGAGTGTGGATAGATTTCCCGAAAGTATGCCTGATTGCACAAAGGTTTGATGCCAAGAAACCTCCCCTGGTGGCGCCCCAGGGTAGAGGCTCCCTTTCCCCGACAAAAGGCATCAAGATGGGTATGGGAAGTAAACCCATTACAATATCTCATTTTGCACAGGGGATCAGGCCTCTGCTTTCCCTCACTGAGTTGGTGCCACGCTTGATAGGCAATAGGCTGTTCCATCTTAAATATATAGATAGGGGGAGATGTTGGGAGCCGCAGTGCCAAGATGGCACGGACATCCTGTCCTCCCACTTGTAAACAACTGACTGCGCAGGTGCAAAAGGCAAAAGGCGCGCCAAAGTCACTGCCCATCCCGGGGCGTAATATGGGGTGATGAGTGAACAGCCAATCAGAAGTGAACATGCCACTCTAGGGTATATATAGCAGTGCCTTTCCCAGGCTTGGGGTCTTTTCCGCTTTTGCTGTTATAAGAAGTAAAGCCTCGTCTGTAGTGATACCCGATTACTGCCTCCGTGTCCTTATTCGCGGGTGAAGGGGACACAGAAGAGGTGCGCGCAACAGATAATCACAAATATTCATTCTATTTTAGAAATTTGATAAATGTACTGAAGCCTATATCACACATGTCATAACTAGGGTTGCATCATTCTGAAAAAACATCATAACCAAGGCAATTCCTTTAAAGGAAAACATTTAATTCAGGCTGGCTTACAGTTTCAGAGGTTTAGTCCATTATCATCCTGGCAGAAAGCACGACAGCACCAAAGCAGACATGGTGCTGGGGAACTCATTGAGAGTTCTACATCTTTCTCTAAAGGCAGCCAAGTGGAGTCTGCAATTTCACACTGGGCCGAGCTTGAGTGTAGAGACCTCAAAGCCTTCCTCCACAGTGGTACAGTTCCTCCAACAAAGCCACACCAACTCTCAGAAAGCCACACCTACTCCAACATGTCTATAATTCCAAATAGTGCCGCTCCCTATGAACCAAGCATTCAAATACATGAGTGTATGGGGGCTAAACCTTTTCAAAACTATTCAAACCACTACAATAGTCTATCTAAGTAAGTTTAGTTTATTATTTAAAAAAAAAAAAGGTAGACATGTCTCACCTGTGTCAAAAGAAGGCACCAATAAAAATTATTATAATATATCAAATACAGTCTTTGATTTAAAGAGAAGTTAGGAAATGATATATAAATGTCTTAACATCATATTCTTCTAACCAATGGCATTGAAACATTATGAAAACAGCAATATTACTATCCCAGTAGGCATGAAGATATTCAAAAGAGCCACTTGTATCCTTCCCTTTGGCTATCAGATTGTTTAAACAATGGGCTTCAAAAAGTCAGTATTTCCCCAGAAATCTCATACAGGGAAAAAGGAAAAGGTTAATGCCTGATGGAATCCAGAAGGACATCTTATCTCTTGGGTAGACCTACGTACAGGAGAGACTGGCAGAGAGGCAGTGATGAGTCAGAACCACACCTTGACCAGTTTGACTTAGTTTGTCTCTCTTTTGCCTTCTGTTTTTAAACCTATGCCTTATGTCAGGATGCTGAAGATGTGTGTGGAGACAGGAGTAGGGTCCCTGTATTTTCCAAATATGGCCACATTGAGTAAGCATGCTTCTTTTATTCTCAAATGTTATTTTATCCATTTAGCATGCCTATTGAGGAACAGTAGCAATTTCATGTTTGTTAGGTCTTCCAGAACTTGGGCTTTGAGCTTAACACCTCCAGTAACTAGTTACTAAAAGCTATATTAAGCCCAATGGATACCCATGACAATATCTAATCACTAGAAAAATTGTTTGAATACATGAAAATGAATAAGACATCTGTTTTTGCATACTATGTCCTAGATTAGGAAATTTAATATTTTTTTATTGTCAGCTGTCCTATAAAACAATATGGTTAAATGAGAGATTATATTTTTAACATTACACAGTTTTCATTGATATTCTGTATTATATGACTATACATATTTAGTTCTGTTTTTAATTGTTTTATGTAAACTCATAGGATTATGGAGTTCTTTATAGAGTATACCCTTAAAAATATAAAAAGCACTTTCTTTCACTCTTTACATCTACAATTCTCTAAAAAGAATAATGTTCCTGATATCCTCTATGTTAAAAGCTTTTGATATGTCACAAATCATAAATATTGCAGGCAAGGGGAAAGGAAAAGACATCAACACATTTTTTCATGGGAGTATTGTGTTTGAAAGCATAAGAAAGAAAGAAGGTATGGGGCATGCCCAGGAATGTGTATGTGTGTGTCCCACTGTTTTGACATGTCAATCAAATACATCCCCACGAATCATTATATTCATTTTTTAAAAGCATATTTTACTTGATGTTTTATAGAAAACTGGCTTTCTAACACTTGGAGAGTTCTAGCAGTTGACATGAATTTATATTTGCTAAATCTCTATAGCTAAACACAATTTTATCTACAAGGCAGTCTTTACCTGTTGCCCTTGAAAGCCATTGTACAGTCAAATGCATAGTTGTAATATTCAGACCTCAGCTCCATGTATCTCAAAACCAGATAACAATGCTTTTTCTTACTACTTTTAGATTCCTCTGTTGGTAGTTTCTCATAGTTTTAGAGTATTAGTGTTTCCTGTTTTATATGAAGTTTATGCTCAGTTTCCTTAGTATGACTCTTGGTGACTGAGAAGATGACCTTGGGCACTATATTCACCAAGTAAAAAGTACATCTTTTTGTGCATTAGAAGATGGATCATCTACATCATATACATCTACATATATATATACATATACACATATACATAATATACATATACACATATACATATACATGCATCTATCCATGGAAAGGCTGTTTTGGTAGTTATTGAAGAGAAATATCACTTATACTTGAAGTCTTGTTTCTCTTCTCTTTATGCAAATAGCTGGGTTATACATCCTGACATGCTTACACTTTCATGGGCTCTTCAGTAAAAAGAACAATATATATTGAGGCCACTACTCTGCCTCAACACTTTTGGGCTAAGTGCTCTGGTTAAGAGAGAGAGAGAGTGGGGATAAAGGGGCAAGCGACACGAAGAATGGAGATCAGACAGAGTGTGATTCAATCCCGTTTATTCTTCAGTCTCTCTTCCTAGTCCAAGTCCCAAGTCTTGAGTTTCTAGTTCCTAGTTCCTAGTTGTACTCATTTTGTTGTCTTCCGAGTGTCTAATGTCTATTACTACTCCTAGTGTCTGAATCTCTGTTACTCCAAAATGTTTCTCTAAGTTGTACTCTCTAAAGTGTCTGATTCTCCGATCTCTCTTCTGTCTGCCTCTCGCCTTGATATGTCTCACTTCTAAGACATGCCTCTAAGTCACACCTTTAATCATGCCCTTAGGTCTTGTCTCTAAATCTGATCTCTAAGTCACACTCTTAAATCACACACCTTTAATCTCACACACCCAAAGTATATAAACCAAGATTATCAGAGTGTGCTCAGCTGTTGTAGGCTATAGTAATACAAGTCTCATGTCAGGGTATATGGCTCAAGATGGCTGCAAAGCTGATAGCTGCTTTCTGCTAAAAGTTGGCTCCCAACATATATATAATGAGGTATATGGCACATCCTTCCTCACCTTCTGGTCCTTTCTCTGTGGATAACTCTAGGACCTAAATGCCATTCTATAAAGATGCCTGATGTCCTTAGTGCACAAAACAGAAATCCCTGAAGTAAGTCTACTGTTACCTGAATCAAAAAAAAAAAGAAAGAAAGAAAGAAAGACAGAAAGGAAGAAAGGAAGGAAGGAAGGAAGGAAGGAAGGAAGGAAGGAAGGAAGGAAGAAAGGAAGAAAGAAAGAAAGAAAGAAAGAAAGAAAGAAAGAAAGAAAGAAAGACTGCAAGAAACACACAGTCTTACTCTGCTAGCCACTCACATTGGTTACAGTTGGTTGGTTATTTCAAGAATTTTCTTAATGGTTGTGCTACTTTCCTCCTGGACTGAACATTCCCTCCTAGAAAGAAGGCTTGTGAAACACAGAAGACCTAGAAGATTCATGAGAATTCTCCTAATGGGAGGTTATATAGGTAGTGACTAAATCCTGGAAAGCAGAGTCTCTCCTGTGTTGTAACTGCCTACAAGTTATTAGGGAATTCCAGTAGAACAGGAGGCATCTGTGCTCCTGTAATAAACCCAGATAAACTCATTGGCTAACAAAGCTGGATTTGGGTGGAATGTTTCTCTCTCTCTCTCTCTCTCTCTCTCTCTCTCTCTCTCTCTCTCTCTCTCTTTCTCAGTGAATGAGTTTTAGTGCATCTCCTGGAGAGAGACATGGCACAGTAATTCACTATGACTAATAGAGTTTCTGAGAACCAAGGTAACAAGGTGCCATATATACTGTTTCTTCATATTTCAATAAGCTCACTTTCCAGTAGAAGGAGCTGAGATCACTGACACTGTTTTTGAACAAGCAACAGTTTATGACAGAAAAGGAGGTCACTGGACAGGGATGGCTCTAGATACTATTAGCTTTTAAAAAGTAAATATAGTGTGAAGAGGTTAATGCTAAATAAGACCTCAGAAAATACCCAGCCTTTCCTGGGTTATTAACAAAGCTGATGAAGATGCTCTGTATTAAACTGATAGGTGAGCCCACTATGGGCAGGGCTAGAATAACAGCTTTGATCTTTCAAATTATACACAGTGTGTAGTCCAAGATGCATTAGTTTGTACTCCCAGAGGGCCTCAGAACTTCCTAAGGAAGTTTTGTAACCTTTACTTTCCTGATCAGTTTCATGGAAGTCAAGCAAAAGACAAAACAAACAAACAAAGTAGACAGTAGAAAAGAAAAGAGGAAAGAAGGAAGGAGGGAGGGAGGGAAGGAAGGAGAGAGGGAAGGAAGGAAAGAAAGAAGACGAGGGAGAGAGGGAAGGAAAGAAGAAGAGAAGGGAAGGAAGGAAGAGGAAGAAGAATGGAAGACTGGAGACAAAGTACAGCAAGAACTTGAAGAGTTGTCTAATTTTGATTTTGACTTTGTTACTTTTAATATTTCTACTCTCTGTTTTAATAGATACCCAAATTACTGTATTTGCTGCAAATATTTATTTATTTATTTATTTATTTATTTGTACATTTGTTTATGCTGTGTCACATCTTTGGAGGTTGGAAAAAAACTTGCAAAAGTCAACTCTCTCCTTCCACCACATAGGTTCCAGAAGTCAAACATAGGTCATCAGGATTCATGACAAGGCCCTTACCTACTTAGCCATCTTGACAGCTCTCGTGGTTAAAATATTTCAATCGCAGTGCCTAACACTGTGTTATATGCCTTAAGTGTGCTGAGGATGCTATAAAGCATTCAGAAGTCTAAGAGGTCCAGACTGGTTTCCATCATTGGTGAGAAACTTCAAGCACTGGCAAATATAATTACACAGGTATCATGTTTTCTATTTATTTCAGCAAGGAAAGGAATAGTGTTAAAGACTGATACAGAAAAACTATTGTACATTAGTAAATCTACACTGGGACCTTAAGTACCAGGAGAGTACTATTGAAGTGTGAGGAAAAAACACTAGAATTGCCATTTACTTTTTTGAAAGTAGAGTTTACAAAAGAAAAACGTGTATTCATTCAACAGCTAGTGTATCTTAATTCTGAGAACAATAACTTATCAAAGAAAACATATTACTATTTACCCTTGATATAAATGCCCACATTCAACGTGTCTGTTTATGCTCAGATTGCCATAAAATATGTCTAGTTCGCACATATGTCTAGCTGTGTGTATATGCAAATTTTATTCAAACATGTACCTACCTGCTTATTTATTATTCATCCATAGCAAACTTCTAATTGCTACAGCAATAATAAGTGCTTAAGGCAGAAACTGCATGACCTACAGAGTCTAAATAGTTTACCATTTTGACCATTTATAAAAGAAATCCGTCAACTCCTACTTTAATAGAATGGGGTCTAAATACTTAACTTCAATTTAATTGCATATCTTTTAGTCTTTAGTCTCCACAACACATTAAAATAGAGATAGTATTTTTACGATTCAACACTTTAAGAAAAATCAGATAATAACAAATATTATCAGGACAGTGCTGAAGGAACATTGGCAAGTTTGAGGTTGAGGTTATAAAAAAGTGAAGAACTAAAAGTAGAAACTTTTGAGCAGTAAAATTTTTTTTGTTTTTCTTTGTTGTTTTTTTTTTTTTTTTTTTTTTTTGGTGTATATATAAGCCAGCCAAAATTATTTATTGTAAATGAGAAATTCCTATTATGAACTGATAGGAAATTTTTATAAAATAATTTAATTATTGTAACCAATTTCACCATGATCTTGTATGTAAATATGTTACAAAATTTACTTACTGATTAGATAGTAGAAAACCTTATCTGGGTAATATAGTCATACTTATTTTCAAAATACTGACTAGTTTTCTTTTTTGTTATTTTTTTATATATTTTATTTACATTTCAGATGCCATTCCCTTTCCCCATTTCCCCTCCCTAGAAAACCCCTATTCCATGCCCCCTTTTCCTTTTTGCTTTTATACAATTTTTTTTAATGTTAATCAAAGGCTTTGTAAGTTTGGTAATGCTCAATCAGAAGTGTAACCCAATACCCAACCTAGATATATAAACTATTTTTGACTGGTGGAGACACGTGTACATCTGCCTCCATGCTCCCCCCCCTTGTTCCCTCTCTTTTTCTCTCTCATCACCTAGTTTCTCTTCTCCTTCATCTTCTCCTCTCCTTATTCCATCTCTTCTTCTCAGTACTCCTTCCCCCTTAGCTCCTCCTACAGATCACCCTTCATGTTAAAATAAAACTTTTTTTCTCACAATACAATTAGAGCATACTTATTCCTAATTGTACCAGGGAGGTACAAGATAGTCCTAATACCCAGTCCGTCATTTTGTTGACTAACCAGAACCTCTGTTATCTCTCCTAACTAAAACGCTTAGTTTTAAAACTGGCTTTTTTCTTGGCTTTAGAATGAGTGTCAGCTGAAAACCATCCACTCAGATCTTTTCTCCCAAAGTAAATAGCCAGGATTGGCTATGAGACTATAGGTCTTCAACCCCCGTCAGAAATCCAGAATGACTGAGTTAACTGAAATTATGGGAAGCACTAAACATAGCTTCTAAAACTTAGCCAATTTATAGAGACCTCTGAACACCTGGAAAGCCCCTATATGACTGAACGTTGGAGCATCAAATCTTCAGCCTTCTGACCCAGAATCATCTGACAGACCTTAGTGATGCAGAATTATTAAGGGCTGATTACTCTGTCTAGGCGGATATAATCAGTCGACTATTCTGCAAGTGTGTCCTTTTCTGGACCGTAATTTGTCTGTAGATGGAAAGAGGCAATTCTTGCCTAGTGCCTGTCACCGCACAACTGAAGTATCTTCAAGGATGCTCAATTTCTTCTTAGAATCCACGACTGGAAGCTGTCAGGAGCAGACAGGTCTTTATTCAAAATGAACATTAATATATAAGTATTTGTAACATCAATTCTATGGACTTCTGATGTTTTGAAAACCAACTATCCATGTAAGGTAACCTGGACATAAAGGGAAGGATTTAGAAACTTAGGAGGCAATTTGTGTTAATGGAAACAGCATTATAGAAACTGGAAAATCATACCCTCATAGAAGCACAAGGAGGGGGGATGGGATAAGAGCTAAGTCAGCAGAACCAGGGGTACACTGTGTGGTTTTTTTTTTTAATCTAATCATAATTTTTACTTTTTAACATGGGGGTTATAAACACAAAAATGCAAGATGTGGGGAAGGGGATGACACAGGAGCATAGGTGTTCAGGGGGAGTACAGATATCTTTCAGAACAGGGTATCAGCTGAGTGAAGGTTCAGGGGTCAGGTCACTATGACTCTGCCTATGATTCACTTGTCCTTATCTAAGTTGGTACTATCTGCCAAGGCTGCCTATTTACAAGGTATATGACTACTCAGGCTGGTAGATATCCACAAAAGCTGCCTGTTTACAATAGTTTATAGACATCTGTTTCAGTGTTTTTCCATAGAGACCCAAGACTTTGTTTTAGCAGGCATGTATGTCAGGCCTATTGCTGATTTTAGGCTTATGGCTGATTTTAGGCCTTCAGTATATAAGCAGGGCTGCCCCTGACATCTCCTCCCTTCTCTAAGTATAGAAGGTCTTCCTTCTTCATGAGCTTCATGTGGTCTGCAGGTTGAGTCTTCACTATTCCAAGCTTTTGGGCTAACATCCACTAAACAGTGAGTAAATACCATGTGTGTTCTTTTGTGATTGGGTTAACTCACTCAGGATGATAATTTCTAGATCCATCCATTTACCTCCAGTTGAACCAACACCATTTGCTGAAAATGCTGTCCTTTTTCCACTGGATGGTTTTAGCTCCTTTGTCAAAGATCAATGTGGGCTCATTTCTGGATCTTCAATTCTATTCCATTGATCTTCCTGCCTGTCTCTGTACCAATACCATGCAGTTTTTATCACTACTGCTTTGTAGTACAGTTTGAGGTCAGGGACGGTGATTCCCCCAGAAGTTCTTTTGTTGTTGAGAATAGTTCTCACTATCCTGGGTTTTTTGTTGTTCCAAATAAATTTGCAAATTGCTCTTCTATCTCTATGAAGAATTGATTTGGAATTTTGATGGGGATTGCATTGAATCTATAGATTGCTTTTGGCAAGATGGCCATTTTTACTAAATTAATCCTGACAATCCAGGAGCATGGGAGATCTTTCCATCTTCTAAGATCTTCTATTTCTTTCTTCAGAGACTTGAAGTTCTTGTCATTCAGATCTTTCACTTGCTTGGTTAGATTCACTCTAAGATATTTTATATTATTTGTAACTATTGTGAAGGGTGTCATTTCCCTAATTTCTTTCTCAGCCTGTTTATCTTTTGAGTATAGGAAGGCTACTGATTTGTTTGAGTTGATTTTATATCCAGCCACGTTGCTAAAGTTGTTTATCAAGTTTAGGAGTTCTCTGGTGGAAGTGTTAGGGTCACTTAAGTGTACTATTATATCATCTGCAAATAGTGAAATTTTGACTTCTCCTTGTCTACTTGTACCCCTTTGACTTCCTTTTGTTGTCTAATTGCTCTAGCTAGGACTTCCAGTACTATATTGAATAGGTAGGGTGAGAGTGGGCAGCCTTGTCTAGTCCCTAATCTTAGTGGGATTGCTTCAAGTTTCTCTCCATTTAGTTTGATGTTGGCTACTGGCTTGCTGTATATTGCTTTTACTATGTTTAGGTATGGATCTTGAATTCCTAATCTTTCCAAGACTTTTAACATGAAGGGATGTTGAATTTTGTCAAATGCTTTCTCAGCATCTAGTGAGATGATCATGTGGTTTTTTTCTTTGAGTTTATTTATGTAGTGGATTACATTGATGGATTTCTAAATATTGAACCATCCCTACATTCCTGGGATAAAGCCTACTTGATCATGATGGATGATTTCTTTGATGTGTTCTTGGATTTGGTTCACGAGAATTTTATTGACTATTTTTGCAACAGTATTCATAAGAGAGACTGGTCTGTAGTTCTCTTTCTTTTTTGGGTCTTTGTGAGGCTTAGGTAAGAGCATAATTGTAGCTTCATAGAACAAATTGGGTATTGTTTCTTCTGTTTCTATTCTGTGGAATAGTTTGAAGAGAATTGGTATTAGGTCTTCCTGGAAGGTCTGATAGAATTCTGCACTAAAACCATCTGGCCCCAGACTTTTTTTGGTTGGGAGATTTTTAAAGACTGCTTCTATTTCTTTAGGGGTTATATGACTGTTTAGATGGTTTATCTGCTCCTCATTTAACTTTTGTACCTGGTATCTATCTAGAAAATTGTCCATTTCATCCAGATTTTGCAATTTTGTTGAGTATAGGCCTTTGTAGTAGGATCTGATGATTTTTTTTTTAATTTACTCTGTTTCTGTTGCTATGTCTCCCTTTTCAGTTCTGATTTTATTAATTTGAGTACTGTCTCTGTGCCCTTTGGTTAGTCTGGCTAAGGGTTTGCCTATCTTGTTGATTTTCTCAAAGAACCAGCTCCTGGTTTTGTTGATATTTTGTATAGTTCTTTCTGTTTCAACTTGGTTGATTTCAGCCCTGAGTTTTATTATTTCTTGCCATCTACTCCTCTTGGGTATATTAGCTTCTTTTTGTTCTAACACTTTCAGGTTTGCTGTCAAGTTGTTGATGTATGCTCTTTCCACTTTCTTTTTGTGAGCACTTAGAGCTATGATTTTTTCCTCTTAGTACTGCTTTAATGGAGTCCCACAAATTTTGATATGATGTGTCCTCATTTTCATTTCAATCTAAAAAATCTTTAATTTCTTTCTTTATTTCTTCCTTGACCAAGTTATCATTGAGTAGAGCATTGTTCAGTTTCCACGTGTATGTGGGCTTTCCGTTGTTTTTGTCCAAGTCAAAGACGAGTCTTAGTCCATGGTGGTCTGATAGGGTACAAGGGATTATTTCAACTTTTTTGTATCTGTTGATGTCTGTTTTGTGACCAATTATATGGTCTTTTTTGGAAAAGGTACCATAAGGTGCTGAAAAAAAGGTATATTCTTTTGTTTTAGGATGAAATGTTCTATAGATGTCAGTTAAGTCCAATTGGTTCATAACTTCTGTTAGTTTCATTGTGTCTCAGTTTAGTTTCTGTTTCCACGATCTGTCTATAGCTGAGAGTGGGGTGTTGAAATCTCCCACTATTATTGTATGAGGTGCAATGTATGGTTTAAGCTTTAGTAAAGTTTCTTTTATGTATGTGGGTGCCCTTGCATTTGGAGCATAGATATTCAGAATTGCAAGTTCCTCTTGGTACATTTTTTCTTTAACGAATATGAAGTGTCCTTCTTTATCCTTTTTGATTACTTTTGGTTGAAAAACGATTTTATTTGATATTAGAATCATTACTCCAGCTTGTTTTGGGGGCCATTTGCTTGGAAGATTGTTTTCCAACCTTTTACTCTGATGTAGTGTCTGTTTTCTTCACAAAGCTGTGTTTTCTGTATGCAGCAAAATGTTGGGTCCTGTTTATGTGTCCAATTTGATAGTCTATGTCTTTTTATTGGAAAATTGAGTCCATTGATATTAAGAGATATTAAAGAAAAATGAATGTTGTTTCCTGTTATTTTTGTTATTGGCAATGGAGTTATGTTTGTATAGCTACCTTCTTTTAGGGTTGTTGGAGGATTACTTTCTTGCTTTTGCTAGGTTGTAGTTTCCCTCCTTGTGTTGGAGTTTTCCACCAATTATCCTTTGATGTGCTGGATTTGTCGCAAGATATTGTGTAAATTTGGATTTGTCATGGAATATTTTGGTTTCTCCATCAATATTGATTGAGAGTTTTGCTGGGTATAGTAGTCTGGGCTGGCATTTGTGTTCTCTTAGGGCCTGTATGATATCAGTCCAGGATCTTCTGGCTTTTACAGTCTCTGGTGAGAAATCTGGTGTAATTCTTATAGGTCTACCTTTATATGTTACTTTGCCTTTTTCCCTTACTGCTTTTAGTATCTTCTCTTTGTTTTGTATATTTGATGTTTTGATTATTATGTGACAGGAGGTATTTCTTTTTTGGTCTAGTCTATTTGGGGTTCTGTAGGCTTCTTGTATATTTAAGGACATCTCTTTCTTTAGGTTAGGGAAGTTTTCCTCTATAATTTTGTTGAAGATATTTACTGGCCCTTTAAGTTGGGAATCTTCACCTTCATCTATACCTATTATCCTTAGGTTTGGTCTTCTCATTGTGTCCTGGATTTCCTAGATGTTTTGTGTTAGGAGCTTTTTCATTTCACATTTTCTTTGACAGTTGTGTCAATGTTTTCCATGGTATCTTCTGCGCATGAGATTCTCTCTTCTATCTCTTGTATTCTGTTGGTGATGCTTGTGTCTATGACTCCTGATCTTTTTCCTAGGTTTTCTATCTCCAGGGTAGTCTCCCTTTGAGATTTCTTTATTGTTTCTACTCCAATTTTTAGATCCTGGATGGTTTTGTGTAATTCCTTCACCTGTTTGGTTGTGTTTTCTTGCATTTCTTTAAGGGCTTCTACCTCTTTACCTGTGTTCTCAAATTCTTTGAGAGTGTTATGTCCTTTTTAAAGTCCTCCATCGTCATCATGAGAAGTGATTTTAATTCTGAGTCCTGCTTTTCTGGTGTGATGTGGTGTTCAGGACTTGCTATGGTGGGGGGAACTGGGTTCTGGTGATGCCAAGTAACTTTGGTTTCTGTTGTTTACGTTCCTGTGCTTGCCTTTCGCCATTTGGTTAGCTCTAGTGCTACCCTCTCTCGCTGGTTCTGACTGGGGACTGTCTTTCCAGTTAGCTTGCTTGTGTCAGAACTCCTCAGGGTCCAGATGTCTCTGTGATCCTGTGATCCTGTAATTCTGAGCTCCAGCTGCTTTGAGTGCAGTGTCTCCTCTAGGATGTCTCAGGGTAAGATGTCTTCTTGAGAGCAGACCAACTAGGTGTTCGCTGCTCTGAGTGCAGTGGTTCCTCTAGAATGTCTCAGGATAAGGTGACTGCTGCTTTGGGTTCCATGGCTCCTCTAGGATGACTCTGGGTATGGTGTCACTTGCTCTGAGGTCAGTGGCCTCTCTAGGATGTTTCAGCATACTGTTTCCACCAGGGTGCAGACCCACTGGGTGTCTGCCTCTCTGAGCTGACTCAGGATACAGTTTCCACCAGGGTGTAGACCCTCTGGGTGTCTGCCTCCCTGAGGACACTGGCCTCCCAGGGATGTCTCAGGATAAAGTCTCCACAAGGGTGCAGACCTCCCTGGGTGTCTGCTCCTGCTACCGGGATGGATCCGGAGAGGGGAGCAATAAAACTGTATATGAGTGTATAACTGATCTCTGCTGAACTGGATCCTATATATGTCTTCATTGGCATTCCTATTGTGATAAACACCGAGACCCAAATCAATGTGGATAGAAAAGGGTTTTTGTTTTGGTTTGGTTTGGTTTGTGTTTTTGTACCTTACAGTTTATAAGACCATCATTTAGAAAACCCAGAGCAGTAACCGGATGCTGGAACCTGGAAGCAGGAGCTGATACAGAGCACATGGAGGGATACTGTTGGCTCCCTGGGGCTTGCACACCCTACTTTCTTACAGAACCCAGGACCTCCAGCCCAGGGATGACACCACCTACAATAAGCTGCATCTTTCCACATCATCAATTGGAATCATGCATGAGGCTTGTCCAGAGGCCAATCTTGTGAGGGTATTTTCACAGTTGAGGTTCCTTCTTCTGAATTGACTCTTACTCTGTCCAAGCTGGCATATAAATAGTCATCCCAACGCATTTGGTAAATTTCAGCTTAAAACACCTTTTAAAATAATAAAAAATGTGAGCTTTTAATAATAGTGTGCATCACTGATATACAGTACTTTGAAAATGTTGCCAAGCTTACTCCTGCCAGGTATATGGGCAAATGTTTATAATTATTCCTGCCAATTCCTAATTTTGTTTTTCTGATATTTTGTTTTGGTTGTGTGTGTGTGTGTGTGTGTGTGTGTGCGCGTGTGTTTGTTTGTTTTTTTCTTAACTACTGACTCTTTTAATTAATATGAGTTTTAATTCCATGACATCATGGAAGGCAGAGTATTTTACCAAGATGTGTGTCACTTGTAATTCACACAGTATGAGGGATTAAAAAGAAATTTAATTGTCTATGTGAATGGCATAATTAATAAATAGTGCAAATAAGAAAAAAAATATTTTTCCACATTGATTGATAACTTTAACAGATTTGATAAAGGCTCATTTTAATTTCACTAGTTTGGAGATATAATCATAGCAAAAAGGTGCTAGAAATAGCTTGTATTCAAAATTGTTAGCTTGGCTACATGAATATTTGGTTGTATTAGCCATCTGAATTTTGCTTTTGTTAGAATAATGTACATTCTTCTGATATATCTGCTTCTCACCCAGATGTTCTCTACACACTCTTTTTCATGTATTTGTCTATCACTTTTGATGATTATGCTCCTCCAAATTAATGAACTGAATTTAGAAGATCATTAGCCAAGCAAATACAAAACAAAATAATTAGATCTGTTACTCTTTTAAACTCATGTTAATAAGCAAATATGTCAATTTTTTAAAAAAGCAGCATAGTTGATCCATTTCTGAGAGCAGATACTTTTTTTCCATATTGTCAGAATCATACTTGATAATAGAGCACTGTAATATAGTCAGTGGTAGCATTTAAATTTCTTTTAAAAAAAAAAAAAGGCCTAAGGTTATCTCAATCTGTTTTAATTAGATTTTACACTTTTCAGGGGGTGAGGGTATGACTCCTATCAATGAGAAAGGGAGAAATGAGCGCCCCTAGCCACTCTTCCATGCTGTGCCATATGAAATGGATGATATTGTTCCACTTAAAGGGGGTGCGTATGTTTTAACACTCACAAATGAGCAAAAGAAAAAAATTTAGTGTACCTTGCATTGAGGTTCAAAGTATTGAAAAATCTAATTTTGGGTCATTTTCAGTAAATGATAAATAAATAATCTCTCTCTCTCTCTCTCTCTCTCTCTCTCTCTCTCTCTCTCTCTCTCACACACACACACACACACACATAAAATCTAGAGATCTTAATGGAGGTTTTTTTTTTTTTTAATTTTAGTTTTCTTGATGTCAGTAACCAAATAGAATAACGAGCTGCTTTCTTATTTGTGGTAGCACACAAATAACCTTCAAAAGTCAGGAGCATTTCAATAAATACTGAAAGTCTCTTTGAAATAATTGAAAACCATCTTACTTAATTATATATTACAAAAATGCTGACACAATCCAATTGGAACCTAATTTAATTGAGTTATTGATTGGCAAAGCCTTTTTCTATAAAGAACTGCCATTATCCGAAAAATAATTTTATGCCTTTAAGGAACCTCTTCTTCCCTTTGCTCTCCTAAGATGTTGATGGCTAGGAAAAGCAGAAATGAACTGTCACCACTACTGAGAGCATATTTGTTCAAACAATGTTTTGTTACATCTGATAAAAGGCTGTAGCTGAAGAGATTTTTATTAACTTCAAAAAGTGTCACTTTTTTTCCTAACAAAGACACCAGAACCACCAATTAGTTCTTCCAAATATAGTCAGCATGCTATGAGGGAGTTCTGAGCTTATAAGCAATGATGATGGGTACCGGTGGGGGAGGTAGTTAGAAAACCTACCTGGGAATACTTACCAGGCAGGTTTCCCTGACATTGGGCTTTAGAGGTAGATAACAAGTCTGACAGGACAGCGGATCATGGTCTATAGATTATTTACTCGGCATGTGATCACGAGCTTTAGCAAAAGAAAAGAGGGGGAAATAAAGCAAAGGAGTTTAAAGTTTAGCGAAAGTTAAGAAGGGAAAGTGGGCCAAAGAGCTCTTCCTGCTGTCAAAAAAAGTAAACTGTGCTGCAGAAACTGTGCCAAAGGCTTGGAATCTGAGGAGCTCGGTGCGAGATCTGAAGGCCTTTGAACAGCAAATGGCTCTGAGCTTTATTTCACATATTTGCCTCCTTCCAGAAAAGATGGGGAAATATTAATATTGATCATTTTCCCAACAATGAGATTTTTTTTGAGCAAAGTCAAAGCTATTTGGCAAACATAGAACCTGGGGTAGAAAATTTGGAATGACACATTGTCTCCCCTATAAATGCTACTGGTGTAAGGAAGCCATGGAGTAACCACAGTTTTTGAGCGGAAAAGAGGTGGGGGCATTTCGATCTTCTAAAAGCCTTTGTTCTCAGAGGAAAACAAAAAGAAGATTTTAAGCCCATAGTTAAAACCGATTGATTCAAGTAACTTCTGAATCAAACATTGGGAGTTTGGAACCGTGTTTAATATGATTATTTCCTACAAGAGTATGCTGTTTATTGAAGCGTGTTTGGGGGGAGCAGTTTGGGGAAGTGTAGGTTTGGTTGTGTGAGAGATGTGTATGTGAGCACAGGGTCGTGTGTAGTCTCACACAAATGTGCAAGTCAGAGATTACATCGGGTACCTTCCTCCCCTTGAACCACACTGACCATGGCTGGATGTCTATAACTTGCATAGACTGACTGATCTGCAAGCCCCTCTCATCTCTTTCTTCCCAGAACTGGATTACAAGTGTGTCTCCATATCCAGGTTTTCACATGGCTTCTGGGCTTCCACACTCAAGGGCCATGCTTGTACTGCAAGCAGTTTACTAATTGAATCATCTCTCCAGCCCTGCGCCTTACAATTTCCAAAGCATTTTAAATTGTATGGCCCTCTCAGATATTATATTGTTATTGTGTGGTCTCTCCTTGTTGGGATCTATATTACCAAGGCTTAAGTATTCCCCAGCACTAGCAAAGTAGTTTTTTGCATTAAGAGCAATGCATACATTCGAAATTTTACCAGTTCTTTGACTTTTGTGTGTTGAACTTTTCAACCATACTCCCAGAGCTATATTTTCATAATACAAAAATAGGGAACTTTTCACTAAGTCATGGCTGTGGAGTTATTAAATGTTCATAAGCATATATTTCCCTAGATTCCTATGATGCTGATATTCTAAAGGTCAGATTAATCCTCCAGATGTATCATGCTAGAAATTTCTGCATTCACATCCTGTGTTAAAATAAAGGAAGACTTAAAGACATAAATGAACAAGAGGGCAAACACATGAGCATGGAGAAATAAAGCTGAAAATTAACCTCATGACTCTTAAGCATTTCTAGTAATCAATGCATTTTTTTTTTTGTTTCATGAACTAAACAGAAAATGACTGTCACATATTCAGCAGCCAAGATTATAAAACCATCTTCAAGCATCTAAATGTTCCACATACATTCAGCTGGTGACTTACACACACACACACACACACACACACACACACACACACACACACACACGTGCGCGCGCGCGAAAGCGCACAAGCGCGGGAGGGGCAGGAGGGAGGGAAGGAGAGAGAGGGAGGGAATTAAAAAAGAATAAGAATCGGAAAGACAAAGAGACACAGAGAAACAGAAAGATATGCACACAGAGAGACAGAGATGGAGAGATACAGAAACAGAAAGACACACAGACAGAGATTGTATGAATATTAAGGTCTACCTTTGATATCATTTATAAAAGATAAGGAGTATCACCCTAAGTTCCAGAGAAATGAACATTATCTACCATGGCCAGTTACACTAATTTTTACTTAGTAAAACACAACAAATGAAATAGTAAAGCTGGGCAATGGTGGCACACAACGTTAGTCCTAGCACTTCGGAGGCAGAGGCAGACAGATTTCTGAGTTCGAGGCCAGCCTGTTCTATAGAGTGAGTGCCAGAACAGCCAGGGCTATAAACCCTGTTTCAAAAACAAAAAAACAAACAAAAAAATAAAACAAGGAAAGAAAGAAAGAAAGAAAGAAAGAAAGAAAGAAAGAAAGAAAGAGTAAGCATCGTACCCTCCTTATGCTCTAATATGCTACTATGCTTTCTAAATTTACATGTATTGCTTTGTTCTAGATGGTAGAGATAGTCTTTAATTCTTCACTTTTACAGAATATGGATTGGAATTTTCATCTTAACTTTTTCTCTTTTGTATGACTTGCAACTCTCCCAATTTGTTCAGGTAATATTTGAACAACTAATCATGCTTCAGGAATCTCAAAGATTCATTTAATGCAATTTTCAAAGAATATTAGAAGACATAAATCAGTTAAACAAAATGAGGGCTTTTAATGACTGAAGCGAGCTTTGGACTGTGTTGGCTTAAGATTGCTAAAATGTTCACTACTTTAACAATTCTTAACTTTGCCATTTTAAGGACCTGATCTGTTTGTGTTTTCTTCAATAACACAAAATTATTCAAATTATCACCTTTTAAAGATATTTCTCCTTGGCTCATGAATAACATGGTATGTTATTATTTCCTTGTATTTTATACTACACTGAGCCATCATTTTATAATTTAATTTCCATATTCCTGTATTTTATTTGTTTTTCTTACTGCTTTATCACCTTCACACTTTATTTGATTAATTAAAAAATTGCAACAAGTCTTGAAAGCACACTTTCATTTTCAAACCATTTCCTATGACAAATACCCTGACTCAACAAAACTTTAGGAGACAAAGAGTTATTGGACATACAATTTCAGGTTTCAGATCATCACTGAGAGGAAATCATGACAGGATTCTCAAACCAACTCATTTCATAGCATCCACAGTTGGAAACAGAGAGTAACAGATATTCACTGATTTCTACATTGCTTACGCTTAGACAGATTACTTCACTTCCATGGTTCAAGAGCATCCTCACAGAGAACGGTACCTACCTTACAGGGCTGGATCTTCCCAGGTCAATCAATAATCAAAACAATTCCTGGAAGACATGACCACATACCAAACTGAGCTAGGCAATCCTCAGTTGATGATCCCTTACCCAGTGATTCTCAGTTGTGGCAAGTTGACATTTAAAAGTAACTAGCACACTGGTACATGTCGATTAGACAGAAAATGTCAATAATGTGTTTACAGACTATTTTACTTGTATAATTGTATGTCTGTATTCTGTCCTATAATTTTATTGACAGTATTATTGGTGCTTTGGAACACTGTTTTTGCTTTCTTTATCTTTTTTCCATACTGATGCCGACAACTAGCTAACTGAGTCTTATGTACCTGAAGAACAAGCTGGGAAGAACTTCAGCTCTCTACAGTGTTGAGTTCAATACTAAGTCAAAACACTTATTTGTACACTTCTGGAAATAAACTTCTATCTTGTTCTGAGAATTTTTTAAAGTCTCCCTGACAAATGTAGCATTACTCAATCATAACATA
Source organism: Arvicanthis niloticus (assembly GCF_011762505.2). Taxonomy (NCBI): domain Eukaryota; kingdom Metazoa; phylum Chordata; class Mammalia; order Rodentia; family Muridae; genus Arvicanthis; species Arvicanthis niloticus. The sequence goes on from NC_047673.1 coordinate 43,052,458, forward strand.
TTAGTATTTAAACAAAATTAGTGAGCTTGGGTAATTTTTACAACTTCTCTCTCATTTCCCATGACATATTTCTATATTTCACTACCCTCTGTCATTCAACTTCCTTTAACCCCCTACTGAAGAGTATATGCCCTCACTGACTCAGTGGACTCTGATCAAAGACAGGGGGCACTTGGCACATTACCCATAGGCAAGCAGAGTAAATAAACCTGGTTGCAGATGTCTCTGGCATCTTTTATTTCAGTTCTTTATGAAAAGATCAGCATTAGCTACACAAGCTGACCTGGATCTCATAAGCTCAGGATGAAACTATACATAAAAATAATTCATGGAGAAGAAAGTCAGCCATGGAGGTGGTTTTGTTAGAGATTCGGTGGTGGCTGTGGTTCGTTGTATGTTTGTTCTGATAGTTGCTTGGTCAAGGGCTAATAAGAAAATTATGCCACAAGAAAAAGTCATATACTGAAGGAACTTCATAAACCAAAACGAGAATGGTTAGAAAAGTAAGGTGATTGTGTCCCATTGGTAAAGCAGTACTTATTATTTTAACATCAAATATTTCCATATTTAAAAATCTGATAGGTTATACTGTGTACAATTTTGCTTACTATTATAAGGGGTTACTGCTTTGGACCATGACAAGTTTAGCTAATCTTTCTCTCTCTCTCTCTCTCTCTCCCTCCCTCTCTCTCTCTCTCTCTCTCTCTCTCTCTCTCTCTCTCTCTGTGTGTGTGTGCATGTGTGTGCATGTGTGTGTGTGTGTGTGTGCGTGTGTGAGTGTGTATGTTCCTAAATGCATAAATGCAACCTGCTCAGTATGTAGAACATTACTGTTATGCATGTGTTTTCAGGAGTGACCATTTAATTTTAGGAGGGTTTGGAGGAAAAAAAAAAAAAAGCAGTGGGAGGAATGATATAATTGCATGAGAATCTCAAAATTTTTAAAAACTAGTTTAAAAACTTTGAAATGTGGGAATAGCCACTTTTTAAAAAAAACTAAATAGGCAAGTAGTAACCGGATCCATAAAATAAGATTGGTATAGAAGAAGTAGCAAGTAAGTGCTAGCAGGTCATTATTATCCCCATTAAAATACAGTAACCTGAAACTACAAAGTAGCAGTAAGACAGTAATGTAACCTCTTTGTTACTAACATAGTTCGTAAAGCCATAGACAAACAACAGTGAAAATAGATGTGTGTGTATGTGGGTGTGTGTGGGTGTGTGTGTGTATTGAATCTAACTAACACTATATACATATATACACATATACAGAGCCTGTTCTGCCTTCATAATGTCAATTGAGAATCTTAGAAATAATGACATCTGGCTACTAAAAATGAGCGTATAAACTGGCCAGAATCTGGTTGTTAAATCTATTTTGCAGTACAAAGAACAAGAGCTCCCTGAGAAATAATGAATTTAAGGCTTTCAAAAAAATGTGTAAGGGAATTTTGAAACATCTTGTAAGGCCGGAGACTATGGAGCTCAGACAAACAAATGCCTATGTACAGATGCATGCAGAATGTTAATGAAAGAGAGCAACTCAAGTCTGGAGCAACCTGAAAAGCAAAATAAGGCCACATAGAATTATTTCCTCAAGTACAAAATACAAAAGTTTATACTAGTACAAGTAAACAAATGGTCACCAAAGAAGTATAGGGCTCCAATGTAAAATTTCAATGAACCTATTCACATATTCCCCCTCCATGGAAATCGAACACAATTCCCACTACTTAGCTGAGGGCTACACATATTTTTAAATAGTCTGATATTGAAAATAATGACTAAAAAGAACAGTAAGTTTTAAAAAAGAAAGAAAATAATATTATCGCAATATCTCTGTAAATATGAAGCCTATTCTAAAATAAAAGGTTGTTTTTATACTTAGAAGCAGCAGTAGAATAAACTTTTAAAGCCATATATCCATCTTACTATTTCAGTTTTCTTCATTAAAATTAAAACTTAATTTTTTTAAATGCACTTATTCTACTGCCTATCTTATAGTATCAAAGTAACTAAAGTATTATCTCCATTAAACTTGGAATGCAATTTCATAATTCTAATGGTTTTACCATTTAAAAATATCTTGAGGTAATTTAAAAGTCATTATAAATTACATAGATTAAAAGTTATTTAAAAGGGATTAGATTCTTGCTCATATGTTAATCCTTGTTCTATAAATATATGCAGCCTTACAAAAGCTAATATGATGTCCTTTAAATATGTGGATAAAAAGTAGAAAGATTTACATTATGTCTAAACTCTGAAGAAATATCCAAGTGTAACACTTGGGCAGAATACCAGGAAAAAAATGATAACAATGAAAGTCAGAACTCTTTATCATCTTATACCTAAGTTTTTGTATCAAAACTCAATCTGAATAAAATGTAAAACAAGATTAAAAACCTATATTTTAATGTGCTAATTTGCAACTATGTATCCTATGAACCTATGTATCCAATAATTGTAGCACAGTGAGTTCTTGTAGCCATTCTTTGTTTCAGGAGCAAAAAAAGAAAATCCTCATAGATCTCTGAGTATTCAGTGTCTCTCCTGACCTTTACGATATTAAATCATTCTGTATATTACACCCATAGACTTTCTTCCTCTGATCATATACTAATTTCCTTTACAAATGTTGCCATCGAACTTACTTTGCTGGGTGCTTTATTGATTTTCTATTTCCTCTTTGAAGCACCTGGCTTACTTTACTTGTTGATGTTTTTATCGATTTTCTATTTCCTTTTGGAAATGAGATGAGAGCTTTTAAAGAGGTCATGCTACATGGCAAGAATAAGATGTTGAGTGGTTTTCCTGGAGAATTTCACTGTTAAGCCTAATATTTTTCTTTGCACTGGAAGTACTGCCTTATTTTCACTCCTTACTCTACACTGATGGTCTGTTTTTTTTCATTTCTATGTTTAATGTGTTATTTCATAGGTTAACATTACAAGAAGATGTGATTCTTGGTTGATTTACATGCACTAAGTTACTTTCTGTTACACTAAATTATTCTGGGTTGTTTGTTGTTTGGGTGTTAGGTACAGAACCCAGACCTTCTAAAAACTGAACAAACATTTTACCTCTTTCTAAGATACATCCGAGCTTCTATCACTTTTCTAAAGTAAACTCCCAAAGCTACTCCCTAATCTTTGGAAATTTTTAATTTTTTCCTTTATTTTATGAATTCATGTAAAAATTATTGTGTTAGAATGACTTCTATCCCCATCTCTCTGTTCTCTCTTCCAGTCTTCTAAGGTTCCCTACCCTCTACATCTTGAATTCATTGCTTCTACTATAATCTACAAAATCTAATTAGAATTGTTTTGGGGGGAGAATGTTTAGGGTTTTCCACTTTTAGTCTTGAAGAGTCATTTCTGGAAAGGAACCAGTTATCTCTCCATCATGGTCCAGTGACTGCTTGTAGCTCTTTATCTAAAAGGAGGGTGTTTGAGAAGTTGATTTCCTGTTCATGCTGCCATGTTGACTTGGGTACCTTTTATAGATCTTCTGTAGGCAGCTATATAGATGTGCTACCTGGAGCTGGGTTGTCACCACTTCTATGTACTTTGTCCAGTTGTGAATCTCTGTACTAGCCTCTTTCTGCTACCAAAAGGAGCCTCTTTGATGATATATGAGAGATGCATTTATATTTGGGTATAAAAATGAGTTTTTAAAAGTCAGCTTGAAAGCATATTACTTTAGTGATATAGTATTAATAGGATTTTCCTTAGTGCTTACAACCTCTCCAGCCACTGGATAGATTTACATTAAGTTCCCTCCAACTGAATGAACTTTAGGTTCAACTAGGCAGTTATTGTATATGCACAAGATCCAAGTGCCATTATTGAACAAATTGGGATATCTTGCTGGCTCCATTATTGTTTTGGTTGTCAGATTTTCCCACAGTTAGGATTATTGACAACCTTTTTACCTTAGCACCTTGAATGGCAGCTTCCAATACTGTGAAAACCAGCCTCCAAGCAAGAACTTTCCAGGCCAGTGATATTCGGAGTTCTCCATGTCCTGTGTCTCAAGTATGTAGTGACTTCTATAACATGGTCATTTCTTCATATTCTCTCCAACAGCCAAGGATCATAACAATAGCCTATGCTGGTATGCTGGGAAGGGACATTGTTCAACAATCCAACCAACAACTCAATTTCAGGTATCCTTTGCCTGGTACTAGAGTTTTGCTTAAGTACTCTGTGGCACCTGGTGGGAATATGACCCTACTGTGGGTTAATTCCATTAAAACTATGTGTGCACCTCCCTGTGTGTGTCTGTGTGTCTGTGTCTGTGTGTGTGTGTGTGTGTGTGTGTGTGTGTGTGTGTGTGTGACACACACACACAGAGAGAGAGAGAGAGAGAGAGAGAGAGAGAGAGAGAGAGAGAGAGAGAAGAGAGACAGAGATATGTTGGGGTCCACACTAGCCCCACGTTGGGGCGGCCAAAAACGTCGCAGCCCAGGCAAAATGTTGAGGCCCGGGCCAACCCACGTTTGGGTGGCCACTGTATCCCGGCCCAAGCTGCCAATCGGGTCTGTGGGTCGGGGTTCAGCAAGAGCGAGGGTGAGGGCAGACTCTACCTAATGTCTGATGTGTCTGATCCGTCTGATCTCAGTCTGATGTCTGGTTCTGTCTTCTATAGTCTTACTTCTAAGCCACGCCTCTAAGTTACACCTTTAATCATGCCCTTAGGTCTTGTCTCTAACTCTGATCTCTATACTTCTAAGTCATACTCTTAAGTCACACACCTTTAATCTCACACACCTTTAATCTCGGGCACCTTTATTCTCAAGGTATCTAAACCAAGATTATCGGAGTGTGCTCAGTTGTTGTAGGCTATTGTAATCCAAATCTCATGTTAGGGTATATGGCTCAAGATGGCTGCAAAGCTGATAGCCGCTTTCTGCTAAAAGTCGGCCCCCAACAGAGATAGACAAAGACAAAGGCAGAGCCAGAGGCAATGACAATAGAGAGGTCCTTAAATACTTGTGTGTGCACATATGAAGGTCAGAGGTCACCATGGGTTGCCTTCATCAGTTACTTTCTACCATCGTTTTTTTAAGCCAGTATCTCACTGAACCTTACATAGCTGTCTGTTTGGACTAGCTGGACAAGGAACGCCAGGGTCCTACTGTCTCCCCCTTCTTTAAGATTGCATTGTGTACCGCCACACTCAGCTTTTTACCTGGGTGCAAGGAATCTGAGCTCAGCCTTCTAAGCTTCTGCAGCAAGCACACTGAGCATCTAGTCAACTCCTTAGGCCCTGTACCTGTTTCATTTAATTCTCTTTAGTGTGATCACTAGAAAAACCAGAATTACCTACACGCTATATATTATATTTCTGATGCACAAAGTAGCTTTGAAGTCTCTAAGCTATCTATGCTTGTAGAATATAGTATGCCTGGAATATCTTGTCTTAGATTCCCATAGAAATGCTTTTCTCAACTTAAAATTGAGGGCTGTATCCTTGAATTTCACCAGATATGGTGTGAAAAAAAAGTGTTATAACTTAAAATAGTTACGGCCTATGCTATTTAGCATCATTAGAAAGGTTTGTGTCCCAGAAAATCTGACATCCATGGGGAGTTTTTTGACCAGAAAAGATATAGGATTATTATGAGTAGACCATGCTAACCTCACCAGAGAAGATCTGCTTACCTCATAGTTGAAATATAGATCTCTGTTGCTTCTCCATCTATTTTCTTATTTTTTATATATTATTAATAAAACACAAAAACCCCAAGTCCAAATTTCATATCAATAAATACAAACATAATGTTTAATTACCAAATTAAACACACACCATGCATGTTCTACTTACTTCTGTGAATTAATAAAACACAGAAACCCCAAGTCCAAATTCCATATCAGTAAATACAAACATAATGTTTAATTACCAAATTAAACACATACCATGCATGTTTCACTTAGTTCTGTGATGTAGCATAGTTCTTAAACACTGTGGACGCATCCCATGAAAAATTATTTCTTTTAAAAAGAACTCTGTATCATGAGCATCTGAAAAAAAAACAAAACAAGACTTCTATTTCTTAAACGAATATTCAAAACCAAAATCACAAATAAAGACCTGTTTTGTCAGCTCTTCAGCAGGTGGCAAAAGCAATGGCTATGTAATATGCAGGCATTTAGAAATGGGACAGGAGAATGAGAGCATCCTTCAGAAGAGGCAGCTGTGACCCAGCAACAGATGGCGGGTCTGCCTACAGTCTGCTTGGAGACAGAACAGCAGGAAAGGAGCAACTGGAAGCCAGTAGAGGGAAAAGCAGAGCAGGGGGGCTTTGTTTGTTAGTTCTCCTGCACAGGGTGGGAAGGATTTGTTCTTTAGGTCTGATGGGAAATTCCAAGCTATGCACAACAAAAGTCATGGTATAGTAGAAGGAACCTCACAATGAGGAATTGAAGTGTGCAAAATCATTATAATAAAGAAAAAAGAACTAGTTCTCAATATTTTATCCCCCGTTAGTAGTTTCTGAAATCTAAATTCAATATCGAATGCCTTGCTTCTAACAGGAAAATGGGGTGGGTAAAGCTATCTGTAATTATCATCAACATTTGCTAAGGGTGTCACGAGTAAGAACCAGGACACATCTTAAACAGGATAAGATGCTAAAGAAAGTGTACTCTGCAACATCATTTTACACTCACAGCAGAAACCAAAGCTTATATCTTATGAGACAATGCCCCAGCATGGAGTATTGCTGTACTGAAGTACTTGATGATTTTTAAATGACCAAAATAATGTATGTCTCAAACAATGGAGACATATGTCATCTTTCCTTCGGATTCCTTCTAATTCCCAAGCCAGCCAAGTTACTCACATTAATCTGGTGCCTTACATTCTATGTACATGATTAACATGACTCTGTGGGATTTTTTTCTATCTACTGATTATCTTTTACAACCTTAAGTTAATTCTCCCAAAAGGACCATGTGGTACTTCCAAGCAGCTCTACAATATGCCTCTCTACTGGCAGTCTACTGGTCAACTACTCAACCTAAGGAAACCAGAGCAAATGGCATAAAGTGAATTCACAGCACCAATTAGAAAAAAATTGTAGACTCTTGATCATCATGAATAAAACAAATACAGATTCATCTCTGTTTTTGTACAAAGGTAACATTTTAGCAATTGTATATTTTTTGTAAACGATAGTGTCCCAAGATCAACAACAAAAGAGGAAATATTTTGGCTGTTGGCTACTAGGTGAGTACATGGCCCTGCTTTTTCAGAAAACATCTCATCCTCAAGGAATTTAAGCATCCCCAATTGCAAAGGTTTTGCTTTGGTCCCCCAAACTTTTATCTCTTTCGAGAATACAATTTTAATTTTTTTTTAAATTCAGTTCAGCTTGAAAAACAAGATATAGAACTCAGAAAAGTCACTCTGCATCACACCTATGCATTTACTGTGTGATGCCATTATTTCTGAAGAAAAGCTTTTCTTAGTGAAAATGACAATAGCAGCAGAAGGACTTTAAATTTCAGTGGTGATATGACTCAGTGGCCGAGTACCTGACTAGCATATGTAAGGCCCCAGACTGAGCCTCAGTAGCATAAAATGCATTAATTAATCAATAGCAAACAGTAGACTGAAAGATGTACAAATTCTTTGCAGATAATCACTGTTCAGAAACACATTGTCTGCAGACTTGAATAAATCAGTCTTGAATCATTAACGCTTAAAGAGAAAATTCAATACAAGTTTGCTTACCTGAAAGCTGGCTTGAATTCAGTTTAAAAGTACCTCTAGTTTAAGTCCCAGATATCTTTTGTATATTTAAAAAAAAGTCCCACTTGAGCTTTTATAAGTGATATTTAATCAATTTGTTTTAAAAATGATTTCTTTAAGATCTTTGGAGATCACAAGAGTAGAAAAAGCCTACTTTTCTTTCATTGCACATCACTCATCAATTCATTTTGATATGTACTCACATATAACCAAAGCAATGGGGGGAAAAAAAGTATCTGAAGCCAGTTGTCAATCACAGCAGCTAGAAATCTCCAAGAGACAGCCTACCCTTTTTCTAAATATCAGAAATAATCTTCCATCAAAGTGCCTCAAAGTCTATAGATATAAAGTGCAGATGCCAACACTCACTGTGAGGTGCAGAGACCAAGTTTGTATTCTGTCTGAGTAATTCCATACTTAAGAAACTCTGTGTCTTATTTGTGAACTGAAATACTTTGAATCAGCCATTGCCATTCTGATACTGGAAACAGACTAAAGAGAAATGTGGAGGTCTCCAGTCAATCTCACTAGGAAAAACATTTCACTTTTTCTTGCAACTGCCTCATGAAACAACTTGCAGTTGCCTCAAAAAAGCAAATATCAGTCAATAAAGATATCATGAGGAAAAATTCTAACTTAATGTGTCTCACCCATTTTATACATTAAAATATTGGGGTAAAGAATTAAAATAATAAAAAACCAAACAGAAAAACTGTCAACTCTGGAGATCACTATCTGGAATATGTACTAAAAATAACATTCATAGTTTTCATGTTTTAATCAAAGATGTTATTTTAAGATTAAATAAAATGGTCTCACAATTGTCTTCTTTTTCTCTAATTATTATTACAGTATATAAATGAAAGACACCACCATGTTCAAGTAAAAATTAGTCTTGGAGTTAATTGAAATAAATTCTAGATCTGACTCAGCCGTAGACTGAATCACCTCTTACCACAGCTTGTTGAGGATCCATACACTAGCACAAAGCCATGAGCACAAAAATCATTTTTTTGCACACACATTGTACAACTATAACACAGCTGTCTTCACAATACATTGATTTACTTACTTATTTAACAACTATGAGTGAAGCATATACCTAGCAAGTTTTTAGTGCCTTCATGGTGGCTGATAAATGAGGCTTTTTAAGGCAAATTGTCCCTTATTATGGGAAGGTAAATACGACATCCTAAAATTAAATGTTATTTACTGTCTCTCGGGGGTTTGATCTCCAAATCAAATAGCAGAAAGATCCCCGTCCATTAACAGCCACCTGCAGTATTTGCTCTTATGGCTCTTATTAATGTCTCACTACGGGGGATATATTAAGATCAGAATTATTTTGACTTACAATAAGGTTTGTGCTTATAAACCCAAGGCCACACCATATTAAAGCTTATTAGCATAATATAACTGATTAGGTGCTCACAGTGTGCACAGGCAGTTGTTTCTGCAACTCCCTCAGGGAACAAAACCTAAAGGCAGCAAGGACAATAATCTCAAATCAGGGAAACCCCATTCAAACTCTATTCTTGATTTTATAGCACTAATTTAAGAGGAAAATGTGATAATAAAAAAAAAAAAAAAAACACTCAGTTGAAGTTATTTTTAGTCCGTTCCTCAGCAGTGGACTGTGTAACACATTTGCCATGTTGGGTCAACAAAAGAACCAAAGACACACTGCTTGAGGTTTTCAAATGAGGGACTTGAGAGCCTCAGGAAGTCTGACAATACATACTAGCTTTTTTTTTAATTAAACAAGGGAATTGCTAGTAGGTTACTTCTTGTGTTGATAAAGAAGTGTGTGTGTGTGTGTGTGTGTGTGTGTGTGTGTGTACAGAAAATAGAAAAATATCAGTTAGCTCCCTATTATAAAGATGCTAACAACATAAGCATTCCAAATATGTTTTAAAAGCAATAGATCCCAACATTCTAATGTTAAGTGTTACTAAGCCAGGCTGCTAATATTCTATTACAGTTTAATATCTTAAACTAAGTTTAAGTTTAATATCTTAAAGGAAAATTATAAAGGTAAAAGTCTCCATATAACAGTTATATTCTATGAGCTATTGGGCACAACAAACTGTTCAATGCACTAGGATGTTTTAATTTATTTAATTTTTAGCTGCTTATAAAAATTGTTATTATTATCACTGTTTTCTCCATAAAAAATTAAAACAAAAGTAAACAATCAATTACCTAAGGATATAAAAGCTAATAGGTGAAAAACAGTTATTCAATGTCAAAATGTTTAACTGTGAAGCAATGACTCTACTGGTACATTTATACCCACCATGGTTGTTACCTGCCTTACTAAACTCTGTACATCAGACCGCTAAGTAAATAACATACTGGTCCTTCCCATAGCCTACAAGCATGGGGGACAGGAAGCTGGGAGAGATGGGTAGTAGTAGAAACAGATTGTATAATGAAAGGATACAGTGATTCTGATTTGCTTTCTAAAGTGCCAAATCAGGTTGCCATCAGGAAGAAAGAACCACAGACTAGGGGATTTAACAAATTTATTTTTCTAAAATTCTAGAGCTATAGTCAAAAACTAAAGTGGAAATGGGGGTGGCATCTAAAGCTCTATACCTGGCTAATAGATGGCTATCTTCTTTTGTCTTCTTCTTGTATCCTTCTTCTTCCTCTTCCTCTTCCTCTTCCTCTTCTTCTTCCCCTTCCCCTTCCCCTTCCCCTTCTCCTTCTCCTTCTTCTTCCTTTTCTCCTCATCCTCCTCTTCTTCTCTTTCTTCCTCTCATTTTCTCTCTCTCTTTCTCTCTCTCTGTCTCTCTCTCCCTCCATCCCTCCCTCTCTCTTCCCTCCTTTTTTTTTATAAAGACACAAACCATATTGCATCAATGTTTGAACCCTTTGAATATGCTAAAAATTAGAATGGAAGTATGGCAATTAACTAGTAATACTAAACACATGCTTAACTTTATTTCTATACAAATTATACATAAAAGGATCACAGGTTTTGGTTGCTATTAATGTGGCTGCTTGGTAAAAGCAGGTGAATGACTCTCTGCATGAGGTGCCATGAGCAAGGCCCGGAGAAATGATCAAAGATATGAACACTGAGTGGCTGAATGGGGTCTGAGAGTAATCAGATGCATTTGTATTATTATGAAAATATTAAATTCCCAAAGAGTGAATTTAAGTATTAAACTAAGCTCACTACATTATTTATATCTGCAGGGTAATAAGGAGGTGATAAGTAGCGGAGCTCAAGTATGGCATATTTGGGTTTTTAAGGTCCAATAATTCTATATCAAAATTCAGGAGTTTGGATAAATCTTATTTGGAGATATCTTCTTCCATATTTCCTTCCTAGCAAAAGGGAAGCTAAGCTTTAGGCTTTAGATTTTAGGCTTTAGAATATAGGACTCAATTTGGAAAGTTAACCATCCCAGTGGTACAGAGGGCCTTTCAAGAGTTTGTGCTTAGTAATAAAATATTTCATTAACTGTAAATTCCCCAAGTTACATCTTTAGAACTACTAAAAAGGGTTGGCACATATTTTAGTATGGCACTGTTTATAATTATTGGTTCAATTATTAATTAGATCTTTCCCTATTATCACAATTTAAATCAAGTCAACATATGACTTCTGTCATATCTACAGAAGTTTCAGCTGTAGCTATTGTAGTTGTAACTTGAAGATAACATGTTTCAACCTGAAGGATGGCATGCTGTTGCCTTCTCAAAAGGGCTGCATCTTATTCTGCCTATTGACTCCCTATGATAGTGAATGGAGAAATATTTCCGTAAACACAATCAGAAGTCAAACTTTGTGACTGTAAATCTTAGCTCCATGTACCTCCAATTGTATAAAATAAGCTAATGGTATTCTCCAGTTATCTGCATTCTCTCACTCTGAAATAAAAGTCATAATATGTATTGGATTCATCTATATTCTGGTACTATAAGGAAATGTCTGAGGGTGAGTGATTTCTATCTATTTCTATCATATAGTCCATGGCTCTGGAAATTCAGGGTGTGTTGTTATTCTACATTATTCTAGTGAAGATGCTATGGCTGATGGCAGCACAGGGCAGGACTGCATGTTAGAACGCAAATAACTGTCAACGAAGTCAGGGTTTGACTAATGTCTTAGAAGAAATGTTTCAATTCCTCCTGAGAGTATGGCCCCACCTCTCAAAGGTGTGCCACCTCTTAATATTATCATCTAGATTCTGACATGTGTACCTTGGGTTACAAGTCATATGCTAACTGCAGCTTCTACTCATGATTGGTCCGTGGCTTACATAACTAATCATGTAAATTTCTTATAACATTTTTCAGCACGACAAGCTAACTGTAGATGTTGTTTATTATCATGTGTCACATAGGACCATAAATGTGTGTGGGCCTACCTTGTTCTTCTCTTGTGCCTGTCTTCATAACCTTGCAGTATCATTATGGCTTGGAACTATTTACTGATTTAATTTACACTGCACAGCTTCAATATGTACCAACTGCTATACTCACGCTCTCCTCTCCTCAAAGCCTCACACTCAATCAGATCTCGTCTATATCCAAGGTAACCTTTCTGGTTCAGCATCTCCCCAGTGGTTCTCTAAACTCCAGGAGCAAGTATTCTTGGGTTTCATGGTAGATTATTCAATTGTATATTCTCCTCTGATATTTTTTCTGCTTGAGGAAATAAATTATGTTGTGTATTCGCGTTCATTCTCTATTGTTCCAAAGCTGTGCAGAAAAAATATTTCCTTCAATAAACATGCATTGATTGACTAATTGCTTTTATTAGCTGATTTAGTTAGTGTATCAATAACGTCCTTACCAAAAGAAGTTTTCTATGCAATTGATACTATTTGTATTAAAATACTAAGTATGTAAGACAAAATATTTAGGAGGCATAAATACATACAGCTGAAAAATGCTTGAAATGAATGATTAAATCATGCAACAGATATTAAATAGTGTTAGTTTTCATTCTATTGTCATGGAATCAAACTGATTACTTTATTGCACAACAAATTGTAATTTAGTAGGAACATAGTTTCATATACCTAAAGTGCTGTGAAAGTTACTACACAGCTCTTACTTCAGTTGCAACATAAATTGGAAGAAACACTCTTAAGTAGATGCAGTGAATAGATTTTTCTTTTCTTTACTCTGATAATGATGAATGTAGTGCAGATGCCCAGGCCTCTGAAGCAGTCTTCTGACTCCTGGATATCCCATGTGATATCCAGAGCCGTCAGATAAAACACTTAAAAAGACTTAATGTGCTCCCAATGATCTCAGCCTGCTCTTAAGAGCAAACTGGTGTTGATGCTGGAGAACACGGGAGGAGGGATCACCGTGCTCTGGGTGCATGAGCAGCTGCTGTGTGAGACACGCAGGACTGTTTGTCAGCTTATTTACACTCTAAAACTTACTAAGAATTTTTTTTTTAATTCTACTTGATCCCATGAGACTAGGATACTGTCTGGATTTGTTAGGCAAAGACATTTTGTGTCTGCGAAATTAAGGCAATCTTGTAAACTTGTCACACATAAACATAAGAAAAGTTAAACATTTTAAGATTTTGAAAGTTACACTAAGCTCTACTAGGTCTCTTTAATCACTGATGTCTTAAAGCAATTGCCTGTAGTATACAGTTTTGGTTTCGAAGAACATACCCTTTTGTCTTAATGTCTGAGATTACTTTTTTTTTTTTTTTTTTTTTTGGACAGAACATAAGAAATGTGTTTTTTACAACCTGACCTTTAAAATCCAGAAGATGAAGGTGAACAGGTGTCCAGTGTAAAACACATGCTTGTATTAAAATGGCATCATGTAGCACAACACCACGTAGAATGAATGTATGCAATGGAAATTTTCAATATAATAAAAAAGGTAAATAAAATTAAACATAGAACAGAATAAAGGCACCAAGAATCACCAACAGATAGAATCCCGCATGCTTAAAAGGTTTCCATCTAAAGTCACATTATATACATTTATGTCATTAGAAACCCAAATATATTTAAATTTTTATAACAAATGTGTAACTTTAAAGGCATGAACTCTAATATGTAATGTTAACAGCTACAACTGTTACCCTGAGAGGAAGGATCACACCAAGGAATAAAATCCTGACTGGGCAGGGATAATTGAAGGCACAGAAAGGCTGAGAAAAAGCAAGTGCCCACAGGGCAGATGCTATATTTGGGGCTATATTTCTCTGGCATCCTCAGAAGTAAGTAAAAATTTTAACCCTTGTGACTCTGTTTTTCGTTTCTTTCCTTGTGGTGTCCAGGTACCACTGCACACAAGTGAGAAAGGATGGAGCAGAGTTGATTTCTGTGGTCCTCCTGCCTGACAGTGGTCAGCCAGTGAATGTGAGGTAGGGCCTTCCTCCAGAGATCTCAGTGTTACATCTCTCTAATGTTACAGTTCTTTTGGACAAACTTCAAAGAAACAGCTCTCTCAGACAGTATTCAACAAAACAGCTTGTCTGCATAGACTTTATTCTGGGTGAACAAGGGCTATATAAACCTTGGAAAGCGGGAAGGAGTTCTCCTTAGGGTGAAGTTTCATTGGCTGGGGTTTAAGTTTCTAGGGATACCTCCTTCATATGAGAAGCATTTCTGGAAGTTGAACCTGTAATTTCACCAGGGATTATGTGACATTCCCCAGCTAGAGTGTGGAATCGGCTCAGCAGATCAGTCAGAGAAGAGGAAGCTCCTCTGAGAAAGGGGAGTCCTTTATTTTGCACAAAGCTCAGGAAACCTGTCCACACATGGTAAAGTACAACCTTCTTAGAGAGATGCAGCAAACCCTCAGTAAATGTTTCTTACAACGATCAAAAATAATAAGAAAGGGGGAATAAAAAGGAATTTTCTGAGACTGGAAATATGGCTCAGTGATTAAGAGGGCTTGCTGCTCTTCTAGGGGACCTGAGTTTGGTTGCCAGCACCCACACTGAGGGTCTCACCACCGACTATCATGCCACCTCCTGGAGATGTAAAAGCCCTCTTCTGGATTCTGTGCGAGCACATACACACATGCGCACAGACACTACAAACACATTCTCACAGACCAACATATTAATGAAAATAAAAGTAAACCTGTTATTAAAAGAGATGTGTCAAGTGAAAACAGAGAGCATAGCTGTATGTTAACAGGAGGCCAATGAGCCTTAAGCCAAGAGAACATGGAAGACATGAGAAACGCCCCCCTAGGAAGACTGAAGAGATTAAAGGAGTGGGAAGGAAAAATAAAGAGGATGTGAGGTTAACCAAAACATACAATATACATGCTCAAATTCTCAAAGAACAACTTTAATTCATATGAATAAGTAAAATATTGGCCATTTTTTTTTCAAACTAAAGAGCAAAAGGGAAATGCTGGTCCAGTTGGGTAAACTAGGAATAGGATGAAACACTTACCTCTGTGTCTTCATTTCTCACTTGTTCCCAACCAAGCCTTTATTCTCCATTTATTTCATTATTTTGATGCTTTTTCTACTGATTCTCCCATGCTTCTTTGCTTCTTTTTTATTGACATTTCCAGCTTTAATCATCCTAACCCACTGACTGCATTCCCTTTAATTTATTATTAATTATCGTTATGTCCAGTGTCTTAAATCAAAGTGACAATAAATTATTACTAATGAATACATTCCGTCACTTTCAGCACATTTCGGCAAAGATGCTAGATTGCATGAGACAGGGCCTACAGCCAAATGAATATAGAACTGTGCGTCTTTAGTCAGTTATGTAAAGAAACTTCATTCATCCAGGCATGATGGTATCTTGGAAAAAAAGTAGAAGACACCAATAGCCAATCACAATTTCATTTGAAAAAAGTTCAGATCCTTTTGGTACTATAATACATAAAACATTTTATCTGCAGAGGTGAGAAATGTTTAAAGTAGGATATATTAGCCAATGTAAAAATCTTAGTAATTACAAAGTGGTTTGTTTTTTATTTTTATTCTGTGTGTATGAGTGGATGTCAAGGCGAGAGGTCAACCTTGGTGTTACTTTTTAAGACCTGCCTATTTTGTTTTTGAGAACTGGCCCATTGGCTGACCTGGGCAGACTGGCCCATAGTCCATAGGAATCCTCCCCCATCCCTGTCTAACTCTCCATTTCAGGAATTACAAGTGGGCACCACCAAGACTGGCATTTTACATGAATACTTGTGATCCAACTCCAGATCTTCATCTTTGCACAGCAAGCAGTTTACAGGCTGATTTGTCTCTGAATCTCTCCAGCGTGGTCCATTAAAATGTAAAGAAAATAAGCACCGCATAGCAACAAAAATAATATGGCTACCAGACGATAGAATGAAAACAAAATCTACCTTTCAGAGGTCTAGAAAATGGAATTAATAAGTTTGAATGACATGCTTAGAATTTCTAGTAGAGACATATGAAAGTTCATAACTTTCAACTGAAGTTGTAAGACACATGTAGAGAGAGAGACACGTGTCCATCATAAGTACACAAAACAATGACTTTTTGCTAATTATGTGTCTAAAGCCTAGCATAAGACACAAAGCATTATCAGCATCCCGGATGCAGCTCTTGCCTTCCAATTACAATCTACTGAGTCCCAAGGGTAGCCAGGAACCTAGCATCAAACATCACGGTTTACTGCTGCCTGGTTCTGTACTTCATACAATATTTACTATAATTTGTCATTTATTATTTATTTTTCTATTGATGTTGAATATTTCAAACTAATTTTCATTTGCACATATTATTTT
The DNA here is from genome assembly GCF_011762505.2 of Arvicanthis niloticus. Lineage (NCBI taxonomy): Eukaryota > Metazoa > Chordata > Mammalia > Rodentia > Muridae > Arvicanthis > Arvicanthis niloticus. The sequence continues at coordinate 43,068,946 of NC_047673.1, forward strand.
TGGAAGTAACATGAATGGAATGGAAAATCTCCATGAATGAATAATTTACAGAAAATGTTGCCAGTAATGTCTTTAAGTGTGATATATGTGAAATAAATATATCATGCACTTTGTTATATAGCTAAAAATATAGTAGTATATCATCCTAAAGACACAAACAGGGGGGAAATTTTCACAGATCACTCATAAATTAACAAATAATGCTCATTTAAAAGCACACACGAATTTAAATGTTTAATTCAATTGTGGTTTCTAGATTTAATGAGTAATCTTTATTTTAAAATAACAATTTTTAAAAATATTTTAAACATGTGCACAACTTTACATTGTTTTCAAGGAACCTATTATACACAAAGAACTAGAAGATCTCTCTGTTTGATAACAAACTACAAATCAAATCCTAGAGGTTTAATATAGTACAATTGTTTCATTGACTCCTAAAAGAGTAAACAACCCCTCAATCTAGAGAAACAGAAGCAAAGGACTATTGAGCAGAGTCCTCTTGAACTCCAAAATTATTGCACCTCATTAGACTGCTCAGGTATGGTTCTTATTGCACCTGAAGTGACATATTTGTAAATGAGGGTATAGGGAGGGAGGCACTTCCTTCAGATAGTTTGGTTAGTTTCCTACAATGTATAGTTGAAGAAAAAGAATATTTAGAGCTAACATAATAGGTTAGAGTGGAAACATGGTGGGCTGTCAGCAAACATTTTAAGAACTGTCATGTGAAGAGTGGAATGGATTTAATCTAAACTTTTCTTGAGGGTAGAACTTGCAAAGTGTAAGTAATATGGCGGAAACAGTGCTAAATATATATAAAGCAAATTTTGTCTGGTAATTGTGGTGGCCCAGCAAGAGAATTGGCTGACTCAGAAGCCAATTTCCTAGTAGAACAGAAGTGAACCCTTAGGAAAATAATTTCTTCAAATTTAGGAAAGTTCTACCTAACAATTATAACCTTCAGCAGAATTTGCTGACTCAAAAAAGATAACGAGTTACCTAGTTATCATATTTCTATTAAAAAAAAGAGATAATTTTTAGAGAGTCCTGTATATAGCAAAGAATAAAATAGGTTGCTTAACTCTAGGACTCCCTAGAATTTCACAAAATCTTATACGTTAACATTATTAATACATGGGCATGACAAGCCATAATTATATATAGTTATGGGTTCTTTAAAGTTCAGTGACTATGTAAGTTTAAATTGTCAACTAAGATTTTCTGTTTCCTTTTTTAAAATAAAAATCACTTTATTTATCAATGGTTGTATAAACATATATACTCTGTTTCCTTTTTAACTTTAGTATCGAGTGGCTGAATTTTTCAGTAGCTTTTAAACCTTGGGTAAAATACATATTCTTAACTATTAAAACCTTTTTAAATCATCTTCATTCTCAACTAAAGAGTTACTAAACTATTTTATATATCAGGGGCATGTTTATGCATACTCTTGTCAGTGCAGTGGTACAAGTTAGTAGCCAATAGCTTTAAACTTCAGCAGCTTCACAGTATAGTTTAGTACATATTGATGTCTTGTGGTCATTACATAGTGGCCATATTTTCTTCACTTTGGGGTTTAAATTGGCAGACCAGTACTACCAATCATTACAGCAAGGGGATAAAAGGGAAAATGCATGGATACCACTAGATCCTCCAGGTAGAGAGATTCATGCACATGACATTCACCGATGTGTCACTGAACCAGCTTTAATTGCAAAGACGGTTAGGAGTGCAGTATAGGACCTCTTAATGTCACGTTCTTCACTTTGCCATCTTGCTTAATACTAGTTATGATTCTCAGTAACAAGATGACAATTTACAGGTATGACTCAGAAAAGGCCTTCTTGCAATGATTTCTCTACAGCTCAAAATATGGTTTGGAAACACAACCAAGTTTGAAAACCCTTTCACCAGAACAAATGGTAAAATGCCACTCATATATAAACTGTGAACTTATGTTCCTAGAGGGGAAAGTACCTGTGTTGAAGAATCTATGAGACATAATATAAATTTCATGATTGTTGAGAGTTAGAATGTTGTGAATCCAGAGCTAACTTTAGACCCCTTAACAGACATTCATTGCCCATGCCCCTAGCGGGGGGAACCAAACAAGGACAACAGCAACAGCAGCGACAATAAAACTCAGAATTTCATGAGTTGTGTCTGAAACACAGAACAAATTTTTTCCTGGTTTGCTGTAGTCTCCTGTCCTGCATTTCTCAACAATGTTTTTGGTAAATGCACTGATGCAAGCCTTTTGTTCCATAAGTAATAAAAGCTCATATAATCACTGCCATAGGAGAACATGTCATTTGTAGCAACCAGAATTTGTGTTTCCAAATATGAGCCAAGTACTCATATTTGGCTCAGAATAAATTATCTATTTCTTATTTCCCCTAAAATGAAAGCTGTGTTTTGTTTCAATACGACAATACAGCCACACAGAGAAAGAAATATAGACAAGAATTTTTTAAAGAAATTAGTAAATAGATATATCCCCCATAAACAAAGTATCAAAGATGCTGTGTATGTAACTTTAAAAACATATTACAACTTGCACTTAGGATAAAAATATTGGTTACTAATATGAAACAGTTGAAAAATGTAATAAACATTCCACTTGTAATTTTTACTAGTATTAAAGACAGATTAGAAATTAGAACAGAATAGCCAAGTATTAGCTATAACCAGTTATGATGAAAGAAGCATTAAATGGTTAAAACACCGTACACATTCTGAAACTTTAATCAAAGTAGATACAGTTAAATGTATGTGATCAATAATCTATACAAAAGCATAGGAAGTGCAAAGTGTTAAAGGGTAATTAATCTTGGCCAATAGCTAGGCGGCCCATCCACTAAGCAAAGCATCTTGAATAAAGTGGATCAAAAGAGATAAATGAGAAAAACTAGAAGCAATCAAGCTTAAGAAAGAGGCGTCTGCAAAAGCTACAGAGATTATAGCATGAAGTTAAGGTAGTGATAAATAAATCAATACATATCACTTAAAGCAAGTAGAAGAAGACTGTGTAAGAGTTTAAAGTACATGCGAATGCACTTGGCAGGTATCACAGGAACAGATATGAAAATTTATGGAGCCGAGAAAAAGACTGTATATCTCATACATAACCACATAGTTAAGTGCTGTTGCATATTCCCAGAGCTGAATATGGGTATTCAAGTAGCAAAGTGGGGTTTGGAAGCAGATCATTTACATTCTACTGTATGTCTGGATCCCAAGCCATGGGAATAGAGCATCCTTCCACAAAGAATGGAATTGCAAATGTTATACACAAACCAGCTGATGGTGCAGAACAAGAAAGCATCAGACAAACAAGAGACGATAAAATCCAACAACACATAAACAGAGTAAGCTTAAAGATACATAGCGAGCACTAATAAATCTGTAAAATCATGGAGTTAATATTTAGATGGAAATCACCAGGACTACTGGATGTCTCATAATGCCTTTTGATGAAAAAAAGTGAATTAAGAAATGCATCAGAAATATAGTTATAGAAAAGAGAAATTAGAAGCCACACTTATCATATTCAAAGCAGTCAAATAAATTAGGATTAAGAAATACAGTCGCAGGCCTTGGCATACAGTTGCTGAATGGAGCATAGTAACCCAGAACACATCAAATGCTCTGCAAGCACAAGAACGCAGATGGACACTGTGAGCAAGTGTGAGAATTACGTTTATCTTTGGGAAATTATAGACAGTTTGGGTCATCTCATTAGGGGATTGGTCACATTCCATTGCATGGCATCTGACACTAACTGTTTTTAAGCACATGCCTGCTTCTTCTATTATTAATTTCTACCTAAGGGCAAATGCCAGGAGAACTTGCTTTAGTTTCTACCTCCTGCTGCCATTTCAACTGTCAGGAACAGCAGGAGTCAAAAATGAAAGACACCATCTTAAAGAAAGGCTGTGCCACAGTGTCATTTTTAAAACTGACAGCTTTGTGCAGTCCCCAATCTTAAGGAAAAGGGATTGTCATGTGCACCTCCCATTGCCATTTTGACAAAGGGAGACATTCTCTCTCTTCCAAAGGCAGCAGTAATTTAAAATGGCGAGTAAAAACATATTTGCAAGTGGGGTGTGGGTACTTCTTCACCCCCAATGTCTGTTAGTACTACGGAAAGAGAGAAGTTTAAAGTCTGCTAAAAAAAAAAAAAAAAAAAAAAAAAAAAAAAAAAACCTTCCTCACCCTTGCTATAATAAAGTCTGATATACAAGGGGAGAGGGCACATAATTAGTCAAGATGATAAATCAGAGAGGAATTTACTCATTTTGTTCTAAAATTAAAGAAAAAAAATGTTTTTTCTTCCTGTTCTGCAGAAAGGATAATTTAGAAAAACACTTGTAGGTTCTCTCCATGGCAGTTGTGTCCACTAAGTAGTGCAAAGATATTTTGGGGTCTTTAAGACATGAAGCCTAAGAAAAGTGGAGGTCCTTAGGTCATTGAGAATGTAGTTCTCATGGGACCACACTTAGTTCTTACAAAAGGATTAGACAAATACAAGCCAGGTCCCAGATCTCTCTGGCATCAAACCACACCCTGCATATTCTCTCTCTCTCTCTCTCTCTCTCTCTCTCTCTCTCTCTCTCTCTCTCTCTCTCTCTCTCTCTCTCTCTTTGTCACTACAGTATACTATAGTATGCTATACCAAGAATGCTCACTAAATGAACTCTGCTTTCTTTATAAAGTAACGCACCTCAGACATTTCATTGCAGGCACTGAAAATGAAGTACTATAGAAACATTATGTAGACCAGAGTCATTGCTAGAACTCTGCCTGATGATATGCAAACAGCTTTGGGATTGCAGTGGGCAGAAGATGGCCAAGGACAGGAGTGCTACAGAGACCATTACACACATTTCCTGTGTAGGCTCAGAGAACTGAAAGCTCAGTGAGCTAATTACACTTGGAAGTGAGGACTGGATATCAAATGAAACAAAAGCCATCTCTGCTTTACTATTACAAAGGACCTGGCTTAATCCATGCACTTGAGTCGTATAAAAGAATGAGTTTAAGAATGATGTGAGTGTATTTGAAGTAAGAAATCTCTGACCTTCAAAGCATCTAGGCTGTGACATTGGTTCTATGGATTGTTTTTAATAAAAATTTAACTGGGGAAAATGAAGGGAGCATTAAAGTTTGGAAATTTTCAAATTGAGCATAGAAAAGCAAAAATTTTTTTTAAAATGTGTAATGATGTACCTGAGTGTTGACTTGCTAAAGATATTATTATTGTGGATGAGAATAAGCTCAACATTGTGCAGCAGGACTATAAGAGCCAGAGAACATCTTAGACCCTGCATAGTGGCTTCTCCCACAGCAGGCCATCAGTTCTATCCTAGCATGCTTCTTTGCGATGTTATTACATCTAATTGTCTTTTCCTTTAGGAGTCTTTAAACAACAGCACATTTTAAGAGTTTTGTTAAAGTATGCACACCATGCAGTGTGGCTGAGAGTAAGAGAGGTGGGTATCATCCAGGTTCAAGTCTTTTTCCAGCTAGGAATCCAACCATCCTGGAATGCAGTTTGGAACCAAAGTGGAGAGGAATTTCCATTGATGGGTATTGCCCCATTTTATACAATGATTTTGCTATTCTGTGATAGTTCAAAAACTTAATAAAAAATAATAAACACATTTATCTATAAATCCATTGCTTTGCTTATGTGTACTTTTGATGCTGAATCTGTATCATTTTACACGTACTTGACGTGCCAGAGTTGACTTGGTCTCAAAAGAAGAAGAGAAAGAGGAGGAGGAGGAGGAGGAGGAGGAGGAGGAGGAGGAGGAGGAGGAGGAGGAGGAGGAGGAGGAGGAGAAAGAAAAAACTTTGGCATTGAGATCACTTGGTTTATATGTCCCTGGGCATGTCACTTGACATATTAATAAGCAGGGGACATTGATTACCTATTGTATGTACAGATGTCTACAGTTATGCCTATGAGAGTCATCTTAAAGCCTTCTCTTCCACCTTTCTTTATGTTTTTCAATTACAAATTTCAAAAGCATGTTTTCTTCTCCTATCAATATCCTTAAATAGTCTGTTCCTTTCACACTGTCTTTACATTAACCATAGGTCACATTCTGACCTCATCCTGTCCGAATAGCCTCTTGTGCTTCTATTGCTAGGCTACCGATCTTGATCTCATCTAAGCCAACTTTCTATTTTTGTCCTATTATGGTTTTCATAGGGTGAGACAGCTCTTGGTTGCTTACTAAAACACAGAAGTTGCTGCTTGGAAACAATGTAGCAACCAGAGAAGACTTCTACCAGTGCTAACATCAGACACTTTACAAAAAGCATCAACTAGAATACTTTTTAAAATTTACCTAAGTTGAACTTGTGTTTTATCATTTTCTCAAGGTTTGAACTTATAATTTTTTTAAATTTTCTTTACATTGGTGTTCTGCCTACATGTATGTCTCTGTGAGGGTGTGAGATACCCTGCAACTAGAATTACAGACAGTTGTAAACTGTCATGTGGGTGTTGAGATTTGAACCTAGGGTCCTTCAGAGGAGTAGCCAGTGTTCTTAACCATGTTTGAATGTTTTTTCAAAATGTAACTTAAATTGGATTTTTAAAAATCATATCATAGTTTATTATGTAGGAAACATAAAAATACAAGCATGTGAAATGTGGGAAGTGGAAACTTTTATAAAGGGATGATTTACCAGTGAGATTGTTGTGCGTATACTAAAAAATGTGTTGTCTTCTCAAGAAAACAGAAAAACAGATGATGGCTCTGTGTCTTTTTTTTTCCAGCAGTTGAAGAAAGGCTTTATTAGGAGAGAGGAGACACACTCACATCCAGCAGGAGTAAAGAGAAAAATAACTTCAGCAACGTAAAGGGGGTAGAAGCTGAAACCCCATTTTTTCTTGAGGTTGGATTTTGCAAAGTCTTTGAAGGGTCTTCATTCCCTAGTTTAGGGTTGGTTGGTCTGAAAAAATGGGATGTTTGAATGGTCCATAAAGATTCTGTAACTCATCAGGACTTGAGCTTGTTGAGGCACAGAAAGGACAGTTTTTGAAGAGGGAGGCTAGAGTGGAAGAGAAAGGCAGGAGAAGACACTAAGGAAACCAATAAGAGAAAGACAGGATATATATGAATGAAATGAAAATTTATAATGAAATCTCTCTAGATAGCTTAGATGAAAATAAGTACAATCCTCCCTAAAATCATAACTATTTTAATGACAAATATCCTCATAGTAAAAATACTCTTCTCATAGATTATACAAACAACAAAAAAAGGAAAAAAAGTGTGCAATTTTTCTATTAAATTTTATATCATTTGTTTCCTTTAAATATATATGGTATAATAGAGTTCAATAAATTATTTTATAGGTACCTAATTATATCTGTTTTCTCTCCCAAACACAAGTAACAAAGTATGGATCATGAAAACTTAATCCATAGTCCCTGCCGACACAGAGACTCTGTGACATTTTAAACATTTTCAATGCCTAATGTCCTTCTTGGTAAAATGAGTCATAGTTATTCCAAAAGGTTACTCAGATGACTAAATTGACCATGTTCTCCATATGGCAGCTATTATGATCACTAGTCCACAAGCATTTAAGATACATCAACTTGATATTTAATTGTCTATTATTTATCATTGCCAACTGGACTATAAACATAAATGATGGCAAAAACCAAATGAGACATTTCCCAATTATCGTTATGCTTCCAAAATTTCATACTGCAGAAGGAACACAAAACTACTTGTGGACTAATAAAATTTTCTTTCTTTTCATACACCTCAGCATTCTAAGAATCTGCAAAAGCAACATATCAATTATTTTACCGACCACAAGCAACACATTGCTGTGAAATAGCAAACCATCCAGTAAGATACAGTGTCAGGTACAGCAACTTTTTCCTGCAGCTATTTTTAGCTATATCAAATTTTCTATCTCCTTTTGAACCAAAATGTTCTTATAGTTAATATATGGTGACCCTTGCTCTGTATTCTTCGACAATATCTGTCTTCCTGGGTGCTACATTAAAAGAGTTGAGTGAATGTCGATCCTTCATAGATACTATATATGTTTAGTCATGAACTACAATGTCCTTTGTTCACCCAACAATTAAGTCACATGATTGCCAAAATCATCAGAATAAAAACAATGAACAGTGATGCTTTAGGAAACAGGGACTGTTCAGTTCCCTTCCTTCTATCCTCTGCCTGTCAGTCTCTCCTTTGCTCTTCTTGGTTTGGCTAAAGTACATCAAGTAGAGATTTATTTGCATTTACAAACACTTGGAGTGACTAAGAATCCTGTTGTATCCAGATATCCCAGAAATGCATGCTGATAGAAAGAAAGATGGAAGAAACATAAATTATTTATGAGCAAGTAATTCTGAGAAACTTGTTACTCTCCTGAGGAAACCACATTCCCCGGAGTATAGCAATGGTGTGCTTCACATTTCCTGAGAGTAGCTGAATTGTTTAGGATTGCTTACATCTGTGGGAACTCAGTAAAACAGAATCGTCAGTTTCACAAGATGCTATGGGACAAGTAGAGCATCATAAAGCAGGAGGTTGACATTTGCATTGGGCAATTTTATACTGTTTTACTCGATTTTGGTTTTAGTAGATTTACTAGACATATCAATTGTGATATTTTAACTTTTGTGAGCCTTCATTCTCTCCAAAAATGACAGTCATAATGGCTATATGATGATATTATGAATATGAAATGAGCTGGCTTTTTGTAAGATATTAATATTGTACCCAGTAGAAGCTAAATAAGTCTGTCCCCCTGTCTGTTAAATGAACTGGTAGAGTTCTAGCTACATGGATTATTTCAAGAATAGAATTAACTAATATAACAACAAGAAACTTTGAAAATGTAAACAAACATATTTTTTTCCATTATTCCTACTACTACCAGCAGACAAAGTATACCTGGTCAGTTGACACAAATTGAAAGACAAGACCACACCCTTAGCACTGAAGTCACTGTAACAGTTTCATAACATAGTTGGTGGTGTCTATGAAGTAGAAAGGTTCTCTTTCTTAAAAATAAAACTACCAGGTCTAATTTTAGCTCTGACTCTCTTACCTACTTCCACTGGCCTCCACACTACAGCTATGAGATGGTTAATCTTTTTTTTCTAAGCAAGATATTTTGATAATTAACCCTGATTGTCAGCTTGATAGAAACTGGAATCAACTAACAGATTCCTCTGGGAGAGTCTGGGAGAACATTTTCCAGAAAAATTAACTGAGATGAGAATCCCCCTCCTGGAGAGAGATAAGTGCCTTCCTGCCAATATCCAAAGTCACAGCTACTCAAGGAAACGTCTGTGCTACTTTGAGTTCTTTTTTACTGACACCAGAACCAAGCTTCTTCAGCTTTCAAACATGAATTGATGACGAGATACTCTAGAAGCTTTCCAAGTCTGCAAATCCGGATTAGGTCTGCTAAGGCATCCATAGTCTGGGCCAACTACTGGGGACCAGCCTATCTCACAAGCAGGTGCAATTTGTAGACTACTCAACTCTACAATGGAAGCCAATCTAATAAGTCCTGTTTTATTATATAATATATATAATATATAACATATATTATATTACATTATATATATTACTGTCTAAAAAAAACATGTCTAATACAACTTGTTTCTTCAAATGGAATGTTTATAAAAATTATAATAGTATTACAGCCCTTGAATAAAGCTATGATAATGCAAGTCATTTTAAAATCATAACCAAACAGCAGCTCAGAGCAGGGGAACAATAACTTAAAATAAGTTAGATTCTTGGGCTTAAGTCCAAGGAATTACACAACTTACATCTAGAGCCATTGTGATTATTGGGATAGAATATTAATGCCTCTTAAATATTTTAGACAAATTAGAATAAAGAAGCAATCTATATATCTCCAGGGTCTAAAACATGGCGGTTCAAGGGGGGGGGGGATGTTAGAGACATTATTTCTTTGAAATATCTCTGTGGTTCTATTTTATGCAACTATTCATTCTATTGGTGAATGAGTATATTTAGATTTTTAAAAATTATTTTTCCCTAAAATTTTCTAATACTGTTGATTTATTTTTAGAAAGAAATAGCATGTTTAGCCACTTGTACAAAATAAACCAGTGTATCACTACCTGATATTTGTACACAGTTTAAGAAAGTAAGTGTTTTTAAAACCTTTGCAGAGTAGGGTCACCATAAATACATCATTGTGGTCATACCCTCCAAAGCAGCTGTGTTGTCCCTAACAGGGGTTTTCCTGCGTACTTAGTCAACTGCATGCCATCTGCCCCTCCATTCCCAGGAAAGATGTAACCCACAGCAGCTCCCTGCAACAAACAAAGCTAATTCCATTACCAAATGGCACTGGTTTCTTTTATAACCTAAGTTCTTTACAGAAAGTTTGCTCAAGTTTGTTTTAAACATTTTAAGACTATTGTAAATGCATCAAAATTGTTTTAAAGTGGCTTCATCTAAGATGGCTTTCCAAAATAGAGGTAGATTCAATTGTATGAGGCCGTCATATGACACCAAAGTACTATAATCTAAGAAAATAAAGAGAGAAAATAATTGCCTGTTTAAAGTAAAACTATAAATGCTGTCATCCTGTATGTTTATAGATGCTACTGGCTGGAGCTAGGTTCCATATCCAGTAAATGGTGTTAGCTAGCTTTCATCTTGAAAGTTTAATCTACAAAAACACCAATTTATTATTGTAACACTACATATTAGTATCCTAGAGAGAACATTAAAATTCGATATCTGGATATCCAGAAAATCGAGTTACTGTGTCTCCTTCAGATTTGCATAATGCCCAATGCAAAAGAGTCATCCTTGCCCAAGATGTTAGATAGCATAAAAAGGGGATTGTACAATGAATGCATGGGTTATAGATGCTTCCATGAATGTCCTTTGAGGGTTAATGAGTAACTTGCTCTTATAAAACACTCTAAATAATGTAACTTAAATCATATTTTTACCTGTTCTCTCTCTTTCTGTACATCTCTTGGTGTCTCTCTATGTCTTTTTTTTCTCTGTGCATCTGTCTCTGTGTCTCTGTCTCTCTTTGCCTCAGTTATTCTTTCACACATATACACACACACAAACACACACACAAACTGAAAGCAATCCACATTTTTTAATTTATTAGAATTTGTTTTATCTAAATCTCTCAAGATAGATATAGATATAGATGGACAGATGGATGGATGGATAGATGATAGATAGATAGATAGATAGATAGATAGAGAAATATATATAGAGATAGATATATAGAAACACACAATAATGAAAAGAAATTTTCATAGGCACTATAAGAGTGTTCTCATTTGCTAAACCATCAAACAAAGAGTACACATGGAGGGACTCATGGCTCCAGCCGCATATGTAGCAGAGGATGGCCTTGTTGGGCATCAATGGGAGGAAAGGCCTTTGGTTCTGTGAAGGTTCGATGCCCCACTGTAGGGAAATGCCAGGGAAGGAAGCCAGGAGTGGGTGGCTGGGTGGGGGAAGACCCTCATAGAAGCAGGGGAAGGGGTATAGAATAGGGGGATCCCGGGGAAAAAGGGTAAGAAGATAACATTTGAAATGTAAATAAAGAAAATATCTAATAAAAAAAGGGTAGAGGGGAAAAAGAAAAAATTACTAAGTGGTTTAACTAAACACAGTGTAAAAATCAGTTTTCTTACCCAGTCATGGTGGTTTGTAATCAGAACATTCAGTGTGTTGAGGGAGAAGGATGGTTAGCTCAATCCAGTTTGAGCCATATAATGAAATCCAGGCTAGCCTGAGTTCTGTAGAGAAATCTACCAAGCAGCAAATAACAAATCTCAATCATGTCTAACTAAAATCTAGCATGTCCCTATAGGCTTCAAGTTGGTTACCTTAGCAATCTACAGAAAATTCAGTACCTAATGTTCTTATTGGCCTTTCCTGATGCAATCTGAATTTTTTTTCTCTTCACAGTTTTTTTCCCTTTGATCCCGAGGTCACATGGGAGCATTTCCAAAACGGAAATTCCAGCTGCAGAAACCTATGGGAATAGGCTTGTTAGGAAAGGGAACATGAGGAATACTATGAAGTCATATTGAAGAGGTTGATGTTTTCTTTTGATATTATTTATATGCTACAGTTGTTAAGTAAAGATGTCTAAAGATGCTTTTCTGCACCTTTACAATAGATTACAATAATGTCTTCTGCACCTTTACAATAGATTACAATAACGTCGGTTTTCTTCAGTTGGGATAGGAGTGATTTGAGATCTGACAGGAACATTAGTGACAGAGCTCTAGGACTTTTCTTGTTCTTTATCAGGTGGAATATAGAAAGATGGCCTAGCAGAAATGCCCAAAGCTTCAACTGTAGCTCAGAAGACTGGTGACATCTCTCAAAAGGAAGAAACTGAGAGATATGATGAACATCTAGGGGAAATGAAACATTGCTGGGAACATATCTAATTCTATTGACCAGCACAGTAACTACAGAAAGAGGAACAACATTTTAATTTCCACAAACAACAAGGAAAATAAGTACAAGCCCATCACTGAACCTCTTCTTCTTCTTGTGATTATGTTATCTTCCTCAAATGTGAGCTTTCCTAAGGAGCAACAGAGGCTGCATTAAGCAGGAAAAGCTTGCATTTTTAACACAAGAGGTAATATTCCCATCTTCATCCTCAGAGTCATAGGTGTGGCCAAGAATGAAATTAGCATTAGACAGAATAACAGAATTAAAACAATGAAAAATTATTCAATATACACTTTTAGGTGGCACAGGAGCCTTCATAAAGAAATAAAGATCCAGGGAAAGAGACAGAGACAGAGAGAGAGAGAGAGAGAGAGAGAGAGAGAGAGAGAGAGAGAGAGAGAGAGAGAGAGATATTACTGCCATATTGAGCTGGACAATGAAAGAAGAATAAATTATGAAGAAGAAAAGAAACTGTATGAAGAGGGTTTGGAGGTTAGAATGATTGTAAAAAGGTCATTGTAGAGTGCTTTGATCTTGATACTTAATCCTTGAGGTTAGAAACACCATTCCCTTTGGTGTAGGCAGCAGCCCTACACCTAGGACTCCTATCCCATACACCAAAGAAACAGGAAAGACACCAGAATGACCTTCTTGTGCCTGCTGTTTTTCCAAGAGCCTTTAATTCAGAATGGTCATTTAAATGGTCAATTGAATATGCTGGCAAGGTATATTTTTAACTTCTTCAGTACCTCTTCCAAATGCATTGATTATGTTCATGCTTTATGAAATTATCTTTACTATATGTTCAGTATGCTTTTAACCATAATAGTAGATTTATACCTTCATTATATTTATCTATTTTATAAGAACTATCTTAAATTAGCATAACAATTAATTTTCAATTTAATTCTGATAAAAACTATTTACACAGAAGTAGATGTGATGACAATTCTTAGGGTTCAGAAATTTTTTAAAAATTAAATGTAACAGATGTTTTATATATGTGTGTGTGTGTCATCTAGTAAAATAGATCACTTATATGAGTAAAAAGAAATATGATATTCAGAAAAATTGAAATAGATAAAATGCAATTAACCCAGCTGAAGTTTAGCCAAATTAATACGATTTGTCCCAGTGAAGCAAAAGGCTGTGTCTCTTTTGTGCCAACATCAAGGAAAATTTTTAAATAAAATTGTATGAAGGCAATTGAACAGTGATAATGTCTACTCGTTGCATAGCTAAGAGAATTAATTTCAACTTTTATTAGCTTATAAAACAGAAGACAATTCTTGCACCGCATTCTCTGTTTTTAGGGAGAAGCAGCTTCAGAGTATATTTTAAGCATCCCAGCTCAAGACAGTCATTTAAAGACACTGCTATACAGTGCTCCTTTTATACCTTTACTCCCAATAGTGTATCATCTCATGAGCAAATGAGTGAAGAAGGGCTTCTCTTACTTATGGTAGTTTCTTCAACACTGATCAGTGAATGACCATTGGTTGGCAGCCATCCAGAAATAAGAAAACAATGTCCCTATAATATTAACAAGTACACTACGCTTAAATATGCTGTATTCGTTGCTAAGATACATTTTTATTTGCTCAAATTAAATTCTAGCTATGATCAAAAGATATTAGTTCAAAAAACTACAATTTTGTATTTACTTTTGAAACTGCAATGAACTCCCTTTTTAGAAGATATTGTCCTTGAATAAACACACAATATATTCATACCAGAATCTATAAAACACAAACACTCAGAATAAAGTTCTCTTTCTCTGGCTGATAAGAGAGACGAAGTGTCTTTTGCTTAAATTGGCACTAATGTCATGTACCTTGGGGTAGGAGGCTTTTTTTTGTCTACACCAAAAGAGGAAGAAAGTAAGTTTATATCCAGTTAGCTTGCTGTCTCTCCTGTCTGAAAGCTCAGGGAAACAAAGGTAACATTGTCATTGTTTTATGATTGTAACTCTGCTGGGAAGCGTCTCTGGTAAGTTGCAACTGCAGGGGATACATTTGATGAAAATCTTAAAAGCAATTGAGTGGTATAAACTGTTGACTTTTATCCTTGGCTGGCATGAGTAGCTTATTCTTTGAAGGATCTTTACCTGGGAAGCTTTCAAATTTCATTGTCATGTGAAGCTTCCTATATCCAGAGATAAAACAAAATTAACTTTTCAAGGACATTGTGGTCTGGAAAGAGGAAAGTTATCTAGGAATTAAACCGAAGTTCAAAACTGAATGTATAGCACACAGCATTTAAGTTTTGTGAACATTATATTCTCCAATAAATATAATGAAAATTGCAAGTGGGGGTTCTTTTTTAAAAAAAAAAAAATCCTAAAAATAGAGTACACACTTCATTCTTATTTATTGAGTCTATATTAAATTTCTTATCGATTTTTGTATAAATTCGTGTTTTCAAAGCCAGTTTACAGGCACCAAAATTGGTCTACTGTTTTAATATTTTAATGTGTTTTTACTGTGAAATCATAGACAGTTTCCACAGCAATGTGTTTAAATTTCCTCCTGAAAGAAAATACTGTCGTTTTGCAAAACCTTTTTAAGATTAGCATTATTATATATTTGCTTGTAGAATGAAATCAACAGAGATTTAATGTCTCCAATTTATGAGTCGAGGCAGTTATTCATAGCCTTAATTAAATAGAACTGACTGCTTCAGATGCTTGCTAGCTGTGCTTTCTCATATTGCTGACAGATATGAGAATCTGAGAAAAGACAGGTCATCCTACTGCCGAAGGTGAATACAATTATTAATCTTAGAGGAAGAACATGGGTATTGAACATTGTAATATCAAATAGAGAAAAGGGCAAGCCAACACCTTTTTGGACAATTTTGTACATTTATTCAGCTAGTCTTTATAAAATACTTTTTCAACAACCTTCACATTCTGGGATCCATTCCTGACTCATTTCACTGTGTCCATTGAGGGTGACCAGTTTATTGTGTTTGGAATGAGGTCTTAACCCTTTATAATCTCCTAATGAGGTATTCTAACATCCTGAGAAAAGAGCTTTACTCAGTTTTTTTTTTTAACATCGCCTTAGTGTTAGCATAGACAGAAACACATGCTTTGCTCTCCAGTTTAATGTGGTACTCTCATATGTGACTAAATAAATATGTCATGAGCAACTCTATTAAGACCAGTCACCTGTGCTTCTGTTTTTCCAAGCATTCCAAAAAGAAAGCATATGTTTGAGAGGCTCAATGACTCTGATTATAAATGTCAAATTTTTAACAAAAGGAAAACAGAAAGGACTATGGCAGTCCTGTTCCACATTCCTGCTTACAGTGAATGGAGTGGTATCTCTATGTCCGTTAGCTTAGGCCATTAGGGAATGCTCACCAATGAACACAGTGTTAACATATTAAGCCTGTTCTTTGTTTGATTCCTAGGTTTTATGTTCGAAATTATGATTATAACATTTCTCCCTTCCTGTAGCTCCCTACAAACCCTCCCCACCCCTTCCCACTCTCCTTCAATAACACATTCTTTTTTAAAATAATTGTTATACGTGAGTGTGTGTGTGTGTGTGTGTGTGTGTGTGTACATACATATGGATTCCTGAATATAATCTATTTGGTCCATATGCTATTACTTGTCTGTATGTTTTCAGGGCTGACTCCAAGCCTATTTTTTGCCTTCTATGCTAGAAAGCTGGAGATATAAGTAATGTTCTCTAGTATTGCCAATGTCCTTGCTACCACCATTGAAACATAAAAGATATATTTATCTCCTCCTTCTTCACCTCCAGATTTAATTGATCACAAAGCTGTTCTAATGTTTTCCATGAATAATTTTTAAATGTATTCCTTCTCCTCCACCTGCCTGTATTATTTATAACCTTTCTTTTACCTAAATAATGGCATTACCTTTTAAATTAATCTCTTTTGTTCCTGACTCTATGTTACTACAAAGATGAATTATCTGAATTAAAAATCTACAGAAAAGACCAGTGGCTTTTAAGAAAATATTAAAGTTCCCTGCTTTCTCATACTTGCTTCTGTGAGATCACACCTTCCTTTACACCATTTTCTGCATCTCTTCCTTCCCTCCATAGACATCGTCTGACTTCAGAAATTCTACACTGATAATTCTTTTTTTTTTCTCGTGTTCAACATCACCTGATTGAACTTCACAAAGTTTTTGGCAACTGTGGTTTTACATTACTTCCTCCAAAAAGCTTACACTAGATTCTTATTATTTTGAGCTGAATAAAATTATTTCTTAACTTTTTTGTTGCTGTTCTACATGTATATACACAAGTGATGTGCTTGTGTGTGTGTGTGTGTGTGTGTCTGTGTCTGTGTGCGCGCGTGCACGTGCTTGCATATATGTGGTTGCACATGTTTGTTCAGGTTTTGGATTACAGGAAAACTACAGCCTGAGTTTACTTGGGTGTTGAAGTCCTCATATTTTCAAGTTTTGCCCAGTGAGCCATCTCTCTAGCCACATCCTCTCTTGGCACTAGCCATTACCATAGTAGCTTGAGGCAGCTGCGTTGAAATCGTCCATGTTTGTGTCTATTTCACTGACAAAATTTCACACCGTGAAAGATCTGCTATAACACTGTAGATCCTCTAAGTAACCCTAATTGTTCAAACAATTCATTATTTCTAAAATGGGGAGAAAACAACTTGCAATTACCATTTCAGAGGTAAGTCCTTATTGAGAAAGGAATACGGCAGGAAGATTTCACAGCAGCAGAGATACTTGCTAGGAACGTCATGATTGTGTGAATCTGATAAGTGGCAGCCAATGAGAGAACATATCAGAATAAAAGGATGTAAATGTACACAAGTGAGAAAGCTGTCAGGAAACACTATAGCCTAGTTGACCAAAACTAAGAGGTGTGGCTAGTGAAAGAAAGTCGTGGAGGTTTGGTCTAGAACATGAGGAGGAAGAATACGTATTGGCAAATGAGAGAAACTGATCTGTCTTCAATAAAACAATGTTGGCCATTTATTGAACACTCTTTTATAATATATAATATTTTAATCACTTTAATTGTTTTCATAATTATTTACATAGGTACAATTATAAATTTGTTGTAAAAATAAGAAAGTTAAGGCAATTAGAGAATAAGTATTTATTCAACATAAAAGATCAAATTAGAAAAATCTAAGATTTAAAATTAGGAATTCCTGGGGTAAAGGTGGTGCAGAAATTGTGGGAGTGGCCAACCAATGACTTATCCAGCTTGAGACCCTTGCCATGAGAGTAACCCCATGCTGGAAATTGCCAGGATGGCCATGAGTCAGAGGCTGGATATCCCAGAGACCCACAATACAACCAAATACAAATGGGGGAAAAAGTCAATTAAATGATTGTTAATGATATTCTGTTGTACACACAAATTAGCATCTTGACTATTTGTCAACAGGAGAGGCTTCACCCAGCAACAGATGGAAACTGATGCAGACACACAGATAAACAGTAGGTGGAACTTGAGGCATCTCACAGAGGACAGGGGTGAATGATTGTAGGAGTCAGAGGGGTCAAGGATATAACGAAACCCACAGAATCAACCAACCTGAGCCTATAGGGACTCACAGAGACTGAACTGCTGACAAGAAAACCTACATTGGACTGATCTAGGACCTATGCATGCACATATGTTACAGTTATGTAGCTTGATCTTCTTATGGGACTCATAACAGTGAAAACAGGCTCTGTCACTGACTCTGTTTTCTCCCCATACTGGGTTGCCTTGTCTAGCCTTCATAGAAGAGGATGTGCCTAGTCTTACTGCAATTTGATATGCCATGCCTAGCTAGTATCCATCAAGCCAGGCCATTTTCTGAAGAGAAATGGAGGAGAAAGGGAAGGGGATGGGGAGAGGAAGGGCTAGAGAGGAGAGGAGAAGGAAGGAAAACTGAGGTCAGGATGTAAAAAATAAAATAAAGAGAAGAAAAACTAAGTATTGTGGTTGAGAAACATCTTTTAAAAGTCTGAGGATTAACTCTGTCTCATGCATGCTTCCCTCTGTATGTATGTATAGCACCTGTGTTGCTAGGTCTTCATATGGGACTCCTAACAAGGGAACAGGGACTGTCTCTGACTATACTGCCTCCCTTTGGATAGCTTTGCCCTAATTCAGCTGCCTTGTCTAGCCCCAACAGAAAAAGATGAGCCTAGTCTTAATGCAATTTGATATGCCAAGGCTGGTTGATATCCATAGGAGGCCTCTACTTTTCTGAGGGGAAGGGGACATGTGGGGGGGGGAGAAGAGGGAAGGAATGGGAGGAGAGGAAAAATGGCAAGATAAGGATGTAAAGCAAATTAATTAATTAACTAATTAATTAAAAGAAATGTATAGTAACCTTTTTTTTAAACCTGAGGACTATAAATTGGACAAATGAAGCCAGATGAGTTAATATAACTTTTGATTGTACATTTGATGTGTTGAGTAAAATCTAGAGACCCTATCAGGACCTATAATGAATGAAATTGATAGACTGGCCCTATCTTTAATAGTGTCAAAAGAATATACACATTGGGAAGACATATTATGCCTTAATATGTGACCTACTATTTCACCCCTTAAGAGTCCAGAAGTTGATAATAGTGTCAAGATTTAAAAAAATAAATTATCAAAGGGTTCTATATGTAGATAAAAATGGAAGATGCTTCTAATAAAATATATTTCTGGCAAAGCAAGGTGCAGTCATTTAACTATCAGTGAAAATATGTCTTAATATGCTCCAGAAACAGAGTGGTAAAAAGTGAACTTTAATATTACAGAGATTTGTAGGTATTATCTAGTTAATCATGTTATTCCTAATATCCTAAATTACTCTATATTCAAAACCATGTCATTCTGACAAATGTTAAGTTGAGAACATTCAGTTAAATATTGTGATTCTCCAATCATAATAATTACTAAGTGAACATACTCAACATACCAGGAAGAACATGAGGTTGAATATTATTTTTAAAGGTTTTTGTGATAGATAACATCAACAGATATTAGGTACTTCCTCCACCAAGTCCCAAACAAGATCTTTTGGGTATTTGCTAGTGTATATGAGTATTTGGGAAGAGAAGTATGCAGACTAAGAGAAATTGTCAGACTCTGGGTGCACTAATCTATGTAGATCTAGAATATCACTTTGATACATGGATCAATGGTACCTTATCCTATTACACTATATATGAGTGAATATACATAGTGACTAGTGAAATATCTATATTAAATATCTGAGTCACAGAATAAGCCTCATACACTTTATAAGAGTATAGCTCCCAACTGAGAACCTTTTGAATTCTTTCTTTAATAATAACCATACCATAATATCTCTGATGAGGACTCATATGTTAATGGCATAACTTGTTAAGAGAAAAAAACAGTATTTGACCTTTTCTATGTCTTGTCTCTTGTCAGCTTTGTGCAGTGTATCAGTTCAGTTCAGCTAGTAATTCCAGATTGGGCCAAAATCAGTTGTGTGGAAATGATGTTGATATCACCATTTTATAATAATAAATTAGTTTGTTCCATTATGCTTATTACTTCAAGAAGATACAATCTTATAAATACTAACTAAATTCAATTAACTTAGTGGTACTTTAAAGACACATGTAGACAAAGGGTTCAAAATGGATGCTCATGAAAATATGGAGGATTCAATGAACCCTCCATACATCAGTGTCTTTTTGCCAAAGTGAATCTCAACTTATCTTATATATATAAGCATACAACTAAGAAAGATACACTAAATTGGTGGTGATCCTCTTTTAACTTGACAGGAATACATGGTGTATTTTAGCATCTTGCTCTGAAATTCTATGTAATTCATCAGGTTGCCAGTTGTGAGTGGAATCCAATGAAATATACAATTGTTGTAGCTGCTGAGGGATTAGCAAGGGTATCATGTCTCTGAGCTCTAATGAATAACTACACCCATGAGCACTTGTAATGAGTACAGCTGATCTGGGTACATTACGGAGCCAACAGCAAGAACCTGAGAAAAAAATCATAACATACATTAATCATTGTCCTCTGAGGAAAAAAATAACTCTCACAAATAATTCCTGTCTTTAGAAATAGTTATAACTATCTTACTGTGTGTGATTTGATACATTGATACTCAGTCATGAGATGTCAAATGGTCACATTACATGACTTCTTCAATATTAGGTGCTATGGGATCACAAAATACTACAGGAGAAGTGTTCTCAACATTTATTCAAATAATGCTGATAAGTGAATGTTTTGCACCCACAAGTGAATCACATGAGAAGTCACTTTTTTTTTGTCTTTATTCTTATTGTGCTGTCTAGTCTCCTTCATGGGTTATCAGGAGACATACCCATTACTACTTCATTGAGAAACAAAACATTTTACCATGGTTATTTAAGTAGTAAATATTTAAAATTTTATTAATTAAATAGTAAATCCTTGGTTATTTAAATTTGTTAAGCTGTAAGATGAAAAAAAAACTCCCCACAAAACATATTACATCTGTTTTGTCAGAAATATTCAGAGATACATAGCAACTTTGGACTATCTTGGTAGCCTTTTTTATAGGTATGGAAGAATTCTCTACTCACTGGGAATCAGGCCCGGCGTGCTTTCTCATTGTCCTTAAAGATATGATGTATTCTTCAAATCGTCAGAAGATATGTGATATTTCAGAGCCAAACAGCATGGGTGTGTGAAGCAAGCAATAAAAGTGAACCTTTTTGCTAATAATATAGTCACTGCCATCTCACACTTCTGTTTTACCACTACCACTTGCTCTCTATTCTTTAACAGTTTGAGATTCAATATTTTTCCCCAATACTAATACACAATGACAGAATATTCTGTTCACTTAGTTTGTGGCTAGCCAGCCAAAGACTACAATGTCCAATTTCCCATTGTAACTATGTGTAGATACATAACTGAGTTTAATCAAAATGATACATTCAACTTACAAGCCAGATCTCAAGAGACATTCAAGAAAAAAGCTCAAAACTCATTCTCTCTGCACACACATCAGAGCTGGAATTTATAGATACAATGTACATTAGTTAGTCCTGGCATTTCAGACTCCAAAGAACCACAGAGAAACAAGACAGAACAAGATGGAAAGAACAGCTGGATAATCATTTGATACCAGGATACTGTCAAAATTCAAACCACCTGCCATGTCTAGTTTCAGATAAAAAAAAATTCACCTGAGCTACTGTATTTTCCAATTTCTTCCTGCTAGTAGAATATCTTGTTCTGTAACTAAACCAGCATCCAATGAGGAAGACTTTTAACCAAGAAAATAGAAGTGATCCTATTGCACTAAGAGGTAAGCTTGTCACACAGTCATTTTGGAGTTCATATGCTGTAGGCCAACTATATGAAAGGGAAAGTTGTTGTGTTTACTGGAGCAACGAATACATATTACAGTGAAATGCTGCAACTGCTATATTGTTGATACAAGAAAAGAGATTGTGCTTACAAAAGAGTGCATACAACAGGAAATTCTAAGTGAAAGAAACCAGACTGAGATAGATAAGCACTCTATGTCTCTTTGTTTTCTCTCGTATGTAAAATAGTATATTTATATGTAGGTGTGTGTGTGTGTGTGTGTGTGTGTGTGTGTGTGTGTGTGTGATGAAACTATGACTAAGTAAGGGAAGAAAGGAAATCAGCTCAAGAGGGCAACAGAGAGGTAGAAGGACAGTGAGAAAGGAGACAGTGAAACAAACAGGAACAATGTACAATGACACATGAATAAAAAAGCCATTAGGAATCTCATGATTTTGCTTGGTAACATAAAACACTAATGTTTAAAAGGACGTGTTTGGAAAGATCTTCATGCCCCAGACAGTGAGGGAAGGGTTACTCTCAGTTTTCCTGTGATGAGGAAGATCTGCACAGGCAAAAACCTTGCCATACTTTATATTATCGGCGGGCAGGTGAATTTAGAATGTCTGGTGTGATGGTCACATTTATGGATCAGCCTGACTGTACCATATGTTATTCAGATACCTTATAGAAAATTATTCTGAGTATCCCTATGAAAACTGTAAGATTAATATTTAATTATTGCACTGAGTGAACTTAGTTGCTTTCTCTAGTGTAGATGGTCCTGGCTATCCTCTAATTAAATTCTGATCTTTAAAAATGTTAAACATTGGCTTTCTTTGTAATAAGGAAGACTTGTTCCCACTTGAATATTCAAGATGGAAAACTGGTCTTAAGAGACATTGGATTCAGTCAGAAACAGCATTTCTTGATATCACTGGATTTTTAACTAATGCCTTTGTCACTGGATTGCCTGGATTTCAAAACGTCAGGGTTTCTAATTTGCTATTTGCAGATCCATAAATACTGCAGATTCATAATTGTGTGAACTCTTTACTTATTGTCTCTCCTCTCTCTTTCTTTCTCTCTCACTCTCTCACACACACACAAATACACACACACACACACACACACAGAGAGAGAGAGAGAGAGAGAGAGAGAGAGAGAGTTTATAAGTGTATTGATTCTTTTGTTCTCTGGGGAACACGGAACACTGTGGAGAAGAGAATAAATTATAAATGCCATTTATGCATTGTGCAAGTTGTAGATAAATACAATTATAAAAACTAATAATACATTCTTTGTTGATTTTAATCATATACTATCTTTTCTTCCCATTACCTCTGTCTCCACATATAATCTTGAACTTTCCAGAAACTCTCAACTTTTTGATTTTTATAAGAAGAAGAAAGCAAAAGGAATGAATATCACCCAGTGAAAGATGAATAAACCAGTGAGAATTTGGGGCTTTCTGAAAAGAACATACACTATTGTTTCTATAAGAAAGCTTTATAAGAAGAAGTATGAGCCTTTCTGCACATATCACTGTTCTATAGAAGTTTAAGAATGGAAGCAGGAAATATATAATTACAGACTGAACAAAGGCTGTGACAAATACATGAACTGCCTCATTCAAAGGTCCCCTGCCAGGGTTTCTTCCTGAATCACTGAGGCTTGACTTTTTTTAAAATTAGTCTCTTGTAACTATCTTTTATCTATAGTTCTATATGTCATTAAAGGTCTGAAAACAAGAAAGCCATTCCAGATTTCTGGAAGTTAAGTTTTGTGAGGAGCGGATGCTCATCTGTTTAAATGATGCAGCAGACAGAGCAGAATTGCGACTTGAGGAAGCATCTGTAGTGAGACATTCTGGACTCAACAGATGAATCCCAAATGGGAAACTTCTTGATTTGGTATTGTCTTCATTTAGAGCCCAGAAACAATGACAGCTATTGCTTCCGGGTGGGTGACAACAGCTTTCTCATATAACCACTTTTATGCTGTCAGTCATAGAATATAAATTTTAAACCTGTTTCGTTGGTACTGTGAGAGCTGTCTCTCTTAGATTTCTTTGAAGTTACCAATTGGGTTTGAACCAAAAGTACTTGGTTCTATTAAAAAGCCAGCTGTTTTAAAAATAACTCTAAGTTTTAGAAAGTTTTCTTTTGATATTTTATTTGATAATCAGTATATCCTACAGATATTTATTATCAATATTTCTCTAAATTTGAGTTAACATTAAAAGAGAGAATAGACTCAGAAATTAAAATAGATGGTATACCTCAAAGGCAGTGTATTTGCCTAGTATGTGCCAGGCCCTGGGTTCAATACAACCACAAGGGGGAAGAAGTGCAAAATTGATTAGAGCTTAGATAGTAGATATACTAACACTAACAAAAGGCTATAGAGATAGAAAAGAAGACCGATGGTAGAATATTTGAAATAACTAAGGAGGAACATTAAAAGTATAAAAATAACTGAGAAGGAAAGAATTATGATTAAAAATCTGCATCAAGAATGCAACAATAGAATTTGGAAAGGTTGCTGAGCAGTTAAAAACAGTTGTTTCTCTTCCAGAGGTTGCAGGCTCAATTCCCAAAACCATCATGTTGGTAACCAAGTATAACTCCACTCTCAGGAGATTCAACACCATCTTCGGGTATCCACAGGCACTGCATATACATCGTACATTGGCATACGTGCACACAAAACATCCCATACACCTACAAACGAAGATTTTTACAAACTAAAGAAAGTCAGGGTAGCCATGTACAGTATTGCACTTCTCTCTCTCAGTATCAATGAGGCAGAAAAAGAAGTAAGACAAACGACATTGAACCTTTAAAGTGCACACGAGAGTGCATTTCTCAAGATAACAACAACACTTCAGCAATCAGTGCTACAAATGGTCTACAAGGGTGCTCAGTGAATATCACTAACTTATAAGGAAATCAAAAACCTAACCAAAATCATCACTTGTGCTATTGTACAATGCTGTGGGACTGTGAAGCCTGTTGGTAGCTTTGTAAGAGTTAAGGTAAAAGGGTTGCCTCCTGAACTTAGACATAAGAGTGGACAGTACAAGTATCAGGGGCTGTATAAATATCAGGGGCTAAAAACTCTTTCTGGTGGTTAAAAAGATGTTTCCAGGCCTGTTTCCTGTGGAAATGGTATGTGTAAAAGTAACTTATATCTGCCTGATGTAATTGTCATCTCAAGGCTTACTGATACATAAGGTCATCCTTTTCTAGTTCTTTTTGAACTCTGGCTGGCTGGTCCAACTCAGCTGTTCTGGCTCAAATGCCTCTCTAAGATGACTGACTCAATCCGCCTTCTCTCAACTTCTCACTATTGCTCTGCTTGGCTTCAAACTAACTCTGGCAATTTGTTCTAGTGTTCTGGCTCCTTGTTCTCTGGCTCCAACTGCCTCTCCTGACCTGCCCTGAATTGGATGAACATAACTCCACTGCACTGGTTCACTGAGCTGAACTCAGTTTCATTCTACTCAGTCAACTGCCCCTCTAATTAGACATAACTTTCAAACATGGCAGCTTCCTTCTACAAGCTAACGTTCCCTTCATTGTTTAGGATTAAAGGTGTGCACTAACAGTGTGTTTAATTCCAGCCAGGGGTATTAAAGGTGAGTCATTATAGCTGGAGCACACAGGCCTATAAGGTCTTTGGATGTCAACCCTTCCCAGAGCAGCCATGCTGCTGGATGAAAAATGCTCTGCAAGTAAGGCCAAAGAAAAATTTTCAATTTTGCTTTCTGGTTTTAGATGGAGAGATGCGGGCAGGTACATAAACAGTGTACAAGAGGTCAGTGAGGAGGAGGAGGAAAGGGATGTTATAGTACGAAAACAGTAATAAATATAAGGGGTCCAGAAATCATGTGAAAAAGTTAAACTAGACAGCTAAGCTAGTCAGTCTGATGAGACCATAGAAATGATCCCCTCTTTAAGGAAGTATTTACTCACTATATGAGTTTAAACATTAATGTTACTAATAAGTCTCTTCTGAGTCTATTTCTCTACTTTCTCTGATCATCAGAGGAAATTCAGAGACATAATTTTGTTGTCGAAATGAGGTAAGGATAGTTGACTCACAGTTCAAATTCTTGGGAACCGAGAGTTCATTGCCATTCTCATTAGAATTCACAACAATTGTGCATGTTTTCTGAAACACGGAGCTGAAGAATGTTATAGCTAGAATTCACCTTGCAAGAATGTTGAATTTGTTACTTTTCATTTAAATTAAGGTTTTAAAGGGGGTCAGGCAAGATATAAACACAGGAATTCTAATTGAAAAACACTGCAGAGGGGGGAAAGAAAAAGATGTTCTCTTCCAAATACATTTCAGAAGTAGACCACATAAAGCATGTGGTTCAAGGAGACATTGCTAAACCCACACAAATAATTTGGCAACAAAAAAATCTGAATTATGTGTATTTGATTAAATCTATCTTAGTAGAATAATATAATTAGATGCTTCATGACTAAGTAAAGCATAGCATTCATTGCCTTAAAAATAACAGTTCTCGCTTTTCTTGTGGAATAAAACAGGCTGGTTATCCACATACATCAGCATGGGCCTGGGAGACAAAGAAACTCTTATGTTTGACTTCTTTGACATTTCATTTAAAAAGTCACATTCGTAACTAAAGTCACTGTGGCAAATCCACAAATCAGAGCAAGGGTCAAAGTAAATAATAAGAACAAACTACACAGAAGGATAGGGGGAAAAAACGGATAGGAAAAAATTGTCTAGATTTGGGACATTCTTAAAGCCCATTACTGGTCTTAGTACATCTCTCAATGATAAAGAATTAATTAATAGAAAAGTTCATTTCAAATCTGATGCCTGAGACAAATATTTAAGTAAATGATTGCACTTGGGGGATCTACATGTATCTAAGTTAGGGTTTTATTGCTGTGAAGAGACATTGCATGAATGACCATAGCAACTCTTACAAAAGAAACCATTTAATTGGGGATGGCTAACAGTTCAGAGGTTTAGTCCATTATCATCATTTTGAGAAGCATGATGGCACACAGGCAGACATGGTGCTGGAGAAGGAGCTGAGAGTTCTACATCTGTATTCACAGGCAATAGGAAGAGAACCTGTGAGCCACTGGCTTGAGCATCTGAGGCCTCAAAGCCCATCCGAGTGACAAACGCCCTCCAACAAGGCCACATCTAACAGTGCCACTCAGTGTGAGCCTATGGGGGCCATTCTGTTTCAAATCACCACAAGGAGCCTCTGCCTCTCAATTAGGCAAGGAAAATTATATGCTATCCATTTATCATTCACACACTAAAAATGTATTCATCTCCATTTTTGCATTTCCTCCCATGGTCCCTAATGAAAGCCACCTTCTGATATTTAGACCTAGGTTTTAAATCCTCCCTCTCCCCACTTCAAATATCCAAGACCTAGTAATGTGATTTTAGGAAGAAAAATACGAGAAAAGTAATGTAGCATCATATCCTTATAAAAATTGATGACTTCTGTTTTAATGGCTTTTCTTCTTTTCTTCACCCCTCACTCTTGAAGGAAGCTAATCCCAGGTTTCAACAGTCTTATGAACAGGTCAATGGGACATGAAAATGAATCTCTAACCAACAGGGTATTAGGGTCTGAGAACTGTCAATAGTCATAAAAATGATTGTAAAAATTGACCCTCTACCATCAGAATGTAAGTGACTATACCCACAACCAAGAGCACACGTGACAGCTTTGAAGTCATCTCAAAACAAAAGACAATAGGTAACACGACTTGACCCATCAGAAACAGTAAAGAGGACATGTTTTGTGGTTTAAATTGTAATGTTTGAGGGCAATTTAGAATATAATACTAAATGATAATGCATCTATACATTATCATTGTTAAAATTATTTTTTGTGTAAAGAAGGCAGTTTTACTCCTTTTTAGTTATTTGATACCAAGCACAGTACACCTGTCAACTCATTACATCTGTCTAGTAACACCAGGAGGTAGAATCACTTTGTGAGTTATTTCTTTATTTATAAAACATGTCATAATAATTAAACCACAAAATCACAGCCAAGTAGAATAAAAAGTATCCCGGGCACTATACATTTATGATCTCTGAGGCACTTCATGATATGAACAAGTGTTCCTTTTTCTTAGAAAAATTCATTTGGGGGCTGGTAAGATGGATCAGTGGTTAAGAGGGTGAAGGGAAGGTGAGAAAAAGAAAAATTCATTTGGGCATATTGTAAAATAAAAGAAAAAAATTAAATCATATTTCAGGAAAAAACAATACAATGAAACAAGAGACCAAGATGCCTACAGACTTAATACACTTGCACAGAAGTGTTCTGTAGTTTGGCTCTTGAGCCTGAGTTAACTGGGTCATTTTGGTTTTGGTTTTGGTTGAGTTTTTTTTTTTTTTTTTTTTTTTTTTTTCCTACAAAGGTGTGAGTTTCATTCAGAGAATGAAAGGAGTTCATTGACAATTTTCTAAGAAATTCTTATGTTTTGCCTTCTGTTTCTGTGATTAATACCATGACCAGGGGGCAGGGGACAACTTTGCAAAAAAAGAATCTATTTGGCTTATACTTTTAGAGCACAATACATCATGGCAGGGAAAAAAAGGGTAGATGCACAATCAGGAACTGAAGCAGAAAGCATAAAGAAATGATGCTTACTGGCTCATGCTCAGTTCGCATTGTTAACAGTCCAGGCTCACGTGTCTAGGGATAGAACTGCCCACAGTGGGGGTAGTTTTGCCTACATCATTACCCATCAAGACAATTTCTTAGAGACATAGCCACAGGGCAATTTAACCTGGGAAGTTCCCCCAATTAAAATTCCCTCTTAGCTGGGCAGTGGTGGTGCACACCTTTAATCCCAGCACTTGGGGGGCAGAGACAGGCGGATTTCTGAGTTTGAGGCCAGCCTGGTCTACAGAGTGAGTTCCAGGACAGCCAGGACTACATAGAGAAACCCTGTCTCGAAAAACCAAAAAAAAAAAAAAAAAAAAAAAAAAAAAATCCCTCTTCCCAGGTGTCTATATGAGGTATCAAGTTGAAATAAAAACTAACCAGCTCAGAAATGCTGTGGTCTTTCTCAGAGGAGGGAATGTCATTCAATAAATATATCAGTGTTGGGGGAGCCAGGAGAAGAAATAATGAAAAACTGAGACATGATCATTGCATCCCAGTCCACAAGGCTCAAGCATGAAACATCACACTTTCCTTACTAAGAAAAGCTTGGGTATAGGAAAAAGCTCACATCACAAACACAGTGAAAAATAATATTTTGCTAGTGTTAAAAAAAACACTGTAGAAAACCATACAAGTGAGGGATACATCACCTTAACATAATCACTAATATTTGCCTGCTAGAAATATGGAAATTATGTTTACTATTTGGAACTTACAGAGAAATATTTCAAAGAAGCCTTGGTAATACACCTTTTCATTTTCTTCAGACTCTGATGTATTTTTTTTATACATTCAAGGCCTTTAATCATCAGATTTTCTAATGTGATCCCATACAGAAGTCACATACTCATTGTTTATACTAAGAAAAGTAGGAAACATGCTATGAGACAACAAATGGAATAGTAGAATAAAATAATAAAAGATAATAAGAAGCAGGGGGAGAATCAAGATGTGGGGAGGAAGGCCCTGCTGTTAGGACGAGCTCTTGCTTGCTTTCTACTACAGTCAAATGCCATGACCCCAAACAACTTGGGGGAGAAGTAGATTTGTTTGGCTCAAAAAACTTGGGGGAGAAGGTTTATTTGGCTCAACATCCATGTCACAGGAGATCACTGGGAAGTCAGAGAAGGAAGAACTGAAGCACAGACCAGAGAAATGTTGTTTGCTGGCTTCCTCCCAACGACTTGCTCAGCTATCTTTCTTACATAGTTCAAGCCTCAGTGTCCAGGGACGCCACTGCTTACAGCAGGCTGGGTCCACCATCATTAATCAACAATTAAGAAATGCCTCACACATTTGCTTACAGAGTAATCTAATAGGGGCAATTCCTCAGTTGAGAGTCCCTCTTCCCAGGTATGTCAAGCTAACAACTGAAGATAACGTTTTCTTTTCTTATTGTGATGCTGTAGATAAAATGCATGACTTTGCGTGTGCTGGGCAATAACTGAAGCAACCAAACTTAGATTCCCAGCAATATATTGTTTCGTGTCAATAAAAGTTTTATTTCATTGCATCAGCATCATAAATAACTCATATCTTCAAATAGCCCTACATCTTGCAAAGTACACTTATATTTCTTTTAAATTATCGTGTAAGTTGTGAAGTATTATTGCCTATTTGCCAAGTGAGAAATGAAACTCTAAAGAATGACATGGATGATCTAGAATATTGTGCTAAGTAAAATAAACCAGCACAACGAACACAAATTACACACAATTTCACTTATATGGAGAATCTGAAATAGCTAGTCTCCTGGAAGCACACTATAGAAGGCTATGATGGTTGAGAAGAAAGGGAACTAATGATGATCAATTGCACATATAATTTCAAATAGAAGGAATATCAAGAGACCTATTGTAAAACATGATGATCACAGTTAACTATTTCTGAAAGCGTCTAGGGCAATAGCAATAAAATCTTTCCACCTAAAAAAAGAATTCAATGAACTGATACGTATTAGCTAAGTTAGTCATTTTTAAATGCATTTGTATTTCAAAAGTAAACTTTATATGGTAAATACTTGTGACTTTACGTATCAGTGTGACTTACAGAAAGGATGAAATAAGCTGTCCAGAACATATTCCCAACTTCAAATTTTGTTTTTAATTTTTTCAATTGTTTCTTCGTGTGTGTGTGTGTGTGTGTGTTTTCACAGAGTTGGTTCAGTCGTTCCACCACATAGATTTTTGAGATCAAGTTCAAATTATGAACTTGGTAGCAAGCACATTTACTTAAACAGTCATCTTGCCAATTCTCAAATCTTATTAAGTCCTAGACCATACTGCCTACAGTTATAGAGTTAAGACATATTCTATGCTTACAAAGACTCTACACAAAGCTTCCAGAGCTCAGTGATAGTATATGCTTCCCTTATCATACAATTCCTCATTTAGTTAGAATAAAGATACTACCACAAACCAAATATGACCAATAAGCAAGTGAACAGAACACTATAGTTGTACAACAATGATGCCTGTAACAAGCAACATAGATACCAGAGGAAGCATGTTTTCAAAAAAAAATAGAAAAATACTAATAGATGAAGAAATTACATTAGGAACTAGAACTTGGACCCAGTGCCTATGTCAACAGCTCACAACCGTGTGTAAGTCCAGGCTCAGGATATTCAATGTTCTTTTCTAAACTCAACAAGTACCTACACATACCTACAAGGTATATATTCACATAAACACCCACTTATATGCACAAATTATAAATATATTGCCAAGATAGTAAGTTATACTATATTCAGAACTAAAAGCTCTCACTGCTATTTCAACTTCTAGATACAAAGAAAACGTATATATTTATATACCTTTTAATGTTTTATTTTCAAATAACATTGGCAGAAATGGGGTAATTTTTAGTAAATAGGAATTTTTGCTTTTTAATAAAAGTAGTCTCAGTAAATTATCTTAAAATATTGATACAAGTTTTCTAATAGAGGCAAAATTATTAAAGCAATATAGAAGGCTTGCCTCTTTCTAACACAAATAAGAAATCTATAGAAGTTGGGGTTACTGTGAAAAATGCAAAGCATGATATTCATATGCATTAGTATTATCAACTATGCCCATTTTAAATGGTGCTGTCAAATATTAGAATGCTAAGACTGTAATAGAATCTTTTCTAAATCCTGGAAAATCTACACAAAATACATAGAAAGAATATTGTAGTTTTGAAGGGAAGCAATTAAATAAGCTACTTTATACTTGACCTAAATTCAGTGAGAGATCTGATATTTTAAATCTATCTAGAATAAAGTATATTCTACACCACTTGAAAAAGCTATACGGCATAGTGATTTATAACAGTAGTTCTGCACAAATGAAAACCCAACATTTTTCCAGTTGAATAAAATTGAGTTTGGACAATAGGGAACCTAAAACTCATTTGGATTCACGCAGTGTTTCAAAAGCACATCACTAGGACCTTTGCAATCAATCCAGCACCTAACTGGCAGCCATAGGAAGAATCTCCAAGTAGAAATATGTTGACCAGATTCTGCATGCTTAAAACCTCAGGGGATAGATGTATCTTTGTATGAGCTATCCTTTCTGTTTTGTGGTAGGACACAGAAGAGAGACCTGTAGACAGACAATTATAGTAATCCAAGTTGGATATCATAAAAATATGAATTAAAGTCTCACTGCCTATCTCTGACAATACTTTTCTAATTCTCTCTATTTCTAAACTGACTATGCATCAGTATCCTCAAGAAGACTGAAAGTAATTCAGAAAGAGCAGCCACCAATTAACGTTTACACTCTGTGCACGGTAAGAGAATGGCTATCATTTTAGTTTTACAACAGAAAGAGATGAAAAATCTACAGGCTGAAGCTTTAAAGGCTTTTAGTATGCATCTTTTTCATATTACCTGAATTATATTTCAGGATGTCTGAGGCTTCCAAAGCCAGGATTCTAATATCATACGATATTGAGGCAGGTGTTCTTCCAAGTGAATAGTGAACAATATTCTATAATAGCTGGGTCAACTTCACAATTCTATTCTTATTCTTTTCTTGGTTCATAATATCTATTTATTCCTGAAATACTGGGGCATGGATAGAGCCACATTACTGCAAGAAATAAAATGAAAGAATATCTAACTTCTGTCCTTTTGGTAAAAGTTAACAGGAGTTAACAGGAACAAAACTGGATAAGGGGCAGGCCAGGCTGATAAAAGACAGATCTGATCCTCCATAGGTAGCTAATGCCAGACGGAGGCTTCTAAGTCTTCACATGGCAGAGAAGGATATCAAAGTTCCTAGGCTGGATTCAGAAAATCCAGTTAACCTTACTTTTAGGCCTGAACACATGGTTTGAATACAATAGATGGTTTTCATTTTTGTGTTATAAAGTCACAGAGTATTTTGAGATTTGACCCACTGTTCAGAAAGTTGTAGTTTCCCATAAAGATAAACAGACAGACAGACAGACAGACAGACAAACACATTTATTATTAATACAAGTTTTCTTTCATAAACTCTATCAAGCAAGTCATCAGAAATTGTTATACAAGTATTATGTCTTTTCATTATCTTCTTTATTATAATAAAAGTTTTATAATTTTTCATTCTATCAGAGAAGGACCCACGATTTAATGGGATTATAAACTATCAATCATGATTGGAACGTGGAAAGTTCTGGGCACAAAACACCTATTAATTTATAACAGTCATAGAATTAATAATGTTAAATGAAGACAATATAATTTATGCTCAAAAGTTGATTAGAAAGTTTGCATCCTCTAATCTTTTCAAAAATCATCAAATTAAATATGTGGAATCATGTACCTATAACCAAATACCAGTGGTTTTATCAACACAGTGAGAAGTGGGCATTATAAGCAATTGCCAAGTTGTGGAGATAGAGATAGAGATAGAGATAGAGATAGAGATAGATACAGATATAGAGATATAAATGATATATATAGAGAGATCTATATAAATGATATAGATATATATGACTTAGGTATAGATTAGATAGATAGATAGATAGATGATAGATAGATAGATGATAGATAGATAGATAGATAGATGATAGATAGATAGATAGATAGACAGACAGAGGTAGAGATAGAGATAGAGACATACAGAGCCTTCCTATAATGAATGTCTTCTTTACATGCACAGATGATGGTCTGAATTCCCCATTTTCCTTTCCTTAAGTAGAGAGAATCAAAGATGATGAAGGAATGATAGTCTGGCTACTGTACCTTTTCTGCAATCTAGTAAATTTTATTGGTTAGGTGTGGAATTCAGATCACCACTATTACTTAAACACTGATGTCTATTACATTTATTTCATTTCATACCTACTATGGAATTTTATTTTAGTATATTATGTTCATGCAGAATTAATTTTCAACAAGAAACGACACTATGGGCACCTTTCCTGCCCTTTCTGTAATCAGGATCTTTACCTTTGGCATGCCTAGATGATGTGTATTAAACTATATATTCTTTCCTAAAGCACCTCATACCTCATACCCTATTTGCATAGACTTTCTCTTCTCCATTTTTTTCTTGTCTAAATTTTCTCTGTGAATTGTTTATTGCTTATCTTTATCCACTATTACATCTTATAAGAACCAATTCACCTGTTAACTCTCCAACCACTAGCCCAGACAAACACAGTATGACTAGTTGCTTAGCTATCATAACATTTGAGGCCATTTTAGACAATGTCCATCTTATTATAGTAGATGTTGCTATAGGGAAGAAATAGGATAACATCTTTGTCATCTCCAGTAGCTATTGAATATACATCTAAAAAGTCTTTCCAATTAAGAGTTAGCCTAAAATTCAGGATATATTTCTTAGTATTTATCATTTATTAAATTTTGTATTATTAAAGCAATAATTATAACTATAGAACTTTTCAATACTATAAGCAGAGAAAATAGTAGTTTTCATTTAAAATAATCACTGAATTCTTAGCTATTAGGCAAATGTCAATGAAATCAACCCTGAGATTCCATTTTACCCTAGTCAGAAAGACTTGACTCGATGAGGATGACTTTAACCAAAATACCCAACAAAGAAGATATAGAACCTGTAGAGACCATCTCCAGTAGATAGGCACAATTTCCAGTTGAGGAATGGTGATACCCACCCAGCTCAAAACTATTAACCCAGAATTGTTCTTGTCCAAAGGAAAGACAGGGGAAAAATGGAACAGAGACTGGAGGAAAGACCATCCAGAGACTGCCCCACCTAGGAATCTATTCCATCTGCAGACACCAAACCCAATAGCACTTGCTGAGAGGAACCAAGTATGGCTGTTCCCTGAGAGGCCCCGCTAGTACCTGACTAATACAGATACTAACAGCCAGCCATCAGACTGAGCTCAGGAACTATAATAGAAGAGCTAGGGGAAGGACTCAAGGAGCTTAAAGGGATTTGCAACCCCACAGGAAGAACAATATCAACTAAGTAGACCCCCCCCCCCCCCAGAGCTCCCGGGGACTAAACCACCAACCAAAGAGTATACATAGAGGGATCCATGGCTCCTGCTGCATATGTAGCAGAGGATTTCCTTATCTGTCATCAATGGGAGGGGAAGCCCTTAGTCCTGTGGAGGCTTGATGCCCCAGAGAAAGGGGATGCAAGAGGGTTGAGTTGTGTGATGAAGCACCCTCTTAGAGGTAAAGCAGAGGGATGGGGTGGTGGGCTTATGGAGGGGGGACCAGGAAGGGGGACAGCATTTGAAATGTAAAAGAATAAAATGATTAATAAAAAAATAAATAAAACAATGAATGCTAGTGAGACTCTGGGAAAGAGAACCCTTGACTCCTGCTGATAGGAATGTAAATTAGTCCAAACACTATGCAAATAGGTATAGCAATACTTGGGGAAAAAAATAAAAATAAACATAACATTATGACCCTTCTATAAAATCTCTGGATATTTGCACAAAGAACCCAATAATATGTTTATTGCAGACTTTTTCAGAAGCTAAACTATGGAATCCACCAAGGCATCTGCCAGCACAGCAACAGATCAGGAAAATGTGATGTATACACACACACAATGGAATTTTTTTAGCCATAAAAAGGAATAAAATTAAATCATCTGCAGAGAAGAAAAAATGAATACAACCGAGATCATCACACTAAGTCAAACATCAGACCAGAAAGGCAATTGCTGTGTGATTTATTTCATTTGTAGATTCTAGATTTTAGATAGATACATAAAATCACATATGTATATAGGCTCGATAGTGGAAGCAAAATTGTCTTGTGGAATAAGTGGTAGTAACAGGGGGAAGAGGTGTCCTGTAGCTAGACAGGACCTTCAGTAGAGGAATGAGAACACCAATCCACCCACAAAACTTTTGACCCAAAATGTGCCTTATCTACAAGAAATACAGGGGCAAAGATGGAACAGGGACTGGGGGAATTGCCAGCCAATAACCGGTCTAACCTGAAACCCATCCTTTGGGTAAGCATCAATCCCTGACACTATTAATGATACTCTGTTACTCTTGTAGATAGGAGCCTAGCATACCTGTCCTCTGAGAGGCTCCACATAGCAGAGGACTGAAACAGATGAAGAGACTCACAGTTTAACACTATTATTATTTATAATAGCTGGAAGCTGGATATGACACAGATGTCCCACAAGGGAAGGATGGATACAGAAAACGTGGTGCATTCACACAATGAAACAAGGACATCCTTGTGAGTGAGTCCTGAGTCACTCACATGTCTAATTTATCACCCTGAGTGAGATAAATTAGACCCAAAAGGACATACATGATATGAACTCACTGATAAGTGGATAATACCAAAGTGTTCAGAATACCCATGATACAACACACAGACTGTATGAACCTTAACAAGAAGAAAAACCAAAGTGTGGCTGCTTCAATCTCTCTTAGAAGGGGGCAAGGACAAAATAATCATGGCAGGCAGAGGAAGAGAAGGACCTAGGTGGAAGAGGGGATGGAGAGGGAAAGGGGGGCAGGATCAGATACGAAAGGAGATAGGAGAGAAGCCCAGATGGCCAAAAGAATGAATAGAAATAAGCAGCAGTGTGGGTGGGGAATAGAGGGAACCACTAGAAAGTCCTAAACGGGGATATAGGAGGCTCCCAGGACACAATGGAGATGACATTAGCTGAAATGCCCAACAATGGAGAGATAGAACCTGAAGAAACTACCTCTATAGATAGACATGACCCCCAGTTGACGAATGGAGTCACCTACCCATCTAAATTTTTTTAACCAGAATTGTTCCTCTCTAAAGGAAATGCAGGGACAAAAATGGATCAGAGACTGGAGGAAAGGCCATCCAGAGACCGCCCGCACCCTTGGGATCCATCCCATGTGCAGACACCAAACCCTGACACTATTGTTGATGCCAAGGTATACTTAAAGACAGGAGCCTGGCATGGCTGTCCTCTGAGAGGCTCTTCCAGCATGTGACTGATACAAACGCAGTCAACCATTGTACTGAGTCCAGGGACTCCAATGGAAGAGTTAGAGGAAGAACTGAAGGAGCTGAAGGGGATGGCAACCCCATTTGAAGAACAACAATATCAACTAACCAGATGCCTCAGAGCTCCCAGGGACTAAGCCATCAAACAAAGAGCATACATGGACTGGTTCATGACTCCTGCTACATATGTAGAAGAGGACTGGGAAGAAAATATGCTTGGTACTGTGGAGGCTTGATGCCCCAGAAAAAGGGAATGCTAGAGGGGTGAGGGGTGGGGGAAGCACTCTATTAGAGGTGAAGGGTAGGAGGTATGTGGTGGGGGGCTTATGGAGCAGCGACCAGGAATGGGGACATTTGAAATGTAAATAAATAAATACATACATAAATAAGTAAATAAGTAAACTTAAGCTGAAATGTGCTTGCTATAATATACTCTCTCTTTCTCTCTTAGAAAAGAAAGACTCAAACTCAGTCCTGTGTTTTCTTTCAAACTTGATTTACATTAATGAAAATTGATCCAAACAGAAATAAAATTTTAATTATTGATATCTTTAGGAAAATTAAAATCAAGCCAAGTAGGGAGGGGTGTGCTATCTCTATAACCACAACTGCACACCTAAAAAAAATAGGAATCAGTAGCCAAATTAACTTTGAACTGCTTAAATGCAGAACCTCAATTTTCAATTAACCTTGTATTTTTTCAATATTCTCGGATTCTGTTTTCTCCTCCTTAAGTTAATGAGGCCCAATGATAACATTTCTTTCACAAAATAAGATAAAAATATGGAAGGGTGTCATTAAAAATGCATTGGTTGAGCTGTGGATTTGGTCGTTGTTTCAACTAAATCACATGCTTCGGTTGAGCAAAAGGGAGATATAGCTCAGTAACTACAACCTAGCACCCAATTCGGGGCTTTATTTCTTGATGGATAGCATTACCAATTAGCTGATTAACAAGGAGAAAAAGTTCTCACAAAAGGGAGAAGGAAGAGCAAGGAGAAACCCAGCTGTAATGCAGATTTGCTAAACACAGCTTAGGCTTGATTAGTTTGGATTAGAGCCAGCTAGACATAACTATTGTACAAAGCTTTCCCTGGGGATAATCAGAGAAAAACAGGTAGCCATCTGTGCAGGATTGTGCCAACATGCTTCAGAGGCTCCTTAAAACAGATGTCTTTCTATTTGTGCATTAATATGTGTATGATACATGTAACATATATTCCATAGGTATCGGATGTCTGATACTGTGGATCAAAACTCCCGAAGAAAATATTACAGGCAAGTTCCTAAATTGTAAACATGTTTAGAATTTTAAGCACTGTTTCATTTGGTCTTTAGAGTTGATTTTCTCACAAAAATATCCCATATAACTGGTACTGAGAGCCTACGATCTAATAAATATTTTATTTAAGTAAAGTAAAACAGACTATTGAAGAGTTAGCACAAGTTTGTAAGGCTGTAGTCATTAAAATGGGGACATTTGAAATGTAAATAAATAAATAAATAAACTTAAGCTGAAATGTGCTTGTTATAATTTACTCTCTCTTTCTTTCTTAAAAAAAGAAAGACTCAAACTGAGTCCTGTATTTTTTTTTCAATATTTCAGTCTTTATATTTTTCAATATTCTCAAATCCCATTTTCTCCTCCTTAAGTTAATGAGGCCCTTTCACAAAATAAAATAAAAATATGGAAGAGTGTCTGGGTGGCTTTTCCTTCAGTCTCTGCTCCACTATTTGTCCCAGCATTTCCTTTTGACAGGAGCAATTTTGGATTAATATTTTTGAGATGGGTGGGTGGCCCCATCCCTCAACTGGGGGCCATGCCTATCCATTAGATGTGTCACCCCGTTGGATCCTGGAAACACCTTGGGCCCTGGCACCTAGAACTTTCTAGTGGCTACCCCCAGTTCCCCTTCCCCCACTGCTACACATCTCCTTTCAATTTCCTGACCCACTATACTTCGCCCCTTTCTCCTCCCACACCTGAGCCTGCCCAGTTATAGCACTGAGACTTACCTGACCATGCTAGAGGACGGTCATGACTTTAATTCCTAGGGTCATTTATTTGTTCAAATTATAGACCTGTATGACAAGAACTTCAAGTCTTTGAAGAAAGAAATTGAAAAAATATCAGAAGACGAGAAGATCTCCCAGGCTCATGGATTGGTAGAATTAACCTAGAAAAACATGGCCATCATACCAAAAGCAATCTACATATTCAACACAATTCTCATAAAATTTGCAACACAATTGTTTACAGACCTTGAAAGAACAATACTAAACTTCATATAGGGGAAAAAATATGATAGCTAAAACAAGCCTATAAAATAAAAGAATGTTTAGAGGTATCACCATCCTTTATTACAACCTGTAATACAGAGCAGTAGTAATAAAAAATGCATGGTGTTGGCATTAAAAACAACAAGATTGATCACTGGAATCAAATTGAAGAGCCAGAACTTAACCCACACACCTATGGATACTTGACTTTTGGCAAAGAAGCAGGAATTATGCAGTGGAACAAAGAAAGTATCTTGAATGAATGTTTCTGGTCTAACTGGATGTATGAATGTAGAATAATGCTTGTAAATGGATCCACATATATCATCTTGCAAAAAACTTAAGTCCAACTGAATCAAGAACATCAACGTAAAACCAGATACACTGAACCTGATAAAATTGAAAAAGGGGAATAGCCTTGAACTCATTGGAACAGGAGACAACTTCCTGAACAGAACACCAACAGCCCAGGCACTAAAATCAACAAATAATAAATGGGACCTCATAAATCTGAAAGGCTTCTGTAAGGCACAGAATTCCTTTAAAAGGACAAAACAGCCTACAGATTGGGAAAGGATCTTCATCAACTCTACAACTGATAGTGGGTCAATATCTAAAATATATAAAGAATTTAAGAAACTTGACACCAACAAACCAAATAATCCACTTTAAAAACGGGGTACAGAGCTAAACAGAATTCTCAACAGAGGAATCTAGAATGCCTGAGAAGCACCTAAAAAATGTTCAACATCCTTTGTCATCAGGGAAATGCAAATTAAAATGACTCTAAGATTCCTTTTTACACCCATCAGAATCGCTAAGATCAAAACCTCAAAGGACAGTACATGCTGGTGAGGTGAAGCAATGGGAACACTTCCACTGCTGGTGGGAGTGCAAACTTGTACAACCACTCTAGAAATCAATTTGACAGTTTCTCAGAAGATTAGGAATAATTCTACCTCAAGACCCAGATATACCACTCCTTGGCATATACCCAAAAGATGCTTTACCATCTCACAAAGATACTTGCTCAAGTATGTTCATAGCATCTTTATTTGTAATAGCCAGGAACTGGAAACAATCTACATGTCTCTCAGCTGCAGAATTAAAACAGAAATTGTGGCATAGCTACACAATGGAATACTACTCAAACATTCAAAACAAGGACATCATGAATTTTTCAGACAAATGGATAGAACTAGAAAATATAATCCTGAGTGAGGCAATACAGACACAAAAGGACATGCATGGTATGCACTCATTTATAAGTGAACATTAGCCATAAAGTACAGGACAACCACAGCTACAAAGAAGCTAAGAAACAATCTCACTGAAAAGGTGAAATACAATAAACATCGGGGTGGATGGAGAGGACTATGTTAGGCAGGAGGGGAAAAAGAGAAGGGATCAGGTTGGTGGGGTATGGAGGGAGAGAGAATGGAAGAGCACCTCCGGAAAGACCTAAAAACATAGGACAATAAAAATTTCTAGGAATCTATGAGGGTGACCCCAGCTAAGACTTGTAGCAATGGTAGATATGGAATCTGAAATGGCCATCTCCTAAAACATAGCAAGACTTCCAATGGAGGGAATGGGCAAACAATGACTACCTAGCTTGAGACTCATGCCATGAGAGCCCGCCCTTGACTCTGTTAATGATATTTCGCTATACTTGCAGACAAGACCCTAGCATACTGTCATCTTAGAGGCTTTTGCCCAGCAACTGACAGAAACAGATACAGAGACCCACAACTAAACATTAGGCCAAGTTCAGGGAATCATGTAAAAGAGGGAGAGCAAAGATGAAGGGGCCAGAGAGATCAAAGACACCACAAGAAAACCTACAGACTCAACTAACCATAGTTCTCCACAAACATTGAACTGTCTACCAGAGAGTATGCATGGAACTAATTAGACTTTCTGCACATATGTAACAGTTTTACAGCTTGGTCTTTATGTGAAACTCTTAACAACAGGAGCAGGGGCTCTCTCTGATTCTGTTGCCTTCTTTTGGATCCCTTTCTGTAACTGATTTGTTTGTTTGTTTGTTTGGGGTTTTGTGTTGGTTTTGGTGGGTTTTTTTTTTTGAGGTTTTTTTGTTTTTTGGGTGTTTGTTTGTTTGTTTGTTTTTCCTTGCAGGGCTTCAATAGGAGAAGATGTGAAGATGGGCCTAGTCCTACTGCAACTTGATGTGCCAAAGCGGGTTGAACTCCATGGAAGACCTCACCTTTCCTGGGGAGAAAGGAAGGAAGTGGCAAGGGGGAGAAGTGAAGAGTAGAATGAGAGACTGGGAAGAAAGGAAGGAGGGGAAGAAGCTATGATTGAGGTGTAACATAAATAAATTAATTAATTTTTAAAAATTCTAACCTAAGAGAAAAATTAGCACAGCTTACCTTACAGCTAGAATATTTATGGGTCTCTGTTTCATGACTCTATGCCAGGATTCCAGGCATAAGCCACATATATACAGGAAGCTATATGGAAGGACTTGCATACATCTTCCTTTGTATAAGATGATACAGTTTACTGGCTTGAGAAAGAAAAGAAGTGCTTTGATTCAAAAAATTGAGAAAAGATAATGACTCAGGCAGGGGTTACAGAATTCAGAACATGGGGAGGATTTCTCATATATACCATTTCCTAAGGAAATGACACAGTTCCTACCCCTAGAGCAGGTCTACCATGGTGTGCGCCTCCATGAGTGTTAATGGTTGCTGCAGGATAAGGCTTGTTTGTATAATAATGTATATATTTTAATTTATGTTCTTCCTTCAGGAGAATGTCCTCTCTGCCAAAGCTAATGACTTCATAATAATCAAAAACAGCACAATTA
Source organism: Arvicanthis niloticus (assembly GCF_011762505.2). Lineage (NCBI taxonomy): Eukaryota > Metazoa > Chordata > Mammalia > Rodentia > Muridae > Arvicanthis > Arvicanthis niloticus. The sequence goes on from NC_047673.1 coordinate 43,110,980, forward strand.
CATGAAGCCAGAATGTGTCTCTGTAATGCTGAGACCTTCAGGAAAGACCGTAAGGCTGTGGGAAAGAAATTAAAAAACGTGAGTTCAAGAATACATAAATCACTATAAAAGTTGTCCTTTACAGGATTTCTCAACTATGCAAAATATAAGAATGCAATAATGCTGCACTAATGAGTCAACTTGTCTGAAAGATATTAGGAAAGGAGATAAAAGAGATTTAGGGAGTAGTGATCTCAGGACAGGATTCCATCCAGCTAAGCTTATTGTTTGGGTTTACAAAGTCAGGCAGATCTCTGAGTTCATTCGCTATGTTAAAAAATAAATTTAATTGCTGTCCTTGTCTAAGAAACAAGGGGCTAAGTTCATAAAATGGTGATCTGGGGATAATCAAAAGGGTATAGCAGGATGGTTTCCTGATGCTCCTACATGGTTTGCAGTGGAGCTGATGGGGGAGGAGCTAATGTGGGAGGAGCAAAGAGAGAGAAGGAGAGGAAGGGGAGGAGTCAAAGGAGGGAGGAGCAGGAGAGAAAATACCTGGAGAACTCCGCAGGTCTTTAGCAATCTCAGGTAGTTATTCATATCTAGGTTAGTTAATTGGGTTAACAATTCTAATGTGTGGGCATCTTGTTAATTGAGCATTTCCAAATACATGAACCAATTGGATGCCTATGAGCACTGAGAGTTTTCATTCTACCAGGAGCCACAGGCATGGTGGCTATTGTCTGGGTGAGCATTGTGTGGTGTCTGGCCACTGCTAGTCGGGATCATGATGACTGCTTAGAAAAGTGCAGGACCCTACGATGCTTTTTAAATATTACCCTTAACAAAAGGGAACTTGGGATATATGACTGAATTGATAAGCAGCTAGGATAGCTGCTTGGAGAGGTAACATACATACCTCTTTTAGAATTTTTTTATGCACGTTTTCTGGCTTTGGTCAGAAAACTAAAAACTTACATAGAGAGCTAACATATCTCATTTAGAAATTTAGAATTTTCACTTAAATATAATGAATGGCCATCAGAATGTCTTGTTTTTACTTCTCTGTTTTTTTTTTTTTTTTCTTTTTTTCCCTTTTTTACAATAAAGTAACAAGGTCTAATGTATGTTTACATGTAGGTAATGTGGCTGGTGAGACAGGGTTTCTCCTGCCAGGCTGTGGGTAGTTGGCTGGGAACACTCTGGGTTCCTCCAGAGGGAAGTTAGGCACGGTTACTGTGGCTCCACGGTTCTTCATGGCGCTTTAATGTCATGGGGATGGTGGATGAATCTGGATGCACCCCCAGTAAAACCCAGAGCAGTCCTGAGTTAAATAGCAGGAAGAGAGGGAAGAGGGGCTGGGGAAGTATGGTTAATTGACTCCACCCTCTGGCCTTCAGGTACCTCATTAGTATGTAAATCTCTCTAGGGCCTGAGGCCTGTTCCTCCTGACTCTTGCATCGACCTCTCTGTGGGAGTGGTTGTTGGAGGGTTGAAGCTAAATGAAAAGAAGTAGGGCCTGGCAGCAGAGCTGAACTCCTGCTGTCCAGTAAGGTACCAGGGTTCCAAGCTCTTGCTCAACCAAGCACCCAGCTGCTTCTCACAGACCACCACCCCACATTTACAAAAGATAATTGTAGTTACAATCAGGGATGGCAATCTATGTTAAGAGTCAAAGGTAGAAGCATAAGCATCTATAATGGTCTACTGTGACAAGGTTGTGAGGCTATGGGCAAGAAAGACTGTGAGAAGTGCCTATACTTATGGAATTTATTAATCTAACAGGACTTGCTGGTAGAATAAATATTGATTAGAGGAGAGAAAACCAAGGATGACTTGAAGACTTTCACTTTGATCATTTTGGTGGACTATGCTGCCACTTTGAATTGGGTTTGGGTTTTTTTTTTTCTCTCAATTTGGAACTAGCAGAGTTCTGAAGTGGCAACTGAAACACAAATGGTTGTCAACTCATTATGTCTCTTCACATTCACTTTCTAAGCACAAGGAAACATAGCTAATATTGATTTTCCTGATTTAAGATGTTAGAAAATTCAGAGCAGATAATTACCTCTCAGAGATCATTGTAGGACAGAATTTTGCATGCTCCTGAGAGAGTCAAGATTGTCTCTTGGTTTCTTAGGTTCGTAGGTTGGTTGGTTTTAGGGGTGTGTGTGTGTGTGTGTGTGTGTGTGTATAACATGCACAAGAAATTGCTGCAGGTAATGACATAAATATTCCTGACTCTTCGTAGTAGGATTTCTGTAGTACAATATTTGATAGATTGGTCATATGATAAAATTGTTATTTTGTGTGATTTATACATATGGCAAAGTATTGTTAGACCTTCCTTGTTAAATAGTATGAAATTATCACTTCCAATTTATTTTGCTTTCTTGGCTAGGAAGAGACTTTCTTTAATTTTCGAGTCAGAGTACCAACAAAATGGGCAGTGAAACACTTCCATTAAGAATCATTACTAACACCTTTACTCTCTGTATATGCCTCTGTCTCCGTCTCTCTCTGCATGTGTGTGTGTGTGTGTGTGTGTGTGTGCATGTGTGTGGAATATATGTAAGTGTGCATTTAGGGGTACATATACATGAGAAGAAAACAGAAATGGGGCACACCAGGCTTTCTGCTCATCTCTCCACCTTATTCCCTTGAGACAAAGTCTCTCCCTGAACCAAATCTATTTTGACTGTGTGGTTAAACAAGTGAGATCCCATAATCCATCTGTCTCTGCCCTCCTAATAGAGATGATGAGCATACACAGATATGCATGACTTTTATGTGGATATTGAAAATTCAAATTCAGCTCTTCATGTTTGTACAGCAAGCACTTTTATCAGCTAAGCCATCTCCTCTGTCCACATGCACAGTTTCTAACGTTAACCTCCTTTCAAATATATACATCCATGATATGAACAAATGTTCTTTAACTTGGCATGGTTTGATAAAGCACAATGAACTGGCAGTGTCCACACTACAGAAAAGAGTGCTAAATTCTATTGAAAACATACACAGCTATGTTCTCAGATTGGAAACAATGCCTTCCATCAATAGGATGATTCAAAAATAAGCAGTAGAAGAGTATGGTGTAAGACAAGGGAGTAGGGAGAACTGCAGTCACGTGCAAGTGTGTAGACGAGTCTACCATATTTACAAAGGAATGCAGACTATAGTTTCATTTGATATGGTATAAAGTTCAAGCTTGGACAAATTTGTTTGTGGTGATAGAGTTTCTAGCTATTTGGCAAGGAGTAGAAATTGACTAAGGACATTTATGGGAAATGATGAAGACTTCCAAAAATGAAGTGAATACATGAGTGAGTTTTGACACATACCAATTCAACAAATTACACATTTGATATGAGTATACTTACATATATACACATATGACAAATGCCTTTCATAATGTATATATCTATACATACAGATACAATGTAAATACAGGTTGACAAGTCAGAGGTAACAATCATGTTTATCATTTCTAAGTACTCAAGTTAGTATATCTAAGATCTACTATATCAACTGATGTAGTCTAGTGTCATTTGCTTCAGGAAAAAAATATGTACAGGTCATTAAGTAGCTATAATATTATAATCCATTACAGTGAAAGTCTGCTTCCTTGGAAATATTTAAAATCAGTATCAGCAGAATAGTAGTATAAGAGCCAGAGAGCATGGGACTAGACAAACAGCTTCCCAATCCTCAGCACATCATATATAAGAAGCTAAGGCAGGGTTTTAGAACTTCCCCTTGAGTTCTCAGTACCATTGGAACTGAGAGAGGCAGGACAGAGACAACTGTGGTAAAATTCTGCTGACTTGTACTTCACATACCAACAGACATAACAAATTGCCCAAACCAACCTAACCACCAACTTTGCTCTCTCACTGGCCTTTATGGGTCATCTGAGGTTTTTTGTTTTGTTTTTGTTTTTTGTCATTGTTCTTAGCAATGGGAGAAGCCAGGCAAATTTACTACAGATACTTCCTGTACACACATAATTTGAGAGTAACTGAAAATCCACATTTTTTTTTTTTTTTTTTTTTTTTTTTTTTTTTTTTTTTTTAGTTTTTTAAAAATTTCATAGAAAGGCAATGAAATGCCTACACAGTTTTTCCCATTTGGTTTTGTTTTGGCAAATGCTGTAATTGAAAGTGTAAAACCAATCAATGCCACCTCTGGTTAAAATTTATGTCAGAGGACTATCCCAAAGGAGTGATTTTTGAGGAATAATATGCAGCCTTCAATTTACTTTATCACAGCTGGATATGAAGTTAAATCCCCTGGCTGGTATTTAACCACCCAGAACCAAGCACCAGATGGCTTATCTTCACCTCAACCTGACAGCTGTGTCCTGATATGCACAGCTGGTGTTCACATTCAAATGACAATATTTAAATGATAACATTATGTAATACAGAAAAATGTGTTTGGGTAGCCCTGGTCTTGAACAGTTGCTCTCAATTGTGAATGCACAGCCTCCATAGTAATTCACATGCCTTCTATCTGTGTTGATTGGTCTTGGCTAGAGATAAGAGTTTACAGCTACATGGAAACATTCCAGTGCTATTCATATTGTACCACTTTGTCGGTAATGATTCTCCTGGGTCCTCACCACGTGAGCCTCTTCCTTCACATAAAAACCAGCACAACCGTTTCCATTCTGAGGCAGCAGACTCTTAAAACCCTGTGATAATTAAAAGATAATGCCTCTTGCCAGAATGGAAGAATTAAAAGATGCTTGGTAGAAAGCAGCTTCTGTAAAAATATCCCTCCAGTGTCTTGGGACGTTGTCATTCATTTCTAAGTTGAATTGTTGATGTCATCAGATCAACAAACATAACTAATACTAAAATCCAGCACTTGAAAACCCTTCATGAAGTGTAACTCTCAAAGAAAATATATTTGAATATATTTCAGACACATGAAAATGTAAGATGGATTGACACATTCCAAATGTAAGATGGATGACTCTATGTGCAAGTTCTTAATGAAATATGGAGTGGCAAGTTTTCTATTTTGCAATTTGACAGAGGTTCCTGATACAGCTGCTCAAACTTTGATGAATGTATGCACTACCCTCGTGATACAATGAAAGCTTATTCTTCTATGTATTCAAAGTAGGCATATATGTAAAGGGAAAATTGTATTTTATAGTAAGCCCTTCTCATAAATGATAGAGTATCTCCCTGCTACTTTTAGTAACTAGGAGTCATGAGTTAGTAGATGCAGGGGAAAAAAACAAAACAAAAAAAACTCAGTTCTTTTACATGTTAAATGGCAGCCTTAGATTTAATTGTATATGGGATGTTTTCTGTAAATATCTTTGAGACAGAAGAAGATGCTGTGAGGAGTATTGTTGTTGGTCCCCTTCCTTCTGGAATTCCAAAGAATACTCAACTTCTTCATCAGTGTCTTGAATATATGAATATAGGAATCAGGGTTTGACATGCAGAAGCCTGATTATCTTTTCACAATTAATAAGTTACTAATGACTAAGACAGGGTCTATCCTTCCCTTTGAAATTCAAATGGACTTCCAGGTCCAATTCTAGAATTTGACAGACTTACACATTTAGAAAAGTCAAAACAAAAACAAAGAAGCCATACCACCTGAGCTGCTCAAGCTTCGAAAGGGGGGATAAATGCAGGTAAGTCTGTGCTACCTGGTGTAGCACTTCCAAATTGTTTATTAATAAAGCCACTCATAGTCAAAGAGTAGAAAACCAAACATGAAAGTGAAGAGAACAGGAGTTAGAAGCTGATCAGGTGGAGCAGAGACCCCCAAGGCAGCAGTTTCAGAAATGTCCTGACTGAAGTAAAAAATGTCAGGAGGTAGTTCCTTGTTATATCCTGCTTGGAAGCTCTAAGTAAAGATGTGGCTGAAACAATGAAGAAAAACTGAGACATCTGTAATGAACATAGTAAAAACTGCTTTTAGACATGTATAAATACCTTAGTCTAGATCTTCATTATGCCCAGGCTGCACCTAATAACCAGAAACCAGTGACATCGCTTATTCAGAATAACTAGTACAGTCCTAGAACCCCATGATGCCCACTAGACAGTATATAAGTAGAGACTAATCTAGGAACCTATGGACTTTAGATCCTGTAAAATGTATTCCTTGATCTCACTCAATAATTACTGAACAGGCATATCTGGCTATCCAACACCAGAGTGTGTATATTATTGCCAACTGCTCTGGTCTATGACCTGCTTCAGCTAATCCAAGTCCTGTGTTTCCATCAACAAGGGTGCAGGCATATAGGCCCTGCTGAATATTCAAGATCCCAATGAAATCTATATGTTGCTTTTAATTAAATTGTTTAGGAGACCATGTTATAAGTGATATTCAATTTCTGAATCTAGTTTTAAGTGTAAGACAACAGTGGCAGTCTCTAAATGCCTGTTTACAGGCCTGCCAAATACTTTAAAGTTCCTTTTATTAAATCATTGGAGCAAAGCATGTGTCTCTAAATGTCCCAATGTTTTACGTAATCATAGGATTGTTTCCTTACTACTTATGCTAACATTCTCAGGTTTCTTAATCTTCCAGTCTTGGATCTTTTTAATAGTTTGTTCATAGGCTTGTTCTGATTTAATTTGGTTCTCTGTTTCCCTCATTTTTTAGTGTAAAGTCTAAACTTTCAAGTTGACCTACTGTGTAATCTATCATCCTTGCTGATTTATTCCTAATTTGTTCCCTAGCAAGTTTTAACATTCTAGTCTTAAGGGACCATGATGCTACTTTGTCCACTATTTTATTATTTGTCCATGTAATTTGTCTTGCCTGGGTGAGCATCTACGTTACATAAATTTCAATGTCTTTGCTAAATCTTGCATTTCCATCCATAACTTCCTTGATCAAATATCTTTGGCATTAGTGGTTTTCCATTTTGATGACCAGATAGCTATCGCATTGTACAATCACCACAAATCAGAGAAGGTATAAATTTTCCTTTTCCTTTTGCCTTCCTTAGCTGTTTGTGTGATAGCCACTAGTACTGCTATTACTTCAGAGTGTTGTGCTGATTTGGTTGTTTCTTCTTCAGTGATAGCTATTTCCTTTCCCTGTCTATAGGCTACAGCTTTCCATTTAGTTTTGGTTCTATCGGTGGTTGATGAGACAAAAGTAAACCATACATCAGCCAAATGACATGGCTGCTCTGGCAACGGATCACATTCAAATATGTGATCTGGCTGGAAAGCAGGAACACCACATATCTTTAATCCTTCTGGCTGGAATGCACACCTTTGATCCTTCTGGCTGGAATATAGACATGCCTTTAGTACACACCTTTAATCCCAAGCAATTCAGTTCAGTTGAGTTCAGTTCAGAGAAGTTCAGTTCATGGAGTTGAGATGCAGTTTTTTTCCAAGCAGAACAATTCAAACAGAAGCTGAAAGAAGCCAATTTGAATCAGTCAGCTTAGAGTGGAGTTTAATCCAGAATAGCTGAGTTGAACGAGCCAGCCAGAGTTCAGAAAAAGCTAGAAAGAATGAGTTTGTTCAACAGTAAGTCTCAGAAGTGAAGCATTGTAGGCCTAACTTAAAAGACAAAGGCTGGAAGCTGAAACTTTCAAAGTCCAGGCTTTCAGAAGATTAGATTGTATGGAGGCTAGAAGCTTCCAGGCCTAGGCCTAGGCATAGTTAGATAGAAATGCTCTCGGCTCAGCCCAAGCCGCCGTGTATTTGCACAGTTTGGGGACAGCTCTCATCTTATCATGTGAGGAAATAAAAGTGAAAATTTCATTTACACATATAGGAATTATTTCTACTGTAATACCTTTCCTTCCATGACTAAGCCTGTGAAGCACTCTGACTTTGAGTCGATCTAATCCATCATTAAAACAGGTGCCCTTCTAACCATAGGATAATTGCCAATGATTGAGTGTAGGGTTCTGCATGCATGCGTTATAAAATGTCCAGATTCGTTTCTCAAAGGCAGGGTATTTATTCTCTGCCTATGGAAATCTCTGGCAATATAAGCTCACAGGCAAATATTGGTGGACTCCCTTTCACCTTAAGAAGAGTCTTCAGTTGTCATATACATCCTTAAATATGATATCCATAATTATCACCTGGTTCAATACTGGTCAAGGTTGCATGCTCAGTGGTGACTATACAGGCTGTCTCAAAAGCTTCTCTTTTTTTCTGTTCCCATTAGAAATCAGCTACCTTTCTAAGAAACCTTATAAAGTTGCTTCATAATAGTCTATAAATATGGTATGTAATTTCTCCAGTATGTAAATATACCAATTATATTTTGCATCTGAGTTTTGTCCCTGGGTCAGTGGATATTTAAAATCTTGAGCAATATACCATCTGGGACCTTGGGTTTTTCAGATGTCCATAATACACATAGAAATTTTGTTGATGTAACTGACCATTTCACCTTGTCTTTATTAATGAATGGTTCAGCCATCATGAACCAGAATATCATATTACTGTCTCCGTATAATTTTGACCAGTGTCATTATTGTATCTTGCAATCAAAACATCATCTACATAGCTTAAAAGAAGGAAATGGGATTTAATTTAGGTAGCTTTTCCAGTAACTATCTTGGTGTCACGTGGGCAACATCTGGGCTATTCTTAGAGTCTTGAGGCAGTCTTTTAAATCTGTATTGTTTATTATTCCAGGTAAAAATAGTGATGTTTCTAGATTCCACGTGGAGTGCTATGCTAATGAACATGTCTAATAAGTCTATGGTGCCAAAGAATGTTGGGATATAATTCCTAATCATTAAGAATATATCTTCTATGTCAGGTAAATTTCCTGGTATTTGTAGAGGAAGCTCATTAATGTTCCTATAGTCTAATGTGAGTCTCCATAGACGGTTTGGCTTCTATATTGGTGAAACAGGACTACTGAGGTTGAAGGATTGTGTGAGTTCAATAACTTTTTTTTTAATAATTAATTACAGTGTCAGTGATGGTGTCATCACCTCCCTTGAGAGGGTATTGCTTGGTCAATGATCACTTAATTTTAGGGAGTTCTAAAGAAGGAATTTGTACTTGGGTGATGTTAGAGCCTACAAGTTTAAATTTTTTAATGTAATGCCATTGGGGAAATAATTTGTGTAGGGCATCCATCTCAAGCACATATTAGGTGTAAGAATAAATATTGTGGGAATATTTAGAGATAAACTATATCCTAATAATTCTATATTTTCTATTCCTACTTTAAATGGTTTTCCGGCTACTCCTTCAATAACTACATCACTTTCTGTATTTGGAAGATGGGAAAGTTTTCAAATTGTCACCTTACTCCCTTACTGTGCCTTATAAATACACTTACTGGCCGGGTGGTGGTGGCGCACGCCTTTAATCCCAGCACTTGGGAGACAGAGGCAGGCAGTTTTCTGAGTTCAAGGCTAGCCTGGTCTACAGAGTGAGTTCCAGAACAGCCAGGACTACAGAGAGAAACCCTGTCTCAAAAATAAACCATAAATAAATAAATAAATAAATAATACACTTACTGTATTTATAAGCCAATTTGTCCATGGAACCATTCTCCTGGTCTTTGTGGGGATCTGTATGAAGGGGTCTGAAGTCTTTCCTTTATTTTAGAGTTATTAGCTCTGTACATTCTTTGCTCTGGCTAGGAATCTGTTTCTGAAGTCTCTTCCTAGAGACTGTCTTTTGGTATCTGATCTCATCTTCCAAATGGTCTTCTATCCTTCATTTTCTGAAAAAATGGAGGGTTAGGTCTGGGCATGATTTTGCCTTGCCTTGGTCTAAAAATTTGACATCCTTTCAGGTGAGTTTTTCCATGATGCTGGTTTGGTTCTATACGTTAGACTGGAAGGATACTACCTTATCTGTCTCCAGTTTTCTAGTCTGCTTTAAAAAGTTAATAGCTTCTCTAACAGTTTGGCAGTAGGCCAGATTAATGTCAATACCATTCTCAAACAAGAAAGGATGCCCTTACATAGAATTTTTCTTCTGTGAGGTAGCAGTGGCAACACCTATAGTGTTGGGCTGTTGTGGTAAATAAAGTAAAGTATACCCACCTTCCTAGCCAGTTCACTTGCTCCTTTCATAGTCTCCCATTGTCCTTCTGCCTCAAACTGAGATCAAGTGTAGGGGAAGCCTGCCTGCCTCCACACAGCTATTATCCATTCCAATAAAGTGTGGGTTGGCCCTTTGGCTGTATCTAAAAGTGGTTCCAGACCTTCAAATATGTGGGAATGTTCTAGAATCCCTTTCACAGTACTGTATAAGCTCCCTTTTCCCCAAAGCGGTTACATAGGATGCATCCTCATCTCCTCTTGTCTTATATGCTGCACTTTGAGCCTTGTAAATAGTCTAGAATCTACTTCAGTGGTCCCATGAGTATGACTGGCTAAACGGCTAGGAGCAGCCTTAACCCAATGGGCAGGTAGAAGGATCTGGGTATTTTCAAGGCATCTTAGAGGTCCTAATCAGCTGCCTTGGAGTCCTCTCTGAACAGATTGTTTCTCCACCTTTCTCCCAAGTTTCTGGCTAGATGTTTACCTTTCATTTTATCTGAGTCAGTGTCTTTAAATATTTTGCATAAGAACCGAGGAATCTTTGAGGGTGTCTGCCCTCTCTTAGTAAGGACTCAACAACCCCTGGGGTGGACAATGAAATATCAACCTTAGGTTCCTTCTTGAGCCTTGGTAACTTTTGTTGTTCTAAGTGACATGTTCTGTCCTGTCTACAATGGGGACGCTTCTCATCCTTTACATTCATTTCCTTTTATTAGTCTCTGCATTTTGTCAGTTTCTTTGCCAAATAACAGAAGAATTTGACATCCCTTTTCTGAGATGCCAATTTCGGTGGCTGGTAGAGTAAGTAGGTCTAATTTACGAGCGTTTCAAATGTAAGCTCTGCCCTTCTTACTATCCTCTTGGCTATTCAGTACCTCATAGAACTCAGAGTGAAATTTTCCCACTACCCAGTCTTAAAGCAGAAGCAGGTGCCTTCCTGGGAGTTAGTTCCTGCTACAAAGGTTCCTCTTCAGGACTCTGGTTCCTACCTTCCTGGAACCATATCTCTGCTTCTAGTCTGAAGGCCAAAGCCTACACCTTTGTGAAGGGAAGTCCTGCAGTGGGAAATTCACCCTTCTCCCTGAGGCAAGTTTTATCTGTTTTGTTCACTATTGTATCTATAATGTGAAAACAACTAAAATTATGCACCTAGTGTCTACTTTGAAAATAAGGAAGTAGAGCTGGGTGGAGAAGAAATGAGAGACCGGAAGTCAGGGCATTAAAAAGGAGGGGTTGGGGAGAAGTAGGAAAGAGGGAGATATGGAGAAATAGAAACAAGAGGAGAGAGGCAAAAAGGTTTAGGGAAAGAAGAAAAAGAGACATAGATAGAAGAAGAAAGACACTAATTCTCGGAGTTTCTGAGGGAAGGTCTACTTTTGACCACTGTTTGTGGTCTGAGCCTGCTTTGGGACCTAGGAAACCATAAAGACAACTGTGTATGAACAGGGCCACCACCATATATTAGTGTCTCCTTATTCTCCCGAGTCTCTTGTCTATACTTCGCCATTAACAGCAACACAAATATATTTCACATCAAACAAATAAATTCCCCCAGCAGCTTTCAGCTTTTATGCTATAATTTAGATGTTTTAAAATGATACTGTAGAAAGAAGAGGGAGAGGTACATGCTTGATTAGCATTCCTCACTAGCAGCCTGCTTGCTTTCAATGAATCTTTATTCATGCTCCTCAGTTTATTTTGTAACTTCCTGCCATGTTTTCTTATGAGACTTTCCATAATAAATCTTCTAAAATCCCTCACCAATTTCTAGTCACCAATTCCATTCAAAAGCCTACCGCAGTGCTGGCGGGTGATTTTCACTGCTCCGAGAGAAGATCAAGACTATCTGGATATTAATTCCTTCATTTCCCTTTAATCTCTTCTTCTCAAAAATAACCATCTTATCTCCAAGGGAGAACTGCCATTTTCCTTTCAATCGCCCACTGAGCACCACAGTCATAACTCTGAAGTTGAAGGAGGCTTTCTTTGATTCTGAGGATCTAAATAAGATTGATTCATAGTCCAAATTTATACTCGGATGAAGTCCAAAGTCATTTTAAAAGTTTCTAGAAACTTCAGTACATAAATTCTCATAGTTACTTCTACATCCAACCTTCTGTTTCTATAAGTGTGTTCCTATAGCATCTATACTGACTCAAAAGGAAGGTGAAAGTCCTATGAATTATTAATATTTTTAAAAAGGAAGGAAAAGGAAAAATACATGTAGAGTTGGGGGCAGTTTTTTTGTTTTGTTTTGTTTTGTTTTTCTGAAAAGGTCAAATGATAGATATCTCTCTGACCAGTGACAATAAAATAATATTCTGAAATTTCTTGTACTTGACAAGAAAAGAGAAGTGTGGCCTTACCCAATTCCCTGGCTGGAATGTGTCTATGGGCCTGGATCATCAGTTCATATGACCAGAAAACAACAGATAAACTCTGATATGTCAGAGCAGCTCTCTTCATCAATTACTTAAGGAGCATGGGGGCAGGGGGCGGGGGACGGGGGGGCGGGGGGCGGGGGACGGGGGGCGGGGGGCGGGGGGCAGGGGGCAGGGGGCAGGGGGCAGGGGGCAGGGGGCAGGGGGCAGGGGGCAGGGAAAAACCTATTGCTCAAGGCCACTTTCTAGTCTACTGGCATTTGCTACAGAAACACGAAAGCTGATCGAAGATTCCAGAACCATGGTAATTAAAAATTGTAAGTGGTATTTCTCAAAAAGAATTATAGCGAGTCACATGTAAAATAATCTTGCATTTAAATCACTGTATGGGTCACTGAATAAAAAAAAATTATCTGCATAATTTGCATGTAAGATATGTGCTTTCATAGCTAAGATTATTTTCTCACTTAAACCATGGTTAGCCAATAAATGTAATTTTGTAAATAAGAATTTGCTACAAGACATGGCTTCTTTGGAGGTTTGTACTTACTGTTGAATTTCTTTTTTAAAAAAACAATGTCTCATGTGATATTAAATTTTCAGTGATTTTTTTAATGGGGTAGGAAGCTGAAAGAAAATCTGTTCTGTTGCCTTAGGCCTCTGCTAGAATAATGGGTCACCTGTTTGAAAACATCACAGCATCATAAACTTATAAGAAACAGGACCTACTATGTAAAGTGATTTACTATATCCTTGTCAGAGCAACTTTATCATTCCAGTGGTCTATGTTTAATATTACAAATTGAAAATATGTTGCAAATGATTAGTTTGATGTGGAAAATCATGTAAAGGCCAACATAATATTTCACTATCTCAATCTTTATATATCATTAAGGTGACTTTAAAGGTTAAAAAGTCAAAAGGAAGTACCTAATTTGAATATGCTACTGATTTGACAAATTGGGGGTGGGGGGGACATAATTCAGAAACATTAACTCAGAAAGGAAGAAAACTCCCGAGAATAATAAGATGACATTTCTGGATAATGACTCTAATTACATCCAGAATGTACAATCAGGTATCATTAGGTATTCCTGGATTATCAAAAAAAAAAGAATGGATTTAAATTAGAAACACAGGTACCACTATGCTTTGACACCCGCAAAAACCATTACTTACAGCTTCTGAAACTGACAAGAGCAAATGCCAATCAAATAAATAGCTCGTATTTAGATAACCCAGGTAATAGTTCAGTGGGGATTTTTGGAAAAGAAATTATTATTTCAATGCCAAGTCACGCTTACAGCTTTGAACAAGTAGCAAAACATGGGCATGTTTCTAAAATGGATTTCCCAGCATCCTCTCAAAAGCCGGAGGGGATGGCTTAGTGTTTTAAGCTTCAGATTTGAAATACCTAGACTCCCTGCAAACTACAATGTTAAATCCTCTGTAGAACCACAGCTTCAAATGCTATCAGGAAAGACTCAACTCTCCAGCCTTTAGAGACTGATAAATTGAAAGCCATGAAGTTCAGAAGAAAAGGAGAGGAGTTTGCAGCTGCCCACAATTACCACCATCAACCTCGAACACACACACACAAACACATACACACACACATACACACACACACACACAAACACGCACGCACGCACGCACTCACGCATTCACACACGCATGCATGTACGCATTCACACATGCATGCACGCACGCACATGCACATTCACATGCACACACACATATACACAATGCACACATGTACACACACAGGGACACCATGAGACAGAGGGGGGGGGAGGGAGGGAGGAAGAAGAAGAGGAACAGAAGGAGGAGGAGGAAGAGGAGGAGGAGAGGGGAGGGGAGAAAGAGGCAGAGACAGAGACAGAGAGAGATGGCAATATTTGCAGCAGCTTTTAAGATTTCAGTAGAGATTTTATTCCTGGAAAGACATCAGCATGCTTCTCTTCTGAATCCAGAAATCTCTGAACTCTGGTTCACCAGCCTCATAAACATTAATAATAACTTTCAGACAACTCAAAGTGAACAGAAACTATTTTCGACTCCCACTGAATGCAGTCAAATTCTCTAGTCACTTTAAAATGCATTCTAGGTATCCAGCTAGCTCATGGGTATGTCTCCACTCTAAACAGACTGTTCTCTCCAGACACTAATCAATAGCTATTTGGTAAATGCTAATTAAAATGAAAGCATATTACTTAATTATTTTATGAATGTTCTTCTAACTCTTACCTCATTCATTAAAACAGAAAAAATATTATCTTCATTTCATAAATGAGAGAAAAGTGTGTCTCTGAAAGATTAAATGATCTAACGAGAGCTGCCATGTGGTTGCCCAGAGTTTTAAAATTCAGGCCTTGAGACCTGCGATATTGTTATAAGAATGTTTTCTTTAGTAACATGGACATTTACCAAAGAGAACTAAGAAGTGCATTCTAAGTTTGAATAAAAATAATAATAAAACTTTCATATCTTTTAAAATCAATAGCAATGCATACCTGTTACATATAATTAATTATTGAAATAAGAAATGAGGTAGATACAAAGAAAATGTCAGGCCATTTTTACAAGTCTGCCATGTATTCTTAACAGACGACCATTTTAATTTAAAAGTACATCAAAATCAAGCAAAGGGTCCGGTTACATTGAGAAGCAAACAAAAATCAGGTCTAAACTATTCGCCAAGTAGCTACAAAGAAGTACCTAAAAAGAAGTAATAGTCATACAGAAGGACTCCAAATATCCAAAGTAATTCAGTGTCTTTAAGATGTAGGATGTACCTGTAGCAATGTTTCTAAGCATACACAAAGTGAGCTCACTGAGTACCACAACAGTCACCAAAGATGGTATATGTTTTGAGACTGCATATTATTTTAAGTATGCAAGAGGGAGGGGAAGAGAGAGAGGGAGGGGGAGAGAAGGGGAAGGGGGGTAGGAGAGGGAAATGGAGAGGGAGAGAGAGAGAAAAAAAATTATAAGACCAGGTGAATTTCTCTGACAATATTTTGATTTCAAGCAAAGAGAGAATTTGGAGAAAAGAGTAGACACAGCACGAGGGAAGAAGATGCAGCCTAACAGAGCTTGCTACCAAGAGTAGAGTTTCCTTCCATCCTAGGGTGAAGCCCAAATTTTGACTAGGGCAAGGAAAAGAAGTTCAGGATGAGCCAGGCCGAACCAAATCAACAAGATTATAAGAATGTATACAATTCCAATGTATGGATGAAGGCTTCTCTCCAAGAGAAACAGACAAACAGACAAAGACACACAAAGACACATACACAAAGAGAGAGAATATTGGCTAAGTTACATTCCCTAATGGATACAATTTGCAAGGTTTTAAGATTTAGAAAAACTTGACATTTAAATCACATTTCCCTCAAGCTCAGAGATTTGTAAGGCCTACTGTTTATATTTGGGGGGTGAGACAGGGATGTTAATATAAAATCCAAGACAGCAACACCCAGTCTTCTTGAAGTAAACATTGATCAAATGTTGTTTTTAACATCCTTGCTTGAGCTGTCCTTAGGAGAATAATCTCCACAGACTAAAAGCTTTATGAGTTTTGTTGAAGTTTCATGATTCTCAGCAAGGAAAGGAAAATTAGATCCCAAGAGGGAGGGTCCCCTCACCCCCTTATCTTTTTCCCTTTAATTTGCCTGCCTTGTTCTCCCACCTCTGTATGAGTCTATGTTCTCTCAGCTTGGAGAAATTATATCGCCCAAAACCAAGCTGAAGTAACCTCAACCACTTTTCCATGTATTATATTTTATAATTCTTGAAAGCATGTCTCGGTTCTTTGAACTTATAAATAACAACTCAGGTGCTATGGAAAATTAATTCCGAAGACAATAAGTGTTTTCCTTGCTTTCTTATTCCCTTTCATCCATCTTTCCCACCTCACATAGCACGAGCTTTATGCTCATTAGCACAGCACAAATAGTTTGGTCCTCCTCCAAAACCCCAAAGAAGGATCATGTGTCGTTTCTTTTTAATTACACCTAACTTTTTAATAGCACTTCCCTGCCTGGGGATAATTCTAGGATATCTTATGCTGTTTAAACTGCAGATTCAGTCTCCATGCAATAAGAACCTTGTAGGGTTTCTAAGCCTCACAACTCCCACTTAGTTCATATTTTACCAGTCTGGATAGATTTATAGATGCTCTTTAAAATTATGTCTTCCTTCCGCTACATGGACAAGCATCCCGGAGTCCCAGTGGGATTACTGGTCCATGCTCACACATCTGCGCAGCAACTGAATTATCAAAATGAGCAGCCGGTACCATGCATGTAAAGCTCCCATTTCTCCTTTTATTCAAACATTTATTTAGTACTTAATGGTGCCAGGCATAAAGATAAAATAAAATACCTTCAGAAAAGAATGGAATTAGCCTTCTTGGCTGGAGGCAAGGAATCTGTACTTCAGTGGGCAATGTACGGGGTATGTTTCTGTTTGCTTAGCGTGTCCTTTCCTTCCAGCTCAGGGATTTGTAACTAAAGGACGTCCTACAAAAACCTGTGGTGAAGAAATGATGTAAAGTGTGTGTTGAAAATGCCTGAAACGAACTTGGCCCTAAGCAGGAGCACTTCACCTTCACTCCTTCATCATTTTAAAATTTTAAGGAGGTCCAGGGTAGGTTTTAGCTCTGGCCGACTGTCTACCTTTAATTTGCAGTTAAGATGGCAAATATGTAAAACTCAAGTAGCATCATATCGGTTATCAGAGGATAGCATACATTTCATATTCATTTTCAATAAGGTCAATCTACCTTTAAAAACGGACTAAGCACTAAGAGTACTAACAGTATATATGTATTTTTCAAAAAAGAACTAAAAAGAGTTCGACAGACGAGACCACCAAAGAACCTTAGTACTAGGTTAAAAGAAGAAGGAGACCAAAAAAAAAAAAAAAAAAAAAAAAAAAAAAAAAAAAAAAAAAAAACCACTTCCAGGGCCAACAGAAGGCCTCATCTCGCGAGAATTGAGGGAGTTGGGGATGAGACTAAAGGGAATCACGAGTTTTCCCCGAGTCTGAGCAGGTCGAGACCTTTCTCGCGCTGGTCGGCTGGGCGCGCGGCCGGCCGGGACTTTTTTCGCGCTGCTCGGCGGGCCGCTCTGCTATGGCGCGGAAGTCGAATCTGCCTTTGCTTCTCCTGCCGCTCGTGCTGGGCATGCCCCTGGTGCGGGGCTCCAGCCCTCTGCCCCTGGTCGTCAACACTTGGCCTTTTAAGAATGCCACCGAAGCAGGTGCGGAGCGGTAGCCCCGGGTGGGTGGCTGCGCTGTGCGAGCTCCTCCGTACAGGAAGCCGCATTGGGCCCTTGGCGTTGCTGGAGCTGCAGCGGAGCCAGCTGCCGCCGGCCGGGCCTCCTTTCCGTCTTCTTCCTGCATCTCTGCACCTGCCCCTCTCCATCCTCCCCGCCACTACCGCATTTTAGGATGTGGTATATTGTTTTTGCTTCCTGCACCAGCACCATGTTGTTGGCTGAACTCTAGCCCTTGGGCCTCCTTGTTGTACTTTTACTTTTTGTGGCTCTGTGTCTTTTGCCATGAAGTTTTTTTTATTTTCTTCCACTCTTCACTTCTTGTGGAAGTCCCCTGCCTATTTCCTCAGAATCTTCTGGATTCCGGTTTAGGAAACAAATTGATAATTTCCTACCGACGCATATGTGTTTGATCAATGTTAGTCACGCTGCCCTTGTAACTTATACATTAAAATTATTGTTAGAGTTTCTTAGGGTTGTACCTTATTAACCCCTCCCCCCCCTCCGACCCTGCCACCCTTGAGACTGATGTCACATCAGTTGTTTGTGGACACAGTTGGATCCAGAATTCACTGTAGGAAAATGAGTATGTTGTTGGGGATGCGTAGAAAGCGGAGAAAGAGAGAAATCAGAACGAGAAAGAGACCCCTAACAGTAACAAAACAAAGAAAGCCCACCATTATATGCCTGGTACGATTCTGTGTAAGTTGGTAGTATTGGAGTGGGGGGAGAGACACTTCTTAAAACCAACCTTTAAGGAATAAATAAGCAAAACATCCGTCCTTTTCAAGACCTACCCCCTCAATGCCCACAGAACACGAAACACAAACAAGAAACAGACACCTTAAGACAAATGACTTTTTGAAACTGGGCAACTTCTGAAATACACTGTGTGGCCGTGAATGAATTACTTCGTTCATATCTATCCATTTCTTCTGAAAATGAGAATCATAATTATAAAATATTATATCAAAAGCTGCATGAAGGTGAGATTAATGCGCCCACATGAAGTCGTTTGCTGTTGTAATATTCTGCCAAGACTTGCCGTGATACTTGTTCTTAGTGAGAGTGTGAATTGTGCATATTTTAATAACCAAACGAGTGACATATATATGCCTGTAATTTCAGCTCTCAAGTAGCAGTGGTAGGAAGACCCAGACCTCTAGACATGCCTAGGCTGTACATGTTTTTTCATTTAGGCTTAGGGCTAGATAACAAGGAGAAAAATAGTAATGAAGAAATGTTAGGATGTAATTGAGAATACTTTAAAGTTCAACTGTCTCCAAATAGTTTGAATTGTCTCCCTTAAAGATGACATATTTGTTACACAGAGAAAAATAGTTACCAGTAAGTTTTTGAAATACTTTATACTAGGAGCCAATGTCTTTGAATTCTTTATAGTAACTAGCCATATAATTTTGTCTGTGACATTCGAATTTCCCTGCTGTGCTCTTGTCCTATTTGGTAAAATAACTTGTTACAATTTCAGCTTAACAGTATAAATGTTAAGGGGGGGAAAAAAAAAACTTCATCTCAAACTGTTCTTGGCTTGTTGCATTTCACATTGAAAATTATCTGACTCTAAATCAGCACTGTTGGGATTTCACAGCATGGCGGACATTAGTATCTGGAGGCTCTGCCCTGGATGCAGTGGAGAACGGCTGTGCTGTGTGTGAGAAGGAGCAGTGTGATGGTACTGTAGGCTTCGGGGGAAGTCCTGATGAAGCTGGAGAAACCACCCTGGATGCCATGATCATGGATGGGTAAGGATGCTCTTCGGGACTTGATTATGTGCTTTCCTGTCAGGTTAGCTCATAATCAGAGAAGGATGGAAGGATGCATGAATGTGAGCATCCGTCAGAACCCCTGGCTTTTACGGAGGTTCTCCCTTCCAAGATAAAGAGTTGACAGGAAGAGAAAATATAAAGCCAAAGGTCATCCTGATACTCAGGATCACAGAAAAGTATCTGGTTCAGTAGCTTCGGCTGACAAGAACCCTGAGATACAGAACTGTGCCTGTGACCCGGTTATTTACTGCCATCCGCAAATGCTGTGGTCTTGGTGTCCTCCCCCTCAAGTCCACTTTAAAAGCCGTGTTTAAAATAATGTGTTGGGATATATATACTAAATTGACTTTATGTTCTTGGATTTTTGTCTGTGGGAATCTGAACTTTACAGGTGATTTTTCACTTCTGTGTTGAGATGCAGTTTAGCCTTCAACGTATTGCTGCTTAGAGAAATGCAGCTTTTCTGTCCAAGAGCCAACAGAAATGCCTTCGTAAATCTTCCACATCCTTGCCTTCCAGCACTGTTATGGACGTGGGAGCAGTGGGAGGCCTTAGAAGAATTAAAAATGCTATTGGAGTGGCGAGGAAAGTCCTGGAGCATACCACACACACGCTTTTAGTGGGGGACTCAGGTATTTTTAAAACCACACTCAAAATTCTATTCTACTCTTTTTGCCTATTGTCACTGAAAAAAAAAAAATAGAAAGACAAGAACTCCCTGTGGTGTAGAGAGCAGAGGAGACCTAAGTTCAAATGCCTTCTGTTTTATTTCATAAACAGTAACGGGATAGGTTCCTTCTGAATCTTGCTTTGTCTTTCAGACCACATTGTAAGCAATACGTTATTATCTGTCACTGAGCGATTGCTGCTACTGAAGCAGGTTCCATCAGTTCCCTTCCTGCATTGCATTTCTACACATAGAACACCCAGTGGGCACTGTTTATGTGAGGCAGTAGTGCCATAAAGAGATTGCAGTGATGGTCACTTAAGTCCTTTCCAGGTTCCATTTCAGAAGGTCCTAATGTGGCCTATGATGAAGAAAAATATTAATGATATGTTTATGAAGCAACCTTAGTAATAAGCTTGGCATAGAATTGCGGACTTCCTGAGAAGGATGGCTTTTGGTGTTTGGAGTCCATTTGTGTGTCTGGTTCTTTTCACTCTAGTTAAAGCAATAGAATTCTGTGTCAGTGAGAGGTGTATGCTCTGAAAGGCTGTAGTTGTTCAAAGTAGAAAGGAAAGATAGGAAAGTGAGGCAGTAAAGGAAATGTATACACAATCTGAAGACCAACAGATTAGTCATGGGGAAGACACAGAGATACACAACCTGAAGGTCTCCAATGGGTCAGTCATAGGAGAGACACAGAGATACACAACCCAAAGGCCAACAGATTAGTCATGGGAAAGACACAGAGATACACAACCCAAAGGTCTGATCAGTCATGGGAATGACACAGAGATACCCAACTCAAAGGTCTTCAATGGATCAGTCCCGGGAAAGACACAGGGAATCTGAGAATACAGAAACTACCCCCTCAAAACTGTTTATGTCCAAAACTCCTTTGAAAGCCTGTGTATCATCCTTCTTGCCCCATGTGAGTGACAGCTGACCCACAATGCCTCTAGTACATGTATTTTGCTTAGAAAACAACGCATGGGCTTACACTTTCCTCTTTCTTCTCCAGCCACCAAGTTCGCTGAAAGTATGGGGTTTCCCAATGAGGACTTATCTACCAATACCTCAAGAGCGCTTCATTCAGATTGGCTTTCTCGAAATTGCCAGCCAAATTACTGGAGAGTATGTGTGTAAATTCAACTCTAAAATGTCAATTACTTGACAGTGCTCAGTGATCCCTTTGGCCCTCTTCTGCCTGTGTTGATTAGTGTCCTGGCCACTTACTAGAACCAGTGGTATGAGTTGATTGTGGGTGTGCCCCTTCAGGCATCCCTCTCAGCCTGTGAGGTGAATCATTCCTGCTCTCTGGCAAGAATATGTAAGTTTAAGGTTTGCTATGAAGAATTGAACTGACTACGTCAACACTGTTTTACCTGTATTTCCTTGGAAAAAATCGACAGTCTGTTTCTTAAATGTTACCCATGTGAAATATATCCAATATATTGCAATGCCTTGGCTAGAATTTACACTTCAGTATCTAGTTTGTCACTAGTGGGATCATTTTTCTTTAGTAGGAAATTTAGCATAAATCATTTTGGCTTTGCCACGCTTCCATGAAATATCTTAGTCTCTAATGTCTTTCTTTCTTTAATCCTAATTACAAAGGCTTAGCTCATTTGTCATAACAGAGCTGACTGTAAGCCTTGTATACAATCCTATGAGGTGTGAGTAGAATGAGCATCCATCCCTAAAGGAAAAGTCTCAAGTTCAAAATGCTTCACCACCAACTCTATGTCACAGGAACAAGCATGAAAGGCCATGCTACTTCATGAGGTGCAGTCAACCCACAAATGCAACTAGAAGCCTCTAGAGTTGTCTGCACAGTAATCCTGGAGATAGACCTAAAACATGGGTGAATTGTCTGCTTACACTTGGGTTCGTCTGTGAGCTATCTCATTATGCACATAGGAAAATTGGTATTAAGCCAAGGTATTCTGACAAGGGATGCTCAGCCTGTGTTAAGTTCTTATCTTGGCCTGGTGGTGATGCATGCCTTTAATCCCAGCAGCTGGGAGGCAGAGGCAGGCAGATCTCTTGAGTTTCAGGCCAGACTGGTCTTCAGAGCTAGTTTCAGGACAGCAAGCCTACACAGAGAAACCTCACCTTGTCTTGAAAAAAATAAGAAATAAACAAGTTCTTATCTTACTACCAATCTGTTCAAACATCCTAAATGTATTGGTATATTTCTGTACCTTTAACATTTAACAGATTTATACTGCCACTTAGAATGGCTGTAGCCAGAGGGTTCCAGCTTATGGCTTGCAGGCTCCATGAAGCTAAAATGAGCTGTGTTCAACACAAACTTACAAAATTGCTTAGAACCTGACATTCTGTGCACTGTTGTTTTGTTTCATTATAACTTGAGTGAGCAGTTCTCAAGTTCAAATGTTGCAGTTGGCTGTCCCAGCCCACGCTGCTGCTCCGGTCCAAGGGTTAGTCAACAGGGTCTAGCAAGAGAAGAGAGTGGGGACGGAGGGGCAAAAGATGCGAAGAATGGAGACAAGACAGGGTATGTGATCAAGTCCCATTTACTAAAAGGAGATCCTGGGTATATATACACTTTACCATGTGCCTTGTAGCCATGGACAAGCAGGGGAACACAACTGAAGACAGTTTACCACATGCGCCTTGCAGCAGGGGTTTTAAATAACAAAAGAAGATATGTGAGCAAAACAAGATGTTTATCGGAGTGTGTTCAGCTGTTGTAGGCTGTTGAAAAACAAGTCTCCTGTCAGGGTATATGCCTCTAGATGGCTGCAAAGATGATAGCCACTTTCTTCTAGGAGTTGACTCCCAACAGTTGGCAATGCCATGTCTCTATGTCAAACTTGGATACTTTGTAAACTGAGATTAAAAGTAAACTGGCTTTTAAAACAGATTTTACTTGAAATCTCACAATTTGTCATCTGGGAACCATATTGTGACATGTACAGGTCAGACTGGCTATTTCTTCCTATAAGATGAACATATAATTTCTAAACACTGTATACCTGCCATTGTTCTGAGGATTTATGCATGTAAAGATAGCACCTGGAAACATAGTCTTTGCACATGTTCTAATCCACAATATGTAATTTTGAGAACTATCCATTTTCCATAACATTAAGCTAACTTTTCAGTTCTGAGTTCCTGATATCTTTCTGGTTTCTGCTAGTGATTAGCAGTCATACATAATTATTTGCCCATTTCTATAACACCCCTTTTAACCAAAAAATCTGGAATCTTGTTTACAGAACGTTATACCAGATCCTTCAAAATACTGTGGACCCTACAAACCTTCTGGTTTCTTAGAGCAGAGTAATCCTGCCCACAAAGAAGTGGCTATCCACGGTCATGATACTATTGGTAATTGACTTTTTATGCAAATTTATTGATTATTTCACTTAATGATCTTCCACAGCTCATATTCATTTTTTACTTATGTGCCAGGAGTTAACCTCCTTTTATTATTTTAACTGCCACATAAATACCCCATTGGTATGTGTACCTCTCTCTCACTGTATGTATAAGCACATATATACATATATAATAAACCTTAAAACATAAATTCATCTATGTGGTATATAAATAAATAAAAATATATGTCATTTTATCTTAACATCCATATATGCTTTTGTAATTTACTTATACAAAACACCAGATACCCAGTAACTATTAAAATGTTGATTATCAAAACATTAATATTTAATGCTTTGGTTATTTTATGTAATTTGCTATATAAGATGACCTGTAATAATTTTTCTAAACTGTAATGTCGACTGTTTCTCTTAATCAAAATCAATGATTTTATTGGAAATTGCCCTTGAAAACGTATAGAAAGTAACTGGTAGATTTGATTATTAAGAATATGAAGGTTTTTTTTGTTTGTTTGTTTGGTTGGTTGGTTTTTGATTTTTGTTTTCTTGTCCAATAATACTATGAAAGCAGGTCATTAATATTTATACCACTGATACAGTTTTTAGTATTCTTAATTTTTCCTCTTCTTCTACATATAATTTAATAAGAGAACATACTTTATTTTCTTAATGGAGTCAGTATGTGAAAACACACTACCATAGACTAGAAGATTTATAAACACCAGCAATTTATTTCTCACATGTTTAGATTTGGAAAATTCTGAGATGCAGACAGTGACAGATTCATTGTCTGCTGCAGTCCCATTTTTCTGCCTCATAGATGGTGTATGTCTGGCTCTCTGGGTTTCTTGTATTAATGCCCCTAATTAGGGCACTGCCCCTAGTAACTGTCCCCCTGCCCACAGTCCCCTCCTAAATCCATCACTTTATGGAGATGCAACTCTGAGGGGACCCAGACTTCACACCGCAGCAGTCCTCAGCTGAGCCAGTGTGTGGACGTGTTGAAGGGATGTGCTGGGCATTCATTCACACTGTTTTCTCTTGTTTTTCAATCTTTAGGCATGGTTGTAATCCATAAGATGGGACATACTGCTGCTGGCACGTCTACAAATGGTATACAATTCAAAATCCCTGGGTTAGTGTTTCCCCAGGAGCAGATGTCTCAAAAATGTTTCAAATGTAAAACAGTTTATGCCAAGGCTTGTGCAGGATGCCAAGGATAAAATGAAATCCTAACCTCACGATAAATGGGAAAGGAAACATAGTAGCATATGTTAATGGCCAGAGCAAGCCAGGTACTCCAGAGTTTAGAAATGTTAGGGATTACTCTTTGTAACCTGAGTACTTAGTAATGCCGGTAAAATGATAAATTGAGACGGACCTGACTACACAGGACTGAAGGGGGACGTGCAGCATGCAGCCAGTGGTCCTAGTTTGTGTGTGTGTGTGTGTGTGTGTGTGTGTGTGTGTGTGTGTGTGTGTGTGCGCGCGCATGCGTGCGTGCGTGCGTGCGCGTGCGTGCATGCTCTTATGTGCTCTAGTGATTACAGTGTAGCAATGCCTTGTGATAGTAGTGGACATCAAGAGAAACCCAGGCCAGATAAGCTTGACACACTGTAGGTTTCCTTTGTTGTTGCTTTGTTCTTAAGTAGAAGAAAGACATTTTAAGTAGGTCTATTAAAAGAGGAAACTAGGAAACGCTCGGCACGTTGCACAGGAAGCCGTGTAAGGAAATAGAGCTGTTCAGGAGAGACTGAGAGATGTGTACTCAGAGAGGAGTCACCACTGTGAATCTACGGGAGCTGACATGATGAACTGATGACAGTTTTGCTAAAAATTTTAATTGCTAAGTACAAGTATTTATGGAGTACAGCATGATATTTCCATACATAGAAAAACATGAGAAATAGTTAAACCAAGCTATTTAACTTACGCATTGTCTCACGTGCTTTTTAAAATCTCACCTCTTGCAGGTTTTACATCGCATATGTACTATTTTTAAATGTAGTTGGATGTGTACAGCAGATCTCTAGAATTTACCCTTCTGGTTTTAAGTCATTTCTTTTTTCTGTCAGTCAACGTCTCTCCACTGTTGAGAAAGCAGTGTTTGAATCTGTTTCTAAGAATTCAGTTTTGTTTCAGTGAAAATCTATCTGAAAACAGAGTCATCATCTATCTGAAAACAGAGTCATCGATTAGCATTGCTCTTCCTTAATTGATACACAAACAAAAACTGCACTCTGGTGAAGAATTGACTTAAGACAGTAGCCAGTGGCTGGGCAGGAACAGCCCCCAATTTTGAAACAGTTTACAACATGATTTGGTTTACATTTGGTTTCCTATCCTGAAATTTTATGTTGTCTATTCACAAAGTCGTGTAGGAGATTCACCAATTCCTGGAGCTGGAGCCTATGCTGATGACACGGCTGGAGCAGCTGCAGCCACTGGAGATGGTGACACACTCCTGCGCTTTCTGCCAAGGTGGGACTTGTTTGTAAACTTCCAAGATACTTGGAAGAGGCATGTATTGCCAGAGCAGATAGGACTTTTGTAGTGCGTTGTCCAAATTGATGTGCAACATAGATTTCCATGGAGCTGGGGGGTGGTTATTTTTTATTGTTGTTGTTTTTGTTAGTTTTCTCTATTTTTGTTGTTGCTATTGTTTGGTTTGGTTTGGTTTTGCCAGTTAGCTTGTGATCCTTCGTTTGAGTCATCTTTATCCTGTGAAAGGAAACATGTCTCACGCTGTTTCACAGAGGAGAATGCTTCTGTTCTTTTTAAGGAGTTGATACGAGGTCACAGTGAGATGACTGGGAAGAGTAGAGACTTCAGTGAGCAACTATGTGCAGTTAGTAACTCCACACGTGTCGTTTGAACACATACAGTATGATTATAGCTTTTCGTTATGCAAATATAACCTCTATTTGTGACTTTTGCCTGTTACGACTAAGGTGACAGTTACTCAGTCAAAGCCAAAAATAATAGTCTTCATCTGAAAATAATGGTGGATGACTGGAATAGATGACTTTGTGGCAGTCTTTGCTTACCGTGGTAGTGAGGCTACATAGGAATTATTCACTTGTATTTATTCATAGGTACTATGCTATGTGTGAAAAATATGGTTGTTTCTGATTTTCTGATGTCAGCCTAGCCTAGTATGGAGTTAGTGTTTATTCTGTTCTCTTATATTAAGCTGCTCTGTTTATATTAGCTACCAGGCTGTAGAATATATGAGAAGAGGAGATGACCCAGCCGTAGCTTGCCAAAAAGTGATTTCAAGAATTCAGAAATACTATCCAAAATTCTTTGGAGCTGTTATATGTGCCAATGTGACGGGAAGTTATGGTAAGTTAGATGTGTTTTTATTTGAGTGAATTTATAAGTGACCTTAAAAAATACACACTTCTATCCAAGCACGTTCTACACTAAATTCTATATAAAAAGGGAGTCTGTAAAAGTTAGGATGGTCCTAAGTGCATGTCAGTTGATGATCTGTCAATTCTGCTGTAGCATTGAAACATAGACCTAAAATGCTATTTTGTCTGACTGCTGGGAGTCATGGCCTACTGTTCTGCAACTCTTAATCTTTTGCATCTATCCTAAAAGTTTAGTTCCGGCTGGAGGGCATGATGATAGGCAAATTTAGTCAAATGCTTTTACTGGTTAGAGATAGTGATGATAAATTAATCTCTGTTACTTCTTTCTCATGCATTAAAACATCTCAGTCATTTTAGTCTTCTTGGTGTTCTGAAGAACAGACACTTGCTAGTGAGTAAGCCAGACGGCCAGCAGAATTGTTCAGGCACTGCTTGTGCCATGTCTTCTGTTCTGTCTTCTTCCTCATGAGCCAGTCCCAGCCACAAAGTATAGAAGGTCAGCCACTGTGGATTCCCATCCCTGAGCCTTCAGATGGAGAATACTCCCAGCCTGCTGATCAATAGAGCTTATTAGGCTAGACTGCTCGCTGCCCTGCTTTGATCTTTTACTTCCCACACTTTTGTATTTGAAGAGCTTGTTTGAAGAATGCCTAATTCTTTTTAAAGTTCTAAGACATAAAAGTCAAACAAAGTTATGAGGGGGGTGCTTTATGTATCAAATAAGGCAGTTTAATGATTCCCTCTCAACAGATAAGCCACAAAAGGCTCAAATTTACATTTAGAAGGGTGGGAAGATGCTAATTATCTAACTATATGAATTAGAAGTTGACTACTTCTAATAAAGTCATGACAGAAGGCCCTCTCCCCCTGCAGGGGTGAACAGGAACTGAACTCACACAGAAAGCATATTGACTAATAACTCTTCTTGCTTTTCATAAGTGAATGAGCCTAGGGAAAGGAAAGGGATGATGTGGGAAGGATTTATAGGTAAGAGAATGTTCTAATAGCTAGGAAAATAAAAATTTTGATTTTTTTTCTAAGAAGGGATTGAAAGAGTAAAATCCTAGCAGTGATAGCAAGTGTATGAGGGTGGGTGTCAGCTCTTTGATGTTCAATGGAATCAATTAGGTCTGGAGAAATGCTCAGAAGTTAAGAGCACTTGTTCTTTTTAGTCATTAATTGGTTAATTTATTAACACTTCATCCTGATCGAAGCTACCCCTGCCTCCACTCCTCCCAGACCCCCCCCACGTCTTCCCCTCCCCCCTCGATTTCTCCCATGGAGATAAACCTGCCTTGACATATCAAGTTGCGGTAGGTCTAGGTGCATCCTCTTCTAGTGAGGCTAGACAAGACAGTCCAGCTGGGAGAAAGGGATCCAAAGGCAGGCAACAGAGTTCTAGACAGCCCCTGCTCCTGCAGTTATGGGTCCCATATAAAGACCAAGCTGCACATGTATTACATATGTGTTGGGGTGGGGGTAGGTCTGTCCACTCATGAAGAGCACTTGTTCTTGTATAGGACCTACACACACACACATTAGTTTCCCAGTACCCACACAGTGGCTCATAACTATCTGTACTCTACTTCCAGAGTGTCTGCCTCCTTCTGACCTTCTTGACACCAGGCACACATGCGGTATACAAACATACAGGCAGACAAGCACTTAGTCACATAAAATAATTTTTAAAAGGCTGTAATTACCTTATCCTCCTCTTCTTCCATGGTTACTATGAAGGCATGAAGGTCAATCCATATACATGTATGTAGTGGATACAGGTTTGCAGCATACATAATGCTACATGCCTCAGCAATATCTACACGAATATCGTCATTACTGTTCCTGAATGCACGCCTCCTGTAACCCTTCCTTGTCTCTGGCTCCAGGTGCTGCTTGCAACAGACTTCCAACATTTACTCAGTTTAGTTTCGTGGTTTATAATTCTCTACACAGTCAGCCAACTGAAGAGAAAGTGGACTGCATCTAATCTGTCCTGTCTGTCAAGGTGTATTTGAAGAGGAAAGACATGAAGGCTTGGAAAGGTGCTCACTGACATCATGCAGTGGTCTTCATTTATTTCAAGTTCTTGTGTAAATAAAGTACAAAAATAAATTATGCTACAGTGCTATTTCTGTATCTACATCCTTAAATTTTTTTATTTGTTTTTTATTTATTTGTTTACCACTTGAGAATGAATACGCATACATATATGATGTATATATGTTTTTAAACTTTAAGTGATATTTGAATTTCTGATCAATGCTACGAGAAACTTCTTTTACTGTGGGGTTTTTATTTTCATGATGTGATAGAAAATAAAGTATCTGTATCTGAGTACCCAGAGGACAGAAGCAAGCCAGGTCCCAGAGAAGCAGTGACATTATCTCAGCAGATTAGACCTAATTGAATTTCAGAAGTTGCAGTGATAGGTCTCTTACCACTGATCGTTAGCTTTTACCGGATGTTCTCTAAGACCTCAAAGCAGGACTGATGCCGTTAAAATATATGGGTTTTGTTCTATACATTATGAAAAGCTGATAAATGTTTAGTTGGTTTTCTTTAGATCTCTCTTTGAGGGAGCACTGAGTAGGTAAATATTGTTAATACACAGAAATCTCTGATCTTTGGGCAACTAATACTCAGTATTGATCATTAATTATGAAAATCACTTAGAAAATATCAGTAAGTGTGCTGTCTGGGTTTCCGTTATTTCCCAAATTCCTATGTCAGCTTCCCAAGCCTGACAAGTACAGAGACACTGTATGTCTGATTTCTCAACATTATCACTTAATTTAAAAGCATCATTGCATTACTCCACCATTGTTGATAAGTTGAATGCATTATATTGTCAATTAATATGTAGGGCATAAGAAATGGTAAAGGAAGCTCAGAATTGGGAACAGCAGAAGTAGAACCGTTCTCTACCTGCCTCTCCCTACTCTGGAACACATATTCACCACACCACCCTGAGGCCCATGGGCTCTGGGTCACTTAACACCTGGAGATCTTCTCCATGCTAGTGAGGTATGTAGATAGTCCTCAGCTTTCAACCAATGAGCTTCCCTTCCTGGGCATTTCTTCCCACAAAAGGTGTTTTATCCATGATAAAACTCGAAATGAAGTGTATCCATTTATATCCACCATCAAATAAGCCAATATGAACAAGCAAGGATTGTCACAGAGAGTTCCTTCATTAAGGTAGAGAAGGCCTTCCTCTTAAGGAGCTGTGCCTAAAACTCCCAAGGAAGGCCTTCTCTGTATGGGCCCTGCTCCCATTCAGGCCATGTTCTGCAGTTTCTGCTTGTTCTGGACTCTACCTCCCCTCTTTGATATGCAGATGCCCCAGGGAAAGGTGGAACCCACACCAACCCCACCCCTGTTCATGACTTGTCTGTTCATGACTCTTCAGTGGTACACAGGTGACACCCCATTTGTCCCAGAACCATTATTTCCCATTTTAGTCCAGCAATGGAGAAGACAGACTGCGGACCCCTGATTCAGACTTCATTCCTCCTGATCAACCCTATCCTGAAGGAGCTCCAGGCATCCCCTGCGGAGAGGCAGACCATGGTACATCATTAATAGTTTTGTTTTATATGCAGCTTGATATTTACTGTTGGTTACCTGTTGAGAATAAGCCATGTATTTATTCTCAAGCCACCTTGCCTATCAAAATTGGGAAGCCATTTTTAAATATTCTTTACCAGGCCACAGTTTGCTGGATTTAAATTTGAACCCAGTTTAATAACAATGCTTATATTGCCTGAGATACTAAGTAATGTTCGCCCACATTAATAGCAATACTTTTATAAAGGAAGTGTTCAGTGTCCGCAGAGAGAAATACCTAGATATTTTCCCAGAGGATTTAGGTGAACTATATACTTAAGTGTTTCATTTGTTTTTCAGTATCAACCACAGATTGTCATAAAAGTTTTGATAATTTTAAGTCCTTCATTTATTTATATTGACCCATTGCAATAGTTCTTCCATAAGAATGTCAAAACACCACTTACTGATCTCAACTACCTGCGTCCTTGAGTAACTATAATGAGCAGACATCCATGACGATACCCAATGGACATAAATTATGAGCCAGTATAAACTATCCTGACTAATGCATAAAATATGTCAATCAGTTAAGGAGTTCTGTGGATATTACTAAAATAATAAGAGTATTTAAATCCTCAAAATGAAAGGTTTTTTTTTTTCTTTTTCCTGATAGACAAAGGTATCCTAGAAGATGCTGATAGAAAATTGATTTAAAAAATGTTTAAAATACTGGGACACTTGCAGATAACATTTTCCTAAGGAATATTTCATAATTTTAAAAGAAGCCCATCTGCCTGTATTTAGTGGTCCCTGAAAAGTCTGTAAAAGGCAAAACATTCAGACCTTTGTGGTACTGCCATGTATTCAGGAATGTGTGTTCAAGATGTTTCTATAGCAAAAGTTCTACAAGCCTGAGATGTCTCCCTCCTGAGAATTGGCATATTTGTTTACTGTCTAATCCCAGAATGTTTCTCTGTGACGCACATGGCAGGTGGATTTGTCTGCAGCCCCTAATAAAAGATTATGATTTCCTAAGACTATTTGTGTGTGAATTACATTGTGGGAATCTTTCTTAAATAAGCAATCTGACACCAGTGAGTGAAGAGATGACACTGGTGGGCCGAAGCCAGGTTAGTTCCCAAAGACCCCCATCCCAGAGCCTGTGTGCATCTCATTTTATACTCAGAAAGCATAAGGCAGGGTGGCCAAGTAACTCCCTTGTCTCTGACATGTCTTTCATATTTTCTGTCAGCTTCTATGACAGTATGACTGTTTGATTTGTTTGAGAGATTGTGAATTTTGACTCCCTTATTTAGGTTGAGAAGAACTAGGAGATAATAAAAATTTCTCTTCTTTTTGAAACCCATTGTGGTGGTTTGTATACGAATGGCTCCCATAAACTCATGTGTTTGAATGCTTGGATTAGGGGGTTGGCCTTGTTGGAGTAGGTGTGGCCTTGTTCAAGGAATTGTGTCATTGTGAGGATGGGCTTGGAGGTCTGCTATGCTTAAGCTCCACCTAGTATGGACTTTCAGTCGCTTGGCTGCCTGCCAAAGGTAGTCTCCAAGCTGGCTCAGATCAAGATGTAGGAGTCTCTCGGCTCCTCTAGGGTCATGTCTGCCTGCATGCTGCCATGCTTCCTGCTGCAATGATAATGGACAAAACCTCTGAAAGTGTGAGCCTGCCTCAGTTCAATGTTTGCTTGTATGAGAGTTGCCTTGGTCATGGTGACTCTTCACAGCAATGAAACCCTAAGACACCCATTTGCAATACCAAAATGGTAAACAAATAAAATATTCAGATTGTGCCTAAATAGGTGATACAGAATACTTTATATAAATATTAAGTGTTTCACAGAATTAACATTTTCTCCCTTTTCAAAATAAATCTTAGTAGAGCTTGACTTATTGTACTGACTAATTACATGTTACTGTAGGTACAAAAACATCAAAACATCTGTTTCCAGTATCAACACTCAGATGGTTCGTTTTAACTTCAGAGCTACAATATATTTTAGCTGATATTTTATACCCAGGCAATATACTTTCAAAGGTCATAATTTTATATTGTTAAACATATTTTTAAAATGTCATGAGTTCTGATGTTCAGTGATTGAACTTAGACCTCGGGACCCAATTAAATTCATTTAGTACCTTTATTCATTTGAATGATATCTAGAGGTGACATATATCTTAATTGGATAGCACTTCTGAAAATAAATTAATGCATTCATGTCATTTTGCTGGTGAAGTTTTGGTTTTAAGATTCCAGGCTTTTATAGAAACTCCACATGGCTTGTTTTCCTGAGTATTAAACTTATCAGGCAGTAGGTTTTTAACTATTTTACACAATTAAAAGATGAAGTCACAGGATCACCACAAGTATAAACTGTGATGAATAAATGCTGTGTGATACATATTTTCTCATATAACTGAGGGTCAGCCAGTTTTTTAAAAAGTCATATTTTAGTCCTGAGAAAATCACATCTACTTAAAGGATAAAAAATGACCACATTCAGGATGGATTTAATAGAAGTTGGAGCTGCTGTGTTCAACCTATTTGCCTCTGAGTTAAAGGGGAGGAAGTTATTTATGGTTTCAATGCGTGGATACTGCATTAAGAATTGGTCATTTGATTTAAACTTGTGACCTTTCTGAGTGGCGCATTAGATGTGTTTGCTCATTTCTTTTCTCTAATTAAAATCTTATTTCTATAATGTAAATGGTGACATATAATATTTTTTAAGAAAATCAGATCTTAGAACAAATCTAGGAGAACAAAAATCCCTTCTAATTGCTTGTAATCCATCTCATTTCTTTCTGACTTGTGCAAAACCCTTGAGCACCATAAATGTCATAATACTTCTTTGCATTCCTAAATAAAACCAGTATTATTTGTCTTGCTTGTTCTGCTCATTGTAATTAAAGCTGATTGAAAATAAAACCAAAGTTCTAGTAAAATAAATATCAGACGACCCAAGTTAACTTAATTTCACTCAATGAGGCTGAATCAGTTTAGTACATAGTAGCCATATATACATGTATATATCAGGAAACACTAAATTAGGGCTTATTTTTCCCTCTAGAGAGACAGGTTTAAGGTAATTCTGCATATTATACACATGAACAGGCATGCACACTATCTTAGAGGAACTCCAGAACTTAATTTCTTGAATTCAAACCCTGTACTCTATCAGTGATTAACTATATGAAGTTGACAATTAGCTTCATTTGAGTGTATCTCAGTTTAGTATACCATGGGAATAAAGATAATACACCTAATATAGTGTTCCTACATCCCAAATTCATTTAAGGAGCTTGGTACTCAAGGGATGAGATTAGTGCCCTTATAAAAGAGACTTAGACAAGATCCCCTCACTTTCTTCAACAAACCGAGGACACACAAGATACAGTCTCTGAAGCACAGAAAACCTTCCTCAGACACAGACTAGATTGCTTAGCAGTCCAGTGTTAAAAATACTTCAATAGCCATCTTTGACCAATCATTTCAACACCTTAATGGAGGAAAATTAATACAATGAGACCAGAAAAGGAAATAGACAGTACAGAGAGATGAAACGGAAGGGGAAAACAACTGGCTTGCTTTCAAAGGTCCGGCACAATTATGTAGAAAGTATGAAATAATCAATAAAACTTCTTCCAGGACCACAACTTGTCATAACACAGTGGTGTCATTAAAGAATGCCCTGTGCACATTTTCTCCCCTTTGACTGCATCCAGGCTGCCAGCCTATGTTTATCACTCAAATATAAAGTGGGTCTTCTAGCTTAGTTAATCCTTTTAAGCACCAGAGTTTTCACGCATCATCAAGCTGGTTTCCAACTACACTTAAACTACCATTGGCACTAAAAGTTTTCCATCTCATTGCAGAATTCATTTTGTTTTGAGACCTCACAATCCTCTCGTAACATCAAAAATTCAAATCCAAAGTTCCCTCTGGAACTTAAGGCTAATTCTTGACACTGATCCCCTATAAAATTAGTCACAGGGCTACCTAGATGTGTTCAGCTGGTAAAGACCCTGACTATTAAGCCTGCTGGCCTGAGTTCAGTCTCCAGAAGCTACATAATAGAAGTAAAGAACGGAGTCCCACATGTCCTCTGGATTTACCCACATATCATACAGTACACATGAGCACTATTTCCAACACAAAATTAGTCGAGGTAGTTAAACTAATTTAAATGTATCTCTTTCTAGTTTACAAATATATGAGACTCAGACTATGGTTATTTTATTTGGCTATGACAATTACTGTGGAGTAACCCCTAATCTGTTTTTTTGTTTTTTTTTTTTTAACTGCTGACCTGGCTACTTCACCAGTGGTGTACCCCAAATACTTGTTCTTTCTCCTGGCCATGTGCTCATGACCATCTCCCCTCTTGGTGGCTTTCTCCTCTCTCCTGCATCCTTCTTCTCTCCAGCCCTTCTCTCTCTGCTACCCACACCAGGTAACTCAAAACCTGCCTACCCCTTATCCTTCCAGTAACTGGCTGTACCATTTTTATTTAACCAATGGTTTTCAATTAAGAAATGAGGTTTATACAACCAAAGCTCGTTAATTTGAGAATTCACTCGTAGGCAACTAGACTTTCTTCAGGTAAACAGTCTAGCATTACAATATGTAGCAACAGACAAAAACCTCAATAAATTGATCAATTAATTAAAGTACAGGCCTACATTCCCAATCCCAAAGGGAGGAATAAAGTAGCGATGAAGGATCAGAGCAGAGCAGACTGAAACTCTAGGAAAGATAGTAAGGTCCTGTAGCTCCATGAGAAGCATGTAAGGAACACTGATACCCTGCAAGCCTCAGAGGCCTTACCTCACCACTATGGCCTTGCCTTTGCATCACATGTGATCCCACACTGGGGCTGGCTTTGCTCACTGCACTGAGTCATTTTTACTCTAAGCAACCCCTCCCCATATACCTGTAAGTAACCCCAATAACACTCATTGGTTTAAGTTGGACTATGTTGGTGTCCATATTTTGGCCTTTCTTCATTTTCTATCTTTCTCATTTTCTTATCTTAGGTGTGTAAACATTGGTTTATATCTCCCTAAGAGAGTGTCACACAATACTCCACCAGAACAATCAGGACATTACTTTTCAGCTTCATTCAAAATCTCAGAGCTTAGGCAGGTTGTAAAGAAATTCATTGACAGCATGGTAACATGAACTCTCAAGAGTCCTCATTTCCATTTGAAACTTCATGACCGTAGCCTTTAAGGTCCATGTCCCTTTCAGCACCCTGCTCTTCTGCATCCTGAACAGAATCACCCATTAAGCTGTACTTGTAGTGTTCTAGGCTTTCTCTTGCATGTTTCTTTACACTCTTCTAAATTCTTCCTGCAATCACCTCCAAGATCCAAGAGCCACCGTTTTAATTACAACAGTGACCCCACTTCTCTGGTATCAGTTTTCTGTATGAATTACTTCTTGTGTCAATGTGACTGAGATACCTGAGAAAACAACTTAAGAGGAATTATTTATTGTGGTTTACAGTGTCAGAGGGTGATTCAATCATGGAAGGGTCCGCATAGTAAAAACCTTACATTGTTGTAGACCAGAATCACACAGGGAATACGGGAATAGAACAGGAAAACAGAAAAAAAAAATTAACTCACTCCTCCAGCTGGGTTTCAATTTCTACTTTTCTTTCTTACTATCACTAAAGGTCTCAGTGCAATCATAAGTCAGTTTCTCCTGATCCAGTAGTCTTTAAAAATGCTTTCACAAACATCTTCAAATGTTCTCTCCTAATCACCTAATCATTATTTACTAATCCAATCAAGTTGGCAATCAGAATTAACCGTCACAATGTGAAATAAATAATAGAGGAAGGTTTGACTTGTTTGCCTCACAATTTTAGAGTTTCTGTCCATCATAACAGGAGGGTGGGGGTGAGGAGTATGGTGACACACAGATTAGCTCACATGAGGATCGCCAGGAAGAAATGAGAGGACACCTGTACAAGCCGACTTTCTCCATATTTTTCTAATTTCCTCCAGTGAGACTTCATCTGTGGGAGCAGACTGCCTACATTCAAGGTAGGTCTTATCCACTTACTCAATCCTCTCATAAGGAAATGCAATTTGTTCTCATGTTGATGGTTACAATGCCAAAGCAAGTGTAGCCAATAAATAACAGAAGAGTGAAGAAATAAATAAATCAATGATGAGAACATGAGCAAGATTTCCTAAGCAACGTGCTCTTGAGCAGAAGTGTGGCGATTTTATTTGAGAAGACCAAACAGACACACAGAGGAACATATTTTAGGGGTATGCATAAGGAGTTCATTCTTGAGTTGAGATAAATTAAGAAGGAAAATGGTGGACACAATTTGAGCTGCTGACTTCAAGCTCTTGTAACACATATTCAAAAGGTTCAGTTGGTAAACGGGAAGGAACATTTTGGGGTATACTCTGCTTGTGTGGTGGAGCTGAAGCTTAGGAAGCCAAAGACACAGTGAAGGTGTGTTAATGTAGGAGTGTTCCTAAAGGCTATCGCCACACTTATACACAAACTCTCTGAAATGCTTTCAACCACAGACACATCCGCAGATGTGCTTTGCCAATTTCATAGGCACTTTCCAATCGAGTCAAATTGCAAGTGAACAATCACTATTCATGACTGC
This sequence comes from Arvicanthis niloticus, assembly GCF_011762505.2. Lineage (NCBI taxonomy): Eukaryota > Metazoa > Chordata > Mammalia > Rodentia > Muridae > Arvicanthis > Arvicanthis niloticus. The sequence goes on from NC_047673.1 coordinate 43,148,043, forward strand.
TTAAAATGATTCAAAACAGTAATACAGTTAGTTACAAACATTACAGAAATACAAACAAGGTAAGTGTGATGAAAATTGCAAAACTGTTACGGAGGAGAAAAAAAGCAGACATAAATGATTGGTGAGATTATCTGTGATCATAGGAAGTCCTAATTTTGTCAACAGGATATCTCCTCTAATCTTATTCTGCAGATCCAAAACAATCATATTCAAATTTGCAGTATATGTCTTAACAAGCTAATTCTACAGTTTGTAGTGAAAAGTAAAAGACTAAAAACAACTAAGTAAATACTAAGGGGAAAAAAGCTGAGAACTGGACCCACTTAATTTTAAGACTTGAAGCCATAGTAATCAGCATATTGTATACCTAATGGAAACCAAGAAGTGGATCACTGAAACTGTTTACAAGAACCAAAACAGACCCACTTAATAAAACAACTGATTACTGAGCAAAAAGCAAAGGTAATACAATGAAGAAAATTGCATTCTTCTCAAATAATACTGAAACACACATTCATACACATACGCGTACATATACATATGGCCAGACAACAGAACCAAGACAGAAAACTTCCAAGCATCACAAACGTCATTTAAAATTTATCACGTTAAAATGTAAATTTCAAAACTACAAAGAACAGAACATATAGAAAATTCAGAGGAATTTGGACTTGGCCATCAATTTTATATGTAAAACTGTTAGCAAGATCCATGAAATATTTGTCTATGAAAGGTACTAGCAAAGAGTGAGACTGAGATCCGGATTAGAAGACAAGATTAGCATTCTCTTATAATGAACTGTTTTTCAATACAGAAAAAAAAAAAAGAAACTCTTAAAGCAGAGAACAAGAAAGTTTTAAATGAGCTAATAACTAAAATCTACAGGCGTGGTGGTTTGACAAGAGATGGCCTTCATAGATTCATGTGTTTGAATGCTTGGCTCATAGGGAATTTCACTATTAGTTGGTGTGGCCTTTTGGAGTAGGTGTGGCCTTGTTGGAGGTAGTGTGTCACTGTGGAGGTGGGCTTTGAGGTTTTATATGTGCTCAAGCTCTGCCCAGTGTGGTGCACAATCTCCTTCTGCTGCCTGCAGAACTCCCAGCTCCTTCTTCAGTACCATGTCTGTCTGTGTGCTCTCATGCTCCCCACCATGAGGATAATGGACTAAACCTCTGAAACTGTAAGCCAGCCCCAACTATATGTGTTTCCTCCTCCTCCTCCTCCTCCTCCTCTTCCTCCTCCTCCTCTTCCTCCTCCTCCTCCTCCTTCTTGTAAGAGTTGCCCTGGTCATGGTGTCTCTTCACAGCAATAAAACCCTAACTAAGACAGCAGGTGACAAGGTAGTAAGTACATGGAAAGATGCTTCATGTTGCACAGCAGGAAGGAAATTTGAATGAATGCAACAATACACCAATAATGTCAAATAGTCGTGAGGTTGCAAAGCAGGAAAAAACTCACTCATTGTTAGGAAGAATGCAAAAAAACTTGGATGGGCCTTCCTAAACTAAACATGGTTTTACACTGTAAAACTAAAAGTGGTTTTATAATGTGACCTAGCCTGTTCATTCTTTCCTGTTTTCCTACACAGTTTGACATATACACACATTTCTTTTTAAACATGGACATCTTATGAATAGCTTCCCAACTTGGAAAGAGCTAAAATATTCTTTATTAGATGAGTAGAGAAAGAAACTGTGCTGCTTACGGCCTATACTGTTAAACAATTTTTTTAAAAAGCATGGAAATACATGAATCTTAAATAGATGTGACCAAGTGAAAGAAAACAATGAACAGATTGCATATTGTATGCATAGTGTATGATTTCAATGGTGTGATAGCCTGAGAACAAAGATGGAAACAGTTAAAAGATCAGTGGTTCCCATAGTTAATGGAAGGGACTGGACCTTCACAACACTGAGGAATTTTTCTATAGAGACACTGTTTGATTCTGTGATGTGATATTAGTAGGCATTTGGCCATTCATTATTCATTTGTCAATACATAAAGGACAAACACCAAGAGTGAACTCTAATATAAACTATGGACTTTGGGTACAATTATGCCTATATTGTAGCAAATAAACCATTTTTTTAATGTGAGATGATAGCCAATGTTCCATTGTGATTGGGAAAACTAAGATCAGGGAAAGATAAGCATATGGAAACGAACTGTTTATTCTGTTCAATTTTATTGTGAACATGAAAACGTTTCTGAAATATAACCTTTTGAAAAGAATAACAGAAAAAAAAAACGTATTTCCAACTTCTTTGAGAACTTGAAAGATCCATGAGACCACTGCAATTCCATTTCCTATGGTAGGAATTCTCGGGAGTTGTATATGAGCTGCCCTCTTGGGATACAGACAAGCTCTATTTATCAGCACCCTGCCAAGCCTGTTTTACACTTTTCCATTCTGTGCCTAGCTCTGGTTGCTTGAGTTTTGACCCTCTCCTGTGCAAAACCTGTGATGGTTTCATGCTCGTACTCATTTGTACATTCAACTTTGAGATTGAAAGTTGTATACTTGAGTTACAATATAGAGAGCACTGAGCAGGAGTCAGAACACTGGGTTCATAGCAGTGGAAACTGCAGAATTCCAAATGGAAGATAGGGATGGCAAGTTTATTGAAAAGAAGACCCAGAGAATTCTCTATATTTTAACAGATTTATTTTATTTATGTGCGTATGTGGAAGAGGTAGGTGTTCACACATTGGTAATGTGGGTACCTGCAGTTGCCAGAAGAGAATGTTAGATCCCTTAATAGTGAAATTACAGGCTTTTATGATTTCCACCACATGGGTACTGCAACTGAAACTTCAGTCCTCTAATAGAGCATTAAACACTCTTAACATCTCTCCGCCCCTCCAGGGAGTTCTTACCACTGGGTTTTCATAGTAATACATAAAGTAATTCTTCTATGAATTTGATCCCAAAACTTCCTTTTATCATGAACACCAACCAAATCTCAGCTCTCCGACTAACTACGGCATCTCCTAATTAGGAGTTTTTAGTTTTTTTTTTTTCTTCTAAACTTTGTGTTTCAATCTAGAGTGGCAAACTACAGTGTGCCCAAACTCACATCACCAGTGTCGCCCAGAAAATGACTGGAGGAATTGGTTTGCACAACGCTCCCCAACCTGCTTGAATCAGAACCTGCATTTTTTTCAAGTTCCTCAGATAACTTCTAAGTCCTTGAGAAGTTGAGCTGCACTGACCTAAGTGATACCAATTCTCTTCCTGATAAGTCAGCTTGTGACTTTGAAAGAACACAGTACTGGAATTTTATAAATGTGACCTGGAATATGTTTTCTGTTACCATGCTGCCTGGGCATCACTGGAAAAATTACACTTCCCTGGTTTTCCTATCTGTCATATTAGGAATCTTAATGCATAGTTTTTAAAACATACAGCATTTATAAATAATAAACCACACCATACAATGTCTGAACTACAATATGACTAAAAAGATTTTGTTGCTACTCTTTGCTTGCTCTCTCTTATGGGATCAACAGTCTCTAATTCCATGGATTTTAATCCTTACTACAAATCTTATTTCCTACTTCTGGTGCCCCCACTTAAGAAAAATGGACAAAATACTAAATCTTAACAAAAGTAATTTTAGATTCTTTAAACTAATACTTATTGAGTAGTAATATATAAAATTAATCCAGAATTTACTTATTTATGTATGTATTGCATGTGAGGACATGCATGTGTGTGTGTGTGTGTGTGTGTATGTTGTTAGGCATACCACACACTATGTGTGGAAATCTGGGAACAACTTGTGGGAGTTGATTCTTTCCTTCTACACTGTGAATTCCAGGGAAGGAACTGAGGTCCTCAGGCTGGACAGCAAGTAGGAAACCATCTCACTGGCTGTGGTGGTTTGAAAGAAAATGACTCCCATAGGCACATAAAGAGTGGTAATTTTAGGATGTGTGGCCTTGTTGGAGTAGATGTGTCTTTGTTCGAGGAGCTGTGTCCCTAAGGGATGGGCTTTGAGTTCTTTCAAGCTCAAGCCAATTCACTTTCTACTACCTGTGGATCAAGCTGTAGAACTCTCAGCTCCTTCTCTGGTACCATGTCTGCCTGTATGCATCACCATGTTTCCCACCATGATGATAATGAACCTCTGAAACTGTAAGTGAATCCTTTATAAGGAGTTGCTTTGGTTATGGTGTCTCTTCAAAGCAAAAAGCCCTAAGACACTAGCCCACATCTTTTTTATTTATTTTTTAATTATTAAAATGATGCTGTTGCTTAGAGGCAAGATCTGAGCATCTCTGGAGTGACATGGCAATTATTGACTCAATTACCTACTAAGTATTGCAAAGTAACCCTAAAGCATTTTTATGGGAGAGAAGCAGCTCTGAAGATATCTGTTTAAATGTTGCCTCATTGTATTTTGAAATGATATGCTTTTCTTTTAAGGAACTGTATTATTCCGAAATTGCTCACTTATCATTACATTTTTCATTTTGAATTCACTAGACTGTGACTTTTCTGCAAACCTTTTATGAACAAGGTCCCTCATGGGCTCTCTTTAATTGCTTAAGGATTATCAGCAGAGAACACTGTCAAAACTCTAGACAGTGTTTCCTATAAAAAAAAATCTGCGACACAAAACATTTTCAAGGATAAGGTGTCCAGATGCAGATAAAAGCAACCCATGTTCTCAGCCAGTGAGCGCTATCTGAACTTGACTTGTCAAAGCAGGATGGATTTTCCATTAGCATCCATGTTTTAGAAAAAGTTTGTTTTACAAAACTAAGTTAGTTGTATTAGGATTATGATGAAATGGCTTGAAAGAAAGGGAGCTTGGTGATCTCTGCTAATAGAATACTCGTGTAGCCATTGTTCGAAGACACAGAATATCAGAAGGGACCAACCCGTGAGACACCTGAGGGTTTTCTGCTGTCCTCTTGCAAGTCTAAACAACAATTTTATCATCCAATATGAAATAGTAAACACTCACACACTTGTCGTATGGACCCTTCTCCCAACATCATTGTCTAAATCAGAAAATTCATGCCATGAGTTTGCTTTGTCCTCCTTCAAAATTTCCCTTTGCCTCCTTCCTTCTGTGCCTATCCCATACTCATGAATAAAATCTCAGTCCTTTCTCAATATTGATAGTACAGCATGAATATTTCTTTAGATTTTATTATGTACATCCTCAGGTAGACTCACTGGCCAGCATCACTAGTTCTACATTGTTATTCGAAGGCATTTTAAAACTTGCATTAACCTTAGAATTGATGCTAGTGGCAATGTTCATTTCCTTGGGTCTAAAAATATTTATGATCTTCTGCTTAGCCATTCCTGGGCTTATAAAAATCATTTTGAAGCAACACTAACTTTCCAAATCAATGGATCACCCAAAAGTGAAGCATGAGCAATATTTTAAACAATGTCACAATGAAGGCAGAGAAGGCAAGCTGATTCTAATGTTACTATGAGTTGAATATAATTAAGATCTGTTCTCTCCCAAAGTGTTCACATCAGGTATTATAAAGTCTCTCACATCAGGCAACATAGTTTTTTTTTTTTTTTTTTAAATCATCTTTATTTTTGACTTAGCATTCTTTTATCCTTTCCAATTTCATTAGATGCTTCAGGCCTTTGCTGTTTGGGTTAAATGTAAAAACTTTGCCATGTTTAAGAATTGTTTTTAGAGCGACATATTCTATCACAAGAACCAACTGAATCAGGTTACCTCTACATGACACATCAGGTCATTATATTTTGGATTTTGAACATAGTTAAAGTATTTTTTGTATCTGTTTTCTTAGGCCATATTTAGTTATTTGTTCATTGCGGGACTCTAAATTCTAGCACATATGTCTGAATTTAGATTTCCCCAAACCTACTTGCATTCAGAGGGGGATTATTTCACCACTGCTGTGTGGGGCAATTTCACAGGGTGCTAAGACGAGAGCCATCTGGTCCCAATGCAGGTGCCTTGCTTATCCTTTGAGATTCTTGTCTGCTTTTGGAATGCTGCTTCAATAGTCCCAGTCTGGGAGAGTTGAAAGACCTTTCATGGGGGACAATTTTTACACATCTCTTTTACCTGGAGGTTTTTCATAAGCCAGCTCAGGACCTCTCTGCTTGGTATGTAATACAGAAATAACTGGGAAAGTCTCACAAATTGAATTGAACTGACCATGGATTTGAAGCTACTGTCGTTCCCACTGAGTTAAAGCCAAATAGAGTTGCCTCCCTGGGCCAAGCTTTGATCACTAGTATGCTACTTTCCTCTTCCTGACTTAAATGCATCCAGTCTCCAGCACTGGTTTTATTTAATGTTCTTGTTCACTTCACTGGAAATGCTTTAGCTCGGGCACCTGCTGGCTAGGAAAGTGATTAGGATTTCATGGGAGCAGAGCATTTCATTTGTAGTAAGCCACACCACGGCCCATAAATTAATACAGGATTATGCTTCAGCATTTACTCTGCAGGCTTGTTTTGAACTGAAAATAAAAGGCAATTGAAGGATGAAGAAGAAAGAAAGAGTTGACAAGATGAAAAGTGAACACTTTTACAGACCCTGACAGTGTGTATTAGCATAAGCACTTTCTCAGGAAGCAACTGAGAAATGTCCACCTCTGTACTAGTGTTCTTTTGTTAGCGCCGATGAACGTCACGCTCTCCTCTCAAAACCAGACTCATCTGACACGGGGAAAATACCTCACCCTTTGTCAAAATGTATGCAGGTAACCTTAAGTGGCTCTGAAAGCTAGTTCAGCAATTGGCATCACAATGCCATCTGATCTCAGCGCCGCAGTCATTCTCACTAAGGTGTCAGAAACATGGCTAAAGGTGACCCGGAGCCTCCGACTATGTGCACTCAAAGCCAAGTGCTAGCGAATGACCTCAGTCAAAGTCAAGAAAAGTGGGAGATTCATACCGATACACTCTGCCTTAATTTGTATATTTCCAAATAAAGTAAATAAAAATATTATAGCTGGCACTCAATGAACCATGGGTCAGTCTAACCCATCGCCTGAATTTTTTTTATAGGCTGCAAGTTAAGAATACATCCTTCAAAATAAAATGCTTGAAAATGTAAAAAGAAAAAAAAGCAGCATTATTTATTTTACAAGAGAATGATCAGAAATCCATATTTTAGTATCTGTTGATCAATTGGCTTAGAATGTCAACTGCTTGCTTCATGTATATATGCTGACGGCTGCTTTAGTTTGACAAAGACAGACTGAAGTAGCTGCAACAAAGATCTCCAACATTTGTACATAACTTTTCACAGAAATTGTCAGCTTCTGTTTTAAGACACAAGTTTTAGGTTATTATACAAGAGACATATAGCAATTAAGAATGCCCAAAGGCAATCCTAAATTTGCAAACGAAATATATAAGACCACATTTGATATAGTAGTTCAGTCTTGTGGTGAAGATTCAAGATGAAGCTAGCAACTGAAGAAATTTACCTCTGAACTTCCTGATTTTTTTTTTTCTCTTGTTCAATGCATTCAATAGTAAAAATGCTATTTCGGATGATGAACCTCTACCAAAACCCATGAACTGTGTCAGGTAAATTTGCTAAATCAAAACAGATGAAGAGGCTATGATTTTCAAGTCAGTAGTCAATGGGGAAGATAGACAATGTATTAGTTTGGTTTCATTGCTGTGGAGAGACAGCATGACCATTTTAGTGCATTATCATCATAGTGGGAAACATGGCAGAGTGAAGATAGATATGGTACTGGGGATGGAGCCGAGAGTTCCACATCTTTCTACAGCAGAAAGGGACTGTGCATAACACTGAGCATAGGAGTCCACAAAGCTCACCCTGCAGTGATGCATTTCCTTCAATAAGGCCACACCTCCTAATAGTGCCACTCTCTATGGGTCAAGCATTCACATACATGAGTCTGTGAGAACCATACCTACTTAAGCCACCACAGACAGTAATGAAACAATCCCACAACTAAATCTGTGATGGGCATATAATTTGCATGATAAAAATTCAGTTGTTAATGACAAAAATGGACCTATAACTAAGTAAATGATTCAATGCCAAGATGTGACAAGCTGTGGATTAAGCAGTAGTTCATGCCTTGGCTGTTTTCCACAAGCATGATAGTAGGCTGCCACCTTGAAAGTTGGCAGGATTCAGCCTATGACATAAGAGATCTTACATATGCATGTAGAAATCTCTGTCTAGAATTTCTCTCTGATTAAATACCACTATAGTTCAAAAGTAGAAAATAAAAAAGAGAAAATTTAACATTCTTTTATTTACTATATCAACATTTATGAATCAACTTGAATTCAGAGCCAAGTAATATAAGCATGCAAAATTAAGGGGCATTCCTACTGCCTCGCAGCTGGTCATTGGCCACTCTTACCATATTATTGTGGATCTTCTACCTTCTACCCTTCAGGAAGAAAGTTCTCTACAAAAAAGCCTCCGATCTAGTGGATATTTAGTGACTTTTTTCCTCCTGTGAAAGACAATTGTGCTACTTTTGGACTAGTATGTCATTGTATTAGATAAGTATGTTAATTTAGTACAAAATGTTTGCTGTAGAGAAAATAAAAGGGAGTTTATTCTGAGCTAAATTAAAAAAGACAGCGGCAGAAGAATGTGGATTTGAGTTATTCTGGATATGACAGGTTCTACTGTGGAAGAGATTACATGAATTTTCATAGTCACTGGACAAAAGAAACTCATAAATAATGCATTGATGAAGCACACTGACAGGGACAATTGAATGGACATGGTGGTAGGGAATGGACATAATAAAGGGGGATTCAAATGCTAACATAGCATCTTGGCTTTGCGCTTTGGGATACCTTGGGTTCTGCTACACAGTACATTATAGTTCACTAACATAAAGTCACAGAGATAGCTGGATACAGGTTGGTAGCAAATGGCTACTAAGGAGACTAACAAAAGCCCAGGTAATTTTGATTATCAGCCTGTAACATTCCATGTTTCCATAATAATGAAGTTCTAGTCATTCAGTAAGAGGAGTCTTCAGCAAATATGTGACTTTTTCAGAGCACATCAGTTCATATGTCAGTGTTCTTTAGACAGACGCAACCTGATAAGACAAAGAAAGATGGAGGAAGGAATCAAGGGTCAGTGGAGATAAAGTCAACAAGAAACCGGGAGGGAGAATGTAAGAAAGATGAGAAGGAGAAAGGGAGAGGAAGAGGAAGAAAGATTTACTTTTGTGGGAATCACCCTTTGAAAGTTAAAATGTTTTCCAAAGACTACTTCCTGACATTTCATAGACAGAAACAAGGCACTTATCAGATTTTATTTCCTTTTATTCGCTTCCAACCAAGATAATCTGTCTATAGTCAACATCGTTGTTTTCATCTAATCTATTTGAGTCACTGATTCAAAGTACAAGTAAAGTGGGGTTGTTACTAACATCATTGTGATTGGGTTGAGCCACCTGGGTCCGTTTGCTTTCTGATTAGCTTTATGGGTAGGTGAGCCATTCTTTTCCAATTGTTCCATAAATATCTCCATCTTTACTTTACCCAGAATGACTTTCCTGAAACTCTGTTTTAAAAATGTTAGTTTTTTACTTCATCCCTTCTGTATTCCTCTTGCTTATATTTTGGTGACAAAGAGCTTCTGATATTTTAACAAAAATCTTAGAACTTCCATCCCAGTTAGCACTGAGAGAACTCTATGCTGCTGAAAATGAGGTATGGCAGGTTCTTACAGCTCTGTGAATAGATTCACCACCTTCTTGTTTGGGTTGCTGACTCAGGAAATTGACATTCAACTGTTGTGCTTTTAAAAGTATTTGCTGTGACTTCATTTTTTTTCTCCCCTCTGACAGTTGAAGCAGAAAGGTGGATTAACTTTCTTGATTCCAATTATCTTTCCTGTAGTCTATTGCTGATACGCTCCTGTGTCAGGTAAGTTATGTGAAGAAGAAGAAAATGTCATCTGGCAAATGTGACAGTGTTTGAGGGAAGGTGTGAAAGGTATTTCTTGTCACTGGTAACTCTCCAAGAACTTTTCTAAAAAGGCAAGTAGAATTCTTTTGAAATATTTTAACTGGATAGGTTTTATTTTTTTTCTGCCAAATTTACTGAAAGTTTACCATGCAAATGCCAGCTTTTGTTTTTAGAAAAGATGTCAATTGAGGAAGAAGGGTGTTTGACTTGACTTGATTCTACATTTGAAAGTTTTTATGGAAGGTGCTCTGCATAGCTTAATAAGTCTTCTCTTTTGTGTATTTGTGGTTTCAATTTTTCAGGCAATAACTCTTGTCTTGGGAATCTAGGTCCTCACTTCTGCAGGGGGAAGGGAGATAAAACAGTGCTAAGGTAATGTCTGGTAAACATTGGATTTTTTATTTCCAGGTGTTCAAATGTCTTTAGCATACGCATCTACTGCCTTTTAATTAAACAGAACTTCAAGGGATTCCTGAATACCTTATGAAGTTAAATTTTGTTTTCTTCAAATTTATTTTTGTTTAATAATCATTCACAATTTTTTATATGTTCAAACCTCCCATTGCTCTACTGAATCATCTATATGTTTTTTAATTAACATTGTGCAAGTTAAGATACAATTAAAATGATATCCTTTTTTAATTACTGTTTGAAAATTTCATAGATGCATTAGCCAATGATGGCTATCCTTGTTTTTGAGGAATGGTACGTCTCTCGAACTTTAAGGATGGGCAAAGGAACTGCTTAAAGAGGTGGGATTAAAAAAAAAATTGAAAACTCTTTGTATAAACTCAACAGAAAGTGGCAGCTAAAAGTTAGGTTTGCGTTCTCTGTCTTAAAAATCACATCACCATGTCTTTGGATGGTGTTGCAGTATAACGGGAAAAGAAAACTACTTTAAAAGTTCTCTTGCTGGAGGTTGGGCTTGCTTAATTTCTCCACAAGGGAAACGAAAATCATTATCTCAGAAGTCTCACAGGTATCACAACTATACCAAGAAGATGGAATACTGCTTGTTAACAACTGCAGTCAAAAATAAACATTTTAAGCAGTATACTGGTTATTTTTTTTTTTACCTCTTTACTTGGCAGAATAATTCTTGTAAATTTAAATAATGCTTGATGCTAAGTATTCTTGTGCTGATAGCCAGCATTTCGGTGTAAATGCTACATTCTCAGTGAGAGTTCCTGCCTTGCCTTCTTCTTGGTATTTATTTGGTCTATAACAATTAAATAGAGATGAATCAGCTCCTTTGGTCCTCAATTTCCTCCATCTTAGTAATTGAGCACTGCCAGAATAAGAAAGCAACTCTAATCATTCTCAAGATGTCTTCCCATTCGCCACCCAATCTCCTCAGCCTAATGAGCAATCGACAGAACATTTAGTGGCCACGTAGAGGCTACATAGTAATTTTATTGCTCTAGGCTTAGTGAACAACACAAAAAGGGAGATCATGTCAGATGAGTGAAAATAGGAAAAGAAAAAAAAAGACAGCAGGACTTCCTTTAATTTTAGAAAAAGAAATGAGAGGACATAATATGGAGTAAAAGAAAAAGGAAGGAAGGCTTGCAGAAAAATGAAGAGATGCGACAGGAAGGCTTTTTATAGGTGTCATGGGCATTGCCCTGAAATACACACTTCCATGTCCTTATACAATGAAAAACTAAAATTTTAAAAAGTGAAAGTCAACAGGCTTTTATTCTTTATTCATCATTTCCTGTGCTGATTAATATGCAGGATGATGTATACAGATGACGTATTACAGTCTAGTATGTCCATTAATTTTATGTTATTCTTTTTTATTGTTTTTTTTTTTTTAAAGACTGGGCTTTTCTGTGTAGCCTTGTCTGTCCTGGAACTCACTCTGTAGACCATGCCTCGAACTCAGGGATCCGAATTATATTTAATAAGGGTTTTAAAAATAGTTTTCAAGATTTCTTGTTGCATTATTTCTAGGCTTTATCAAAATACAAATTATAATAAAATATATTTGGCACCAATACATAAGTTCTGCACTCATATACTACACAATCTACTAAAAAATATGGAAACTAGGAACTGGGAAGATAGGTTAGTTAGCTATGCATGAGGACTTGTTTACTACATCATGAATATGAAATAGAGATAGAGGTATCACGAGTAAGATTTCAGGGAGTCTGCTCTTGGTCCTATGTAATCTGTGGCTCCAGAAACGGGTAAATACAAATACCTCTCTGATCAGAGAGGGACAACTTCCTTGCTTGAGTAGCCTTTCAGATGACTGAAGCATATTCAAGGGGCTCTCAAGCCTCCTCCTCATACCGAAAAAGCAATCCAGGTAAATGTGCATATAGTTCCTCAGAAATCCATTCCAAAGCATGTACTTTTTACCTCTCAAAAAGCCTTAGTAAATATCAATGATTTAAAAGCACACTTCAGTGCCACATCAAGGACCATATTTGCTAGCAACAGCTCATTTACAATCTGAAGAAAACTGTCTGAAATAAAACGTAGGAGTGTAGTTTTTTAAGATACCTTAGCAGGGAAACATGATAGGATTGATGCTAAAATGTTCTGGCATTAGTGATATTTACCACAGTAGCCCAACATGAAAGCATCAGGGTCACTTCCTGATCTCCTTTCACTGTGTTGCTCTCCAAACGTGTAAATATGATTGACTATGTGGAAGCTGCTCCTGGTAGTCTCATCATAAATCCAGAGTGATGAATGACTTGCAGACAGTCCTGGGCATCCACAATGGCCTCTAATACTATTGAAGAAAATTTTTATTATGAATACAAATCACCTCTAAAACTCACAATACATCATGCCGAGTAATATCACAATAAGAATGAGGAAAAATTGAACCTCTAAATAGGCACATGCTTTTATGTACTTTGACTGGAATTTTTATTTCTTTTCTAATCGCTCCATCAATCTAACAACAAATATTATTATAGAAAATGAAAAAATACCTGAAACATTTACTTGAAAACTTGATTTTTTAAAAAAGAAAAACAAACAATAAAACAATGTGCAAGCTCTGTAATTAGGTTAGATTAATTACATATTAGTACTAAAATTCTTATTTAGATCTAGAATAATGGTAATCTTCCACCTGGGCTGATTTGAGAAAAACTTATGTCTACTCTCCTTTGCACTTTAAAACAATTTCCAGTAATAAATATTTATACCTGGGAAGAGGAACTACGATGTTAGAAATGTGCTTTAGTTAGATCAAACATTATGAATGATTAAAATCACCGAACTTTGATTGTTTGGGAATCATATGTTAGCCTTACCACTATTCATCCAAATAAAATTTGGGCCACTGTTCTGACTAAAAGTACTGTATGAAAATGGATTCTAAACGTAAAAGATCTCTGTGTTATTTGCTTCATGACTTCCTCAATTGAGAGTATTGGGTGGCCATGGCCAGAGTGGTTCTCCCCGGAGTCTATTGTGCCATTGGATCCAGATTTTGAGAGAGCTTGTCTGAAAAGGCCAGCTGGGATGGCTGAATGGTAGAATCATATGGCTACAGTGGACATGCATTGTAGTCTCAGAGCTCAGCTAGGGTCCACTCTGGAGTCCTTCCTCCATTATTATTTTAGGCAATTAATCTCTACTCAAATCGACCTGGCTTCAGCGGCACACTTTCCTCGATACCTGCCCCAATGTTCTGGGTTCCCGAATGAAAGAACCACATATAAACACACACACACACACACACACACACACACACAAACACACACATGCAGCCTTATATTTTAACATGGCTTAAATAGCTCAACGGTTGCACCACTTCCAAACTTCCATGGAGTTGATGTGCTTTCTGATAAACTCAACTCATCACTTACTAAAAATTGTATTTCATCTTTATTGCCCCAGACCCAGACCTGCAGCCGTCCTGGACAATAGTCCCTGACTCTTAGATGACTGCTATGCTTTCTCTTCTGCACCTCTCAGGCCTAGTCTTTATTCCTTCCCTTTCCCAGCTGCTCTTCTTCCTCCTTCCTCAGTACCTTGCCTGGGAAATCTAAAGTCCTGCCTGTCTCCCTGGCTAGCCATTGGCCACTGGCAATGGCTTTATTTACCAACCAAAACCACCTGGGGCAGGGACCCTCAGCATCTTTCATGTGTATTCTTTGCATTTGGGGACCCAATTAACATAACACAAGTTAATTAGACCAAATCTCTTTTCATCCATTCAAAAGGCCTTTTCTCTCAGATATACAGTGAACAAGGTATGATATACACTAGTAACATTCAGTCCATCAATTTTGTCAATTTAGGTAAATTACTCTAACATCAATCCTAACTTAAAGAGTTTACAATTCTATACCTGAATTATGTTTTGATTTTAACTTGTAGTGCATCTGAAAATCATTTTTTCAAATCTAGATCATCTTCCTTAATGCTAAACAGCTTAAGTTTGATTATGAGACTATAACTTTTCTTCGACCCCATAAGAGGGTCAACAATGAATTAAATATTACCTGAATATATAGGAAGCACAAAAACATATCTTCAGAACTTAAACAATTTGTAGGGACAGCTGACTTCCTGGATAGTTTCCTATTCCTCAAAATGTTGGAGCCTCTGTCTTCAGCTTTCTGGCCCAGAACCATCTGACAGACCTTAAGTGACACAGAAATTATAAAGGACTAGCTTACCCTTTCTTGGCAGAGTTAAACTGTTGGCTATCCTGGATTGTGTGTCCTGTCCTGGACAGTATTTTTCCTTCCTTCCTTCCTTCCTTCCTTCCTTCCTTCCTTCCTTCCTTCCTTCCTTCCTTCCTTCTTTCCTTCCTCCCCCCCCCCTTTTTTGGTTTGATGATGAATTAGGGCAATTCTTGTCCAGTGGCTACCCTGTCATAATTGGAGCAACACTACATGGAGGTTATGATGTTCAATATCTTTTTTGAACTATGAAGGGGATACTGTCAGAGGCAGACATGTGTCCTAGTCAAAAGATCTATTAATAATAAAATGATTTTAAATGTCATATTTTGTGGATTTTTGATGTGTTTGTTTGAATAAGATCTAGTTTGGCTCAAAGAGAGTGTCTCAGGAAGGCACATCCTGGTATGGTCTAGTTTGTGGAATTGTTGTTTCTCTTCAAACTCAGATAAATCACCCCCAAACTCATTGTGATGTTGCAATTGTCAAATAAGCGTGTCACTTCATTTTTAAGCACACTGCACACCAAGGACACTTGTCCTCTTTTATTTAATTTCAGCCTAATATAACATTTATTGATATTGAACCCAAGTTGAGTTTTTGTAATGAAGTCAAAAGAAGGCTAAACCATTTGATTCCGCTAGAGGCAAGATAAATATTATGTGATTCCATCAAGTAATCTAGAGATAAGAAGTGCAATTAATTTACTTTTCTGTTTAAGTAAAACAATTTTGATTAAAGAGATGGCATCCTAGTATCAGCCATGGTCATAAGACACAACAATAGAGGAATACCATAATTCTAAACAGAGGTGAAGATATAATTCCTTTGTTTGCTGAAGAGAATCACCCCAATACTTTCTGTAAGGGGAACCTGCTTCCTATATAAGTCACAAAAATAATAGGATAAACTTCTGAGAACTACCAACTTTGTCTTTGTGGCATGTCAGAAGTTCTTTCTCAAAGTGTGTAAAGAAAGCATTATGCAATGGAATTTAAAATGTTTCCTCTCCGAAAAGGTACTACAGAGTGAATTACAGTATTAGTTTCCCTATATGTCTTATCATCTGCAAGCAGAATGGCATGTGCATACAATGTTATTACATGTATCAATCATTTCTTTATTCTATTTTCTTAATTGAGCATGTTGTTTATGTGTGTGGTTTGTGTCTGTCTGTCTGTCTGTCTGTCTGTCTGTCTGTCTGTTTTTGTGTGGCTATATGTACTTGAGTTCAGGGGCCCACAGAGACCAGAAGAGGTCGTTGGATCTCTTAGAGCTAGAGTTACAGGTTGTTATGAGTTGCCTGACATAAGTGCTGAAAACCAAACTTGGGACTTCTAGAAGGCAATTCTAGAATGCCCTTAACCAGTGAATAATCTCTCTGGTCCCTCAATTATCTCTTAAATTCATTTGAGCTACTTAGACACGATAGAAGGGGAGCCTAAATGCAATTAAATTTAAGGTCTACAATTTGATACTCTATGATAATTTGCATTTGTATTCGTATAAAAGTTTTTGGAGTGCTTCCTACGTTAGCTTCTTTTGATTCTCACATCAACTCGGTGAGGTGGACATACTCAATATTTGCAAGTTGTATTTTATGATAATGTAATGATGTTTGAAAAGGCTGCATGACATCACTACAAAGTGGGCAAAGGGGACTAGAATCAGGGCATTAATCCCACAATAACCACACATTGTGCTCAAACCAAGAAAAGAACAATAAAACAATACAAACAAGAATTAGATTTGGTTCTTTGGCAGGAGTAGGTTTTATCTTTTAAAAATCCAGGTGATTTGAAGAATCAAAGGTGATCTTAAACAAGAAAGCACATGGATTAAAGGAACACATAAATTGGCCACAGTATGCTCTTACTGCTTCAGTAGCATTTATGATATAACATTCCAGAGCCAGAGTTCTCTTTATACTTTTCCCCACTTTTCTGTGAGTCTACTTAATTCATAAATGTCTTTTCTCAGTTCTCTTCCTCTTCATGCTATTTGCTACACTAAGGGTTTAAGAAAGAAATCAGTTGATCCTCAAATATGGTTATGATTATGTAAAAAAGTCCGTGAGGGAAAGATAACACATAAAGAAAGGGATGTGACAGGCATAGCCCTCAGAAGGGATTTTGTTGTTTTTATAATGTTGTCAACATAGCATATTTTCAGTTATAAAATAAACTTAAATTACCCTAAAGTGTAGCTTTGAATAATATGAAGATATATTTGCCATGAGGGCAATGATATTGGACTAACTTATGCTCCCTCTTAGATAACTACTTTTTGGTTTTACTTTACTTCGTGCTTGCTGTCACTATGTAATCATTTACAAGCAGGTGATGAGAAAATACACTTTGTATTGCTCTAAATTAGATTTGTGTTAAGTCAGAGCCCACAACTCTGATGTACTAAAAGAATTCTATTTACTTAAAAATAAACCATGCTATACCCCAAGACCAGCTCTAATTGTTCAGTGGAAATTTTCATCTTGGTCTGATGAAGGTCTAATATTTCAGAGTCCTCAAAGTTTCATGTGCTTGAAAAGAACCTTCCAGAGCTGAACATGAGGGAACAGTCACCAACCTCACCTATATCACTCAAAGATATTTGGGTTCCAGATCTGCTTTATTTCCTGGTATTTAACTCTGTTCCTTCTGTGCCACTCAGAGCTTCTGATAGTGTTGACAGCTCCATCAGTAGAGTCCTGTCTCTGTCAGTCCATGTGCAACCTATTCTTCTAGGTCATCATATTCTCAGACACTAGGCAGACACTTGTCTCTCTTCATTCTGCTGTGGCATTCATCTTTCAAGGTGCCCAGGATTTGAAAACAATGTCCAGGAGGAGTGGTTTACAACTAACTTTACCTGTTCTCTCACCTACACAAGGGGTTGCAAAGTGCCACCAAAAAGGAATAAAAAGAATTAAAATCTGTATCAACAAGTTATGCACCAAGAATGTGCTTCATGTCTCATCCCTCCCAATGCTCAAGTATGAAATCCCCACAATGTTAAATATTCTCTTGCTTCTTTTCTAACTGATTTTGGGTGGACATTATCTATGAAGCAATATACCTGCATTCACTTGGGTGGATACATATTCTGAGTGGATTAATGATCCCATCATTGTTGAAAGTATTTCAGGAAAAATAATAAATGGCTCACAGATAAACCTTGCACAGACAAACAAAAAGATCGAGATGGTACTGTACAGTTAATACTGACTGTCAACTCGAAAGAACCTAGAACCAGTTAGAAAATCGATCTACAGAAACATCTACAAGGGATTTTCAAGGTTGGGTTAATTGAGGTAGGAACTCCATCCCAAGTGCTAGTAGCATCATTTCACATGCTGGATAAATAGGCTGCACTAAAATGAGAAAATCGATCTAAACACCAGCAAACTTCTCTTTCTGCTTTGTAAGTATGGAAGCAATGTGACCTGCTTCCTGAAGCTTCTGTAACCCTGTTGTCCTCGCCATGATAGACTCTATTTTTGAACTATGAGCCAAATTAAGCTATTCCTTCCTTAAGTTGCTTTTAGTAAGCATTTTATTGCTACAGTGAGAAAAGGAATGAATGCATTTACAGACCGATGAACTAGTAGTGAACAAATGAGAAGGCTACAGATAGCAACCACTTAAAAGACCTACTCTTCTTCTGATCCATGGTCCTTCCTGTTTAGACTATCTTGTCCATGGTTCATTATCCACTGAGCCTTCATTGTACTACTGAGTGTCTTGTTAACCTTAAGTTATAACCTCCATATATTCAGCAGGCTTATTCCCAGCCTTCTGTATATATGCCCAGAGAATCCTCTTCTCTATAGATTGGCCTCTGTGCTATCCTTACTAAATCAAGGGCATTGCCACTGCAGACCTTATACTACCTCTAGATCTCACTAATATCCTAAGTATTATGTGAAAATTATTCAGATGATTCTAGCACATCTAAATGCCTTCTTTTTATGAATCCCTATAATATCTCTAGTAATATGTAATTGATAATTTTCTATGCTTTAGTTAAGTTTCATTAAAAGAGTCTATATTGAAAAATTTCATAACCCTTCCAAGGTTGTATTTAGACAAAGTGAAAAGATATTTAGTACAGATAGGTAATGCATTTCAATACACCTTTGAAACCACTCTAGATGCTGTCGATCAAGTTATCCAAACAGATCACAGGAGTGGCCTGAGAACAGAGGGGAAATAAACTATAACTGCTTCTGCTTCTTTGTGCTTCGCCCCATGTTTGCAGGCAGCGCTTTGTAGATACATGTCTGGCGTTCTAGACATCTTCAGCTACTGCTTCCCCTCTCTTGTCCTCACTCTCAACAGCCATGAGTGTTCATTGAAGGCACCTTTACTGTGACAACAGTTACTATAGTCTATGTTCTAAAGATAAATTTTATGTATGTTATGGTCAATGATCTCAAACTAAGAAACATGTGCCCAATTACTGATTCTAAAATTTTACACATTTAGCTTACAATGACATGGCCTGCTTTTTTAAAATCTGTGACTGAGAGAATACAATATTAACCCTAGGTTTCAGGTAGAAGATAATAAAGGCTCCAGATGGGGAGGGACAGAGACATTTTTAATATACCTGAACTTGCAGCTAGCAAATTCACATTAATAACAAATGAGCTACTAATATGGCTCTAAATACAAAAGAGCTATATATAATGAGATGAGTTGGCAGACTTACAAATGTTTGGACCTATAATAACAGAATTATAAATGTTATGATTTCTATACTTGGTACAAGTGTATCATGGCCCTATGAGAGAGATATAGAGAAATGTCCATATCACATAAGAACAACTTTCACCATGAAAAAAAGCTTACACCTCTAAAGCCCTTAGAGGTAGGAAGAGTTGATAATTGGATCCTAGCCCACGTTTGTCTGCATTTCTTTCTTTATAGCCTACTTTCCTGACCAGTAACTCTCACTACCTTTCATCCACATTTTATAAGAGTTCTGCTGCTTCCAGTTCCATCTTTAACTTTCAAATCATCCTTTCAGAAGGTCTGAGATAATTTTCCCAAGCAGAGCTTTCTGATCTGCAACAATTGTGAGATCTCCATTACCTGTAGTTCCTATTCAGTGTGGCAGACAGGAAGGGTTTCAAAGAGAGGCCAAGTACCAGAATCAAGAGAAAGGAGCTTTAAGAGTGTGTCAGGAGGCTCACTGAAATAGTACTCTGGAAAATGGTAGGCTAAGAAGAGATATGGCAGAGCCAGTAATGATGG
Source organism: Arvicanthis niloticus (assembly GCF_011762505.2). Taxonomy (NCBI): domain Eukaryota; kingdom Metazoa; phylum Chordata; class Mammalia; order Rodentia; family Muridae; genus Arvicanthis; species Arvicanthis niloticus. Next base: position 43,167,905 of record NC_047673.1, read on the forward strand.
AAGGAAAGGAAATGAATGAGCTATGGGCTTGAAAGGGTGATTCATGGGAAAAATTTAAAGGTCTAAAAAAGAGCAACAGTTTAATGGGGTAGATATAAAACTAGAAAACCCTGCTTTGTGAACTAGTGATTGTAAAAACTATAAATTACTTCAAGCTGGACGTGAAGGTACTTGTAGATAATAGTCTTATATAACACTATGTGGATAGTTCTCTAGTATTTGAAACACACCATAATTCTTTTGAGAATAATATGTTGAGCACAGTTGTTCCTTCTTTTGTGAAAATAGACTCAGAGAGGTGGTCATAGACAATCAATCATAGAATAATTGAGAATCTCACTCCAAGTGGAACGATGTCACTTGATTCTACCTATGAATCTACCACTTATTAGCTTGCCCAATGCATGTATTCTTTCTAAGCCTAAAGTTGATATCTCTGAAATGGGAGGCTTGATAACTCACATCTGGGATGTGAAATTGAAAAAGGTATGTTTGTTTGCAACTGTGTTGAGACATGGTACTAGAAAACAATGTTACAAATATATGAGCCTTCCCCTTTATTTTGAAATAAAGAAGAAATGCAAGGAAGCAGAAGCTGTAGAGGGGAAGTAACAAAATATCAGGGCAAAATAATCATACTTTATAAGTCCTGGAGTTTTGAGAATTTGCATCTGGAGCAATTGATAGTAGAAAAATTAAGAAAAAAAGGGCATACACACTTACGAGTTTTAAAGCATGTGGTGTTATACAAAGTGAAACTCAAGAAAAGGTCACAATCATTTTATCTTAAATATTTGTTTCTTACAAGTGATGGTTGTAGTCAAAGCTCTTTAAGAGAAGTGTAAATGAGTTATAGATGTTGTGCGTGGGTTTAAGGACAGAAAATCAAAAAACCAAAACAATACAGATGATTGTAGCCTAAGACCAAGTTCAGCTAAGCTCTGAGCCTGGTGTTGACCATAGCTTTTCTATTTATAATTTTCTAGATAATTCATTATGTTTCTCTCTCTTTCTCTCTCTCTCTCCTCTATCTCTAAGACACAGAGAGAAATTACTGAATTATCTAATATATATACATATATATATGTATATATATATGATATATAAAATTTAAGGATATATAAAAACCCCATGTGGTCCTTCACACCATGGGGAAAAAATATCACATACTGATAACTAAAAAAAAAAAAGTGTGTTTGAATTACTAATGACAAATGGCAACAATGAAAAACAAAAACATAGTGATATTTTAAAGACAAAAAACCAGATCTTATCAAGTCAGCTAAATATCAGGCCTGACCTTTTGCTCTATGTCCAAAAGCATCGTGAGAATTAATTCAGCTCACTTTAAACGGGAAACTCTCAATGCTTCATGGTCAATAAGGCCACAAAGCTGTTCCCTGTGGCAACTTGAAAGACAGCTATGAACGGAAGACCAGTAAAGCTTGAGACATTTATTTCCAGGTATTTCTTTGGCCTGCCCGAAACTCCTCCTCATGCCATCAATCTCTTGATATACTCTTAGAAAATCATTATTCTCTTCTTCTCACCTGGAGGAATTCTCTCCTCTTTAAGACCTGAAGTGGCAGTCACTCTTTGATGTTATATCAGACTTGACAGTAGCTTGGAAAGACAATGTATATGAAAGGAGAGTAATACCCCTGACTCCTGTCTTAAGTTCCACCGTTCAACTGATGTTTTCTGTAGAGTTTTATCACTGAAACTAGCTTTATCAAACAAGTCAGGAACTAATGCATTGTGACCCACAATTGGATACATGACTTTTTCACATCAGCTTTGCTAATGTTATTAGTCATCTAATATTTTTAGCTTTATTTTATTTTAGGGAATAAACGAATGCTCACATGTGAAAATGTTATCATAAAACAAAATAGGTTATCCTTAAAGGTGTTTAATGATTTTTCACAGGGTAAGAAATCATCATAAACAGAAGCTTTATTTTTATAATAGTGTTAACCTTTGTTTAATGACCTAGTTTTTAACTGGCAGCTTGTTATTTACAGAGAACAGTGATGCAACATGAATCAAGAAGTTTAACTTTGTTCAAATGATGTTAGGGTATCCCATTTTGTAAATCCAGAGCTTAGCAAAGTGCTGTGTATTTTGATGAACTTTAATAAATTGCAATCTCTAATCTTTTCTTTATGCTCATTAGCAAATAAGTGTTTTATCTTCCTGTATAGCATGTTTTCATAGTAATCAATAATAATTTTAAAGACTAAATAGAATAAATCCTCAATAAACCAAATGGCTTCAAGAAAAAGTGCTGATAAGTTCAAGAAATATTTTTAAATGCATCCTTTGTTAGTAAGAGACAAGTATGTAAATCAGTATTTACAATCTCTTGATTGCTTTTCTTTCTTTTTCATGCCCCTTTTCCTTTCCTTCTTTCCTTCCTTCTTTCGTTTTTTGGGGGTTGGGGCAGTGCTTGAAACAGATTCTTAAAAAGCCCAGGTTGTCCTTAAACTCATTATATGTAGAACACCTTTAATATTCTGGTCTTCCTCCCTCACCTTCCAAATGCTGAGATTACATGTTACAGTCATGTGCCACCATGTCTAACTTTGATCGGAAAGATTTTTTTTAAATTTTTCACTATCATATTTGTATTTTTGCTATTACATCGTCTCACATGTACATAGTAAGCACTGAACTTACAGCTAGAAAAATGTGCAAATGTATTTTACTCTACCTACTAATTTATTTATAATTTCAAGTAAGTAGTGATCACACATTTTTAACCAATATTGTACCATTGTTTTTACTTTTACTTTTTTAATAGTCCAGTCACTATCCCCTTCACAGTTCCTCATCCCATTCCTCCAACCCTGTCTCCAAGAGGATGTCCCCACCTCCCACCTCACCCCACCCCCACCAGACCTCTCTGGGGCCTCAAGCTTCTCCAGGGTTAAGACATCTTCTCCCACTGAGGTCAGACAAGGCCGTCCTCTGCTGTATACGTGTTGGGGACCTCATATCATCTAGTGTCTGCTGCCTGGTTGGTCTGAGAGATATTAGAGTCCAGGTTAGTTGAGGCTGCTGGTCTTCCTATATGGCCACCCTTCTCCTCAGCTTCTTCCAGCTTTTCCCTAATTCAATCACAGTCATCCCCTACTTCAGATCTACCTGAACACCCAGCTATACTACTCTTGGGCATACATCCAAAAGATGCCTCACCATACCACAGGGGCACATGCTCCACTTTGTTCATAAAGGCCTTATCTGTGATATCCAGAAGCTAGAAGCAACCCAGATGTCCTACAATGAAAGAATGAATACAGAAAATGTGGTTCATTTACACAATGAAATACTATTCAACTATTAAGAATTAGGACATTATCCAGGCAAATGAATGAAACTAGAAAATATCACCCTGAGTGAGGTAACTCAGACCCAAAAGAACATGCATGATATATACTCACTAATAAGTGGATATTAGCCAAAAAAAGTACAGAATACCTAGTATACAACCCACAGAACTCAAGAAGATTAATACGCAGAAGGGCCCACTTGAGGATGCTTCCCACTCAATAGGGAGAAGAAAGTAATCACAGTAGGCAAAGAGAGGGAAGGATCTGGATGGAAGAGAGGAGGGGGAGAAGAAAGAGGGAACATGATTAGATATGGGGTGGGGAACAGGAGAGAAGCCCTGAGGGCTAGCAAAATGAATGGAAATATGCAACCTTAGGGGTGGGAAGTGGGAGGACAAATGTTCTTGATACCGTTTTATTTAAATGCAGGGTTAGGAATCCCCAGTGCCAGGCCAGCATTTCAAGTGAGATTTACGGGGCTTTGGGTAGGATTGGGGGGTTCTGAAACAGTACCATATTGTTCATGAATTCAAAATTCAGTTCACAATGAAAGTGAGGTTCATTTTGTTCTTCCCTGTATTGATATTTGCAATAATGGTGGAAAAAGAAAAATGAGTAAACTGTAGTGCCTTAACAGAAAATCGAGATGGTAGCATCAAATGGGACTATCATGTACTTTTCATAGTAACATAATTTGAGGTTAAAACAAAAAGAAAGCATGTTAGAAAAGTCAGGGCAAAAGGAGATAAACACAATTAATTTTGGTAAATATCAACTCCTGACTGTTTATCTTTTTAATATTCTATGAAAAAAAACTGGAATTATCCACAGAGTACATCTGCTGTCTACCAAAGTATAATGTCTTGAGGAAAAACATTTGTGGCTGTTGCAAGCTAAAATTAGCCTGTGTTTTCACAAAGCAACAATCTAATTTGAAACAGTACAAATGGCAGTTATATAGATTTGTGTGTTTGGCAGATATTTTATTGAAAATTATTGAAGTAAACCTGATACTTCGAGGAAGGTGTCAGCTGTGCTCTAAATAGTATGATTTGAATTTTCATGTGATAATTAAATTTTTTGAAAACCTAACCTCCATAACTGTGAGATTTATCAGTTTCCTGTTACTCAAAGGCTTTTGTTATAAGATCAATATTCATAATAATAAATATGATTTTTATAATGTACCAAACAATTGTCACTTTTTCTTTATATGCTTGTGTGTTGACTCTCTCTTTCTCTCTGTCTCTCTCTCTCTTTCTCTTTCTCTCTATCTCTGTGTGTGTAGCCTACAGAACAATCTCAGATAATACCCCTGAGAATACTATCTACCCATTTGAGACTAGGCCTTTTATTAGCCTACAGCTTATCAATTAGATTAGAATTACTAGTCAGTGAGCTTCAGATATTCTCCTATCTCTGCCTTTCCAGCTCATAGGCATGTCCCACCACTTTGTACATGAGTGGGGGTTGAGCTCAGATTCTCACATTTACAGGGCAAAGTCTAAAAGAATTGAGAATAAATATTGGTTGTCTGAACAGTGGAGAGAGCTGTAATGGCCCAGGCCTGAAACTACAGTGCTCAAACCAGAGGTCTGAGACTCCTCTTGAAAAGAAGATGCAAATATGTTGGCTGTTGTAAACTTTTCTGATTTTGAAGGCGAGTCAGAATTTGCTCTGAGATTTCTGTTCTTGACTGAATAGTTCTGATACATACAAAACAATGTTTAAAAGAGTTTGGAGGATGCTAAATTTTGAGGAGATAAGGAAATTAAACCTTGCTTTGCTCTGTGGAGTGCTTGCCTTTCCCCAAAGGTCTCTGATATACTTCTTGACTTCTGTTTATCCTTATGGCCTTAAATATGTCTCAAAATATGAATTTCCACAACTGACAACTAGAATGGCAAGATAAACTTGATGAGTTTCCAATGCATCATCAGAATCCAGAATAATGAAGTAGTGCCTTCTGGGGAGTGATTTCATCTTGGAGATCCCTGTATGTTCACCATCATTTAAAGAAAGCTGAAGAGAGCTCAATGTCATTGTTCTACTTTAGGATGGACTGACAAATGTTGCCTTGGATGTTGAGTTTGGGCTCTTAGGAGATACTAAATCTCCTGACAGACTTGACCTCCAACTCTGCAACATACAGAACTGTAATCAGTGTGTGTTTCCATTTTTCTCTGACCTGTTTTGTCAGAGAAGCAGAAATATCCTGAGATACTGTCCTTATTAGCCTTAATTCTCAATTTGACAAAGCCTTGATTCATCTGAGGAAAAACCCTAAGTTGGGGAACTGCTTAGATCAGGTTGACCTGTGATGATGTGTGTGAGAGACTGTCATCATTATTAACTGACATAGGCTGTGGGCTGTATCATTTCTAAGGCAGGTGGTCTTAGTGCACAAAAGAGCTAGGTATGAGCTATAGAGCTAGACAGACAGTAAAACAGCAAGCAGAACTCCTCCATTGTATCTCCTTTGTGTCCCTGCTCCAACATCCTTCAAAGATATACTGTATTTAACCTGCCTGCTGAAACATGCACAGTCATCCAGTAAGTTGCTTTTTCTCATGGTTTTTGCCACAGCAATGGAAAAGAAACTAGAACAGATGCCAACCGTGAGTCTCTAAAGTGGAGCTTGAAACTTGGAATAAGGTGTTTCTCCCCAGCGTGCTGTAAGGGTATCTAAACAAGCTCAAGAAAGACAGGAGATTTGGAGATAAGGCTAAAGAGTACTGAGAAGATTTTTTGGTTTTAGTTGAACTTATTCCTTTATGTGTCTCTTCATGTATATGCACACACTAGTCATGATATACACATGGAAATCAGAGAACAATTTGTGAGAATCGGCCCTCTTCTACCATGTGGTTCCCAGGGATAGAACTCCGATCTCCAGGCTCAGTGGCAAGTCCAATCCACTGAACCATCTTGCCAGCCTGGAGAAGTTTTCAATCTTTTGGGATACAATTTGTTCCTCAAAGAGTTAGGACTGTTATTTTAGTCTGTGATACTTAAGCAGGTTTTGATATAATACATTTACAAGAGCTGACTGTGGCATGCTGCTCTTGCTTAGCCACGCTTCCTATGAAGTGCTACTTGAAAATCAAATTGCCACATTGCATTTACATCACATCTTATGCCTGGAGTATTGTCCTTTGAAATAGATTGGTCAGGGTACGCTATTCACAGAAGAGCAATAAGCTACCAGCTTGATATTGCCACTGAATCTTTGCTCTCGTGGAGAGAATGCCAAAGTAAGTTATCACATACTACACTTGAAAAATAAAGAGCCCCTTTAGACCAAGCAGAGTATGAAAGGAGAAAAAACAACAAGTGTCTTTCTGTAACTAAACACGTCTTCATTCAGCGACAGTGTTTTCCATTGCCAGGCACAGTGGCAAAGTTGCGTGTCAGTCTCTCCCTCAGCGTTTCCCTAACCCAAAGTTTTAACTTTACCTCAAATCCTTTTGTCCATCATGTTTCTTCATTGTGGCCATGTGTACTGTCACAGGTCAGTGAATGTACACAGATTTTCACTTACAGCTCTAGGAAAAAGGTACACATCTATGAGGGGTGAATATAAAAACTCAGTTTTTAAGAAATTTACTTATAATACTGGGTTCTTAATATAAGATTAATTCTAAACAATGTTTTAGAGAAAAACATTTTTGAAGCATCCTTTAGATATCTGCATCCCTAATGTCATGTTGGAAATATATCAGGATCTACTAGGTACTGTGGTCATTACATACTTTTGTAAGAAAGACAATGGAGAAGCCCAGTATAAACCTAGAAGTCACTAAAACCTCAACTCTGAATATGACATGATGTTTACTTAATTAATATTTTAATACAATATAATATGTAATACAACATGGTGATGCAATATTATGAAAATACCTCTTGCATTCTAAGAGACTGGAACTTTTCCTGAACCTTACACCCAAAGTCAATATAACAATACATTCCCAAGGCAGATCACATCTGTAATGTAACAGACCACAATCTGTTACTCCAATTCTAAGGTATCTGACACCCCTATACATACAGGTAGGCAGAACACCCATGCATGTGAAATAAAGTAAATATTTTTAAGGTGAATAATAGGAAATATAAATAAAATATAGATTTTATAGTTATTAGAAGATATTTGACATGAACATGAAAAGAAAAATCCATGAGGAAGAAGGACAGGAGTGGGGATGTGGGGAAGGTAAACAAAGTGAGGGAGGAGAATCCACCAAAAACAGAGGCTAGAGGAAGATGTCATGTCAAAAGAAAACGAGCTACTTTGTATTTCCTGAAAAATAAAACTTAAAAGTGAGGCTGAAGGGATGAGTGAGCAGTTAAGAACCCTTGATGCTCTTGCGGAGGACCTGCGTCACCTGCACCCAATGGCAGCTCACAACTAACTATAACTCCGGTTCCAGAAGCCCTACCTTCCTCTTCTGGCTCATGCAGGTACTACATTCAGACAAAATCCCCATACTTCTAAAATAAAAATATGTTTTAAAAATCAAAATATTTTAAAAGCCAATAGACTAAAGAAATAGTTTGTCATTGCTACGTGATATTAGGAACCTACTTGATTGCCAAGTATAAAAGTTTAGATTGATAACTACTGTATGATTCAGAGTTTCTCTCTGATCGATTTAAATTCACGGCAGATTGATTTAACCACTTTGTGATGTGGTTAAAAAAGAATGACGAATAAGAAGGATCAGCCTGGGAAGCTAATCCTGGGAAGCTAAGCAATGAGCAGATATCAGGAGAGGAAAAGTTAGCAAATTAGGTTAGTTTTAGGCCTCAGCTGATTTGAAATCTTGTCAGTGCTGAGGAATCAGGCAGAGGAATCTGCATAGATGAGAAAATCAGAATTTTCTCACCATGCCATTTATCCTTAGCCTTTCTTAAAATGTACTGTGACAATGAATATGGGCAGGTATCTTCCTGTTTCTGTGGTAAACTTTCTGGCATAAACAGCTTAGGGAAAGGTGGTGGGATTTTAGTTTAGTTTAGTTTATGATTTTAGGGGTTTCAGTCATCATCCCTGACTCTAGTTAGCCTTTGACCTGTTCCCAGGCAGAATATATTGAATCCTGGAGCATGTGATAGATTCTACTTTCTCATGATAGACATGAAGCAAAGAAAGAGGAGCTGAGTAGGGACCAGAAGCAAGCCCAAGGATTTGGCCCAGTGACCTACTGATCTAGTTAGTCTTCTCCCTTTATCTAAAAGTTTCTTTCATCTCTTAAACTAGCATGACCAACAAAAGACCAAAGGTTGATTATCTGAACATGTAAAAGACATTTCACATTTAAATTATACAGAGTAGAGGAGTTGATATACCTTATGCCCATTAATCCCTTCCTTTCTTTGAATATTTATTGTGAAGAGAAATATTTTTTATTCTAGATGTATAAAGTGATAGGAGATCAACATATTTATTTTCTAATATTTCAAAGCTTAAAGTCATCCATAAGTTATTTTAGTATGAGGGGTGAAAAACAGGTACATATGAATAATTTCTCCTTAAGTTTCCTCTTTTCAGCTCAAAAATGTCCTGTTATGACTCTTGCATTCATTTAGATAGGTTATTAAAAGTTTTCACTCTTCAGAAATATTTTTATGATTTTTGTATTAATGGGCATTTTGCAATATGTTTATTCATAAAGAACTGACACATTTATAATTTGGAGATTCTCTTTGTCAAAAGTTGGTATTTCCATGTCCTGTAACCACATTTGTTTTAATTTTTGGTTCATAGTTGTAATCACAAGTACTTAGGAATAATATGTGCCACGTAAACTGCGGATATAGGATAGATCTCTATTCTCTTTTTCTCAACATATAATATGTTTGTAGTAGTGAGGATTCTTTAGAGGAACTGAACTAATTGGCTGGATATACATTACAAAGCATATTTATTAAGTTGGCTTACAGAACACAGTCTGAGTAGTTCCAGATCTCTTCAGGGTTAGCTAACCATCACAACGCCCTTTAATCCTCTTTATACATTCTCTAGATCTCCCAAAGCAAAACTTGACAGCCGCCTATATTCAAGTCAGAACTCAACTTTTAATTTTTATTTCCTAATGTTAAAGAGCCTTCCTTCCCTCCCTCCTGTCTCTCTGGGTACTGGAAGTTTTGTCCAAGGCTTTGTGCTATGTGTTATGAGACCTTCTGCTATGGAGGTACATCCCTAGCCCCCACAGCATCTGACTCAACTGGATGCAAGCATAAATAGCATGTAGAAGCCAACACAACACAGTGAAGAGAACTTGGGTTGGGAGTTTCCCAGCTTCTCCATAATTCCACATAATTTCAAGGAATATAAGGACAATATCCTTCTGCAGCCAGCTGTATCCCACATATTCATAAGTTACAAGTTTAATTACACTGCAGAGTAGATGGATTCTGCTAAAAATCTTTTCTTTCCCATGTAACTGGTCTATTGGAGTTCCCCCAAAGACCCTCATTCATCTATATATGCAGTTATAAGTTATTTTTATTTGCATATTAACCCAATGAAAATGTAAGTAAAGACCTCATTTATAATAGAAACAAAAATTCATGCTGCAGAATGCAATTTTTTAAATTACGCACCTAGACAATATGTGGAGCATGAAACTCTGAAAAAAAAAATCTTTAGCTCAGTAGTATAATTCAAGTTGATAAAACTGTTCTCTATGAAGGTAAAAGTTTATACTGATTTTGATATTTCTACACATATACACTCAATCTCAATTTAAAAATCAATTAAATTGAAGACAGATAACCATATTTCTGAATGTTAACATAAAGATTTATACAAAAGCCTAGAAGGATTAATGTACTAATAGATTCTAGATTTAGACATCAGTGTGAATTCATGTTTACTTTAATATTCACAGATAACAGACATTTATAAATAGGTGTGTGTACAGTAGTATTTGCACTTATATTTTTCCTCTATCTGTTGAGAGAGAGATAAGGTTCCGTAATAACACATAAATGGTGGAGCTGAACATCTTAAATTTGAAGGCCACAGTCTAGTAGACAGAGCCAGAGTTCTTGGGAGAAATGATAATTCTAGGTCTGAACGGGACGCATGAAGCCCAGGCCCAGAGCATCTTATAGTGCAATGTGAAACATTATCAAACACACACACACACACACACACACACACACACACACACACAGAGAGAGAGAGAGAGAGCGAGAGAGAGAGAGAGAGAGAGAGCGAGAGAGAGAGAGAGAGAGATGGACAGACGGACAGACAGATGGACAGACAGAGAGACACAGAGAGACAGACAGACACAGAGAGACAGACAGAGAGACAGAGTGGGAACACACACGCAGGCTGACAAATTGCAAAAGGGAAGATAAGTGACCAATTGAAGTGTTTCTAGTAACTGGGCACAGTAATGCATACCTCTGATCTTAGCATTCAGGAGGCAGGGGCAGATGGATCTCTTTGCGTTTGAGGCCAGCCTGACTTACATAGCAAGATTCAGGATTACATAGTGAGACCTGTCTAAAAATTAATATGTAAATAATGTCCCTAGTAGCCAAAACTGGAATAGTGTGAGCAAAAACAAGCCACGTGGTAGTAAGATAGCTCAGTGGGTAAGGACACTTGCTGCCAAGCTTGAAGAAACTAGCTAGATCTGAACCCAGGTCGTGAAAAGAGAAAACTGGTGTCCTCTGACCTGCAAAAGTCTTTCTCTTCCCCCCTCCCCCTCTCCCCTTCCCCCCTCTCCCTCTTCCTTTCCCTCTCTCTCTCTCTCCCCTTCTCAAGCAATAATAGATGTGCTTAAAAATATTTATTTTTAATTTTCAGTGTGTGAGCACTTTGCCTGCATGTAAGTCTGTGTAGCACATGGGTGCCTGGTGCCCATGGAGGTCAAAAGAGGGTGTCAGATCCTTTATAATTGGAGGTACAAACATTTGTCAGCTGTCCTGTGGATGCTGGAAGTTAAACTCAGGTCCTCTGGAAGAATAGCTGGTACTCTTAACTATTGAGCCATCTTTGCAGCGGCAATAAATAATTGAATTTTAAACACAGAAAATACATAAAAATAAACAACATTTGGGGACAAACAGTATAAAAAGTTGCCATGTCCCCTGTACCCAATCTTCCCTACTAGGAATATCCATGCTTGAATAGCATATTTGTGGCATATATCCATGAACCAATATCAACACAAGTACTATTAAATGCAGATTTTATCCAAGTTTCTCAGGTTTTTTTTTTTTTCTCAGATGTCTTAAGTGGTCAGTCCAATATGCCTTCTGCCCACCAATACACACTTAGTTGTCACACCTCCTGAGGTGCTTCTGGGATATGATAACAGATTCTCTCATTTCTTAAGAATTCTATAACCGCTGTATTTCTGAGGTTCACTGGTCAGTTCTTTTGATGAATGTTCTTCAGCTGAGATCCTGCCAATGCTTTTCTTATGAAATTCTGTGTGTTGGGGATAGAGGGTCCCAACAGTCACCTGCCTGAAGCCACATAATCCACTGTCAATGTGGACCATGACTGCCTGACAGAAAGTATGTAAATGCAAAGACAGCCCCGCCCCCCGCAATCCATAAACAAGTTATTATGGGCAGACTAAACAACTCACTGTTTATAGTGAGGGATGTTTACATGAGAAGAATATGCCTTTTTAAATATCAAGGACTCTGGTTTTATTTAGCCTACAGATACTTGTTTTTCCTCAAATATTTCCCGTGAAATATTTCCCATTTTCAGAAATGGCTCCAATATCTTGTTGTTCTAACAAATAAAAAGATACTTAATTTCCTTTGTGTTTCTATGAAATTCATTTGATAGTATCATTACTGCATATTCTCCAGTTCCAGCTGCTTGAATATTTATCATAAGACAGCAAGTACAATAATTTCCAGTTTTATAATTAATGAGAAGATCTGGAAAGTAATTCCAGCTGGCACAGCAAGAGTGGGCAACACATTCTTAAATTTTCATCTCAGTCCTTAAATATAATTCCTGTTCTTATGAACGTACTTTAATTAGAACAATCAGATACAGTATACCGATTAAAGGCTGAGTCGTAGTCATTTAAATAGGTGAGCCACTAGTAATAATGTAATTCTAGGACTGTACTGTATATGCACTTTCCCAAGCATAAGGTTATTTCTACAAGCGTTTTGTTAAAAGATTTATTTATTTATTTATTTATTTATTTATTTATTTATGATTACTCTGTCGCTTTTTTAAACACAGCATAAGAGGGCATCAGATCTCATTACAAATTGTTGTGAGACACCAATGGTTGCTGGGAATTGAACTCAGGACCTCTGGAGATCAGTCAGTGCTCTTAACTGCTGAGCCATCTCTCCAGCCTCTCTGCATGCATTTTCGTCATATAATTTCTTAAATATTTTCTAGATTCAATAACTTGGTTCTTTCATGAGTGAAGCCTAGCCTGATTTTGAACATACAATTGTAATTCTGATTATCATCATTTAAAAGTTATAATGATATCAAACCTATTCTAAGTAGCCCTTTTCTATCCTCTTATTTAAATTTGTTCTTTCCTTGAGCTTTATGTCAGTTTCTTGTGCATCCTCTGAAGGCAATTGTTTACTTTCCAGTCATACTAGACAATAATGTGATTTGCTTATTTTTCTTTCTTTAAACTCAAAACACTTTATTTATCAGTATTTGTATATACATATATACTTATATATGTATACATATATACATACATATATGAACAATAATTAAATAATAAGATGTATTTGAAAAGTATGGGGGGTTGGGAAGAGTGGGAGGAAGGAGAGAAAGGGGAAAATTATGTAAATACAGTGCTCATATATGAAATTCTCAAAAAGGAATCCAGTTTTTTAAAATGTTCAACAGATTAACTAACATTTTACAATATGAAAATAAATATGACCTATAATTATGTTGAAGGACATTTTAACTCACTACAAACTTTGAAGTTTAAAATGAAATCAATAAAAATTATTTTACCCAGCATACTAACAAAAACCACAATAACGTTTTATAATTCAAAGTATTTCTGAGAACAAGAAAATGGATTGTCAGAAGCTAAGTCAGCAGAGCCAGGGGGACACTGTGTGTTATTTCTTTTTTCTTTTTTTATTATTATCAAATCATAATTTTTACTTTTTAACACAGGGGTTATAAACATGAAAATGCAGGATGTGTGGAAGGGGATGACACAGGAACATAGGTGTTCAGGGAGAGTACAGATATCTTTCAGAACAGGGTATCAGCTGGGTGAAGAAGGTTCAGGGGTCAGGTCACTATGACTCTGCCTATGATTCACTTGTCCTTATCTAAGTTGGTACTATCCACCAAGGCTGCCTATTTACAAGGTCTATGACTACTCAGGCTGGTAGATTTCCACAAAAGCTGCCTGTTTACAATAGTTTATAGACATCTGTTTCAGTGTTTTTCCATAGAGACCCAAGACTTTGTGTTAGCAGGCATGTATGTCAGGCCTATTGCTGATTTTAGGCTTATGGCTGATTTTAGGCCTTCAGTGTATAAGCAGGGCTGCCCCTGACGTCTCCTCCCTTCTCCAAGTATAAAAGGGCTGTGGTGATCTAATCTTGCCAAGGTGGGGATAGAGGCCTGACCTCCAGTAATTAAAGGAGACCTTGTAATGGCTCCAGTCCTCCTGTCATTGTCCAGTGAGGCATGAGGGCCATACCCGTCCCGATGTCTTTTTCCTTATTTTTCTCTTCATTTTTTTTCTGTTATTCCCAAGGCCCCAAACAATTACTCTTGACTTGAGTTTGGCATTTCCTCTACATCCTTTTCTTCTGCAATCCCCTCTCAACCCTTCCTAACAAATGCACTTACCTAAATCTTACTGCACCTAGATTCTTATTTATATCTTAATCATTTCAATATCAATATCAAGTCCTACCTTTCTCTTATTTATAGCCTTCTTAAATGTTTAATTTTAGAGTTTCAGAAAACCATGAATTCTGACGCCTTAGTGTGTTATCTTTCCAGTTTTCAAAACTTTATATTCCTGGCCTTTTCTGTGGTGATTGATGGCTCCATCATTGTCACCACCCCACACTACCTTTTAACTCTTTGTTCACAACTCTTAGTTCACCATTTATACTCTTTAAGCCTCCTCACTCCCTTACCTTGAAATCATGTCATCTCAAAAATCACAATAACGTATTTAATTTCCAATGTGTTTTTGTGAAATTTACCATCACGAATATCATCCAATAGATACCAACTGAATTGTAGATCATGTAGAATGTGTAGAGAAGTGTGTTTGAGGCTGAAAGGAAAAGGTTAGGCTGCACCGAGGTTCCTACCCTTAGGTTTACTGGCTTATGAATATTTCTAACTACTCTGCGCTATAACAAAGGAATGAATTTGAAACTGTGTGAGATTTAAAAAAAAACATACATTTTGGTTCTTGATCTCACTGTGTTTTTATTTACTGTACAACATTTTTGTTTTCTCTCTTTTTTTTTTTCTATCACTATGGGTACCGGTGAGCAAACTCTCTGCTTCTTTGTTTTTCTGTTCTTCGTATACAAGGGCATGCAGTGAGTATGTAAGTACATATTTGCATGTGTGTGCTGGTCAGAGGTTGAGTCTGTACGAATTTCTCTATCACTATCAATTTTACTTTTTAAGACATGTTATTCACATGCTCTATCTGGCTAGCAAGCCCAAAAATTCTGCTGTGCCCATCCGAAGCCTAGGATTACAGGTATATGCCCCACACCTAGGAACTTATACTTGAGTTCTGTGATACAAATTCTAATCCTCATCCTTACAAAAACAAACACTTCATCAGCTAGGCCATCTCCCCAGCCTCTCCTATTGCTTTCTATCTTCTGAAGTCTGGTACATTCGAGAATACCAGTGTCTTCAAAACAGACTACAAAACTAAGCTTCGAATCATATCTTCATCTTTAGCGTCATAAGTACTCTTTGCAAAACAAGTCATAGAAATGCAGAAGATTTGTTATGTGATCTCATCAAGTGCATATTACGTTTGTGTTACGGTCTTCTGTTTATATCACACTATTATATCCACAGCGTCAAAGCACAGATGTTATTGAATCTATTACTGAAGTATCTTAAAGTATGAGAAAATTTCATTCAACCTCTGAGGTACAAAGCACCATGGCCATTCACTTAGGAGAATAAGACTTAAAACCTTTTAGAAATGATTAAAATATTACATTAGAATATAATGTATAAAAAATATATTAGAGAAGCTATTTTTGAAATTAAAAAGTACTATATTCTATTCCTTGTAGGCAGTTTTACTTTGTATATCAGGAGATTACATTTCCTATAGGTGAATAATTAAAATGGAGATGTGTTTAGTATATATTTACCATTCTAAAATGACAGGTATCTTGTAGTTTTCATCTTGAAAGCAATTAGATGTAGTTCTAATGTCAGAGAAAGGGATGAGCTGGCCTTTAGAAATGGGGAAAGATAGAAATCCTAGGCAATGAGCACTCTCCTGCTTTCGCATAATTTCAGAGTGTACAGCGGTGTGATGCTGGCGTGTTGATTATTTCCAGAGTATTTCAATTAGGTGGAATCTTCTGTACACACTTGAGTCTCTGGGGAAAACAAAACCAAATAAGTATTTTAGGTGATGCTAGCTGTAGTACACTGAAGCAGACAGACAAAAGTCTGATAGCTGGTTGCAATAATTACCAGGAAGAAACTTTTCACTGTTTATCCAGAGTGTGTCTGTGAATTGACACAAACACAGGCACTCAACCTTTCTCACTTTTCTGCTGACGGGAAGCAATAAATGTAATGAGTCCAAATGATCCCAGTCTTTAGCCTTTCTCAGCATCTGTCTCTGCAACTTCGGAGCTGGGTTCAGGAAGGGTAGAGGGAGTGGATTGTAGAGCTACCAACTGACTCCAATTCACTTGGGAAAAAGCTGCTCAGAAACTCAGTTGTGTTTGCTTTTAATGTGTGATATTGAGCAGCCAATTTTTTTTTCATTATTTTTTGACTCTGCTTCTGCCTACTCTGCTTTTCTGATACATTGCAGACATTGACATAAGCTTACATTCCAGGCCTCTGATGAAAAATTTACGAAAAGCTTCCTAGTCTTTGTTAGGCATTTCACATGAATCACTTTCTACCTCTATTCTTGAGGTGAGGAACAGACAGTAGGAAAGGAAAACAGAGGATATAATTTGCTCTTCGTATAACAGTCACTAGTTACTTGCCAGGCCTCATTAGTATAGCGAAGGGAGGAAATGTCACCCGGAAGGTTGAGATAAAGTCACCCTCCTAAAATAAAGTCAGAAAAATTCAAATGTAATGGATGAGATTAGCTATCTGTAGAAATACCTTTCCCTAAGGAATAGCCGAGAGGATTATGTGGAGAAATTTAGGAAGACCCCGAGGAATCTGACAATAGCAGAAGCTTGATTGTATCCATATATTTCCAGCAACAATCTAATCACAGTAAATGGATGAAGCTGTAACGCAATCAAGCAGTAACTTAATCAGTTATAGTGAATAGATTAAGTGCTCTAATCGCAATCCATCGCAGTGTAACCCAACAGAAGGAAGAATGTTCTAACCGAAGAGGGTGACTACAAGGAAGTGGGGACACCAAGAAGCCAGGCTTTGTCTGTGACTCCAGCTCCCTCCAGTGTAAGGTATATGGCCACCACACTGTTTAAACTGGCGAGTGGAACCAAGGACTGTTTCCATAGTAATTTGGATTTCAAAGGCTTATCAGCAAAGCAGCAGGTCCTTAGCAGTATGAAGCTCAAAGGAATGCATTTCCAGGATGCATAACAGCCAAAGCGTAGTTAGTAAAAGTAATGAGTGAATAAGAGACATATTCATTCAACAACCATTCATGCAATGGCTTCAATAGTACTTTAGCCATTGGCCTAGGAGCTGGAGACTCAGTATTGAATAAGAAATCTATAGAAGTTCTCACAGAATGCTCTTTCTGAAAAGGTAGATGCTAAGCCTTATTTGTTATGTTATTTTATTACCATGGTGATTATTTCTAGGAAATATATGTGGGAGCTGAAAAAAAATCATAGGGACCCTAAACTGATCGGAGACTTAAGAGAAAGATCCTTTTAGTTAGCCCACTTACACCTTATAAAAACAAAGAGACTGAGAACAGGAATAAATATAAGTTGAACTAAAATTAGTCTAATACTGTGAATAAAGTAAGTGACAATAAGTTCCTCAAAATGATCTGTGACAAACACAATAATTTGCATAGAGACTATTTAGAAATACAGTTGCTAATGTTCCCTTAAGAATAGCACAGAGAGAGGCTTATGTGCTAGTCTGCATTCTATACATGTACTATTTAGAGAAGAACTGCTTCTGATACTTTTAGGATAGCAGCTTTGAAGATTTTACACCTTTGGAACTGACCATCAGCCAAAATTATCTATGGGTGCTTCTCAAACAAAATAAGGATGCTGGAAATACGTTACAGTTCCAACCCCATTGTAACGCAATAGTCAATCAGCTACAGCAGATAACACCAATTTGAGCATGCAAGATAGTAAGGCATAAAGGTACAAAGATTACAAAGAGATGCTGAAATAGAGCATTCTCCTATAATTTCCTATCCAAGTCAGAGAGAAGTGTTACTGAAAAGTTTTAGAGCAACCAGGCACATACTCTAAGTGGGTCTCAAGGGCACTCAGGCAGAAACTGCATTGCCCAAGAATGTTAGAAGTTGGCATGCCAGGACATAAAATATGGAGTGCTAAAACACCAAACAGTGTAAGATATGAGGAAAGTACAGGCATATGTTAGCTCCCTAGTCACAGATCATAACAGCAAAGAGTAGGATCTAAGGAAACAGGCAAGAGGTCCATTACAAAAGCATACCTCCTGGCAGAAATACAAAAAAGCTCCAGTGTTTGCAAAGAGGTTTCACTAATTGACAATATCCGAGATTATACAAGACCATGTCTTTATTCTCTACATATATGTTTTAGGCTTTTATTGAGAAATTGTTTGGGGTATTATGGTAAATGTAATGAGGTGAATAATTTGTCTCTTGTTTGTAGTTTACATCTGCAAGGTCCAGTGAGACATCAGTTGAACAGAAACTGTGCAAAAGCAAATAGTAAAAAAGACAGGAATGAGAAGAGAGGGGGAGAAAAGAAACGTCTAATACCCTGTGTACAAATAGAAAGATTTTTACCCATATCTGTAGCTGCTCTAATCTTCCCTCCCCAGCTTCACTTCAGTGAAACACTTCCCTTTTTATTACTTCTCGAGCTCCATGAATTGTTCAATCAGCATTCAAGACAGGGTACTTCATACATTGAGATGAGTGCTATTCCATTCTGTTTTCTTAGAAAAGTCTCTGGGAAGGATTTAATCATGAGGTCTTCATGGGAGTTACTATTCATAGAGAAAGAATATTTCATTCCAAACAACTGTGCTTGTGAACATTTGACACCAGAGTGGGATGGAAGAAAGAAATTTTGTTTTAACTTCAATGGATAAGAAACACAATATATAGAACCATTCTGAGGAGTTAGATACAAAAGGCTGACAGCCAAAGGTAATCCAAATTGAGACTGCGAACCTCACATTGCTTAATTCTGCAAATAATTATTTAAAAAATCTACTGAGAATAAAATATACTGATCTGGGGAGAAGTATTAGAGGTATTCTAATTTAATTTCCTGGCTTAGGGCTAAGAACTCTGGAGTTGAAGAAGTTCAGTGTCTTGACAGAGTTAGTTATGGCAGCTATTACTAGTTTTACTAGGAATACTTGATGACAGAGCTGGCGTCAGATATTGGATCACCTGATTGGAATCACTCACTGTGGCTACTCAATCTTACATTCCCATGTCAGCCTGAGTATTAGAGTAATAATTCACCAAATTATTTCACTATTTCTGAAAGTGTTACTTTAATACAATGTATTAAAATGCTGTCCAAAGTACCCACAAGTATTTTTGCTATAGAACAATGGTGTTCAGCTTGCACAGAGTCCTATGCTTCTGCAAGGATTAGCTGGGAGCTCATTGAAGTAAATGTTCCTCATCTTTAATGATAGAGAGTCTAGTGTGTTCTAAATGCTGATTTTGTTGGTCCACACTGTTATAGTAATACTCTTATGAGCATGACTGTAGAAAACAAATAAGAGTTATTGTAAGCCCAAACAATTCTACTGGTACCTTGGGAGAGATCAATCAAATTGCAAAGAATGCAGCATGTACAAATTACAACCACCAGGATTGGTTGATTTATGCTTCAATTATCATTTGGAAATCTTTCCTTTTCCTATAGTCTCCTTCTAAATTCTGCATGCAGCTGGTAAACTACCCAATTGCCCAGTATTATCATTTGTCCAGGGATGCCCAGCATCCTCCAGGTTGCAATGAGCTTCTTTTTGCATTTGATCTTCTCCTGTGTCTCACGACTGTAGCTCTTGATATTTGGACCTATAATGGCTACTTTGCATTCTCATTTACCACAAAAACATTAGAATCCTTATGGGACTATACTTAAGCTGCCATAGTACCCAGCATAGGCCCAGTTACATTAAAATGTCTTCTTTGGACATCACAAAAATTAACATAACTAGCTTAGGCTGTGGTGGCAAACACTTTTGATCACAGCATTTCATTGGCAGAATTAAAAAGTTCTCTAAGTTTGAGGCCAACCTGGTTTACAGAATGATTTCCAGAATAGCCAGGGCTATACAGAGATACCTGTCTCAAAAAACTAAGATAGATAGATAGATAGATAGATAGATAGATAGATAGATAGACAGACAGACAGATAGGATGAAGATAACTGAAGAAAAATAAACATTAAGTATTTTTAGTAGAATTAATAATCTATTAGTCAAATTTAAGACTCAATTTTATCTACATAATCTATATTCTATGATATAGATTTATTATCCTAACATATCTATCATTTGTCTATTATATATATATATATATACTAATACAAAATAATCATCTATCCCATCTTATTTTTAATAAAACTATCTAAAAATGAAAACTAACTTGCTATGAGAAAAATGTAAACACAAATTAAATAAAAATTCCTTATTGAATTTTTTTCATGCAAGCTTTGTTAACTTACCTTCCAAAAGGTCAACACCATTAAAATTACATTCATTTATGAGAGTTTTATTTCATATAATCATAAACTGGAAAGAAACTTTGATAGAAACTAAGGTCCTTTCTAGCCATATTCAACTAGGCATAAGGTTAATGTGAAATCTTTGATGATATCACAGTGTGCCCACCTCAGTTTTAAGAGGGGTAACTTAGTTGGGCCTGGTGCACCATCCCAGTTACCCAATCTGTTAAGAAGACAAAGCAAGGGGATCACAAGTTGAAGGTCAGCATGGACAACTGAATGATATTTTGTCTCAAAATAAAACGTCCAGGTAGGGTAGCTAAGTGTTGACTTGCCAAGCTTGCATGAGGCCTTATCTAGGTTCAATATACAATAATAGAAAACATACATTTGTGTCATTTAGTTCTGGTTTTCTAAGTAAATATAATAGCTTTCCTTTTCTATATATGGATTTCAAGTGTTTCGATATAGTTGTGATGCCTAGAACGTTTTCATAAGTGAGAATAAGGTAGAAAAGAGAAAATCACATTTTAAGTAAAATAAAAAATGTGTTACACACACACACACACACACACACACACACACACACTTGGTGCATTAATAAGGTCATTAAAAGAAATTGCCAAAGAATGTACAAAAAAAGTGTGAATTTAAAATAAAATGTATGACTGAAACACACATAGGAAAGAAACATTACTACTTCACCCCTACTCATCGTTCTGGTTTTAGTTTCTAATTTTATGATTTATTTTAGTCGTGGATAATATGCTTATTTCAATAATTTCAGTAGAAAGTCTATGCTTAACATATCATCTCAAGGAAGTCTTAAATGGCAATATGAACTCAAGCATTAGACTCTGTCCATAATATTGTTTCATAGGGACACTCCCACCAAGTTCAAGACACGGCTAATAACTCTCATTCCCACTTGAAGTCTCCATGTCTGATAAAAAATGGAATAGTTGAGTTCACGCAGCTGTTCACAAGCTAATTATCTGCAATCATTTCTGATTACTTAATAGGCCATGGTAGGATGTGTGTTTGCTGCTATGTTGAGTTTACACATTAGGCTTTAATGTGCTGATATGGTTAACTGTGCTCACTGCTGCCTGCTAATAGACCATTCCTGAAAATGAGACCATATCTCAAAGGAATTTGCTTGTTTATTTTAAATAAGTAATAACTATAAACTCGGATCCTAGATCCGATGTTTACCATTTTAAGAATGCACTTTCTAAATGCTGTCTCATTTTGAAAGCATTCTGAATTATTCAAGTTTGCAAAACCAAGTTATTAAACTAACCTTGAGTTGATAACCTACTCAAATGCATAGATTTAACACTTTTCCTACTCTGGTCAGAAATTCTAAATTGTTTTCTGCCATTAATAGAACAATAAATTCTTTTAAATGGCACCAAAGAAGCTAACTGGGATAACAGAATGCTGAGAAAATTAGAGGGACATTAAAAGTCGGCAAGCATTTATTAATATGCAGTCAACATGCCCATGTTACCATTTGGGAGCAATACAGACCTGTTAATATAGGAAGAAGACATGAAGTTGTTGTCATGAGACTACTGATTTGTTTTGCAGTGTTGCCTTTTGTGATAGGACTTAGTCTGAACATGGTGGAAAAATTTAGAAGGCAGGTTTTGTGGTTGTTGATGTTACATATCTAATCTATGTTGTTGACATGAACATAAGGCAGACATGTAGATATTTTGAGGCTTTCCCTTCATCCTTATTAGGTCTAAGCTCTATTCTGTGTCCTGTTATCAGTTTTTTTTATTGCTTCAACTATTTTAAGGATTGCACAATTTCTTCTCCAGTGTCCTTTTATTAGCTAAGTCAGTTGGTGTCAAATAATAAATAGATATTTCCATCCAAATACCATTACTTTGGTCTCTGCAACTTTTAAGAAAAAGCAGGCTCTTCCATTTTCTGCCATTCCTAGGACAGGGCTTGCTCTGTCTCCTGTAGCATTGGACTCACACCATTTTAACAGATTTTAGTGAACATGCTTCTGTCATTTAATTTATGCCCTCACCCTGACTTTGAGAAATGTTGTCTTCTAATCCTACAAATCCTCTTCCAGAGACTCCATATACTGTATTCAGTGAATTTTAAGGCCATGGCACGAACGAAATGGAAAAATGATGGGATTAGAATAATTTTAATAATGAGTCAGACTCATCATTATGATACACAGTTTGTCTTAAACACTCTGGGTACATGTGTGTATGGTGAGAGTGCATGCTGCGTTTCTGAGTGCTGGTGTATGCACACCAGAATGCTCAGGTGGAGGTCAGACTGGGGCATTGATTCTTGCCATCAGCTTACTGAGGTCGGATCTCTCTTATTTCAGTTGGTTGTACTCCTGGGTAGGCTGTATGTGATTTTTCTGTCTTTGCTTTGCAAAGATTTCACATCTTGCTCTGGGCTTTTTACAGGGTTTCTAGTGCTCTGACCCAAGTAGGTAAGGTTGTGCAGCTGGTACTTCTACTATATAAGCCATCTGCCTGGATGCTATTTCTATTACGAATACTAAATATGCTAAATATTAAAGACTCAGATTTTCATGATTTGGCACTTTTATTCGTTTTCACTTTTAAGTTTTGATGTCTCCTTGATGTCATCAAGATCACCCCAGAGTTTTTCTAATACCTTTTTAATAAAAAGCTCTTACATTAAAATGTTCCGTTTCCTAAAGACGTCAATGTATTTCCTTTCTCCTCCTCTCTGTGATGGTTTGTACATGTTTGGCCCAGGGAGTAGCACTATTAGAAAATGTGGCCCTCTTGGAATAGGCATGCTACTGTAGGTGTGGACTTTATGACCCTCATCCTAGCTGCCTAGAAGTCAGTGTTCTGCTAACAGCTTTCAGATGAAGATGTAGAATTCTCAGCTCCACCTGCACCATGCCTGTCTGGATGCTGCCATGCTCCCACCTTGATGATAATGGACTGAACCTCTGAACCTGTAAGTCAGCCCCAATCAAATGTCATTTATAAGAGTTGTCTTGGTCATGCTGTCTGTTCACAGCAGTAAAGCCCTAGCTAAGACACTCTCCATCATTCATTTCTTCTCTGGTTTAATTCAAGTCCTTTAACGTTCTTACTATTGCTACTTCTTCTCTGAAATAGTGGTTCAGAATAGTTTGGGCTGCTAGCAGCAGCAGTACTATTAATAAAGAAGATAATAAAATTCAATCAGGACAGGCAACTGTCAGAGTCTATGTGGAACACCTTCCATTGATATTTGCATTTTATTCTCCCAACAGTGCTGTAAGAATCCTACCATTATGGCCATCTGGTTGATGAGGCAACTAAGACTCAGCACCCAGAGCCTGAAGTTTATAAAATATTGAGCCGAAGGTCCTGTGGTCAGGGTCAAAATGAGGAGTAAGCGTCATATAACATGCACAATTCTATTCTGTGAGGTCTGTTCCCAAAGAGCTTTGTCTACTCCTTTTGGAAAAAATGTCTTGGACTGTGGTCAGGACAAGCTGATCTTCCTGCCTCAGCAACACAGTTTAGTCAGCTCAAGGACAGTACGGAAACCCCAATTGGCCAAGAGGCCTTATGCATCTTAAGTATGACATCTGAGAGTGATGAGAAATACCCTGGATGGGTTTTGTTGTTCCGGTGTCCCTGCTTATCTCTTTGTGTTTTTCTTCAGATGTGCTATGACCGTCCAGCTGAGCAGAATGACTTGTTGACAAGCTTGCTTTTCCAGGTAAACTTTTTGTGCCTGAATCACAGATTCTGGTGCCAACTGCTTGAGGTGGCCTTCCACAGAGGCTAATCTTAACCATGCCGAAATTCCACCTGCTCTCTTTCCTGAAGCTCTTTTGATGGACAAATGAGATGTGATCTTTCCTTCCTGTAGCCCTTAAGTCTATGTTTATTGAGCTATATTATGCCTTATAATATCTACTTTATTTATGTATTCATGGGGTCTTTATTCATAAGTTCCCCATTGCTGGATTTTACACACACACACACACACACACACACACACACACACACACACACACTGCTCAACAGTCATTACACGAATTTGAAACCAAGTTATTTAAAATACTTGGCTTGTTTTTAGACAAAGTAAAGAAGGCCAAACTCACGGTAATGTAAGAAACTGCAGTGTTTGTACGGCTCTATGTGTCATTAAAATGGCATAGATGTAAGCTAACAATGTTTCATCTCTTTTGTTTTCTTTATAGCAAATGCAGACCTTTTAATCCAATTAATTCTGATTAACTCGTAAGTGGATTTCTAAAATAAAAATGTCAAAAAGACTTTTTTTTTTCATTTATTTTACTACAAAAGCTTAATAGATTTTAGATACTGAGAAATTTCTTTCTTTTATAACACACCAGTAAATCTCCTTTTCAATGACATTTAAGTAGATTCATGTTTGAAGAATGGCAACAAGGTCTAAAATGTTCAATGGCCAGAAAGATTATTAACGCTAATCCACTTCTAAATTCAACAGATACCTATTATTTTTTACTTTAAGAAAAAAATATTTAGTACAATTCTATAAAGAGTAAGTAAGAATTTTATGTCTTGACCTGAAGTCTCTTGGAAAAACGTAGCAGCTGGCTAGAAGATTCCACAGACTGATTAGAAATTCCTGATTGTGGAAAGCAGGAATGTTTTATCTTGTGTTTCTTTTATCACTCTTAACAGCCATTTATCACCAAACGATGCTTCTAACACAACATCCCTTTTATCTGCAAGCCTTTGGCTACATTAATATGTTAACTGACCACTAGCTTCTACAATCCTCAAAGCTACGTGTTATCAGAAGGGATCTGAGATTTTTTTTCAGAGAGAGAAAAAATTAAGCAGAGATTTTTCCACATTGTTGTGACCATCCATGTATGGGTAGCCTTTTCCGAAATGTCTGGTAGATGCATTGATGTATGCCTGTTGCTTGCTATGTAATTATAAGTTTATAATCACATCTATAACAGAACATGTCATTTGAAATAACCAAACCTGTTCTGGGGCCATGGCCACTTGTATATGGCTTAGAGGAAACTATCTTTAGCCTCTTTGAAGCAGGGCCTGTGTTTTGTTAATCAATGTGTACAATTTCTAAAGGAATTTAATGTCAAGAGATGTGAAAGGTTAAAGGACACTCCACCATACTATAAGAACACTTACTCAACTATGTTCAGAGAAGCTTGATTAGTAATAGCCAGAAACTAGAAACAACCTAGGTATTGCTAAAGTGAAGAACAGATAAGGAAAAGGTGGTACATTTGCACAATGACGTATTACTCAGCTGTTAAAAACAATGACATCATGAAATTTGCTAGCAGAGGGGAAGAACTAGGAAAGATCATCCTGAGAAAATCCAGACCGATAAAAATAAGGATGGTATGTATTTACTTACAAGTGGATATTAGCCATGAACTAAAAGATAACCATGTTAAAAACCAACAGATTCACAGAAGTTAAGTAACAAGAAAGGCTCAAGGAGGGACACATAAATCTCAGTGAAAGGGAATTGGAATAGACATAGCTAGTGAATGGGGGGGAGGGGCTTGGATGGGAACAGGAAGGGATGAAGGGTATGGAAACAGGAAGGACCAGGTGCAGGGAAGATGAAAAGAAAGAGTACTAGGAGAGACAGCTGGAATCCTGAAATCATGGGGCATCTCTGGGAGGAGCTAGAATCTTGGGAGTGCAATGGAAACTCCCAGGAACCTATGAGGGTGTCTTAGTTAGAGTTTTACTGCCGTGAAAAGACACCATGACCAATGCGAGTCTTTAAAAGGACAACATTTAATTGGGGCTGGATTACAGATCCAGACTTCAGTCCATTGTCATCAAGGTGGGAGCATGGCAGTGTCCAGGCAAGCACCGTGCAGGCAGAGCTAAGAGTTCTATATCTTCATCTGAAGGCTGCTAGTAGAATACTGACTTCCAGGCAGTTAGAACTAGGGTATTAAAGCCCACGCCCACAGTGACAGTGACACACCTATTCCAACAAGGCCACACCTCCTAATAGTGCCACTCCCTGGCCCAAGCATATACAATCCATCACAGAGGGTGACCCAAGCTAAGACTCTTAGCAATGAGAGATATGGAGCCTGAACCAGCCATCTCCTGTAACCAAGAAAGACTTCCACTGGAGGAATGGGGACAACAACAATCCAGCCCCCAAACCTTTGACCTACAATTTGTTCGGCCTACAAGGTATGTTGGGGTAAATGTGTCGCAGAAATTGTGGGAGTGGCCACCCAGTGATGTTTGAGACGTATGCCATAATAGAGTCTCAATTGCTGACACTGCTTTGATTGCCAGGAACCAGAGGCTTTGTAGCCCACAATTTAGGATAGAACCAAATACTAACAGTAAAAGAAAAAGAAAAAAGTCAATAAAATAATTCTTAACGATATTCTGCTATATCCATACATATGTTACAGTTGTGTAGTTTGGTCTTATTATGGGACTCCCAAAAGTGGGTATGGGGCTATCTCTGTGCGGCCTGCATTTGGTACTCTTTCCTCATATTGGGTTGCTTCATCTCGAATTAATAGGAGAGGTGGTGCCTAGTCTTACCGAAACTTGATATGCCATGTCTGGTTGATATCCACAGGAGGCCTGCCCGTCTCTTAAGAGAAATGGAGGAGTGGGAGGGGGAATTAAAAGGAGAGACTGAGAGGAGAGGGGAGGGGAAAACATGGTTGGAGTGCAAAATTTTCCAAAGAAAATAAAAATTAAAGTAACAAATTTTAAAAAAAATATTATGAAAAATTAATGTATGTTGCAATAAATTTTATATAAGGTACCCACCATAGCTCATCTTATTATCTGCAATTATTATCATTTTCATGTTTCTTTTCTTTTGATTTTATGGCATCTATGATTGTTAGCTATATGAAAACATCTATTTCTGGGTTCTGCCATTTTTTGTTTAAAAAAATGGCAAAAAAGAATACATTATTTAGATTATGGGTTGTAACTCTTCATAAAGTTAATTTATACCATGACTTAATGGACTATAAATACCTTTCCTACTTAATTTACCTAAGGCCTGGTTTTGTGGACTAGAAAATTACTGGCAATGTTCAATGAAACAAAAGCAAAATCTAACCTTTCATAGGGTGGGCAAGAGGATTAGATGAAGCAATCCACAGAAAATGCTCAGGAAAGGAACTGTGCTCAGTAAGAATTCAAAAACTAATGGTTCTTACAGCTATCTTCTTCATATTTTATGTTATTCTTTTCATATTTCTTCATCTGTCATTGAAATACCTTATGTTTATGATGACAGGGTTTTGCGACTCTAGGAGACAAGAGTCAACACCACATAGAGGAATGACAGTAGACTGCATGGCTTCTTTCAGAAGTTAAACTGAAAGATTAGCACGTACAGCAACTCAGCTCCAAGTCTGCATTGTAAGACTCATGTTGTCTACTTTACTTCAAGATTTGGTTTCCATCTTGTATAGTTCTTCTGTAGCATTCACAACCATCATTACAATAATGGCTTTAACATCCTTGTTAGAAACATCTAATATCTGGATCACTTTGGAGTTGGTCCTGATTGGCTGTTCTCTGAAATGGATTATTACCTCATCCTTGTTTGTCATTTAATAGCATACTGTGCATTACACCACGAATACTCTGAATATGGTGTGGAGGATACTCTAAATTATGTCTTTCTAAATAGTGTCCATATTTTCATCTCAGAAGGTTGTTCATGTGGTGAGAGTTAACTACAAACTGTTTTGGTTAGTGGTTCAGCTTTTTAAAATATATATGTAGTGTTTTAAATTTATTTTTTGAAAATTGATACATGTATGCGACATAATTTTATCATATCTATCTCCAATTTCTATCACCAACTATCTGCAGACTTTGTCAAGAGGTCAACCTTCCAACTTCACATTTTCCCTTAAATATCCCACTGCGTCCAATTATTGCCACCCATATGGGTATGCGTGTGGGGACATCTACTTGGAGCATAGTCAGTAGTCACACACCCCAAAGAAAATTCCCTGTCCCCAAGCAGCCATCAATTTCCATGATCTCTTCAGTTAAGACTGTGCCTCATTATACCCAGAAGATGCTCCAACATATAACAAGGACATATGCTCCACTATGTTCATAGCAGCCTTATTTATTATAATAGCCAGAAGCTGGAAAGAACTCAGATGTCCTTCAACAAAGGAATGGATATAAAAAAAATGTGGTACATTTACACAATGGAGTATTACTCAGCTATTAAAAATAATGAATTCGAGAAATTCTTAGGTAAATGGATGGAACTAGAAATTATCATCCTGAGTGAGTTAACCCAGTCACAAAAGAACACACATGGTATTTACTCACTGATAAACGGATGTTAGCCCAATAGCTTGAAATAGACAAGACTCAACTCACAGACTACATGAAGCTCACGAAGAAGGAAGACCAAGTGTGGATGCCTCAGTCCTACTTAGAAGGAGTAACAAAAATACTCAAGGGAGAAAATATGGAAACAAAGTGTGGGACAGAAACTGAAAGAGGAGCCACCTGGAGACCATTCCACCTGGGTCTCCATCCCAGGTACAGTCACCAAAGGTAGACACTGATGTGGATGGCGGGAAGTACATGTGGACAAGAGCCTGATATAGCTGTCTCCTTAGAGGTCTGCCAGAGGCTGACACATTCAGAGGCTGATGCTCACAGCTAACCACTGATCTGATCAAGGGTTTCCCAATGGAGAAGTTAGAGAGAAGACTGAAGGAGCAGAAAGGGTTTGTGGCCCCATGAGGAGAGCAACAATACCAACTAACTAGAGCTCTCCAAGGTCTAAACTACCAGCCTGTGAGCACATAGGGAGGGACTCATGACTCCACCTGTACATGAAGGGGAGGATGGCTTTGTCTGGCATAGGTGGGAGAGGAGATTCTTGGTCCCATGAAGGATGAACACCAAGTGGGGGGGGGTGAATTCGAGGGTGGGGAGGTGGGAGTGGGGGATTAGGTGGGGGAACATCCTCATAAAAGCATGAGGAGGGGGATGGGAGGTTCCTGGGTGGTGGGGGAAGGGGGGTTAGGGGATAAAATCTGAAATGTAAATATAATATCCAATAAAAAGAAAAAAAAAGACTGGCTCGTGAGTCTGTTCCTCATTTATGATGGAGTTTTGATTCAGTTGATGTAGTGCAGGTCTTATATAGACAACCAGTTACTGAGATATCAGGAGTGTCCAGAGGAGGGCTGTACTCTCAAATTCTTTCTGCCCTCTCTTCCAAATGTACCCTGAGCACTGAAGGCATGGGGATTTGATACACAAATTCTATTATTCATGACCGCTTATTATTCTGACCTCTGCAGCTTTTGATCGGATTCATAGTACCAGGTATGCGTTATCTTCTGAGGAGAACACCTTAAATCCTAACAGAAAGTGGTTGGTTAGTCTCATAACCCTCATGGCAATATTGTATGTGGGCACATCTTACCTGACCGGTCACAGAAGTAGGTAAGACCATTGAGAACATTTTTCCCCACTCCAGAAGTTTGCATCAAACCTCCCATCATGGTGCAAACTAGCTGGCAGGGTGAGACTATCCTCATCAATTCCAGTTGATTTCTCAAAATCCTGCAACCACTATCTAGTTACGGTGGGCAACCAAGTGCCAATAACCTGGCAATGTTTGGGAGCCTCTGGGATCTCCTTGAGCAATACATCAAAAAGGGGGTGGGGGGACAACCCATGCCTTGTACTGAAATTTATTTAAAAGCCCATGTACTGTGCCTCAGGCCCTTTTCATATAGCCTTTGTTTTGTTAGTCCAACCCCTTCCTCTCCTCCATCCCTACAAACTTTGCCCCTGGACACCAATCAGCTTTTGTTTCATCCCTTCCAGCACAATGAGTCCTACGATCAGTTTGTGCCACAAAAAGACTGGACAGTGATAACTCAATAATTTAGGATGAATTTAAAAAGAGAGCTGGGAGGGGGGTGGTCCCTCCTCCTTAAATATGTCCTTTCTGGAACTTCCCTTTCCCTCTGGTGCCTCAGACAGACACAACCAAATGAAATGGGAATTCCCAGCCATCCTGTGATTTTGTTCTACCCTCAAGAAATAGGCTGAAAGAAATGGGAGATGACCTCCCGGAGTTTCTTCTTCCAATGCATTTCTTAAAAATCCATTTTTTTGTATAACACCATCGAGTATTGTGAATTTAGCCAGGAATTGTGCTGTCTGCAAGGAGGTTAGTTAGGTAGAAGTTACTGTTAAAAAGGAAAAATCTTTCCTGATGGGGGAATTTTGTTAACATTGGAGATTAAGATAGGAAAAAACGGTATATTTTAAGTGTTCAGCCTTGTTTTAGCAAGAGTGGGTTTTGTCTATCCATCTGAGCCTTTGGTGTTCCTCAGTAAAATTGTCTCCATATAGATCCTATACATTTCCTAGTAAATCTATGTTTGTTATGCTAAAGCAACTGTGGTTATATTTGCATCGTGTTTCCTCATTTTCAGCTGCACACTGAAGAACCGGGAGGCTATGGAAGTCTTGGCGGTGGCCTTTTTTACCCTCCGCTGCACGTCGTTTGTTGTTTCCTCCATTACTAGCACATATTCTGTACTTACTGTCAAGTCGGCTGAGAATATCAGTTGTCCAGTTCAGTTCCCGGTTTGTCACATAGATTTGTTGCCTCATTGAGCTCTCGAGGTAATGATCATTGATCTTGGGTTGTTCCTAACTTTGCCTTTTCAGTCCAGAGTTAACACATAAAGGACTATGAATGGGATGTGTTGTCGGCCATCATTTCATGTGCTATTAACTTCTATAGTTCTGCATGGGCGATTTAATGGGAGACTAAAAAAGGGGTTGCTGCCCATTTAAAAAAATACATTGACCCTTCCTTGAAAGGATTTTTCTACAAACATGCAAAAATACCTTAAGATGGATCGGTTTCCCACCCCATCTTCAAGAAACAGTTATTTGGTCTAACTTTAGAGGAAAAAAAAAGAATTGCTAAAATAAAACTAGAAATGAAAACATAGGAATGAGGGTCTATAGAAGAACGCATGAGCAAGGATCTTGGTTTAATTACCAACCTCTCTCTCTCTCTCTCTCTCTCTCTCTCTCTCTCTCTCTCTCTCTCTCTCTCTCTCTCTCTCTCTCTGTCTCTCTCTCTCTCTCTCTCTCTCTCACACACACACACATACACATACAGAATTAAGGGTTTTGGATAACACTTCGGGTTATCATTAGGTATCAGTAATTAAGATTTGGAAATTAACTGAGTTATATAAGTTAGTAAAAGACATTAGAATCAAGATTAGGAAATATATCTCTTTATGCATGTGACTTCTATCCTAGGTATTACATTAGTTAGGATCCCCACAATTTTCTATGAAAACACGTAAAGTCACTGAAGGTTTCAGTGTGTTTCTAGCATCTAACAGGAACTTAATATTTGTTGGACAGAATACTGTATTATCTTTCATAAAGGAGCTCATATCTTGAACTGTGTTTAAGAAAATGAGGAGTACATTTAATGAGATGTTGTACACAGTGGTAGTACCCTGAGAAAAGTATTCATAACAGAATGAGGAGCTTAAAATGCTATATAAACACAAT
Organism: Arvicanthis niloticus; assembly: GCF_011762505.2. Lineage (NCBI taxonomy): Eukaryota > Metazoa > Chordata > Mammalia > Rodentia > Muridae > Arvicanthis > Arvicanthis niloticus. The sequence continues at coordinate 43,199,931 of NC_047673.1, forward strand.
CTCCTAAAAAAGAAATAAATTACTGCTCACCAAAGAACTTACATAAGACCAAAAACATACTAAGAGTACTTTATTGTCATCATTATTAAATATATTGAATATGCATTTTACAGAGAATGTTCTGTGCTTCAGGTGAAATAGTGTGTTCATTATTACAACAAAAAAAGTGAAGGCCACATATTTAAACAAAGAATGCACTTCAAATACTGCTATATATACCACAGGTGTTCTATAAGCTTTCTGTTAAACAAAAGGGAGTAAATGTAATGAGTTTGATGAGTTTATATATCAGACATTCTTTAAAAACAGAAAAATATTAGCATCCTGGAATAATTTCCATTCCTGGTCCACTTTCTGCCCACTGGAAAAAATTACACTGCTTTTCTTTCTCCATAGGACATACGAAAAAATTCTTCCCATTATTAGGTCCAATCTTCAAGACGGTTTTCATGATGGAGCGCTTCCCATGTCTGCAGAATGGGAAGGACAGGTCTGCCCACTGAGGGAGGAAGAAGAGAGGTTATAAAGAATACAGCGCTGAGCAGAGGAGAGTTGCCTCAGTTGATACAATAGTCACTGCTGTGACTAGTAATTTGACACTGTGTGACAGATGGAAACTATTAGTTGCTAACACTTTAAAAAAGTAAAAAAGTATTTTATTTACATCTATTTACTGTTTGAATCACACAATAAATTAACTAAAGTCCAATCCACTTCATCTAAAGACATATAAAATTCTTCACCTCATCCAGAGTAACTGAAAACTATCAAATCTTGATATTAAGCTACCACCAGGGTCTCAGCTATCTGTCTGTTTTAATTAAAATATTACCAAATATTTGTTATAACTGTAATACTAAAGTCCATTAGTTTCCTAGGCAAAGGATGATCCCAGCAGATTCTTGCACAGACTAAATAAGGAGAGAGCTACTCTACTCTCAGTATTTGGTCTCATGAAAAGAATGAAGGAAACTGAGACACTATTAGCAATATAAAATTACTAAGACTATTTTTCTATTATATTTAAACTGGTTCTTAAGAAAACCTGTGAATCTAATATGCAATACGTCCATCAAGTGTAGGAACTCAAGTAGTCTAATTTCACCTGGGAATGTCCTTTAAAGGCTTAGACACTGGGCAGAGAAACATTTTCTTACTCAGGAAGACAAACCAGCAATTTTGGGGTTTGGCACCGAAACAGATCGATATTTCTCTTTTTCTATTAGATGCCATAAGAAGTGTAAGTGGGAGAAATGTGTGTCCTTAAACATTGGGATAACACTCAGCATGGTGAGAACGTTATACTCGAGGAAAGCAGACAGGTGGACTGACAGAAGGGACGTATGCTATGTCTCCTAGACCAGATAGACAGGATCACCCATGACGGGAATATCACAGGCTGTCTTTCCTATTTCTGACCCCACCAGGTTACACTCATAGTAAAATTCACTAAGGTTATTGTAAATCCAAGGCAGTTATCGGTCCATGTGCTGATTTTTCTCATGTACTCAATGCTTAATTCATGAAACTTATTGAACTCTTATTTAGTATTTCTTAGTTCTCAGTTCCTTTCTTTCCCTCTTCCTTCCCTTTCATCCTTTCCTTCCTTCCCTTTTATCCCTTCCTTCCTTCCTCCCTCCCTCCCTCCCTCCCTCCCTTCCTCCTACCCTCCCTTCCTTCCTTCCTTCCTTCCTTCCTTCCTTCCTTCCTTCCTTCCTTCCTTCCTTCCTTCCTTCTTTCCCTTCCTTTCTTCCCTTCCATCCTTTCCTTCCTTTGCTTCTTTCCTCCCATCCTTCCTTTACTACAGGGTCTTTCCATCCAGGCTGCTCTGGAATTCATTATATAAGTCTAGTCTCAACCTGAAGAACCCCTTGCTTCAACTTGCCCAGCACTTGGGATGCAGACATGAATCACTACATCAGGCCTCAATACTACTTATCTATCATTATGAACCAAGAGCAATATTGTTATACTTGTGATAACAAATATAAAGCTCTTTGCTGATCCAATAGCTATTCTATCATTAGTATTATTTGCTGCATCTCTTTACATGCCAAGTTATTTAACAGCCAGGCGTTATACCGAATACTAATATGGCCCTTTAAAATGGAAAGGTAAAGCCAGGTATGGTGGTGTGTAAGTGAAATCCCATAACTTTGGAGGATCCTGCTTCAAATAAACAAACAAACAAATCCGCAATCACTGAGTATGTCACATTACAATAAACAAAACTCATTTTGAACTACAGTAAACATGGGAAATTTTACACATACTTCAAAAAATCCGCACTGTGCTCCTCTGGGCAGAGAACAGGCATAAAACTGCCTCCCCTTGTTTTCTCCATCCTTCCTCACAACTCGGAGAACACAGCGGCGGCCGTGCGTCTTGCACAAGGGGCTGCCGGCACTTACGGAACAAGGACCGCGTGTTCTATTGGTTTGGAGTTCACTGTAATGACAGGCGACAAAATAATGGCGGCATAGCGGCACTAAGAAGGGTCACTCGTACCACTTTGCTCATTCGTTTAGTGTTACCCCTAAAGAAGGCAGTTTTAGGTTATTATATTCTTTTGGAGGGATGGTTATTTTTATTTATTCATTCGCCTTACAACATGATCACAACTCCCACTCCTCCCATCCCTCTTAGAGTTCCTCTCCCCATTCCCCACTCCATTCCTTCTCTGAGAAGGGGGAGGTCCCCCCTGGGTATCACCCCACTGTGGCACATTAAATCACTGCAGGGCTGGGCACATCACCTCCCACAGACAAGGGGACTCAGGTGGGGGAATGAGATCCACAGGCAGGCAACAGAGTCAGGGACAGGCCCCCATTCCAGTTGTTGCAAGACCTGCATGAAGACCAAGTTGCATATATGCTACCTATGTGCAGGGGGGACCTTGTGCTCTTAAGTTTTTGATTCCTCGGCTAATTTTAATTGATTCCTTAACTCACTATGTGTCTAAGTTTAACTGTCTGAATAAAAACAGTGTAGATTTGTAAGCAGTATATCCAGTTTCCTTACGTTCTCACTTAGGCTATTCAGCTCTCCCCTTACCATATTTTATAACATGTTCTCTTTTATTTCTCCTAAAATATTGTCACATCCTCCTGGACCCCATCTCACAAAGCAAACAGGGTCACAATCATCTCTACTTATTTTCTCGTCTGGAGGAACTCCCATCAGTGGGCTGAGGAGACCAACTAGTGCCTATCTACTCCCACTTTAAAACAATTGTCTATGTCTTTCTTTGGTCAACGTTACTATTTTATTCACAATAACACCCTAGTAAGAAAAAGGCTGCTGCACCGAAGAGAAGCCATGGACATTTCGTGAAGCTTAGCAGATGAGGTTCATCTCTGTACAATTAAAACCCAGAGAATATTTGAAGGGCATCCCTGCACACAGTGAACTGAGCCCAGGAGGGAATCTTGTCCTTCAGCTGGATATGTAGTTTTGTCTTTGGAAAACAATTAGGGAGTTTCATTATAGTTTTTAATTTTCTATACCTTGTATGCTTTATGTAATACATGTATACTGAACAACTGGTTCAGAATAAAAGGGTTCAATTCACAGCCATGAGAGAAGTGGATAGGAAGTTATCTCAGTTGTAGACATTGTACTTAGCATGTGCAAAGTGGGCTGGATCCCCAGCACCAAAACAAAATACTTGTAACAAGAAAACAAGTCCAGAACCTCTCCATAACGTCACTATTTTTAACTCTTTTAATAGTAAAAAAGTCTGATTTTCATGTTGGGGGAAATTTCTAAAAATAACAATTGTAATAATTTTCTTAAATACCTCAAAGTCAGAAACATTTTCTTTTCCTCCTGACTTCTGAGACTAAATTTTGCAACATTTGTTTCAATAATGATGCTTCAGGCAGTATATCTAATTGAAAAGTTCAAAGGATATGATCTTTCACTTCTGGTAAAACTGATTTATGCTTTATTAAACGTATGATCAAATACATTACTTTAAAAATAACTTTGCCATAGACCTTAAGCGCAGTTTGGGGATCTGGCATTTGTGACATAAGAGCGACTAGTAGCATTGCTATGGACAGGATTTTCATGAAATATTTCACCTGTGACTATTTTTGTTGTTTCTCTCTTCAGAATGGCTTGTAGGTGACATTAATATCTTAGAGTGATGGGTAACACCAAATCAGGAACCAGAAAGCTGGAAGGCAATGGCTGGGCATTTGTTTTCCATACCCTCTGTTAGCAATTCTTCTAGGCTCCACCCAACAGTTACCTAGCAACAGCCACCAGGTAAAAGACTGGCTTTCTATAAAAGAACTGTTTGGTCTTTCTGTCTCTCTCTCTCTCTCTGGCATCTGCCAATTGGCCCCTGGTTATCATGTGACAACTTGGTAATCCAGCTTGTGGCACGAATTGGGACATTGCAAGTGATAGAAAATAATAACCTTTATCTTCACCCATGGGTATCTTCTTTGTCAGTACCTCCACGCTCCCAGTACCTGGGATGCCTCCCGGACTAAAGGCTTCCAAATCCACACACTATCAACGATCAAATTTGGCCCCAGTACCAACTAGATAATAACTCTAAAAGGCTGCTTAAGGGCACTTTTGGTTCCACTATTTTAAGGAACTCTTGCCAGTGATCCAGAAAATGGAAGGTTTCCTATGCTCAGGCTTTTCCCTACCTTCGATCCAAACCTTTTCTTTATTCCTCCTGTTCTCCATCTCAGTTCCTATCCTTGGTCCAGCTAACATTCAGCCCCCCAACTACTGGTTCTCTGTCCAGACGCCTGTTGCTCCAAAGCCAGACTTTGTTTTGGACTTAGCTCACTCTGCCTAGTTTTAAACTTCTACTTCCTGAGAATTTTTTTTTTTTTTTAATCTGATTTCTTTCCATTCTGGTCCACACCAGCTCTAAGCCAGCTGTGTCGGGAAAAGAGATAGGCTGTTACTTGATCCCTGCCTGCACTTAGAACCAAGGCACCCCATGCACCAGTCCCAGATCTGCCAAAGCTGCTCAGACCTGCTCAGACCTGCACGGAGGCAGAAGCTGCCAGTGGTAGCAGGGAGAAATCTCATCACATGCACATTCCGACAAAATGTGTCTATTTGTCTCTTTGCTAACATGTAGCCACACTACTATAAATAAATGCTGTTCCATTCTGAGATATAATATATGGCTTTCCACCTTGGGGGAAAGAGAGGTGACACTATGGTTTCAGCGCCATCTTACTTAAGTGCAGTTACAGGACTGGCTATAGCTTCAGTGCCATCTTAGTTGAGGGCAGTCACCATCTTTGTAGTGGGAAGTCCCCACCCCACTTTACCACCATCTTGCTTGAGGACGACAACCTGACTTAAAAACAGGTCTCCAAAGACACTTTTCAATTAATATAAGGTTTTCCTATGGTTTCTATCCTGTCTCCATAAACAGTAATTTTAATATTAGTTTAAAGGTTTACAGCATTAAAAACTTAAAGATCACTGCCTTGATTTTGCTACTGTCATTAAGTTACAATATAACCTTTTGCTTACTATGTACAATCTAGAGCAAATAATTAAAAACAGACACAAATTATCTAACTCAGATATACTTAATAGATACTAGCTCTCAATCTTGTCAGAGAGCTGGTAAATATACTGTTAAATGTTTAAGCTTACTGTGACAGAGACTCCCGAATTCTAAGAGTAACCCCCAAGGTCTCCAAGAAGATATGGGTACAGTGACAAAGGACTCTTATCTGGATTGTGGTACTATAACCACCGAGAAAGATTGCTCTATTGCCTTGACCACTGCTATCACTCAGCCTAAACTGTGGACAAACAGAGGTCACTCAGAGAACTAATGTCTCATATTGCCTAAGACAAGCTGAGTCTTTTCTCCCATGTTCCTCCTTGACAGGGAAAAAAAAAAGCCTCTCATCTTCTGGGCCTCATCATCTTTTGGCCTCTGCCAAAGTTTAGATGAAGACCACAGGGACCTGAGAAAACTATTTAGACAGTAGACAGACTGAAGGCCTTTCTCATGCTAAATCTCTATGATTAACGATCATATTCCCAATGGCAAGATTTTGAGTTTCCTTTTTATTGTCTTTTAAATGTAAACTTAAAAACGTTTCTCATGATTAATGTTAAATTTAAACCCCATCTTACTCCTTCTGCTTCACAAAAGGTTTTTGTTTCCTTAAGCTCAAAGACTGTTCATGTTGTTAACAAATTTATCTCTTCTATAAACCTAACAGATACATATGTATATATGTGTATATGTATGTCTGTTAGGCGTTTACTTAAAACCTACATCCAGGACGCTCCAGAGAAGCAGCCTACAGATGTTGCAGTCTATTCTCACAGACACTTCTACTGGGCCTTCCTACCCATACTTGGTCTCATAGGCCCTGGGCAGTAAGGAGACAGACAACTCTCCTAGGAGTTGACCAACATCTCCATCCCCATTTTCTTAGGTTCCCTTAAGACAAAAACTATTGCCTCAAAGTCGGCAGGAAGTTAATAAAGATCACAACGACCCTACTCATGCCCCACCATCACCTCTTTCTAGTTTCTCAATTTTTAGTCAAACCAAAATGGAGGAATGTTAGCATTTCTTCTAGGCTCCTCCCAATAGTTACCTAGCAACAAAAGTCAGGTATGAGGCTGGCTGGCCATAAAAGGACTGTTTGGCCTCTCTTTCTCCCTCTTTCAGGTCTTTCTCTCTCTCTTTCTCTCTCTCTCCTTCTTTCTCTGTCCTCTCCTCCCTCCTCGTGTTCCTGGCCAGTCTCTTTCCTTCTTTCTCTCTCCTCTCTCTTTCTGTCCTTCTCTGTCCCCTTTCTTTCGCTGTCTCCACTCCTTCTCACCCCTCCTTCCATGCCTCAAATAAACTTTATCTGATACTAGACCCACTGTATGGTTAGTACCTCAGGGGTTGGAGGTGGGGGGAAATGCATCAGCTTGGGGCTGCAAAGGCATCCCTCCCCGCTGCATCATGCCACCACATTACAAAGCATATCATGAGAGGAGCACTAGCTACAACAGCCAAAACAGACGAACAACAAAACAACCACCAAAATAATTTTATATGATTTTTAAAGTGCTGCCTTTGGTAGAGTTTATTTCAACACTTCCTAATTTATTTGACTTAAATTTTAATCGGAAAACTCCAGAGACCTGAGGAGATATTTATGATTTTTACTATTGATGCTTTTCTGAGATACAAAGGTAGGAGACAGGAATCAAGAGGAGAGGCTCCAGTGCCTTGCTACTTCTTCATGCTTTCTTCCATTCTGTGTCTTCCCTGGCTTGAAGCTGAAGACAAAGCTGGTTGTACATTGTTCTATCCTCGTACCCAGAATGTATTCGGCTAACTAGAAACATTAGTATCACCCAGGGGCTCCTTCAGACACTGATCTACCCACCCCTTTGGAATCCTCATCTGCTTACTAACAAGATTCCCAGGTGACGCATCTACACATTAAGTTGTGAAGTGCTAAGTTAATGTGAGTTAGCCACTAGTGCCACCTGCGATCATATGGGCTCTAAATATGCATAAGCTTGCCTCAGTTTTATGGTAGAAAACATTATCTGGGTTAATTAAACGCTCTGCTTAATAGAGGATATCTTGGTTCCTCTTTGTTTCAATCATTACTTAAAAATGTACTAAAATGTAGCAGAGCACTTTCCTAGGTAAATTTAGCATAGAGAACAGTTGAACTTATTTTGGTGATTAGGTTCATCATTTGAATACTGATTTATAAATAGCATAGTAATATAGTAAACCAGGATTTGGCAAAACTGTTTCAGACAACACAATTTAAGTTGTGTGTCTCTGCGGCAACTACTCGATTCTGTTGTTTTTAATACAAAAATAACTAAACAAATGGGAATGAAACATTATACAACAGGTGCCAGGCTGGATCTGGCCTTGCTGGCTGTAGTTTGCTGGAGTAGACATCATTAGAATCAAGGACAATGCTTTGAGGCACAACAGGTTCTCAACAAATGATAAAAAGAACAAAATCGCTGTCTGGCAAGTGCAAAACACATGGGTTCTATTCTTAGTACCTTAAAAAGTAATAGGTTAACAATAAAGAAATCAGAAGTAGGTAAAAACTATCCTTTTGATGGAAAACTATATTATTCATAGTTAATTTATAAGTCATTGAGTTATAAATTAATTAATTTACAAGTTATTAATTGTGATTGAATGATATAGTAAAATAAAAATACTGCTTGGAAATAATTTTTGAATTAATCAGTCCAACTGGCTGTAGACCTGACAATCCAATATTATTCCAAAGTTTAAAGTAAACAAAAAATAAATAAGCGAAGCACTGAGAACTGTGGGCTTATATTTTTAAAACCTACTTTACTAAGTGTTCTTAAACACTCCAACCTCCCTTATAGCCCCAACTAAAGGCAGGGAGGACGATGGCTAATAGGACAAGGGGGACATGAACATGTTTATTAAAGTTCTTTGGGGTGATTCCAATCTTTGTTGTCAGCAGTCAGGTCCACTAGCAAAACACCAAATATGAATTAGCAGCAGTGACTGGATCCAGAAGAAACCTTAAGGCTTTCCAGATCAGCACCAGTCTGTTGAAGCAGAAGAAAGCAGCCAGGATACCACTAGAAGTTCTTTGGTGCAATTCTCTCTGAATTCATGACAATCAAAGACCAAAGAAAGCAAGGGGAACCATTGCAAGAATGGTTCCTCAATGACATCCTCAATGACAGACAGCATGAGCAAAGCCCAATGAAGACCAGCAAAGTAAACCAATGCCAGAGCATCATCCACTGTCTGCTGGGTTACACTTATACTCTTTCCAGACATCACGTGTTCTCTCAAGCAGCGGTTCCAGCAAAACAACCTATTCCCTTTCACCAGGCAGCTCCCAAAGAAACACCATGTGTTTATTCTCAGCAAAACATCCTCTCATAAGACAGTTTCCAGAAAAACATCACACAGCACAACTGCATCTCTAAGGAAACCAGAACTTTCCCCTTCAGAGAACTCCTAGCAGTGAAGCGGAACAAGTGTAAGGAAGGCATTACACACAGACCTTCCAAACAGCTGATGAGAGCTGACACAGGAAATGGGAAGGATTTTGAAGATGTCCTCTTACTCTTCCATGTGACCTTTTGTATGGTATTCCATCTTGAACACATGCTTTCTTTAAAAATGGACCACCATGGTTTTTTTTACTGTGTTTATAGTAATTGGATCAAAGATTTTAAACTGGTTTTAGAAGCTATTGTTAAATGCTTAAAAACTGGTTCAATTATCTAATTGATCATCTGGTAATTGGATAACATTCAAGTATATTTAGAGACCGATCCAAAAATAAGCCTTATCAGCACAGCATGCAACAGCATGACAAAAAGATCACTAATTAAGGGAACAAAAGTCAAATTAATTGTCCTATGGTTATTAAAGAAACTAAAGTGGCTATAAATTCTGAGTGGACCACCTGTTTTGTTTTGTGTTGAGCCTTTGCTAGGCATCTTGTCCATGAGATGAACACTCTAGTTGCCAGAGAAGAAGAAAAATGAAATAAATGACAGTAATTTGCAATTTACTCCTTGTAAAGTAGCTGGATGCAGAAGGGCTGCAGGGTGAATTCATTTCATCACTTGACATTTATTCTGCAAGTTGATGTTGATTGACTGTAGAGTTTCATCCTGGTGCTCTTCTATTCAACACACACACACACACACACACACACACACACACACACACAGAGTCTGTAGCATTTCTAAGCAGTGCTTCACACTGTGATTAATCCTGTGACTCTACTGCTAATGGCTTATGAAAAAAGTCATTTAAATTTAAGGCTACATTGATGTTTCTTTACATCTTAATCCATTAGTTAAATTGTCTGCTTTTTTTTTTTTTTTTTTTTTTGCTTGTTGTGTTTTTGTTTTGTTTAGCATGAAAGAAGTAACAACAGGCAGGGATATTTCATCTGGGTACAATAAATAGTGCAATATTTTAGAGCAATCACTGCCACGTCCTTTCTGTTATCCCACTGAAGAAACGAACTGATTAAACGTGCTTCTCCTTCTACAGGACAGCCTCCCAGTTTAGACTGCAGCTCTTCCTGATTTTCATCATGGGACATTAATTAGAGTGAAAAGATGAATTTATTATCTAGTCAATTAAAAGTTCAGAACCCCAAAGCTTAATTCAAATATATTACAAGCAGCAGTTCTATCAGCCATGTTAAATGATTATGAATAAAATACTTTGGAAAAAAATCAGCTAGGGGTCAATCATCAGGATTAATGTATGACAGAAGATTTGGAGGTAGGATAAGATGTTAGAGATAAAGGCATATACTAGGCAAAAACTGTCTGAGAAATGTCATGGAACAAGCTTTAAGGATTCCCAGAGTTTAGATGAGAAATTTACACCACGTGGTCCTTCATCACATGGTCCAGAAGAGGAATCTCTCCAGCAACAAAGCCCAGATAAGGAATGTTGATTAATCCAAATTCCCCTGATAATCATGAACTTCAGGTTCCATGGTAACTGTTTCCCATTGATAATAAAAGTCATTATTTGCTTTCTTTCCTCTTCATTTAACATGCTACAAAGGGTCAGTGAGATGGCTCAGCAGATGAACGTGCTTGCTGCCAAGTTTGATGGCAACAACAACAAAAACAACCACAACCCCCTCTTCCAACAATAACAAACCATCCCACATGGCCTAAAACACAGCTACTTTAATAGAAAAGCAACCAAGGGGCTTTTGTTTCTCTTTTTTAAAAGAGAAGGCACATCCTAAACTTTAATTGACATGGGTGCCCTCAGAACTTTGCTTTCTTAGAGGGAAATGCAGATGGCCTCAGCAGATAATGGTACCACCCACAAAGCTTTTTGAATTTTCTGTGGTGAAAAAGCAGCAGGTATACAGTAGAAGGAAGCCAGAGCTCAAATTCTGGCTTTGACTCAAGCATGCAGACTAAGAATTTCCCATAATGATTGACAAGCTAGAAATCCCAAGTAGGCACATTGTACACAGGAGAGAACTGGGACCCTACGGTAGCCTGTGTTGGTAGACTGATGGGTGAAGGAAACTCATCTTCAACCGAGGACAGGTTTATTGGAGTATGACTACTTTGAAAATCAAGGAATATCTGTATATAAGGTATCAACAGATAACTGGTGTGACTGTCTGTGTTTTAAGCAGTTTTTTTTAAATATATTTTCAGATTCCCAAATATGTCATGTCATATTGAACGGATGTTTACATTCAGGAAAAGAAGAAAGAAAAAACCTTGTTGGAGATGAAGAAAAATCTGTTCCATTTCTTTTCTGTTCTAACTTCAATTAACTAGAGAAAGAAAAGCCAGCAAATCGTTATAATAATTTTTCAGTGCTAATGTTACTAAAACCAATTTAACTTCCTTAGCAAATAGATCAATGTTCTGTTTGCATAGCGCCTAGTGAAATACAACTGCCTTACAGATCGTAAAAATACTAAATTGGATGGTAAGGATGAATGCCTTTAATACTCTGAGGCAGAGGCAGGTAGATCTCTGTGTGTTCAAGACCAGACTAGTTAAATGCGCAAGAGCCAGGGCAGCCAGGGCTATAGAGAGTAACCCTGTATCAAAAACCAAACAAAGAAAAACAAAACAAACAAACAAAAAACAATGCAAATACTGTAAAGACCAAAGTTATAAATATCTTACCTGTTAGAAAGTCCAGAGCTGTAACTTTTAAGTTCTGTTGCCGAAGAGTGAGCTGTTTTCAATTTTTTATGTGCTGAACTAAATAATTTAGTCTGGGCACAAACTGTAGGCGATATGTTTACCTTATTGGATAGTTGAGTTATATAGTTTATTCCTTCTTTGGAGGGGTGCTGTGGGTCACTAAAGCATACGTCTGTAGGAAGAAAAATTTGAGATTCCCCATCTATTGTCTGGTTTGGGCTTTTCTTTCTGGCCAAAGGACTGGATTTATTGCTTAAATCAGTCAAAACAAGGGTCGTATTTCCAAACACAGTTCTCCTGTTGATCTTTACTTCAGTATGTGTGTTCTCAAACTTATTAAAAGAGTACTTCACTAAGTTGTTAAAGGCAATGGAATTCTCTCCATTCTTAAGCACTGGATCTGAAAAAAAAAAAAAGAGAGAGATAAGTAATTTTACATATTCCTAAAAATATAGTATACTGACTATTTCAAATAAATTTGATTTAAAATTTTAGTTCATTACAGTAAGCCAATATGTACAAGCACAAGCACACTGTGAAGCTCACTGGGACACAGTGCAGTGAGGCGTTGTCAGCTTAGGAAATAAAACATCAACAACTTATAGGAACCGGAAGATAGTGTTAACAAAGATTTATGTTAACTTTGTTATGTTTACATATCTAAAGATTATTTATTAGGTGAAGCATTAAGGAGCGGTAATTAAAAATGATATCCCATAAAGCCTCAGCTAGAGACTAATGTGCAGACAGGAATATTTCTACAGGCAGGACCAAATGTAAAGTTTACTTAAGAATTTTAGACACTTGATTATGATGAGAATAAGGGTTTCCAAAAATATCCTAGAGTTTTGGAACCAGCATCCCAGTATGGTCTATATTACAGGTAGGGCATATGTCTTCATATTCATAAATAAAAACAATAGTTGTTGAGGCACATAAAGGCATTTCAGAATGCTGAAATAAATGTAGAGAGATGCAGAGAGCTAACACTGTTTTTCCAGCAGCTTCTCTCTTGGGTGATAACTGAAGGAGGTGCAGTCCCTCCTGCGACTTAGCAAAGCTGTTGGACGGGTGACGCCTGCCTCCGGGGCCCAGGGAACACAACACAATACAGGCGCTAACACAATGCAGAGGTCCTTAAGTCAAGAATGAACTTTCTCATCTCTAATTGGGGAAAGAAATCACACTCTGGGCACACAATGGGAGCCACATCAGTGAGATGGCTCTTAATCACAGGTTTCCTCTGAGGTTTTACATTCTCTGAACGTGTGAGATTGTGAGCTATAAAGAGTTATTTTGAAGGATTTCAATGAAATCAGTACAATTGTCTGGGTAAAGATTTTAATAACAAGGGGTAGGAAGGAGAAAGAAGAGAAAAAATTCAGCATTTTTCAATTCCACCTGCAAAGATATTCTTACAGAATTCCTCCCTTTCAATTTATAAAACACTTGGACTGAATAACAAACTGGAAAGTTGCTGAAATCTGCATAAAACAAAGCTTTATTGAATAATTCATTAGAAACAGTAGAGAACAGATGTGATCATCTCTGTTTGAGATACAAAGGCACATACTGTTTTAGGACAAGCATGTTTTCCCCTCCTTGTTCGTTCCTTCTTTCTTTCCTTCCTTCTTTCTTTCTTTCTTTCTTTCTTTCTTTCTTTCTTTCTTTCTTTCTTTCTTTCTCTTTCTTTCTTTCTTTCTTTCTTTCTTTCTTTCTCTTTGTTTTTTTTCTTTCTTTCTCTCTATTCTCTCTCTTTTATTTTTAATATTTTCAACAGACTATCAGTCTAGTTTACATGAAAATGCTGGCAATTACTCTAAACCACACAATGATAGCATTTTGGTTGGTTATGAAATATCAAGGTGGAGCAAAATATGTACCTGATTGTACAAAAAAAAATCCTCTTACAAATATTATGAACTCAAAATAAAATGTCACTCTTACCAACAGGCCTTACGGTCGAGCAAGCATCACAGGCCTTGGCTGATGGTCTGTTTGTGAGGGTACAGACCATGCAGGACCACTGCTCTTCAGATTTCCGAGCCACTGAGTCCCTAAAGCAATCCTCTCCCCTAGGAGTCCAGCTGATTTCAGTATTTCTTGTTGGCAGTTTGCTGTAAAATAATCTTCTAAATCAATCATTTATATTTTTAATATTCTATTCTTATAAGTTCTGGACATTTTAGGAACTATTCTAGAAAGGCTGATACCCCAATTTCACTTATTATGGGCTAAAAGTCATTATTCACACATATAATAACTATATCACACGTCCTACGGATTGCTGCCAAATTTAGAAAACAACCTTTTTACTGTGTTTTTTAAATAAAAGTACCGTGCTTAAACACACACACACACACACACACACACACACACACAATCTAGAGTATTAGCTATAACCATCAGGAAGTATTTTGTAAATATCTTAAATAGTATTTTCTAAAGCAAGGCTGAAATATTACTTATTCCATTAAATCAGAAAAAGAAAAGGATATACTTATAACAAAGCACTAAGACTAACATGAAGAAGACAGGACACCTTTGAAAGACAGAAACGAGAAGTCTATGGGGGGTTGGAAGGTGGAAAAAGAAGGGATTATGGGGTAATTATGTTATAATCGCAAAAAAAAAAAAAAAAAAAAACAATGGGGAAAAGGAGAAAATAAAATGAAAAAAGATTTACCTGACTTCATTTTCCCAGAAAAGAAAATTCTAGAAATTCTGGGTTTTTCAATTGTATTTGCTAAGCAAAATATTGGTGACTTATCCATAATGATGAAAAAAGATATCCATGTGTTCAGTTCTCACAAACTCTCTTTTTATCTACTAAGTCATCATTATTAGATATGCAGTTATTAGGATAAGGAAATGACACAACTAAACCTGATTTTTAGTGGTGAATGTAAATCATGATTCTCTACATGGAACCCACTGGCCATTGCTGATTGATGAGAAAATGTGTTTCTAAAACTAATACTTGAGTGTCTCAGGTCACATGCAGTTACTCAGTGCTATGGTGGTGCCACAGACTCCAAAGTGTTAACACAGAGAGAGCCCTCACAGAAAGCCTAAGCAGCTTCATTTTTTTTTTTTTTTCAGGGCAGAGGTTCTCTGACTCTCAAAGATAGCCTTGCCTTCCGTAAGACCTTGCTCCTTGTATGCAAACCCAGCAACCCTTTTATCCAGGTTTGTTTGGTAAAATAATGACTAGCACAAGAAAATCTGAAAATGAGATGCATCTCATTATGATTCTCTGATCTTTACCTTGACTTCTAACACAGTATCTCATATCTGTATGGAACTCTAAACCTAAAGAATGTGTTCACCTGACCTAACTCCTGGCCACACACAACTTGCTCTGGAAGGCAGTGGGCTGCATTTATTCAGCTGGACACAATTCAAGTGACCTTCAGATTCTCTGCGTGCATGGAAGCCTTTTTATTGTTATCTTCTACTCTCCTGAACATAAGAGGATGTGCATTATTTCATCTGCAGGCTTCTGGTTCTCTTTTGCTGTTGTTGTTCCATTTATTAATCACAGCAGTAATTTATTCTCCTCAGTTTCTGTGAGAATTCACATTTAGCATGCTGTAGGAGACTTAAGAATGGCCTCCCAATGACACCAGGTCATGATATGAGAGAACTGAAAGTGTTGCTTTAAAAAGTCTCTGTAGGTGAGATTGAGGGTATTGACCTGGAGAGAGCTGTCCTCATAAGGGGAAAAGAAGGCAGACTTGATACACACAGAAAAGGAGAAGGTGCTGTTAAAACAGGCAGAGACTGCAGTGACCTAACCGCATGTCAAAGCATGCTGGCAGCCACCAGAGGCTCAAGGAAGCAAGGGATGGATCATCCATCCCCTAGGTTCTTCAGAAGGAAGACAGACATGTCAGTACTTTGAGTTTGTTTGAAGATATTATTCAAACGTCCAGCATCCCCAACTTGAATACATATATTTCTTCTGCTTTATCCTAAAAGGGTGGTATAAGCCATATTGTCATAAAACCCATATGACAATGATCCAAACAAAATTCATGGTCCCCGAGTCTGTAACTCTGTCACTTGGTTTCAACAAAGGGTATCAGCATTTTCTCAGCTTACTAGGACCAAGCTCTAGACTTCTTTCTAACAGGTCCTGATAGCTCACAACCGGTCCATCAGCAAATCCTAAGCTCAACACTCTACAGCATTCCTGCTTCTGACCGTGAGGTGAAGAAAGTCGGATATAGAAGCAATCAAGGCAGCTGTCTGCTGGAGCCACAACAGCAGTGCTGGCTATCTGGGTTACATACACAGCTTCCAGTTCTTGAGGCTCTGGTTCCTATAGCTTTTTCTATTAAGTCTACAAACTACTTCAGTATTTATTTGAATATATGATCCCTTTAGCCTGTATGTCATAGATGGCAACTGAGATCAATGGCTCTTCCTCAAAAAAGCTTATTATATCAATACTGTTTTCTTTAAGACTCAGTACTTACTAAATGTTTCTTTAAGTCTTCCAAAGACCCTCAAGTCCAGCACTTCAGATATCCGTGCATGCGAAGACCATAGTAAGATCTGCCTTCTAAACAGCACTAAGTTCTCATTAGCTTGTAATCAATTACAGGCACTTTCTGGTCTATATGCTTTTAAAGCAGTCTCCAAATAAATTAGATGTTTTCTCCCTGTGATGAATCCCTACGTCATCCACACTAAGCTTAGAAAGATGATCTTGTCCTTCCTGGATAGCTCTGCTTCCATCTCGATAGCTCCCTCAGCATTTAGCACAGCCCTTTACAACACCTCCACCATCCTGCTTAACCATGTATGGACCTACTTCCCAGCCTGGCAGATAATAAGAAAGTAAGTCATACATCATAAAATTTATTTTTGAAAACCGTATAAGACTATAAAAGAGTCGGCTTCACCTAATACAGTAGTACTCTCATATGTAGTGTATGCTCACTATATATTAAGAGCCAACAATAAATTATAGAGGCACTTAAAATGAGACAGGATCACCAAATATTTAAAAATATTGGAAGGATTCATGACAGTTAAGAGAGTTGGGAGATTTTAGTGTGCAGAGAATCATTTAGGTCAATGTTTTGGGGATTCTGAGCCTTTTACGTGTTCTGTCTCACCCTTCCCCTCCCCTCTATTTTTCTCTCTCTCTCCTCACCCCCTACTTTCTCTCTTTGTCAGTTCTCTAGCACCTGGATACCTGGGGATTGACAATGGGACAGAAACCTTGCTAGGTGAGTGTACCACTACCAAGCTCTAACCCAACCCTTGAAATAACTGTAAATTAAAAACCAAAAAATTTAGCTAATATAAAAAGTGCTCAGATATTTAGCAGAAATAAAGAATATCTTTAGTCACAGAAATGTTTAAAATAGGGGAAGAAAGTAGTATTGGTTTTAAAACTTCAGAAATGATATCTGCATTTTTCTTGCAGTGTGTGAACGGTTCTCCAACTTCTTAAACTGAAAGCCAGCATAGAAAACAGGATTAGGGTGGGTCTGAGGAGAGGGATTACAAGCCCCATGACACTTCTAGAATATCAGGACTCACATGTAAATCTAAATCTCTTTCAGGAACCCTGCGAGTCTTTAAACCCTCATTTCTAAACCCTTTGAAATTGACAAATATTTTGTTTCTATGATTAAATATCATTTACTTGACTACTTGGAAGAAAATGGAAAACTTTAATCCCAAATGCTGCAAAAACAATATAAATTCAGGAAAGCACAGAACATTAATCATTTATCCAATAAGCAGATAGATGGAAGGTCTTCAATGTGCTGGATACTGTGTTAAGTGCATGGAGTCAAATCAATGGATGGCTGTAGTAAGAAAAGTAGTCTTGTTATGAAAAATAAAACCAGAAACCCATAGAAGAAAAGTAGTTAATTGTCTAAGATTTCCTACTATGTGATAATAAAACAGGCTTACAGAAGGGAGGTATAAAATAGTTTAGAGCTGGGAGCCAAGAGGAAGAGTTACACAGAAATGGAATACGGAGAGAAAAAGCAAGGGGAGGTGGACGCATTTATGAAAACGCAAGTCGTGCCTCTGTGTTCACCACAGATACCACGGCCTACCCTCCTCCTCTGGTCCTGCACAACTCAGCTGGGCCGACTTCCTTCCTCCTCCCAATCACACCGCTTTGTTTCCTCCTACTCAAAAGCAATAGGTCTCAGAAGCTCAGGTCTCTGCTCAGTGCTCCATCTATTCTCAGTGCACTGAGCATTTTAAGCTTCACCTAAAAGTAGCATGCTGGTTACTAACTCTCCGCCATTACCCACCTTGTCCAGTAGCTCCGGAGATGTCCTTCCTGAACAGTCAAAAGAGTTCCTCATTCTATCCCAACTCTCCCAAAGTCAGTATCTCTAATGTTTTGTTTTTGGCTTTTTGCAGCATCCTACAAATTAGATCTGTGACAATTCCTATTAACTTTTAAAACCAGCGATTCTGCTTCTAGTTCTAAGGCTTGACTCTGGATCTGACAACTATATTCATTCATTCATCTGCACTGGGTCTCACAGGTAATTTCAATTTCAGTATTCTGTTCAGTGTGCTCCCAGTGGCCTGGCAATCCTTCAGATACATGCTCTGGTTATTAGTTGCTAAGAGAGAGTCTCAATCAGACATCTTACCATATTTGAACATCTTGAGGGTTTTCCTTCTGACAGTGAGGACAGAAATATGTCATCCTGCTGTTCTCCCCTAAGCGACACACAGTAATTTTGCTGTGGCACTGATCACAGTTAGGACGCTTGTAAACCTTATAGTATTTAGAAATGGCAGATCCTGCTTTATGGCACTGAAGTAAATAAATAAATAAATAAATAAACAAATAAATAAAATAAATAATGATGTTATGCTCAAGACTGTTAGTACAGGAGACAAAGGCATATCAGGAAATCAAGTCATCCCTGAAAATATCAAAAATCTGTACATAGTTCCATATAATAATTCCATATAATGTAGTAAAAGGTATTGACAAAATGCAGTAACGTCTATCAAATAAGGCTTGTATGAAATAATAGAGCCATTATGTTTTAACTTATTAGTATTCTGAACTGTTCCCTGCTGTATCCTCTTATCTAAATGATATATAAAAGTTCTATATTTTAAAATGTCTTTTATGCTTTTAAGGCTTTCTTAATTAAACATAATTACATGGTTGCAAGAAAAGGGCTAGATTAGCTTCAAATCTGATTGCTTTTAGAACAAGGAAGCTGCTCACTCAGTTTCAACGGCCAAAAAACTTATTTTTAGGGGATAAAATTTAACGAGAGCATTTTCTTTGTTGGCCTGATAAAGGGCTTTTTTTCTTTTTCTTTTAACTCTAGAGATTTGCTAGAAAAGAAAATAAAAACTCAAATACATCCTAACAAAGAAATGTCCTATTTGGCATCAGCTTCATTTTAAAAGACACTTATTTTTCTGCTATAGTTTTGTTCTATACACACGTTTTAAAGCACCTACAAAGAGACTATTTTTGGTTTCCACCAGCAGTGTGGAAATTTAAAAGCTCAGAAATACGACTCTATATGGGCTGAAATTACACAAACAATATATATTAATGCAAGCAAGGTAGTGAAACACCCAATTTGATGTAGGCAGAATGCACTATTTTCTATAGTCATTTTTCTCTGGAACAAGAAATGGGCACAGGTCATTATAAAATGGCCATTATTACTGAAGACAGTTATATCTACTGTTAGAGGACCATTAAAACTTTAAGTCAATTAATGAAACCCATTTTAATACCTTCATTTCTGAGTATAGTAAAAATATACATTTTGAATATGAAAAACAGATTGTGGTGGGGAAACAGGGTTATCATCCATTGTTTATTTACCGAGGAGGTCTATAGGAGCATGATACTCTTTGCTAACTAATATGTAAATGAGAACTTACGTCATCCAAAGAGCAGCTCTTGTTGGACACATAGAAGCATAACTTCATATTACAGATTTTAAAAAAACCTAAATATTATGTAATGTAAATTGTCTAAAGTTCACATAACCGATGGCAAAACGTAAATGAATCTATTTATTTATCCTTAAGTATTAAGACTGTCTAAATGCTTTGCTTTATATGTACAAGTACAACAAGAATCAAAGCAAAATATCAAGATAGATATCTGTTGTTCCACTTGGTATAACTATAAGGCAGAGAATGAGGAAAACTGAGACTGACTTATGATCCCAAATTTTAAGACACTAATCTGCCACTCAGATGTCATTCTTGCTCCATGAATCTCTGTGCTCTGACCACTAGAGGGCGACACGCAGCTTCAGCACCCTGGTAAAGGCATTGTAAATATTTGCTCTTACCCTGTAGAAGAGAATGCTGAAATCCCGGGTCATCTTCACAAGGTGATGGGCCTGTTCGTCTGATAGTTGACACACCTAAGTGGAAGAACATAGTTTCATAATTTATTCATGACTATAACCTTGCATACTAGTTCTCTTAAAGAGAAAAACAGATTTAACATTCCTGTACATTCTTTTGCTTCACCACTCTCTGGCTCTGATGTTGGGGATCAAAACCAGGGCCTCCTACATGATAAGTAAGCCATTGCCCTCGGATGCCCTCGGATCAGTTCTAGAAAACATTCTCCAGAGAAGCCCAAGTGATTTTAAGAAGCTCATTTTTGTTAAGATCCTATTGCAGTATTGCTGCATTGGGCTAAGTTGTTCAAAGTGCTAAAAAGCAGAACCTATCCTAAAACTGTCATTAACTGGTTTCTTTTACAGTTTAACTACTAATGACTTGGATTTTATCAAAACCAACAAGAAACTATACGCAAAAGACAAAGAGGTATATGTGAACTTATATAAAAATAATTTACTTAATATATTCTATTTAGTAGAAATAGTTGGTATTGTTAGAATTGAGTTAGCAGTCATAGATGTAGATACGAGCCTTCAATGCAGACTTCCTCCCTAGAAACAAATGTACGAAAGCTGCCATTCTAGTCTCTCCTGGCTTAAGACCCTCCTCGGTCCATCACTATTTTCTAACATCCCTCTCTCTAATTGTCTCTTCTAAAAAAAATAAAAAAATTAAAAAAATTAAAAATAAATAAAAAAAAAAGAGCATGAGTCTCTCCAGTTGGAGAACTAAAAACAAAACCAAGTCCATCCCTAAGGTCCATATACCATTCTGGAAGTCTAACGGTTTTCCTCTTCATGCCAATCAATCTAAGCTAATTGAACAAGGACTGTGAGTTTTCTTTGGCTCTCTGCTCACTGACCCTTTCGTTCTTGCTGCCTGAATTCATCCTATCACTCACTGAAACTTCTTTTCCCCTATTGTTGACAGCGATGGGTGAGAATGCATGCAGGTGGTGTAGAGTGTACATTTAATATGCCACATAGAAAAAGCTAATGGCAAGCCTATTCTGTTCATTCCCACATTCCACAAAGACCTCTCTAACGCTAGACACTGCTCAGACATTAGGAAACATCACTGAAGAGAACACTTGCCTTCGCCACAGGTGGCACTGTAGCTGCAGAAGACACTTTTTTTTTAAACAGTAAGTGTAATGAGTAAAATATATTCGAACGTAAAACCAATGCAAGGTATGGGGAAAATAAAACCAAAGTAAACTAAGGACAATTGAGGGCAGAAAGTGGGACACTGCCATTCTAACAGGGAGTCCGAGACGGCCATTCTAAGGAGCTGGCACTTGATGCCAAGACTTGGAGATTCCTGGAGTGTGTCGAGCAGTGGTTCTCAACCTTCCCAATACTGTGACCCTTTAGTATGAGTCCTCATGTTCTGTTGACTCACCACCATCAATTGATTTTCATTTATAGTTCATAACTGTAATTTTGCTAGTTATGAATCATAATGAAAATATCTGTGTTTAACGATGGCCTTAGGTGGCCCTGTGAAATGGTCACTTGACCTGTAAAGGGTTTTCGAATCAGAGACTGATAACAACACCCATGGAGATTATGTCGCTCCAGCACAGTTTTCCGTTTCCCATTGGATCCCTATTGTCCTCAAAAACAAGTTAGAAACAAAGTTTAAGCTACTTATACCTTAACAGCCGGATGCAGACGACTGTCAAAGAGAGCTTCATTTTTGATGATGTTCCCTACGCCAGGCAGCACTCTCTGATCCAGTAACACATCACACAGCATCCGATCCCTCTGCCTTTTCACTTCATTTTCTGCTCTTGAGAAACTGAACTTGGTTGAGCACACATCCAACTCTTCCATCATTCTGACTCGCTGTTGGCTTTCCACTGAATTTCTGTAGAAGGAAGTATATCAACCATAAGTCTGCTTCATAATTTTGGAGCCATGAAATGGGCTTTGAACTAAATGCAAACACTTATCTATATTATAGAATATGAGCTATTTGGGCGAACAATGACAGTCCTAGTGACAGTGACATCTTATTGATTATACAGTTTTCATTAAACAACATGTGTGATATTGTAACCAAACTATGGATCCAGGTTCTACTGTTTAGCAGCTAAAGTACTTAGTGCCCTTATCAGAATCTTGCTCTACTAATCTTTATTCTCTTTGCTACAATTTTCACATCTGTTCTTCCGTCAACTAACCAAAACCAAAACCAACCAAACAAACAAAAAATTTCAATACCAGCTGAAGAACAAGACACAAAAAAACAAAACTGAAAAAAAAAAAACTCCGCTCCTTGTCCTAGTATCTCATTTTAATTTTTTTAATCAAGGAGTTAAAACTTGCTTTTTTTTTTTTTTTTTTTTTTTTTTTTTTTAAACTAACCTGAGTTCTACTGAAGAGTCGAAGAAACAGATCAAGTCATTGGTGAGCTGCACTTCAAAAGCCGGAGAAACTCCACCTCTATTTTTACACTCCCGGGGGTTAATCAAGATGGAGCCTTTCATCCCGAAATGAATCCTGAAACACAGCCAGCCCATTTTTGAGAAACAAAAGCATATCATGAAACCTCATTTTATTTGCCTTTAAAAATTGTAAACAAACCAATGTTACTCAGGATAGTTATTTTTAAAAAGGAAAAATGAAGGTAGCTAAAAGCACTTCCTATTGAAATTTTAAGTTCCCAACACTTAGCCCAAAAGAACATAGCTGTTTTTTCTGAAGTTGGATAAAATATCTTTCTTCACAGAACAGTTTAGCAACCTTCTATATATATTTATACAAAAGCATAAGCCTAAAAATTGGTTATGGTTTGTTTATAAATTCTACAAAGTCACTAACATTAAGATTCCTTATTTTAGCATAGTGAACTAGAAGATTTACCTATTGCAACCTAAGGTCTATAGGTTAATATATGCATTACTGGCCCACTGTTTGAGCTAAGCACTGAGACATTTCAACACACATACACACACACAAACACACACAAAAGCATATACATACATGCATACACACGCACACACGAACAGACACATGCATACACACATGCAGACATGCAGACATACACATACATGCATATAAGCACATGAATGCATACATACAGACACGGACACACATGCACACACACATACAGAGAGAGAGAGAGAGAGAGAGAGAGAGAGAGAGAGAGAGAGAAAGAGAGAGAGAGAGAGAGAGATTTGTGAGAAAGAGATAGAAAAAAGATGAATAAACAAAGCTTGTACAATTCTTTTCATTTTCAGTAACTTTTATACATATTGGGGAAGAAGGTATTTATAAATATTTACAGTTAACTGGAAAGCCACAATAGAGTGATGAAAAATTCATAACCTTTCAGATTTTGTAGAATTGATTAGCCTGTCCAGTTAAAAAGAAGTGATTTTGCAAGATGAAGATCAAAAATTATTCTCAAGATGAAATACTATGTTCTGCCTTTCAAATCTGTTTCCTCATGGCTTTGTTGAGTTAATAAATATGGTTCTTCTGGCAGCAAATGTTCCTGCTGTGTGCTCCTACTCGCACAGCACTGTGTCACACTGCTACACAAGGTTAACAAGTCTAACTTTTAAATGCGGGTTTTAAACTCTGTGAGCCCCACTATCAATCAGAAACGAATTTTACATGCCCTATAGTTCTTGACGGGAAAAATGTGTGCCTGTAAGTACTTCATAATTTAGCTTATGGAGGTTCAGCCCCAGTGAAAGGTGTACAACTGTCATGCCCAGAAGCCATCATATCGAAAATCTCTGCAGTTGCATGGCTCATAAAGTGGAATCTAAATCACTTTCTATAGTGAAACCATATCCACATCAAAAACCGCAAAGGTCACGACCCACGTAAAACACAGGAGTAGCCCCAATAAGAACTACAAATAAAGCAAGTGCACCTTTGTCTTGGAAATACGTTCAATTTAGGGGCAGCACGCATATAAAACAACTACTTACCTCGTATTGATTTGGATTTATAATATTAAATAGGTAATTGTGACTGAGCTCTAATTAACAAACAAAGGGATTGTTACTTACCTTTTAGAGTAAGAATATATTGGCATCTTGAAAGTCTTTGAGGCACAGCAGAGTCCAGGCCGTTCTGACCACTGACCCTGATGTTTTATGCTGTATGTATTATCTCGTGAGCCCATATTACCTCCGGGAAACAGATTTCAAGAGAAAGCCACCACAAAAGTTAATTAATCAATCAATCAATCAATCAATCAATCAATCACTTAGTGGATAAGGAGAAAAGAGCTAATTTTTAAAGGACAATTTTAAATACCAAGTGTGGAGTAGTGCAACGGTTTGTAATCCCTGCAGTCCTGAGAATGCGCTTCGGTCCGCATGGAGGAATCGGGTGTGAAAGGGGATGCTCAGGTCAAGAGACTGAAAAGTGCTGCCTTTACAATCACAGCAGCATCCTTTTGAAAGGTTATGTGCTTCGGAAGCCTCTCTAACACGAAGCAGAAGTATTGATGGGTGTGGCTGAAGGGGAGGGGGATCACGAGACCTCTGCCCAAGCAGTGCATTTAGCTCTGACTTGAGTGTAAAAGCCTAAAACAGGATAGGAAAGCCTCCTCTTGCCATTAGGTGCTGACTAAAGCACACCTGCTGTTGAGAGTCAGGGCAAACCAAAGTTATCAGCCCGGAGATGAACCAGGGAGGCAAGACTGGCACAGAATCCTGCAATGATTCAAAGAGAACCTGTTCCTTCAGGAAGAAGAGGGACATTCAGAACTCGAAAACATCTGTAGAAGCTATGGCAAGAATCTGATTCTGAAACACTGCAACCTTGTGGTCCACACAAAGACCTGTTCGGAAGAAATTAGGACCTTGTCTCCGTTGTTCTATCTGTAGTCGTGGGTAATAAGCAACATTAGTCTTTTTCGAGAGGAGGGAGCGTGAAGATTCCCTCTGTGATCCGGATTTGTGAAGTCGGTGGAAACCTGACAACGGAGCAGAAAAAGAAGAAACTACCTATCACCACCCATGCAGCAGTGGCAGTAAGAGAGAGTTCTCCTTTTTTAATGTTCCAAATGAATATTAATGTTTAAAATGTTTGCAGAATGGTAGACAAGTTTGCGAGACATTTTAAAACCCAGATTATAAAGCTAGAATAAAGAATGGTAGGGCCAGGTGTGGTAGCACATGCTTTTAATGCTAGTACTTTGGAGGCAGAGACAGAGAACTCTGTGAGTTCGATGCCAACCTGGTCTACCCAACGAATTCTAGACCAGCCAGGGCTAAGCTGTGAAACTGGTGGCAAGAAAACAAAACAAAACAAAACACAAAAATCAGCAACAGTTAAACCAAAGAATAAACAACTCACCTACTTTCAAAACAACAGGAAGAAGGGTGCACAAAAGTCACCCCACAGACAGGCGCGCACAGCCAGGAAGCAAGTCTTACAGATACAGAAGGAAGCTCAGTGAAGTTTGCAAGCCCACCGCTGCCGCCTCCCTGAACCTCAGCACTGCTGCCAGAGGGGGCACTGTGATGCCATGAGGAAACAGACCATCCCTGGAAGTGACCTGAGTCTGAATGTTCCCTGATCCTGCTGCCATGTGCGGATGTGCTGAAATGCACGAAATAAGCCAATCGCTCTGTGCACTGCAGGATGTAGTAATGTTATATTTAGTTATAGAGTTGAACCCCAAACCCTGGGACTTTTGATTCCCCCTAAATTCATGTAAAATAAACCAGTCCAGGAGGTGTAATTAAAGCACAGTGAGTAGGGGGATGGAGGTAGGAAGGTCAGACATTCAAGGCCATAAAGCAAGCTTGAAGCCAGCCTGTGACTTTGATACCCTGTCTCAAAGAACCAACAAACCACCCATAGATACACTGTTAATTAAATGTCCATTTTTATGTATTTATAAATGATCCAGAATATAACTTAGATTTGAAAAAAGGTAAAACTATCTGTGTCAGCTTGGGATGTAAAAGTCGGCCTGCTTGCTTATGATGTGAGACGTCCCTAGTCCAACTCTACTGTAGAGGTCTCCTCTGAGATTGAAATATTGCATCCTGCAGGGAAGCTCCTGAAGGTAAACAACTCAAAATATGTTCATGAAGTCCTGGAAACTGACCAGATTCACTAGGCTCCTCTCTGCCAGGGTAAACAATAAAAGCTGAGAGTTTCTCTTAGAGAGACAAAGCCAGGTTGCAAAGAAGGCTCAGACCAGAGCAACTGCCTGGAAGAAGCAGAAACCAATAGAGCTGCCTGGAAGAGGTTTAGACCAACTGAGGTACTTGGAAAGGACACTCTCCAATCCGCTCAGCTGTCTGCAGGCTGTGCAGTATGCTCCAGGTTCCCAGCTTCTGTGAGTTGTCATTCCTGCTGGGGTGGACTTGGGTGATACAGCTGTCTTTGAGTCAGTTCTGTTCCTGTAAGCAAACCTCACCATATTCCATGAATAACCCCAATACAACCCAATGCAATTGTTCACCAAGTTGGACTTTGGTGGGATCCATACTTAGCTCTCCTGAACTCCCTGTGGTGAATAGACATGTGTGTTATGTCTCCCCAGGAAAGTTTAGTCACACCATAGCCTCAGCATCACGTATACACACAAATATAAAGGTAGAGTGTTGTCCAGGAAGATACACAGCCAAGCAGAACTTGGCTTCGTGAGAAGTGGAACATCTGTCCGGAAGGGGTCCTTTTACCTTATGAACATCCTAATTCTTTGATGTGTCCAGGACATTTGCAATTTTATGTCATTTAAATAACACAGAATTGTGAGCAAAAATCCTGAGTCCCTAGCTGGCCTCTCATTCAGCTCTACCAGAAAAACTTCCCTTTAGTCCTTAATGTCCCCTACATTGGAAATAAGAGTTGCTGTATTTCTTCTTTAGAGGCTCTCAGGGCCTCCCTGAAACTACAGCATTACACAGGGTTGCAACTTGCTTGTGGGACAGACTCCCCCCTTCCTTGCTCTGCAGCCTCGAACAAGTAGCTCAGCCTCTCTGAATCCACATCAGTAAAACTAGACAATGCTGTGTTTCCCAGTCCAAGAGGTGTACCTCAAACTGAGGGACCAGATGACAACTAAAACATCTAGTTTGGATGAAGACTGGCTCAACACACAAGAGAACGTGAAAAAGAAGGCAGTGAGGCTTGCCCCTGACACACCCAGGTTATTGGAAGACAAGAAGGCCTTCATGGATGTCTAGAACTTTTTGAAGACCAAAAAGGCCCCATGTACACCTGGGGACAAGCCATGGTTACCTCCAGCCCTCTCATAGATCTCGCAATAATACATTGATCACTTTTTAGCATCCACCTCTGACACCTGCCTGAAAGTCTCAGCTTCCTTGGTTTTGGGGAGGTTCTTGTTATGGTGCCAGCACAATACCAACTTGCAATAAGCTTCAATAATTTCCTGGGAAGTGTTTGACTGTATAGATACCAATTGGTAGTAGTTGGCCACCGTGCTGGAGGGTATTGGGTAGACTGAGTTGCAGCCGCCACACAGTGGGCCTGCAGTAACACACCCCACCCTGAAGGATAGGAGAATTGTCTACAGGAACTTAACAGCCACATTTAATACCTTCAATCATTAACTATGGCCCCTCATGGCTGCCCAGGCTGGGCTGGGCTGCTCTTATCTGTTCACTTGGATTCAGGGGTTCCTCTTCATTTACCACCATTGGCCCATGGTCTGGGCTGTCTGTCCCCTTCTTCCATACCTCTCCTGGATACTTTCCAAAAAGCATTTTTTTTGTTCATTTTGTTTTGTTTTGTTTTTTCCTTTTTTCTTTGTTTTTGTTTTGTTCCTGTAATCTTGTGACCATTTACTCTTTTTGTTGTTTACAAATCAAACGTGAAAGACTGACATCGACCTCAGAGTCATACATAGATCTCTTTTTAGTGCACGACAGGGGCTTGTAGACCTCAGAGAGCAGCTGGAATTTTCCAGTGTCCTCTCCGCTTGGCAGGTTCTTGTTGGGGTGGGAGTGCAAAGCCAGCCTGTGATACACTTCATTAATTTCTTTGAAGGAAGCATTTGATCTCACAATGGTAATACTTGGCCATCGTGGCATAGAAGACCCATGGATTGAGGCAGCAATCTGGAGCTTGGTGTTACTGAGCCTGGCAGACTCCGGGTCTTCAGGGACAGAGCCCACACTGACATCACAAAGGACTCTTTCATAGATAATGCCTATTTCACAGCCTGCAGCAACTGCTCAGCCCAGGGTAGGACCCCAATACTGACAGGAGGTAGGGAGAGGGTGAGCAGCATTTTCCCCCAGGGTCCCCTAGGGACTCCAAGTGTGAGCTGGGAATGGAAGGACAGATGTTCTGGGTCAGCAGCTGGCAGGGGCTCTCACTCTCCCCACACCAAGCAGACCCACCTCAGCCATTCTTGATCTACCAATAATTGAGCTACCTACTCTCTTTTTAGCAATGGCCTCAGTTTCCCCAGCTTTTTTTGCACAATATGAGAAGGAGCATGTGGGACAACACAGTGGGAGGCTGCAGACATCTTACTGACTGCTAAGGACCATCCCACTGCATCTCAAGGCAGCCTTTAGTCCAGTAGGAAAAGGACGGAGAAGGGAGGTGCTTGCTCAGCCATAAGCACCAGAAGGGGGCGGTTCCTTGATGGATGGCCTCTCAGAGGGCCCTGTACCTGCCTAATGCTATCCTTACAGCAGATCTTTAAGGACCTGGAGTTCTGAAGTCACTAAAACAAGGAAAAGCAACAACAGCCACCAAACTCAACAAACAACTACTAATAGATTTACTTAGTCTCACACTCTATGGACTCAACAGAAAAGCTGTTACTATGGTTTAAGTCTTTATGTAAGGCTATTCCAGAAATGATATATAAGATTACACAAATAAGAAAATATCAACCAAAACAGGCGATGGAAAATTAATTTTAATTAAAATATGATACTTAAAATGCTAACCATAGTAATTTCACATTATATAATCACTCATTGATAGTAATGATTGATATATTAAGAGACCTGGTGCTGAGACTCATAAACAGGTGAAAAACTTTTTTAACAGATTTAACGTAAAAATATGACAGATAAGTTCTTCAAGGAACAGATTAACAAACGCACTGGTAAATGAACTTAAACATAGGATGACAGAAATAAAGCGAGAGGTATTGATTTAGACATGTTTTAAGGGAAAAAATCTATTTGCTGTTGTTTACACACTTACTGTTCTTTCTTCCTGGAGAGTCAAATATTACTGGCTATTTATTCCGTATGCGAGACAGACAGACTTCTCTCTCCACTGCGCTTCTGCTGGGTTGGATTCTCATTCTTTATTTGCTTCCTTCATTGTCCTCTTCATTCTCAATACACACTTTTGGGGAGTTTAGAATTCTCAGTTGAGAGGTTTATTGTTCTGGCAATTTGGAGGCTTCCCTGCTGACTTCTGTCTTGCAGAGTTTCTGATGAAAAGCCCAACGCACTTTTCAACTTTGTTTCTACACATGTCTCTTTCAATCTAGTTGTTGCCAGAATTTGTCTTTATCTGTGCTTCTTAGTACAATGACTAGGTATGTGTGAGGGATATTTGTTTTTATTTGAGGTTCTTTGAACTTCTACCATATCAGGTTTGCTAAGGAAAATTCTCAGCCATTTAATTCTATAAAAGTGTCTGTTTTTTCTTTGGGTTAGAGGTACAAGTATTTGCTTTAGACCATCTGACTTATCTCAAAATCTTCATTCAATCTGTATAACTCTTCTCTGACGTTGCCAATTTTTGTGTTGTTGTGATTAGAAACCCTGACAAAACAATCTAAGAAAGAAGGGTTTGTCTTGAATCAAACTTCAATGGAGTATACATATATATCCCTATTATGGCAATACACACACACACACACATGTGTGTGTGTGTATATATATATGTATATATATGCACATATTCATCTCTATTAGGGTAGCATATTTCCTTTTCAAGACAGTAAATATCCCTACCATGTCATTATATATTCATAAGTATATACCTTTATAGAGGATATAGATATAGATATAGGGATATATATATATGTATGTATATATATACATATATATATACATACATATATATATATATATCCCTATAGAGGCAGTTGGGGCTTGAAAAGTCCATCTATATTGCCTCTGCTATAAGGAAGAAGAAAGCCATTTGTATTCTGTTCAACCACATTCCCCGTTTTATTCAGGCAAGTATACAAGTTGCTCTTCTTTGGGCTAAGTTTTCATACTTCAATTAACTTCATCAAGAAAATCCTTTATAGGCACACCTAGAGGCTAATCTAATCTAGATAACTTCCTCAGGTATGCCCACAGGCTGATCTTCTAGGTGATTCCAGATCCTGTAAGTTGATAGTCTATATTAATCATCCTATTGATTGTTACATTTTTTTTTTTTTTTTTTGTAATCTGTATTGCCTTGTCTTTGCTTCCAAGGCCTCCAAACACAATGAGCAAGTTAATAGTGTATCGATACAAATCTACATAAAGGTCAGGACAGAAAAGTTAACA
Organism: Arvicanthis niloticus; assembly: GCF_011762505.2. Lineage (NCBI taxonomy): Eukaryota > Metazoa > Chordata > Mammalia > Rodentia > Muridae > Arvicanthis > Arvicanthis niloticus. The sequence goes on from NC_047673.1 coordinate 43,230,502, forward strand.
ATTCACTGGTAGACAGTATTATCTTAATACCAGAATTAAACAGAAGTATATATGAATATAAAAACTTTAGGGTAACATCTCTCATGAAAACAAATACAGAAAGGATAAACTATCACAATGAAGTAGAGGGTTTGATACGATTATGATAAGAATCAGTCAGTATAATTCACCATGTATGTGAAGTGCGAAAAGAAAGAGCATCAGCCCGAAGTGTGCCCTAAAACACTCTTTTCTAGTCCCACCTCAAGGGGGCAATGAAAGAGCTGAACACACAGATAAGGCTCTCTGGAGGGCCACAGACAAGACAAGGCAAAGTAGTACCATCTAGAGCAAACTCTGTTACCTAGAACAGACCTGTTTCTGAATTTCTACTGAGTCAGCTACTCTTTGGAATGCTGGGTATACAATGGCAAAGCAAGGTGAGCTCAAGTCCCTCTTCTCCTGGCATTAACTGAGGAAAGTAAGGGAGCATCACGGAAAGAGCAAGTACTTTTTTTTGGTCCAGCCAACAGCTATCGGACTATATGATAGCACTGCAGGGGGGATGCTGAACAGAGTACTAGGGATTGTAAGGAAACCCCACGAGGGACAAAAGTGCTGTAGAGCAGCCATGTCCAACTCTTGACCTGTTAGCTTCCTTGACAGTAGCTTTCAATAAACTTTTTTTTTTTTTTTTTTTTTTTTAGCTCCCAAGCCACCCTCCTTTGTTTGATCCTGTCTGCCAGCAACCTATCCCCGCTGCACTAGTGCGGCTATGTGTTGATGTTTTATCCCATACAAACAAGAAAGGTAGTTCTTGATGCAGAAAAAAAAAATAATAAAGGAAACAGCAAAGAGAGTAAGGGCATCTTATCTCACAGTCTACTCAATATCACAGTTAGATTCCTCGGTAGTGCGCTCGAGAAAAAGAAAATATATTTTGGGGAAGGAAGAACTGAAAATGCCGAGGTTCACAGATGCTCTAACTGTTTACATAGACTGCTTATCTCAAAACAAAACACTCAATAAATACCAAAATATGCAAATAGGAAAACTAGAATAATTGAGGTCAGTAAACTTGCAGGGCCAAGGCACAGTCAAACATTTTAATAGAGATGAATTGAAAATTCAAATTTTAAAAACAATCCTTTATAATAGTACAACTGTCCCACCAACTGTTCTGGACAACCTTCACTGTCAACCTGACACAGCCTAGACTCATCTATGAGGAAGAGCCCAGGTGAGGATTGGCTGGGTTAGGTTGGTTTGTGAGCATGTCTCTGGGGCGTTGTCTTGATGATAGCCCTCCTAGGCTATATACGAAAGCTGGCTAAGTATGAGCCTGTGAGCAGTGTTTGTTCGTGGTTTTTGTTTCAGTTCTGATAGAATTGATGCGCAACTTCCCTCAATAATAAACCATGTCCTGGAAATGTAAACTAAAACAAATCTTTTCTTACCTAAGGTGCTTTGGTCAGAGTGTTTGTTAGAGCAACAGATTTCAACTAAAGCCTCAACTTACCTCGAAATATACAATATGACTGAAGCTTGAAACTAAGAATACAGATAAAAGAAATTTTAACAAATGGTCTGTGTTAATAGGGCAGGGAACAACACTGTTAACCTAACAGCGAGCACCTAATGACACACAGATTCAGCACTAAGCTCTATCAAGTATCCTCAAGTATCCTCAATCAGAATTTTGTAGCAGTCAAAAAGCTGAGCCTAGGATTTGGAAAACCATAAGAAATAAAACGGCAAAAATAATCTTCAAACTTCCTAAAACACACATATACAAGCTTCCTAAAATATACATATATAAATTTAATACAGAGCTACCATATTATGGAGGTGGCCATACCCAAACTATACATCATAGGCTACCAAATAACCTCCTCAGTACCAGGAACAGACTACATCTTTTGAGTCATTGGGAAGATCCCTCCCCGCAGACGTCACCGGCTATCACCAAAGTTGACAGTAAGACCCTGTTATTCTATCACATACTTATGGCACAGAATATGAAATCCAGTTGGTACTCAACTGGAAGCTTCATCCGTACTGGCTAGAGTTCATAGTTCTGGAAGCTGCTATGCACATGACTGGAGGAAAAAGGTTACTATGAATCTCAGCCAGCTATGACCCCTGTGATCTGCAAGGCTGATCAGCCTATAAGATATGCCTACTGGAGCACGAGTGGCAGGAATGTTATGGGAGCAACCGAACACCTTTTTTTTTTCTTCTATTTAAGACCTATTCTATGAGACAGAACCCATCCCTGACATTGCTAATGAAGCCAAAAACCTGTGACTAAATAGGTAATGGGCCCTAGAGGAAACCTACTACTATTTTGTTCAATGAACATAGCAACAAAATGCCTCAAGATGACATGCTGCTGTACCTATAAATGAATGTGTCACTCAACCCTAATCAGAGGTCCCTTCTTGTAGATGGTAACTAACATAGAGACCCACAACGAAACACAAACAGAGAGTAAGAGACGTTAAAGTGCCCACCCTGTAAGGGATGTCTTCATCACATCCTTCACCTCAAGGCCCAGGGGTCTATGTGGAGTGGAGGACAGAAAAACTGTAAGAATCAGAGGTGGTAGATGACATCAAGGATGCAGTATGTTTCACATACTACAGGACAGATGCACATATGAATTTATAGAGACTGTGATAGGATGCAGAGGAGAAAGTCCTACCCTTAGCAAGAAGCTGTTCACAGTTGATGGCTTCTGGGGAAGATCTTCAATGAGGTATGACTGAACATATCAACCAGATTTCAGGGTAGGCCCCATGCTTAGGAGTAGTTGGGTAATACAGATTGAACTCCATTTTTGGTTTGTTTGTTTGTTTGCTTGCTTGTTTAAGAGAAAAAACATAAAATTTGCTAGGTAGAGAGTGTGGGAGGGTCTAGAGTCAGTTGGAGGAAGGGAAGGAATGATATTGTAAGAAATTCTCAAAGAATAAATAAAATAGATAAAATGAATATAGCAGGGTAAATTTTCTACCATGTTTGACTTTAGTTTAAAACTACTTTAAAATACTGTATTATTGATGAAAATGATCCATTAAAGAATATGGCGAGCTCAGAAATACAAATATGAGGCCAACTTTTCTCAATAATGTTGCAAAGAACTGTACTAAAGAAAAGGTAACCACCATAACAGGTGTCAGGACAATTGGAATATAAACAGGGAGGAAATAACATACAATCAAAAAGCACTAAAACTCTTGTCTTGCACTCTACTCAGACTTAACTCAGAGTGGATCAGTATCCTAAACATACTAAGATAGTAAGTGCACACAACTAAAATGTGATAAGTGACTTTGAGGTAGGGAACGTTTTAAAATTTTTATAAAACTTTGATCCAAAGAAGAAAAAAAAAACTTAGAAGTCATTAATACTAAAAATAGTTGATCTTCAAAAGACAGAATTAAACAAAATGAAGAGACAAGACACAGAATAGGTTAGAAGTGTACTTTTTAAATTTAAAGTCATATTTTAATATGGGATTTGGCTGAGTATGTATTACTAAATTCAGAGTCCAACAGCTGTCTACCAGTGACCTTGAATTGTTACACAGAAGAGGCATTAGGGCTGCAGAAAATTCAAAGTAAGCAAGCCGGTGAATTTTTTTTTTCCCTACCCATATATTGAGATAGGTACTCTCTAGGGATGCCACTAGTTCACGTAGCTTGAAGATGTGATTGCCCTTGTTTAGAACGTCATGGAACACTTACTGACAGCCCTTCACTGAGAAACGACTCCCTCCTTATCAGCGTGGTGGGGGAACATTTGATAAACCTCCCTCTCATCCTACAAAAATAAATCTACACTGAACACCAAGAATCAATAACGTATCAATGTTGTCAACTATCATCCATGGATTCCACTGTGTATGAGTCTCTCCAGTGCTAAGAGTCTTCAACCACATCAATCTACCGAGGTAATAATGTACCCGGCAATACATCATTACTGCATGAACCAGCAGACATATGCTGATGTTATCAATTCTAGACTAAGGAAACACATAAAGTGACAATGTGGCCCAAGGACAGAAGCTGCTGACAAGTAAAAGAGCACCTCAAAGGAGAAGTAATTACAGAAACTTGAAGTACTCCAAATATACAGGTGATGAGATGCAATAAATAACAGCCAGCGAGCCATGTCTCCTCTGTGAGTGTTTCTCACCTTCCCTTGGTTAGAAGTGCAGGGTCCAGAAACAGCTCTTTCCTTTTCAGGTGATAACTGGTCAATATCATAAAGAATCACCAAACAAGATTCCAGGAAGCAAGCTCCTATTCACTGTTTGCAAAATCTGATGCAAACTCTAAAACCACACAGTGATTTGACAGACATAGAAAAGCACAGACCTATTCCATTTACCTGAAAAAGTTAAAAAAGTAGTCATATATGTCTAATGTTATCAAGGCAACAAAGACCATATAAATATAAACATAAATATAAATATATATTATGTATGTATATATATAAAACATATAGTATATATACACAAACACACATACAAATACACACACACAAATACACACACAGATGCACAGAGAGAGAGAGAGAGAGAGAGAGAGAGAGAGAGCGAGCACTTGTCCACTTGTCCTATATTATCTACATATTCCCATAAAAACCCTGAGACAATGGATGACTTAGTGTGTCTGTTGGAAGTTTGTGAATTCTTCAAGTTCCCAAATTCCATGCAGAGCTTCAGACAAAGAAGACAGAAAAATACAAAAATCTAGTGATGCACCAAAATCAAACTCGAGTCTGTCACAAATGCAAAATAACCTATGTTACTGAAAGTAATTAACATTTGTTGAAAATCAAAACAGAGACATGGCTCTGGTGGACTAGAGAAGCCCTGATGGCCTACTGATAGTGGTTTTTAAGAGAAATAACTGGACAGGCTTACAAGTAATGAGTACACAATGCATTCTTCTGGTGCTCATTTCTTTCCGTTGTAGATTCCCAGTCTTTCATCTTGGAGAACCCTTAAATTTGGAACACTTTCTAGATGATTAGATGTGAAACCTGGGAAACTGCTAGCAAAGCCTTCCACTCACCTTAACACATGGTGCAGCATGGTGCATTGCACAGGTTTATCTTACCGTAAAGCTCTGGGGCCAAAGTACATAAACAGCTCCTTCCCTAAGGTTTCCACACCACTGTAAACATATCCATTAAACAGTCTCAAGAATTTCCAGCCAGAATCCTTAGCATTCATTGGAGCAGCCTAGTGGAAAATAGATACATATTTAACACACACATGCAAACTCTAAACACAATTTCAATGAAATTCTTAAATCCGGTTCTATTACTCCGTGACCAGGTTCATTCCTAAAAGAAAAATGACCTCTAACAAGTCAAATAATGCACTCATCTATTTACATATATTTTGTCCAACTGCTATGCAGTCACTGGAAAGAATAGCCACTTTTTAATTGAAAAATAAAAGTCACTATAAATAATTGAGATGACCTTTTCCAAGGCTATATTATGCATGTGTACATGCATGAAATTATAGGAAAGTCATAAGAATTTTTGTAAAACTAACAGCCAGACTATAAATCCTTCTACTTCTGAAACTATATAAAATTAAGTTTATGTTCATAACAGTCTTATTTATAATAGCCAGAAGCTCAAAAAACACAGATGTCCTTCAACAGAGGAATGGATACAAAAAAATGTGGTACATTTACACAATGGATTACTACTACCCAGCTATAAAAAACAATGACTTTATGAAATTCTTATGCAAATGGATGGAACTAGAAAATATCATCCTGAGCAAGGTAACCCAATCACAAAAGAACACACAGAGTATGCACTCACTAATAAGTGGATATTAACCCAACAGCTCAGAATACCCCAGATACAATTCACAGACTACATGAAACTCAAGAAGAAGGGAGACTAAAGTATGGATGCTTCTGGTCTTTCTTAGAAGGGGGAACAAAATACTCATGGGAGCAAATATGGAGACAAAGTGTAGAGCAAGAGACTGAAAGAAAGGCCATCCAGAGACTGCCCCACCTGGGGATCCATCCCATATACAGTCACCAAACTGAAACACTATTGTGGATGCCAAGAAGTGCTTGCCTGATATAGCTGTTTCCTGAGAGGCTCTGCCAGAACCTGACAAATTCAAAGGTGGATACTTGCACCCAACCACTAGACTGAGCACCAGGTCCTCAATGGAGGAGTAGAGAAAGGAGGTGAATGTGTTTTCAACCCATATGAAGAACAACAATATCAACCAACCAGACCACCACCTGCCAGAGGTCCCATGAAGTAAACCACCAACTATAGATGGACCCATGGCTCCAACCGCATATGTAGCAGAAGAGGGCCTTGTCAGACATCAATGGAAGGAGATGTTCTGCTCTGCTCTTGACAGATTTTTTCTTGCTATTCTAAAAAAACTCTCTGGTCGAGACAACTAGCTTTCTGCTCAAGATAGCTGTCACTGGTTGAGACAGCTCTCTCTGTTAGTAAAAATTCTAAAAGCTCTCTGCATAGCTCATGGGTTTTCTGACCAAAGTCAGAAAAGCTGCTATTAAAAAACATGTTGGGTTTTCTGACCAAGTCAGAAATCATTTTAGAATGATTCTAAAAGTAACTCTTGGGTTTTCTGATAGAACTCAGAACGCCAGAAAAATTCTTAAAAAGCTATATTCGTTCTGGAGAGGTGCTAGAAAACATCAAAGACCTGTTTCAGCTCTCTAAGTAATTCTTGGGATTTCTGACCTCAGAAATCCTGTTAGAAAAAAAAAATTCTTGAACTGTGTTCGATCTCCAGAGATCTCCAGACATCTCAGCTCCTGCTAGGGAAATATTCTAAAAAAGAATTGCTATCCTTTTCTGCTAGGTCATTTCATGCAGACCAAAAGTCCAGTTTTTTATTTACATATCAATTCAGTTATCCATTTTGGGTTCCTTTTTGATTATCCTATGAATCAACATCCTGTGACCTCAGCCCCTTGATTCTTAGGAAACAGCAGCACATTTTGTTTGTAAACATTGCAAAAAGAATTTGGAGATCTGCCAGCCTCTGTTAAGCACAGACAATAAGCTAGCTGGGTGGGACCCCACCCTGGAATTACCATTTCAACCATGTCTGGACCTAAATTTGCTCTATCCCAGGCTGATCTGGAACTCAGGAATTTGCCTGCATCTATATCTGCCTGTCTTTGTGTCTTTCTGACATGCTGGCTCATAATGTGGCTGCCTCTGTTCTTTTAGGTCTGTGAATCTCTTTATAACAATTCACATTGCATCCTTATATTTTTGTATAATTGAGAAATTACATATGTTTGAACTCATGTTTTTGGAGTTCTTTCCCACAGCCTTAAGGGCTATACTGAAGTTCCCAGTGTTTACCATTTTGCTGAGATATAGATACATCCAAGACTCCTAGGCAGAGCTATCTCTATTTTTATGGAGTCATTACATTAACAGGGAGGACACTCCTCAGAGGAAAATGAAATATATACATTATTGTACAAACAAGCCTTACATCCATAGCAGCCATTGATACTTATGGAGGCCTATGCCCTGCTGCCCCTGTCCCAGGGACAGGAGCCATGTCATTCCACCCCACTAAGGCCATGCCAGACTCTACACAGAAATGAACTCAAGGACTTATGAATGATTGGTTATCAAGTACTAGCAAGGTAGACTAGAGTACTCAGTGAAGGGAAAATATTCATTTACATCAGCTTTGTTTTTATAAATGACTATGTAGCTGTCCTAAATTGATAAACAAGAAGAGTCTTGCTTTTCTGTCCTGGAGTCTTTAATACACTTCAAGCCAAGTATAGACTACAGTAGCAGATTTCAAGGTAGGTTCCTATAGCAAGCAACTGGTATGTACAAAGTTTTTTAAGCTATCCAGGACACTTTTAAGGTGAAGAAATAAAGAGCAGACATAGATCTATTATAAGTAACATTTATATAAGTATAGACTAGGCCATATTTTCAGGATCGCAGATTAAAAGTCTTACTTTCATTTTACTTATAAATTAATGGCTCAAAACTTTGTTTTACCACCATTCCAATGTCAACTACCCCTTATCCAGTTCTATAAATTCTTTATTACATTTCTTTTTTAATTCTTTATCTGGTTTTAAGTATACATACCCTCTGAAATATTCTATTAGAGCTTCCAGCAATGTCAGTGGTGAATCATACCCCATTTAATACACACACACATACATACACACACATACACACACACACACACACACACACACACACACAAATGCACACATACACCCACACTCAGGTCTGGCAGGTTCCCCCAGTACTTGATTTAAAGAAAAATAGATACTTGTGCTTTGAGCTCATCTGGCCCAATGTTTTCACAATTTAAATATAAAATTTACCATCTACCCAAAATCTGACCAATTACAAATACCTTTAGAAGCTAACCCCATTGCTGCTTTTCACCTTCGGGTCCAACACCACATTACCTGACTTCCCTTCCCTACAGGGGAACTCACAAAATTGGATGCTTCCCATTCCCCATCTACTCTCTGCCTAGACTTTTTCCCTTCTTTGCTTCACACAGTTCTGACTTCATCAAGGTTTATAATGGCTCCTGGCAAAGGCTCAGATGCTGTCACAATACCAAATAAAATAGTCAATGAGTCCTAATTGTCTTATGTGAAGTCTTCTCAAATTGCTAAATTAACAGCTTTGACAAGAATTTACATCATTTACATAAAAACTGTAGAAGCCAACAGCTATGACAGTTCATGGTATTCTCTTTGCTCTGTCTACAACTGACATCCTCTGACAACCAAAGTGGTACATGACATCTAGAAAGACAACTCTTTATACTAAAAATGGCCAATTCATGGCTGTTTAATTGCATTAGTTCATTTCAGAAAAGCTTCTTGACTTCCTTGTATATTTCAGGCTGTGTTCTAGAAGCTGGGCATATAACTGTTAAGTAAAACAAATTTGATTTCTCCATACTGTAGAGTTATACTCCAGTGGAGGAAAAGACAGGAAAGAGAGTGGAGGATCAAGGATGGGGGCAGGGGTGCAGTAGATTGCCTTTTTAAAGGGAGATACCATAATCTTCCTGGGGAATTGGCATTTGATGAAGTTTTAAATGAGGTAAGAGAATGATCCATGTCTTTGGAAAATGCAGTAACAACGCAATGCCTTCTTGTGTCACAAGCCATGGTGGCCACTGCAGAGAGGACCAGTAGGATGAGATAAGTGAGATTTGACATATAAAAGGAATCAGGCTGTGAGGCCAGAGGACCAATTTAAGGAGTGGTGTTTTCTCCGTAATAGAGGAGAACAAAAATATGACCTACATCAGTAGTTTAAATGCACTCAGTGGCTGCGAGATAGAATTTTGGCTGAAGGGGTTCAAGGTAAAAGCCTGAATATGACTTATGAGACAACTGCAAAAACCCAGCTAAGAAACATAAGATGTAGCAGTACTGAAAATGGACAAATTTTTAAACATGTTTTGAAAGTATTTGCAGACAAATTGAAGGAGAAACAGGAGAGTCAGAGATCCAAGATGATGAGTTTGGGGCTTTGATAATAAGAAAGAAAAGTTACAGAGAGACCCAAAGGGAGCAGAGAGGAAGGGAAAAAAGCAGGTTTGGTTTTAAGGCATGTTAACGTTAAGGTATCTCTTAAGAAAACATCAAGAAAATAAATATGGGATTCTGGGGTTTGGGAGATAACTGAGCTTGGAGATACAAATTTTGTTTAGTGTTCTGCAGAGAAACTGTCTAAAACAGTGACATTAGATGAGATAGAAGGGACTGTGTACAGACAAACAGCACAGACACAGCAAAGGTCTAGGGTCCACCAGAGTTAAGCTCTTGGGAGGAGGCAGAACTGGCTAAGAAGGCCATGATGTCAGGAAAAGAGTACAGGGACACAACAAAGGAGCAAGTGGGCAGCTAGCAAGGCAAGAGCAAAACCCAGGAAGTGAGACATCCCAGGAGCACCTCAAAAATGCATTTCAAGGAAGAGGACTCAAAGGCTGCTGACAATGGAGTAAGACAGAGTCTGAGCCTCGAGCCTGGCCTCGGCCACACAGGAGTAATCCACAGCAAGAGTTTCAGGCATGGAATAATGGCAACGACCTGATTGGAAGTAGGAGGACTGAGGGATCTTAGAGAGCAGGGCTGACTGCAGAAGGCGGAGCAAATTCACAAAGCACATAAAATACAGACATGGAGAACAGGAGAGGAAATGGAGATGGGCAACTTTGTGCTTGTTTTGAGATGACTCATGTCTGTCTATGGCTGGCAAAGATTAGGTAATGGAAAGCGACCACAGAGCAGCTATGACACTATTTAAAAAAAAAAAAACAAGGCAAGCAGGAAGGTTCAAGGTCAGACACAGTTTAACATCAGGATGGAGGGCAAAGGATACAGGTATAAATAGGAGTCGTTGTCATTATGAAGTCATGCATTGCTATGTATCTACTGATTGATTACGTTCTCTGAGTAAACAAGGAAATAAGATCATCCACTAAGGGAAATGCAGGGGCCCAGGGATGTGATCCTCAGAACTTTCCTGCAGTATGTGACAGTGTTACTCCAACTCATTGTTCTCAGGTTGAAGCCCATGTCCTCATACAAATGGTATGACCTGATCCATCTAGCATCTGAAATCTGCTAAAAGACATTTATAAAAGGAGATGGCATTGAAATCTCACTGGACAGCACACTGGACAGGCACTCCTCCTTATCCCAACTAAATCTCATTAGTTAATAGTCTTAATATCACTGAAAGAAAGTGCTCTGATAAGTGACTTATCTAGTTAAATCTTGTGCTCACCCACATCTAACTCTCCCGATTTTTTTTTTTAATCATGTAGATTCTGAAAACCTGGCTGGTCTCGGGCAGATGTTTTACAGCTTATAAGAACAACTGTCCCACCATCAGAACACTTTAATTCAGCAGTAACATGCAGCTGTTCACTGTTTTAATTGAAGAACCAAAATATTTATAAGTAAAATCTATATCTATTTTTAGTATCTTTTCATTCTAACCCACCATATGATGTATATTTCAAGAGGAACCTATAGAAAATAAATGGGCAAATATGAGTTTTAATGGAAGTCTGAACATTTTGCCCCAATATTAAAATACCCAAGGCTCCAATAATACCTGTTAGGGACAGATCCAATTGTCTTCATACAGATGATTTTTCTCAGATAACTTCTAACCATGTGCTAGGTGACTATATAGAATGTACAAGGTGGACGATATGGCTCCATGCATACTCTATAAAGAGTACCTAGAACACCACACACACACACACACACACACACACACACACACACACACACAGTGTAATAACCACTTAAGACAGTAAAGGTAGTCCTAGAGCACCAATCAGTATATCTACTTTTAACTATCAGAAACTGTCGAAAGATCTGAACATGGAAATTTTGTCCATTTAGTATTATAAAGCCTTGGCGGATTGTCCTTCAAACCTTTATGAACACTGGACTACATACTTATTAACGACTCGGACCATATGCCCTTGCAAATCAATTTTGTTGTGCCTAGGAGGAAGAATCCAAAAATATAAAGGCCAATATGCTTAAAATGCATGAGACCATTATATATCTTCACACAGCTGTCAGTGAGAAGTGAAATATGTTGTTGTGGCTGAGAGAGTCTCAGAAAGCCTCAAACAAAATCCTTAAAGGTATAATACAAGTCTCGCTTGCTCTACTGGTACTTTATCCGATTCTCCATAGCCCAAAACAATATACATTATGACATCAAGGAAAAATTGAAAACAGTTATGAAATTAAAGGTTCTACCAGGTTAAAAAAATGTTTCCAGCCCAATGGACATCAAAAGCATAATGTAGGTGGGAAGCAGAAGGGCAGGCCAAGAAATGAACAGAGATGGGGAAATATTTATTTATGAAAAAGCAATGACCTGAAACTATCAAATGACTTCAGCACAGCAGAAAGTCACCCAGCCATTGATGCTGTGACCTGAGCTTGAATATGTTTTAAAGAATTGGCTTGGTTTTTTTTTTTTTTTTTAACCTGATGAGGTATTTGGGGATTAAAGTGAAATGTTGCCATAGTTCCTTCTTTATATACATATACAGTTCTGTAAACCGCTCTTCCATGTGTATGTCTGTGTGTATGATAGATAGATAGATAGACAGACAGACAGACAGACAGACAGACAGACAGAGTCTGTAAAGCTTTCTGGTTCTCACATTTCCCTATTTGCCTACCTGGGGATCTGAATAATCTTGAGGCTTTCTGCTGGCCACACTTAACAGAGGTTTTCTTAGCCACTGTCATGTTCTTCTTATACTGAATTATTATGTATCTGTGATTTTATTTCTCCCTTATCTATATAAGTTCCCTGGGGACAGTGAGTTTGTTTAGCTAATATCCCCACGGGCTTTCCACAATGTTTGGAGATATTTGAAACATTCGAGGAATTAAATAGGCCCTTTGTCCCTTCCCTCCCTAAAACTAGGACTGGATTGAAAATATAGGACTTCTGTCTTCACTACCATGCCCTTTTTGCAATTACTATAGCCAAAACTTCTTGCAGAGAGAGAGAGAGAGAGAGAGAGAGAGAGAGAGAGAGAGAGAGAAAGAGAAATCTTTTATTTTCTAATTATGTGCAGTAGAAAACACAACTCTTATTATTATCAAACGGGAGAAGTTAACATCTATGCCCACTCCCTCACGTTTCCCGTAAAGAAGAGAATTTTATACCCCATGGGCCCTTTTTTTCCAATCAGAATGGCACATGTTTAGCAACCAATCCCAAAGAACTCCATCCCACTTTGCCTTTACCTTCTGACAGGTCCACTTAGCATTCAAACCATGGCTTTCAAAAAGACTCAGGTATTCCATTTTTTGAAGGAAGATTATATGTAAAGATCATTTTTTAAATTTGGGTTATCTGTTATGTAGGTGCTTTGCCCAAGACAACTGATTCCCATGACACCGTTGTTTTTCCAATAATCAACTATACATAACAGTCAGGACAGAATACAACGTCACTTATGCCTGAGTATGTATCACAGGCAGTTTCCCTGCTTCTTCAGCTCCATCTCACTTTATGAGCTTCTGGGTACAGGCTGGGCAAGGCTTTTGCAATAAACCTAAGACATTTACAAGATATTCACTTGTCCTGCTGTGGAATCTAAGGTTATCACCTCTTTCTATAAGCTTCTACTGCCCAGACAAATTCAAAAATTAATTTCCAGCAGGCTATTATCTTTGCTGTAACTATACGCAATTGCCCAATACGCACTTGACTTTCCCGTGTTGACCCTTATAATCCTGTTACTGTGTTATTTGAACATTTGAACCTTTTCTTTCTTTGTCTGAAATAGAGATGAAAATCTCCGTTGCCACAATTTTAAGTATGATTGAGTAGGGTTCACCTTCCTAGTTTCAAGTGGCTTAATAATATGAAATCTTCAAAACAACATATATTTTCAGAGACAGCACATGATTTATTGCACTGATTACCATTTATCTTGCCTATCCATGGGTGAACTGGGAAGATGAACTTTTCAGAGCAGAATAAGACTTTTTTCCTAGACAAATGTTTTGACTCTCATTTAGTTGGCTATTGTTGCCACAGAGAACGTCCTATTCACTTTCACAGTCTCAGTAATATATGTTTTTAAATTATAGGTCACTTGTCTATCAATCTAAATGCTCCAAACCCCTAATTTCAAAAATGGTTCCTAGGATCCAAAATAACGTCTTTAGGACCATGCATGAAAATGTGTTCTATACCCTTGAGGACTTTTGTGGAGTCTAAATACTCTGTGCCTTACCTGATGATATAAAGCATCATACACTCCTCATAAAAGAGGGTGTTCTAACATACTCTAACAAAACTGGGTCTCCTGAGAAAGCTGTGCTCCAGGAAAAAGAGGGGCAATCACAAGAATGCTTATTTTGCTAACTACTAAGATAGGAGTTTTCGGGTCCTCTAACTTTCGTTCCTTGATCAAATAAAGTAAGATGTGAGTATAAGCATCTCCGAATGAGGATGTAGCAAAAGTAAAGATGACCAGATGTTCTTTACAGCATCTGGAACAGTGCTGGATCAAAGCTACAACAGCCACAGACACTGATGGCCCTCATCTGAAGAAAAAATAGAACTACTCCGTTACCCTTCATTTCCTGAGTCCAGTGGATGCTAGTAATGCCCTTGTATCTCCAGGAAAGTCATAACCAGTATCCGCTTAAAAGGCAAGAAGTAGATGATGCACGCTCTATAAAACATATAGGAAACCCATCTGGATATTTAATTAGCTCATTCTCTCAAATAAAAAGCAAGAAAGACATCTATGTCATTTTTTTTCCTAATTTGAACACGGGGAAACTTTTACTGTGAGTCATCTGTACTTTGACATATTGGATGTCTCCAAATGACACATACAACTAAAGGTTCACATAGTCATAAAAAGGGACTTAAAAAATACTTAACCATTTTACATTATTCAAAGTTTGCCTTTCTCTACCCATTCAACTTATATTTAAATGCCTAGTTTGTTCCTGATGCTCTAAGGAACATAGAGAGGATCATACAGATCATTAAATGTAGGTAACATATTACACACATGGATGAAATCTTATGGGATTATCAGAATGATCAGTGCATGTTTCAAATTGATAAATGCTTAAAAATACTGTTTCATTTTTTGTGAGGGGAGATTAAAAACACGTGCAGATGACACACTGATTTCACTAAAATATCATAACCACCCAACAATTACAATTGGTAGATCGACTCTTCGAAGTTCATTAGCCAGGCAGGCTCATCTGCATTCTATCATAGGGTTCGACAAGCTCTAGCCAAGTTTGATGCAATGTGCTTACACAGTTGCTTGATTTTAAGCTGACAAGACAGTGGGCCACAACTTGGAGAAGTAATACGGTGTGCGGATGACTGGCAGATGCCAAGTTCTTCTACAGAGAGCATTCTCCCAAATAAGGACCAGTTGTCACAGAAGGGCGGGAATTAGTAGGTTTTCTATGGACTCTTAACTAGAACAAAGAGAAACGCTATATGATAAACAGACTAAGTAGTTCACTCTGGCAGTAGCTCCCGAGGTAAGATATTTTATGTTGGTTTTTGGAATAATGATTATGTGAAGTTTGAATCTTTTATTTTAAGTGGCCACTTAATATTTCTTTAGCTCTCCTTTGTTATTTTTCATATTTATTATACTGTAAAGAATACAGTATGCAATTATTTTTAAATGCTGCTTTGAGAAAACTAATCATTTCAAGCCAGTAGTAGAAACATTAAATAGCTTTAGCGCTTTGGCAAATATGCCTAAGAAACCAGGGTTCATCTGTTACAATAATGATCTTGCCAGAAGTTTGTGACAATGGTCCATATTTTAATGAAATTTAATATGGAGCCAACATCGCTCTCAAATGCAAAAGATTGTTGATATTTACAAAGGTTATTATTATGTTTTTTAGTTCAAATTCTCAGAAAATGAAGCCACAGCGGAGTATTTAGAAGTCTACTGAAAGCCACACTATTAATTCCATATTGATTTTCAATCCAGTGTCAATAGAAGCACATCCTTCCTTCTAATCACACAGCTCTATCCCAATAATTAGTTCCTCTTTCTATTAAGGCATTATCCATAATAGCTTTAAATGCAGGGCTATTTATTTGTGGAATATAGCTTTAGTGCGTATAGTGTTGCCAAGTGAATCTAATCATTGCTCAACCATTAATAAAGCACTCATATTAGGCTATCCAGATGCACTCTTTGGTGCCATCTGAACACAGAAATGAAGAGAATTATCAGAGCAGATAATTGACTGAGGTGAACAAAATTTCAATGGTGGAGGACACCGCCAAAACCCAAGGTCATACTTCTTCGATTAATAAGAATCGCTATCACGTATAGGGCCTTATAGCATACACTGCAGTACCACTGTATTACTGCATCTTTTATTACTGAGAGTAGCTATAAGATACATAAAAGTCTGAAGGGAGATCACACCTTGGCCCAACACCTTACTACATGTGACAGTGCTCGATTGATTCAAACTCACCTTGAGCCCTGGCTCCTTTTCTGGTGGCATTAAGTTTATCTTTATTGTAGAGTTATACTTTCTCATGACTAACTGTACCTCATGTTTTGTCACAGGTAATTAAAATAAACTTAAAATGAATGATTAATACTATTTTCTCTAAATTCCAATGAGGTGACTATTTAAGATTTCTTGCAACAGGAATCTTATTTTTTATCAAGAGTAACTTTTCCTGGATAAGTTTTTAGAGATAAAACAGGTTTTACTTTTACCAGTAACTAGCAAAGAGTTTATCACGCAACAGTATTGTCAGATGACATGAATCACAGTATCATTGAGGATGGTCATATCTTAGGCATTGCTCAGCGCAACAGCACTGTTTATTTTTAAAACAGTGGCTGGCTTGCTTCACTTAACTTCTACCACCAGCAGCTGAGCCAAAGCTCCTCACCTGGGTCACTGCAATGCCTACTTGAGATTTCTTCCCTTGTTTTCTTCTTTGATATACTGGGTTCTATCCAAACTGTAAATAAATCTTACTACAATCCAAGGTTTCTCATGATGCCCAAGATAAAGCCCCAAATGTGACCCATTTGTGATGGCTCAGCTGGCAAAGGCACCTGCCACTAAGGCTGGAGATTTTGAGTTTGGTTTGGTCCCTAGAACCCACACAAGGTGGAATAACTTACCTTGCAAGTTGTCCTGACTTCCACATGTGTTGTGACACATTCAAAATCACATTCAGCCACACAAGCAGTACACACAAAAATAACATCCAACTCCAAAAACCAAAGTCCCAATTGTGATATATGGAGTTCTTTATAATCTACCTATCAGCTTTAATATCAGACCACCTCCGTAGCTCATTCTTTTACTAACATACTGGGTTTCTTTCAGGCCCTTGAACACCATTCTTCTGCATATACGCGCCACTTTCATCTCAGGAACTCTAAATTCCCTATGCCCCCTTTACATATCAGCTCCATTATCTCCATAGGGAGACTTCCCTAGTCTCTCTGTATGTCCTAAGAGAGAACCACATACCTCCTCTGTGAACCCTTTATTGAATGGCTGGGCATAACTGCTACAATATAAAGAGAGTATTCAAAATTTTGCTGAATGAGTGATCTTCGTCAAAACTAATACTTCAGAGAGACCATTAACATAGATCTCTATAATATTCTGATATAATTTCGAGAAACATGATACTTTAAAAAAAATACATATCATGTCAAAATAAATAGAAGCGTAACTGTTAGAAGATCCAAAACCTTTGTTTTTCTTTTCCTCCCTCAGCTTGAAAATGCATCTTCCTTGTTTCTTTCAAGTTGGGAGCATATTCTAATTTCATAGCACGCAACTTCCTTCCTAGACCAAAGGCTATGAGGAAGTTTTGCAGGAGAAATTGAAGAACAGCACAAGATTGCATGTATCCATGAAATACAATTAACCACACATCTAAAGGGCTTTAAAAGCCTGGTAGTTTAATCAGAATATTTTTAGTATAGTTCTAAGTTCTTACCAAATGAGTATCCAGCCATCAGCAATGCATGCCCGAGTGGCAAGCTGTGCTACAATTTGCTTTAAAAAGAAATAAATTCACTTAAGGAAACCAGAACTAGCTTTTACTGCCCCTTCATTAGATGGCAATATTCAGCTGAGTGAGATTTTAGTGCTAAATTTTCCATGTCCAACATTAGAATTATATATTACAAATCAACTGCAGAGTTCTGGGCAAGCAAAAGGCTAGAATTCTATGTTAGAAGTTCAGACTTACAACGTGAAAAGAAAAACATACCAGACCTTCCAATCTGATGATATTGTCAGTGATGTAGACAGTAAACATCAGAAAGCATCTTTTGCTAACTGCCTGCGAACAAGGTTGAAAAAAAAAAAAAAAAAAAAAACCTTCCATGGATCTAGCACTGGCATTGTTAGCCAACTTCTGGCTAGGACTCACTTCTTAGGTAAGGTAAACACAGGTTCTTAGGTAAGGTCGGGAAACACAGGTTATAGGCCAGGGGGACCAGAATAGATGGGGGAATCCCAGAACCTGGTTGGTGTTTTTACTCATCTTCCTGCTGCAGGTGCCATGCAGGGCACAGGACTGACTTACCGGGATAGCGACCCCAGCCGGGGAGGCTGTGGGGGATGGGGCACTGCAGAGCTGTTCCCCGCACGGCAGGCTCTGCAGAGCTGTTCCCCGCACGGCAGTCACCGCCTGTCCCGGTAACACTCGTGCTCGAATCTTCTCTCCATTCAGCCTACACCCTGGACCTTCCACCATCTCTGTAGCCCTCCCGGAACCCCTGTTAGTCGCAAGGCCAGGCTGGAAAACAACCAGGCAACTTCAGTTTCCTGCTGACACAGACTGGGCGGCAAGGAAGTTCGAATCTCCCGCGCTCCCCGCCCCGCCTAAGCCCCGCCCAGCCTAGGTCTCGCCCACCATCAAACCCCGCCCACCTGCGTCCAGGCCCCGCCCAGGTGGTGCGGACTCTGTACCACCGGAGCCCAGCCGCCCAAAGCACCCAGGAGCCAGTGCACAGTGAGAAAGAAGTCCACGAACCAGGCTCAGTGTTAAGAACTCAAGGAATTGGGAGTTGAAGACTAGCAACTACGTTCGAGCTTCTCAGCCCATACTTTTTGAGCTGAAATAAATCCCATTTAAGCAACGTCAAGTTTGTGGTGTCTTAAAAGCTGTACTGAAGTGAAAGTGGAAAAATAATTGTGAAGATTTGTCTAGAGGTTTTCTAGTTGGGGGTGGGGGATGAATGGTTACAGTTGTCTACATCACACTCGGGACTGTCTGACTCTATATTCTGTTAACTCACATTCACTTCTGATCTCTGTCCTTTGAAGGAGGAAAGTCTGAAATAGCCCTTTCCCTTTCACCTTTGTATTGTTTATTGCTATCTAACGAATGACATCATTTGTTATTTAAAAGTTTCTGTGAGTCAGAAGTTGGCAAAGTCTAGCTGAGTGATTCTGGCTCCACGGTTCTCTAAAGGTTACAGGGTAGGTTTGTTGTACCTAAAGGCTCCATTTCTAAGAGGGTTCATTTAAACGGGCTGGTAGCAGGAGGCCTTAAAGTTCTTGCCATAGACCTGCTTAGCTGTTCTCATGATGTGGTTGGTGGCTGATCTAAGAAAGGAAGAACAAAGCAACAATGAAACTTATTACCCGAGCACTGTTCTCACCTGTGAGTTACGGTCCCTTTGTGGGTCAAACTGTGTTTTCACAGGGGTCACCTAAGACCATTGGAAAACACAGATATTTACATTACAATTTATAACAGTAGCAAAATTACAGTTATGAAGTAGCAATGAAAACAAGTTTATGATTGGGGGAGTCACCACAAAATAAGGAACAGTATTAAAGGGTTGCAGCATTAGGAAGGTTCAGAGGCACCAATTACCTACTAGTGTCCTGGTCCATTTTGTGCTGCCTTAACAAAATACCTGACTGTGAGTTATAAGGAATGGAAACCAACATCTCATAATTCAAGAGGCTGAGAACTTGAAGATCACAGTGGCCATCAGTTGGCTCTCTAGTGAAATCTGGTTTTGTTTTCAAGCTGGTGTCTTGAGCATCATAAGGAAGAGGATGCTGTGTCCTGTGTCCTAGCACATTCTCTCTATTAACACCCAGAATAAGGACACCTAACCCCATGCTTGTAGAATCACTTTGTAAAGGTCACATTGGGAGGTAAGTTTCACCAAGAATTTGAGAGGAAGGACAAATGTCAATATGATACTAGTCTGTTACATTCACTAACTTCTCATCGCCGTGAGAAAATACACTTAGATGCACTTTTTGTGCCCTATAATCTAGACTGTGCCAGCAAACTCTGAAAGTCCTTGCCCCTGTAATTTCTCTTCCATATTGTGTTAAAAGAATAATCTTCCCCGTTATTTCCTCTTCTCCACAACTTATTCACTGATAACTTTACTCATGTCATTAATGTTCTCTAAAACTCAATCTCTTTAACTGTACAGTGAACAATGCTATTTTGTTGTTGTTGTTTGGAAGGTGGCTTGAATTTTCTAAAAACTCAGCTGAAGGGCAGCTCTATTCCATAACTCAAGATTGTTGAGGTCTATCTTAGTGAGGGCTTCTTTTACTGTGAAGAGACACCATGACCATGGCAATGATTATGAAGGAAAGTATTTAATTTGGCTGACTTATATTTTGGAGGTTTTGTACATTGTCATGGCAAGAAGCATGGCAGAGTACCTGCAGACATGATGTTGGAGAAGTAACTTCAGAGTTCTATTCCACATCTGACTCCTCAGGCAGCAGGAAGAGAGAGTGACACTGGGCTTGGCTTGAGCATCTAAAACCTCAAAGCCCACCCCCACTGACACACTTTCTCCAGTAAGGCCACATCTACTTCATCAAGGCCATAATGTGACTTTATCCAGGACTATGGGGGCATTTTCATTCAAACCATCACAAGATCCAAGCCATTTTAACTGTTGCGAGTAGATTTTTCAAATGAATTACTGTTCACACAGATGCTCTGACTCCCTTGGGACCACTGTTTATTTTTACAAACTAGTTATTGGGTGCCGGTGGCTTGAATAGGTATGGCTCCTATAGACTCATGTGTTTGAATGCTTGGTCCATAGGGACTGGAATTATTAGGGGATGTGGCCTTGTTAGAGGAAGTGTGTCACTGTGGAGTATGGGCTGTGAGGTCTCAAATGCTCAACCTATGCCCAGTGTGAAACACATCCAATCTCCTACTGGCTTCCTTCAGATTGAGATGTAGAACTCTCATCTCCTCCAGCACCATGTCTGCCGACACACTGCCATGCTTCCCACCATGGTGATAATGGACTATACCTCTGAAACTGTAAGCCTGCTCCAATGAAATGTTTTCCTTTATAAGAGTTGCCTCGGTCATGGTGTCTCTTCACAGCAGTAAAACCCTAAGTAGGACATTGGATCAACATGCCTCAGAGAGGAAAGGCACCTGCCACCAAGCCTAATGACCTGAGTTCAATGCCTCGAACCCACAAAGTGGAAGGGAAGAATCAACTTCTATAAGGTCTCCTCAAACCTGTACATGTGACTATGACACAGTGGCATGAACACAAACACACATAAGTATATTTAAAAGTTATTATAATCCTAATGATTATCATCAAGCCTGATATCTTTATTAAATTTTTCTTTGTACCTTTGTGTATGCGTCAAATATGTAATCTCATCTTTTGTGTTATAATATAGAAGGAAGCCCTGATTAGATGTAGTCATCTGATCTACACCCCCAGAACTATCAGCTAAGTTAAAGATTCTTTATAAATAGCTAGTCCTACATATTTTATATTTTGCCCACAAAAATGTGTGAAGATGCTTTGCTGTAAATATTGCTTATTATTCCTAATTTGGATAAATCTCTGTAAATTCCAGAAATTTAGTTCTACTTTCTTTTCCCAGAATAGACTTTGTACTTTCTGTGTCTTTTTTTTTTTTAGTAATTCCAAAGTTTTATCTACATATGTCTATCTGTCTGTTTATCTGTCTGTCTATCATCTATCTATCTATCTATCTATCTATCTATCTACCTACCTACCTACCTACCTACCTACCTACCTACCTATATCTATCTAGTCAGAGGAATAGAACCAATAGTGTAACTATATCAAAAGGGAATTGAGTAAATTGGTTTACACAATTCAGAGTAAGTAGTCCAACAATGGCTGTCTTCATACTGGAGAGACCAAGAACCCTTTCGCTTTGCAGACCATATGAGGCCAGATATTTCAGCAGTCCTGATCTGATACTGAAAATTTAGAGGAATTCCAGAGAGTCACTGGTTTTGAGTTTGTATTGAAAACCCAAAGAAGCTGGGTTCTGATATCAACAGAGATGATATCACTGCAGCAGCAGCAGCAGTGGCCATGACAGCACCAGAGTAGATGAACTGGCCCACAAGACGTAAAAGTAAGCTGTAAACAAGCAAAAGCTAGTCTCTTGGACTTTCCTGTATCTGGGCCACTGGAAGGTGTTGTGTACATTTATGGTCAATCTTCCCATTTCATAAAACCTAATCAAAAGAAAAAAATCACTCACAGGTATTTCAAGAGGCTTATCTCATGAGTCATTCTAGAGCTTGTCAAGTTGATAATTAATATTAACCATTTATTTTTCTGAAATGCAGTTTTACTATGTAGCTCAGGTTGGCCCCAATCTGCTAATGATCTTTCCTTAAGGCCTTCTAAGTGTTACAGTCATGCACCATAAATGCCTGAAAATATTCTAATGCTTTTCCATTGTACTTTCTAAAAACCTTCCTTTCCATTTTAGTTCAGTGAAACCCCATTGAATTTTAAAAAATAGTTAAATGATCTACTCTTGAAATCTTTCCAGATACAGTTGAAATGAGTCTCTTGTGTTATGTAATTGCTCCTTCAAAGAATTCACCAAAACGTCTTTATATTTATTTGTATATACAGAGGGCTTTCACAAGAATAGATTCTCATTCCTTGATGACAAGTGAATATCATGCTCATACATTTGTTTGTCGTAGCCCTAGGGTGCTCTTTGGCACAAAATGGACATTCAAGAAATATGAAATTTAAAAACATTTGGATTTATTTCCCTAAATACTTTTTATGTTAGCTATGTATGTTTTTATGTATTTAATATTATTTATTTGAAGTAAAATTTAATGTTTTAGAAGCTATTTCTGAAATAAATATTATTGAAATTAGATGATGTATAAAATTATTCTTAAAATAGTTATTATGGCAGCAAACTAGTTATGTAAGCTTATTCCAACTTTAAAATAATCTTGTAGCATAGTCAGAATAGATACCATTACTATTTTACATATAAGGAAATTGATTATGATGATTAATTTTGATTGTTCACTTCATTGGGTTAAGAATTACCTAGAAGATTAGGAACATTCATGTCTAAATGTGTCTGAAGGGTATTTCCAGATCATGGGACACTGATATAATCAATAGCTTAATTCATTAACAGATTCAAAATATAATAGACTATCAGGAAGTAATGGAGCTATATAAAGTAGGGTCTGATTAGAGGGTAGTAGAGTGTAGGGCACAGAGTTTGTCTTCTAAGCTATATCTTGCCCTGCTCTGCCCCTGGCTCCATAGTGCTTCTGGTGACATCATCTAAAATGCCTCTTCTACACACTATTGCCGTCATGCTGTTCTGCTCAAGCACAAGGTCAAGCAACCACGGATTTGAACACTTTAAAGTAAAGAGAATGGGAGGCTTGAGAAATGGTTCAGTGTTTAACAGCAATTATTGCTCTTGCAGAAGATCCACGTTCAATTCCCAACACCCACATGGAAGCTCACAATCCATAACCCTAATTCCAGATATGACCCTCCTTTCTGACCTCCTTGGGTAGCAGGAAGTTAAATCTTGCACATGCATACATGCAGGCAAAACACTCGTACACATAGAATAAAAGAAACAAGCCTGTTTAATAACTACCCTCAGTTCACCCCAAATAAAGTGTATGTACACAAGCCTACCCTGAATAAAGCTATGCACGCAAGCTGAGGTTATGTAGGAGTGCTGTTTCATTGAAGACAGTTGGAGAAGGCCTTCTTCCAGACTCTGCTTCACCCTTCCAGCCTGGTGTGCAATAATGTTTAGACACCCTGAAAGGGAAGAAGTGGAGACTGTGGACCCACAGCTAGACCTCAGAACACATACCAAATTCCTCATGGTGTTTCTTCACAGCAATAGAAAAGTCACTAAGACAGAATTCTTTAGGTTGCCCTTAACTTCCATGAGAGGCTGATTAAAGATTTTCTTCTTTTCCAACAAACAATTTGAGTTGTTGATTAAAAACATTTGTGGGTGAACCAGTGTGACATAATTGATATTGCTGAAACTATCTGGTTGACTACAGCTTGCCTGATCAATCCCAAGTCTCTATGTAACCTTGAATAAGTTATGTGGCCTCTTTGTCTTTCATTCCCTTCACTTGTAAATGACTTTAACAGGTTTGACTGTAGAGGATTACAGGAATGTTGAATAGAAAGTGTGTGTAAAACTATTGCCTGGCAATAGGATCAATAAAGATATTGATAATGTTAAGAGATATGTATTAAGGTCTTTATTAGGAGAAAATGAAGAAGTTTTTGTATTATAAACTCTTCAAACCACTGTGAATTCAGCATCACAAAGGAAACTCGCATCTGTCACTTGGAACTATTCTTAAGAAAGAATAAGAACATCCATGTTCACACTGTAGGTTCAGCTCATTTCATAGCCAAACATTGTTCTGGATTTAGGTTTCATAAATTTAGTAAGTCAGTGTTTCAGATTAAGAAAGTACTGAGAATTCACTCACGAGTTAAGGACTACGGTACCTGCTCAAAAGCTTCATTGATTGTCTCTTACCCCGAGAAAATGAATATCACTTTTTCATCCTAATTTCTCTATGATAAACTTTCTAGTAATCTTTCTAATGTTAGCCATCTTTTCCCTGCTTGACATTATTGCATTAATCACCGGCTCAAATACAGCACATCGTTTCCCACTTTAGTCTTGTTATGAATTCTCTTAGTTGACCTTTCTGCTAGCCTGGGGCTCCCACTTCTTAAGGCCACTCAGTTCCCAGATCTTTTTGATTATTTTCCTTTAATGAATGCTCCTCAATCCATATCTTTTTTTTTTTTTTTTTTTTTTTTTTTTTTTTTGTATATAGAGTGACATGAGACCTCTTCTTTCTTTCTTTGCATTTTTAAAATGTCATTATCTCTGACCACAATATAATGATTTTACATGCAGGGGTTCAACTTTGAAATTGTGTACCTTGGAGTATAGTTTCATACCTCACAGAGAACACATTCGTTTGCCTGTTTTTTTGTTTGTTTTTGTTGTTGTCGCTGCTGTTGTTCTTTGTTTTTTCAATTTGTTGTTGTTTGGTCGTTTGGTTGTTGTTGTTTGACACAAGGTGTTACTATGTAATCCAGAAGGCTTCAAACTTATTATTAAAACATGCATTTTTTAAAAAAATGTTTTATGGGTGTGAGGGAGTAAAAAGATACACTCCAAGTATATATATGGACCTTGAAAAGTGGGAAAGACTTTTCAAAATAAATGAAACTGGGAATGGCTCATTTATTTGGAGAGGCACAACAGGAGTCACAGGTACTTGTTGGACAGGTTCTTGGGTAGGGTTAAGGGGAGAGAAAGCTGGACTTACAGATCTGTCAGGGACTACTTGGTCTTCTTCCACAGTAGAGGGTGTCTGAGATTTGACCTCCTAGACATGGTTAGAGAAGGGGAAGCACTTTGGGTAAAGGGAGTCTTTCATTTCACACAGAGCTCAGAGGAGCCTTTTGGTCATGGTAGACTGTGACTTGAATTAGCAAGGTTTCTCCTCAGAGTAAGGCTCTTTTAAAAGAAAGCATCTAATTGCTAGCTTTCTTACAGTTTCATAGGGTAAGTCAGTAACCATCATGTCAAAGAGCATGGGAACAAACAGTCAGGCATGGCAGTGAATAGCATACATCTTATCTGGAGACAGAGAGAATGGACCTGGGCCAGGTATGAGCTTTTGAAACCTGAAAGCCCACACACACCCAGTGACAGATCTCCTCTAACTAGACCACACCTCCTAACCTTTCCCAAAACAGTTCCACCAACTGGGGACCAAGGATTTAAGCATAGGAGACTATGGGGGGGCATTCTCATCCAAACCATCACACATTTCATGTATGTTTTGACATATTTCAGATTATGAAACTTCTCAAGGTCTTTGAGGAACCTTCTAGCCAGTGACTATAGTACAGCATGCAGAAATGTCTTTTACAAAAGTTATGTGAATCTATTTACAAGTACATAACATCCATAGTTTTCTCAAAGCCCTCTTAGTTTGATGTCTAAATCAAAAACATTGTCATCAGTGAGCATTATATGCAGGGATTTTCAGTAGTATTTACTGGAAAGGCTCCAATTTCTCAATATTAAGAGAAACTTTTAACATTAGATTAACAGGAAACCGGAAAAATGAATAGTAACAACAACAACAAAACCACCAAGAATCCAAAAACATTTAGACAGTTTCCATGTTTGACACAGTTCTGTGAAAAAACACATGAGTTGATTTTGTTATCTGAAAGATACCAGAGGTGCTTAGATGGTAGTTGTCAATTTTCAAAGTCAACATCAGAATTGCTAATTCAGCTTTGTGGCCCCAGTACATAAAACTCCTTTGTCATATCTAGTTTTTCCATAAAATCATGACGCCAGTGTTAGTGGTACTTTCAGTCTAGCTGGGGTTGCCAAAATCTTCCAAAAAGGATTGTTTTCTTCAAGTTCAAACACTTTTAATAAAAGTAGCTTTTCTCTAGAAGTGATAACTTTGTTGTCATCATCTCTTTATCAAGAGGGATAGAATTTGCTCTGAGTTGTAAGGACAGGGCTTTGACTTGTAATTGAGAAATAATATTTCTTGTCAAAAACCACTGAGACTTTAGGATGGGTTGTTAATGTAGCATAACAATCATATCTTCCTAGATATGATCAACATACCCCTACATTTATACTTTTTATCTATGATCACACACACACACACACACACACACACACACACACACAGAGAGAGAGAGAGAGAGAGAGAGAGAGAGAGAGAGAGAGAGATAGCATGAAAAATAAAAAGCATATATGATATATTGAGTTGATTTCTTTTGTTTCATTAGGTTTATCTGCTCCTGTCACAGTTACACACTACACATAGATAGAAAAATTATAGAAAACAGTATCATAGATAAACAACATACATGTGTGTTATATTCAGGTGCTTTCTTTTGTTTCATCAGGTTTATCTGCCCCTACCCAGTTTTATAATACTTATTTATTCATTTAGTTCATTTCATCTGGGGTGCAGGTAGGAAGTCTGGTTATCTTAAGCAAGCTGTCTTAAGCTTGTGGGTACAAGTGATGCTGTGAGCTCAGCCTCCTGAGTAATTGGGACTACAGGCATGCTCTATCATTCTACTATATCCAGCTTAATCTATAATTTTTTTTGTCTTACTGAAGCCTTAGAGTATGTCTTGATATCTTTTAAAGTGAGTTTCTACTTTTAGTCTTTCTTCTTGAAACTGCTTAGCTTTTCATGACTATTTAAACTTTCAAGTTATATTTAGAACCACTTCAAGCTCCAACTGAATTCTGATGAGACTTTAATTATAAATACATTAAATTTATAGATAAATTTGGAAAAAATTAATAGCTTTTCCACATTAATGTGTCTCCTTTTATTAAGTTTCATTTGATTAACTTCAAAAATTTATGTTTCTCTGTGAATACAGTGTGCTTTTTTTACTGGCTTAGTTCGTTCTTATTCTGTGGTTTAGGGTGACATTTTGAGTAGCGTGTTATTTTCTATTAGAATTTTAGCAGGTTTTTAACTACAGCAGCCACTGAACTGCATGGTGAAATGTGTACACATCATTAAGGAAGATAAGAAAATATTAGCACTTTCATTTATTTTTAAAATGCATTTATTTTGAATTTATGTGTATGGGTGTTTTACTTGCATGTATGTCTGGGTACCACATGTGTGCAGTACCCACAGAGGCCTGAAGAGGGACCTGGATTCTCTTGAACTGGAGTTACAGGTAGTTGTGAGTACTATGGGAGGTATAGTGTGTAGTTTTGTCTCCACTGCTTTGTGTTCCCGATCACACCTGCCCAGGAGCTATCTCGGATGTGTGAATAGAAAACACACACAAACATGCCAATTCCTTGGCTGACTCAGTGACTGGGCACCCCTAAGTCTTCCCCTACTACCCCAGGACAAGTTGAAGAAAGACCACTTACTCTGAAACTCACATGGCTGGTTGGCTTTAGCTCATCCAATACTGCATCCTCTCTTCTCTCCCTGCATCCAACCCTTGCAACTCTCAGTGTCCCATCTAATTCTCAGCCATTGGCTCTTGGCATCTTTATTGATAGATCAAAATCCAATGGGGGGGGGGATAGGATCTTCAACATCAGTAAACACAGATTGCTGATAAAAGCATCAGAACCACCCTCTACAGGCTGTGGGAATTGAACCCCAGTCCTCTTAACAACCAACTTTCCCTTCTCTGTAGGAATACTTATTATTTTATTTTTTACAAGAATCTCCACCAGAAAGAGAAGGGCTAGAGCTACACAACTCATTAAGGTCATATACTCTAATGGCTTAAGAACTCCCATTTGGCCCTATTTCCTTAAGTTCTAAACTTCCAATTGTATCAAGTTTAGGGTTAAGCCTTTAATATACCATTTGGTGGAGGCATATTAGTTCAAACTAGTATAGTAGAGTTAATAATTATAAATGAATGTACAGTGATTGTATAAATATATGTTGAATGTAACTTGTATTTATATAGATAGTAAGTGGTACTATCAGAACTTTAGCTAAGGCATTCTTGCTCTTAGTCTCTATATTGTGAGGTATACAAAGTATATAGTTGTAGTTTATAAATAAGTAAATACAGAATTTATTACAGTTCTATGTTATGAATTGGCATTTCACGTGTGTGTGTGTTTTATTTGTCAACTTTTAGAGAAACTATTATTATTATTATTATTATTATTATTATTATTATTATTATTATTTTGCTTGGTTTTTCGAGACAGGGTTTCTCTGTATAGCCTTGGCTGTCCTGGAACTCACTCAGTAGACCAGGCTGGCCTCGAACTCAGAAATACGCCTGCCTCTGCCTCCCAAGAGAAACTATTATTTTAAGACAAGTGTTGTAAAAATGTCTATTCTCCTCCAATAACCATGATTTCACTAGCACTAAGTAGTTAGCTATATTTCCAATACCATGCACGGTATCCCGCTTGTTGAGTAGGCCTTAAGTCCAACTAGAGGCTGTGAATTACTGCCAAAGTATGTGTGTTACTCCTACAGCTGTAAGGTTATCTATTGTGCCATGCTGGTCATTGATGGGTTTCATAGGTGTCACAGCTGGGTAGAACTGTTGGTGGCTTAACCTCTTTATAAGTTTACATGGTATCTTCTGGTACCATGATGTTTTTAAACTTTATTTTATGTCTCGTGGTTTCATTTACCCTGCTTTTGTGATACACTGATATGGTTATTCTCTTGGTTATTTTTTGAAGATCATTTTATTATCTAGGAATGACAATACTTTTAACTTTTCCTTTCCAGTTATTGTCATTGTTAATTATTTTTTCTCATATTTTATTGGCTACTACTTTCAGCACTGTATTGAACAGCAGTATTGGTAAAAAAAAAAAAAAAAAAAAGTATCTTCATTTTGTTGAGTTTGAATTTTTTCAATAGAAAAAAATCTCGGTAATTCCTAAAGAAAATATTTTCTGTCTTATAATGAAAATAAAGTATGATTTCTCATCTTTTAAAAACTGTGATTTCCTGAGTGATTTGTTATTCATAGTGAGCTCTTTCCACACATGCCTGAGTATATATTAACTAGATGGCTTAGAATAGGGAGTCTTTAGATAGATTCTTATAAGAGCTGGCCAATAGCAAGAGCAAATAACTAGAAAACAGGGGCATTTAACTCTATTCGTGAACATTAGGGGAACAGAAATAAATGAGACGGAAGATTGGGCTTAGTAAAATCTTTGAGCAGATGTCTGGTGGCTGGGGCATCTTGGTTGATGCTAAAAAAGGCATCTCTCTTGGACCGTGCCCTAACTCACCTCATCAACTGTTCCTAACTTGTCTCTTTTGTAATAAACCAAAATGTATGAAGAGACTGTCTTGCTGAGTTCTGTGAGCCTTCCTAGCTGATATCAAACATCGGGTCACGGAAGTTCCTCATTAGAGCTGTCAGAATTAGAGATAGTCAGGGACTTGCCGGATCAGTCTGGATGGCAGTCTTTTAGAATGAAGCCTCTAAGCTGTGTTGACCGCACTAACTTGTGGTTATGGTAAGAACTGAACTGAATTTTTGAACATCCAGTTGGTGTCCAGAGTCTTACACAATAGTTAAGAGGGGAAAAAAAACCCAAACAAACAAGCAAACAAGCAAACAAACAACATCAACAAAACCAAATGTCCTGTGTCACATGGTGACAGAAACAAATCATAAGACAACGATATCTCATTTGCTTCCATATTTCCTCACATTTCTTCTGCTTTGTCATTGAGTAGAATCTTCTATCAAAAGCGTTTAGTTTTATATCTATTGAAGTTATTTTTTTCTTCAGTTAATTCTTATGAATTACACTGATTCTGCTCTGGTCAGTCAAACATTTTTTGGATAATTTTTTCATATTCGCATTTTATTAGTCTTAATGTATTAAGATTTATTTGGTTAATAATTTCTTTAGTATTTCCCCATCTGTATTAAAAAACAGCCTAAAATAATGTTTTCTTTCTTTCTTTCTTTCTTTCTTTCTTTCTTTCTTTCTTTCTTTCTTTCTTTTCTTTCTTTTTTAATAGTGTTCTTATCCAAATTTAATAGCAAGGTTTTAGGCTTATAAAATGACTGGTGACATCTTGTAGTCTTCTTTCTTTCTTTTCATCCTCCCTCCCTTTCTTTCTTTTTTCCTTCTTTCTCCCCTACATTTCTCCATCTCTCCCTCTTTCTTCATGCTTTCTTCCTTCCTTTTTCCTTTCTACTTCCTCCCTTCCTTCTTCCTTTTTATTTTTTCTTGCTTCCTTCCTTTATCCCTCCCTCCTTCCTTCCTTTCTCTTTCCCTCCTTCCTTATTCCCTCTCTCCCTTTTCCCCTTCCCTCTATTCTTTTCTCTCTCCCTCACTTTCTTCTCCTTTTCTTCCTTTCCCTCCTTCTTTCTCCTTTTCCTCCTTTTCTTCACTTTTTCTTCCTTTCTTATTTATCCTTCCTTATTTTCTTTCTTCCTTTTTTTTTCTTCCTTTCTTTGTGTTTTGAAGAGCTTCTACAAGGTTAAAATTTTATACTTCTTAAAGTTTCACTTGTCAGTCTTTCATGGATTCTATTCCAGCTCAGGGTTAGGTATTAAATTAGTAAAAGTCATTTTCAAGAGAAAGCTGACTTCATCATTTAAAGATTCTATACAATTCATTGTAAGATAAATGAGTTTTAAAGTTTCACCAACAGAACTTAAAAATCCATAGTACTTGGCAAATTTGGAAAGGGTTGGGATCACTGGTGCTTTACTGCAAATGCCTCCTTTGCAGTTCTCATAACTCTTGCCAAGCATTTTCCAAATCATTTTTTCCTTCCACAATCCTACCAGATTTCTAATCCAAGCAATTAGAACAGCTATGTCACTTTAAGCTACATTGGATGGAGCTGAGAGTTGTAAGACAAAAAGGGTCAAGTCTCAGAAGGCAGGAATCATTATAGAAATTAGATTTCTGATGGGGACTGCATTTGTTCCAGTCAGAAGATACATGAGTAATTGCTCTTTGAAACCAGGATCCCATGGGAGATGAAGGAACAACTCTTATCTGCCCTGATTAAGTTAGACCTTGAAGGAGAGAGGCAAATGAGGGGCTCCTGTATGAGTAAAAGCTGAAGGACTAGGGTCTGAATAGCTTTGCTCCAGTATTTCAGGCAGAAATGTATTTAAGTCACTTAAACCAAGGTCCAGAGTATATGAGGTTTGAGATTTCTTTTTTTCAGATAGACCCATTGCCATTTTGAAGGCTTGTGTTGTCCAGTAATGAATAGCTTGAAAACTAGGAAGATCGAAGCAAACTTTGTGCCTGTTTTTAGAGGCAAGGGGTCATCTGGAGACATGGAAACAAAGGTAGAGTAGGAGATGATGCCTCACAGAAACTAAAGTTAAGCTGAAGTCCTGGATGGTATAAAAGGAGAGAGAGAGAGAGAGAGAGAGAGAGAGAGAGAGAGAGAGAGAGAGAGAGAGAGCGAGAGAGCGAGAGAGCGAGAGAGAGAGAGAGAGAGAGAGAGAGAGAGAGAACACAAGTTTAAGAAAGAATGGATCTGGAGTTTTAAAAACAGAAGGGCTGAGCTGTGTCATTATGCCACATTATCCAGTCTGTGGACGTTTCAAGCTCAGCTTGATCATATTGATGCGTGATTTGGAGCAAGATAACAATGAAATTGATAGCTGTGAAATGACAGCAACAGATGGCTTCTGCTAGCATGAAGCACTCAAAGAGGCACAAAGTTTAAGCAGAAATGCTCCATCCTGAGCTTGGCAGACCATATAGAAGCAGCTTATAACATTAAAGAAAGGTCATGTTCAAATGTAGTAAGCTTGTTTAATAGTTGAACATTTGGTAGTTTTCTCAACCACATGAATCAACCTGGGAGACAACTTGTCAGCTATGCATATCGCCTTCTCTACTTATATAGGGGAAGCCATAGAAATCTTCAGATGCAATTTTGTCCACTCTATTGTTTATAACGTTTTAAAGCAAATACAATTTTTATAACGTAGTAAAAATGTCCTGATAATATTACTAGAACAGAGCAGTCAGTTTCAGCACCCAAATAAAAGATCACTTACTGCTCATATACCAGACCTACAATTTTAATCAACTGCCAAAGTCAACAGAACAAGTCAGTCACATGTGATTTGTAGATATCTTGACATCTATGATGAAGGAAGAAGAATACATTGAAATGTTTCATCTTACGTAGGCTGGGCTGAGTTGAAAGGCTCTTGCCAACATCCTGTACAAGGGTTCCATGCCATTTCTGATCAAATCATTATTGGCTTAGACACTAATCGAATGGCTGACCAACCAATAGGCTGTATTTTCCATTATTAACATCTTGGGTTTGAAAGGTTTATCAAGATCAATCCCCTCCATTTAAAAATTCCAGACATTTTCCTTACTTATTTAATACTAACAGCTGCTAATTTTTGTGTGTGTGTTCCAGTGATTTCATTAGAAACTAATATGTGTATGTGTGTGTGCACATTTGTGTATTTACATATGCCCTAAATTGTGCAGGGGTGTGTATGTAAATATGCACGTAACTTAAGCTCCTTTTGGATCAAGCACACATTCTAATTTAGGATATTCAAGCTAAGAAATACTGCATCTACCTCATGTGCTTTCAACTAGTTCACCCAGAGCCCTGGTCTAGAATGCTGAGTTGATTTGCAGTCTACCTTAGATGGGAAAGTTTTCCTTAGTAGGCATTTATCTGACAGCTTGATTATAAATAGATGATTAATGTCTCAGCAGATGCATGTTAGATTTTGCTTCTGAGTGTGTCCTGATGTGAAAAGGATTAGCTCTGTATGAAGGGGATTCAAGACTACCTCTGAGAAAAGGGTTAAGTATAGTACCAACTCTGAAAAGGCCAAGCAGTTACAGAAACACATTTGGAAGGATTCCAGATACAAAAATAATTTTGTACAAATTTCACCTTAGAAATGCCTTTCAAATTCTGTAGGAAGTTGAATTGTTTTACAGAAGGGCAGTCAACAATCTTTCTCAATATAGGCCAGTCTTAATGTTTCATTTTAGAAAAAACATAGTGATATTTCAAAGAGAGACACAGAGAGAGAAACACCACTTGGAAGGATTTCTGATTACCAAGATGACGCATAATGGAGAAAAGTTCACACTGAGTTCTCAGCATGATTACACAGAAACTTTGAAAGTTTGTTCTTTATGGAAACTATTGTAGAGTAGAAAATGGGCAAGCATAGCTGTCGGGTAGAAGTGTGGATCTGGCTTCTAAGAAACTCAGGAATTTCCCTGGACTTTCTCTTTTGGTATCAGTTAGGGTTATGTTCACTTGAATGTATTAGAAACACAAAAGTGGCAGCTTTTTCTTATATGTTAACATAGGGCATGAATAGGCAAGAGTATTATAGTGGTTTTCTCTTGTCACATCATGGGCTAAAGTTGCTTTCTGCATTCTCTCTTTCATCCTCATGATTCCCGCAGAGTTGTGACATAGTTACTCTTCTCCACCAGTCTCTCTTCTCAGTTCTAAGAAATGGCAGGTGCCTGAATCAGTACTGCAGATCTATAGAGGAATCCCCAGCAGGGATCAGCTAATCTCTCTGACCAAAACAAGGCTTATAGGGTACCTTTGCTTTAAGAAAGCCTGAGGTGTGGATATTCATTTTCAGTTGCTATGCTACTACAGATAAATGGGAGCTCCTTAAATGAAGAAAACAAGAGAGTAGACATCGGGGGAGACAGCTAAATATCCTTCAAAAGTTTTCAGTGTCCATTCTGAATTTCTGGCATCTTCCTGTGACATTCGAATGTTAGTCATCTAGTAAGTCACACATTCATATCCAAATTTTACTTGAGTACAGACAGACTGAAAAGTAGCCTTAATGCACAAAATTGAAGTTCTCAGGGAATAATAACATCCTAAGAGACTGTGCTGAATAGTTCTTTCCTTCAAAGTCCCCAGAAACAACAACAAAAGCCCAATTGCTCACACATACAGAAAGGCTAAGCGGCTCATGCTATATTAGTAATGCTGGGTAAGGAATCAAGACCAAATCCTATGGTAGTCTTCCTATGGCTTTGAGAGTAGAAGCGTAAATTATAGAATGTACTGGTCCTGAAAATATCAAAAGCAGAACTAGTAGAAACAATGGAAAAGAAGCAGATAAATGCAATGGTGATTTAAACCTCTTTCATCAAGTGCGTGTGGCACAGTCTCCAAGATTAATCATCTGTCGTAAAATGTTCAATAAATTTACTTTGTTTTTTATTGTAAATTGCTAACTGGTAGCAACAGAAATAAATTAGAAATCAATAACATCTAGGAATGCCTAAACATTAGAAAATTAAAGAATTCCCATCTAAATATCTAGAGGGTCACTGGGAAAACAAACATAATACCAAATGAAGACAATATGATAAAGATTTTAATGAAATTATATTTCATAAAAATCTATGCTAAGTCAAGACAAGTTGAATACATAAGGTGGGGTTTAAGTTAATTCAGATAAAGATTCTAGACTCTGAACAGTATGGCCTGCTAGCGAGCTTGGGGCTCAGTATCCCACCATAAGGATGATCTGAGTCTCACTCTGGTAGGGCATAAAGCAAATAAGTACTCCTCTAGTTCTCTCGGGTAGGTCTAAGCAGAATTTTATTTATTTATTTTTCTTTAGAAGATGAGACAACCACTTGAGAGGCTGAGACCAGGTAAGATCTCCATGGGTATGAGGCAAGCCTGGGCTGCATAGTCGGTTTCAGGCTCGCTTGGGGCTATGAAAGGAGACATTGGTCTCGACCAAAATAAATGAACAAACAAACAAAGAAACATACGTTTTCAAGGCTATCTGTATGGTTGTACAGCAGTAGGAAGATTTTGGACTGAAGGTTTAATAATTAAAGATGTATTTTTGGAGTCCTCAGACTTCTCACTATCTGTTTCTTCCTGGACAATCTCCTTCTCCTTGAATTGTGACAAAGATAAAAAAAAAAAAAAAAAAAAAAAAAAAAAAAACCTACTAAAATGTGCCTGTCTGTTGTCTGTCCAGTCTCAGGTTTTCAGGTCTCTTGGTTTTGTCAATTGAAACATCATACTAATAGCATTTCCTGTAGGTATACTGAATCATATTCATCTCCCAGTCATGGAGTGCCTTAAACAAAAATAGCGATTAGGTTTTGTTTTCTTTTGTTTTGTTTTTTTCCCCATGGATATCATTGATATGTTTTGTAATGCCGAGGAATGATGCGGAGGGAGAGGCTGTCTTAGCAGATCTATGCTGAAACACCTTCCCTCCTGGCAACGTACCAGCCTTAGGAAAGGATCTGGTATAAAATGAAGTTTATTTCGGACATGAGAACAGGGGTGTAGGAAAAGAAGGGGACAGAAAGAGAGAAAAAAGAAAGAAGGGAAGAGACCTGGAGACAGAGAGGTGAGAGAGAGGGAAGGGGAGAGAGGAGGTGGAGAGGGAGAGGGAGCGCAAACAGTCCTTTTATAGCAAGCCAGGCTAATACCTGGATGTTGGGCGTGTCCTAGAAGAAATGCTAACAAGCATGTGTAGAGAGAGTCAGGAGGCAGTCCAAGACAGGAAGTCACGGAAAACTTCTGTGCCCCTTCCCTACCTTCGTACCATGTGGCCCTTGCTTTTTGTTAGTTTGAATATCTCCTCCTACAAATTCACATGCAGAAACTCAGTTGCCAGTGCATCATGATCCATGTGTTGTTTTTAACAGATTAAAAACCATTGCAAGTGATTGTATTCTGGCTGGGACTATTATTTCTATCGATAATATCAAGGCTCCAGAGAGCGTGCTTCCTCTTCTGTGAGGGGACCACACAGAAGTTTTCACTTATGAAAAACCAAGTCTTACCAAATATAATGTCTGATTGATCCTGAACATTGGACTGCTCAGCCTTTAGATCCTTTTGCAATGGATTCCTCTTACCCAGAAGGTATTTGTTACCGCAGCCCCAAGAGTTGAAGATGATGCCCATGTTTACAGGATGAATGCGTCCTATCTCGGTATTGTTGGCTTACAGGTGATTCCACGAGGCTCCTCCCAGGGACCTCTCAATGGTTTACATCTTATCTGTAACTATTACCTGCCACCACCACCAGGTGTAGTCAGCATATAAAAGGACGGCTGGCCGCCCCAGTTCTCTCTGTGTGTTCTCACGTGTTCCCAGCAGCCTCTCTCTCTTCTTCTGCCTTTCTGTTCTTCTCTGTGCCCCATCCTCTTCTCTGCCCTCATTTCCCTGCTCCCATCTCTCTGCCTGTCTACATGTTCATTCGTTTGCCTCTACCCCTTCTCCAGGTTCTCACTCCCTCCTCTCTCCCCAAATAAAGCACATTTATACCAGGTTTGTTGCATGGTGTGATTTCTCAGGGAGGGACACCTTGGCATGGGCCTACCAGGTATCTCCTCAAGGCACTATATTTCATAACATTGGTGCTGAGACCTGGTAGGCTGTCCTGGAGCTTGCTTGTGCTTCTCTTGGCCTAAGCTACACATTGAGACCCTATATATGTTTCATAACAGGTAGTCCATTTCCATACTGAACAGGAAGAAAAAGAGAAAATGAGTCTTTTTTATCTTTTCCTGGAAGGGAGACTGGTCCCTGGCATGTCTGGTTAAATGGTAGTGGCTGGATTGAGTGGTTTAGCATCTCTTAGTGGTAAAGGAATTGGAGAGGCTAGGCTGATTCCATGACAAACTTTGAATTGGCAGTTAAGGAGACTAGACCTTAAAACTGAGCATGTCTAAGCAAAGCCAGGCAAGTAAATTAGAAACCCCAGGCTCCAGCCTTCACATCCAGGTAATAAAATGTTCCAGACACCTGGCCTGAAACAAGGACAATGGGTCAGCAGCAATTTCCAGACTTCCTCAGCTACTTCCCCAGTAACAGTTCCCAGACCTCCCCAGCAAGTTTCCAGTCCCCACATCCCAGTAATAGAATGTCCAGAGAGATGAACCCAACAGATTCACACAGAGGTTACCTAACCCAGAATTCCCTAATGTGCTTTAAATCAGGCCTGCGAGCTCACTTGGGTGTCTATCTTGGAAATGGGGAGA
This sequence comes from Arvicanthis niloticus, assembly GCF_011762505.2. Lineage (NCBI taxonomy): Eukaryota > Metazoa > Chordata > Mammalia > Rodentia > Muridae > Arvicanthis > Arvicanthis niloticus. Next base: position 43,267,980 of record NC_047673.1, read on the forward strand.
CCTCAGCATGCTAGACTTTTGCAGAGTAAAACATTCTTTACATTGACATACTACTTGAGTTCAGGGTATCATTCTTCAGTGAATCATGGACCCTTATAGAAGGAGGTAAATATATTTATGCATTAGGCTAGGAACATGGATACTCACCCCCAATCAAATAGAAACTCATTTAGTGATAAGTGGTTTCCGCTATAGGCTTACTGTGGGGGCAAAAAGGAAAGAAAAAAAGAAAATACAGAGAAATATCTTTCGGTTCTTTTCATTTCATTCATGTATGTATCCTGTCTTCTCCTTTCTTCTGGTCCATATTTGAAAACAGATTTTTTTTTCCTGGCTTTATCTTAAATAGCCAGCACAACTTCTTCCAAGCTATCTGATAAGAACAACCTGCAGAAAACACTGTCGCTTTGGAGAATTTAGTCTTCCTAAAATAGAGCTTTTAAGAAAAAAATGTAAATAAGGTTTTAGGGCAGCGTTGAAAATGGCTTCATGACAAACTGTCAGAATTTTATTTGTGTCATAAAACAGGCTGTTTCCTGTCTTCTCAAAGCCCTGCTCTCTTTAAATCACTGCCCTGTAACCCCTTGTGGGAGACCGTCCTCAGCTAGTGTCAGGGAGGCAAGATCCTCCTCTTCCCAAGGGTATGGCTTTTCCTTAATGGCACTAGACACTGATTGCAGGGCCTGGTCCTGTTCATCATTGTCATAATCACCGTGGATTATATTTTTGTGTGCCCACAGGGGGCACAGCACTGTATTCTGCATAATGTTTACTGTCCTATTTCTGCTTCCCAATCATTAGATGTTTTGTTCCCACTGTGCTTATCTCTGATTGCAAGCAACACTGTCCGCTGCTGTCAGCCAACTCGAGTTAAAACATTTCATACTGTGGACATTCCCTGAAGGAATCTGATGCTTCCCCTTTTAACTTGAGTTTTTTTTTCATCATTAATACATTTACCTAACTCTTACTAAGTACTATTTTTTTTCCTGTTGTGTAGTTCAGTGATGACATGGCTGAAGTAAAAGTTTGCCAGAACCTTCAGGATGTGGAAGAAAAAGCAAGCACCAATGATTGATTATCTCTTCTGAGAATACTCATAAATATTTTCTATCTAACCTTTTGGTTATCCCTCTGAAGGAATAATTAGTACTTACACATCTTGTAGACAAATCTGTGAATCAGCAGATGAAAACAGGAGAGGAGCAAAGGAGGGGGAGGTAGAGGGGAGAGAGAGAGAGAGAGAGAGAGAGAGAGAGAGAGAGAGAGAGAGAGAGAGAGAGATACTACACAAGTAGTAAAATTTAAAACTGCACAAGAAATCTGGGTTCCAATTTAATTATCACTCAAATACTGTATATTCTTCTTCACAAATGTTAATTTCATGATGAAATCACAAACTTAACTCATAACTCAGTTAAACATGAAGGATTCTAAAAGGATTCACATCGTCTATAGACAATGGCTATTGTTCAAGAAAAGTAGATGCTGTCTTAGGTTAATTATGATACTTAGAAAAATCAGAATCTTGTGTGCTTCAAAGTATATTACATGCAATGTTCTTTTGATGTAGCAAAAGGATAATCATATTATCAATGAAATTACAATTACAGTGAAAGTAAAATCATATTATCTTCATGTTCAATATGGTGAAATGTCTACATCTTCGTTTGGCTTACTTATATTAAAAGTGAATCCTCCATCAGAATGGTAGTTTTGCAAATAGCTTCTTCTTGATCATACACTTGTTTCAGTGGTACATGGCTGTATTTGACACATGCTTTCTTTGTCTTGCTCAAGTGCTTTCATGATTTTGTACTAATGCACGCCAGCTCACTCTTTGCCTGCATTGTGTCTAAGTACTTATAGCTGCTCATTTCTTTCCTGCATATGCTTTGGAGTCTAGCGTTTCTGTCACATGCTTCTTAGAGCTTGCTGCTTCTGCTTCTGTTCCTGCTCACTTAAATGACAATGCACCCAAAACACTGTAATTGTTATTGAGTATGTGTAGTTTCTATTTCATAGGTGCTGTAATTTTTGTTATTCGTTATAATTCCATCTCTAATGATTTTAAAACGTATTATAACCTTAAACAGGAATCAGGATATCTTTTCTGTTTGTTGTCTTTCTTCACAGAATTTAATGTGAAGGACCTGGGTGCTTTTCCCTCTGACTGTTCTCAGGAACGATAAGTATTTATGCTAAAAACTAAAGCTTAAATCTGCTTCATTAGTCTAGGCTGTTTCTTCTCGCACATTCTCTAACCTTTAACCTACATTTCCCACCTGATGCCCTAAGGTACACTCTGTGTTTATAGATATTCATGGCTTTATTCATTAGCTATATACTTTCTTGACACCTAGATTTTGACTTTTGCAAGAACGAGCATTTGTTTTTAGCACATGTACTTTTCTATGATTTTATAGTTAGTTGGAAAAATACCAACTGCATAGCATAATCTCACAGAGGCTGAAACAAAACATAAAAAGCTTATCTAAAAGTACTTTTTAAATAAATGGATCAGTAAAGAAAAATGGGCTATCTTTGAAATAGAAAACCGTGTGTAAAATAGGAACATTTATTTGTATTGTGTGTAAGGAAGTAAATGGTATGTGTGTATATGTGTGTGTATGTATGTGTGAGTTTGTGTGTGTATGAGTGTATGTGTATTTGTGTGTATGTATGTGTGTGTATGTTTGTGTGTGGTGTGTGTGCATGTATGTATGTGCGAATATATGTGTATGTTTGTGTGGTGTGTATATGAGTGTGTATATGTATGTATGCACATGTGTGTGTTTGTATGTAAGTATGTGTGTATGTGTGTGTATATTTGTGTGTGTGTGTGTAGAGATGGTGTATTACTGGGGATTGAACTTCTGTCTTTGTGTGTGCTAACCCACAAACTCCATCTTACCTTTGTATATTTTTTAAATCTCCAAATTATGCCATAGTCTTTCCCCCAATTTCCACAAAAACCAAGAGCAGGAATAGATAGATGATTCAGTGTCTGCTTTTCTTTCAGAGGACCTGGGATTGATTCCCAACAACCACATAGTGACTGACAACTATTTAGAACTCCAGTTATAGGGCATTGAATACTCTCTTTTGGTCTCTGTGGGAACCAGGCATGCTTACGCTTACACATACATATGTACAAGCCAAACATTCAAACACATAAAATAAATATACCCCTCTCCTCAAACAGAAACCATTGAATCACTGGCAAGAAAGCACTGAGAAGATGCTGAACAAGATATTCAATCCTGCCAACATTCTAACAGGTAAGATAAGGACCAGGTCATAAAAGCTGGGACTGAAGGCCATGGGCTGTGTTTATAATGAATACAGGTTTATTTAGCTCATAGTGCTGGAGGCTGGGGGACCTAAAAGCAGGTGGTGAGGGCTTCTTGCTGCATCTTACCATGGGAAAATATGGCAGAGGGCATCAGATGGCATCATAGAGCCAGCTGTCTTTATTGATCCCAGTCTCAACAAAAAGCCACGTTTACTGTAATTTATGAATGCACTCATGGATTTGCTTTGAAGTAGAAAACAGAAAGTGTAAAACAGCACCACTGAATTATTTTGAGTTATATATTTTGAGTTATTCAATGAGACCGAACAATAGTTGGTAAGATTTAACTTACGTTTTCGAGGATAGCTCAACTCTTTCGTTAGTACATGAACAATGTTCCTTTACGTTCGGTAGGGATATTTTAAACGTATTTGGTGTTTGATTAATAAATTTGGCTGAACTGCTTTCCTTGAATGTGTTTTGATATGGCTTATCAGTAATCTAATTTCACGCATGGCTGAACTGCTGTAACCAGCTTTGTAAACCATATCCAGATTGCACTGCCAGCAAAAGCAGCGTCTTGACTGTTTATGCAGTGGATTAGACAGTAACTGAAAACAGAATATGTCTGATTGGTGTGTGGAAGGAGGAGTCAGTTCTGACATAGAAATATTAAGTTTTTAAAAACAGGTTCATTTATATAATTTCATATGTATGAGGCCTTGAGTGCATATATGTATGTACACAACATGCATGCACGGTGCTAAGGAAGTGAGACAGAAACCCTGGAACTGGGGTCACAGAGGGTCATGAACCATCATGTAGGTGCTCAAAACTACATCTGGATCTTCTCTCTGCAAGAAAAGCAAGTGCTCTTATCCACTGAGGTCTTATCTCTTCAGGTCCTATTAGGTTGTTTTTGCAGAGTAATGGAGGTTTTCTTGGCTCTTGTGGAACCTGGCTTGGGAATCTAAGTTCCCAGACAAGTGGATGGCCTCCAAAGCCATCCCATTCCTAAGCTGATTTTCAGGTTCTTGACTTGCAAATTTGATGCATAAAATCTATGGACCACAGAGGGTGAGTCTTAAAGGAAGTTTATAATAGATACATAGGCTCGAATGAGAGGGAGGGAGAGAGGGAGAGAGGGTGGAAGACACTTTTGGATAGTGGGAAGGATCCCAAGAAATACAGTGTTACCACTGTGGGAATGAATGTTAAAAACCCAAGTGGCAGACACTTGGGTGAGGCACGGGAAAAGGATGAGCTGAGCAGTCAAACAGATCTCATTACAAGGTGTCCAGGTTCGTCCTCTCAGATTTAGGTGGGCCCTCAGGAACATGAGGCCAGACAGAGGTGATCATTTAGGAGCCATAGCAAAGGAATGGAAGGATCACTGCCCCCTGCCCCCTGCCCCCTGCCCCCTGCTCCCTGCCCCTGCTTCTGCCCCGCGCCCCCCCCCCCCGCCCCTTGCCCCCTGCCTCCTGCAGGGACATCCTCAGAACTGTTAAGCATTGGGGTCCTGGCCCCACCTGCACTGTCTGTTTTCCATCACTTTTTTCTGTTACTGGATGTAATTTTGCTTTATAGGCAGAATCTTGTATATTAAGGTAAACTTCAAAATTGATGTGAATATGCATTTTCCTCTAATGCGATGTTGAGTTACAGTTCTTATTTGTTATCTAATAACAGAAACCCTATAGTATATCTTCGCTGTGTACTTCAAACCCATTACCCCTTTCTCATTTTATTTTTATTATTTTTTCATGCAATATATTTTGATCATATTCCTTCCCTTCCTCCAACTCCCCTCATATTCTCCCCACCTCTGTACCTACTCAACTTCATGTTCTTCCTGTCTTCATCCTTCTGTTCCCCAAGCTCTCAAAACAAACAGACAAAGACAAATAAAAATTTTCTTCTATCACAGTTGCTACTATGCATCTCTTGCTTTGTAGGTTTCCTCATGTACGTCTATATATAAAACAATATTTTGATGTCTTCTTACAAGTGTGTTCTTGTTGTTTAATTTGGAATCTGGCTCAATAAATAGTAACTAATTCGAAGATGACTGCAAGCGTTTTCATATTTGGTGTTTCTAACCTTTATTCTCTTTAGACAAGGAAAGATCCAGACAAATTAATTAAACCCCTTTTATAAAGCAATAGAGTTTGTAAGAAATTACCTTAAGTCAAATTAGGTTTCCTGAGTTGAGAGCCTTTGTCTTTCCAACACTTCCATGCTCTGTCTGTTATTAAAATCTATGCCAGTGTTTAGAAATATCCTATAAAAGCCCTTTTTTAATTTTCTCCTAGAAAATTTTTCTGTGAATACTTACTTTAGACTTCTCTGTGGCACTTGTGTGATGTTTAGAACTTCCGAAGAGCCTTAAGCCCCCTTAGCACAAAAGCTGCAGAAAGGCCAATTGAGAAATCTACCACGAAAAATTACTGGGCATCTGTAGCGTATTAGCACTCCCAGAAACAATCCCTGGTACTCCATAAGAAGCGCAGTGAGATACTGTTTCCTAAAGTTTTTCAGAAGTTTCATGAAGTTAGCACATTTCTGTGCTGCTGGGTAAGTGTGTTGGCTGTAAATGAATTTATAAATGAATTTCTAAAGTCCAGCAAAAGGAAACACCAGGGATAGAAACTCTCTGAGACCTTTGTCTGCAGAACGAAGGCTCACTTATCACAAACAAACCATTTCCAAGAAAAGAACAATTTTGTTGACTGCATTTAAAGACAGAAACACAGTTCCCAAATGCGATTTCAGTTTTCTGAGGGACAGTTTTATTCTTTTGCCGAAATGCCTTGGTGATTATGTTTTTATGAATCTGTTTTGTTTAGGAGAGCTACTGGTGTGCTTTTTTTCAGTGGGCAAGAAAAAGAAAAGAACAGGCCACTGAAGCGCCCTCTGGTGGCCATGAGGACACCTCTAGTGAACAAGCAGACGGTGGTTAACATTGAGAGAGACTAAGAGTCAGGTTCATAAAATTAAACACTGACCCCAGTCAGACTGATGAATTCTTTGTTTTGCCTGGAGAATATTTATTTTCCATACTGATTTTTAAAATTTTCTTGGAGAGTCCTGAAATGTCATTGATAAAATGACAGTCTCTGGTATTAAGAATGAGATTTAATCTGTAAATTTATCAAAAATTTATAAATTTATAAAAAAAAGGAGCTTTGACTTCTATTATTTAGCATATGTGCATCTGTCCTTCGACAGCTGCTGCTTCTCAACTTGTTAACAATGCTTTCCAAATTCACGCTGCTTGTTCTGTTCCTTTGAGATGGGGAACCTTGCTATGTTGCCTAGGCTGATCTTGAACTCTAAAGTACAAGCAATCCTCCTGCCTCAGTCTCCTGAGTAGCTGAAGCTACAGCTAAATCATTCTACCAAATCTGTCTTTTAGGGAGTTTTTTTAGTTAGTTTAGTTTTTGATGAAGAATCTTCACACACACAAAAACAACAGGAATTTATTACCCAGTCTAGCAAGTGCTTCACTATTGTAGGACATAACAGAGACGGTGCCGAATCTGACCATGAGTCTATATGTTAGGCACCATAAAGAACCTCGCCCCAAGATGGTGATGGTCACCCGAGGGCCGAGTGATAAACAAGTCCTTATTAGGTGTGAAGGCTGTACTTCAAGGTGGCCTGATCTTACCCAAGCGTCACGAGCCTATGGAGAGATGATACGTGGCATGAGTTCATGGGCTCCTGGCAGGGTTTATAAGCTGAGCCTGGGAAGGGATCGCGGGATCGCCATCTTGACTACCAACTGTTAAGCATCCTGAGTAAACTGCTGTGAGAAGGAACCGGTTGTTCTGTGTCTTAATTCCTGCTGGTCAGGGTTGGCACGGCACATCTATATAAAGTTCTTTTGTTTCACGGCGATGTGGAGACAGTATGTGCTCATGATGCTTTAAATTTTGTGTTTTGAGCATTTTCTGGACTAGCTACTGCTAGTCCCATATCCCAGTCTGATACTCTATGATTGTAAGCAAAGACAAGCCACAAGAAACTATTGGTCATGTTGTTAGGAGGGCAAATTGTGCTCTGTAGTCTACTGTGCTCCTCCTACATTCTGATGCTAGATAATTTAGATGCATGAAGTTCATTTCATAATATTTTTGGAGACAAGGTCTCACTATGTAGCCCTGGCTGGCCATGGACAACTCACTATGTCGAATAGGCTGGCCTCAGACTCAGAAAGACCCACCTGCCTCTGCTTCCTTAGTCCTGAGATTAAAGGCCATGGCTGGCCATTTTATAGTATTCTCAGCTTGCTTTGATTTTATTGGCCGATAATATCACAGAGAGCTGTGCCGCATCTACACCCTGTTTTGGCTCTTGGGTTGGCTAGTTTTATGTCAACATAACACGAGCTAGAGCCATCTGAGAGGAAGGAACCTCAATTGAGAAATGCCCCCAGAAGACGTGGTTGTCAGCAGGCAAACCTGTAGGACATTTTCTTAATTAATGATTGATGGGGAGGGCCCAACCCATGGTGAGTGAAGCCACTTCTGGGCTGGTCCTGGTTCTATAAGAAAGCAGGATGAGCAAGCCATAGGAGCAAGCCAGAAAGCAGTACCCTTCCATTGCTTCTGCATCAGCTTCTAGGTTCCTGCCCTGTGTTGGGTTCCTGTGCTGACTTACTTTGATAATAAACCGGGATGTGGAAGTGTAAGCCAGATAATTCCTTTCTTCTTCAGGTTGCTTGGGGATTATTTTGGCTCATTTTTCTAAGGTATATTTTATCATGGCAGGAAAATCAAAGCAGCAGGAGCATGTAATGTCTGGTAACTTTGCATCCACTATCAAGAAGCAGACAGAAATGAATGCTGGGGCATAGCTTAGTTTCTACTTTTATGGAATCTTGGATCCAAACTCAGGGACTGGTCAGTCCTCCTGCCTCAGTTAAACTAATCCCAATATTCTCCTACAGCTGGGCCTTGAGGTTGGTCTTCTAGACAATTGCAGATCTTGTTGGTAGTCAATATTATCACTAATTATATACTAATGCTTCAAATATTAAAATGTTTTAGAATGATGACTGTATGAAAATGAAGACAGCCGTATGTTTAGAGTTAGCTTTTGAGGGGTAACCCTGCCCATGATTGTGAATTTTTCTGAGAACTCCATTCTAACATCTACTTGAATCTTAACCAAGTAGAAGACACCAAAACCTATTAAATTTCCTGTCCACTCACACAAGGGTTAGTTCTAGCCTATACTCAGCTTGTGTATACCCTGCAAATGAATGATAATTATACATTTTAATGGTTGTAAAATTTAACTGAGAAAAATCTACAAGAAGATTACAAGGATTTTGATAATTCATAATATAGCTAAGTATTTCTAATATGGCTCCTATTTATATTTAGGAAATGTTTATATATTTATAATATGGCCCTTCATAGAAAAAATTTTCAGATCTATTTTTATTTTGAAATATAAATTCTTTAATCTGATGTCTGTCCCATTTGAGAACTGAATTTATCTATGTTATGTAATACTGTGACTTGCCTACCCTTTCTCTCCTATCAAGAGAAATTCTGACATGTTTAGTTGACAATGCATTACCTTCTGTGGTGAAGCCTGGTAGACCATAGCCAGCGTTGTCATTTGCTTGCTTCTTCTCTAGTGTTACATCTGGAATAGGCATGTGACTCGCTCCTAGAAGATGCAATAAAAGGAGAAATGAGAGAAACATCTAAGACACAGTTTATTCTTTTAAATACAAATAGAAAGGAATCTGTAAGTTTTTTTCCCATCACATTGCTTCCTGATTGGGATTTTTATGTGTGGACGTGTTCTGTGTCTTTGCAGTCATCTTGTGAGTATATAGGAATGGATGTTGCTAACCCAACATTGATCACTGTGGCACCATCGGAGTGACCCCAGGACAATGCAGTGCATCTAGTCTGCTTCTGTGCAGTAAAGCAGCTTCCCTTTTCAGTTTGGGCCACTGTTAATTTTGTCTTCTGACATTTGCAGCCAAAACATCGAAACAGAACGATTCATTATTTTAAGTCTGCCCTAACAATGAGCCTGATTAAGATTCTGAAATTTTGTTTGTTTTGGAGAAAGGAGTTCTCTCAAACAACTGAAATTGTGGGTGAAATTATAATGTCATCCAGATGGAGATTAATGTGACCTGGAACTTCATAATCTTGGACCAGCCAATTGAGTTTTAGTTTGTACACGAAAGGAGAGCAGGGTGGTTTCAACAATGAAAAATTAATTTTCTCATCGGAGATGTGCATATGTTTATGCTTTTGGGTCTATGTTTTGTACAAATGTGGATTTCATGCATTTAACTAGATGTTGTTCAGAATATGTTACACTAGGGAGAGGATTTGTTTAGCCTCTCAGTAATGATATTTCTCATCTTAACTCTTATGCCCTTGAATTTCACTAGGAATCTTCACTTTCCTTCCCTGGTGTGTGCTTCAGAATGGAAAGAGGTGCAAAGTTATTGTGATGTTGTTTTGCCTGCCTCTTTTAGTTACTGATTAACTATGTTTTTCTGCTCTCCTATTGGAAATATCTCAGGGCTCTTAATATGAAAGTAATCCTCCTTATGTTGCTGTTGGTATTAGTTTGGATACGCTAGCTATTAAAAGTTTTCCACAGGTGAACATTCATTTAGTTTGGTTTCATGTTTTCTGAAACCTTCAGATTTCTACCATTGAGCCTGGACTTCTCTTATGTGTTTGTCCTGCCTGTCTATGCTGTATGACACGGAAAGCATTTTGGACAAGTTTGTCATCTATCTGCCTGTCTCTAACTTACACTGTTTTCCATTATTGCTTAGTGTGTCTATGGAATTTCCTGCATTATTCTTGCTTTGGGCATTATTGCAAACTTTTGACTATTTAGCGGAGACTTTGTAAGTCCCACATTTGTGAAGACACAATACTTTGTTCCTTACCAAACTGACTCCATGTTAAAAACAAAAAGGGAAGATATGTTTATCTGAATAAATACAGAGCTACATTTAGTAAAATTACAAAATATACCCAGTGCTTATCAGTATAGAGGTCATTCATTTTTTTAAAAAAACATTTTTGCTTATGCAAACACCATATCATTGATAAGTCATTGCTTTTTATATCCATTTTATACTTGAAAACAGGAGTTTTGAAAGTTCAGAAGGCAAGCCTAGGTCACTTTCCTTTGAAAAGGCAGATTCTAGTTCTAAACTCAGATTTCTTGATACTAATTTTTTCCCCGAAGTAGGATATTTGATTTTTCTTTAGTATTGTCATTACCATTTTAGATGACTTTTGCAAATAAGCAACTTTTCATAATTGAATGTCAAATCTACCCAGATAATCTGGCTTATAGCTGACATCTCATGGAAGTTTGTGTGACTAAAGAACCAGTTATTCCAGCCGACATCTGTTGTCTTCACCAAAGTCTCTGACCTATTTCAAAAGTGTCTGCATCAAGTTCTCCTCTCAAAAATGTAGAAAAATACTTATCAAACACTAAGAACTCATAGAAATCATCTGGGAGACATTTGAATGCTGTGAAGAAACTCAGTGTGTAGACAACTCCAAAGTCTATTGACATAAATGGACTGTCTTTCTTCACCTGTATTCTCTGCAGATGGTAGGATTCTGCACACCTGACTTTGTTGTCAGGCTTTGTTGGTGGTACACATATGCATAGCCTTCGTTCCATTTTAATTAACCTCAAGGCTCTGGTTTACAAAGCCGAGTAGGCTCCCTAATTACTTTCATAAAACCAGTGATCTTGTAAGCCTTCAGAAGCCATGGCTAAGTCTCAAATAAGTGTGTATAGTAGAAAATTTAACAAAGTAGTATTTTTTTTTAAAATGAGGACTTTCTTTTATATTCTTTAATTTTATTGAATGGTGTTGCAGTTAACTCTAGAAACTACTCAGGGGCTAATTTGTTTTTCTTTCTGTGCCGCTATTAATCTACCAATATGTTCCTTAGAGTACATTAAAGAAATCATGCCCCAAGGTAACGTTTTTCATCTCTGTAATGTATGTGAAAAGTTATTCTTGTTTTATCCTCTAAGGAGAGCTAAGAGTTGGAATTGAATTCAGTGTTACTCACATACTGGCCTTGGCGAGAAGGCCCAGGATTAGCCTCAGAATCAAAGCTTCATTATGGAGATAAAATGAAAGAGACTTTACCACTCTTTATGCAATTAAATGCAATCATTATTAAGAAAATTTTTCCACATAGCTGTCAAGTTGAGGAAAATCTTTCATTATCAGTAATCCCTTTACATCTTCAACATGATTCATGGCTCCAGTCTGAAAGTGACAGAGTTTTAAACCTTTTGAGGTAAATACTGCTTCTTGGTAGCTTTCGCCTCAAGACTTCAAGTTCCTTTTCTCAAGGAAGGGCTGATTCACGTGGCAGAAGTGCCATGTCTTGTAGCGCGCAGCCTCGCTGATAAGGAGCACGCCACACTTCAGGATTCTTCTGACAGCATTTATTAAACAGCTCTCTTAATAGTGAGGTGGAGGAAGGACCCCTAGCTCAGAAAGCCCGCTGCTTAAATAGAGCTTTGTGAGACGTGCAGATCCCTCATTGGCTCAAATCTTTCATCCAATTGTCATACTCTGTTTTCGCGCCACACGCAGGCGCATTCTCAAGTAAAGCTTTCGTGAAGAACCAGGAAGCAGAAGCCTGAGCCATCTTTTAATGGCAAATTCGGCTCCTCACAATGTCTTGGTCATTTGTCTATTCAGTGGTTCATAAACAAAAGTTCAAATGGCCAAGCAAGGCATAAAATGTCCAATATGCTTTCAGAATTTCATACATCTGAAGTAATAGCTTCAAACCAAGATGTGGATTAAAACATTCTCATGTATTATACATACCAGAGTGGAGATTATGCTGTGACTCAAATATTTCTATAGTGATTAGAGATGACTGACAAGTTACTAACCTACTTGACCATACCTGGCAAATTTTTCTAGTATTTCTTGGATTTAAAATGTACTTTTAACCTGTTACTGGGATTTGTCTAAATATCAGTTGACCCGAATTCCAGATGGTGAGATGGACGTATACTCTTTGAGAGTTCTTAAGGTTCTATGGATTGGAAGCGCCTCAATTATTTCCTAAAGGTCTGGGAGTTTCCACTTTAGTCCCATGGTACATTGTTCTATCTCCTTTGGAGATAATCGCAAAACAGTGGGCAAGGTCCTTTCATAAGGTCCTTCCCTTAGGAAAGCTGTTTTCCTCATTAGGTGAGGGTATCTCACTTTCCCAGACATGGTTTTTTGACTAAGAATTAGTAAGCTGCCTTGTCCTCCTGTGTGCTCTCCAAATCTGCCTTTAACATAGCACAAGGATCTTTGTTTATTCAGATCAAGAAACACCCCACTCGCAGCCCAACGAGAGACACTGCCCTTCATTATCAATTTGTGAAGATTCCAATGGGACACGTCATTCTGATTATCTCTGTGTTCCTGCTGCCTGTTTTTGTCATGAGCAACACCGTGTTTTTATGCTCAAGTGCTGCCATTTCACCTTCCCCTACCCTGGGATCCATTATCTACACTAAACTTCTATGATATACAGAGATGGCCTACTTTAGCTTCCTACGTAGTAGTATAAAAGCAGCACCTTGCAAGATGCCATATGAACATTTTATAAACACCTATATTTTTAATCTTTTTGGTTAGAAATAATGTAAAACTTATAGGATAGACACAAAAATAAAAAAATATATAACATTGCAATGTGTTGATTCAGACTTTTTCTTAATATTCATAGACTTTTTCATTTTAGCTCACCGAGCATTTAATAATAAGTTGTGTAACCTCCTGGCCTTGCACCACTAAATAACTATTTCTTATGAAATTAATATGTCCTTTACTGTTCAGTTAGCACCTCCTGTAAATATAACATGAATTCATTAAGCTATGTAATCTCTAGTCCTCATTGTGTTTTATCATTTTACCCTCCCCCCCCCCCCCGTGAGGTTTTTTCCCCACAATCCTTTATTGAGTTTGTCCTTCAGCAAGTCTTACATTTAGTGGTCTCATTTTTTGTTCATTTAATTTGCACTGTTATTACATTAATACTTATGCCAATTATAATCCCTATTATTTAAGAAACTGTGGGGCGGTGGGCTTTGAGAAGCACCTGAGTGCCTGGTCAAGCATAGGCCTTGAACCCTGAACCCTTATCGGGTGGCAGGTGTTCGACTCTGCTTCCAGGCTCTGGTTCTTTTCATTTAGCTTCAGCCCTTCACACCCCCTTCCACAGAGAGGTCTATGGCCATCAGTCACGAGGAACAGTGCCCCAGGCTCTCCCACATGTAGATGAGGTATCTCTAAGCTCTTGACAAAGCCAATAGGCATTATCTGCTGCCAGACCCTAACCCACCCTGAAACTGTATATAAGGGCTTTATTTAGGAGAAGTAAAGGTGTGCGAGAATCATCCCTGTATCCGAGAGTGTCTGAAAGTTTCTGTCACAAGAGCTGTAACATTTGGGAAGAGATATGCTCTCCTGGAACCTGCCTGGGACACCAAGCTGCCTCCTTGCCAGCTAGCAGGCTTCTTATTGGCCCAGCCCAGGCCGGCTCAGCATGGAGAGATAGGTGCAGCACCTGGAAGTGACTGGGTGGTGACAGCGGAGACATGAGCAGAGGCAACATCAGAGGCAGGCAATCTCCCCTCCCTGCTAGCACTCTGACCCGTAGCCCGGACCCCCATACCAGACTGAGCTGGAGATCATCTTGGGATGCCCTCCAGAACAGGGGACCCACAGGAAACAGAATAAGAATCAGAATAGAGTGTTTCTTATTTTAAGTTTGTTTATTCATACCTGGGTATAGATGTTGTCCTTTCCAGAATACTACATAAGGGATATTACACACAAATGCCAGTGCTGTTGGTTACCTTCTAGAACTTGATGGTTAAGACCCTATTGCTGAAGGCACTACATATTTGAGTTACAGAACATGGAGATCACAAGCTGGTGCTGATTAATACACTTTATTCCTATAGGCTCACTTTCATAGTGATGGAAATTGCTGTGCATACTACTGGACAAGAAAAATAATCATTAACCTTATCTAGATGTGAACCCTGCAAGCTAAGGTAATGACCTACCCAGGCAGATGTGTTCCTAGGTGGAACAGTGGCATAAAACATCATGGGAGTAACCAACCACTTTCAGATTGGATTTAAGTCCCAGTTCACAAAGTGAGACTTATCACTGACAACATTGTCTTAGACAGATTGTAGGTCCTGGCAGAAAAATCTACTTTTATTATTCTGCTAAACAGACAAAGGATTAACCTGAGTTCCCATGACTCATCATTAGACTCACAGGTCAGTGTATCTCTCAATCCTCATCAGAGAAGCTTCTCTTTGTAGTAAATGGCAATTAATATAGAGACCCACAACTGGTCAAGGTGTAGATAATAAGAGAGTATGCAATACTCTCCATAAATGGGTCATCTATAACATACCTTCTACTCCTAAGTCTCTGAAACAGTTGTAGACAAGGGAATGGAAAGAGTGTGAGAGCCAAAGATGATGGAATAAGAAAACAGTGTCTTCTAGACATAGGAGATGCTAACTGAACAGTTATCTAAACATGACAGGATTGGCACACATATGAACTCACAACAGTTATGACAGCATGCAGAAGACTAATGAAAGTTCAAGTCAGACTAACTCCCAGCATGGAGAGGCAGGATGGTGTAAGGTCTCACCCCTAGCCTAGGAGCCAATGACTCTCCACTTTCTCTTGTCAACATTGACATCTAAAACAGGGAGCCACACAAACCTGTTTGTTAATAATTTTTTATTTATTATTTCATTTTATAATTTATACATATGAATATGGGTGCTGGGAATTGAACTCTGGTCCTCTGAAAGAAATATATTTGCTCTTAGATGCTGAGTCATCTGTCTACTCTCTTCTGCCCTTATCAGTTTATTTCTGAATTGCCCATGAGTTAGAGGACCCTCTTGTGTCAAAACAATGCAGGCATGAAGATTGACATGTAAGAAGCCAGCTGGTAAGAAAGAGAGCAAGCAGAGGTCTTCTGGAGAAGGTAGATCTGTAAAGAACCTACAAGGGAGAATGAGGGGCATTTTAGCATCTCTCTTCTGATGTCTAGCCCTCAGGATACCATTTTGTCTCTCTTAATAAACTACCTTTAAGTCTATAGTTATTTACATGTCCTAAGTCTAAGTTATTGTCCTGGGGTGTAAAAACTGGCAGGTATTAGCAGATGGACCTTGCTCTGCTTCTATAACACTCTGACCCCCCACCCCTGCCTTAGGAAGCCTACTTTTAGAATGAGCATAGAGGGGACATCAAATAAATCCTTTTCATTTTTGTCTGTCAGAAATCCAAATTCTCTTTTCTATTTTCCTTTGACTAATATTAGGAGTCTAACCATCATTTCTGCAGGAGTCCATAATCCAGTCAGTTCACAAAGCCAACAACAAACATTCCACATCATAACAGGAGTCAAAGATTGGCACCTTGAGTATATAATTTCTGGTGGACATACATATATTGATATATTTGGCCTGATACATAAACTTATTTCCACCCTATCCTATTATATTAGAACCAATTGTTGCCCCAAAATTCCAGTTGTCTGTCAATATCTATTTTATCCAAGCTATGAATTTATTTGCTATGAAATATAACCCACATTAGGCCCAATATCTCTTCCCTTAGAGCAACCTGGGCATTTTAACAGATATAGAGCCCAGGAGATAGAGTAGTAATGCTGTCTTTTCTTTGGAAGGTAGCGTTCCAAACAAATTAGAGTTTATTTTATACGAAGAATTGTTTCTTTGGGGTCGAGGGTCATGGAATGCCCAGATTCATCTGAATCCCACCAAAAATGTCTTCAGTCAGGTTTCTGCTTTCTTCTGGGAAATGTTCCATGACATATGAGGCATGGCAAGGTTTGCATTCAATTTATGTTGTCATTTAACAAATCTAGAAACTGACTCTATATCTGATTTCTGGCTCTGTCTGTCAGTTTTGTGGCTTCGAGAGATCGTAATAGATGTTCTGTAATCTTCTACTCACGCCTTGAGCTGAGAATTTAAAACTAAGAGCTGGTCCTTTCCTGCTCTCCCCCTGCCATTCTCCTTTCTTTCTAAACTCTCTTATATAATGAGAAATAGCCAGAGTTCTGTATTCTTCATTCCCTCCATAATGGTCTATCATAGGAGTCATTTCATCTGTCAAAACCTTCCCTTGGACAGGCAGTTTATTTCAAGTGACTGAAGGTGATAATATCAGTAACTATGTGCTATGGGCTACGTGTTTTCCATTTTTTAATGGCATTGGGATCATCCTTGTTTCAAAAAATGGGTTTTTACAGTCACTCTCTAGTTCCCATCTGTGAATATGTTTTTTGAAACTACTGCTAGTCTTAATACATGTCAGAACTCAATGTAAAAATAAAGTTTAGTATGCATATTTTTGAAGAAAGAGATTAACTAGAAAAATAGAAAGTATCCCTTATATTAAAAGATAATGATTAGTTGAGCCACTGGGGATGTGTTGAAGTTGGGGCCCGGTTCTTTCTTCCAGCGCCCCATGCTCCCAGAAATAAGACTCAGATCAAAATAGCTATGTTCTTTTATGACTAGAATCATAACTTAAGATAGCCCATTCATTTTAATCTACATTCTGCCACATGGCTGATTAACTGTGCTCAGGTTCCATGAGTCTGTCTCCTCACATTTTTCCAGGCGATCTCCCACTGGCTCTATCCCAGAATTCTTTTTCCTCCTAGATGTTTGACCTCCCATTTCCTGCCTAAGCCGTAGGCTATAGGCTTTCTAATTTACCAGTGATTCATCCATGCAATACAAAAGATATTCTCTCTATAAGGTTGATGTCACCAATCACAGGCAGATCAGTAGGGGTCTATTCCTATGAAATAAATACTGAACTTGGATCCAGGATAGCAGAGTAATTATATCACTGTTGATGACAACTCCTTATAAAAATTAAAGAAAAAGTGAAGATGAAAGCTCACAAGTGAAGCAATTAATCAATAAATTTCTATGTGATCATTAGAAAAACTACTAGAAAAGACACAAGAAAATGGTCTGGGTCTTAAATTTACCTTCTAAATATCATCCAAGTGCAATTAATATAAGGGACCTCATTTGCATCCTATATCTCGAGTCTGAAAGGACAAAGCTGTCAGCAGTCTTCTTGAATCTCAATTTGATTGACATTTGAATACAGCTTGAGCAAGACAGTTGACAAGGTTTCCCATGGTCCAACAGTAAGCAGTGCCACACAGACAGATGCAGGCACACTCGAACCCAATGACTTTTTAATGATAGCTATAAGCAGTAAATATTTGACTCAATTTTCATAGTGTGTACTTAGAAATCCTATCTCAGACAACTCTTAAATACATGATGCTGATTCTCCAGAACTACTTATGACATTTATTCCCACTTAATTAATAGTCTTGAATCATGAAACTATACAGTATCTGGTTCGTAACTAAAGTGATGTTTGACATTCCGTCTTATATTTAATGATGATGTAATTTTCTTTTCTAATGAACTCTTGTTATATTACAGTAATGAGTTAGTAATTTCATATTACTCATTAATATATTTGCATTTCAGCCAAGAGGGGGCAGGAGGAGGGTAGTAGTAAAGTGGTAAAGTATTTGCCTAATGTGTGCAAAGTCTTGTGATTAATCTTCAGTTGAGAGAGGAGAGAGAGAGGCACAGATATAGAGGCAGAGAGAGAGAGAGAGAGAGAGAGAGAGAGAGAGAGAGGAGAGAGGAGAGAGGAGAGGGGAGAGGGAACAGGGGAGAGAGAGAGGAGGGAGGAGAGGGAGGAGGGAGGAAGGAGGAGAGAGGAGAGAGAAGAGAAGAGAAGAGAAGAGAAGAGAAGAGAAGAGAAGAGAAGAGAAGAGAAGAGAAGAGAAGATGAATGAGGGAAATGACTAAGAATATGAACGAGACCGAGGTACATTCCAAGAAACCCATGGCTGGAGAGATGGCTCAGAGGTTAAGAGCAATGGCTGCTCTTCCAAAGGTCCTGTATCCAATTCCCAGCAACAACACAGCTCTGAAGAATCCAATCTTTAACAGTATGCTATGAAACATCCTATCCACCTAAGCCAAGAAAATTTTACTTTCTTTGAAATTGGATCAATTACTATACCATAGATGTTAATGTCATATAATATTTTGAGTACTAATTAAAAAGATATCTAATTTGATACATTTTCAAATATCAGATCTCATCTAAGAAGAAATTAATGCTAACCAGATGGCAACTATAACTGTGGGTTAATTTGCTTTGAAGTTTAAGGGCCTTCATCTTATTTTGGGCCCACTGTTGGACCATGAGAAATGTTGCCAACTGTCTCGCTCAATTGCCTTCCAATGTTAATGAAATCGAGAGTCAACTGAAAGTTCAGTGTGCATAAACAACCTGAGAAGTATTGACCCTAAACAAGCCATGGGAAGAAGCTCCATTGTCTTCAATGTTGCCTGATCCAAAGCTGCAAACACAGAAGCTGACCTCCTTTGTGTCTTATTATACTTGGTCACCTCTCCTAACAACACCTATCTCATTAATTGAAAAAAATATTCAATGAAAGAAAAAAAAACATTATTTTTAAAGAAAATTATTTAAAAAAAACCTTTTAGGTGCTTACATTAGCCTTATTAATTATTGATTTATAATATTTCCCAAGCACAAGAGAGGAGTCACCGGACAGTGAAGATTAGAATATAAGAGATTTAAAATGTCTTGTGGAGGGGGACAAGAGAATAATTGCTGTAACATTTAGATACAGTGGCAGTTTGAAAGTTAATGGCATTCTCTATGAAAATTCCATCTATACTTTTCATTTGTATTTTCATAAACTTTTAGAGAAAATGGAAAGAGTCTCCTTGGTGTTGGGAGAGGTTTCCGTAAATGCAGTGTGTTCCATCACTTGCCATGGTAGTGTGGAAACGCACTTTATCATAATGTCACGGATGCCCGTGTTAGCACGGGATTGTAAAGTCACTGTACCGGCTTCAGCAGTCCTCTAGCATAGAGTGTGAAGCTTATTGCTTCTCAACTACTGTTTCTCTTTAAAAAAGGGCTGTTTGAACCAGTCAGTTGACCTACAGCTTAATCGCTGGAGTTCCCAGCATGAACTTCATTGGCTTTTTCAGCATTTTTAATGTGTTAATTTCCCAAGTACATCTGATAGAAATCAATTTC
Source organism: Arvicanthis niloticus (assembly GCF_011762505.2). Classification (NCBI taxonomy): domain Eukaryota; kingdom Metazoa; phylum Chordata; class Mammalia; order Rodentia; family Muridae; genus Arvicanthis; species Arvicanthis niloticus. The sequence goes on from NC_047673.1 coordinate 43,287,518, forward strand.
TAGAATAAAGTCTTTCTTGGTGTAATCAGGACACATATAATAAACTTAAGAACACAATTAGCCTTTATTAAGTACTTGCTGTGTGCCAAATTCTATAGCCAACAATTTGCAGGTATTGATTTACTTAGTGCTCAGTGATTTCCTGAGTAAAAGGCTGTTATTATCCCCATTTTGCAGGTATGGAAACAAAAACAGCAAAAGGTTTAGTAACATGAGCAAGTACACACAGTAGGAAAAAGCTGATTTGCTATTTAAACAACTCTGTTAATGAGAGGGTATTGGATTAACATAAAAATGAAACAGAGGAAAGAGCAAAAGTCACCATACCAGTAAAAAAAAAAAAAAAATTTTTATAACTATAGTCCTTTGTGCATGCATATTTCTTCGTAAAATGTGCATTTTGAGAAACTCATATTACAACAGCATGCCCTGAGGATGCTTCGTTGGTTTAGGTAGCTTCTACATGACTATGCTTCTAGATGACCAATCACCTGTGAAGGTTCAGAATCCCTTAGTGATCTTTAGAAAATAAGTCTGGAATTTTGACAGAGAGGATTTTCAAGATACCTCACTACATTTACTCGCAAAATCTCCAGAACTGGAGACAAGATAAATGTGCCCCATTTGATTCCCACTATTACTGAATGCAAGTCCAAAGATATTGATTTGCTTGCTGCATCTATATCCTTGACCATGTGAACAACGTCTAGAAGATAGTGGATGTACAAGGAAATAGACAAATAATGGAATCAAATAACTCTCTTTTACCATCATTAAGAAATGCAGTATACTTGATTTGTTCTAAATCTTGAAAGTATAGGATATTGGAATGGCAAAGTAGAATGGAAAGTGACTTCAAACTTTCTTCATTTAAATTACCTATCCCTCTCCTTTCTAACCATCATTCTTGTGCCTGAATTCTTAAGAAAGGTAAGATACAAGTGCAAGTGGACAAAAACCATCCCTTCATTAGCACATTTTCTATACAGACATGGAAAACATTTTCATTCATGCATTCAGGTGATGAATACTTTTAAAATACTTCTATAGTAGAAGTATTTTGATACATATTTTCTTAGATACTATTCTTTGTGTTGTGTATCTGCATCATAAAGTGTACTTATGTAAATCCACATGGCTATTCACTCCACATCTTCTCTTGATGCTATCAAGAGACATGGTAAGGGGACGAAGACATGGCTTAGTAGTCAAGAAAGCATACTGTTTTTGCAGTGGACCTGTGCTTGGTTGTCCACATTAATGCTGGGTGGTTCACAAACATCTGTAACTGTAACTGTAGCTCCAAGGAATCAAATATATATATATATATATATGATAAGGTTCTAATAGCATAATATAACATTGTATTGTATACCAAACATTTTATAGGGAATATATTCTAGAATACAAGAAAAATTAACATAGGCATATACTTTAGGAATTGTTTTATTTTATCCTTATCAAATATTGTATACTTGATAGAACTGTATGTTCAATATACATATGTTTAAAGATTTAGAACAAAGCAAATATTCTGTATTTCCTAGCTATATAGTACACATATATGTATATATACATATATATTTAAGATAAAATATATTAAAAATAGAGAGAAACATGATAAATTAGGCATGATGGTGTAGGCATGATAGTACATGTCTGTATCCACAAGAACACTTTGATCCAGGAGGACAACCTAGTAAAAATAGGGAAATGTCTTCTCAAATGAAAGAAAGAGAGAGAGGGGGAGAAAGACAGAAACTGACCATGGGATATATGAAGATTCTAATAACATAACATTGTGTGTTATAGGATACATATTATAGGGAATATATTCTAGGATACAAGAAAATTTAACATAGTAAGTATATAATTTAGGAAGTGTTTTATCATACATTATCAATGTTGAATACTCGATAGAGCTGTATGTTCAATACTTATATAGGACTTTATATTCAGTGGACTTGTGACCCCCCCAGAATCATCACAACATATAAGTAATATCCTGTGCTGTGATGCTCCAGTGGCTATAATGTCAATAAACAATAGGTATTTTTAACCTCTGTTATAATTTTATGGAACCGTAGTCATATATGTAATCTGCCATTGAGTGATACACCCCCATGTGGCAGAATACTTCAATAAACAAATTACCATACAAACTCCCACGTATTAATTACTTTAAATTGTTCATAAGTTATATATAATGGGTATTTCCTATAAAAACCACTTGTGACAGACATCTTCAAATGTTTCACAGTTACTAAAAGTAACTTTTCCAAAGCTATATTATATATAATATGTATCAATGAATATATATGAGACATACAAATATGGCCAGTGAACAGTTGCCACATTTAATATATGAGAAAAAGCATAAAGTCAGCAGTTGCCAAAGTTGGGATTATGGTGATAATTAGCCATTGTTTAGAAGCCAGTATTATCCACTAAACTATGGTTCATAGTCTCACTACAGTGCAATAAAGGATGCTTGCTCACACAAGTGCCTGCCCAAAGATGCAAATGTTGCAAATCTCAAGGAGGCATAGAAGTTATGAGAGAGTTTCTGGGTTAGTTAGGTGTCTGAGACAATGACCTTGAAGCTTATATCTTAAAGCAAATCAGAGGAGGGAAGGTACTTCCAGAAATCAAAAATTGTATGCAAGTACTGAGAAGGGCTGGCACCTAAAGAGTTAGGATTTCATGGAGACAGAATGGTATCATAGGCCAGAGCAAAGGGATGTCAGGCACTGGACACAGAGTCTAGATAGGAGGGGTACAGTGTATTGACTATATACACTGTACAAACTGTGTAGTTCACCCTTATCTCAGTGTAAGATTTTAGGAGACATGTGATGTGATCCTATGTTTTCTGAACTCCTGTTTGAGTTTGTATTTTCATGGTAAGAATCATGATGCTAAACAGAACATTTCTAAAAAAAAAGAAAAATTGTTTCTATTACCGGGTGTTTTCTTCACTCCTTTAGCTAGTTCATTTGTATCAGAAATAACCCATGGAAATAACATATGGAAGTTAGGAATACAGAACCCACATACGTTAAGTACATATTTTAACAAATAAATGTTATAAATATAAAAATTAAGTTTATGAAATCTTTGCATCTTTACATTGAAATACGCCTCAGGACACGTGACTGACACACTGTTAAGTTCCTAAAAGTGCTGTTCACAAAATGACTGTAAGTTACCTTTAGAGATTTCTAAAACTACCTAGTGTGTAGCTATTGAACAAGATTAACACTTTTAAATGTTTAAAGTATATTTATTGTAACAAGCATGGATATAGCAAAGCACAAACAGGTTTATTAGTACATAAATCTGTGGTAGGATTAATAACCTGATTTGCTTATTATTTCAACCATACTTTAAATATTGTAAGCCAAGATGCAAAAAATAATCATTATTTTAATGAAATTAGAAAGAAAAAGATGCTTATATGATCTTGTGTGATCAAACACTAAAAATAACCGATTCTTGGATGCTAGTTCTTTGAAAAACTATCATCTAGAAAAACAATTTGTCTACCTTTTGGGTAGATGGTCGTAGTTTGTACCTCATTGATAGAAACAAGTTGTCTTTTGGAATCAGGAGTAAACAACAACAACAAACCCAAAACAAAACAACAAAAACAAAACCAAAAAACCGTGGCCTGTAGCTCTGGCTAAAGAGCATGCCTCTTGCTCTAACAAAGAATTTTCCCTTTCTCCGGCCAGCTGGAGATTGGCAGGAGCGCAGCGCTGAACAGCGAGAGCCGGCTCACGGTCCAGCAGCGCTCCCAGGAGGGCGATGACAGAAATAGCAGGCTCACAGGCTCACAGGCTGCTGGAGCAACGAGAGGAGACACAACACAAACCCAGAGACCGTTCAGGAAAGGAGCAGATGAGGCAAGGCAAGTGTGCAGGATACAGGCCGGCCAGCCGGCAAAAGATGTATAATTTGGAGGCATCTAGTGCCCCCAAGTAGCTTTTGATCGCTGAGAATGTTACATGAAACTAGAGAAGGAAGCGGAAGGAGGCGAGTGTGATTTATCTCTCCACAATAGGAAAATTCTCAGATTTGAGAATCCAGGACACACACCTAAATATTTAGACTCCATGGTAACCGTTCTCTAATGCCAGTTTCTTGAAGCCGTGCTACTGAATCTGCCACCTGTCTGGTTTGCGAGTGAGAACGAAAGGACATTGTGATGATGAATTGCTGTCTCTGATAAACTCGGGGTACAGCCAAAATTATCCCTGCGGTGTCAGTAAATTGTACAGATCCTTAATTCATATATTAAGAAGCAAGGAAGCATCTGGGACAATATTATTTTAGCAGCATCAGATAGTAGGTGCGATCAGCTTCTCAGGCATGGGGATGTATAGACAACTGCTGAACTCTTCCTTCTCTGAGGATTCTGGTTTCCTGCCCTTAGCGGTTTTTAGGCCACTTAATTAGTGCACCATGGTCGCCACAGAGCATGTTTGATGGTGTTAGCCCAAAGCCTGTTGTTGAAGTGTGAGTTGATATTATTCAAGTTGTGATTAATGCCAAAGCCGATATAGTTTCAGAAGGTTGTGTCTTTTTTTTTTTTAACTTACAAACCACATGAGCACTTGAATTCATAGCCCCCAAGATGAGTTATTCTCACATATTGTAAGTAGCTAATAGCTCCAAAGACTAATGTTTTATAAAGCACATGCCTTAATGCGAAGTACAAGGCTCTACTTTGATAAAAGAGACCCGGTCTTTCCCCTTCATAGAGCTTGGAGGATAAATTTTTAATTTCACAGTAGTAATTGATTGTGGTTAATTTTCAGCTTGTTTTAGAACAAAGAGAAAAGTGGTCTAGGTTGTTTAAAGGTTTGGATAGAAAGTTAGGTGTGTGCTGGCCGAGTCAGACAGCTGCAGACTAAAGGGATCTGTGGTATTAACTAGAATGGAACTGTAGTAAATAGGAACGACGTGGACCATTGTTAGGTGATGTCATTGTGCATTGCACAGGATTCCAAGGCAACCTCACATCAGAGGGAGCGGGTGTCATTCACATTCGACCTCAGGAGACCTGAGGCTAAGGTGCAATTTAAACCTACTGCCCAGCTCACACAAGTAAGGCTATATGTTTTGATGTATGTCACTCGCTTTAAAAAGCAGACAATGGAAGAGATTTAGAAAGAGCTAAGAGTATGAAGACTTTGACACATAGAAACAGGTAATGGGGGCTCCCAGAGATGAGAGTGATAAGCATTTTGATGGAACACAGTAATTGTGGCCCTTGCCTCTCTTTGTACTTTGTTTTCTTACTGTGAATCAGCAGCCTTTGTCTCCTCCGAATGTTTCGCTGATTACACTTGAACCTGAAAGGTTGTGTCAGAGACAAACTTGTATGTAGTCTTAAAAAGAAAGGTGTGTGTGTGTGTGTGTGTGTGTGTGTGTGTGTGTGTGAGAGAGAGAGAGAGAGAGAGAGAGAGAGAGAGAGAGAGAGAGAGAGGCTGTCTTCATTCCATTCAGCCAAGAGCAAGACATCAGAAATTCTTAGCAGGAGGCAAATGGGTCTTCAGAACATGTTCCTGCAGTCAGTGGGTTCTCAGCTGAAGGATGCTTCGGACTTGGGGGCAGGAAAGGTGCTGTCTCCTTTTGTTCATGATAAAATGCTGACACGGCTTTAATTATAGTTTTATAAACAGTGAAGTTGGACCACTGCTTCACCAGATGGGACCAAGAGTGATGAATATGCTGGATATTGGATTTTAAAGAAAGGCAGACGTAAATGTAGACTACACTCTTTGTACGAATCATATTTTTATGAGGCTGCTGAAGAGTAGCCGAGAGTTGAATCAAATCACGAATTCTCAAGGCCATCGTAATCAAAGTAGGAAGAGTATATATTTGCTCGGGGAAACATCTGTTAAGGAATTTCTCCGGAGTCTCATCAGGAGTTGGCAAGCTCTACAGCTTTAGCTATGCGTTCATTATTGGCTTGTCTACAGACTGGTTTACATTAGGTGTCTTCCTACCGTTAATTCACTAGTAAAGAAATAAGCCTTTCAATGGTCTGCCTTTGTTAATAATGCCCCTCTATGAAATTCAAATAAGCAAGTGACTTGCTGGCTCATATTTTATTCAGTTGTTTTCTTGGGTTCTATGTGCTCGCAGAGACTCCTGGAAAGGCGAGAAATAGTAGACAGGAAATGAACGCAAACCTACCCATGATACCTTTGAAAATCCCAAGAGCTGTATGCTTACCTTTTAATGCTTGGTTCACAGTAATCACAACATCATTTTTAACATTTCATTATTATTGGGATGAGACATATTGCAATTATTTCAAATCCTAGTAGAGATGACCTCCAGAAAAGCACATGCTTTTATGAAACGCTCAAATGGATTATCAGTTACTGTGAATTTGAATATGAAATGCCCCCCCACAGGCTACTGTTTGGGAAGCTAGAAGCAGAAGGTGGGAGGTTGTTTACTAGCAATGGTCCTCTGAAGGTCTCACCTGCCCATGGCTCCTGCCCCAGCTCTCTGCTTCCTGTCTCCCATCATGTGATCCCCTGCTCCTGCATCATGTGTTCTTGCCATCATGAACTGTACTGCTTCCATTCTGTTATGTCTTTCTATTTTAATGGCTTATATTAATTGCAGGGCCACATTGTATCTGGGGTCTGGAAATGAAAAAGATGAATGCTTTCACTCACTTCCTTTGCTCCTTTCCCCCCCTCTGTTTAGAGCCTCAGACCATGGAAAGATGCCATGAGCATTTAGTGTGAGTCTTCCTTCCTCATTTAACCTAATCTGGAAACATTCTCACATATGAGAGTAGAGTTTTGCCATTAAGGACATTTTTGATCCTGTCAAGTTGAAAATCAATATAAACCACCTCACTTTCCCCAAATGATATCAGATTTCAGTCCCTCAAACTGCTTATACAGTGTCCTCATAAGACACTGAGAAACCCTTCCCCCAGTTGGTTCTGATTGTCTAATAAGGACACCAGCACCCAATGGCTGGGCAGGGCAGACAGAGTCAGGACTTGTAGGATTCCTGGGCTTGGGATGGAGAAAAGGGAGAGGAAGAGAACTGCCATGCCTGAAGAAGGAGAAGGAGGAGGGGGAGGAGGAAGGAGGAAGAAGAAGGAAAGGAGAAGGAGGAGGAAGAAGAGGAGGAGGAAGAGGAGGAGGAAGAGGAAGAGGAGGAGGAGGAGGAAGAAGAGTATGAGGAAGAGGAGGAGAATAAAGAGAAGGAGAAGGAAGGAGGAGGAAGAGAAGGAGAGGAGAAGGAAGAAAGGAGAAGGAGAAGGGAGAGACACCATGCCTGAGAAGAGTGGAAGACAGGGAGGCATAGTAGCATGTGAAGGAGCCAGGAGAGTGTGACCCAGCTGGGCAGCCCTCTGGGTCCAGGGCAGCGAAGGTTGAAGATAGAATTTAATAAGTAATAACTCAGAATTATTGGTGGGAGGTGGATTAACCACCTGGAGGATAAGAAGTGGCTTGCCTGTTGTACTGTTTAAGGCACATGAAAAGATAAAGGTTGTGTGTGTGTGTGTGTGTGTGTGTGTGTGTGTGTGTGTGTGTGTCTTTCATTCGGGAACCCAGAACACTGAAGTGGGTAACAGTACCACAGTGACACTACTGTTGGGATTTATATACCATGGCTACAGTAAGAAATATAAACAGGAATTAAAGTGCTTTCTGGAAAAGCCAAGGTGAAGAAAAGCACAAAAACCATCCTCTCTGACAGAGTTATATAAAAGATACATCACAAGTGGTGTGCATGAAGAGTGTCATGCATTTTGGGGCCATATTTGACATTAAAGTCCATTGATTTGCATCCTGTTATTTTTGCCCAGGTCTCCATTTCGTGCTTTCTATGAGTCACATAGCCAACAACGCTGTATCGAAACCCCTATCAATGACTGTGATATGAAATATATTGGAGCTTTTCAAGAAAATTATTTCTAATGCATTTAATAAACAGGCTCTAAGACTCATAGGTTAGTACTGGGAATAATAGTATTGCATCTTTAATGTTTTATATAGTCAAACTCGTGCCTTAACTCAATTCACTATTTAAACAAGGACAAACGTATTATGTTAGGCATGTAGCTTAGTCTATAGGGCTTGCCTCACACACCCAAAACCTTGGGATGGATCTTCACCACAGGAAAAAAAAAAAGTAGTCTTCTATCTGTGTAAAATATTAACCCGCAGTTGTTGATGCTATTATTAGGTCTCTGTGATTGTTTAGGTCATCAATCTCTGGCAAGGAGCTTTCAGAATGCTTGATGATATTGCAAGCATCAAGCTGTGTTGCATTAAGAAGTGATGAATCTCTTTCCAGGTAAAGCTTTGGCCTTTGGCTATCATAATGTATCACCATTTTGTTTACAAATGGGTATCCACTCTGTTAAATGGCAATGGGGTGCATGAGATCTGGCTAACAGGGAATGCTGGTACTAGCTGGTGTCAGAACAAACAGTACAATCACAAGTCTAAGGGAAGTGGCCACAATCACTTGTAAAATGAATGAAAATAGTAAACTGAAATCCCTGTGGGCTAGGCATTTAAATGATTAGAAATATTATCTTAAATAGCTCGCTAAACACTAACATGCCTTACATATGTAAATTGATTTTTTTCTCTTTGTGGCAAATCAAAACCAGTGCTTCATGCCTGCACAGTATGTGTTCTACCGAGTGTGACACCAGAAGGCAAATGTCTCATTTTAAAACTTCAATTCTCCTTTCAAAATGGCTTCTAAGGTTTTACCTAGCCAAAAGTTTACACCATTACACATATATCTGATAATTTATGGATTCTACATGAATCTCTTTCAAACCTTTGTGTTTGATTCATCAGGCCATCAGCTATTTAATATCCTGGTTATTATAGTTGCAAACAAACATCTTTTCTAGGAAAGATAAACACTCAATGAAAATGACTTGATTTTCTCTTTTGCCGATTATTAAAAGGCAAATTTATGCTACTTTTATGCATCATTAAAAATAATCGAAGATGACATTTTACACTTCTGGAGGAAGAAAATTGCTTGCCGTCATTCTTGATACAGCTTTTGCGATTCTGCCTTGAATTTGTTTTTCTCTATAACAGAAACTTTTTTTTTTATATTTGTATAATAAATATGGTTAAAAAATCCTCCCTTACCAGAAAAATGTTCAAAACTTCAGAATCTGTAGAAACAATATCATTACCACACCAGAAAAATGTTGCCAAATCCTTAACAATTTGACTCATTCATATATTCCAAAGAAAGAAAATATGACAGAAGAAACTACAGAATCTTGTCTGTCTTCATATGTCTGCTCTTTCTTCAATCACTCTTGTTAATTAGACTACTTATTATTTCATTTTATGTTTATATTCATATTGATGTATGATTTATCCTTAAATATGTTGTACTTTTATATTGTAATGTTTATGCATATATCCATGTGTAATACATGCCACTATATAACTTGCTTTATTTCTCAGTATTCCATTGAATTTTTCTTCTGTATTGCATGGATGTTTTATGTAATATGAGTATGTAATTATGTATTTAATTTCTTTTGTCTTAAATATCAGCCTTCATATTTTAAGCATTTTTGAATCATAACTAAGACTTTTTTTTCCTACATGGTTGTCTTAAAGACATTCCATATCTGTCCTTAGAAGCATTACAGGCGAGACTACTGTGTTATGTGTGTCAGTAGGTGGCAGAGAGGAAAGAGGCTATGTCTGCATTTAGTGTTCTGACCTAAGAACATCTGAATGATTAGTGGCCTAACATACCCTGAAAAAATGCAAGCTGGAGATGACCACCAGTATGGTAGGAGGGGTCTTGGACAGGGAGCTAGCCTGACATGATCACCAGTCTGGCCTGGATGTGCTCCTATGTTAGGAATCAGAAAAACCCTGCTTGGAATCCCAGGCACTGGGCAGGAGTGAGAGAAGATCCTTGGACAACTGGGTAGGCCAAGTGAGGAATGAGCCTAAGGTGACCACCAGACTGGCACCATGGAGTCCAGACAGGGAGCTAGCCTGAGATGACCACCAGTTCGGTACTATCTCCTCCAGGCCTGTGGGTGCAAACATGCCAGAAATGACTTTTTTTCTGTGCCATAATGCAATAGCATGGCATAGCACTCCTGAGATCACTCCTGAGATAACCTGAGACACAAAGAGACCCTGGGCACCATTAAGAGGGGCAAGTAAGTGGTGGAGAAATAGAAGAGAAAGAGGAACAGAAGGATGTGTGCACAATGAAGAAAGGCAGAGCTGGAGACTCGAGGGTAGTGAGGAACAGCCCGATGTGAGTAGCTGGTAATGCCACTTGAGAACATGGTGGGGTCCTGGCCTGTTCTACCACTAGGGACCATGTCTGTGTCCTTGGTAATGTAGCAGCATGGGTCTGTTACCACCACAGACCAGGGGGAGGTCCCTAGTCTGGTTTGACACTTGGGGACATGTTGATGTCTTAGGGCTGGGCAAAACTATCTCTACCTCACACCTGGGCATCTTTGAGAGCTGGCCCTAAAGGCATGAAAGCAAGAGAGCTGACCATATCCCTAGCCAGCAGTAGGACTCGGGGAAAGTAGGCCCACACATTCAAGAGTTACAGGTGAGCTGGCTGGAAGATATGAGCATGGAGAGCAGGGGAGAGCTAGCCCTTCCATTCGTCTGTAGGTGATATGGATAGAGAAGTGATACCGTCCTCTCTGCTTCACCCCTAACCTCCTACAGCAGGTGGGAGACCTAGCCCTGGGGTCATGAGTGCAGGGGAACTGGTCCTGCCCCACAGCAGCTGCCACACTCAGGAGAACAGGCTCTGAACCTTGCCTGGGCAGCACAGTAGAGTTGGCCCTGGATGTGGGGGTTTGGGGTGAGCATGCACTGAAGGCATGAGAATGGAAAAGCCCAGGGGTTTACCAGCTTAGATACCTCTCAGGCCCAGATCCAGGTCTTTGATTTGGTCAACCCTAACACCTACCTCATAGATGAACTGATGGAGTACAAGAAGGGGCTGGTCCTACAGATCCAAAACTAGAAGATCTCCATGACACAGGGAGACAAAAGGATATCCAAAAGGAGTCCTAATGAGGATCCAGTATTTTTAAAGTAGAAGAAGCCAAAGGCCTTGTACCAGACTAATTTTGCAGTGAACATGTGTATGCAAAGTGTTGTGGACAAAGAGTCACACTGTGACACACTGTAGCTTCTACAACAAGATATTTTTTTCTCTGTTGGGAGTAGGGGAGTTTTCAAGGGTTGAAGGTGGGTAGAGGGGAGAGGGAGATGAATGGGGTGCATGATGTGAAATCCCACGTGATTTGAAAGAACCAGTAAAAAGACATTTATTTTTTAAAAGAGACAGTCTATACTTTCTGTTAAGATGTGTAGATATTAGATCTTTCATCCACTTAAAGTGGATTATAAGGTATATTTCTAAATTCACTTTTATAAATAAAACCTGGTCTTACATGCATGTGTTGGTTGCTTATGTTTCATGACAACTCTGTCATGTGTGAGGGTTTCAAATAGTCAGACATGTGTCTCTGTCTTCTTGATTCTTTGATAATGGTGCAGCTTCCACTAGTGTAAGAAAGCTTGGCATCTGTTAGGACAAGACATACAGAGCCAGGGCCAACACATGTGGCACCACCTTCACACAAAGATAACCACGGGAAATATCTCTTAGCCTGTTCCTTTTTATTTGTAAAAGCTCATTGTGTGACATTGTTTACCTCTGTTATATTCAGGATACATTCATAAGTTCTTTGAAAGCATTCATTAACATTCTGACTAGAATCAAAACACAATTATGAATCATTTTGGAAATAATTATATTTTAATAATCTTGTAGCTATGTTTTCTCAACAAGCATAGTTTTCTGTATATAATCAAATCTGTATTTTCATTATTAAACATCTTATTATGATTTCTACTATATTTGTTATTTGTAGAGTTAGATAAAGATTTTCTGTAACTTGACATTTTTTGTTGTCTCCATTCCTCCGATGGGGGTCCTGTCTGGCTACTGCAGGTGGTCTCTTCGGGTTCCACATCCCCACTGTTGGGCATTTCTGCTAAGGTCACCTGCATTTACTCCTGGGGGTCTTCCTCATCCTGGGTCTCTGGGACTTCCTAGAACCCCTGCCCTCAGCTGAATATTTCAATTCATTCTCATGGCTCTCTGGGACCTTTTCCTGCCTCTCTTAGTGTATGATCCTCCCCGATTGTTCCCCTTGGCCTCAAGTCTCCCTTTCTCACCCAAGTCCTTCCCTCCCTTGGCATCTGATCATTAGTATTTTATTCCTTCCCAGTTCTAAGTGGGTTTCCAGCATCCTCACTTGGGCCTTCCTTCTTGTTTAACTTCTTAGGGTCTGTGAGGTATATCATGCGTATTCTGAACTTTTCGGCTAATACCAACTATGGGATCTGGGTTACCTCACTGAGGATGATATTTTCTAGTTCCATCACTTAATTCACGATGTCCCTGAGATTCCACCTTATACCAATCAGAATGGCTAAGATCAAAAACTCAAGTGACAGTATATGCGATGATGTGGTGAAAGAAGAACACTCCTCCATTGCTGGTGGGATTGCAAACTTGTAAAATTACTCTGAAAGTCAATCTGGTGATTTCTCAGGAAACTGGAAATACTCTTCACTACACTCCAAGGACATGTTCTCCACTGTGTCCATAGCAGCTTTATTTGTGACAAACTGGAAGCAACCCAGACGTCCCACAACTGAAGAATGTATACCGAAAATGTGGTACATTTACACAATGGAATACTATTCAGCTATTAAAAACAAGGACATCATGAATTTTACAGGCAAATGGATAGAACCAATTTGACATTTGTTAAAGCCAGTTGTCCAGTGTACCCTCAAGCCTGGATTATAAACGTTTACTTTTATTATTTTAAGTTGTGTGTATGTGTGGTGGTTTGTGTCAGAATGGTTTTTAATAAGCACATATATTTGCATGCTTGGTCATCAGGAAGTAGTACTACTTGAGACAGATTAGGAGGTGGCCTTGTTGGAGTAAGTGTGCCACTAAGGGTGTGCTTTAAGTTTTCAAAACCACAGTTGGGCTCAGTGTCACTGTTTTTGCTGCTTGTCTGGATGTAAAACTCTCTCCCACTTTCCTGCACCATGCTCGCCGCCATGATGATAGTGGACTAAACCTCTGAAACTGCAAGCAAGACCCCATTAAATATTTTCTTTTATAAGAGTTGCCATGGTCATGGTGTCTCTTCACAACAATAGAACTGTGGCCAAGACAGTTATGTGTGTACATTGGGAGTAGGTATATGCATAAGAGGGCAAGTGTCACAGAGGCCAGAGGCATCAGCCCCCACCCCCCAAGGCTCAAGTTACAGTCAATTATAAGCCATGCTAAGGAGATATTGGGAACCAAATTCATGTCCTGTGCAAGAACAGTATGCACTTTTAGTGATGACCCATCTCTGAATGACCCCAAACTTGGATTTTAGAAAGAAATATAGTTTAAAACAAACTTCAATAAAATTCTTGACATCCTTGAACTCAAATATGATAAAAATATCTGCATTTTCAAAGTTTTATGTTATAGATAATAAAAATCACAATAATGCAATGTCAAAAGACATTATTCGGATTTATAATATATATTTGAAAATTCACATTCAAATGTGCATACAGTAGAAAATCTTTTGTAGTTATTCTTTTGTATATATTAACACAGGTTATGTTTTGAAAAAGTTTCAATATTACAGGTAGAACTATACAAGAGATGCAAATTTAAAAAGAATGTTCAAAACCTGTCAGGTTTCTTAGAGGCGTGACTGATTCCAGGGTGGAACACAAAAAATAAGTGGCTGCTGGAGCCAAATAAACAATGGTGGATTGATATGGTTTACAGGTTGATACCTCTGCTTCACAAACACAGCTGTCACAGGACAATTATATTCCTGGCTCCAACTCCTCACGTGTCCTGTAGCCATACAGTATCATATGACTGTAGGCCTCAAACAACATAGGGTGATTAGCACCTATGGACATTGCCTTGTTGACTGACAGCTTGCAGCAGATTGAAAAGCATCAAGTTTTCTTCTTACTCTTACTCTTACTTAGGGATAGATGAATTCCTACAGCAGAGATGGCCCATCCCAGCTGAGAGCCAGACACATCTAGATGAGCGAATTTCAGCTTCTAACAGGCAACCTACACATGTGAGTCCAGGCCTTAACACATCTCACTCGATGTCCTTTGAGTAAACTTCATCTGATGCATGCTGGTCTTTCTGAGCCCTGAACTGTGGTGACATCTTATGTATACAATTGCAGCAACACACAGAACATAATTCTGTATTCACCCTTTATTTGGATTCCCGTAATTTTTTGCAATAATGTTGTTCTCAGTTATAGAAAAACCTCATGCATGCTTCATTCGTTATTCTTAAAAGTTTGATTTTAATTAATATGTAAGTATTACTTAACAATCAAATTTTTGTTCCTATTTTAGAGGAATATATCTGATTATTGTGCTTTAGCTTTGTTCATACTGTTATTAATCTCATGTTTTTTTTCCATGCAACATTTTGAATTATTGTCGAGTTCTTTGCCATCACGTCTAATACTTTTCTGAATACCTAATTAGATACATGCTAGCTCTTTATAATCCATCTTTTGCATCTCTTATTTGCAATGATATTTTTAATCTTTTTCTTCTGGGCTCTAATCTATGTGAATTTATGATGCTTGAATTCATAAAAATCTCTATTTATATGGTAGTTTGTCTGACATCCTTAGTTGTAAAGATTTTCTTATTGTTTTATTTTCAGGATTTTTTCTATGCTTATTTTACTTTTATTTTTTTTAAATATAAACTTCTTTGCTTTATTTGCTTTAAAGATTTATTTAATTCATTTATGAGTACACTGTAGCTGTCTTCAGACACACCAGAAGAGGGCATCAAATCTCAATTTAGATGGCTGTGGGCCATCATCTGGTTGCTGGGAATTGAACTCAAGACCTCTGGAAGAGCAGTCAGTGCTATTAATCTCTGAGTCATCTCTCCAGGCCTCCTCCCTCCATACTTGTTTTAGTTGTACCAGTGTTTTGATAAATACTTCCTTAATCAGATATTTTATTTTTTTTACCAATTTTTAAAAGTTCACAATTGTTTTAAAACAAGGTCCTTTTACATTTAATAGAATGTCTTCACTGACTTGAGCATTTTAATCAAACAAATTTAATTTATTGTTTGTGTTAGATTCTTTGATGGCTATCTCCTGATTGTTCTTCCATATCCCCCATCTATCCTGATTGTGCTCATATGGTCTGACTGGCAAATTCTTTTCCTATTGCTTCATGGATGCTTCTAGGCTGGACAGAAGAAGGTCAGAGTATGGGGCTTGAAATGGATACATATTTAATCCCCTCATTGTCTGTAATGTGTTCTTCTTATGATGTGGAGCTATAAATATAATGTTATAACATCAAATACAACTTTACTTATTTTTTTAGATGATGCTGTCCACCTACTGTACACACAGTGACCTGTAAAAGCAGTTAGCTGGAGATCCAACAAATATTTTTTGCCACAGTAGCAAAGAGATGAGCCAGTCATATCTAAGCTGCACTCTTTGCCTAGGAGTCCTCTTTCTTTTATTCTTTGATAACGTACTCTCATAATACAGCTCAAATCAGATGTCACTCATCAATTATCTTTCTCATGAACTCATGAAAAGAATATTTTTGACTTAAATAATCTAATTAGGTCATTTGGTAGATCATGAAACACACTAAATGGTTAAGTCAGTATTTCTAAATTTAGTTATTTTCATGGAATATTGTCTATTCTGTCTTGGTTAAGTGACTTAACAATATACAAACATCTCTGGATTACATATTAGTTGTAAAATCTCCTCATTAATCTGTATACATTAAAATAACTAAGTAATTAGCATTTTGGCAGAGGTTGGAAAAAAGTTTATATCTAAGCATCTTGAAGTGCTGACAAAGACTTTTTTTTTTTTTGGCGGGGGTAGAAAAAACTGCTACGCAGTTTTAAAAGAGAAGGTACATTGTAAGGGTTATAAAAATTTAAAGCTTTTCAGATCAGAATAGAAATTCAGAGCTCAAAGAGATTTTAGAAACAATGCAGTCCAATCACATGCATTGAAATGGAGTCCGGAGGAAGTTAATGAACTCTCAAAGAAAAGAGCACATTTGGCAGAAACACAACCTCAGATTGGTTGTGGTGGGTCCTGTCAAGCACCATACTTATGGGGTGCATTTTACAAACCATGAAAAGATACATGTACTCCAAAGCTCACTCTGTCAACATGCTTATGGCCGACTCCTTTGTGTAAGTCCATCACCAGATAGAATGGATTGCTGTGGCTTCTCTACTTCACCATTCTTCTGGGTTCAACAAGCTCTGCTCCTGGTTATTGAAAACAAAAGAGTGGGGAGCTATCATTAAACAAACACCTGGGAATTTTCCAGACTTTCTACCTTAATGATGATTTCTTATTCTTTATAGTCACCACCCTTTGGAAATGTTTCTTCATAAAAGGGATTATTCATCCAGTAAGACTTCACTAAGCATCCATTCCTGATCATAAACTGGTAGGCTCCAGAGTGCCAAGTATGTTAAAGCGAGGAGACCCATGGTGTTCCTTTAACATATTTTTTATAATTAAAATAGCCTATACATGTTTTTAAGATTTATGACACAGGGCCGGAGAATTGGCTCAGCAGTAAGGCATTTGTTGCTCTGGTAGAGGCCTCGTGTTAGGGCCCAAGTCACAAGGTATCTCACAACGATTATAACTACAGTTCCAGAGGATCTTATGGCTCTTCTAACTTTTGTGAACATCTGGAACACACATGATACACAGACAAACATGCAAGCAAAACACTGTACATAAAATAAATAGACCTAAAAAGAAAACTTTAAGATACATGCCACAAACATGAGAAGATATAGCAAGTGTGTATTGTAGAGATGAAGGGTCAAGACCAGGATCAAATGAACAGTGATCTCGAGAAAATTAAAAACCAAGATGTTTTACATGAAGAGTGATGGAGAAAAAGTATGGAATAACTTTTGAAGACATTATAATGGGCTCTTTGAGTACAAAGAAACTGGAAGGCTGTTGAGAGGCATGAAAAAAGGAAAGTGGACTGTGGTCTTTGTTTCTCACTGAAATGGAGAGCAGCTGAGATGGAAATAAGGAAGTAAGTGATCTAGAGTGACCAAATTGGCCAGAGTCATTCCAGAGTGTAGATTTTGGAGCTGTTAAGGTAGATGTGGAAGTCAGAGTTTTCCAGAAAAAGAAAACCAATAAGCTATAGGCCTGAGTGTAAAGAGAACCTGTGCTGTTTGCTGCTTTGTGCCCTCACAAGGTTCCCATGATACACACTCTAGGCTGTGACTGCATTTGTGGGTGGAAGCCTGGAGGTGTGGTTAGGTTTACACACATTAGGTTTGCATGAGTGATGCACCTGAAAACAGAAATGACAGTACGTGTGTTGTCTCCCTGTCCTAGAGAAGTGAAGAAGAAAGCCCTTACCAACAACTGAGCTCTGCCTGAACCTTATCTTCTGCTTTTTCACCCCCAGAAACAGAAAAAATGAATTTCTGTAGTTTAAGCCATTTCAGACATGCTATTTTACATGTTTTCATTTGATTGTTTTTGAAGCAGAGATCAACAGACTGATAGACAGACTCCCGGGGTGGGGCTGGCTAATATGTCTGTGGCTTCCAGAAAGTCTGAAATCCAGAGGGTAGACCAGCAGTGTGGAAGCCTAGAGACAAATGCTGCCATCTTGAGTTTGTAACTGGCAAATCATGACTAGAGCTTAGCATCTCAGGCAAAATTTGTTGCCACAGTCTTAAGGGAAATTCATAGGAGAAGCCACAGGAATGACAAGAAACTGCTTATAATGGTTTGAATATTCTTGGCCCAGGGAGTGGCACTATTAGAAGGTATGGCCTTGTTGGAGTAGGTAAGGTCTTGTTGAAGGAAGTGTGTCACTGTGGGCCTGAACTTTAAGACCTTCATCCTCACTGCCTGGAAGTCAGTCTTCTGTCTGCATTTAAATGAAGATGTAGAACTTCTCAGCTCCCCCCAGCTCCACATCTGCCTGGATGCTGCCATGCTCCCGCCTTGATAATGTACTGAACCTCTGAATCTGTAAACTCATCCCAATTAAATGTTCTTTATAAGAATTGCCTTCATCATGGTATGTGTTCACAGCAGTAAAACCCTAGCTAAGACATTGCTAGTCTAAACAGTTTTTATAGGATGTTTGGTAGAACTGGGTAATGAATGGGCGATGAGACTTCACATAAGGTGTGCAGGAGCCTCTTAGATTCCATTACATCCTTCAGTAGTTTCCACTTAAGGGTACTGAGGTTGTATACAACAGGATGACAGCAAGAAACCAGATCAGGAAATAGCACTTCCTTTGGCATTCTTGGCCTCTAGTCAAGACAGAATGGAGGGCTTTTCTGGCCTCTAGCTTCAGACAAAAATTACAATTGCTCTTGCCGTCTCTCAAGGCCCCTCCTTAAAACTGGTTTACCACTTTCCACATCCTGTTCTTAACAGTGCTAGACTGCTGGCTATTTTCTCTCACAGAAGTCCCTGATTTGATGGTGACATTAGGTATGTGATGTACGTAAGGTACCAGTTAAAATGCATTCAGAATTCCTTTGCATTTTGTCTCTTTGACAGGGCAAAGGTAACAAAAACTATCCCAAGTACTTACTAAGTTTGCTGTAATATCTCACTCTTTATCATAACATTTAATACTTCATGCAACTCTTTCATTGTGGCCTAACAGGGCACTCTATCTTTTTAAAAAACCTTTATTACTGTCATCACTGTTATTATTTCAGATTTACTGAGTGATAAGAAAATAATGTCATTGTGTTACATGTAGTCAGCCTCACGCTCCAATTATGTATTTCTAATTTTAAAAAGAATTTGGCTTTGTTATCTATATTATTACATATAAAAGACAAAGGCGGTGCACAGATGGGGATGCAGAGGGAGCCCCTGCTTTGTATTTTCAAATCCATGGGCACAGCATATGCATTTATTTGCAGCTTGAACATAATTAAGCTGGGTGGAAGCCATTCATTTGAACCAGGGTAATACTGTTCTATATTTAAATACAGAGAGACTGCCAGATCTAATCCAAGATTTAGAACAGTTTTACTTGAGAAAAAAAATACACCACTATAGCTAACCCACGAGAAATACTGATGTAAAAAGTGAGTGTAAATCTTATCTAAAAAGCTATAAAGTTTTCTTATTTTTTAAAGTAATTAAAGGAGTCTATCTTAGCTCAACATTAACTATAAGAGTCACATGCTTCAGTGACATATAAAATGTTAAGTAGCAAACAGCACCTTCCAAGAAGTTCAATGCTTAAAATGATTTCAGACATCTTTTTTTGTTACAGGTGTATTTTTATTTTCCAGTTTATAATTAGTGGTTCAAAAGTTTATTAAATCACAAAATTATTTTATGAAAACTTGCACACTTAATAATATGTCATAGATTAACATCTTTATCCCAAGAGAAAAGAAAACAAATTACATGCATATTTTGTGAAACTCTCTCATTCTATTTAAAAGCAAAACAGATCCCAAGCAAATTCTGTCTCATATTGTCTCAACTGAGGCTTAGTCACCTCTGTGAGCTCAAATATCTAAAGTGAAAGAAATGAAGTAGAGACCAAACTGGAGGATGCTTTGACTATTCATTTCTACTTTAGTATATAGCTCTTTGGATTATATGATGTATATTGCTCACATATTGTATAGCACTTAAAAATGTACACACCTCTCGCCTGCCTGATACTCTTTTAAAGTACAATAAGTGGATTAATCTTTTAATACATCGAATGCCTTTTAAAAGTTTTACATTGTGTTCATTGCAAATCTTCTTACTTTGCTAACCATTTCACAAAACCTCCTTTGAAATTTGCTCACATCCATTAAGTAAATAACCAAATTAGCAGATAAATACATTGCATAAGTTACCAACTTGATGCCTGTAGATACAAGATCCAAATGTTAACAAATGATTAATTTATGCCCTGGGACTTCCTCTGGCCTTATAGTGTCTCAAAATTCAGCTTCATCTGAATTGCTTTCTGATGGCACATTTTCTTTTGGTATTTATAAAATAATTTCAGCTAGATTAAGCAAAGCTAAATGGAGACATGAAAAACACTAGAAGCCAATCTTTGTTTTATTTTCATACACAACTTAAAATTGGGAGAGCATCAAAAAAAAATTGGGAGAGCATCTACCTATTTTAGTTCTAAGTCACTTGTCAACACTTGGAGACAGCCAGTGCTTTCTTCTAGTTAATACGTGTACTTCTGAGTATGTCAACATCTTCTCATCAAGCAAGTGTAAATGTTAAAACCAGCTCTGCTGCTTTAGATCACAGTTGAGTGTCTGGGAGTTTCAAGATCTGCCTGTGTGGAAATAGCAGAGTTTATAGATGTTGTTGATAATTCTGGTAATGTTTTCTTTAAGAAAATATTAAAAGTTAGAGGTGCAAGTCCTAACATTTAATTTACTTGCTTAGAGAAGTTATTTGGTGAACAATAGTCATGGAATCCATCCTTCATATTTACATTTCTTTCTTCATTTTTAAAGTGTCAACTACCTGCCAGAAGCCAAAAAGAATCATTTCATGTTTTCTATTATGAAGTGGGAGGTTGAAAATGACTTGAGGTTTCAAATTAAGAATAGAAATGAATTGAGTATGAATTGACCAAATCATTCATTTTTTCTAAAATCCTCTCAAACTATGATGATGTAGAGTGAAAAACTATATATATATATATATATGCTTTTTCTTTACCCTAGACCTAGACCTGAGCGAAAGAATGTAAGTTCCAGAAAGCGGGACTGAATGTAAGATTTTCACTGCCCCGGGGACACATTCCGGGTGGAGGACATTATCCCTGAATCAGAGGACACTTACTGGATTACATTCCTCAAGCCTCAGGGAATAGACCCCACCTGTGGGTAGAAAAAGCCCAAGGCAGGAAGACACATTCCTGACCACAGAGAAAGATGCAAGCCATCTAGGTGGGGCTATAGCCGGAAGAAGTGAAAAATAGTTTACCTGAAATAGCTGGGAATGATCGTTTAGGGTAGGTTCCTCTGAAATGTTCCACTGTTCTGGGTTACAACCCCCCCCCCCCCCCGCCCTGGTCTTTCCAGTATTACAACTTGTTGGTGTTCAAACTTTATAAAGCAACCAATCATGTGTAGCTGCGTGAAAATACAACCAATCATGTGTAACAGCACGAAAATTCCTCCCTTTCCCTATAAAAGAAACCCCTCAGCTTGCTGGCCTTTTGTCAAAATTCTCTTCCTGCATGGACAAGCAGTTTTGACCTTGGTTAGCTAACTCCCCAATAAACCTCTGCTGATTGCATCCAGGTATGGTTTCTTGTGATTCTTGGGTGGTCGTGATTTCCTGAGACTTGAGGAAGGGTCTCCCGAGTTTGGGGGTCTTCAATATTAATTATCCTTCTCTGTGTGTGAGTGTGCACATGTGCTTGTGTGCCTGATGAGTGTGTACTTGTCTGTGTGTGTGATCTGTGCATCTGAACTAGGATCTAGGATCTGCATATCAAAGGAATGAAAAATTTGTCACTCTATGACTGGGTTATGTTGCTTTACATGTTGTTCTCTAGTCTAGTTCCACCCACTATCCAGCAAACAACATAATTGTGTTTTGTATGCTTGAATAAAATTTCATTGTAACAATTTGCAATATTTTCCTTATCCATTTATCTGTTGGAATACTACTACTGTAAAGAGTGGTATCAAAAACATGGATGTACATGGATCTGTGAAGAATGCTGACATAGACTCAAATTTACTCTCATGTGTATGAGAAGGATACCTCTGAAGGCACCATTCACTAATCTTCATACCCTTGCCACTGAGATATTTCTCCAACTAGAAGGCATATTTCCCTGTAAAAAGAGGTCACCAAATTCCCATTTTACAAGTGTTCATGCATTTATTAAATAAATATTTGTGGACTATGAAATATAGAATGTGAATAAGAAGCTATATGTCACCTTAAGGGGACTGTTACTTAGCAAGAGACTTATCGATACAACAATGGAGCCTAGTAGATGCAATGAAGAAATGGGCTGCAGGTAGTAATGAGATCTGAAGGAGAGATTGAATCCAGCAATGTGCTTAGTCATTAATGGGAGACCTGAAACAATAAAACAGACTGTAACACACACACACACACACACACACACACACACACACACACATAAACACACACACAATGCATGCAAGCATATATACATGCAAATACACACCCACACAAACATGCATGAACACACACACACACACACACACACACACACACAGCTAAAACTGAACCTCAAAAGTTTATTCATGACTAGAAATATATTTTCATTTCAGGTCAACTAAGCTGAACTAAGTTCTTACTGAACTCTGATCCATGCTAGAGAAAAAAATTCAGCAACAATTGAGAACATTTAATTTCTGTATTTCTCCTCATCAGAGGGACTGGGGACAGCTTCACTGAGGAAATTACAGACATTCAACAACAAGTAATTACAAGTGTCATGAATGCTATTGAGTGATGCTATAATGCCAGGAAAAAAAATCATTTAACCTAGTAAAGAGGGTCAAGGGCTGCCACACTATTAAATTCACAATTGAACAGAGATCCATGGAATAAATAGCATTTAAGAAAGGAAGACTGGAACAGAGAGAATTCAATATGGTAGGAGGGTGGAGAGGGAGAAAAATGAAAAGAGGTTGGACTTGAGCTGAGCGCTATTTGCAAGGCCTTGTTCATTGCTTAGAAACTTTAACATGGATTCACTAATGACCTTGCTAACTTGATGTTTGGAAATGGCATAATCATATTTGTAATTTTTAAGGATCTTCTGGTTATAGGATGTTGATCAGAAAAAAATATAAGTAGGTGTTGCAGGACAAGTTAGGCAGCTATTGAAATACCAAAAATATCCCAACCTTAGGTGGATCTAGCATCAGTGAGTATTAGAAGACATAATGCTTAGCAAAACCACATGTGGAGGGCATCATATTCAGACACTAGCTTGTACATACAGGATACGGTATACAATATACAGTTACAACACATGGCACACCAAGTCTTTAACACTTTTAAATTGAATAACTTTTTGATACAGAGGGGTGAATTACAAAGATATGGGCAGCCATGGAAGTTTGATATATGTCTTTGCATTGACTAAAACAAGAATTCTTTGACTTTGTTCTTTTTTTGTTTGCTTTTCTTTTAGTGGCCCTTGGAGGACATATCTAAAGGCGATAAGATTGGAGGTAGGAGGAGGATGGAGTTCAAACACAGCGGTCTGAGAACCAGGAAACAGGAGAGGCTGTAGAAAGGAGAAATCTAAAGTGAGGAATAATTGGAAGGGAAAGTAGAAAGTAGAGAGAGAAAACAAAAATTGAGCCAAAACCCACATAACACAGTGTTTAAACACAGAGGCCTGATGGCAGGAGTGACAGCCACAGAGGAAAACAAAGCAAAGCAAAGCAAAGCAAAACAAAACAAATCAAATTAAATCAAAATAAAACTGCTCTAGAACCATGAACCGATCAACAGGATGGTTACAACCTTCAGTGGTCACGTTGAACTCAAGTATAGATTGCTTTCTGTTTTCTTTCCCCTGTGAATCCAAACTTTATTTTTATTAACTCACTAACAATCCTTGATTTACCTTCAGTTTTTTTTTCTTCTAATTTTAACACAATGGAAACCCAGAAAGACAATTTATTAAGGGAAGACTTGTGACCCATTCATGCTACGGGTTTTGTTTGGGGTTTTGTCATCACCCACTCTGCCTCCTGCCTTATGTGAGTTAAATTTTTCCTCTGGTTATTTCTCTAAGAATTGAACAGATACTAAATGGTTGTTTAGTTGCATGTGTGTAGCTTTCAGTCAAATTGCTTATTGATACTGATCAAATTACATCGACAATTGCACAACAAGTCTTCCCACAGTGCGGTTATTCTCAGAGTCCCCACCGCTCAGGGTTACATTCCCAGTTAACGGGAAGAAATACATGGAACAAACACTCCTGAGACTAACAGCAAACAGTTACAAAATCACTTCCAAATTCCAGACTCAATGCCGTGAAATGCAACTGAGTCCTGTGGGGGTTTCTAACACTTTGCCAGTCATTGCTGAATATGTTCTTTTACATATCCGTGGCAGAGCAAACTGAAAATCACAAATTCTTTTTTTTAAAAATGTTTGATTTCATGATAGTACAGTAGACTATTGTCAGTATTCACATCAAGAAGAGACTGCAAACACATATTTGGAGAAGTGGTTTATAGGTTTTGTTTCTTACTCATTTTCTCCAAATAACTGTGAGAGTGTGTGTGTTCTATGAGTGTGTATATTATATGTATGATGCAGGTATGTGGTATTTGTTTATGCATGTGTATTTATATGTCTATGTAAGTCTCTGCATGAGTATATATGTATAATGCTTTTATATACTATATGTTACATATATGTATGTATTGTGCACATGCATATATGTTTATCACTTTATTTCATACCTGAAATAACTTTATAAAGCTTGTTTCATAGTTTCTCATATAGTATTGTGTTTAGTTCTATATTTGACTAATTTATAGAATAACTTAGAAATCAGAAAATATGTATAACAAAAATATGTACAGGCTAGGACTGTAGAAAGGGTTTGGTGGTTAAGAATACCTGTGGCTCTGCCAGAGGATCTCTGTTTGATTCCCACAACCCATGTAGTAGCTCACATGGAAGGTATCGGATGGCCTCTTCAGGCTTCCATAGATCTTGCACATGTGCCACACAAATATAGGTATGCAAAACACCTATACATACAGAATAAAATAAGTCTATCTTTCTGTCAACACACACAGAGCTGGTTTGTACTAATTAGGAGAAAATTTAGAGCAAAACATTTTTTTACATGATTTTTTTTGTAAGGCAAAAAGAAAAAGAACATATTTTCAGTTCAGTCACTTGACCAGTAAAACCAATTGTTCTGTATGACCTTCAACCCCTGGAGTTAATGGCAGGTTCCTTTGCATGTGGTAAGCAACAGAAAGTCCAACATGCTTGGTAGAGATGTAGGTAACTTTGATTTGCTCTGCTTAACACAGGGAAACTTGTTGCTTTATTGAACTGCTGAGGGTATTTGTCTTTCCAACACTTTTAGCCCATTCTTCTAGGTCAAGATAAACAAGAAGAAACAGTTTGTCTCATAATTGAATAATAATACTGTTGCATTATTGTTCAAGTCTTTTCCAAGACTGAAACATTCTAACCTGTAGGTAAGCTCCTTAAAACAATATAAACAACTCAAAATAGCTCCAGGAAATCCCTGAATCTGACCAGATTCACTAGATCCCTCCATCCTAAGAGTAGATGATGAAAGACTGCTAGAGTCAGTCTCAGACAAGCAAAGCTGCAAAGGAGATTAAGACAAGGCCAGTTGCCTGGAGGAAGCATAGGCCAACCAAACAGCCTGAAAAGAAACAGAGTAGCTAAGCTGCCTGGAAGAAGCAGAGACCAGAGGAACTGCCTAGAAGAATTGAGTCACCTAGAATGGGCACCCTTTAGTCTATTCAACTATCCAATGCTTCTGCAGCACATCCCAGATTTTCAGCTTTTGTGAGCTGTCACCAGTTCTGGGGTGGGTTTGGTGATGCAGCTGTCTTCTAGCCACTTCTGATCTCTTAAGTAATGACTTATTCATATCTTAAGTAAACATAATAAAACTCATTTGTTCACCCGGTTGGACTTTGATGGTATCTGTTCTTTGATCTGCTCTGGACTCCCTGTGTGGGGTAAAATGTGTGTGTTGGTGTTGAATTTTCTTAGAAATTCTGTCTCACAAATATGTTGATATAATTTTCCCATATCCTTAAGTTTCAAGCCATCCACTGTTACATATAAGAATAAAATCAGGGTTCGCATTAGAGAGACTTCTTTTCCACTACCATTCAAAAAAGTTTAGATGTTTCAGGAGTCAGTTTTCCAAGGAGTTCCTTCTTTGTAATATAGTAAATTTTTTAATTTTTGGAACTATATACACATCATTTTCTTTGCCTTTTCTCTCTCCAACTGTACCATGTACTTCTCTTATTCTCTAATTCATGGCCCCTTTTCCTTTAATTGTTACAAATATACAAATATTTCTACATACATAAATACAATCTACTTAGCCATATATATATTTCCATAAGGCTGACTACTTGATAGTGTACAACCACTTGTGAGCTCTTCCCTGGGAAGACCATTTCTCCCCTCTCAGCTTTCCAATTGCCTATATTTCTTTATCTCAGATGGAAGTTTTCAGCCCTTGTGTTAGCATGTCAGTTGCCATTTTTAGAATTCCATTTGTAAATCAATGTCCCATTTTAATTTTTTAGGTGAAAGTAAACATCGTCTGCTTAAATATAATATTGAATTTTCTCAATGTTTGCCTGTACAAAAAAAAAAAAAAAAAAAAAAAAAAGAAGAAGAATTAAAATCAGGGAAAGTAGTTCTGTCATAAGATGAAATATCTGAATATTAAGTACTATCAAGTAGTATTTTAAACATTAGATATGAAAAGAAAGGAAGAAAGAAAGGAAGAAAAAAGACAGAAAAAGAAAAGATAAAAATATTTCCTAAGCCTTTTTTAGTCTTCTGCACTATAACTGTTCAGGAAGCAATTTCAGAATTTCTTCCTGGTAAAGGAAACTCACCCACATGAACCAGGTCATGGGTATGTCTCACCAAATAGAAAATTTAAATGTTCTCTAAAATATGCTGAAAGCCACATTTTGCAAATAGCTTCAAAATCTTAGCTCAGTCTTAAGAAATAGGAGGAAAATTACTTACTGATTTTTTTTTCAAATAGAAAACAATATAGTTTGCATAGGAATGAAAACCTTTAAGTGATTTATCCTTTTATTTCAAGATTTGTCTTGTGTCACATACTTGTATGTATGCAGCCAATTAGCATAGGAAATTACAGAACACATCACAAGCGAATGGGAAGGAAGAATGAAGAGTTGACCATATAGACTAGTTTGATACATTTTAAGAACCAAAGTATTTTCAGAGGCAAACTGATGTCTCAAAGGCATTTCCAGGGAATCTTTATAAACCTCTGCCACTAAGTTATGAATGAAAGAGACTCCTCCAGTCTTTGTTTTGGGAATCTTAATGCAAGGATTCCTTAACCATTTGTTGATGCCTAAGTGGATACTGTAGAAAGAAGTATTTTTTATATTAGTAGTATATCTAACCAAATTAGGGTATTACAGACAGGGAGTTGGTATAACCTCCAGCCTCCAGTTTTCAATTTGACATGTCAGCTATTTTTTCTTTTTTTCAACTATATGGACAAATTGATTGAAAATATTTTCATTGCCATTTTGTAGCGTTATTTTAAACAAGATTTTAAGAAAAATGTAGGTCAAAACAGGTAAACTATGAGAATGTGTATTAAAATATCTGTTTACAGTAAATATGAAGTTCAAATTTAGATTAAATTTTAAAACTGAATTATGCAGTTTATCTACTCATAAATTCTCATTTTGCAGATAACAAATGAAAGGCCACAAATATGAAATGGCTTGCCCCACTAGCTTCTAGCACTGAATTAGGCACTAAGAAAACTTTAGAACTAATTAACTAAAAGCTGAGGAAAAATATACTATTGCTAAGTTTATTCAAATCTTGAATAAATCTTCTATCATATCTCTATAAAGGAGAAAAATTTCCTGAACAAAATCTATACTAAGGGACACTAAGACATCGTTTTGTTTAAAAATGACCTTCAATTAGATCACAAAGTTGAAATGAACTTACAGTGTTCTTTGCAGTTCACGTAAGTTCATTGTGTCGACCAAAAATCATGTGACTCTTATTTTAAAATTTGACAGGAATTATGAGAAAAATTCCCTCACCCATCAGAAACTATTCTTTCATTACTCCCTCAATCTACTTTGGGGATGTCAGGGAGCAAACTCTAGGCTTAGTGTTCCCATGAACACTTCTACAGGCTGGCTTTGACTGACAGGTCCTGTGCTCATGTAACCCAGATCTTTTAAGAGTTTTCTAGGTCAATGGATAAGGAGTGTTCAGATCATTTTTGGCAAAGTATACATATTCCATTCATGTTACAACCTGGAAATCCCCACTGATTATTTTATAAGTCTGAAAACAAATCAGATTTTGAAAATTTAAAATATGTCATCCAGCACATTAATGTCATATTTTGCAAGTTTACTTAAACACCAGTGCTGATAAGAGCACTGGAACATGAAGATGCTGCATTTCCTGTGAAACTTTGTCCTCCCAGCCCCTTATTTTTAGGGCTGAGCTCTTTAGAGATGAGAGCATTCCTTTCCCTCAAATTCCTCATTAGTAAGTAATATGTTTGTGTTCAAACTTGACATTACAATAAGAACTATAGCGTACATTTATGGAAGTCTTCATATACACCTTTACAAATCCCAGGAATTAAAAAATGAGAGTTATTAGAGATATCTATATAAAAAGAACTGTTTCTTCTAACAAAAGCGACTGAATTTCTCCTAGATAGGCTAGGTCTATTGTTTTACTTGTGCTCATTGGTTCATCATGACACCTTAACACTGGATTGAGTTTATGATTTAGAGAGGGGTCCTGTTGCTGAGGTTGGTGAAGTTATCACAACACAATGTACCATCAGAATTCTCTGACTAGCTAGCTCAATAGTCTAGAGCAGTGGTTCTCAGCCTTCCTAAGGCTGTGACCCTTTAATACAGTTCCTCATATCGTGGTGACCCCAAACTATAAAATTTTTGTCATTTGCTACTTCATCACTGTAATTTTACTATTGTTATAAATCATAATGTAAATATCTGATATGCAGGATATCTGATACCCTTGTGAAAAGGTCATTCAATCTCCCAAAGGAGTTGTGACCCACAGGTTGAGAACCATTGGACTAGAGTATAGTGACCATGAACTTTAAGCTGTGGTCATTCCCTGCTTCTCAAAGAAGATAAAAACTGCTTTACAAGCACAAACTGGAGCTACTTTCCCCAGACAATGGATGCTGCTGCTCCTCATTAGCGGTGTCAGAAAATGGCAGTGTTTCTATCACAGAATGCTCTTAAAGCTCAGAGATCAAAGATATTTCACACAGCCTTGTGGTCAAGTGTGCTGACTTCGGGCAGCATCCGACTTTAAAAGGAAATAAATTCACAGCTCAGCTTTATCTCTTCAACCTTGTAAAAGCTATTGGGCTGTGTCAAGAGGTCAAATAGAGTATTTAACTCATCAGCTTGTTAGGAAGTTTAATATGCCTGGAAAACAAGCTTCAGTGGCCGTTTGCTATCATCATTAATTATTTCATTTTGGAGTATACATGGGTAGTTTCATGCCTACTATTTCAGGAAAATGGTCAACACTTATTATTCTGTTGTGATCATGCTTAAAGCATTTCAGCTGTCGGCCTGGACAATTTACATTATTCATTGCCTGGCAAAATCATTCTTCGACGAGCCCTCATTTTCTGTTCTCTCCACAGTAGTTAATAGAATTGATTTGCATCAAGGTAAATTCTCTTCATATGGATATCCTATCAATGCTAAATAAGTCACGAGCACCCTGCTCATTTTACCTTAACATAAAAGTCTCAAATGGTTCTGTATTTTCTTTCACATACTCCTCACCCAACTTCCACGAATGTTAACAACTTATATGACTATGAAACAATGGTCAAATCTAAGATATTATTATTGGAATGACATTTTAAAACTCGAAACCATATTAGAATTTTTTGCAATATTCCTGCTCTATTTCCAAATTTAAGGCAGAACCCCTACCCTGTGTCTAACATTAACAAGTGTTAACTTTCTTCAACCATGATAGTTCATTATTCTCTCTTCACCCTCAATGACCTTGACTCTTAATGAGATCTAGTCAGTTGTTTTATGGATTTTTCTTGCAATGTTAATTTACCTGTCATTTCCCATAAGTACATGTTTATTGTGTACTTTTACCATAAAAATTAAAAAAGTGGCATAATAATGTCTCAGGATTACACAGCATTGATGTAGATATCAACTGGGAGCCATGAATAGGTTATACCTACAAGCAGAATAGAGGTGGTATTGAGTTGCTGTCAGGGTACATAAGATTGTTGTGATGTGCCTTGTCACTGGAGAAATTAATTATGGTCAATGGATAACATAGTGTTTATCCACTATAAAATCACAATTTCCTTCTCAAAACTAATCAATATTTGGGGAAAAGATACTTTTTATTATTACCATGGGAATATGTTTATCTTCAATTTTTGTTCACTACTTATTTGCATCTATTTGAGGATTTTTGCCTCCAATAGGTTTTTATTAGTGAGTTCTCTGTTACTGTAACAAACACCTAAACTCATAAATTTATAATGTATATTTTGGCCTTCAGTTTTAGAAATTCTAGTCCTTGTGGTTTTGGCCACTTTGCATCTGGACTGTGATGAAGCAGCATATAGTGATGTGGTACCCTGTGGTGGATTATAACTGCCTGCTTCATTTCAGGAAGTGAAAATGAAATAGTGCAGCTCCATAATATAAGACCAGGCTGAATCAACTCATAGGCTGCCCAGCAGACTTCACTCCTTCGGGTATCTAGTATATTCCTGTAGTTTCAAGCTGGGTACCAGGCTTCTAACAGAAGCCATTCAAGATCCAAAGCATAGTGATAGTCATGGTTGCCTACCAGTAACCTTGTACTTCTGCTGCTTCTCCTATGCATGTTAATCGAGCTTTCTTATAAGGAAAACTTGTAATGTAATGATCCCATGCTAACATCTGCTTATTATCCTAATGATTCCCATCTTTGGCCATTTACATTTCCTTCTGTTGGTTCCTTTTCTTATGTCAGGTCTCTGTATTTGGTATGTTTTCTTATTCTGACACTGGTAAACAGCTCAAATCCATCTTCTATTCTTCTGTGCCAACTATCCTTACTCATTTTACTTGAGAATCATATTTATAAGTGAAAATATGAGTGGTAATTACTGAACAATCATCTTTTAAAAGTAATGATATCAGAAAACGTCAAGGACAAAATAACCCAACAAAACTCAAAAACAAACAAGCAAAAAAAAAAAAAAAAAAAAAAAAAAAAAAAGCCAACAACTTTTAAAACACATATTCTCTAGAAATAGATTTCACTTAGTTTTGGTGTGGTGACACATATCTACAGTCCCACATACTCAGGGGGCCAAGTCAGTGACAAAAGGGTCTCCAAGCCCAGAAATTCAAGGAGGCTAGGTTAGGCAAAAAAGCAGGGATTTATCTCAAAAGAAAAAAGAATGAATAATTGAACTCTATGCAGTCTCATTGAATATATGACTCTTTATTATTCTAACTTATGGGGATGTGGATGTTTGGATGTTTATATGTGCATGTGCATAAAAATGCATGACAGTGCCATCAGAGGTCAGAATAAGGTTCAAGATCTACTGCAGCTGGAGCTGCAGGTGGTTGCTAGCAACCTACAATGGGAAATGAATTCCGGTCGGTCCTCTTCAACAGCAGCAAGTGCTCTCAAAGGTTGAGCCATCTCTCCATCTACAAGAATATACAGTCTTAAATTTTCACAACCTATAGCAGATATTGTTAACAAGCTAGAGTATTTTAGGCAACAAAATTTACATTGGTTTTAGTTAAGTATGGTTAATATTTGTTTCCTTTTCTGAAATAATAGGGATTTAATCTTTGGTTTTGACATTAAATTTTTGTATTTTCTTTAAAAGATAGATGAGTTGTACAGTTTTCCTTACTTCTACTTCTGATTTTTATGCTGGGACAGACCACAATTATTAGAGGAAATGAAACAGTGAGGTCTAATCAATTTAGTGGTCACCAGATCACCAGAGGCAGCTTGAATAGAAGTATCCAGCCTCTTTCTTTCCTCCTTAACTCTTCTCTTTAGATCTTGAGCATGTGACTCTAACTCTTCTTTTTTTCCCTTTTTTAATTGGATATTTTATTTACATTTCAGATACAATCACCCTCCCCCCTAGGAGCCCCTTATCCCATCCCCCTCCTCCTGCTTCTATGAGGATATGCCCCCACCCACCCTCCCACTCCCACCTCCCGACCCACGATTTCCCCCACACTGGGGTGTTCAGCCTTCATTGGACCAAGGACTTCCTCTCCCACTTATGCCTGACAATGTCATCCTCTACTATGTATACAGCTGAGGCCATGGGTCCTTCCCTATGTAATCCCAGGCTGGTGGTTTAGACCTTGGGGAGCTCTGGTTGGTTGGTATTGTTACTCTCCTCTTGGGGCCACAAACCCTTTCTGCTCCTTCAGTCTTCTCTCTCACTCCTACGTTGGGAACCCCTTGATCAGTTCAATGGTTAGCTGTGAGCATCCGCCTCTGTATTTCAGGCTCTGGCAGACCTCTAAGGAGACAGCTATATCAGGCTATTGTCAACATGCACTTCTTGGCATCCACATCAGCATCTACTTTTGGTGACTGCACAAGGGATGGATACCCAGGTAGAGCAGTATCTGGACAGCCCTTCCTTCAGTTTTTGCCCCATGTTTTGTCTCCATATTTTCTCCCATGAGTATTTTTGTTACCCCTTCTAAAAAGGGCCAAAGTACCCACACTTTGGTCTTCCTTGTTCATGAGCTTCATGTGGTCTGTGAGTTGTATCTTGGATATTATGAGCTTTTGGGCTAATATCCAATTATCAGTGAGTACATACCATTTTTTTTTTTTTTGTGTGTGTGTGTGTGTGTGTGTGTGATTGGGTTACCTCCCTCAGGATGATATTTTCTAGTTCCATCCCTTTACCTAAGAGTTTCTTGATTTCATTGTTTTTAATAGCTGAGTAATATTCCATTGTGTAAATGTACCACATTTTCTGTATCCATTCCTCTGCTCAAGACATCTGGGTTCTTTCCAGCTTGTGGTTATTATAAATAAGGCTGATTTGAACATAGTGGGGCATGTGTCCTTGTTGGAGCATCTTCAGGGTATATGCCTAGGAGTGGTATAGCTGGGTCCTCAGGTAATGCTATGTCCAATTTTCTGAGGAATTGCCAGACTGATTTCCAGAGTGGATATACCAGCTTGCAATCTCACCAACAATGGAGGAGTGTTCCTCTTTCTCCACATCCTCACCAGCATCTGCTATCACCTGAGTTTTTGATCTTGGCCATTCTGACTGGTGTGAGGTGGAATCTCAGGGTTGTTTTGATTTGCATTTCCCTGTTGACTAAGGATATTGAAAACTTCTTTAGGTGGTTCTTGCCATTGGAGTTTCCTCAGTTGAGAATTCTTTGTTTAGCTCTGTACTCCATTTTTAAATAGGGTTATTTGGTTTTCTGGAGTCTAATTTCTTGAGTTCTTTGTATATATTGGATATTAGCCCTCTATCAGATGTAAGATTGGTAAAGATCTTTTCCCAATCTGTTGGTTGCTGTTTTGTCCTACTGACAGTGTCCTTTGCCTTACAGAAGCTTTGCAATTTTATGAGATCCCATTTGTCAATTCTTGATCTTAGAGCATAAGTCATTGGTGTTCTGTTCAGGAATTTCTCCCTGTGCCTAGGTATTTGAGGGTCTTCCCCACCTTCTCTTCTATCAGTTTCAGTGTATCTGGTTTTATGTGAAGGTCTTTTATCCACTTGGACTTGAGCTTTGTACAAGGGAATAAGAATGGATCGATTTGCATTCTTCTACATGCTGACCACCAGTTGAGCCAGCACCATTTGTTGAAAATGCTGTCTTTTTTCCACTGGATGGGTTTAGCTCCTTTGCCAAAGATCAAATGATCATAGTTGTATGGGTTCATTTCTGGATCTTCAATTCTTTTCCATTGATCTTCCTTCCTGTCTCTGTACCAATACCATGCAGTTTTTAATCACTATTGCTCTGTAGTACAGCTTGAGGTCAGGGATGGCGATTCCCCCAGAAGTTCTTTTATTGTTGAGAATAGTTCTCGCTATCCTGTTTTTTTTGTTATTCCAAATGAATTTGCAAATTGCTCTGTCTATCTCTATGAAGAATTGATTTGTAATTTTTATGGGGATTGCATTGAATCTGTAGATTGCTTTTGGCAAGATGGCCATTTTTACTATATAAATCCTGCCAATCCATGAGCATGGGAGATCTTTCCATCTTCTGAGTTCTTCTTCAATTTCTTTTTTCAGAGACTCGAAGTTCTTACAGCTTTTTTCCCCCCATCATTTCCCCAGCAACTGTGAAGCAAAGCCATTGCATTCCCTTATCGGTCCTGATTACGACCCCATGGACTGCAGTTACATATAATCTCACATTTGTTTTAGGAAAGAAATATTTACACCGTTTACATTTTCTCTAAACCAAAATATGTTTTATTTGTGAGTAAAAGTGTTTGTGTGTAAAGTGGATCAGTAGACTAGGTGATGCCCTATGTTCTAGTTTTCTTAGCCTAGAAGAAATCCTTTGTAAGGTTCATGAGGTTCTGTTTGGGGTGTAAGGGAAAAGTAGGTACTCTGCACTCCATGGGTAATTTACGTAGCTACTTGGAATCTTTAATGGCCAACAGCCTCTGTGAAGGTCTCTATTTCACAGGCTCCCTGAGCTCTCTTCAAGTTTCTAACTTCTTTAATAAACTTCCAATTTATTTATTTTATATTTGAAAAGAAGTAAAAAGTTATTTAACTTTTAAGCTTAGATTTAAAGCCATTTTGCTGTAGGATAGGACTTATAAAACACCATTTGGAGAAAAGGTATTGAGAAATCTTAATTTATTTTTATTATTTTTATTTTTTAGTTCAGAAACAATGCTAACTCAATATCCAGGTGCAACAATTAGAATATTAATCTTGTAAGCCATATTAAGTCTAAATTCTCTGGTGGTGAATCCGCCAAGCCAGGAGACACTAGATCTTGCCCTATCGCTATCCTGTCCAAAAAAAGGCCCTACTCTCTCCTCTCTCTCTCTTCCCCTATTCAACCTAGAAGTCCCTCTTACTTGCCTAGTGATTGGCTTCTTTACTTATTAAGGTGTGGTTCACAAGTCATCTGATTACCTGACTCACTCCTTGTCCACAGTCCCTCCCAGGAGAGCAGAATTAACATCAAAATACAACAAACAATAAAGTAAAATGTTTTGTTTCTAAACTTAAAATGTGCACAAAAGGACTCTGGAAACAGTGACAGCATACACTTTGTAGACAGCCAGTGAGGCCCATATGAGGCAGTATCGTTTCAAGTCTACTCTAAGACTTATTACAAAAGTTTTGACTCACCAATAAACTAAAGGTCTTAAAAATACTAACTGGCTAAATGAACTCCTAAGATTTGGAGTACAAAACATTTTATTGAACTTTCTTTTGAATTACATGATGAATGAATTTCATTTGTAATGTTTTTCTCTCACACGTACCCAGGAATTGTGTTAAAATTTCAGGTAAAGAAGTCAACTTGAAGCAATCAATAAACCAACCCAGAAATCAGCTGCTCTGGCAAGAACAGGACACATCTACAGTACAGCTATTCTAGAGGTCAAGGAAGAAGAATCAATTAGGTCAAGAAATTCAAGGCAAGCCGGGGTAGTATAGTGAAAATTTTTTTTTTCATAATGTCAGTATTGATAGTGATTAACATAGCCCTTTTTTGACAAAGGAAGTAATTAACTTTCTGATATATCTCTTTGGTAATTTTGCTTATGATTTACAAGAGAAGCTATTTTTTTTCTTGTATACGATACAACATCCTTTAGCCAAAAACATGCTACCAACATTTTGATCCGATTTCTATGGTACTGAAAATGTCCTAAAATTCATTTTTGTGGATTTCCTGTCACACTTTCCATATGCCTTGCAATACTGCATGGAATACCTTTTGGCTTAATGTAACATTGTTTCTAAGAATCATTCTAGCTATTTTACTGTAGTATGAAAAGCATGTCTCTAAAATCTGACAATAATCTAATAAGACAATGTGATATAATGAAAACTGAATTCAGGTATCGGTGCTAACTTAATCAAACAATAGCAGCAGAAATTTCTACAGAATTTCTTTTCTTTAGTAAAGACAATTTAGAATTCACACCCAGGGTTTGACAGAATGAACCTCTGCAGTCTGGTGCAATTCCAAGGCATTTAATTGAAAACCTCAAGTCAATAATTATTATTTCAATGAAGACAAGTAGTTTATATCTATCAAAATTGGAAGATGGAGCAGTTAGAATGACAGCTAAGTCTGCAGAAAAATGTATTTTCAAATGACTTTGTAATAAACTCTCCTTTGCAGCATGTCTGTCTCCTTTTATTTTAAGGGTGCAAATGATGGTAGTCATTATCACCATCAATTAGGAAGAGATCTGGAATCAGCAGAGTGAGATTATTGTACAGCTGTCTTGCATAATGAAATATTAAACCTCAAAGTCTATGGTTTCATTTTTTTCTAGATATATATCAAAAGTACTGAAGTTCGCGCCAACTAATGATGGCATGGGTTACACAGACCAATGAGCTATGTGTCAGGCTCCTTCTTATTTATTCAGTCATTGAGTATTGATGAGGGCCTAGGTTGTAAATGACTATGTTGCATTGCACGATCAGATGTAATTGTGAGCAGAAGCAATATAAGAATAAGAGTCAAGAGAAAAATTAAACAAGTTTTATAAGAACATGGAGAAATATCATGTGTGTTCTGTGTCATAAAGACATAGAAAAAGGCACAGAATTTTATATCTATTTATCAATCATGTAGCCATCCAGTTAACTAATGGTTGCAATTTGCATTTTAGGTTGTATTCTACATGATTGTACATGGGCTTTACATGCGTTATGACCACCTGCTAAATGAGCGAGTTTTTAGAATTGTTCAGTGAATATCTAACAATATGAATACAGATATACAATTATCTTTAAAATGTTGATTGTACTTCAATATCTATAGTCTTACTAATATTTTGTCTTCCTTTCTTTTATACTATTCATTTATTGATTTATTTTAATTCTCAAAGAGTGTTATGTGTTGTCAAGTTTTGGTTCATTGATGGGACAATGTACACATTTAAAAATACATTTATAATGTACTTAAATAATTTAATACTGAGACCAGTTAATATTTCTCTTAGGGGTAGAATCTAGTGTTGTTAAGTTGTATAGACTGAGAATCTCTTACCTGAAATGCTTGAAATGGAACTGATGTGAATTTTAGAAATTTTTTATATACATAACCATGTATTTTGGGAATGGAACCAAAGTTAAATGCTAAATTTATGTTTCGGTTATTCCATCTACAAATAGCTAGTTGGCAATTTTATATAATATCTTGGTATATTTCTATTTTGGCTCATTTCTCAGATGAGATCAAGATGAATTTTCTGTATAACATGCCATCATGTTAATGTTAAAAAGAATTTGAAGTCTGAAGAACATTTGATTTGGGATTTTTCACTTTTTTGTTAAAAGTTATTTTTTCTTTTAGAAATAATGAAGCATGATCGTATTTTCATTTGATGATTTTTTTTAAAGTGTATTTATTTTTACTTTTATATGTCTGGGTGTTTTGGAGACATATATGTCTTTTTACTATGTATATGCAGTACCCATGGAAATCATAAGAGAGTATTGGATTCCTATAAACTAGCATTACAGATGGCTGTGAGCCTCTGTATGGGTGTTAGAAGTTGATGTCAGGTTCTCTAAAAAAGCAACCAGTGCTTTTAACCATTGGACCATATATCTTGTCCATGTGTGTGTGTGTGTAAATAAAGTATATGTTATATATGTAAACAAAATAATATCTTCAAACTCAGTTTTTAAATCTGAAATTAATTGGGTATCTATTACCTATAGAAGCTAAAATGTTAACTCATGATATTGAAATGACTTAGCAGGTAGAAGATTTTGCTGTTCAAATTTTACCAACCAGAATTTGATCCTCAGATCCCGTGGTGAGAAGAGAGAACTGGCACATGTATACACACACACACACACACACACACACACACACACAAAACACACACAGAGATGCACAAACACCCCTCCCCCCTAAATAAAGTTTAATAGAAAGTGAGTCTGTAATCAATGAAGCATTTTATTAATACCACATTCAAACAAGAAATTTATATTATTTTTCTTACTTAAATTAACAAACAAATAAAAGAAAATATGTGTTTAAAAATGACATTCTTCACCTGTTAATCCTGGTCATTAGCTATGAAAAACTACATAAAAGGATAGAATATATAAAAATACTAAGTGTAGTGAAAAATAAAGTCAGACTTCAGAATCTAAAGTACTGTAGACAGAAGAGTATAGATTACTGAAGACAACGTGATTGTAACTGGGAAGCATAAAGCAGTCCTCTGAACAGGAGTTTTGGATCAATAAAACATTTTAAAACCTTCTAAAGCTTTAACTCTTGGAACCTT
Organism: Arvicanthis niloticus; assembly: GCF_011762505.2. Taxonomy (NCBI): domain Eukaryota; kingdom Metazoa; phylum Chordata; class Mammalia; order Rodentia; family Muridae; genus Arvicanthis; species Arvicanthis niloticus. The sequence goes on from NC_047673.1 coordinate 43,326,032, forward strand.
TTAAAATGCTGTGAATCTGAAAATGGATGTTTTACAGTGACTTGAGAGCACTGGAATAAATTTAGGGGAATAAGTTTTAAAGATTGATGATGTCTTAAAGTTGTCTGACAATATAGTATGAACTTATATATCTTAAAGTCACTGATACAAAATATTGGGCAGTCTTGCTGATTTTCATTAAGTAACAAATATAGTAGGAAGCCTTATGCTGAACTTGAGTTTGTCTGATTCTGAGATGGATGCCCGATACCACTGCCAAGCAGCAAGAAGGCAAATGTATTACTTAATTTGACAAGGGAGGTCATGCTGGCAAGCGGAAGATTCACATCAACACATCATTATGAATCATTCAATAGAACGAAACCAAATCATGACTAAATTTTTTTCTTGCTGTGAACATGAAGAAAGAATTATATGGCAAAGATTACTGAATAAGACTAAGACTGCCTAATTCAATTACCCCAAAAAGATGCTTTGAGCTCATCTGACTATGATAATCTTTGTGTCAGCCATTATTGCGATATGAGCAATGGAAAAATTTACTTAAATATTATTGGTTTGAAAATGAGATGGTTGGTATTTTGAGAAACCCTGACAAGAAAATGTACAGGAAGAAAGAATGTGCCTTCCCTATCTGGGTGAATCCAGTGAACAGGTTGTTGCTTCTTCAGCTACCATGGATACCAGTCACCAGACTCACTGTGCACCCCTCACATTAGAACTCCACATACTAGATCATGGCTCAAGCTTCTGCTTCCTAACATCATAGTTCTGGGTTCCAAGCCTGTTGGGTACAACAGTGTGCCTGTTCTCACAGACACATGAAAGGTAGACTTACCTGGCACAAAATGTTTAGATACTGAATAGCAACTCCTAGTTAGAATACTGAGGCTTTAGACCCCCTCTTTCCTAGTTGCAGGTCAGAGAGGAACCATTGATACTTGCTGTGATTCTACATGGATGGAACAATTGAATCAGAGAAGCCAGAATCCAGTTCTAATTGTCACTACCCCAGTATCAGGGAAAGGAGGTTACTTAGTATAGGGTTTGGCCTAAGTAACAAATAAACAGAAGTTGTGTTTGTAGGTTTGAGGTCTGCCCAATCCTTTTGTAATTCACATCTGTTCTTCCATTGGTTTTGTGAGTTATTCTGCTTTTGTGAGTTTATTTCACGCTTTACATGTCAGGGGTTATAAGATTTTCTTTATTTCCAAACTAAAAATTAAAAATAAAACTATGACTCAGTGCTAACATTTCTGAAGGTTGTTAATATAAAGAATAAATAAAGTTACACATGAGAAAAGACTTGCGTACGATGCAGCACATACTAGGAACTGAATAGGTTTATTTTTTTATTTCTTCTTTTCTGAAATTAGTTGATTAGCTGTTATTCTTTACATGCTTAATATGACTGAGAACTGGACTAACCGCTTCAAAATACTTTTAAAACAGTCCCCAGTAAAAATCAGTATGGGAAGTACTACCGTTTGTCTTATTTTTCCTAAGCTGAAACAGATTCTGATTGAGGATGATATTACAAACAGAAGCTTATATGTTCAAGTCAGAGCCTATATTCATCGTTATATTCCCTCAGTATCTTATAGTAGCAAGTACACGTGTGGTGCATGCTCCTCAGATTAAGAAATAAATTCCAAATCTATGCTTATTATATGAGATGAGAAAATAACAAAAAAGACAACCAAAAAGCAATATTTAGAGTACCCAAACTCTTTATATAACTTTTTTGAGCAAAAGACATATAGGCCTTTATCCTAAATGATTATATTAGAGTCTAGGAGATGTATTTTTCCTTGGAGCATAAGGTTTATGAGGTAGGACCATGATATATTTGAAATAAGTTAGAAAGTTAAAGCCGGACCCATAGGGCTTGAATGATAGATCAAGGAGTTCCTGATTTTATTACTTTAGTTTCCTTAGGTAAGCTTAACCAACTGTCTCAATATGCTAATTACAAAACTGAAGGAGCTGAAAGGGCTTGAGGCCCCATGGGGAGAGTAACAATACCAACCAACCAGAGCTCCCAGGGTCTAAACCACCAGCCTGGGAGCACATAGGGAGGGAGCCATGCTCCAGCTGTATATGTAGGGGAGGATGGCCTTGTTGGCCATAAGTTGTAGAGGAAGTCCTTGGTCCTGTGAAGGCTGAATGCCCTAGTGTAGGGGAATTTGAGGGTGGGGAGGTGGGAGTGGGGTGGGTGGGGGAACATACTCATAGAAGCAGGAGGAGGGGGGATGAGATGGGGGTTTCTGGGTGGGGGGAAATGGGGAAGGGGAATAACATCTGGAATGTAAATAAAATATCCAATAAAAAATTAATTAAAAAAAAAGAGTAAGGGATGTTGAACAGCAGAGAGTTACTCAATATAATCACATTGGGATTAGAGACAAAAAATGTCGAATTACCCAAGTTCATCTTCAGAAGACCAACATGAATGTCAGGTGTAAACAGAGTTGGAAGTAATAAAGCAACCAGTGAAGTAGAGACCACAGGACAAATTTTTCTCTATCTGCATTAGTTTGGGTTTGCTTCTCATTCTTAATCAGTGTTCCAGAGAAGAGAAAAAGAAGTAAAGAGAATTAAGAACTTCAAGGGAGTGAAAGCAAGCAAAGATAATCTATCATAGAATTTAAGATTCTTGGGAAAATCCCAGAGGAACGATAGCAGTTCACTTTCTAAAAGGAAAGGAAACATGGCTGGAAAGTTAACAAATCTGTAAAATCTGGAAAAACAATATTCTAAATATAAAATTTCTATGAGCTGAAAGCATCTCTCCTCATCCAAGTCATGTTACATAAGACATTATTTAAAATTCCCCCTCAAGAAAACTCTATCAAAAAAAATGGTTTAAGCTTTACTTGGCAGTGACTAGACTTTTGAATTAGTATTCAACATTGCCATCTCTAGGTAAAATATAAAATAAAATATATAAAATAAAAATAATTAATCTTGCAAGCATACAATATAAAAATGACATCAATTCTAAAATCTGAGAAATAAATCTTAGGTTTATTTTGCTACACACAGGAGTATTAAATCTCAGAAATCTTCTGAGAACCGAGTAATCTAATTGTCATTAATCTTCACTCTCATAAGAATAGAACATCCTTTAGAGACTTTTGAAAAATTAAAATTTGTACATATAATTAAGAGACTCGTAAGTAAGCAGTTATTAAAAACAAGACACAAAGGCCATGAATATTTGATGCTAGCAGCTCCCACATGAACAGTGTCCTCTGGCAAGATTCCTGATAGTCTGTATTTAGACCTTTGATTCATAATGAATATGGGTGACAATGGATTCGTTTCTCCATTATCGATGAAATGTGTTCACACACTGTACAGTCACCTTCAGCGATGGTGGACTCTCCTCTAAGCCTTCTCACCTTTCAAGGTCTAAGAGTCAATCACATAACAACAAAGTATATCTGGTTATAAAGCTTCCAGTCACAACATCTAATTATTTAAAGATTATTTACAGATGTAGATGAATACAACAGCATATGCTAACCTTTCTTGCCACTCTTTCTTATATTTGTAACATCTGTTAGAAAAGCTTTAGTTTGACAGCAAAGAATTGAAAAAAAAGTATATCATATTCAGTCTAAACTAAATCCTTGGAATCTATCGCTTTCATATAAATAAAAGATCTAATATATTTTAAATATATTTATATATATTTAAATATAATTATATTTTTCATGAGTTTTCCTAACTATAAGTTTATGTAATAAAAATACTAAATTTAGAGCTGGAGACATGGCTCAGAGGTTAAGATCATGGACTGCTCTTCCGGAGGTCCTGAGTTCAATTCCAAGCAACCACATGGTGGCTCACAACTATCTGTAATGGAGCCCAATGCCCTCTTCTGGTGTGTCTGACGACAGCTACAGTGTACTCACACATAAGATAAATACATCTTTAAGAAAATACTAAATTTAGAATACAAGTATTGTCAGCCATTAGGGATGGCACAAAGTAAACTATCAATGTTATTACGTGTCAAGTTAAAGGTAAAAATACTAAAGAAAATGTTAGGTAAAATCGAGCGCGAAATTTAACACAGAGGTTAGTCATTTCAAAAATGGAAGTGACCTGTAGACAAAGCCCTTTGTACTGCATGTTGTTATATGTAAAGTTTTCTGAGATCCAGTTTGTTCTTTTGTTTGCCTATTGCCTGCACTGTCTTCATGTTACAATGGTGAACTGACTTGTTTAGCAGACATTGCATGGCCCATAAAACCCACCATACCAAACGTATAGTATCCACCATTTCCTACCTTTACAAAACAGTTTTATATTAAAATTCTTGAGCCATAGAAACCTCAAAATCTACAACTAGGGCCATTTGTTTCCTTCTTTTCTACATATTCACTATTCAGTTCTTAAAAAAACAAAACAAAACAAAAAACCTTATTTGTAGTGATGATCATTGGTGTTTTGCTTACATGTATGCCTGTGTGAAGATGTCAGAGTCTCTGGATCTGGAGTTAAGGACAGTTTTGAGCTGCCACGTTGGTGCTGGGAATTGAACCCGGGTCCACTGAAAGAGCAGCTAGTGCTTTTAACTGCTTGAGCCATCCATCTCTCCAGTCCTTACTATTCAGTTCTTAGGTTGCAGGGAGAATTTTCATTTTTCTTTAAGATGAATCATGATTGACTCCAGTGTTATAAATTTTGTGAAAAAAAAATTGGAGAAAAAATAATGTAGCTTCTTTTTTTTTTCTGAGTTTTAAAGTGAATCACCTTAGACTATATGAAATTTGGTCAGTTTATCTGCCTGAGCACAATTCTTGGACAAAAGGCTAATAATTTCTGAGCATTTAAGTGCTAAAAACTCAGATAATCTTACTTGTTCATGATTTTGAAAAGAGAAGAATAACCAGTCAAAACAAATCAAGATTAAATGACACTTTTCCAAGCTGCATCACTAGAAATAAACGCCAGAACTTACTCCTCATTGAGAGTTTCCATGCACATTGCTTGCCAATTTTCCAAAATAAAATTCTACATAAAAAAATCAGAGAAGTTAGCATGCATGGAATTAAATGTGCAGGGCAGTTCTATTCTGTTTTCTTCGTAAATATGTCTTACTTTCATGATGTTAAGGGTGAAGTGGGAGTTTCAGATGAGGTGGTACTAGGCCTGGGTTCCCTTCAGGCTCCTTGTTGAATACGTGCCTTTTCTTGTTAACCACGAAGTAAGCCAGCTTAAAGCCAGTGCCATAGAAGATTCCAAGGGATAGCCGAAGACTCAGTTGATCTCAACACAGTAACTATTATTAAAGACGGCATTTTACTAAGGTGTTTTTTTTAAAAACTTTTGTTTCAGCCACGCAGCTATATTTAAGTGGAAGAAAAACCAATAACAAAATTGATCCCCCAGAGCTCCCAGGGGACCACCAACCAAAGAGTGCATGGAGCGACCATTGGCTCCAGCTGCATATGTAGCAGGAGGATGGCCTTGTCTAGCATCAATGGGAGGAGAGGACCTTGGCCCTGTGAAGGCTCAATGCCCCAGTGTAGGGGAATGCCAGGATGAGGAGGTAGAGTGGCTGGGTGGGTGGGGGAGCACCTTCGTAGAAGCAGGAGGAAAGGAAATGGGATAGGGGATTTCCAGTGGGGAAACCAGGAAAGGGAATAACATTTGAAATGCAAATAAATAAAATATCCAATAAAAAATTTTTCTTCTAACATAAATGGCTAAATCTGTAATTTTTCTTCCTTCCTCCCACTGTCTTCTCCTTCTACAAAGACAGAGTCCTATAAAATAATCCTGGCTGTCTTGCAACTCATTCTGCAGCACAGCCTGCCCTCAACTCAAAAATTTTCCTGCCTCAGCCTTCTGAGTGCAAATAATGAATGCCACAGGCTTCACTCATCAGGCCCATGTGAAACCATAGTTTTTCTGCTGACTTTCACTGCTTTGTAAGCCTTGAATATAGACATTGTGCAGAACTTCACAACAGACGAAAGGCTTACTTTTGTGTGGTTCTCTTATTTGGTGGAATTTGTCACTACTCACCTGACTTGCTAAAGACATTTAAAAAGCATCAGGTTGCACTTCCACCTACAATGGAGGAGTGTTCCCCTTGCTCCACATCCTTGCCAGCATGTGCTACCACTTGAGTTTTTTATCTTAGCCATTTTGATGGGTGTAAGGTGGAAATTTAGAGTCATTTGATTTGCATTTCCCTGATGACTAAGCATGATGTACAGTACTTTGTGTGTTTCTCAACCATTAGAGATTCCTCTGTTGAGAACTCCCTGTTCAGCTCTGTACCCCATTTTTAAAATGGCTTATTTGGTTTCTTGGAGTCCAACTTCTTGAGTTCTTTATACATATTGGATACTAGCTGTCAGACATAGTGTTAATGAAGATCTTTTCTCATTCTGTTGGATGCCATTTTGTCCTATTGACAGTGTCCTTTGTCTTAGAGAAGCTTTTCAGTTTCATGAGGTCCCATTTATTAATTGTTGATCTTAGGGCCTGAGCTATGGGTGTTTTGTTCAGGAAGTTGTCCCCTGTACCAATGTGTTCAAGGCTACTCTCCACTTTCTCTTTTATTAAATTTAGTGTATCTGGTATTACATTGAGGTCTTTGATCCACTTGGACTTGAGGTTTGTGTAGAGTGATAAATATGGATCTATTTTCACTCTTCTACATGTAGACATCCACTAATGAAAATAAAAATGTATCACGTTGCCTTTCCTCTGTGCATCCACCTGAGACGGACTCTTCCTCTTGGGTTTATTTAACTTGAGAACATAGCCAACTGCAGATATTGGCCAATATTACTTTGAGTGCTTCTGTAAAGTTTTTTTGTGTATGATATCAATAATTGCATTATCAGACTATATCTGACCAAATCTCATTGTCTTTCGAAGTCCTGAAAAGAACAAAAAGGCTGACTCTTCCTCGAGTGAGGGTAATATCTCCCCTTTGCTGTGAGATATTAGATATTCTCACATTGGAATATGCCTGGTGTTTGAGCCTGTAAAGATACACTATCAACTACCACAGCATGCTCATTGATGCTGTGTGCATGTTTATGTGTGTGTGTGTGTATGTGTGTGTGTGTGTGTGCGTGCGTGTGTGCACGCTCCTGAGTTAGATCCTTTAGATCCTTGTGTCACACATGAAGGAAGAAGAAAATCAACTTCCTCAACTGTTACTTTTAGCTCTACACAATCACTGATCAAAATAATCCTATTTACACATTTTAAAAATGAATATAAATTGGCAAATTATTAAGACATGGAAAATGATTCTGCCATGGAGAAGAAATTAGGCTCTGTCCTCAACCAGTAACCACTTAGAGAAATTCATAAAACATAAGAGATAAAGTTTCTACCTATTGTCTTAATAGCATTCAGCAAATGAAGAAATGTATACTGATAGAATTCTACTACAACTATAAATAGTGAGGGTTTGGCAATTATGACAGAATTGCTCCTTCCCTCCCTTAAGATCTATGTTAAGAAAACTACTCTGAAACTTATAATCCGCTTGTACCCAGGACAGTTTCTAATTGTCTGATATCTAACACAATATTTTTCAGCCTGGGTCCACATCAACTAGGAAATGGGGCATGCTGCTATTTCTCATTCTTCTTTCACATAATTTCCCATATTGCTGAGTTAGAAATGTAGCTGATAGGAATCCTTCTCATCTCTTTCTCAGGTCACAATTGTAAGGATAAAGTCCTAAACCAAGGAGAGAATGCTAGGATCCAATGGTTTCTAATTCAGTATACAAAATGTAGCTTTTACACTGAACAGAGCAAGCTAGGAAAATCAAGTATCAGTGCCCAGATGATGATGAAGAGAAAACTGATGTGGTACTGTGTGACATGGTTATTGTTCCATTTTTGGCTCTTGTGTATTGCTCTCAACCATCAACAACTCTTGTTTCAAGGGATATGTTTACTTTTGTGGCCACCAAGTATAACATGGTGCATATACATAGATGCAGGCAAAACATTTGAATACATAAACTTGAATATATTAAAAATATCATGTCTCTTTTCCAACAAAGTACTATGAGATGAGTAAAGAAATAACAACCTTGATTCCAGAAGGGAAGCACATATATGTCAATAGAAAGAGCTTTGTAAGGGCACAAAACATTGGCCTTAGCAGATGAATTGTCCAGAACAGCCACCATAAGCATTCTCAGAGTTTAAAGAAGACCAGGTCTAAAGTACTAAAAGAAATAAGGATACTAATATTTCATTAAAAATGAGTATTGACAGAGAAGTCATTAAAAAAAAAACAATTCAAAGTTATGCAATTCAAATGTGTAATGACCAAACAAAATTGTAGAAGAAAAAAAAAAACCAACCAGGGAACATAAAATAAACCAACAGAATTTTTGTACTTAGAGAAAAAAGGTGAATAAACTGAGCCTGGGAGAAAAGTGGCCACCATTAAGAATATTAATATATTTATACTGAGGAAAAGGGGGCCAGAATGAGAAAGGCAGAAATATTATTTGAAGAGCTCATGGATATACATCTTCCAATTCTGGTGAGAGACATCAATACAAACATCCAAGAAATTCTAAAGAGTCTAAATATGAACACAATGAAATTAGCAGCCAGATATGTAATAATTTAAGATAAAAATATTGAACACCGCAAGATAAGAGCTATCATTTTCAGCAGAGGTCCATAAAGTGATTGGTGTACTTTTCATCAGAAACAACAGAGTCTAGAAGGGAGAATATACTGGATAATGTACTCATGAGCTGAGACAAAAAACTGCGTATGAAGAATATCTTTATCCAGTATATTGTATTTGAAAAAGATATCCTTAGAATATCAAAAAATCAAATAGAAAAAGAAAAACAAAGGACTCACTTCTCTCTGACTGACTATAGAATTAGATCATGGGATTAGAGAGGATTCAACTATCAAAAACACCAACTGCTCTTCTAGAGGACCGAGGTCCAATTTCTAGCATCTACATATGGCTCAAAACTATCCATAACTCTAGTACTAGAAAACTTAATACTCTCTTCTAGCCTCCACAGGTACCAGGCATGCATGTGGTGCTTAGATATACATGCAGAAAAGATATAGTGCACAAGAAATAAATAGAAGTAATAGCTTATGAGTCGGTCAAGGAAAAAAAACATAAGCTAGTAACTGCTATATTCTTAATTAATGTCCTGCTTTGCAATCTCTACCTAACAGCCAAATGAAAAGAAAGCCTTACTTGAGAAACTGTCTGGCTCAGATTGGCGTGTATAAATGTCTGTGGAGGATTATCTTGATTATTAGTTGATGTAGAAGGGTCAAGACTATTGTTGGTTGTCCCGTTTGCCTAACCAGATGATCCTGGGTTGTATAAGAGATAGAACTAAATACGGCCTGTGAGTGAGCACACAAGCATGATCCCTTCAGATCTGTTCCAATTCCCTGACTGTGAGTAGCTTCCCTGGTCAGAGATAATACTTCCCAGAGTTCAGGATTTCTGCCCTCAGCTTTCTGCTTTGAGTTCCTTAACCCTATTTCCCTCAATGTTGGAATGTAACCTCAAAGGATAACACAGAATAAGCACCCTTTCCCCTTCAGTTCCTTTTGCTGACAGCATTTTATTACAACAGCAGGAAAGAAAGAGAGACACTCCAGGAAGGAGGTGGCAGCCTCTGAAAGTCTGGTGTCATTCCATGGTCCTGGAGATAATGTGAATGCTTGCTTGTTCATGGATTCAGTTTCAACTAAATTTCTGAGGATAAAAGCATATGATTTTATAGGGCACAGAGTGCTTCACTTGTCTAGTGCCCAGGAGAAGAAATTGATCTGTACATAGGACTCAGCCTCAGAGTACTGAACACCAGGTGTGAAACATTAACCCTAAAAACAATTCCTTGTCCCATTACCCATCCAGCAAACAGCAGCATTGCTGATGTTGACATTGTTGGTTTAGATTATTAGTTCAGCTACAAACAGACCAGTGTGATCCTGGGAACAGAGGGTTGTTTCTGAAATTCACCAGGCTGTGCCTGATCTCAGAAGCTGACAGTCCTACATTTGGATCTTCTCAAAATCCTGTTCACAGGTAAGACTGAATTTGTTCATTGTTAAAGTAGATCACAAAATACTTGTTGTTTAAAATAAATAAAGGAATGTAAAAAATTTCCTCCCTAAATATTAGAGAGATTTTTTTTATTTAGAGAAGTAATTTACTTTTTTTGTGTGTCTCCAGAAATGATTTGAGATAATGCCTGATGATGTATTAATATAAAGCTTAAAGTGCCTAAAGGAACATCTGAGAAGGGCCAAGAATATAACGTAAATCTGATCTACCTATTGTTAATTAGGGTAAGTATTTGAAGGCTCTCCCTCTTTCTGTCTCTCAGTCTTTTCAGTCTCTCTCTTTCTCTCCCCTTTTATTCCTAAATTATTATATAGCATGTACCTCAGCTTTAGACAATTCAAAGTTAGTCCAGTGAACGCCTCTTGTTTACATCAAGCCCAAATAACTTCTAGAATCATTTGTTTCCCAGAATACTGTATGTATTATTTGTCTGATGGCAAATGGAGAATTCAGTCCATTTGCCAATGGGATGCAGCAGCAGGTCAGAAACATCAACCTTCACCTCAGTGGCTCAGAAGTACTACTCAGAGGACTTACCACTCTATATAGTGTTTTATAAATCAAAAATATCCAAAGGTCAGAGCTAAAGGATGAAACCTTCCCAACTAGCCTACAAACATGACAAGAACAAAGCCAACTGTGTTTGAGGAATTTTCTTTCATTGGTAAATGATTGAGCTCTGTCATGATGTTATCTGTTTTAATGACAAACTAACCTTGTTTTAGTTCTCTACTTAAACTTCTATAACCATGAAGCCTCAGAGATGTGACTTGGCTAATTGTATAGATGCAAAAAAAAAAAAAAAAAAAAAAAAAAAAAAAAAAAAAAAAAAAAAAAAAGAAAAAAGAAAGAAAAAAGAAAAAAGAAAGAAAGAAAGAAAACCTGATTTCATGGTTTTTATTGAAAGAAGTGATGATCATGAGAACTCAAGAGCAGTTTTTCTTCTAAACAAGAAATTCATATTCTTGAGTGCCATGAGGTCAACAGAAGAGCTTGTAAAAAATGCAGATTTCCTGTTTATGTTCTAAATCTTCAGAGTAGAACTTTTGGAGACATCTTAATCATGTGTGTACTGAGACCTCAGGTGAGAATCATGTGCATATTCAAAGACTATATTTTGAAGAGCATCCTGACCATAAAAATGAATTTAAAATTTTTAATAAAAATAAGGTGTGTGTATATGTTTATGTTATATGTAAGATTTAATACTTAAGTCCTCACATTATTTTTTTTAATTCTCAATGCCTGATGAGTATCAATTCCCAATTTTAGTTAAGAAATAATGAATTACTCTGAGTTTGAACCCTGAAGTCTCCTGGTGAAATGTGAGAACTGACACCAACAGCTTGTTCTCAGAATTCCAAATCTGTGTGATGAACATGTGTGTGTACCTCCCCCCAACATATAAATAAAATTTCATAAAACTTAAAAACATAAAGTGCAGTTAATACTCTATTTTCAATTATTTTGGTTCCTGATGTTAAGTATGTATAAAATAATAAGGGAGATTTTGAAAAATAACAAAATATGGTAAGTTCCATACTCTCTGCGGGAAGTTTTTTTTTTTGTTTTGTTTTGTTTTACACTTAAAAGTTTCATTTTAATCTATCCAAACCAGATGAAAAAGGAGTATAAGGGAAAAAAAGGAATTTTGTTTATTAGTAAGGTCAGAGCAGAATGGATAGTCCTATGTGAGCAGGCAGTGGTAGGCTGAAATTACACATTTTAGAGTCAGCATTACCTTTCACGTTCCACAGAGATGGAGGCTCAGGGAACATTATGGCCAATTCTGTTGCTATTACTAAAGAACCCTTGTTTGTCCTAGAGCCTTCACTAATGCCTTCTCTTTAAACTGATGCTCATCTGTATTCTCCAAGACTTGACTAAGAGATGAAGAGTTTTCTTTCACATAATTCACAATGAAATGCTTCTAAAAATTCAGAGCATGGGATATGGCTTACCTTCTCATGATCTGATAAAAGTCATAGTATCAGATATGACAGCAAGAAAGAGAACTCTCAGTCCTGATTGAGAGATGACAGTGGGATAAGTCTAATATTATCAACTGAGACTTTCAGAGAATGTTGCTCTGGTGACATGTTCTCACAGGGTTACATTTAGAGATGACCCTTTCACAATTAACAAGACCTTTAGCTTATTCTAATCTAACCTCTCCAGTCTCATGCCTGACTCCTCCAGGCTAAATGCAACCCCATTGAGTATTTCTGTCTATCCAGGATAACTATCATTACTTAAGTATGTGGCACAACAGGATAAAACTCAGCAGGTCAGGCATGCTGCACACGGAAAACATTGATATATAAAACATCAAGAGTTTGTTAGACTTAGAAAATCACCATTAGAAAGGACAGATGCTATATTGTTGTCTTCATATTCACTAGAGTCTGCTCCTGCTTTGTCCACACAATGTCAAGGAACATTTTTTTTTTCTGCTAAAATTCCAAGTTCACTCTGTAAATAATACAATTTTATTAGAACTGGAAGGACTCACTTTTGTCAGTGTTGGTACCTTTTTGTTCCTCACAATATTTAATGTAAAAGTAACTTTTATTCAGTTGATGTAATTGTTGTTTTAGAAGTTTACTGCTGAATAAACTCAGCCTATCTAGTTCTTCCTGAACTCTAGCTGACTGTGTCAACTCAATTGTTCTGGCTCAAACTCCTCTCCAATCCGATTGATTCAATCTGGCTTTTCTCAGCTTCTGACTGAATTGCTCTGCTTTGCCCCAAACTAACTCTGGCAATTTGTTCTAATCTTCTGGTTCCTTCTCATTCTCTGGCTTCAACTGCCTCTGTTGACCTACACTGAAATTCAGGAGTTCACAAAGGAACTCAACTCCACTGCACTGTTCTGCAGTGCACTGCACTGCACTGCCTCCCATCTTGCTCAACTCCCAACTCACTGGAACTGAATTCTCTCCCCGCATTGCTCTTAAATAGCTTCCTTCTAGAGACATCTTATCTTTGACTCGTTCTGTCAAATCTTTCTCTGACTTGTCACTTTGCCCCTCAATTAAACTTCATTGCTTGGGGTTAAAGGTGTGCAATAAAGGATTACAGCTAGATGAATTAAAGGTATGTATTAAGGTCATGTCTATATTCCACTCAGATTGAACAGACCTAGAAAGTCTTTGGGTGTTATCAGAGCAGCCATGTTGCCAGATTAAAATATACTCTACAATTTAGAATAAGGAACAACAGATTGCCTGAAAGTTAAAACTTTTGCTGCAAGCTAAGTTCAATCTCTGGGATCTTCATGGTGGAAGAAAAGCATGGATTCCCATGAGCTATCCTCAGAGCACCCCAGACTGTCCAGTGCATGAGTGTGCATGCACATAAGTATCACCATGTGCATGGAAAATGTGAAAATTGAAAGTAAAATTTTATAAAGAAATTACATAAAATAACACACCTACTGAATTTTAAATCACACCATTATTATTACATCTATTGTAATAACAACTTTATATATAAACATTGAATATAAGTATGGAAATAAAAAGATATATACTATTATATATTTGCTAAAATAATACTTTATTATATATAAAATTGTCAAAGTTTTGGTGATTCAGATGTTATGAAACTTTCCTTTTCTTATCATCAAAGAACTATTAAGTCATCTCAAATATGATTTTAATATATGTTTTATGATTAAAAACCTGAAATAAAAGCAGAGCTTGCTAAGATGCATGCATCCTCATAGTTACAAAATTTGTGTGAATCATTACACCATCACCAAGACAGTATTTAAAATGCTAGAGTGTTTTTACTATTCTGAAAAGAAAACAAATCTTATGTGCAGTAAGCATTCAGTGGAATGCAGTGTGAATTTCAAAAATGAATTGATGATTTTTCATAGGAAGATGGAGTCTACAGCTAGCTTCTTTATTAACAATAAACTGTTTCTAAGAAATTCTCATAATTCTAGAATCTGCCTATCTCATTTTTTTTGTTCTAAACTTTCATCTTTATAACCAAAATGAAAATAAAAATATAATTTTTTTATTAAGCCATATACTCTTCTTGTATACTTAAACCTGATTTGAGTCTGAGTAACCTGTGGCAATATATGTTTAGGAATCACCTTTCATATATACATGTGGCTGATAAAAATTGCAATATGCTCAGTGCAGGATACAATAAAATAGCATTAGTTGACTTTTAGGTTTTTATGATTCATATGTCATAGATACAAGTCAATCAGAAAATTACTTTCAGTAAAATTTTGTTACCGATAATAAAATGAACTCATTAGAAATCTACGAGACAGACAGCAAGGTACAATTAAGAGCTCAATTTTCTTTGCTGAGTTGGACTTAAATAAAATCTTCACTTAGTCTTTGGAAGAGTAGCTCTTTGCAATTAATTAAATCTAGGATTTTCCTGGTTGAAATCACCACAGTAGCGTAGGTTTTATTTTTGCAAGGCTGTGAGAAGTGTTATTGCTGCTTCAACACATATAGAACACAGCACATAAAAATGTATCTCATGCTTTGTGAACAGAAACAAAAAATCTGAAGCACTAACAATGATCTTGGTGGGAGATTCTGCGTTAAATTAAGCTTGGAATAAGGAAGAAAAGTAGGCTGTAAACAAGAAAAATATTTCTCTTAAGACAGTTAAATGTTAATGAGGCACATTAATCAAATTGTGATGTAATGCTCTGCCAAGTCAGCTATAAAAAGTGTTTTCCGTGACTTTTCTACTTCCACATTAATTTTTTTTTGCAGTAAAACCTAACTGCCTTAGATAGTTAAAAGAAAGCACCTAACGTGATGTGTAATTTCCTTTTGAACTGAAGAACCTGTAAAATTTGTTAGGGAGAGAAATTAAATACTGTCTTATCTTTTATGGCAGCAAACAAAAAAATCTTAGTATTTAGGGATATCTGCTTGCTCTTTTTGAAGAAAAATTAGTTCTGAGGATCTAACGTCAGGGTCTCACAGCAGTGGAGACAGTTGTTTCTCAGCTGATCCATCTCCCTGGCCTCTGTTCCTGTTTTCATGGTCAGTTGCAGTGTACACACGAATATGCTTCAGGGAATTAATTCCAAACAACAAATGTGTGCATGTATGGGGCTGTCTTCTTTCTGATCCCTCTGAAACCAGTAACTGTTTTGAGGTCGGGAAGGAACTTAGCCAGTCAGGGCAGAAACAAGTTCACTTGCCACATCCACAGAGGGTTTTGTAGGTGGCTTCTACCTATGGCCTTTAAAAGCTTGTGCTTTTCTGTCTGTGTATTGTGTGAAAGGTAATTAGTCTTGATTTTTTTAACCTTTAATGCAAACACATGGAGGAGCTTTTAATTCTTTGGCTCATGGATGGTTTAAAATTTTATTTGATAGACCCATTAGTTGACAGAATTATGTAAGTGTACTAATGCTTGGGTATTTTTTTTTTTCATTTTTTTCTTTTTGGGTAAGAATTATTGCAGATAGAAGAAAGATGGTAGTCAGCTGACATTCATCCTAAAGCCAGGTTCAGAACTAAATGTTTTAGTTAGGATAGATGACAGAGGTGCTGGTTAGTCAACAAAATGATGGACTGGGTATTAGGACTATCTTGTACCTCACTGGTACAAATTGGCATAATTATGCTCTAATTGTATTTTGAGAGAAAAGTTTCATTTTAACAGGAAGGGTGATGTGTAGGAGGAGCTAAGGTAGGAGGAGTACTGAGAGCAAGAAAAGGAGTAAGAAGAGGAGGAGAAGAAGGATAGGAGAAGCTAGGTGATGAAAGAGAGAAAGAGGGGGGAGACAGGGAGGCAGATATTCATGTATCTCCACCAGTCAAAGATAGTTGTTATATCTAGGTTGGTCAGTGGGTTACACCTCTGATTGAACAATTCCAAACTTATAACGCTTATGATTAACATTATTTAAAAAAAAAATGTATAAATGCAAAAAGGAAAAGGGGGCATGTGATAGGGGTTTTCTAAGGGGGTGGGGGGGAATGGGGAAAGGGGATGGCATCTGAAGTGTAAATAAAATATTTAATAAAAAATATTTTATAAAAAAAATAAAAATAAAAATAAAAAAAAAAAAAGAAAATTCAGTTTGAGGGGCAGTGGTGGCACAGGCCTTTAATCCCAGCACTTGGGAGGCAGAGGCAGGCGGATTTCCGAGTTCGAGGCCAGCCTGGTCTACAGAGTGAGTTCCAGGACAGCCAAGGTTATACAGAGAAACCCTGTCTCGAAAAACAAAACAAAACAAAAACAAAAACAAAAAGAAAAGAAAACTCAGTTTACAGTGTGTAAATTTTAAAGTATTTAAGAAATCCCAAGCTATTATTGGCATAGCAGGAATTTCTTCCTTTCTGTATTCTCTTCTAGAGTGTTGAGAATTCAACCCACTCTCCTCAGACATGCTAAACTTTATTCTATCAACTAACATTAGGTTCAACCTCACCTCACACAGACATAGGACATTGATACCAACCATGCCAACCTGAAGATGAATGAATATGAGGTCGGCATATGCATACATGCTTGTGATTTTAAAACTAAGAAGGTGAAGGCAGTATGATCAGAAGTTCAAGGTCATCTTCTACTACGTAATGAGTTTGAATCCAGCCCTGACTGCATGTTGAGTGACCTTATCTCAAACAAACAAAAGCAAACAGGAAAAGATAGTTAGCATGCAGAAAAATAACACAACCTTTAACTAAAGACTTGGAATAATTTGGTTTTCAGTTAAGTTAGATAAGAATCAAATTTCTGAAGTAATATAAAAATAGTAACTTCTGTCACAAATGGGAATCATCAGAGTAGTTGCTCTGTTGAGAATCAGATTTGCAGTCAAAATGAACTGACAAGGGCTACAAATGATAGCTGAATGATTATAGGGGGAAGAAGTAGCAGTCAATAGATAGAGATGTTTATGAGTGTGATCACTTGAACGAGAATGTCCTCCATAGGCTCATCATGTTTAAATGTTTAGTCATTAGGGAGTGGCACTACTTGGGAAGGATTGGGAGGTATGGCCTTGTTGGAGAAAGTTTGTTACTGCAGGTGAACTTTAAGGTTTCAAAAGTCCAACCCAGGCCCACCATCTCTTTCTTTCTGTTCCTTGAAGGTCCAGAGGTAGAAATCTCAGCAACTTCTCCAGCATCATGTCTGCCTGCATGCCACCAAGTTTCCTATCGTGACAATAATGTACTAAACCATAAAAACCTACACCCAGTTAAGTGCTTTCTTTTATAAAACTTGCCTTGACCATGCTTGTCTCTTTGAGACAAAAGTTGGTACTAGAGTACAGAGTAGTGCTGTGACAAGCCTGACCGTGCTGCTTATTGGCAGAATGTGGGCTTTGAGGCTTTGAATTAGGAAAACAGTTAAACAGTTTAAGTGAGATTTAGACTTAATTGGCCATACTAGTAAAAACATGGAATACAATGGTGCTGAAAGCAATGTAGATTACAATGGCACGACTCAAGAGGTTTCAAAGGAGAAGAATACTAGTAAGTGGCCTGGAGATTATTCTTGTTATCTTTTGGCAATGGATGTGGCTACTTTTTGCCCTTGTCCAAAACATCTGCCTATGCTAAATTGAAGAGTTTTGGACTAATGGAAGAGGAGAGGTTAAGATAGTGTAGTATTGATTCTGTCAAGTGGCTATTAGCACTTACTCTTTTATACATCTGTAACAAAGCAGAGCAAGTTGAGCAAGAAAAAATAGAAAATGTACAGTTTGATGAAAAAAAGAGCATCAAGAAATGTAATGAAGCTAAGTTCAGGTCTCAAGAAGGTAAAAAGTTTAAAGAAAGACCTGATAGATAGTAAATGGAGTAAAGGTGACCTCAGGGCAAGGCCTCAGCCAGCTAACCTTTCCACTTGTGAAAAGGAAGTAACGAAAAGCTTAAGGTGTGAAGGAGGCCATCAGTAACAGAAAGCTGGTGAAAATCCGTTTGAACTAAGGGACCAAGTTCCAGCCCCAGCAAGCAGAAGACCTCAGCATCTTTGGTCACATGGTTCTGGCTTTAGAGTCAAGGATACATGAAGGGGGTTGTAGAGTCACTTTCCATAGTTAAGGAAAGCTGTTGAGGCCAGGAGTGTACCCCCCTGCATGGAGGCCATTGAATGACTCTGTGAAAATGAAAGCCTGGATTTCACTCGTGACCTAACATATGCTGGAGATGCCAGAACATTGGAATATCTGCTGAAGAAAGCTGCTAACCCAAGAGAAAAATGTGTGTTGTAGTCTACAAAGCTGAAAGGAGTTGGAGATCTAAAGAACATTTTGACATTAGATATGAAGATGCAGAGTTTGCCCTGTTATTTGTCATTCTTGTTTTAGGCCAGTACTTTTTCACTATACTTCCTTTTCTTCGTTTTGGTATGAAAATGCATATTCTGTTCCTTGGTATGTTGGTATTATGTGATCTGCTTTTAAATTTAGATTTTCAGTGAAGAGATTGCTGTGAGTCTCCAAAGAGACTTTGCACTTTTAAACAATGTTGAGACTGTTATAGACTATGGGGACTTTGAAGCTGCACTGAATGTATTTTTGTATTATGATATGGCTATAGGCCTATGGGGACAAGGAAGTGAAATGTGGTAGTTTGCATGAAAATGGTCCCTGTAAGCTCATTTGAATGGTTGGTCATCAGGGAATGGCATACCTTAGGAAAAACTGGAAAGTGTGGTCTTACTGGAGTAGGTGTGGCCTTGTTGGATAAAGTGTGTCACTGGGATGGGCTTTGAGATGTCAGAAGTCTAAGGTAGGCCTATTGTTTCTCTCTTCCTGCTGCCTGTGGGTTTGGATGTAGAATTCTGAACTACTTCAACATCTTGTCTGCCCGTATGTCACCATGCCTGTATGAACCATGATGATAATGATCTAAACCACTGACACTGTAAACAATCCCCAATTAAATGTTTTCTTTTATAAGTGTTGCTTTGGTCATGGTGTTTCTTCACAGCAACAGAACATATCTAAGTCACTGAGATTAGTCCTTTGAAACAGGTCACAGACATTGGGATTTCTCCCATCCTCTCTGCTAGGTATTGAAAGAAAAGGCTGTGAATGCTGGCTCAGTAACTATTGCTGAGATGTATTTCATGCAACAGGTTCTGTAATAATGCCAGTCATCCACAACAAGAAAAGTTGGGACAGAAGATCCAACAACAACACCCAGAATAAAGGAAATTTCTCAAATGTATAGACCTCAAAGAAAATGGCTTGGTGGGAAGGGGTCTTTGAGTTTACCAGATTAATTAAGGTTTCAGAAGAGATACAGGGCCGTAATTTAGAAAATCCTGTTGTCTTGTACTATCTTGGGGACTACTGTATGCTAGGAGTTTAGCAGCTTAGGTAAGATACTAGAAAAAATCAATCAAAGATCCCCTTTACAAGGGCAGCACTTGTAATCTAGTACATACTAGTTCAGTATGGTGATCAAAATGATAATTTTTTTACTGTTATTATTCTCATTTCCTTAGGAATTCTGATTTTTATCTGTAATTATCATTCTTCATACGAAATGTTTGAAGTTTTTCAAGCCCAAATCAATTTTTCACCTGCAATTTATCAGCTTCAAATATCTTCTAAAAGGACCCCCTTTTTTGGAGCAAATATTTTAAATTATTTTCAGACAGTCTGTGGGAAACCTCACAGGGAATTAGGCTAACTCTAGGGACCAATAATTTGTCAAGTGTCAAAACTTGTAAAATGAATGTAATTCTGTCTTCTGACAGTTTGATATTTAAAGCATATGGGTTTCATGTCAGAATATTCAATCCTCAGTTAAATATGAAGCAAAACTTCCTGAAATTCTACTTGAAGCTTCCAGTACTGAAAGCACACCATCTAGGATCTGTGATTCAGTTCTCTAGGTTTCCCAATCTTTATTATCAGAAGGCAATGTACCTGGACTACTTCCCATAATCCTCTAGACCACACTAAGCTAAGTCAGCCATGCTGAAAAAATTAGTCAAGGGAATTATAAAAATCTTATCTTAGAAAAGACTAATTTGTACCTAATTTCTCAATTTTCTTGTTTCAGATTTCATAAGAGTAAGTTTAAAAAAAAACAAATGAGATCACATTATGAAGGTCATATTATAAAGAACAAAATCATTCATATTATAATTAGTGAAGTCCAAGTAAAAGACAAGGCTGTAAAGCAGATATAATCTGTCACAGGTAGACTTTGTTATAGCCTTCACTGATGAGCTGAATTCCATTTTGATGTATCTGTTGGTGTCCAGCCTGGGGATAGGGTCTGCACACAGTAGACATGGTAGTGTGCTCAGGCTAAGAATGCTAGTCTGGTTCTTGATCTAGAGATTGAAGGAGAATAGAAGGATTGAGAAAAGTGTGGGCTAGATGGAGCCTGGTTAAACCACTCACCAAGAGAAAAACAAGAATTGTGATACAATTAACAACCTTCTTAATTTCCTTTTTCTTTGCCAACTATAAACCTACAATAGAAAAGAATCTCAAGAAAATCCTAATTACTGGGAAAGGACACATACTAAACTACTTAACCTACCTACAGTAATGCTGATAAATTAATGATATTAATTTATCAGATTTTTATATCCAATTAAAGCATTTCTGGAGTCATCCTATAATCTCATTTTTCCAAATGAGAGAACAAGTGGATAGTGGGAATTTTCATCAACATTTTCAGAAATAACTTGAGCTATTTAATATTAAAATATATGTGTAGGGTGTAGAGAGATGGCTCAGCAGTTAAGAGCACTGGCTGCTCTTCCGGAGGTCCTGAGTTCAATTTGCAGCAAACACATGGTGTTGGATCTGATGCCCTCTTTTGGTATATCTGAAGACAGCAACAGTGTAGTCATGTACATAAAGAAAATTAATAAATCCAAAAAAATTATATTAGAAATACGTCTAATGTTAATATAATTACATCTCTCTTGTAGGGAAGGCCATGCCCAAGCCATGCCCAAGGCCTCAAATGTGCTTTCAGTTTCTTCTTGAATATCTTTTCATTCTTAATAAAATTTCAACCTATTTCACACTTGGTAGTTTTGAAATTCTCTTCTGCATTGAAGCCACAGATCACTGGTTAGCTCGTATAAGAATCTTCCAGAAGATTAAGGGAACTCTTGAGGCAACTGAGAGTTATAGCAGAAAACTGAGCAGCTTTTCCCTCCGTGCCAACAGAGACAGTCATTGGTCAGCAAAGGTGATGGACTCACAGGTTGGCCAGTAGCATGTGAAGTCACTGTAGTGAAATATTTTGCTCATTAGTGACCTTTATTAAATCAGGATATGTACTTCAAGCATACATGTGCAGAAACGTATTATAAGGATATTATAAGAATAATACTTTTCTAGTACCATTCTAGACATCTAGGAAGTAATTAAGGCATTGTTTACAATATTCATATTGGCTCATTAAAGAACAATTTTTCCAATAAAGTCCACTGAGAAATTTGAATGTGAAAATGTAGAACTAACCCACAGGTGAGAGGAACGTGGACATTAAAATAAGAATAAAAACAGAAGTATTACTTAATATGTGTCTGACACTGTTCGAAACACACTATTTACATGATGTCATTTATATCTATGGATAAGTTTATTATTGGCCTTAATTATTAACAGAGAAACTGAAGACATTGGGTGCACTGCTTAATACTACACAGTTAATATATTGTAAACCTAAGATTCTCATATAGGCTCAGTGAACTCAGTTTTGCATGCAGTGCCTTAAGAATAACCAAACCAAGTAAGCCACAGGTCTTCAGCTTGCCAAGTATGGCAAGTTGAAAGAGGCAGTCTGCATGACCTTCAAGGAATACGAGGCCCTAGCGTCTCTAGCTAGGCATCCTTAAGGCTTATATTTGCAGTGAAAATCTTTGAGGAAGGATGGAGGACTACCTTTGCCCCAAAATAGAGCAAGCTGCTAGCTTCTTATAAAAGTTCAAGGTCTTGAGCACAGGGCTCCTGCCTTGGATTTCAGTTCACAAGTCACATTCCAAAACAATGGTCTATGATGGCTCCTCAGGTGCTGTCCTCTTGGAAATTGAGATATTAGGATGGGGATATGGAAAGCAGCACAAAGTGAAGTGTACCCATGACTACAGTAAAGTCATTTATTACCAGTCTAGGATAACTGTACCATATATATTACATATATATGTACAAAATATGAATATATAAAGCATGTGAAACCTTTGTTGCAAGATTTCAAAAAAAGATACAATCTATAGCTCTGCTTAATGTTTGATACACAGACAATAGATCTACAAAGCAGTGGGCAGAAAGGACCTTTTTGGGCTCCCTTACCTTATGCACTAACTTGAGGGGGCATCATCAAAGTTTACAAGACCACTGGCCAGGACAGATGAATAAAAAGTACTCTCTTAGTCACTGTTTTATTGCTATGAAAATACACCTTGACCAAGACAACTCTAATAAGTGAGATCATTTAGTAGGGTTTGTGTATAGTTTCGTTGGCTTAGTCAATTTTCATCATAACAGTGAGCATGGCAACAAGAAGTATAGAGCTAGGTATGAAGAAGTTGCTGAGAGTTACATCTCTGCAGGCAGGAGGAGCAGAAGAAAATGGTGAGGAGTGAGCATGGAGTGATCTGTTAAATGTTAAATGTTAAATGTTAAATGTTAAAGCCCCAGGGCCCACTCTCAGTGACAGACTTGCTGCAACAAGGCCACTTCTACTCCAACAATATACAAATAAGACATGATTTTTTTTAAGTCATTGTTTGGAAAACAAGAAGAATCTATTTGCTGTTTCTATTTATTTATTTATTTATTTATTTAAACTTTTAAATGCTATACCTCCTAGTCCTTTTCAAATAGTGGCACTTCATGGTAACTAAGGATTCTTATATGTAAGCCAATGAAGGCCACTCTTATTCAAACCACCATAAATACAGTGTGCCAACAGACAATTTATGCAAGCAACATGTCTCTGCAAACTCCAACTTAGCTCCAGTGTTTATAAGCAGAGGGTAACAAGAACAATGGATATACGTTTCTGGTTTTGATTTTTGACAAAACTCACTTTCATCTTCATAGATTTCCTATGGCCTTTTATTTCATTTTTATTGTTTATCTGTACTTTGTTTTTCACCCGAAAGTTTATATGGTCATAGCAATTTTTCCTCTTGTTTTACATTCAGGAACATTCATAATTTAAAGTGCTTATGTTTGCTAAATAAATCTCTCTGATATCAAGTGATCTGTTACCTTAGGAAACAGTCTAGACTCTGCTAACAGGTCAATAATCTCCATAAGCCTCAAATGTTAAGATACTAAAATTTTCTACAGTTTAGTATAGGAAAGTAGCACACAACTCAAACAACTCAGGACTTTTTTTTCTGAATGACTATTGTGTGGAAAATAAGAAGAATCTATTTGCTCCTTAGCTTTTTGATGTTTTCTTTTAAATTTTTAACTGGAAATGATTTAAAGATTCTTGGATTTTACTCAAGCCACCAAGACTGGCAAATGTTGCAAATGTCAACATTTCTTTCTTCCTGTAATAACGCGTAAGCACTTGAGTAATGTTGATAAGCTTTCCAGGAAAAGACAAGTTGAGATTGAAAACATGCATAGGACTATAAGGTTATTCTTCCATTCAAATTATCTATTTAAGCTAATTTTGTCTGTAGTCCATTACAATACATGTTGCTATAACACAAGTTAGACTTACTCAGTGGGTAAGTTTCATTTTCAAAGAATTTGCATCAATGCAGCCACTGCAATTTGCACAAACATGGTTTGCTATGTTCTTTACCTTTTATCTCCTAAAATAACTTTAGAACTTCATCTAAGACAAGCTTAACTTTGTCCCCACCCACTTGCACTTTACAGATGGGACATTGCAGTAAGAATGATTTTATATAGAGAATTTTTTCCTCAAAGATTTTGTCTGACATCTTGAATATTGATCAAGATTGTCAGAACTTAATATTTTATCATTAATAGATACTTGCTAAAATTGTTAACATTTTGGTTGAAATAAAAGTGGTTTCAGAAGATTGCCTGATATCTATCTATCTATCTATCTATCTATCTATCTATCTATCTATCTATCTATCTATTATTAGTTCCTATCAGTAAAGTAATTTCTATCTTAGGTTTAGAAAACCAGAGTTATGAGACCATGTACCTATTTATCCCTTGATCTCAAATTGCACTTCAATTTGATACTATTTTTTGGTTTTGAAAAGCTAAAATATGTCTTATGTTTGATTTCATCCATTCATTCATATATCCATCCACCTATTCACCTATCTATACATCAATTCACTGAAGTTTTTATTAAGCCATAAATAATTTTTCTAATAGCAAACTAGTTATGAACAAAGACAAACAAGGGAGCCATTGAAGATTGTAGAGAGAAACATTTCTCATGTGATCACATTGGCGAGTGTAGTCATGAACTGAAATAAATGTTCTGGAAGGTACCAGTTTCTCTCAGGAATCACAAAAAAGGAAATACAACTTTAATTTAGGAGTCAATTGAAATTCGGTTTTCAAAAATATTCTTGGCCAGAACATATATGGCCTTCCTCTGTATCCTTAATAATTTTAGACTTTATTTCAAAATCAGCAAAAAATAATTTAAAGAGTTTAAACACCAGCACAACCTCAGACTGGAGTTTAGAGGGGTGATACTGCATGCAGAATGGAAAAGACACTGATTCTGGTCCCAATGGAGCAGAGCTGATTTTAGTCTAGTGAATGCAATGCACATGGGATATTGCTAGGAAAATGTTTCTTACATTATTGTAGTATCTGTGTTTGAGAACTCTGGGGAAAAGGAATCCCTTCTGATTTACTACTAGGAACAGATTGCCTAAACCAGATTATTATTTGTTCTCTCTCTCCTTTTTCTTTTCTTTCTTTTATATAAACAGTAGAAATATGATACTGACTATATTCTTACATTCTTGTTTTGTGTCACAAAAGCTAAAGTCAAGTGTGTGGCTTTCTTCAAACCTCTTAGAGTAATGAGTAGAGAGTAGTCTAGAATATTTCATTTAGTCTTTCCTTCTTTCTTGGTATTAATTTTACAACATAATTAATTTTCTTTGTCTTGCTTATTGGCATAATATTAATCTGACTGTGTAGAAGAAAATATATAAAATATAGTAAACAGAATTGTGAAGAATATTTTATTAAAATGCTGATATTAATACAACATAAATTATCTTACTACTTTGTAAGAATATCTAAAATATAGGAATGTTTGTTGATAACATACTAAGCATATATAAAGGCAAGACTCTGATTGAATGGTCGCATGCGTGAAAAGAAGAATTTTCTTTTGCATACTGGCTTACCACTTGAAGAATGTTATGGCTAATCTCTATGCTGTTATGAACCATATTGCTTCAAGATGTGTAAAACTAGCAAGACCTTAAATTCCAGATACCATTACCACTTGGCTTTGGAACGTGCTTGTGATATCTGGTATTGTGCAATGTTCTTTGGAACTCATGGAAGAATTTGACTACTTTTGAAATATGAAAGATAAAAAGCATTGTACCTTATTTAGCACAGTGATAAAGCAGCTTTTAAAACATACCGCCACTTACTTAGGACATATACTTTCTTCAATGATCCTGTGATGCTGTAGACATAGTTAACACTTTGCCACGGTATCTTAATGTGATGCTTGCTTTTACTTATTTTTACAATATTAGATTTATACTAGTGACTCTTTCAAAGCTTGATGTTGGAAAATAATAGCAAAAAGCCATTCAACTGGTGAATAGACACATGCGAGGCTCATACAATGTATCTTCTTGGCTGCAAACTGACAGTCCCTGTGTTTCTCAGATTCCGGCCTTAGTTGGCTTAGCTTGACCTCATTTGTTAATTCTCAGACGGTGATACATAAATAACATTGAAAACCGAGGCAGAAGGAATAGTTGGCAATACTTGTTTTCTGAGCTGAACATCCTCTTCTTGTTTCTCAACCTCTGAAGTAGAACTACTGTTCTTTCTTTGAACTCGTCCCTCTTGCCTGTGGCTGTTCTGTTGTGGGTGACCTTTCCATGCTTGAATGGCTCAATTGACAAACTTGGACATCTACACGCTTGTCAAATATCTGAGCTCGATATACTGGAGTTTCATTTACCATACACTTTCTGCATTTGCTTTTAATTTTTTAGAATTCATAATATGTATATTCCTTCACAAGTCTTGCTCCAGGCCAGTTATTGTTTCTATACCTAGTCCTGCTTTACCCAGACCCCCCCCCCCCCTCACGAACAACTGTTGTAGAAAACCAAGAGTGAAACACATTGAGAATCTTCCAAGTTCACTAACTATGAACTGCGAACATGTACAAATTCACCAGACTAAAAACAGATGACAGTATCAATAATGATTATTCATCTTATATCACATCTGATAGATTTTTCTATACATAAATACATACATCTAATTTTTAATTTGTGAAAACAGTGGGACTTAGACATTGAAAAATAGAAAATATAAAATAAACACATAAATCAAACTAAATAAATTTAAAAAAGTAACTCTGTTTCCCCCTATTATTTGCTTACTTGCATACTATCTTTCTTTATTCTATTAAGATCTATTTCTTTTCCTGAAATTTATATCTGTTTGTCATCCATTTGCTTATAATAGAAACCTGGAAGCCACACCATCCTTGTGTTTGTTCAGACTGGTCTACACAGTTAAAACAGCAGTCTGCATCCATTTTCTTTGTTTCCAGCACTACAGCTACCATCCAGGTCACACATGCTGTACTCATAGGCTGTTGATACCATGAATTCTGACTAGCTTTCTTTTCTATACTATTTTCTTCTAGGTAATTTACTATGCAAAAAGAAGAAGAACTTTGTGGCAGAAGAACCATATATCCCATATATTTGTACTCTATGTTATTATTTTCAAAGTCCTTTCTGTGCAACCGGGATACAGATATCACAGGCCTTATAGATCATTGCTGTTACTTTGGCTTTTAAGCTGACTAGACTGAACCACTGCATCATTTCAGTCACATGATCAAACAGAAAGGTAATCATTTGCTTTAAGTGGATTTAGATGGCTGCTCTGGATAGAGTAGGTTGCTGTGGTAGGACCCAGGTATAAAGAGAAGGCTGCTGCTGTTTCAAAGGAAAGGATGATAGTTTGGGTCTGAATACTGCTGGTAAGATAGTGGAAAACATTTAGGTTCTAAACTTATTTTGTTCAGTGAAACAAAAATATTTGCTGACAAGTGTGGAAAGTGTTTGCAGGAAGAGTTTGACTAGAACATCAATTCTAGAGTTGCAATCTATAGATAAAGGGAAGGATTCGGATGGATACATTTGGGAGGCATTAGTGAACTTCTGCTTTAGTGGGGATCCTAGGAGAGTGATTAAATAAATAGTTGTGTATAGTCATGAGGGCTACATGATAAGAATGAGGACTGTGGGAAATGTTAGCCCATGATAACAGAAAGTTAATCATACTGAGAAGTGAGCATAAAGAGAACGGGACTAACGTCTAAGACAGGACAATTCAGTGTTAAAAATATATGAAAAAAAGAAATGTTAAAACCAAAGCATCTAAATGTACTTAATCTACTTAAAAAATTGTGATTTATTACTTGTGTCAAAAGTTGAATGTCTTTGAAAGACTAGATACAATTTTCTTAGAAATTATCATCTAGAAATCTAAAGGTTCCAAAACCATGCTTTACCATGTTTATATCTAATTGTTATAGGAGGGTTATAATCCATTTCCTAAAAATTGATAACATTTGTATTTATGTCATTAAATATTCTTCATGGCACACATCTTTATCTTTAGATAGATTTTGATATCGTATGCTCCTTAAGAAAGATCCTCATCAATCACCATCCTTGACCTCAAGCTGTACTACAGAGAAATAGTGATAAAATCTGCATGGTATTGGTACGGAGATAAGCAGGAAGATCATCGGAATAGAATGAAGACCCAGAAATGAACCCACACACCTATGGTCACTTGATCTTTGACAAAGAAGCTAAAACTCTCCAGTGGAAAAAGGACAGCATTTTCAACAAATGGTCCTGGTTCAACTGAAGGACAACATGTAGAAGAATGCAAATTGATCCATTCTTTTTTTTTTTATTAGATATTTTATTTACACTTCAGATGCCATCCCCTTTCCCCATTCCCCCCCTTAGAAAACCCCTATCCCATGCCCCCTTTTCCTTTTTGCATTTATACATTTTTTTAAAATAATGTTAATCATAAGCGTTAAAAGTTTGGAATTGTTCAATCAGAGGTGTAACCCACTGACCAACCTAGATATAACAACTATCTTTGACTGGTGGAGATACATGAATATCTGCCTCCCTGTCTCCCCCCTCTTTCTCTCTTTCATCACCTAGCTTCTCCTCTCCTCCTTCTCCTCTTCTTACTCCTTTTCTTCCTCTCAGTACTCCTCCTACTTTAACTCCTCCTACACATCACCCTTCCTGTTAAAATAAAACTTTTCTCTCAAAATACAATTAGAGCATAATTATGCCAATTTGTACCAGTGAGGTACAAGATAGTCCTAATACCCCATCCATCCTTTTGTTGACTAACTAGCACCTCTGTCATTTATCCTAACTAAAACATTTAGTTCTGAACCTGACTTTAGGATGAATGTCAGCTGATGACCATCCACTCAAATCTTTTCTCTTATGGTAAATAGCTGTAAGTTTTCAACCCCATCAGAAATCCAGAATGACTGAGTTAACTATAATTGTGGGAAGCACAAAGCATAGCTTCTAAAACTTATCCAATTTATAGAGACCTCTGAACACCTGAAAAGCCCCTATACTACCAAACGTTGGAGCATCAAATCTTCAGCCTTCTGGCCCAGAATCATCTGACAGACCTTGGTGATGCAGGATTATTAAAGACTGATTACTCTGTCTAGGCAGATATAATCAGTCGACTATTCTGCATGTGTGTCCTTTTCTGGACAGTAATTTGTCTGTAGATGGAGAGAGGCAATTCTTGCCTAGTGGCTGTTACCACACAACTGGAGTAACTCCAAGGATGCTCAATTTCTTCTTAGAATCCACGACAGGAAGCTGTCAGGAGCAGACAGGTCTCTAATCAATATGAACATTAATATATAAATATTTGTAGCGTCAGTTCTATGGACTTCTGATGTTTTGAAAACCAACTATCCATGTAAGGTAACCTGGACTGTTGTCTGTTCACTCCTCTCAGCTATTTCTAAATAAAATATGGGAAACACCCTAACAATAAACTCAAAAATATGAATTTGCTATAGTCCCTTAACTCATAGGTTAAGCGTCCCAAATCAGTTAAAAAGGTTAAAAAAGGGTTGGGTCTAGGCATTGTATTCCTAAATGTGTTATACAGGCACAATGCCCATGAGCGTATCAATATTCATCTCATTTTTATATTAATAAGAGGCTTGTACCAATGAAAACCTTAAATTTGAGATCAAAGTAAATTTTGTACCATTTAAGAAATTATAACTTCATCTTGATAATAATTATACAGATTTCTACCAATAGGTTATGGCTATGCAATAAGTCCTAGCTAATCCCCCCTGTTCCAACAAAACCACTACTTGTCCCTAGAAAGACAGACCATTATTAACCACATTAGTCCCCAAGCTCAGGGAATAGGGGCGCTGACTCTTCTTTAACTTCTTCATGCTGATTAAGGGCGTTGAGATTTTAGAAGAGGGGTTGGGGGGAAGAGTAAGTTGATAAGCCTCTAATGCTGTGTCTTCACTGAATCCAGATGGAATTCCAGGACATCAGAGGTTTGGGCAGGTCTGCTCAGTATGCTTGATGAGTAGATACACCAAGACTGTGTATTCTGCAATATACAATTCTCAGAACAAGTTTTAGTATCAAGAAAAAAAAAAATTTCCCACCCCCAGGGGGCTGACTTTTTTTTTTAAAGATGTTGGTTCTGAAGACTTCCCCTCCCCTGCTTGTTAAAATTGGTTGTAGTATTTACATTTCAGATTTTATCCTTTTAGCCTACTTCCTCCCACCACCCAGAAACCTCCTATCCCATCCCCCTCCTCATGCTTCTATGAGGCAGTGACTGCACCTACCCCCCCAGTATCCTCTCCCCACCCTCACATCATCCCCCCCCCACTGTGTGTTCATTTTTTTTTATAGGACCAAGAAACTCCTCTCCCACCTATGTCCAACAAGGCCATCCTCCCCTACATATACCTCTGGAGTCTTGGGTCCCTCCCTATGTGTCCATGTTTTGTTTCCCTATTTGCTCCCTTGAGCATTTTTGTTTCTCGTTCTAAGTAGAACTGAGGCATCCCCTCTTGGTTTTCCTTCTTCATGAGCTTCATGTGGTCTGTGGGTTGAGTCTTCACTAATCCAAGCTTTTGGGCTAACATCCGTGGAGATATGATTGTGTAACTATCTTCTTTTGGGGTTTTTGGAAGATTACTTTCTTGCTTTTTCTAGGTTATAGTTTCCCTCCTTGTGTTGGAGTTTTCCACCAATTATTCTTTGAAGTGCTGGATTTGTGTTGAGATACTGTGTAAATTTGGATTTGTCATGGAATATTTCGGTTTCTCCATCAATAATGATTGACAGTTTTGCTGGGTATAGTAGTCTGGGCTGGCATTTGTGTTCTCTTAGGGTCTGTATTATATCGGTCCAAGATCTTCTGGCTTTTATGGTCTCTGGTGAGAAGTCTGGTGTAATTCTTATAGGTCTGCCTTTATATGTTACTTTGCCTTTTTCCCTTACTGCTTTTAGTATTTTTTCTTTGTTTTGTACATTTGATGTTTTGACTATTATATGGCAGGAAGTATTTCTTTTCTGGTCTAAACTATTTGGAGTTCTGTAAGCTTCTTGTATATTTATGGACATCTCTTTCTTTAGGTTAGGGAAGTTTTCCTATATAATTTTGTTGAGGATATTTACTGGTCCTTTTAGTTGGGAGTCTTCCCCCTCATCTATACCTATTATCCTTAGGTTTGGCCTTCTCATTGTGTGTTGGATTTCTTGTATATGTTGGGTTAGTAGCTTTTTGTATTTTGCATTTTCTTTGACAGTTGTGTCAATGTTTTCCATGGTATCTTCTACACATGAGATTCTCTCTTCCATCTCTTGTATTCTGTTGGTGATACTTGTGTCTATGACTCCTGATCTTTTTTTTAGGTTTTCTATCTCCAGGGTATTGTCCCTTTGTGATTTCTTTATTGTTTCTACTTCCATTTTTAGATCCTGCATGGTTCTGTTTAATTCCTTTTCCCGTTTGGTTGCATTTTCTTGCAATTCCTTAAGGGATTTTTGTGTTTCCTCTTTAAGGGTTTCTATCTGTCTACCAGTGCTCTCCTTAAGTTCTTTGAGAGCGTTATTTATGTCTTTCTTAAAGCCTTCTATCATCATCATGAGAAGTGATTTTAATTCTGATTCCTGCTTTTCTGGTGTGATGGGGTGTTCAGGGCTTGCTCTGATGGGGGAGCTTTGGTTTCTGTTGCTTATGTTCTTGCTCTTGCCTTTTGCCATCTGTTTAACTCTAGTGCTGCCTGTACTTGCTGTCTCTGACTGAAGCCTGTCTTTCTAGTTATCTAGCTTGTGTCTGATCTCCTAGGGTCCAGATGTCTCTGTGATCTTTTCCAGCTGTACTGATTATAGTGGTACCTCTAGGATGCCTCAGGATATGGTGCCTCCAAGGTAGTAGTCCAGCTAGGTGTCTGCTGTTCTGGGTGCAGTGTCTCCTCTAGAATATCTCAGGATATGTTGTCTGAAGCTCTGAGTTCATTTGTTCCTCTGTGGCTCTGGATTGAGTGGACCTTCCAGTATGTCTCAGGTGGAATCCGGGGTCGACACTTCGGCAGACCTGGCAGAGGTCTGATCCAGGCCTCAGATCTGGGAACTAGTTTCTAAGACACTGTCCAAGTTAGAGCGCCTGGGATCCCTGCTTCCTCTGGGTTCTTGGAGGTTGGGGACAGAGCTGCCACCCAAGATCTGCTCAGTGCTCTGGCCCAGACTGGAAGGAATCAGTGTTCCAGGCCGGGAGTGACTTCCTGGGTCCTTTTGGTTCCCAGTTACTCCCTGTTTAGGGTGGGCCCTGCTGACTGCTTACCTAAGATACTGCCTGAGTTCGAGCGCCTGGGATCCCTGCTTCCTCTGGGTTCTTGGGGGTTGGGGACAGAGCTGCCACCCAAGATCTGCTCAGTGCTCTGGCCCAGACTGGAAGGAACCCAAATTGATCCATTCTTATCTCCTTGTACAAAGCTCAAGTACAAGTGGATAAAAGACCTTCACATAAAACCAGATACACTGAAACTTATAGAAGAGAAGATGGGAAAGAACCTTGAATACTTGGGCACAGGGGAAAATTCCTGAACAGAACACCAATGGCTTATGCTCTAAGATCCAGAATTGATAAATGGGACATCACAAAATTGCAAAATTTTTGTAAGGCAAAGGACACTGTCAATAGGACAAAATATCAACCAACAGATTGGGAAAAGATCTTTACCAATCTCACATCTGATAGAGGGCTAATATCCAATGTATACAAAGAACTCAAGAAATTAGACTTCAGACAACCAAATAACCTTATTAAAAATGAGGTACAGAGATAAACAAAAAATTCTCAAGTGAGGAAGCTCGAATGGCCAAGAAGCACCTAAAAAATGTTCAGCATCCTTAATCATTAGGGAAATGCAAATCAAAACAAGCCTGAGATTTCACCTTACACAAGTCAGAATGGCTAAAATCAAAAACTCAGGTAATAGCAGATGCTGGCAAGGATGTGGAGAAAGAGGAACACTCCTCCATTGTTGGTGGGATTGTAAGATGGTGTAACTACTGCTGAAATAAGTCTGGAAGTTCCTCAGAAAATTGGACATAGCATTACCTGAGGACCCAGCTATACATTCCTAGACATATACCCAGAAGATGCTCTAACAAATAACAAGGACATATGCTCCACTATGTTCATAGCAGCCTTATTTATAATAGCCAGAAGCTGGAAAGAACCCAGATGTCTTTCAACAGAGGAATGGATACAGAAATTGTGGTACATTTTCACAATGGAGTATTACTCAGCTATTAAAAACAATGAATTCAAGAAATTGTTAGGTAATGGATGGAACTAGAAAATATCATCCTGAATGAAGCAGCCCAATCACAAAAGAACACAGATGGTATTCACTCACTGATAACTGGATATTAGCCCAGAAGCTCGCAATACCCAAGATTCAACTCACAGACCACATGAAGCTCATGAAGAAGGAAGACCAAGTGTGGATGTTTCGGTCCTTCTTAGAAGGAGTAACAAAATACTCAAGGGAGCAAATATGAAGACAAAGTGTGGGACAGAAACTGAAGGAGAAGCTGTCTGGAGACCATCCAACCTGGGTATCCATCCTATGTGCAGTCACCAAAGGTAGATGCTGATGTGGATGTAAGAAAGTGCATGCTGACAAGAGCCTGATATAGCTGTCTCCTCAGAGGTTTGCCAGAATCTGACATATTCAGAGGCAGATGCTCACAGTTAACTATTGAACTGATCAAGGTGTTCCCAATGGAGGAGTTAGAGAGAAGACTGAAGGAGCTGAAAGAGTTTGAGGCCCCATGGGAGAGCAACAATACCAACCAACCAGATCTCCCAGGGTCTAAACCACCAGACTGGGAGCACATAGGAAGGGACCAAAGACTCCATGTGTACATGTTGGGGAGGATGGCCTTGTAGGGCATAGGTGGGAGAGAAGATCTTCGGTCCCATTGAGGCTGGAAGCTGAGTGTAGGGGAGGTGGGAGTGGGGGTGGGTTGGGGCACATCCTCATAAAAGCAGGTGGAGGGGGAATGGGATGGGGGCTCCTGGGGGGGGGTGGAAATGAGGTAAGGGGATAACATCTGAAATGTAATTAAAATATCCAAGAAAAAAAAGAAAGATAGAAAGATCCTTGTCAGAATTATGGACACTTTGTACTTAAAATGTGATGATGGAGTTGGGGGAACAAAGGTAACATGTTTCTGTTTTCTGAATGGGTAACAGACTCATAAGTCAGAAAACAAAATATCAGGATTGTGTTCAATTTTAGACTCAGGTTTGTTCCAAATAACTTTGAGGTCGAACTTTCTTCTAGATAATTTCCTGATCTGAAAGAATTTAAGGATGCCAGGGTGGTTTCTGGGTTAACAAAAGAATTCTGTCCTTTGAGTCTTGTTCAGTTCATGACCCCATTGAGCTACCACTGAATAGCTTTGAGTGTATCATGGTTGAACTGCCAAGGTAGTCCAACTTGTACTGCATGCTCACTGGGGATCAGATCAATGCCGTGAAAGTAAGCATCTGTGGCATGGAAGCCATTCAGCTACAGGCATTTTGTTCTTCTGTGTGCCAGCGAACAATGTCAGTGGGGTATCTGGTAAATCACTTTCCTTTGGAACTGTGGGGTCTGGAGTTTGTAGTACAACACTTCCTTGTGCTGCGTATTTCTCATTTGTTTGTGTCAGCTGAGACACAGAGCAAATGTTCACCAAAGGATTCCAAACTTGTAGCAATCCTTAAGCAATACCAAAACTATGTGGCATGTAACCTCCACTTCTCAATTACATAGTTATTTCTAAATATAACATCCTTCTATGTTTTTTTCCTTGAATGGGCCTCGTATATTTGTTCCTTAAATGTAAGATGATTGAATAAAATATAATAGTCATTCAGAGTCACACGTGTCTAGACTCAGGGCCTAAGTCTATTACCCAGTTGAAGGTAAGGCAATGCACTTTGTCTATGACTGAAATTGTAGAAAGATACTCAGATATAAAGTGGGATTCATAACAAGACCTACCTGGTTAAGTAAAAAGGCTCCCATATTGCATTTCAAGTGTTCTACCTTATTAAAATTGCCTATACTACTGGTCGGATTTCTGTAGCCAGACACTGCTGGCAACCCATTACTTAGAAGGTAAAAAATACCATCATGAATCACAGTGGTATATTCATGTTCTAAACAAACTCAATTTTGTTAGCTTGACTGTCCCATTACAGGCTTCACTTGGTCCATTCTGTATAGTTTTAATTCCTTCTCCATGGTTTCTGTGATTTTCTGCATAGTGTTCTATTTGCTTACAATGCTCTCCTCTCTCTCTCTATAAAATTTCTCTTTTCATTGTGCTTCCTCAGAACATGTACATTGAAGTTCTACTTTGGGAGGTAGTTAGACTTAAATGAGGCCATGAGCATGGAGCATCAGTATGGGGTTAGTGTCCTCACAAGAAGAAGAGAGAACAATCTTCCTTCCTTGCTTCTACCTTGCCATGCAAGAATACAGCCACCTATAAGCCACAGCGACAGTTCTTGTTGGGAAGAAAAGGGCAAGCTTCCCAATCTTGGATCCCCCAGCTTTTAGAATTGTGAGAAATGGTTTTCTTTCATTGAAGCCACTCAGTCCATGATTTTATTGTTGCTGCTATATCTTGCAAAGATAATTATACACTCCCTTTCCTCTGCTGCATTTCATGTCAACTCACTTTGTTTATGTCAAGTTGTACTTAAAAAACAATCCATTTCTTTAAAAAAAGATTTCAGATAATCATTAAAATAATTTAAAATATAAAACAGGTATATTTATGTTTTCATAGGGACTTTTATTTTGGGTTCTTAGTAAAATACGGTTAGAACACCAATCTTGTCAGATCGTAGCACCGAGTCGACACCTTCATATAAATCTAAGAGGGATTCCTACACCTAATTAACTGTCTTCTATTTACAATTATTCTCAGTAAATTGGTGTCTCTTTAGACAGAAAACATATGTCATGTGAATAATGTATCTGGGAAAATTTAAGAGATGCTTTATTAATTGTGGCTCAGAGAATACTAAGTAAAACTTATTCAAGCAAAGAAAAATCAATGTATTTGATATTAGACAAGGAAGAAAGAGCCATTCAATTCATTTATTGTCCTCAATTAATTTATAATTTAGTTGGTCAACCCAAAGATGATGAAGATAAAAGATTTTTTTAATATCAGGCACTTATATGAAGGCAGAGTTTTTTTCCTCCAAAAAATTCTTGAAACTTACATTTAAATTGATACGTTTGATTTAAAAACAACCTGGATGACAATCTCAAGTGGCCTGTTGTTTTCTAATAGCTCACCTAGCCATCAGAGAGATAAGTGACTGGCCCAAAATAAATCCACGATTTCATCGACTTAGAGAGATTTTAGTTTGTACAGTTCAACAACATAGTAATGGTGAGATTAGGAGTTTTCATTAATGTTTTTGCACTATTCAATGATTTAAAAAAAGTAAGTTCTCAAAATTCTATTACATGTTAGTTAAATGCAATAAATATTTATAAATATAATGCATACATATGACTATGCTTATGCTATAGGCATGGGAGGCAAGCATTGATTAACACAGTTTAATATGAAAATTCTATCTTTTGTATAGTAACGAGGCATACTAAAGACTAAGAAACTTATTTGGGAAATATTAATTATAATTTTCTATAATTTATCAGTTCATGAACAACATCCTCATCCTTCTTAGATACATTTTTTTTTGTTATACAGCCTAGTCTGGCCTATCACTCACTATGTATCCCAGGCAGGCCTGGGACTCTATATAAAATATTTTCAAATTAGTTTTTTCCCACATAAAGGTCTAAGGCCATGGAATGTGCAACCAGCTACTATTGGAAGGTGAGTATTGATGACAATAAAACAGTATTCCCTTGTATGTTGCATGTCAATTTTTGAGGGGACCACCTTAATATTGAAGCATTAAAATGTCAGTATTATTCCTCTTAACAAGTATTGGCTATTTGGTTGCTTAATTTTAAATTTTAGCACAGACAGTTATGGTATGGATTAAAGGTACATATACAAAAATAACTACAGATAGACACTTGAATAAAACTATTACTTAAGAAACAATTTAGCAAATGATCAAGAGCACAGCAACCCAGGTTTCCTCTCTGTCTCCACTAGCCTTCCTCAAATAAATGCTACCATGCTATCTACCTAGACTTCTTACAAGCTTTTCTTTCATTTAAGTGAGTAGCATAAGGCAAACTTCTGTGAACACACACACTTACTCCGATCATGTCATTTGTTGTCGGATGGTTTTGTGCACTGTGTATTCAGATGCTGATATCTGTGCCGGACATCTGGCTACAGTCTGAATATTGGCATTGCCATGATTATGGGAGCATCTGTCTCATTGATGTGTAAAAATTGTTTTCTATCATCTCTGATTGGTTAATCAAGAACATCAGCCAATAGCTGGGCAAAAAAGGAGAGGAGGAAGGACTTCTGATCCCAATCAGGGAGGTTCCACATTGTTACTCTTCCTTTGAATAAATATCCAACTTATCACACCACAATGTAAGCTAAAGATGATGATATGTAAAAAATCCTTTCCTAAAAAAATTTTTAAGAAGACAGACAAACTCTCATTCAAATAAAAGACACAGAATAACCAAATTAACAAAATCAGAAACAAGAAGAGGGTCATAACAACATACATAGAGGAAATACAAAGATCTATTAGGTCATACTTTCAAATCTTTACTCCACAAAAATTGAAAAATCTAAAAGAATTAAAGAATTTTCTCCGTATATATCACTTAACAAAAGTTAAATCAATATCAGCTAAGCAATTTAAATAGAGCTATAACCTCTAGTCAAATAGATGCAGCCATTAAAACAACTCTGGGTGCTCCCAGAGACTAAGCTACCAACCAAAAAGCATACACAGGCTAGTCTGAGGCCCCTTGCACATATATATCTGAGAACTGCCTTATCTGGCCTCAGGTGGAAAGGATGTGCCTAATCCTCTAGAGACTTGTGGCCTCAGAGAAGTGGGATGCAGGAGGGGAGGGTAGCACACTCTCAGAGTCTATGGAGAGGTGAAGTGGGATTAAAAACTGTGGAAAGGGAGACCAGGAGAGGAGGACAATGTCTGGGATGTAAATAAATAAAATAATTAAATTTTTTAAAAAGTAAAAAATGAACATAAAAAGCCTTTAAAATGAGTCTCACAACCCCTGCACTTCCCAAAAAGCCCAGGACAAAGTGGGTTTCACATAAAATTATACTATATTTTCAAAGAAGAGCTGATGCCAATGCTCCAGAAATTATTTCACAAATAGAAACAGAAGGAATATTGCCCAACTCATTTTATTAGACCACAGTTTCCCTGATACCAAAACCACAGAAAAACACAACAAAGAGAATTACAGACCAATTTCTCTTATGAACTCAATAAAATATTTGCAAACCAAATCTAATAACATGTGAAAAGCATCATCCACCATTATCAAGTAGGATTCATCCCAGAGATACAGGGATAGTTGAACATTAAAAAAAATAGGTTAAGGTAATCCATCATATAAATAAACTGAAAGAAAAAATAGTCATATTATTAGATGCCCAAAAAAAGTCTTTGACAAAATACAATGCCCTTTCATAATAAAAGTCCTAGAGAGATTAGGGATACAAGGAACATATCTAAACATAATAAAGGCAATTTCTAGCAAGTCTATAACCAAAATCAACTGAAATGGAAACTCGAAGCAATCCCACTAAAAACAGGAACATGACCTACCTGCTTACTCTCTCCATATCTATTCAAGGTAGTACTTGAAATTTTAGCTAGGGCAATGAGACAACTGCAGAAGATCAAGGGGATACAAATAGGAAAGAAAGAAGTCAAAGTATCACTATTTACAGATGATTTGATAGTATACATAGGTGATCCTAATTTTTTATTGGATATTTTATTTATTTACACTTCAGATGCTATCCCCTTTCCCCAATTATTACTAGGGAACTCCTATAGCTGATTAAAAAAAGAACTCAGCAAAGTGGCTGTATATAATATTAACTCAAAAAAAATGTCATAGTCTTCCTATATACGAAAGGACTGAGGAAGAAATCAGGGAAACAATATCCTTCACAATAGCCACAAATAATGTAAAATATCTTGGAGTAATTCTAAAGAAGTATATGAAAGACTTCTATGATAAAAACTTCAAGTCATCGAACAAAAAATTGATAATATCAAAAAATGGAAAAAATGACTCATGTCCATTGATCAGTAGTAGGATTAATATAGTAAAAATGGCCATCATACAAAAACCAATCTACAAATTCAATGCAATTATCATGAAAATTCCAGCACAATTTTTTACAGACCTTGAAAGAGCAATTCTCAACTTCATTTTGTAAAACCAAAAACCCAGAATAGCCAAAACAATCCTGAACAATTAAAGACCTTCCGGAGTAATCACCATCCCTGACCTCAAGCTGTACTACAGAGCAATAGTGATAAAAACTGCATGGTATTGGTACACAAACAGACAGGTGGCTCAATGGAATAGAATTGAAGACCCAGAAATAAATGCACACACCTATGGACAATTGGTTTTTGACAAAGAACCAAAGACATTCAGTGAAAAAAATAAAGCATCTTCAACAAATGGTGCCAGTCTCACTGAATGTTTGCATGTAGAAGAATGCAAATATGTATCACCCTACACAAAATTCAAGTCCAAATAGATCAAAGATCTCAAGAAAACCAGACAGACTGATTCTGACAAAAGACAAAGTGGGAATAACCTCAAATGCATTGGCATAGGAGACAAATTTCTGAACAGAATACCTATAGCACAAGAACTAAACCAATAATTAAAAATCTGGGCCTCGTGAAACTGAAAGGCTTTTGTAAGGCAAAGGAGACCACCAATCAGACAAACAGGCAAGCTACAAAATGGAAAAACACTGTCACCAACTAATATCTGACAGAAGACTAATATCCAAAATAAACAAAGAACTCAAGACATTAGATATTTTAAAAAACCCAATAATCCAATTTTAAAAATGGGGTACAGAAATCTCAAATTGCCAAAAAATATTTAAAGAAATGTTGAACACCCTTAGCCATCCTGGAAATGCAAATCAGAATTACATTGCGATTCCGTCTTACACCTGTCGAGTGACTGAGATCAATAACATAAGTGTCAGCTTATCCAGGCCAAGATGTAAAGCAAGAATATCACCCCTCCATTGCTGGTGGGAGTGTAAACTTCTCCAGATAGTATGAATATCAATATGACTGCTTCTCAGAAAACTACCAATTTACCTCAGCACCCAGCTATGCCACTCTTAGACATAAGCCCAAAGGACACTTCACTTTTTCACAAGGACATTTACTCAACTATGTACCTTGTGGCTTAATTCATAAAAGCCAGACACAAGCCTAGATATCCCTCACCCAAATATAAATTCTACCTCTCCCTGGAATACACCCATATTTGTTATTAAAAAGAAATCTGGAAAGTGGAGACTTTTACATGATTTAAGAGCTGTCAATGCACAGATGCGACTATTTGGCTCTGTGCAACGAGGTTTGCCTTTACTCTCTGCCTTGCCTAAGCAGTGGAGAATTATAATTATAGATATTAAAGATTGTTTTTTCTCTATTCCTTTATGTCCACAAGATAGACCAAGATTTGCTATTTTATACTACCTACTATTAATCGTTTTGAACCCGATAAGAGATATCAGTGGAAAGTTCTGCCTCAGGGCATGGCCAACAGCCCTACTATATGCCAGCTGTATGTTCAAATGGCCCTCGAGCCAATTAAGAAACAATTTCGAGCCTTGTTGGAACACGAGTGGAACCTGTTTCCCGTGGAGATTTTACTTCTTGAATTTCTTCTGCATTTTCTTTCTTTCTTTCTAAAAGGGAAGGTAGGCCTGTTTTGATACAGCCCTATGATGTGATTCGTGTTCATGGAGGGTTGGTCTGTAAGCTCAGAGCCCAGCAAAAACGTGACAAGGCTGCTTTAAGCCCAAGCACTCGCAGCCTTGGAGCAAGCATCTCTCCCGGAAATTTGACTATCTAGGCTGAGAAAGTAGCCGATTGACTGAGACCCTCAGTGGATGCACCTCAAGGGTTCAGCCCATTGCACTGGGACGATGAGAGGTCTAAGTCCAGCCAGCCCTTGCCTGAATAACCGGTACCTGAACAGTTAGAGGTGTTTGCGAGTGGGTACTCAACAGGGAATATTCCACGAGTGTGGATAGATTTCCCGAAAGTATGCCTGATTGCACAAAGGTTTGATGCCAAGAAACCTCCCCTGGTGGCGCCCCAGGGTAGAGGCTCCCTTTCCCCGTCAAAAGGCATCGAGATTGGGTATGGGAATTAAACCCATTACAATATCTCATTTTGCACAGGGGATCAGGCCTCTGCTTTCCCTCACTGAGTTGGTGCTGCGCTTAATGGGCAAAAGGCTGTTTCATATTAATAATTTAAACAGGGAGAGATGTAGGAAGCCGCTGTTAACGGTGGTATAATCTGCCATCCCAAGATGGCGCTGGCCTCGTGTCTTCTCCAGAAGTAAACAATTATCTGCGCAGCTGCTAAGGCAGAAAGACCGCCAAGTCACTGGCCAATCCCGAGGCGTAATATTGGGTGGTGAGCGAACAGCCAATCAGAAGTGAATACGTCACTCTAGGGTGTATTTAAGCTAGGCCGCTTCCAGCTTCTTAGGTCTTTCCGCTTTACCGTGACAAGAAGTAAATCCTCGTTTGCAGTATACCCGATTATTGCCTCCTGTCCTTATTCGTGGGCGAAAAGGGATTTCGGGGGTGCACGGAACACTCAAGTGTTAAAAAATGATATCATAAAATTTTCAGGAAAATGGAAGAATTAGAAAAAAATTATCCTGAGTGAGGTAACCCAGACCTAGAAAGACATACA
This sequence comes from Arvicanthis niloticus, assembly GCF_011762505.2. Lineage (NCBI taxonomy): Eukaryota > Metazoa > Chordata > Mammalia > Rodentia > Muridae > Arvicanthis > Arvicanthis niloticus. The sequence continues at coordinate 43,367,868 of NC_047673.1, forward strand.
TGGTATATATTACCGTTTAAGCAGATATTAGTTGTTAAGTAAATAATAATCAAACTAAAGTCCATTGACTCACAGATGTAAAGTAAAGAGTGGGACTCTAGTGGGCAACACCTGCACCTTCCTGGGAAAGAAAAATATACAATTTGAGGGACAAATTGGGAGAAGATTTGGGAGTAGGAAGAATCAGGTGGAGGGAGAGAGGTCAGGAGAGAAGTCTAGAATTGGGGAGCACAAAATTTTTATCAAATATTTCTGTCTGTGCACATTTAAATAGTCTTTTTAATTTCATTTATTCTTCTAAGATGGTAAATTGTATTGTTTAATTTCTAGATACCGAAATCAAATTTTCTTTATTGACTTGAATACATATTTTTATAGTGTGATATCTTTTGCATTTATTATTATCAACCTTTAATAATAATCTATATTCATAAGTGCCAATGACCAATAGATTTTTTATTGTAACTCTAAGATTACTATAAAAGTCGTATTTGTCCTAAAAACTAGTTCCGAACGTCAGCTGACTTTTATTTTACAGAATAGTTTCTGAAGAATAGTATTGTCCTTTTAGTTTGTAAAGGCTGTTAGCTATTCCTATTTTTGAAGCTATTTTGGTCTATCTCATAATGTAACTATGATTTCAATTACATTAGTAAATCCTGAACTCATATAATTTTATTGCCATTTTTTGTTTTTAGTAAAGTTGACTATTTTAACTACATTTTCCATATTTCTTCTCTATATTTTCTAGATTCTGTTTTTCAGCAGAGTTTAAAGTTCACAATAACACTGAGCAGAAAGCAAGTTCTCATATCACCTTTTCCCACATAAATCTACAATTTCTCTTGTTATCAACATTCTGTGATAGCACACCATGATTATCTAGATTCTAAAATTTAAATTAAGTGCTCTTGATGCTGTCTATTTTGAGGGTTTTGACAAGTTCATAATGACCTGCATCCACTTTGGAATATCATACACAAAATTTTTGTGTTCTCTGCCTATTCTGTCCTTTTTGTTCCCAACCCACAGGAAACCACTGTTCTTTTGCTGTCTGCTGGTGTTGGCCTTTCGAGAATGCCACATAGTTGGAAGAATACACTGTGTAACCATTTAGATTTGGAATCCTTGTTGTAGTAATATGCATCCAAGATAGTTGCAGGGCTTGCCTGGAACTGACAGATTTTTTTTTTCGATTGATTTCACTGCCTAGATAACCATAGTTTTGAATTCTTTTATTTGCTGAAGACCAAGTGTGCTGTTTGCTTCTACTATTTGGCAACTATGAATAAAGTTGTTATGAACATTTGCATATAGATTTTTGTGTGGACACCCTTGTGTTTTCTAATATTGTTAAAAATTTCTCTTCTTTTCTTACTCTCATTTTGCTAGGAATTTGTGAAATGTATCAGTTTTTATGAATGAGCAACTTTGAGCATCCTCTATAGTACATCTGCTTTCTATTTTATTCTTTTTTTTCATTTTTTATTTTATATTTTATTTACATTTCAGATGCCTTCCTCTTTCCCCATTTCCCCTCCCTAGCAAACCCCTATCCCATGTCTCCTTTTCTTTTTTGCTTTTATATAATTTTTTAAAGTGTTAGTCAAAGGCTTTATACGTTTGGAAATGCTCAATCAGAAGTGTAACCCAATACCCAACCTAGATATATAAACTGTCTTTGACTGGTGGAGACACATGGACATCTGCCTCCATGCCCCCCCTTCTCTCTCTCATCACCTTGCTTCTCCTCTCCTTCATCTTCTCCTCTCCTTACTCCATCTCTTCCTCTCATTACTCCTTCCGACTTAGCTCCTCCTACATATCACCCTTCCTGTTAAAATAACACTTTTCTCTTAAAATACAATTGGAGCATAATTATTCCTATTTGTACCAGTGAGGTACAAGATAATCCTAATACCCAGTCCTTCATTTTGTTGACTAACCAGAACCTCTGTTGTCTCTCCTAACTAAAACACTTAGTTTTGAACTTGGCTTTTTTCTTGGCTTAGAATAAATGTCAGCTGAAAACCTTCCACTCTGATCTTTTCTCTCAAAGTAAATAGCCAGGATTGGCTATGAGACTATAGGTCTTCAACCCCATCAGATATCTAGAATGACTGAGTTAACTGAAATTATGGGAAGCACAAAGCATAGCTTCTAAAACTTAGCCAATTTATAGAGACTGCTGAACACCTGGACAGCCCCTATACTACAGAACGTTGGAGCATCAAATCTTCAGCTTTCTGGCCCAGAATCATCTGACAGACCTTAGTGATGCAAAATTATTAAGAGCTGATTACTCTGTCTAGGCAGATATAATCAATCAGTCGACTATTCTGCAAGTGTGTCCTTTTCTGGACAGTAATTTGTCTGTAGATGGAAAGAGGCAATTCTTGCCTTGTGGCTGTCTCTGCACAACTGGAGTAACTCCAAGGATGCTCAATTTCATCTTAGAATCCAAGACAGGAAGCTGTCAGGAGCAGACAGGTCTCTAATCAAAATGATCATTAGTATAGAAATGTTTGTAACGTCAATTCTGTAGACTTCTGACGTTTTGAAAACCAACTATCCATGTAAGATAAACTGGACTGCTGTCTGTTAACTCCTCTCAGCTATTTCTAAATAAAACATAGAGAACACCCTAACAATAAACTCAAAGCCATGAATTTGCTATAGTCCCTTAACTCACAGGCTAACCATCTCAAATCTGTTAAAAAATTTAAAGAAGGACTGGGTCTAAGCCTTGTATTCCTAAATGTGTTATACAGGCACACTGCCTATGCAAGTACCAATATTCATCTCACTTTTATATCAATAAGAAACTCGTACCAATGAAAACCTTAAATTTGAAATCAAAGTAAATTTTGTACCATTTAAGAGATTATAACTTCATCTTGATACTAATTATACAGATTTCTACCAATAGGTTGTGGCTATGCAATAAATCCTAGTTAATCCTCCCTGTTCCAACAAAACCTTTACTTTTCCCTAGAAAGACAGTCCAATATTAACCACCTTAGTCCCCAAGCCCAGGGAATAGGGGCGCTGACTCTTCGTTAACTTCTTCAAGCTGATTATGGGCCATTGAGATATTAGAAGAGGGGTGGGGGGAAGAGTAAATTGATAAGCCTCTGACACTGTGTCTTCACTGCATCCAGTTGGAATTCCCAGACTCTATTTTATTCATAATGTCTACTTACTTAGATAGCCTTTGAGGTTAATTTGTCATTTCCCCCAGATTCTTTAGAAAAGAGCTCTAGTCATTTATGCTCATTCTTTATTTTATATTGTGACAACATGTATCTAATATCAGGTTTATTATCTTAATGATTTCCTGCATATATTTCAGTAGTACATCTATCCATAGAATTGTGTTTCAGACACCAAATTAGAATTTCTCATCTTACAAAGGAACTTCCAGGTCACCTGTACACCAATTCCCTCCTTTTCTCCTCCTCCTTCTTCTACCCAGCCTTATAAACCATCCGTTTTGAACAATTTTGAAGAATTTATCTACTATGAATAAAAGCAGATACACCATTGGTCTGCTTCTGACTGGTTGATTTCATTTAGCATAAAGGGCATCCTTCTTACAATGTGTAACAAGATTCCTTCCTCTATTAATGTTGATGGTGTTCCATTGGATGTTTGAACTACATTATCTTTATTCATTTTACTGCTAATGAGTGTTTGAGCAACTTCTGTTTCTAATTGACTATAGGTAACAATCCTATGATCATGAGAGAGCAATTATCTTTTTTGAAGTCCTGATTTGAAATCTTTTGCCCATTTACTCATATTTGGCACCACTGGATAACTCACTTAGTAGTTTGTTGAATGCTAGTAGCAAAGAATGACCATTCTTGCATTGTTCTGGGTCGTAGAGAAATAAAGTGTCAGTTCTTTGAGGTTGACTTTGGTCTTAGGTGTGAGGCTTCCTGCTCATCCACTTTAGAATGGGTCAGTGGTTTTTTTTTTTTTTTTTTTTTTTTTTTTTTTTTTGAGATGAAGATGGTCTTGAACTCATCAGTCATCTGTCTCTAAGTCCTAGGTGTTGGAATTGCAGGTGTGCACAGCTATACCCAATTTGAGAGTTTCATTAGTGGATTTCATTAAGCCAAAATAGTCTCCTTCTTCACCTTCCCCTTCCTCCTCCTTCTCTTCTCTTTCTTTACCTTCTTCACCTTCTTCATCTTTCTCTTCCTCCTCCTCCTCCTTCTCTTCTTGTTCTTCTTGTTCTTCTTGTTGTTCTTCTTGTTGTTCTTCTTGTTCTCGTTCTCCTTCTCCTTCTCCATCTTCCTCTTTCTCCTCTTTTCCTCTTCTTCTTCTTCCTCCTCTTCCTCTTCTTCCTCCTCCTCTTCCTCCTCCTCTTCCTCCTCCTCTTGTTCTTCTTGTTCTTCTTCTTCCTTTTCCTCTTCCTCCTCCTCCTCTTCCTCCTCCTCTTGTTCTTCTTGTTCTTCTTCTTCCTTTTCCTCTTCCTCCTCCTCCTCTTCCTCCTCCTCCTCCTCTTGTTCTTCTTGTTCTTCTTCTTCCTTTTCCTCTTCCTCCTCTTCCTCATCTTCCTCCTCTTCTTCCTCATCTTCCTCCTCTTCTTCCTCCTCATCCTCTTCCTCCTCCTCCTCCTCTTGTTCTTCTTGTTCTTCTTCTTCCTTTTCCTCTTCCTCCTCTTCCTCCTCTTCCTCCTCCTCCTCCTCCTCCTCCTCCTCCTCCTCCTCCTCCTCCTCCTCCTCCTCCTCCTCCTCCTCCTCCTCCTCCTCCTCCTCTTCTTCTTCTTCTTCTTCTTCTTCTTCTTCTTCTTCCTCTTCTTCTTTCCCCTCCTCCTCTTTCTCCTCCTCCTTCTTCTTCTTTTTCACCTCTTCTTCAGCTTCCTTCCCCTCTTCTTCACCTTCTTTTATACTTTTCTACCTCTCCTGTCTCTTTCTCCTTTCTTCTTTTTCTTCTCTTCTTCTCCTTCTCCTCCTTATCCTCCTCCTCCTTTTTCTTCTTCTTCATCACCACCACCTTCTTCCTCCTCCTCCTCCTCCTCTTCTTTCATTTTCTGCTTCTTCTCTTCATTCTTCTCCTTCTCTTCTTCCTCCCCCCCATGCATCCTCTCCCTCCTCATACTCTTCCTCATCTTTTTTCTTGTTTTCCCATGGAGTACAGTTTATGATGCCCAGATAATATTAAGATTGGAGCCTGCACTTCTATATGATTGGGCTACTAGGAGATCCTTTTAATGTCCTGGAAAATTTACCATGCTAACATTTTGTTTAGAATTTTGTATTAATACTCTTTGTATTTCTTCTTTTATTATTTCCTTCTATTGTTGCCAGAATAATGGTTGCCTCAAAAAGTAAGTTTAGAAGTCTCCCTATGTTTTAATTCATTGAGTGAATTAGTGTTATTATTTAGTTGTTAATAGAATTCACCAGAAAAACCTTTACTCTTAGAATATTCTCTAGTTAAGTTTTGTTGTTATTTTTATTATCTGGAACCGAAGTTACAGACAGTTGTAAACTACCATGTGAAAATTGAACCTGGGTCCCCTTGAAGAACAGCCAGTGTTGAGCCATCTCTCTAGCCCTAGTACTTATAGTTTTTTTTTTTTTTTCACTCTTCACATGCCTTGTTCTCAGACTAATTTTTTCTTTCTTTCAGTTATGGTTGTTTTTATTTTCATGTAAGGTGTATTCATATGTTCCCTGTCTCTATGATTTCCCTTTACCCCTTCTTCTTCTGGTCCTCTTTCTTATTTCAAAAACTACTTATATATCAAGAAAAAAACCACTCACTGCCCATGTTTATTCATTTCAGAACTGACTGCCAAGTTTATCAACTCACTAATAAAAATTAAAAGGAGATGTTTCAATAATTAATTTTGATAGATTTAAAAAATACAATGTAGATATTGACTTCCTATTTAAAATGCACTGGTAAAGACCTTGTATTTTATAGGTTGTCTCTTCACACTGTTGGGAGTTTTTATTTTGTTCGACAAAATCTTCTTATTTCTGAGTAGCTTCCCTTGTCAATTCTTTGGGTTATTTTCTGTTATTACCATCATTTTCAGAAAGTTCTTGCCTGTCTCCATATCTTGAAGTGTTTTTCCTAGGCAATGCCCTGGTTTCAGATTTTGTCTTAAGAGTTTTGATTCTTTTTGAAGTGGCTACCCCTGCCCCAGTAAATACCATAAATCTAATCCCATTTTCTGTGGGTGGATATTGAGTTTTTCACAATCAAATTTGAAGAGTCTGTCTGGCTGCCCCTGCATGTATTTATTTCTTGGACCTCTGCTTTGTTGCACTGGTCTTTAGATGTATTTTGTGTCAGTATCATTTTCTCTTTATCTCTATGTCAGTATAATATTATTTGAGGTCAGACGTTTTGACACCACTAGCACTGGAAACAATCAAAACAAGAGAGTCTCATGAGTAGGCCAAACATTTTGCTAGCTATATAATAGACAGAGGAATGTTATTTAAAATATATAAAGAATTCAGAAGATTAAATAATCCAAACAGGAAGATTTAAAGAAAATGTGACAAGCAAAGATAAAATCACCTCAATCAATAAACAGACTAAAAAAGAAAACAGTCAGTTCTTAGTGATAAAGTACAAATAGCCTGAAGGTATAGTAGAGAATATTGACCATCTCAAGCCATTAGGATTATACATATTAAAACTAAATTTAGACTATCTCTCACTGGCTATTATTGGCTTCAATTAAGAAGACAAATGACAACAAATGCTAGTCAGCTGTAGAGGAACTTAAATTTAGCAACAAGGCTGCTCTTGCTAGAATTCAGACATGTCCTTACAATAAGTCTTTAATACCAAATTATGTAAGTAAGTTTAGTATGTAGAAGGAAGCAACCATATTTGAAAATGATGTCTAATTGAGGGATAGACAAAGTGATAAATCAGAGAAAGATTTGACAGGATCATCCCAACTCTCATAAAGACAAGAAAGGGAGGGTACTTAAAAGCAGTGCAGAAAGAGAGAGGGCAGTTAAGTCAATCAGTTCTGTTCAGTCAGGTGTTGAGTTCTGTTTCACTTTTGCCAACAACAGAGGCGGTTGAAGCCAGAAAATAACAAGGAGCCAGAAGATTAGAACAGATTCTCAGAGTTAGTTTGATGGCACAAAGAGCAATTCAGTCAGAAGCCAAAAGAAGCCAGATTGAATCAATCAGCTTGTAGAGATGTTTGAGCCAGAACAGCTGAATTGAACTGACCAGTGATTCAGAAAGAACTAGAAAGGGTGATTTTATTCAACATCAAGCCATCAAAATGACAATTAGTTCAGGCAAATAAAAGTTTCTCTTACAATCAGGATGTGGAGAAAGGGAACTATTTCATATTCTATTGAAATCACATGAAAGTCCCTCAATAAACTAACAGTGGAGTTACAGTATGACCAAGACATATCATATATGGGCATACACCCAGTGGGCTTCAAGCAATATAAAACAAAACTTTTGTGTTTATTGCAGTATCTTTTATAGGAATAAGTCTAGGTGTCTTGGATAAAGAAAATGTGTGTGTGTGTGTGTGTGTGTGTTTCTATGTATGTATATGTGCATGTATATATGTGTGTTTGTGTGTGTGGTGTATGTGTGTGTTTGTATGTGTGTATATATGCGTGTGTATATGTGTGTTTGTGTGTGGTGTGTGCATGTGTGTTTGTGTGTGCATGTGTGTGTTTGTATGTGTGTATATGTGCATGTGTATATGTGTGTTTGTGTGTGCATGTGTGTGTGTTTGTATGTGTGTATATGTGCATGTGTATATGTGTGTTTGTGTGTGTGGTGTGTGTATGTGTGTATGTGTGTGTTTTGTGTGTATATGTGTGTGTGTGTCTGTGTGTGTATGTGTGTGTGACTGTGGGTATGTATGTATGTGTCTGTGTGTATGTGTGTGTGTGACTGTGGGTATGTATGTATGTGTGTGTATGTGTGTGTTTGTGTGTGTGTGTGTCTGTGTGTGTGTGTGTGTGTGTGTGGTAGTAGTAGTAGTAGTAGTGCTGGCTAGTTAGTCTTTTGACAGTTTGACAGAAGCTAGAGTCACCTGAAAGGGAAGAACCTCAATTGAGAAAATGTCTCCATAAGATCGGACTGTAAGGCAATTTCCTTAATTACCGTTTGCATAGGGAGGGCCCAGCCCATTGGATGTGGTGCCATCCCTGGGCTGGTGGTCCTGGGTTCTACAAGAAAGCAGCCTGAGCAACCCAGTAAGCAGCACACTTCCATGCATGAGTTCTTGCCACCAGGTTCTTGTTCTGGTTGAATTCCTGTCCTGACTTCCTTTGATGATGAAGAGTACTGTGAAAGTGTAAGCCAAATAAACCCGTTTCTCATCAATTTGCCTTGCTTGTTTTGGGGCAGCAATAGAAATCTGACCTATGACACACATATGCACTCACACACATGTTATCACACATATACACATAATGTCATGAAATAAAAGTAGGGTTGAGGAATAAAGGGGACTACTAGAAAGGGGGGCAAGTGGGACAAAGAAAAGCATCTAGAGTTAATTATAGGTGATGCATGTGGTATAGTTAAATGAAAATGCCCATGCTTCTAGCACGAATAAGACTTAAGACTTTCTACCAAAACTTAAAAAAGAAACATTTTATACTTGTATACTTTCAAGCTTTTAGCAATTTAAGTCAAGTCAGTTAAACTTTAGCAATTTAAATCAAATCGCACTACATCTCACTTTGACCTTATTTTATATATTTTTAAACAATATTAATTCTGTGTCAGTTTACCAGTAAATGTTTCAGTGGTTGTGATCTTTTTATTTCTATCGTTTTGAGCTTAGATTGTAATATCCTGTGCCTGTGTGTGTGTTTGCTTTTACCACTGAGATTTATGCTTTCATTTGCTGTCATGTTATGATTTAGTATCTTTTCATTTCAATTTGAAGAAATCCCTTCAGTACATCTTGTAAGGCAGGTCTAGTGATGAACTTACTCAGTTTGTGTGTTTGTCTAGGGAAGTCTTTTCCTTTTATTATTGAAAGATGATAAAGTATTCTTGGTTGACAGGACTCTGAATATATCATTCAATTCCCCCTTGACTTTTAAGGTTTCTGCTAAGAATTCCACTGAGTCTGATGAGAATTTTCTTGTAAGTGATGAATTTATTTTCTCTTGTGGCTTTCAGGATACCTTTTGTCTTTGATGAATACTTGAATCATTTTTGTTCTACCTGAAGATTTTAGCTTTAGTGTTTGTTGCTAAAGCAGATATCTTGTTACCAACTCTCTTAGTTATTCTGAGAATGTTTTCATTTCACTTTTATTTTCAAAGAGTATTTTTTGGTGGGTATAAAGTTTTTACCTGCTGCTTCCTTACATTCATATTTTAAAGAATTCCACTGACTTGGCCTTCAGGTTAACTAATGAGGATGATCTAAGTTAGCAGGTCATTTCTCTCTGTTTTCAAAATGATTTCATCTATCTTTGTTTTTCTGTATTTTGCTTATAGTTAAGTTTGCATGTGGTTTTCTCTGAGTTTGCTGTTGGATGTTTGCTGACTACCTTAGATAACTAATTTTTTTTTTGTAATTTTCAAGATTTGACTACTATTTCTTCAAATACCGTTTTTGCCCTAATATGTTTTCTACATTGTAATATTCCCAATCGACTCACTATATGCCTTTACACTCATACCAAAAGCTTCATTCATTGGTTTTAAACTTTATTTTTCTACATTTATTTCACTGGAAAATTTATACTTACAATTAAGTTCAATGACTTATTTTCTTATGTCTTCTTCCTATTTGTTATTCTATTTTGTTATTTATTACGTATGATAATTTTTTAGCTCTAAAGTTGCTACCTGATTCTATTTAAAAATGTTTCAATTTTGATCATTTCTATATCTTAGTCTCTTCCACCTGAGTATAGTCATAATTCCCATGTAAAATACTGCTATCACTTCTACTTTTGGTTTCTACTTGGTTCAATAATTCCAATGTCTAGGTAATTTTTGGTTCACCCCAGTTAATTTTCTTGAGAAGTGGTCACACTTTGACGGATTGTATGTAAGGTGACTTAGATTGATATCTAGACATTTTGCAAGTCATGTTGAATGGCCTTTATTAAATATTGACAGCTCTGGATTACTACTATTTTGAAGAAATAGTTTTGTTCCGACTGCAAATTCTGTCTCATCATTTTACATGGCTGCTTGTTGTATCCATTTTGTCCCCCAAATCTTTACTATACTTGTGTTACACAGGCACAACTCATTGGCAATCCTGAAACTTTAGTAGTTTTAATGCACCGTTACTGAATCTGACACATTGTTGGCTTAATGATTCTCATTCGTTTTTTTTTTTTTTTTCCAATTTATAAATGCTTCTTTTCCTCAAGCCATAGAAATTGTTTTTGAGGTTGGGGTTAGATATCAGCTGTCATATTCTACTATTCCATGACTATGTCCCACCATCCAGGTAAAAGTGAGAGAGGGGTGTCAACGTAAAACTCATTTTGTGCATCTGCCCACAAACTATTCATTTCGATCATGTTTTAGGAGTACTCAAACACTTACTTTTATTATTCTATGTAAGACACTTCATTTAAACAACAGAACAGGCATTGTTGTCATGAGCCAGCACTGTAAAATTTTTGGCTTATTTTATTTTACTATTTTAATTTTATGTATTTTTTATGGAAAATTTCACACATGAATTTAATGTGTTTGTAGCGCATCCGTCTCTCATTTTCCCTTTTAAATTTCTGTTCTCAATTTGGATCCCAGCTTCATCTTGCTCTCCTTCTTCTTCTCGTCCTCTTCCTCTTGTTTTATTTCTTTTTCTTTTTCTCTTCACTTGTTCTATATAAGTAAGCCAAGTACCATTGCTGTAAGAGCATAGGAGCAGGTTGTTTACTGTGGCTACCATCCTGAAGACAATTGAATCTTCTTTCCCTAACAGCCTTCAATGACTTGCAGCTCCTCAGCTAGGACTGGGCTCATAAACCCTCACAGCTCCCACAGAGTTGCCCAATAGTCTTCAAAGAAACATAGTAATCTTATGACAAAACATATGCCATAGTTCAAATGAACTATTTCAATGACATAGCTGTTTAGTGTTTGCATTCATTCTATGGACATAAAAAGAATTCACTAAATATTGGGCTTCGTCTTTATTATCAAGTCAGTCACAAAAGGACTTCCTGATCTCATGAATAATATCACATTTTTAAAATTGAACTCGTCTTTTCTCTTACTCTTTTTCCTATGATGATCTTGAAACAATATTTTTGAAATTGATTAATTATCAATGGAGGGATGATTTAATTAGTTGAAGCATTTAAGAGAAGACAGTATCAACATTTAAGTTGCTTACTAAGTTTTGTTGGAGTAACCAGAAAAGTGTTGTATTTTGTTAGTTTTAACAAAGTGTCTCCCCTACACTCTCATATAATAATTCTGCTTCTTTTTTTTTTCTGGAAGTATAAGAAATATGTGATTGACTAAAATCTTCAATTTTCTTTCTATGTTAAATTCAGCCATTACAGATTGGCTGACTGCTGATGTTCACCTTCTCTGTATGTAATTTATAACCGAGCATATTTTGTCCCCACTTTCCCAGTCATTGTGTCTTTATTTATTATTATTGTTATTGTTACTATTATTATTATTATTATTATTATTATTATTATTTTGCATCTAGGGAATTTGAACTCACTGCAGGGGGAGAGAAAATACAGACACACGGAAGAGCCAGGATGAAGTGAACTAGGCTCTCTAATGGAGAAAGTATAAACTTTCATAAACTCAGTGTGTTTATTCCATAGGGCAGAACATAGAGGCACGTTAATGCATACATCCAAAGAAGGATGTGAAGCTACTTCATAGTGATATACAAGGAAACGTGGTTTATGAATATAACTAGATCAATATAACTGGATCAATGAAACAGGATTAAGTAACCCTAAGGAGGAGTTTCTGTAGGGCAGTAGTCTTTAGCTGCAGGTATTGTTAGGAGGGGAAACTACTGTGGATATTTTCTGTATGCAATGCCAACATCCACACAGGGACCAGAAGGAACACTTTGACCTGAAGAAAGGAGAAGCTTTGCCAATTTCCCTTAGGTCTGAGGCTGTGCCCAATTCCACAGCATGCATTCACTCTGGACCTCACTTGCGCAGTGCTTCCTTCTCCTCAAATTTTATTTTCAGCTTACTCTCTTTCTCAAGTCCAGTATGTTCTCTGGCTACCTGAGCACCAGTTGGCAATGAATCTGTAGATTTTTGCATCACAAAGATTGTGGTTTGGTGTTGAAGATTAGTTCTTAGCCAAGCACTATTAAAACAAACAAACTAACACACAAACAAAGTCAAGGAATTAATTTCATGAGTAACACAAATTCCAAATAGAGAAGACTAGATTTGTTGGATTCTAATGTTGCTGACACTTAACAGCTCATGAAACTCATAATGAGATATATCATTTTGACATTTGGCATAGAAATGGAAGGCAGTAATATAGTGGAGGAATCACTAAACACATTTAAAGGTAGGTTTTTCATGTGTTGTTGATTTATTTAATTTATCTATAATAAACTAGCCAGATAGATTTAAGAAATGTTTAATGCTGCTAGCCAGAAATTTCAGCCAAAAATAAACTTTTCATTTTTATTGCTAGGGAGCGACTTTATCCTGGCCATATTTTGAAATGGAAGAAAATATAACCTGTGTAGAACAGCAAGGCAGCATTAATATCAGACTGTCATTTATTCTGAGGAAGATGAGAAATGAAACCCTCAGTCTTCTGCATTAAAGGCAGCTATTATAAATCAATGACTTTTGTCCATTTGAAAGGACACGTGGTAAGTAAGAGTGCAACAACACAAAGGTGACCCTGAACTCTCCATTACAATGATCTAACTCTATATTAATAAACTGGGTATGCTTCTTTTACACCAAACAGTGGGATTAGTAGCCAGGCTGCATTTAAAAAAGTACAAAAGAGTTTTGAATAAATTAGATTTTCTAAATTCCTTCTAATGTGGTAATATAAGTAAATGACTTTCAATAAAATGCATAGATTCATATGTGCACATATATATTTTAGAATCATATAATCAGAAGGATGCATCAATGTGAGGGGGGGCCTCTTGTTCCTGTGGAGGCTTGACGCTGCAGTGTAGGGGAATGCTAGGGCACTGAGGCAAGAGTGAATGGGTGGGTGGGGGAGCACCCTCATAGAAGAAGGTTTAGGGGGAGGCATTAGGGGGCTTGTGGAAGGAAACCTGGGAAGAGTAATAACATTTGAAATAGAAATAAATAAAATAACCAAAAACCGAGAAACAAGCAGAAATATGTTTTTGTTTGTTTGTTTGCTTTTGTTTTGTTTTATTTTGTTTTGGTTCTCAACAGTTTATTGGCTGTTCATTCTGGAAAAATGGATGCATAATGCATAAGGTACCACACCCACTTCTGAGGGTGGCCTTGAGATTAAATACATTTTGAAGGGAGTAATGTCTGGGACAGAAAGCTTATTGGCTAAACCCTCCAGGCTTCTAGCTACCTCATTGGCATGAGGAACTCTGTTTTGGGCCTATGTGACCATAGAACATATTTCTTTTATGTGAGGAGCATGGCACGTATTCCAGGTCTGGAAGCTGACAGGGAGCAGGGAGTCACTTAAGTCTCAGGTGTGTGCCCACCGAGTTCCTGGGTCTCAACCCAGCAGAAACGTTATTTAACACATTTTGTCATATTTTTCAAAGAAACAAATGCTCTTACAGTTATTAGTAACACTTTGTATCATATTACAAATTTTTACAAGTACTAATAACATTTAATAGTAACTAACAACTGTTTGTAATAGAACAAAATAATTTTATTCTCTCCCTATCAGTCAAAGAATATTTTCTCTAGAATAATTCCGTTTGCTTTTCCTGTTGCTGAGGTCTGCAAGCTATTTAAATAGTTTGTATTCCAATTATTAGATATGGGATTTGAAGTGAACCTTTTTCTTTCAGATTTAAGTTTGCTTTTTCTTCTAAATTAAAATTTTCTTTTGCAGAAAAAAAAACTTTCTATGTTGTCAAAAATCTATCTTAAAAATATATCTTGTATTCTTTTGGCCTTTTGTTTGTCTCTTGAGACAAGAGGCCACGTCCACCTGCTATGATTGTGGTGTGTCCTTTTGCTTTCTAATCTCAGCAGGTCTTATCTCATGGATATTGCAGTTCCATTGTTATGGAAGGCTGATTTAGAATCATGGAATTTTAGTGACCTAGCTCTTTTATGATTTTCAGTCCTGGTAAATTTCTCTGCTTAGAGATAAACTTGGAAGTACCTGAAGATATTCCAAATTTCTTTGGTAAATACTTATGCACCATTTGATATTCTGTGCTTGAAATTTTACTCCCTTCATCTGATTATCTTCATAAGAGATTTCTTATAGACAACATATGTTTTGGTCTTAATTTTAAATTTACTGTAGTAACAATTCTGATATTTTACTTAATATTTTGATTTTCAAAACATATTTGATATCACATGCAATGATATTGGTCTCAAATTGTACTGTTTGTTTCATCTGTAGTTACTAGTTTTCCCCGTTCTCTTTAGATCATTTGCGTAACGAGTAGTCATCACTTTCATCTCCTGGGAATTTGGATATAGTTACTTTTGTAGATTTGTCTTGGATACTACAGGGAAAGATCATACACTGTTTTTTCATGGTACTTAATGTATATCAATATGTCCAGTGAAATATGGAGATAGTAACAGTTCATCATTTTTCTGTCTTTTACATCATAGTTTTTATAAATATTTCATATTCATTTTAGAAATATTATAATCTTTGTTTTGACCAATAATTTCTATTTTAAAAATTACAACAGTGTTTATTTAGCATGTTATATGTCTACAAGGGTCTCCACAATCACTTGGTCTTACTTCTTTTCCAAGTTTCTGTTATAATTTTTCTGCTATCTGACATACTTTCATTGACATGTTTATTTTTTAAAGAATCCATCTGCTGGTAACAAATTCTCATGGTTTCCTGAGAGATATTTTCACTAGATGTATTATTCTGGGTCAACAGTTGTTTTCTCTCAGCCCTTTAGCAATCCTGGCTCAGGGCTTTCTTACTACAATCATTTCTGAGGATGGATCCATAATCATCTGAACTCTTGATCTGCTATATATAATGTGCCATTTTCAAGGGTTGCTGTCAAAACGTTCTCTTCAGTCTGGGTTTTAGCCATTTGGATATGATGCATGTGAGCATGGATTTCTCTGTGCTTATCTCTTTTATCTTTTACTAAGCTTCTTAAATCTGTATATATGTATATTTTAACACTCACTCTGTCTTGTCTTTTTTTAAATTGAAATGACTAAAATGTTGATTCGTATACACTCTCCACAGGGTCCCACTGTGACCTACATTTTCATTAAAGCTTTATTTGTTTTTATTTTTTTATGTGTATGAGTATTTTTTTTTTTTTTTTTTTTTTTGCGAGTTTCCATGTGTACCATGTTTCTGATCATCAGATGCCTTTGGAGGCAGAAAAGGGTGTCTAATCTTCTGGTGTTGACAACGTTTGTGAGCTACAAGAGGGTTTTTGAAATCAATTGTGAGTCTTCTGGAAAAGCAATAAGTGCCTTTAACCACTTAAGCTATCTTAATTCCTCATGTATTTTTGTTGAAAGTATGACTTCTCATAGTTCCTTTTTTTTCCTCTTTTGTTCTCTGATAATAAAATTCCTTCCTGCTGTGAACTGTATTACTTGTTGTCTGTCTTGTCTGTAGATTATTTGCATAATGAATAATCACCATTTTCATCTACTGGGACTTTGGGTATAGTTACTTATATAGAATTGTCTTGGCTACTACAGGGATAGAGCTACACTGTTTTCATGGTATTTAATCAGTGTATGCATTTAAAAGCATTATTTCATTTAGCTAATAGTGTTTTCACTTGTAAAAGTTCCATTTGTTTGTAAGGAAGGACACATGCAGAAAGTCAATATGCATCCATTGTTCTGTCATATTACTTAAAATTTTGTAAATAAATGCCCTCCAATCTTTACTAAACATTTTATGAAGATGTGTGCCTTGCAATATCAATTGATATCTCATAGTACATATTATTAGTAGAAATCTACATTCTAATAAGCATTATGTACATCATGTAGATGTAATATATGTGATAGAAGTATTATCAATAATTTCATCCATTGAGAATATATTCTGTATTCTAGTTATATATTATTTACGATTCTGAGGCTCTGAAATATGTTTTCCAAGTGTATACATTTACGTTCTAATAAAAATAATACCTAAGCTCAGATCAAGAGAGAACAATGTTGAGTAATTAAAAAACAAATCATTAAATAACTCTTGGGGCTGGGGGAATGTTTAGCAGTTATAGGCATTCAGAGGATCCAAGTTCCCACGGCAGGCAGCTCATGACTGCTGTAACTTCAGTTCCAAGGGATTTGCTTCATTTTCTACCTATGTGGACAGTATCACACATGTGACATATATGTGATATATGTGGCCATACATACACATACATAAATATAAAAATACTTATTATTTATACATATATAAATGATATAAATACATAAATAATATAAAATATACAAATATATTCATTATATTCCCTAGTTCTTCTCAGATTCTCCCCACCTCCCACTTTTCTTTAAGGTATCTATCCATTTTTAATGAGCAATAAAAGTGAAAAGATTAATAGTATCATGGAAACATATAAAAAATGCTGAACAAAGGGGGCCAGTTGAAAAACACTGTATGTCAGAACATAGTCAGAAGAATGATGGATGGTGGACAGTGCTTTGAGGAACTGTAGGAAAGAATCGGGGGAAAAAAGGCTTAGGGCCTTTTACCTCAGGTACACTTTGTTCCTTGGATTGTTCTTGGGCATGATTTTGTGCCTCCTGTGAAAAAAATCATTTAACTTATAAGACATATTTATTCTTGTTGGATATCTGAACGTACCTATAGAACCCAATCTGGACAGCAAAACCTAAATCTGAATATGGACCTCTGCCTTACTTTCCCAGATATAATCTATAGTACATGCCAGGCGATTGTGTTATAATTTGTCTGTCCTGAGAAGGTTCTGACAATGGGATGCTCTGTTAAAAATATTTAGTATGTGCTTAGCCATTTACATAACGTTATTTCTTCATACAACATATTCTGGTTACAATTCACTCTCCCCCTATTCCTCCTGCACTTTGTGACCCACTCAACTCCATGCCTTTTTCTTCTCTCTTTAGAAAACAAACATGCAAGCAAAACAAAACAAAAAACATAATAAAAACAAAAACACGCACACACACACACACACACACACACACACACACACGCACCTAAACCCCATAAAGGCACAAAATCAGAAACCTTAATATACAAGCAAAGACCAGAAATAAACAAGGAAATGTGAGATAAAAAGTCCATAAATATTTTAAAATAGACAGCTATTTATATTAAACAATGTATATATGTATATATGTACAAGTATATATGTACATATAATATAAATGTGTTATATGTACATTATGTATAATGAGGTTAGAGAAAAGAAAACTTAATTTTGATATCTGTGAGATCTTAACACTATTTTTTAAATTTTTTATTGGTTATTTAATTATGTATGTTTCAAATGTTAACCCCCTTCCCACTTTTCCCTCCACAAACCCACTATCGCATCCCCCTCCCCTCTGATTTACGAGGGTGCTCCTCCACCCACCTACCCACTCCCACCTCACTGCCCTAGCATACTCCTATGGAATGCTAGGAGCTTCCTCAGGACCAAGGGCCTCCCCTCTGGGTAATGCCTGACAAGGCCATCCTCTGCTACATATGCGGCGGGAACCATAGTTCCCTCTGTGTACTCTTTGGCAGTGGTTTAGTCCCTGGGAGCTCTGGGCGGGGTCTGGTTGGTTGATAATGTTCTTCCTACGGGGTATCAAACCCCTTCAGTTCCTTCCTGCATCCATATCTGTAATGGTCAGGCTCTGGCAGAGCCTCACAGCCTCACAGGAGACAGCTATATCAGGCTCCTGTGAGCAAGGTCTTCTTGGCAACAGTAATAGTGACTGGGTTTGGTGACTGCATATGGGATTAACACTATTTTTCAAGTTGTATTAAGACTAGTTAACAGTAACTAAAATAAACATGTTGTTTTTCTGTTAATCCTACATAATTTATTATAGTTTTATTGATGATAATTTCATGTGATTATGGCTCTTCAACTAGTATGTGTTTCTTGAGATTTTTCCTTGGCTCTTTTTTTTTTTTCTTGTTTATTTTTCCTTGTCCTGGTTTGGTTGTTTTTGTCTCATTATTACTGTTGTTATAATATGCTTGTTTGCTTTCTAATGCAGAAAGTAAGGGTGTGAATTTAATTTGGATGGGTGAGAAGGTCCAAAAAATCTAGGAGAGATGGGGGAGAGAAAACTTGAACCAGAATATATTGTATGAAAGAAAATACATTTTCAGGCTAAAATTTTAAAAAGAATAACAACAAAAATTAATACTAGATCATTAGTGAATAATCTCATGAAAATGGCATTAAAGAATGTTTTGCCGATCATGCCTGTATCAAGGGGTTTCAACTCTTAGTGGAGATCATTTCAAGACAGGAAAACCTGTAATGCTATTTATTCCATGCTAGTAAAAAAAATCATAGTATTTAATTTTAACATGAGGCATTATTTAAAGTTTATTATAAAATATATTTTAATTATATTTTCTCTATCTTTCTTCCTCTCTCTCTTTTAAAAATTCTCCCCAAGATGGGCTCTTATGCATTCCAGCTATTAAAAACAAGGATGATCTTGAAATTCTGATCCTTCTGTGTCTTCCTCTTGATTGCTGGGATTAAAGTTGTGGCTAACCAATGACAATTTATATGATGCTGGATATTGCACCTAGGATGTCTTGAATGGAAGACTTGCACTCATCTAGGTGACTTATATCTCAATAGCCATATTTCAACTAATTTTATTTTACTGGATATTGGCCTTATGTAGATCTTCTATTACCTATATAAGAGGAAATATGATATTTTTGACACACATTACAATTTAAGTAAGTACTTTGCTTGATTAAGATGATCAAGAAATTCTATGAGTTTTAGGACAAGTTAAAACATGTGCATAATAATCAAAGCCTTTCACTAAAATAATGAACAAGACAAGGTGGCCCACTATCCTTCCTCAGGTTCAACATAGCACTTTAAGTTTTAGCTAGAGTGATAAGGAAAGTGAAGGCAATAAAAAATGTAAATAGAACAAAAGAAGTAATAATATACTTATTTGCATATAATATGATTCTGTGTGTAAAAGATCCCAAGGACTCCACCAGAATGCTTGTACTGGTTGTAAACACATTTAGCCATGTAGCAGAATAGAAAACTAGCACACATAAGTTGGAGAGATAGTTCAGAGGTTTAGAACACTTGGTTCTATTGCAGAGGATCCAGTCTTGGTCCACAGCACCAACATCATGGTTCACAACTTGCTGTAAATCCAGTTCTATGGCATCTAGTTACTCAGTTACTCCTTCTGGTCTGGTCAGGCTCCAGGCACACATGTAGTAGCCATACAAACAATGCAGGTAAACACATATTCACATGAAATGAGAGAGAGAGAGAGAGAGAGAGAGAGAGAGAGAGAGAGAGAGAGAGAGAGGAGAAGAGCATGTCAAAAGTTAGCTTAAAAGTAGTGTATTTCTCTGGCATTTGCAAACATACTTTGTTTTGTCTTTGTAACCTTCCTTCCTCCTGTCCCACACTGACCCTGTTCTTATCCTGTTCATTGCCTTTTTCCTTATAGGAAACAGTACTGCTTTTCATTTCATATATAATCTTCTACTCTTTTCTGCCCTGCAGAAGGTCTCTCTTCCTCCTCTCATGATCCTTTTCATACTTTCATGCGCTACTCCACCATACAGGTGTACACACATACATATAAAAACAAAAAAAGTAGATATTTCTGAGCCTGGTTTATTTTCCTTTATAAAAAATTCAGAATAGCTTAAATTTACATTTCCATGACTAGTGTCTTTGTCACGGTTTCTATGCCTGCACAAAGCATCATGACCAAGAAGTAAGGTGGGGAAGAAAGGGTTTATTCAGTTTACACTCCCACATTGCTGTTCATCACCAAAGGATGTCAGACTGGAAATCAAGGAGGTCAGGAAGCAAGAGATGATGCAGAGGCCATGGAGGCTTACTGGCTTGCTTCTCATAACATATTCAGGTTGCTTTTTTATAGAACCCAAGGCTACTAGCCCAGGGATGGTACCATCCACAAGGGGCCCTCCCTTTTTGATTACTAACTGAGAAAATGCCTTACAGCTGGATCTCATGGAGGCATTTCCTCAAGGGAGGCTCCTTTCTCTGTGATAACTCTAGCTTGTGTCAAGTTGACACACAAAACCAGCCAGTACAACTAGGAATATTGAAGACTTAAACATGCTTCCTGGCCATTTGTGTTTATTCTTTTGAGTACTCTGTTCATTTTTCTCACCTATTTGGGTAATGACAGTGTGTTCATTGTTTCAATTGTTTTTTGTAAATTCTCATTATATAGCTATATATGTGACTAAAGTTGAGAGAACAAGGAAAGAGACCAAGAGAGGAAAAAAATGATGAATAAGAAGGACTGGTAGAAGACATAGGAAGCATGAGGCCTGAAATAAGGAAAAAAAAAAAAAACCATGGCATGTAGAGGTTATAAAAGGGTATCATGTGTTTCACACAGCTGGAAAATGTGTGACAGGCAAGAAGCTGCCCTAACACATTTTGCTTGAAAATGCCACAATGATATCTAATGTCTTCTATTCTAACTTGAAAACATGGAATCTACTCCTGCAAGTTGTCCTCTGACCTCTGCAAATATATCATAGCACATGAGTGCATGCACACACACAATAAATGTAACAACAACAAAAAAGAACACACAAACAGAAAATCCATTTTCTTGTGGCCTCCCCTCTTTCTTTTGAGTTGGCCTTGGTCTCAGCTATTGATTTACCCTTCATCAATCAGTACAGTTTTGTAGCTTGCCTTTATTTCATAGTCATTAAACTCTAGCCATTAGATGATAAATTTTATATACATCATTCTATGTAAATGATCATTGGATGTCACAGGCAAACATCATTTAAAATCTTGATTTTTATAATTAATTTTTTCCAGTAGCGTAAGATACTGGAGTGGGAAATGGGATCATCCTCCTTGAACAAATATTTGTGGAAAGCCTGCTAGATATCAGACTGGAAGATACAGAGGCAAAGGAAACAGTGAATTTTCAGTTGACCCGGCAAGTCAGTGTGGGAGTGAAAACGCCAGAATCGATGCATAAACTAAAGTCTCATAAAATAAAAAAGGAGGAGCAAGGTGTGAACTAAGGAACAGCAGAAGTTGTAAAGGTGGTGTTGGATGGAAGGGAAAAGGACTTCACATGAACAGGCAATATCTGTCCCTCTGAATTTATAGACATTCTCTTTTTTTGTGCTGTTGCTAATATAAATTGCTACATTTCATTTTACTGATTATATTTTGTATAATATGATAGGAAAGCCATTCAGAGTTAAACAATATAAAAATGTCAGATAAGTGTCTGACATTTATATTAAATGCTACTATTTAAAATATTCTTTACATTTTGAATATATATAGTTCCTTTAGGTGTCAAAAATTTACAATACTTCCACTAAGAAATATCAATTAAATATAGCACTTTAATATCTTCACAGGGAGTTACTACATTAAACATTTAGACCATTTAGTTTTTCAGCAATAAATATAGAGGATAAATAGTTAGGGGTCTGTAGATGATTCTGTTGTAAAATGTTATTTGGATTTAAAAGAAGATTATACTGTTTAAAAATTCTTCTAAAGGTCCAGATAAATCAGATTTATAAATATATCAGTTTTGGAATCTTCAACTCTGAATATTTTGTTTCATTATAATACTGAAAACTTGTTATACTGACTTTTCAGAGTTTATGGGGATAGAGAAAATTTTCACTTCGAAAGCATCTTTATGTAATAGGTTTGTACTGTGGTTAGAATCTGAAATGACGGGGGTCACACTGAGGTAAGCAATTGTCTACTAAAGCACAAACCTGACTTCAGAAGGACTTTTACAAGGAGTGTAATCTTTCAAAAGTGCTCTGGCAGATGAAGACTGTTTCCCAGCAAGCTCCTTGTCTTAGCTCTTCTGAAGCAAGTTTGCAAACACTCCAGCTGTTCTTTCTCCTATCACAGAAATGTTAGCTGAATTCTAGGGATAAATGGAGGAGCCCTATCAGAAAGGTGACACCCTCACCATATGTGATCTTGCCTTGCCAGGAAAAGTACTTTCCCGGGATTCCAGTGCATGCTGGATACTTCTATATTTGGTTAAATTTTAGTGTCTGAAAGAGTTTTTCCCATTCAGCACAGTGACAATCCACTACGAATGAAGATTCTATATTAACAGTAGCTTTGCTTAAGGTAATATTCTTATAATAATATGCAAACATAATAATTTAAATGAAAAATATATGTCATCAGGATGAGAAGATGGTTTACAACTCAATGTACAGTTGTAACTATTGATCTCCTGGGTGTTATTATTCACTGTTCTCTAGAGGGACAGAACTGACTGAGG
Source organism: Arvicanthis niloticus (assembly GCF_011762505.2). Classification (NCBI taxonomy): domain Eukaryota; kingdom Metazoa; phylum Chordata; class Mammalia; order Rodentia; family Muridae; genus Arvicanthis; species Arvicanthis niloticus. The sequence goes on from NC_047673.1 coordinate 43,390,516, forward strand.
AATGAATATATATTCATATATATACACATATATATGAATGAATTGTTTAATTTTCTTCCATGAGACTGACTGCTGATCCAACAATGACTCTTCAAACTACAAAAGCAGTTCATAGGTTTGATGCCACAACAGTCCCAATGTGGAGCAGAAGCCTGGTGGACTCTGGAGAAGCCACTGGTCATCAGCCCATGTTAGAAGTTTGAAGCACCTCAGTTCTGGTGTCCTCAAAAGATGATGGCAGTCACAACAGTAACAGTAATATCATCATCATCATCATCATCATCATCATCCTCATCATTGTCATCAACAACAACAGCAATGACATAGCAGTTGTATGAGTACATAAAAAGCACAGGCAAGCAGAAAAAATTGAAACTATTTTTGAACTTCTTAACATCAGAAGATGTCTGCCACTCTGCAGGGTGGGTCTTCCCAGGAAAACCTTTAAAAACCTACCTAGAAGCATATATATATTAAGTCTTAGTTGATTCTAGACCCAGTCAAGTTGACAGCAAAAATTTACCATCACATTGAGTACATGTGGTTTGAAGACTATAGAAAATTTACTTTTAAGTAATGTGTGTCTATTTTATCAATCAGGTCTTTAGGGATTTAAAAATCTAATTATAGTGACAAATTTTTACTCATCCTATATCTTATATTTCCCTTTAATAGGGTATGCTGTTGATAGGAATATAAACTTCAAATTAATAATGTGTTGCTCAGGTTCTAGCAAATTATATTGGGAAGTGCCTTATGAAGTTTGTAATAGGAACAATCTATTTTCATGTTATAAAGAGATACTCCTAAAAAATGCCATACAACAATTTCTCCATGTTTAAAAGTTTATTCTTCTTCACATGACAGAAGGATAGGCATCTTAAAAATAAAAATTTGATGTGTTGGCTAATAACAGTAATTTCTTCTTGCGGAGGCAACTAATGTGACTGTATCTTAGATGTTGGTACACTCTGTGAGATGTCTTTCAAATAAGACAAATACTTGGTTACTGTGGATCATTTATATGCATTTTATGTGTAAATTTATATTTAAATCGGTTCAATAAAACACAACTATTTTCTTATGAAAATTTCTTCTATAACCCTTTGTAATCATATTTTGATTGGTTTTTCATACAATATATTTTTATTATGATTTATCCTCCCCCGTCTGTTCCCTTCTCTCTTCCTACCATGAGCCTTAGCCTTTGGCATTTAATTGTTTTGTGTATTTAATTTCATCTTTGAGAATATTAACTTCTATCATATTTGTGATTGGGGTTGAACTTTTTTCTCCACTAAGCATTATGTTCTTGCAATCTGACCAAGGCACTACACATACAAACATTTGTTATTTTTTTTAAAGATCCTAAACATGCTCTATTATTTATGACCACAGTGTAATTAACTCCTTGCCTACTGTAGGAAAAAATTTATAGCTATGTTTTTAAATATTACAAATATGACTTCTATAAACATTTCTGCTCAAGATTTTCTTCTTATTTTTTTTCATTGAAAGGAGAGGAGGTTTTTCACACAATATATTTTGATTATGATTTATACTCTCCCATCTATTCCCAGATCATCCCCACCTTCCCTCCAGAGAAAAATGTTTATTTCTTATAATAAACACTCATTTTATATTTTAACTTCCCCACAGCTTTAGAATAAGTGTCTTAAATATTTTCTGTACACCATTGAGACCTACATTAGGTATTTATATCATTTTTGTTTCAACTTCAATTATAAGCTAAAAATCAAGAGGAAAGCAGATAGTAGTATAGTGGCTATTAGACCCTGGGAAGGGACTTGGAATGGTAATATAAAAAGGAAATATGGAATGTATTCAAGGGCACACCTGGGCCATAGTAAAATATTAATGTTTCATAGTGCCTTAGAGTAATAGTGGTTGATAACCGTCAGTTATATATTTTAAAGTAGGCAGTAGAGCCTTTATCTAGTAACATACAGGCCACACTAAGTAGAGATATTACTAAGCTAAGTTATTGAGAGATAGAGATAATAGATAATAGATAATAGATAGATAGATAGATAGATAGATAGATAGACAGACAGACAGGCAGATAGATAGATAAACAGAGAAGAATGAGATAGAGCAGAGATAGAGATGAGATAGAGAACATGAGTTAGGAAAGCTTATGAGAGAAGAGACTTCCAGCAGGAGTAGAGGAGAAAAGCACCAGGCAGATATCTAAACAAATTGTTTCCATGTGTGAAATTACCAAAAACAAATACAAATATAAAGTGGTAGAGAGGGTTTTGAATGTCTTAAATATAAAAAAATAGGCAATAGATAGGCGAACTACACCAATATGATCATTATGTTGTATATGTGAATTTAAATAGCATGTGGATTGAAACAGTGCAGTGTTTGTTCCCAATAAATATGCATAATTGCTAGGTGCCCATAAAAGATAAAAAATATTTTAAAAGGAAAAGGCTATTGTATTTAAGGCATTCTTTGTTCTTTTTTTGTTCTTCCTCCTTTACCCTGATGTTCCAGATTCCCTGTATTATTTACTCTGTGTTTCAACAAGTTCTTCATCATTCCTGAACAGCAGAATTGCTGGTGTTCTTTCATATAAGACCATCTTAAAATTCTCTTCATTTCTCAGGGAAATTTTAGTTGGATGTCAAAAATAGTATATGATCATATTTCCTTGTTTGCATGTATGAAATTCTCATAATGAGTTAAAGAATTAGAGACTCTGTGTGTGTGTGTGTGTGTGTGTGTGTGTGTGTGTGTAGGAATAATCAAAGAAAAAGAGACTACTTCAGAGTGGAAAAGGATGGGAGGGGTTGAGGGGAGAATATCTGGGAGAGACTGGAGGGAGGAAAATGAGAGAAAGCAATATAATTCTATTTCAATTAAATACATTAAAAATTTAAAAAATAACAGAATTCTGTAAGAATAATATATTTTTTTTTCAGAATTTGAAAAACACAATTTTTCTTTCAGAGGGCCTTTCCATTTCTGATGGGAAATCCACTACTTTTTTTTTCCATCTATAACTTGCATATAGTTTATCTGTGGGGTGAAGGAAGAAGAAAGGAGAAAGTCCTTCAGAAAGTAGAGCTTGTGATCTGGAAAGTGAAATGGAGGAAAAAGGAAAGCTCAGTTCAAGATATGAATTCTGTAGCTGACTTCTGTAAGATGGATTTAGTCTTGACTTCCTCTGGATTCATAGATTGCAGCTTAAAATATAAAGAATCAACTTCTGAGTCCCATTGGTCAAGTGTTGCCCTGTGAATTCTTATGTGTCTTGTACTTTCATATTTGTGCATGGAGGAATACTGAAGTATTCCATGATCAGAATACAGTGTGAAATACTCTATGTAACCTCAGGAAAGTGTAAGGAACGCTTTGCTACAGTGCTAATTGGACGATTGACAAAGAAGATGCTTGGCTGAACATAGTGTATTCTCAGCTTAGACTTTCTATTCACATAAAGAAGTTGTGCTGTCCAACTTCTTGATGCTATGTATCTTGACTCTCCTGGAATTTGACCAGAAATCTAGAAGTCTTTTCAACAACACCTTTCCTCCTGCAGATAAAATCACAGAATGTACAAGTATGTCTTTTATATAAACTGATGTATTTGCACGTAACTTGCAGTCATTTCCCTAAATATTTTAAATCATCTTTAGACTACTTATATAATACAGAGCAAATGTTATGTAATTTATTGCTATACTCTATAGTTTGGAGAGTAATGGCAAGAAAACTGTCTTTACATGTTTATAACTGAAGCAGTCATTGAATGGCTAACTATATGCTGGCTTCAATCCACAGATCCAGAACCCCTAGCTACAGTTCCTGGAGGAGGTTTTACCTTGGAAATTCTTCCATGCATCTCAGAAGAGTCCATGCCTCTCTTTCCATAGAGCTGTCATGGTACAATCATCACCTCTCAGAGGGCAACTGAGTTCATGTGGTCCTGGATTCTGTCATCTTTCATTTCTTTCAGTCTCTAAGGATTCATCTTCTTCCTGAGTCAGGCTGCTTCCACTTAGAAAGAAAATATCTCATTCCATTCCCTTCCCGAACAATTTTAGCTTCTTTCTTGTGTGGATCCTTGTTGGTGAAAGACTGGAAAATCATTCTTGTATTCATCCAAGTCTTGTGTAATAGTTACTCCAAACAAATAATTTAATATTGTTTGAAAGATTATTTGGGGAAAATTATTCTCTTGGAATGTTGCATTTTAATAACTTTTAATTCTGTTTTAATTTCTTTTTAAATATGCAGAATCCACATTACAGGACTTATATTTGTGAATCTTTGTCTGTCAAGATTTTCCTCCTGTCACACAAGGAATTGTCCACATAATCAGTTGGAAAGTGCTTTTCTCTTGAGGCCATTTTCCAGAATGTACAACTGCCCAAAATTTATGATAGATGAGCTTGTTAGGTCATAGCCAGGGTGAACATTGGAATGTGCTATTTTTAGAGATAACATCATAAAATGACAGCTATGATTGAATTATATTTTGGCCACAATCGTAATTTTTTTCATGGACTTATTTGGCTAAGGAGAATGCTCTTAATTCTTTGTTCCATGTCATTAAGGAGACAGCAACATTTGATAGTCAGAGGTTGTCCTAGTCAATACCACTCTCAGTGTAGTAATTAATAGGTCTTCACATCACACTTAAAAATGTCCAGAATAAGTCAATAAATTACTAACCATAATCATCACCCTTGAATATTGAATATGAAGCAGCATCCTATTGGAATTTTAAGTGTTTTGTATGTGTGTAAAGGCTAAGATGTTTATAAGACAATGTTTGTATGCGACATACTTTGAGAATCTTTTTGAGCTCTGTTTGCCAGGAATTTCTGGCTTGCTGCAAGTCTTTATCAACTATGTGTCCAGATGGTCAGTTTTTTGGTTACCCAGAGACAGGAGTTGAAGCTTGTTTTTGCATGAGCACAGTCTATGGAAACAACTAAAGCACAGATTTTTCCAGAAGATTCCATGAACAGAATGTTACCAAGTCACAAATGCTCCAAAGGTTGGACATGAATTAAGAAATTATTCTGTTCCATTTAAACAGAATTTTCTTTATAATGATACTGAGTGATATATGGCAGTCTTAGTGATACAGTATGAAGCTTTTAAAAAATATTATTTCATCCTAGTTTTCTGATTTGTGTCTGTTTAAGGAAATTGTCAGCACATGTTGGCAAGGATGTGGAGAAAGAGGAACACTCCTCCATTGCTGGTGGGATCACAAATAACAACTCTGGAAATCAATCTAAACATTTCTCAGAAAATTGGAAATAGATCTACATGAAGACCCAGCTATACCACTCTTAGGCATATACCCAGAAGCTGTCCCACCATGCCACAGGGGCATGTGTTTCACTATGTCCTTAGTGGCCCAAGTGAGAATGCTTTAATCCCACTTGGGAGGGAGAAGAAAGCAATCATGGGGGGCAGAGGGAGGGAGGGACATGGGTGGGAGAGGGAACATGGAGAGTAAAAGGGGAACATGATCAGGTATTGTGGGGGGCGACCATGAGTAAAGCCCTGAGGGCCAGCAGAAAGAATGGAAACATGCAATCTTGGGATGCAGGAGGTGAGGGAACCCTCTAGAATGTACCAGAGACCTGGAAGGTGAGAGAAGCTCAGGACTTAGAGGAAGGGACCTTAGATGAAATGCTCTACAGTGGGGAGAGAGAACTCATAGAGTCTACCTCCAATAGAAAGGCAGGGCATCAAGTGCACTGATGGAGTCACCAACCCACAGTTAAAAACTCTGACCCAGAATTGTACCTGTCTAAAAGAACTACAAGAACAAAAATGGAGAAAACCCTGAGGAAAAGGAGGTCCAGTGATGCTCCAAATTGGGATCTAGCTCAAGGGGAGGCTCCAAAACCTGACACTATTACTGATGCTATGGTGTGCTTACAAACAGGAGCCTGGAATAGTGGCCCTCTGAGAGACCCAACAAGCAGCCAAAAGAGCCAGATGCAGATACTTACACTTAACCAATGGACAGTAGCCAGGAGCCCCTGTGGTTGAATTAGGGAAAGGCTGGAAGAAGCTGAGGAGAAGGATGAATCCATAGGAAGACCGGTAGTCTTAACTAACCTGAACCCCTGGGATCCCTCAAATACTGAGCTATCATTCAGACAGCATACACGAGCTGATATGAGGCCCCCAACACATATACAGCAGAGGACTGCCTGGTCTAGCCTCAGAGAAGAAGTACCTAACCCTAGAGAGACTTGAGGCCCCAGGGAGGGAGGAGCTCTGGTGGGGTGAGGGTGGGGACATCCTCCTGGAGACAGGGGGTGGGGTAGGGGAGTAGGTATGGGATGAGGAACTGTCTGCTGGTGGACCAGGCAGGACATAATGACTAGACTGTAAAAAAAAAATTAAAGAATAATAAAAATAAATATAAAATATTTAAAAAAGTAAGTTGTCTGTATCATTGATTAGATATAAGATGTAAAAGTTCTTTAGTTTTAAATCAAGTTTTATTACCAATAATAGAATCAAATTATGTAGAAAATCTGGTAAGATTTTTCAGAAAGGGTTTGAAGTAGGATGAAAGAACTAAAAGTTGTTTGAAATACTGTAAACCCCTGTCTTTCTTTTCCTTATTAAGAAAAATATTTCAAATATTCATGGAATACTCTCATATAGTTCTTCAATCCCAGGGACTATATTCCAAATCTAAAGGCAGGGCAGACAGACATATTTTCTGGTCAATGTTTTAGTGCCTCATGTTTGGGTCAAGATAATTGCAAAGAGTGTTTTGAAGTGTGAACATGAATATATATTGTTTTCTAGAAAGTGATTCTAATTTATTATTAATTATATTGATGTCAACTTTTGATGCAAAAATACATTTGAGTTTACCTTGTATCTTAAGATCTCTGTGTTGGTAGAAAGTCTGCCATTTTATTACATGTAACATAATAAGTTCAGTTTTCTAATAATTATAAAATATCTAGAACCAACTATTCATAAAATTAAATGTAGAATTTATATTATTAATAAATACCATGTAGGGTTCAGAACTAAATGTTTTAGTTAAGAGAGATGACAGAGGTTCTGGTTAGTCAACAAAATGATGGACTGGGTATTAGGACTATCTTGTACCTCACTGGTACAAATTGGCATAATTATGCTCTAATTGTATTTTGAGAGAAAAGTTTTATTTTAACAGGGAGGGTGATATGTAGGAGGAGCTAAGGTGGGAGGAGTACTGTGAGGAAGAGAAGGAGTAAGGAGAGGAGGAGAAGAAGGAGAGGAGAAGCTAGGTGATGAGAGAGAGAAAAAGAGAGAAAGAGTGGAGAGACAGGGAGGCAGATGTTCACGTGTCTCCACCAGTCAAAGATAGTTGATATATCTAGGTTGGGTAGTGGGTTACACTTCTGATTGAGCATTACCAAACTTATAAAGCCTTTGGTTAACATTTTTAAAAAGTGTATAAATGCAAAAAGGAAAAGGGGGCAAGGGATAGGGGCTTTATAAGGGGGGATGGGGAAAGGGGATGGCATCTGAAGCGTAAATAAAATTTCCAATAAATAAATAAATAAATAAATACCATGTAGGAGATAATCATAGTGAATGCTTTTCCTTGTAGTACATATATTTTTGCTGCTTGTATTAAAACATAAATTATATCTGAATATATAAAGTTTAACTCAGAAATGTATTTAAAGAAGGTAATTAGTGAACCCAGATGAAAGAAGACAACATTCTTGTTGTGTATGTCTCTTGCACTACTGTGGGGATTTGGAAAACTGCCAATTTAGGAGAATTATAAGGATCATCAGTTGACATAGAGAGTGTGACAGAAAAGCAAGCATTTGTTTTATAACAGCCAGGGATGATGGATGAGTTGAGGGATGAAGAGACTCTCAGAGCTATATTGCTGTGTTCCATGCTCTAGTCAATGTTGTTCCAAGGGCCCTGTCAGGCAGTGGACTCTTATAATCTACTAACCACAGCAGTTTCTTGTCAGGGTCTAGGGTCCTTCTTGTATGGATCCTAAGAATTGTGCTAAATCACTCCAGAGCAGCTCCCATGTCCGAGGAGTAACTGGCCAACAGTAAGCAAAGTCCATTTGTGTGTGAAATGGAGGCAGAGGGAGGCTCCTTTTTTAAAAAGTTATTTATTTATTTATTTATTTATTTATTTACATTCCAGATTTTATCCCCCCCTCCACCTTCTGACTTCTCCACATTCTAAACCTCCTCCTCATGCCCCTGTCTCCATGAGGATGTCCCCATGCCCCACCCTCCACCCCACCATGAGGCCTCCAGTCTCTTGAGGGTTAGGTGCATCTTCTCTGATTGAAAACAGACCCAGCAGTCCTCTGTTGTATATGTGCTGGGGGCCTTATATCAGCTGGTGTATGCTGTCCTTTTGGTGGTCCAGTGTTTGAGAGATCTCGGGGTTCCAGATTAACTGAGGTTGCTGGTCCTCCTACAGGGTTGCCCTCCTCCTCAGCTTCTTTCAGCCTTTCCCTAATTCAACCACAGGAGTCAGCAGCTTCTGTCCATTGGTTGAGTGCAAATATCTGCACTCTTTCAGTTTCTTGTTGGGTCTTTTGGAGGGCAGTCATGATAGGTCCCTTTTTGTGAGCACTCCATAGCCTCAGTTATGGTGTCAGGCCTTGGGACTTCCCCTTGAACTGGATCCCACTTTGGGCCTGTCTCTGGACCCTTTTATCCTCAGACGTCTCTCTGTTTCCAACCCTGTAGTTCTTTCAGACAGGAACAATTATGGGTCAGAGTTTTGACTGTGGAATCGCAACCCCATCCCTCATTTGATGCTCTGTCTTCCTGCTGGAGGTAGATTCTATAAGTTCTCTCTACCTATACTGCCAGGCATTTAATCTAAGGTCCCTCCCTTTGAGTCCTGAGAGTCTCTTGCCTCCGAGGTCTCTGATGTATTCTGGAGGGTCCCCCCTAACCTCCTACCTCCAGAGGTTGCCTGTTGCCATTCTTTCTGCTGGCCCACAGAATTTCAATCCTTTTCCTCTACCCAATACCAGATCATGTTCCCCTCTCCTTCCCCCTTCCCCATCCACTTTCCCTTTTAGGTCTCCCATCCCTCCCCACTTGTAAGTGCTTTCTTCTTCCTCCCAAGTGGCACTGAGGCATCCTTACTTGGACCTTTCAGCTTGTTGACCATTTCTAATTTTGTGGACTGTATCGTGGGTATTTATTTATTTATGGCTAATATCCACTTATTAGTGAGTACATACCATGCATGTCTTTTTGTGCCTGAGTTACCTCACTCAGGATGATATTTTCTAGTTGCATCTATTTGCCTGCAAAACTTAGGATGTCCTCGTTCTTAATGGCTGAGTACTATTCCATTATGTAAAGAAATCACATTTTCTGCATCAAGTCTTTGTGGGAGATCTAGGTTGTTTTCAGCTTCTGACTATCACAAATAAGACCACTAAGAACACAGTGGAATACATGCCCTTGTGGCATGGTGAGGCTTTTTTTTTCTTGTTGGTCTTTTGCTTATTGGTTTTGGTCTTTAGTTTTATTTTTTAGAGAGATATAGAGAGAAAGAAGGTGGAGAAAAATATAAAATTAGGTGGGTGAGGAAGTGGGAGAGGACCTAGAAGGAGTTGGGGGAGGGGGAAACATGATCAAAATATTTTGTATAAAAATATTTTAAAATAAAAATAATTGTTTCTCTAAAAATAAAGGGACATAGACTAAGAATAAGCCTAGGATAAAACCAAACACATTGGTCAAAAAACTATACCAATAAAATGAGTCCTAATGATATTCTGCTATAACTCATAGATCAGAGATGAAGTCATGATTAGAAAAGCTTCCATCAGGAGAAAATGGGCAGAGACATAGAGACTCACAGCCAGATATTAGAGAGAGCAAATGATATTTCTTTCTCAAAAGCTCAGGGAACCCCACAAAGTAGAGGTGGAAGGAGCATTAAAGACAGAGGGGATAGAGAACAAGGACCTCTGAATCGACTAAGCAAGGTACATATGAACTCAGAGACTGAAGCACCATATACAGTGCCCACACTGGCGTGCACCAGGCCTTCTTCATGTATATTAGAGCTATTAGCTTAGCATTTTAGGGGACTCCTTACTATGAAGTAGGTGGGTCTCTGACTCTTTTGGCTGCTCTCGAGACTCTTCTTTTGCATTACCATGTCCAACTTTGATATGATAGTTTCGCTTCATCTTCTTATATATTATTTTGTCATATTTCTCTGTTATCTCCTAGAAGTCTATTCTTTTCTAATGAGAGATAGAAAGGGAGTAGATCTGGAGGAGAGGGGATGTGGGAAGGAACTGAGATCAGTAGAGCAAGACTATAATCGTGAGATGAGAAATGTATGAGAAAATGTATGTATGAAAAACAATCTGTCTCCTTTTTCATTTTTTTTTCTTTTTTTAATTGGATATTTTCTTTATTTACATTTCAAATGTTATCCTCTTTCTCATATTTTCAATAAAAGGAGAAGAAAGGAAAAAAAATTAGAAGGGTGGCTGATACGTGAATTTAAAATGACCAGCCATTTTCAAGAATTGTGTATTTGTCCTGTTTATTAAGCAAATCAGTATTATTCAGATTCCTGCTGTTTTGGGGATTTTCGGAAATTTAGACTTGTTTTTAAAAGCCTTCTTCCTTCTCCACTCTGACTTTTGTCTTCACTTCTCTGGTATAAACCAGACTGTATCTGAGCTTGTTTCAGGCCAATTGCCTAATGCTACCCCACACAGCAACTAGTTTTCAAAGACAGGCTTGTTCATAGCCCACGAAGAAGTCTCTAAATTTTCATATGTTAATAAATTTTACTGTCACTATCACTGTCTGTTAGGCTGATGTTATTTTTGTTTACAGCTAATTAAACATATTTTAAATATGGAATTTGAAGATTGTGGAGTAAAGAGAACACCTGTCTATTGAGAACACCTCATTATTGAAGGTGGGAGTATAAACTCACAGCCATCATGGAAATCAGTGTGGTAGTCACTAGGCAAGGCAAGAATTATTCTATCTCAATATATGGCTGTTCCACTCCTCAGCATCTACTCAAAGGAACTTTATCCTACCACCAAGTCACTTGTTTAACCATGTTTATTGTTCTTTTATTTATAAGAGCCAGAAATTGGAAACAATTTAGATGTTCCTCAATAGAGAAATGGATAAAAAAATGTAATACACAACTGCATATTATTCAACCACTAAAAAGAAACGAAATCAGGAGGTTTATAGGTAAATGAATGGAATTAGAATTAAAAAATCATTCAGATTGAAGTAAATCAGACACAGAAAGACAAATATGGAATATACTGGCTTATATATTAGCTATTAAGTAAATGATAACAAAGCTACAAGTTGTAGACCCACAGAGGTTAAGCACAGAATAAAGGACTTGGGGTAGGTAACAGAGAGATCTCCTTAAGAAAGTGAAATAGAATAGATGAATATGGATTGATACAGGCAGTGGAACAGGAAGATTAAGTGTGGAGAGGCAGATTAAAGAGGGATGAGGAAGGAAATGCAGGGAGGGAGAGACAGCTAAAATTAGAAGACCATTTGAGAAAAACTATGGAAACCTACATAAAGTAGAAGCTTCCTAAAATATAAACACATATCAAGTCTGCCTAAATGAAATAGCCAAATAATGGGAAAGACATAATTCTAACTGGCCATCTCTTGTAATCAAACGAAGCTTCCAATAATCAGATTGGGTTACAGCTAATTGAGTTGTTGGCCAAAGGAGTACCATGGAAATAGCCAAACCACCCAGACTTTGGCCAAGACTATAGGTTTTTCCTCTACAAACTGCAGGCAGGGCTCCATTCCTGAAGATAATAACTACTCAACTCCTTGAACATGAGAAGTCAAGCTGCTGCCTTCGTAGAGCCTTCACCTCTAAGTTCTAATGTGTTTGCAGAAGGTACTCTGCAGGCTACCAAAATTTTAAAATTTTGTAACCACCAACCTAGCCACGAAACCTTTAATCTACAATGATGTCTGGCCTGTAAAATATATAGGACAATGCTGTCACAATGCTTATGGGAGTAATCGATCAATATCTAATTTGACTTAAAGCTTACTCCATGAGTTATACCCAATAACCAACACTTCTTGGGTGACCAGGAACCTGAGACTAGATAGCCATGGACCTAGGGTAAAAAAAAAAAAGTAGCAATAAACTGACTCTTGTTAACATTTCTGCTATATTCATAGATGGATACACTGCTCAGCCATCATCAGAAAAATTATCTCCCACAGTAGATGGGAACAAAGACAAAGACCTACAGCCAGACATTATGTGACATAGTGGAAAGAGTTTGGAACACTAAGCCTCAAACGTGGTATCTTGCTCAAGTCCATCTTTTGGGGCTCAGGGAACTTGTGTTAAATGAAGAGAAAAAGAATGTAAGAGACAGAGGGGTGAAGGACACCAAAATAACAAGTCCCTCTAAATCAACATGATCCATATCCATATGAACTCACAGAGAATGAGTAAGCAAGCATGCACAGGTCTTGTGTATCTACACTATGCTTTTCGTTTTTAAAATTTTTTTTATTTTTATGTTTTATTTACATTTCAGATGCCATCCCCTTTCCCGATTTCCCATCCCTAGAAAACCCCTGTCTCATGCCCCCTTTCCCTTTTTGGTTTTATACATTTTTTAAAAATGTTAATTAAAGGCTTTATAAGTTTGGTAATGCTCAATCAGAAGTGTAACCCAATACCCAACCTAGATAAATCAATTATCTTTGACTGGTGGAGACATGTGAACATCTGCCTCCATGCCCCCCCCCTCTTTCTCTCTCTTTCTCTCTCTCATCACCTAGCTTCACCCTTCCTGTTAAAATAAAACTTTTCTCTCAAAATGCAACTAGAGCGTAATAATTTCTAATTGTACCAGTAAGGTACAAGATAGTCCTAATACCCAGTCCATCATTTTGTTGACTTACAAGAACCTCTGTCATCTCTCCTAACTAAAACACATAGTTTTGAACCTGGCTTTTTTTCTTGGCTTTAGAATGAATGTCAGCTGAAAACCATCCACTCAGATCTTTTCTCTCAAAGTAAATAGCCAGGTTGGCTATGAGATTATAGGTCTTCAACCCCGTCAGAAATCCAGAATGACTGAGTTAACTGAAATTATGGGAAGCACTAAGCACAGCTTCTAAAAATTAGCCAATTTATAGAGACCCCTGAAAACCTGGAAAGCCCGTATACTACCGACCGTTGGAGCATCAAATCTTCAGCCTTCTGGCCCAGAATCATTTGACAGACCTTAGTGATGCAGAATTATTAAGGTCTGATTACTCTGTCTAGGCAGATATAATGTCGACTATTCTGCAAGTGTGTCCTTTTCTGGACAGTAATTTGTCTGTAGATGGGAAGAGGCAATTCTTGCCTAGTGGCTGTCACTGCACAACTGGAGTAACTCCAAGGATGCTCAATTTCTTCTTGGAATCAACGACAGGAAGCTGTCAGAAGCAGACAGGTCTCTAATCAAAATGAACATTAATATATGAATATTTGTAACGTCAATTCTATGGACTTCTGACGTTTTGAAAAGCAACTATCCATGTAAGGTAAACTGAACTGTTGTCTGTTAACTCCTCTCAGCTATTTCTAAATACGGAAAACACCCTAACAATAAACTCAAAGCCATGAATTTGCTATAGTCCCTTAACTCATAGGCTAACCGTCCCAAATCAGTTTAAAAAGTTAAAGAAGGACTGGGTCTAAGCCTTGTATTCCTAAATGTGTTATACAGGCACAATGCCCATGAGAGTATCAATATTCATCTCACTTTTATATCAATAAGAAGCTCATACCAATGAACACCTTAAATTTGAAATCAAAGTAAATTTTAACTTCATCTTGAAATTAAATTCATCTTGAAATGAAATTATAACTTCATCTTGATATTAATTATACAGATTTCTACCAATAGGTTATGGCTATGCAATGAATCCTAGCTAATTCTCCCTGTTCACACAAAACCTCTACTTTTCCCTAGAAAGACAGACCAATATTAACCACCTTAGTCCCAAAGCCCAGGGAATAGGGGTGCTGACTCTTCTTTAACTTCTTCAAGCTGATTAAGAGTGTTGAGATATTAGAAGAGGAGTGGGGGGAAGAGTAAATTGATAAGCCTATGACGCTGTGTCTTCACTGCATCCAGATGGAATTCTAGGACATCGGAGCTTTGGGCAGGTCTGCTCAGTATGCTTGATGAGTAGATACACCAAGGCTGTGTATTCTGCAATATACATTTCTCAGAACAATTTTTAGTATCAAGAAAAAAAAAATTTTTCCTAGATGGCTGACATTTTTTAAAGATGTTGGTTCTAACAACTTTTCTTTTTTTCCCCTTTTTAAAATTGGTTGTAATATTTACATTTCAAATTTTATCCCCTTATCCCATTCCCCCCATCACCCAGGAACCCCTTATCCTATCCCCCCTCCTTGTGCCTCTATGAGGGTGTGATTTTCAAGTTTTTATGATGCTGTTTCCATTAACATAAACTGCCTCCTAAATTTCCAAATCCTCCTCTTTGTGTATTAGTGTTTTTATGGGATTCTCCAAGTACACAAACAAATGAGTCTCTTTGATTCTTATTCTTTTTCTTGGTTCCTTTTCCTTCTGTTTGTTTTGTCCAATTCTGATGTAGTTATTAAGTTTTGTTCTAGATTACTACATTTTATTTTTTATTATCCATTGAAAACCCATTTTTAACATATGAAACAGAAAGAGAATGGATATGGATGAGAGAGAAGGCGAGGAGGATCTGGAAGGTAAATGGGAAAGGAGGTGAGGGGGAACTGGAGGACTAGAGGGATAGGAAACTGTAATCAGGATACATCATGTAAGAAAATATCCATTTGAAAATCCTCAACCATAGCCCCAGAGGGTAGAATCCATATTAAGTCAAAATTTCACTATTTGCAGATGATATGATAGTATACTTAAGTGACCCTAAAACTTCCACCAGAGAACTCCTAAACCTGATAAACAACTTCAGTAAAGGGGCTGGATATAAAATCAACTCAAACAAATCAGTATCCTTCTTATACTCAAAAGATAAACAGGCTGAGAAAGAAATTAGGGAAATGACACCCTTCACAATAGCCACAAATAATATAAAATATCTTGGAGTGAATCTAACCAAGCAAGTGAAAGATCTGTATGACAAGAACATCAAGTATCTGAAGAAAGAAATAGAAGATCTCATAAGATGGAAAGATCTCCCATGCTCCTGGATTGGCAGGATTAATTAAGTAAAAATGGCCATCCTGCCGAAAGCCATCTACAGATTCAATGCAATACCCATCAAAATTCCAAATCAATTCTTCATAGAGATAGAAAGAGCAATTTACAAATTCATTTGGAATAACAAAAAACCTAGGATATCAAGAAATATTCTCAACAATAAAAGATGGGGGAATCACCATCCCTGACCTCAAAGTGTACTACAGAGCAGTAGTGATAAAAACTACATGGTATTGGTACAGAGACAGACAGGAAGATCAATGGAATAGAATTGAAGACCCAGAAATGAACCCTATGTTTTCATATGAACAGACAATCCATTTAGCCCATGACTACAATCCCCTGGCTACCGTCACAATAATAAACATAATAGATATAATACAGATTTGAGCAATGTAAAAGCTGAATTACATACAGAACTTCAGAATAATACAGAACTTCAGAATAATTACTCTTTTCTTTAATTTCTTTTGAAATTTTGCAACTTTAACTCCTTGTCTCAGTCTGGCATGTGAAGCATGATTAATAGCCTTAATGCTGAATGTTTGTTCAAAATTGTTGCCACTAATAAAGCATTGCAAACACAAGCAGTTAGAAATAATTTGAAGAATTTTATACAATTATTAAAGTATCTGGAGAATGAGTTTTTGTGGTTATTTGATGCTTGTGAACTTTTGAAAATGTCTGGTGTCTTGGTACAGAGAAGAAGAATCTTGACTCATAAAACTAGTTTCCCACCTTCTCTGAAAATGTGTGTACTTGGAATTTGTTATTATTTTACCTCTATTTTATATTTAAAAATATGTTTAAGCCTCCATTTTATTTCAGTTGACTTAGAAGACATCTTTCTCATTCATCTTTCTAGTTGGACCCTTTGGCTTTTTTCTTTTCTCTTATGAATTTCTCCTGAATTTCTGTATCTTCAAATTGTACATTTGTTAATATCTGTGTTATATTGGTAGCTACACAGTTTTTATACTTTGTAGATTTATTTATCTTAAAGAGAAAACTGAATAAAATATCATCTTAGTGACTATGGTCATATGAACGATGTTCTCTTCAGAGCTACACAGTGCACCAAGTTTCTTATCATCACTAGTTTGGTTACCCAAATCCAATCAAAAGCATCCCATTTCTGAAACTCACTAAAACAGCCTTTCTCCAAAAGAAACATCACATTACATCACTGTGTTCTTCCCCCTTTAACACTGTATCTTTATCACATTTGTTTCTTCTAAATTGTACTAGAGTATGCAAGAGTTACTTTTTGATTCCCATGCTTTTGTACATCCTTATCTTTGCAGGGGCCTTAACTTTGCAGGGGTATAGGATGCTCAAGTGAGACTCAATTTTCATTGGAATTCTTAGGTCAGTTGCCCACTCATGATCATGATTTGAATGGCTTTAAAAATCTCAAGTCTATATCTGAGTGGTTCTTTTCTGGCTTTTGGTTTCTTCATTGTCCATATTCTAGCATTTGATGATGTTATATCTAAATGAAGTAGTTTGAATAGGAAACACTAAACATTGTTGCGCTGTCAAAGGTACAGTCTTGGAAGTCTATGAAGCTTTTGGGACTGAGTCCTGGCTGAAACAAGTGGGCCACTGGTGTTGGGCTTGATGGTCATATCTGTTTCTGGTTCCTGCTTTAATTTCTTGCTCCCTGGTTTGCCAAGATGAAAGTATCATCCTTCTTAGCAGGCAGCATTTCAGAACTGAGTCACACAATTTAAAACATTACTTCACTTAGAATTTATTCAGTCAGTCACTGTGTAGAGTAAAATTGTCGTCTTTGCATGCAATTGTTTTCATGGCATTAGTTGTTATTATTGTAAAATAAACCATTATATTTTGATTAAGCCTCATATTTGAGCCAAAGTTAGTAAATTCATAAGACATGATGAGAAAGGAATGAAAATCATTGTAGAAAATTGTTAAACAAAGGAATATTGAAAAGAAAGAAGAAAAGTTACAACATAGGTAAGAAACAATAAAAATAAAATCAACTGCTACGAATATTGTTAATAATTATATTAAGTATAAATAGACAAATAGATACTAAGACATAAGGTAGAGGGGAGTCGATAACAGTACAAGACCAAACTATTATTCCTCTATTGAACTCACATTCATAGCTAAAATATGAGAGTATTAGAAAATAAATGCCACACAAATAGAAAAAAAAGATAGACAAATGAACTGTATTTTCTTAGTTACTATGGAAGTTAAGTGAAAATCTGTCACAAGACACACAGAAGATCATTATATGACATTAAGGGTATCTGTCAATTTGCCACATAAGTTGAAAATAAAATAATTTCCCTCTTTACAGTGCTCCTTGGTATTGACAAGTCTTATTTTACATTTTTCAAATTAACTCTGTTAACATGACTTGGTTTGTTAATCAATGAGTTTAAATGACTTGACCTTTTACCAGGCATGGTTGTATACCAACACTACTCCAGATGTTATAATGGCTGAAAAGAAATATTTCTCATAACAGTAGAACAGGATGCCAGTAAATGTAATGGTAATAGATACATGCTTATTATGATATCCTAGTAAGAAGAATTAAAAAAACCAAAAAGTTAAACAAAGGCTGAATGTGAACATTCAAAAACTATGTTTAAATAATACATGAGCGTCTGGAGCATTGGCTTAATTAGTAGTGTGTTTATCATTTTTTTTCTTACTGTGTGTTCACATCTGCATATATTCTATCTTGCTGTGTGACCTTTCTAAGGAAACAAGAGAAGACAGTCATTCACTCCAGATAGAACACCAGAGACAGGCCAAAGAATTACTCCCAAGTCTTGGTTGGTGATCCACTGAGTTTCTTGAGGTTATTTTTAGGATTATAGGTAAGGAGTTACTCACAGAGGGATGGCTGCCTCAAAAGAAATGTCATGAAACCACTCAGCCTTAAATGCATCCCTGAAGCTCTGGATTCAGGTCAACTAGTCAGTCTCCTATTCCCAGAAATTGCTTGCTGCTTTTTTAATTATGGGAAGGATGTTGTGTATCTTCTCACTATCTGAACCCCTGAGTCTTATAAATTTTATTAGCTTCTTGGTTTTTTTAAATGAACAGTTCAAGTTTTACAAAATAGTTGGATAACATTATGAACTACAATTTATCCACATATCAGTGACATTTGGCTATTTTACAGGAATCTACTTATGATTCCAAATCATAATTTTGTTTATGCATTTCTAATTATTGTGAAGGATACTATATTGAATTCTACCACATCACTTGTAATAAACCTTTGGACTAGGATCTACGTTGTATGGATGTTCAGGATCCTAAGGTACATATTTTTTGAATTGGATATTTTATTTATTTACAATACAGATGTCATCTTCTTTCCCCATTTCCCCTCCCTAGAAACCCCTATCCTATACCACCTTTTCCTTTATGCTTTTATACCACTTTGATTACATGCATATACTAAGGTCAGTTCTAGGTTGAGGGTCTAGCAATATAATACATGCAAACAGTCGAGGAACAAGCAATACAATAAACACAAAAAGTCAATGAAAAAGCAAGGCATTAAACACAATTATGTGAACACTCCCGTGATTATTGTTTCTAAAGGCTTATCAGGATGACCAAAGTATCTGAGCCTACTTTCCTGTCCTAACCCAAGGTCATTTTCATGACTGGAGTCTACGTCCTTGTTCTAGCTTAGAGTTTAGATTCCTGTCTGAAATTACTTCTTTGTTCTAGCCTAATTTTTAGTTTCCTACCCGAGATTACTTCTTTGTTGTAGCCTATGATTTAGATTCCTACCTGAAATTACTTCTTTGTTCTAGTTCTAATTATTGCGAAGGCGAAGGATACTATATTGATTACTATCACATCACTTGTAATAAACCTTTGGACTAGGATCTACATTGTATGGATGTTCAGGATCCTAAGGTACATATTTTTTAAATTGGATATTTTATTTATTTACAATACAGATGACATCTTCTAATGTCAGATTTCTGCTTGAAGCCTACTTCCTTGTCCTTGGCCAATGTCATATTCCTGCCAAGCAGCCCATTTAGTTGTCCTTGGCCCATGTCAGCTTCTTGCTAAGCAGCCCCAAAGGCTCTCCACCTCTCCATTTTTATTTTGTTAACAAGGCTGACCCTGTCTTAGGTTGTTCTGACAAGGATGCCTTCCTTACCCATCATGGAATACGTATTATCAAAAGCAATGCACGTCTGTCCTAAGTTACATACAACAAAACCTAATACCTTCTTTAAGTGGTGCTGTGTGAGCATGTTATCCAGATAGATCAGGCATTATTTATAGTATATGCCTAGGAATGGTATAGCTAAGTCTTCAGATAAAACTGTTTCCAATTTTCTGAGAAACCATCAGATTGATTTCAGATCTTGTACAAATTTGCAATCCCAACAGTGATAGAAGTGTGTTCTTTTTTCTCCATGTCCTTGCCAGCATGTATTGTCCCTTGAGTTTTTAATCTTAGTCAGTCTTACTGGTGTAAGATAGAATCTCAGGGTCATTTTGATTTTCATTTCCCTGTTCACTAAGGATGTTGAGGATTTCTTTAAGTGCTTCTTGGCAATTTGAGATTTTTTCGTTAAGAATTCTGTTTAGTTCTGTGCCCTATTTTTTAATTGCATTATTTGGTTTGTTGGAGTTTAACTTCTTGAATTCTTTATATGTTTTGTATGTTAGGCCTCTGTCGTATGGAGGGTTAGTGAAAAGTTTTTGCCCAATCTATAGGCTGCTGTTTTTTTCTGTTGACAGTGTCTTTTGTTTTATAGAAGCTTCTCAGTTTCATAAGTCTCATTTATCAATTGTTGATTTTAGGGCCTAGGCCATTGATGTTCTGTTCAAAAAACTGTCTCCTGTACCAATACATTGAAGACTCTTTTTCACTTCTATTAGGTTTAGTGTACCAGTTTTATGTTGAGGTCTGTGATCCACTTCATCCATTTTAACCTTTAAGAAACTGATCATATAGACCTTTCTAGATATCATCAACCTATGTAGGTGTCATCTTTCTCTCTCTTTCTCAATGATAAAAATAATTAAGGTTAGTATTAAAAATATCTAAAATAATATTTTCTAATTGATTCACAAAGGATAAATCACTAAAAACAGGAAGATTTAAATCTTGTGTAAATTTACACTTGATAGAATAATTTCACATTTTTGAGATACTAAATAAAATTAAAGAAAGTGTGCTTTCATGTTGTAATTAAAAATGTAACAATGGAAGCATAAACTGTGTTTTTAAGCTACATTATCTCTGTGTTGCCTAGCTTTATGTCAGCTAGACACAATCTATAGTCATCTGATAAGAGAAAGCTTTAATTGAGAAAATGCCTTCATAAGATATGGCTGAACTTTATTTTTTAGAATTGTAATTGCTGGGGAAGGCACAGCCTATTGTGGGTGGTGCCATTCCTGGGCTGGCAGTCCTGTGTTCTATAAGAAAGCAGACTGAACAAGCCATAAGCAAGCCAGTAAGGTGAACCCTTTCATGGCTTCTAAAACAGCTCCTGCCTCCAGGTTCCTCCCTTGTTTGAATTCCTGTCCTGATGTATTTTGATGAATAGTGATAAGGAAGTGTAAGCCAAATAAACCTTTTTTTTTTTAAATTCAATTTACTTTGTTTTAAGTTTGTTTATTATTACTTTGTTTGTTTCATTTTTTATTTATTCTTTTTAATTGTTTTATTTATTTACATTTCAAATGTTGCCCCACTTCCCAGTCTGCCTTCCAAGAGTTTTCACCCCATCTCTCCTCCTTTTTGCTTCTGTTAGGGTATTCTCCCACCCACCTAACTCCCTCCCCACCCCTCCCACTTCAACCCTTTCTGGCATTCCCCTTCCCTGGGGCATCAAGTTTCTACAGGATTAGGGTCATCTTCTCACATTGAGAACAGGCAATACAATTCTCTGCTACATATGTGCCTGGGGCCACAGACCAGCCCATGTATATTCTTAGGCCCTGGTGGCTTAGTCCCTGGGAGTTCAGAGGCATCTGGGTTAGTTGACACTGTTGGTCTTCCTTTTAGCTCCTTCAGTCCTTCCCCCAACTCTTCCATAGGGGCTCCCCACTTCAGTTCAATCATAACTGTAAGTATCTGCATCTTTCTCAGTCAGTTGCTAGTAGAACCTCTCAGAGAACAGCCATGCTAGGCTTCTGTCTGCAAGCACAACATGGTATCAATAATAGCTTTAGGGTTTGGTGCCCACCCATGGGATCAATCCCAAGTTGGACCAGTGAATGGATGGCCTTTCCTTCAATCTCTGCTCCATTTTTGTCCTGCATTTTTTGAAAGGAACAATTCTGGGTTAAAAAATTTGAAGGTAGGTTGGTGACCTCATCCCTCTACTCAGAGCCCTGTCTATCTACTGGAGGTAGTCTCTTCAGGTTCTATTTCCACACTGTTGGACATTTGGGCTAAGGTCATTGTCATTAAGTCCTGTAAAGCTCTCACATCCCAAGTCTCTGAAACTTTCTAAAGTTTCCGCCTACCCCTACCCCCACCCCTCACAGCTTCATATTTTGTTCATTCTCCTGGCCCTCTGGGCTTCTCTCCCATCTCCCCTGTACTTGATCCTCAACTTCCTTTTTGGATATAATGATTCATCATAATAATAGATATCTTAAGTAAGACAACCCCTTTAAGTGGATAAACTGAAAAGTTGACTAGAATGCAGAATAATAGTTTGACTTAAATTAATATTAACTAAAGAGTTTAAAATGTCTTCCATTTTTAGATAATAAAATACATTTTGTTACTTCCCTTCTCAAAAATATATCACGTTGATTATTAACATTGTAAACAAAAAGATCAAACAATGTAACCATGATAGATCACGTACAGTACATCCTTTTTACCAAAGTGTGTTCATGTCAAAAATATCTGATCTTGATTGTTTCACAACTAGATCTCTTATGACAAAGTAAATTCTGATAAGAGAAGTAAAAGAATTGTCTGCAAGCACATGCATGTGTGTTTGTGTGCACGTACATTTGTTTGTGTGTGCTGTGTGTTTGCATACATGTGTATGTGCATGTGGAGGTCAGAAAAGGGCACCAGATTTTACAACCCTAGAGTTAAAGGTAATTGTAAGTCACATGATATGGATGCTGTATCCTCTTCAAGAAGACCCTTAACTAGTTAATTCTATCTCTAGATAATAAAAAGATTTTGATGTAAATCAATTCATGGCAATAAGGGAGCTTTCACAGGAAGTCAATAGACAATGAATCCACTGTGACCTGCAATGATGACCTAATTATTAATACATTCATTGGTAGTTAACCAAGATGGAGTAAAGATGAAAGGGAGTACACTACTTTGTAAAATGTCTCTGCACTTAAGGATATTGAGGGAGTAGATTATTAAATTATGTGACTATCTCTTAGTGTCATTAATTTCATTGAGTGAAAATAATGAGACTCCCAAGATGATTAATTGCCAATTAGAAGTATCAACTGTAAGAAAAAAAAAGAAAAGAAAAAAGAACCTCATCAGCAACATTTAATGAAGCCCCATCTACAAATGGCCAACAGATTTCCATTGGGAAATTGGGATCAAAACTAGAGAAGACTAAGATATTGCTAAATGGTGTAAGTTTTGCATCAGGATCTGATAGTTTTAAGTACACACACAGTACTATAGTGAATACGTACAAAAAGTTTTACAATCACAGAGCATTTCTAATACCATAGAAATAAAATATAAACAAGCATCAAGTCTGAGAGGCTTTTGTGTACATATATTTAGTTTCTTCTATATACCAAGGCAGGCTTGTCTCTGATGGAACCTATAAGGTTTGTTTAGGTAAATTTGCTTCAAAGGAAGTATTATGGAACAGAAAATCTACTCATGATGATCACAGCCACGTTTAATATATGAGATAATAATCTTTCCAGCTTATGGTAAATTTGGCTGATGGCAGTGTTAAGTCTAAGACATGATAATCTTAATGCAAGGAAGAAAAAAAAACACTTACTGGAGAAATTAAAACATGTCTGGAGAAACTAAAAGTTAAATTGCTTCAATAGAAAGGGTAAAAGGTCTGTTGAACATTTTAAAAAACTGGAAAAAAAAAAGAAAAGGTAAAAGGTAAAGTTGAAAAACTTGTCAGGTAAAGCATAAACAAGATACTGGAACATTTTAGACAAGCAATAACTGCTTCTCCACTCAAAACAAAATAAAATTAAAAGACTAATTCAGGTATGCACTAGTTTGAAAAGAGGAAAAATTTAAAAGACATGTATGATGATAGTGAGGGAGAATATTGGGACCGTTAAAAAAAATGGTGACTTTTACAGATGTCTTAAATGCATTTCATATTATGAAATCCAATTAGAACTTTAGATGCTAACGTTGTAATTTTATGATTTTAAGTTATGTATTTTGATTGTCAAGTTGACAAAAGCAAATTTGTCAGAATGAATATTAATGGTCAACTTAACAGGGTTGATAATCACCATAGAAACATACAATGAGTGTATTTATGAGGGAGTTTCTAAAAAGGTTTAACTGAAGAGGAAGACATATCCCAAATGTAGATAGTGCCACGTCATAGGCTCAAAACCTGGGCTTAATAAAAAGGAAAAAGTGAACTCATGTTCATCATTTATCTCTGTTTTCTGACTTTTCCCCCTGTCTTGTTCACCTTCCCACCCTCTTCAACTTTGTGTTCTCTTTTCATGTTTTTAAAACCCACTGAATCTAATTTGTCTAGTCCAAATACAACATTCTTGATTTTGGGGACATTCTACTCAATTTTGATTGATCTACTGTGGGCCACACCCTTCCAGAAAACTGACTCCTATTTACCAGAAGCCACCAACTGTCCATGACTCTTCGGCAAGATGTGGGTAATCATGAGTCCTGCCTTACTCCATTTTGGAGTGGTTTGATTTTATGTGGGTATTATTCAGGCAACTACTGTGAGTTCACGAGTATAATGGTCCTATCAAGTCTAGAAAATAGTTTGCTGTGGTTCTTAACCTCCGACTCTTACAATGTTTATCCCTTTATGATCCCTGGATGTGGTATGTGTATGTCTCTCTCTCTCTCTCTCTCTCTCTCTCTCTCTCTCTCTCTGTATGTCTGTGTATGTCTGTGTGTCTGTGTGTAGTTGTATTATTTGTGGTAGAGCAATGCACAAACATTATTCTCTGCATGTTTTCCAGTGATGAGTTCTGCAATAACCAGTCTCCATTGCACAATCAAGCTTTTCTGATGAGATCTTAATACTGCACTACTTTATGGTAATGGAGATATGGATGTAGAGGTCAATTTAATATTATTTCCATTTAGCAAGAAAATGGTAATAGGTTGCCCTATTGGGCCTATAATATTCATAACCTCAAGTTCTTATCCATGTTTAAAGTTCCGGGCACACATTTTTTCTTGTAGCATTAAAGCCAGTTAGAAAACAATTGGTTACCCTCATAACATATGTGCCATTGCTGCACCCACAGCCTATTTTGCCACAGTAGTTGTTATTGTAGTTATCATGGTGCACAGTTAAACCTTCTTGGTTGTGAGCCAAATTGGACCTTTCATTACTTAAGCTTTTGTCACCACAAAAAGAAAGATAATCATTCCAAGATTTAATTATAGTCCTATATTCTTCTAAATAGTCTATCTATTTATACATAAAAAGTGAAGTAAGAGTTTAAAGTTTCCCTTTTTAAGGCAATAAAAAGTGCACAAATATTTTACCTTACTTAGAAACTCACAATACAAAATTAAGAGTAATGTGTTTGAACAAGGACAAGGATTTGTAAGGAAACTTCTCTTTGAAATAGATAGAAAACATTACAGAATACCAACATCAATCAAAATACAGAGTTGTGGAGCCCAGTCCCAATGATAACTTCTAGAAAAAAAAGATGTCTTTATTTAATACTCAGAGAGCAATGTGGAAGAAGGAACAGAAAGATTGTAAGAACTAGAGAATCCGGGATTTTTCTGTGAGACTGTGTTTTAGGATTGCCGGTGGTTAAAATCATAAAATATCAACAACATGGCTGCCTAACATGAGTGCAACAAAGACTACAAAACATGCCAAAGCGTATGGGAGAAAACTTAAGAGGTCTAAACTCTGCACAAGGAAGTCTATGTAACAAAGGAGTTGTCAGAGACAGATAAATAGTCTTATTCATGGAAGAACACATCAACAGATTATTCAACTGGTCAGACCTGAAAACATACATACAAGTGACATTACACAGTTGGAGCTATTTATATTTAGGAACTATATATATATATATATATATATATATATATATATATATATACACATATGCATGCATTCATGCAACAACAATTACTGGGAAAAAGAGTTTATGAGTTTGAAAGAGAGCAAGAAAGTGTATATGGGAAAGTTTGAAGGGAGGAAGGAATGGGAAGAGGAAATAATGTAATCATTATAATCCCAAAGTAAAATAAATAATAAATGATAAAAAAGTGTTTGTTCAGGGATGGAGAAATGGCTCAATGGTTAAGAGCACTGACTGCTCTTCTAGAGGTCCTGAGTTTAACACTTAGCAACCACACAGTAGCTCACAACCATTTGTAATGGGATAGGATACCCTCTTCTGGTGTGCATTAAGAGAGCAACAGTGTACTCACATACCTAAAATAAATAAATATATCTTTTAGAAAAAAGAACTTGCTTTGCATTTAAACATATTTATATTTTTGGTTGCATCTAACATATAAGAGTTGTAAAGAAATATATAAATAAAAAAACATACACATTATTATAGGATGTGTTTAAGATTTTTATCACATTAAAACTGTGAAAACTATCAACATCAAAACTCAGAATAACTATTACTTTGCTTGTTTAAGTCTTCATAAAATAAAAGCAGTTATATATTTAGAGGAGACGGTTTTATTTTTTACTCAAGGTTTGTCATGTACAAGAGAAAGAACCCAGAAGCTACAACTTTACTCTGTGATTCATCCCAAAGTTCTGTGGATGTGGTGCTTACATGTACAATGTTTTTGTTTGTCCAGATCAAATATTTACCAGTCTTCCATATTTTTTTGCTATGCATAGGAGTTTTACCTTTAATTAAGAGAAAGGTATGAAAGTAAGTTTGGAATAGTTAGATGTAGACAAATTTTCTGTTTTAATCATGAAACAAACAGCTTATA
Organism: Arvicanthis niloticus; assembly: GCF_011762505.2. Lineage (NCBI taxonomy): Eukaryota > Metazoa > Chordata > Mammalia > Rodentia > Muridae > Arvicanthis > Arvicanthis niloticus. The sequence goes on from NC_047673.1 coordinate 43,416,963, forward strand.
GGTAAATAATGCATGCCAGTGTGCCAAACATTACAGTCCAAGAAGACAGTAAGCACACATATCGTACATGAATAAAACACTCCCCTGTTATGAAATGGTTTATGATGTTCTCGTGGCTATGCGTTCCCATAAACATGAACTTCACATCTGTGTGGAGGTTAAGTTCGAAGTAGAAAAAAAAATGTTCTGTCCACTTGAAATAATTTTCTTTAGAAGGTCTAAGGAAGATGAATACCATGGAAATGGGATAATAAAAAGCTGTATTTTTTTTTAACTGACCCAAGTGTCCTCATTCCCTACTTTGTTTCTCACTGTGTCCTTGAAGAAACTATTAGGTTATACTTAGGAAGCAATTCAACTTTCATTCATCTTCATGTATACATAATATAGTGAAGTATTAGACACATATCAACAAAAGTCTTATAAACATATTCTTCCCCCCTTTTAATCTATAATTTATCTTAAAAAAAGAAATGACCCAAACTATTAAAAAACAAAGCAGAAAACTGAATGGACCTTTTTATATGTGTGTAAATTTTTGTGTTTCAAAGTGATTGCTGACTTTCACTAATGGAAGAAGCTGTACTAAATATATTGCAACTAGTCCAGAGGCATCACCCTTCCAACCCAAGGTCTATTCTTGACATAGTAAATGTCATTTTTTTTTTTTTGTTTAAAAGAATAGCATACATGTTTATGTTTATATGATGTTCAAAGGTGACTATAGTGTCACTGTTCTATATAGTTCTATATAGTCACAGGTGACTGTTCTGGTCCTGGGCAGCTGAGTAGGAATAGAAAATAATTCTTCTGTAAGATAACAGCAAATGAGAAACTGGGCTACTCTCAGCTCAACTTTCCATTTCAGACACCTCACATTTCTGTGCTACCCAAATTTGTTTTAAAATATTCAGCTCTAGACTCAGTACCTCAGCAAAACTGATTTTTCTTTGTACTTCATGAGAAATGAGGAGAGCCATCAATGTTCAAGACTCTGTTGTAGTTTATTTTTGGAGCAAAGTACACTAAATAAATCTATTTCGTTGACTTAAGCTTGATGAAAAATGCTAGTAATGACCATGCAGATTTATTTTTTTGGTTGTAGCAAAGGGTGTCTTTGTGTTCCAAACAGATATCCTGAAGGAAAATGAGCGCATCCCACTCATTTACAGAATTCTTGAGCCTGAGGTAAAATTATCTCAGAAAAGTTAATAGATCTCTTTATGAATGTTGTTCTTCCTTAGAGAAAAACAGTGATGATTCCAGCACTTGTGGAAAACAACTTAGAATGCCAGTGAGTTCAAGGCCATTGGCAAAGCCCCATCACCAAATTGAAAATTTTCTATTTCTTGATGATAGATATTCCAGGTCAAATGGTTGCATTAGAAAGAAACTTGCTGCTTTGAAATGTAGAACACAAAAGTTTAAGTAGATAAGCATGTGTGGATCCTAAGACAATTATTTCACTAACTTAAAATTACCATTCAAAATTACATATTCTAGTCTGGATATGTGCTGCTGATAGGAGGAAATTAATAAAGCCACATAAGAGATACCAGAAAACATTAGTTTGTTTCTATGTACCATAATCTAAAACCTACACTCTAAGTGGTAACAACAGTAAAGGCCAAAAGAGCTTTATCAATAAATTTTCTGGGCAGTTATACAGATGTTCTGATGATAGAGTCAGAATGGAACTTTTGTAGTTTTTGAGAAATAAAATAAAGGATAGTGTAGTTTGGGAGATGAGTAAAGAACAAGTTTCAGAAGGTGAGAAGTATAATATTTGTGAGAATCCTGACCAGAAGAGTTTAAATGTAGAAAACAATATATGAAGGGAAGTTGTGCTTGGTAAGGTTTAGAAAAGTTTGTTTGTTGCCTTTGCACTGTGGAAGGTCAAGAATGTAGCGATGCACTGAAAATTGCTGGTTTATTCTGTTGACAAGAAAGAGAAAATGCATTGAAGACTTGTGAGGAAGGAAACTCAAACGATAAAATGTGTCCACTAGGTTGGCTTATGGGCCAGCCCGTCAGACATTTTCTTGATTGTGTGGAAGAGCTCAGTCCACTCTGGGTGGTTTCAACCCTGAATAAGTCATCCTGAATTGTCTAAGAAAACGAGCTGAGAGAGCTATGGAGTGTAAGCATTAAGTAGTACTCTTTCGTGGTCTCTACTTCATTCAGTTCTTGATTTCAGTTTCTGCCTTGAGTTCCTGTCTTCACTTCCTTTGGTGATGGATTCTGATGTGGAAGTGTAAGTCAGATCAACCATTTCCCTGACTTATTGCATTAGACTATGGTGTTTTGTCCCAGCAATATATTCCCTAACACAGAAGGCAACATGGTGAGTTCTTCATCAATATACATCAGGTACTTTCAATAAAAATTGAATGCGAATTTATTATTTGCACATATACTTGAGACCATGTGCTATCCGTGTCTCTATAACTGATTTATTTCAAGGCAGTTTATTCTGTGCTGATGCAAATAACAGTAATTTTATCTTTTCTATAGCTGAATAATATTCAATTTTGCACATATAGCATATTTTCTATATCCATTAGTCTGTGAATTATGAATGATTACAAATATTAGCTATGACGAACAGTGCCACATTAGCTTGTCAATGTGGATGACTTTTTGATTTACTGATTTTGTTCCCTTTAGAAATATACCTATAAAGGGGATTACTGGATCATAGAGCAGTTGTGTTTGCTTCTTGAAGACTCTCCAAGCTATTTTTCATGATGGTTGTTCTAATTTGTCCTACAGAAACTATATGAGCCCTTAGCTTTCCCATTCCTATCACTGCTCTTATGCCTATTCATATTCACATTTCTCATTTAATGAGACTGTCTTTTCCTTTGTACCAAATATTATTATTAATAGTATGCTACAAACAAGCGTTTATACCAGTTAAAAATTAAAATTTTATGGTCTTTATATAATTTTATGGTGAAGTGCCCTTTTTTTGGCTCGGTAGAAAGGGAAATACAACTTTGTAGGAATCACTGTGATATTGTCCATTTCTTTTTAATTAGCAAAATATGAATATTACTGAATAATTTTAAATTGACATTTACCTGGCTGTGGAGGCATATACTTTTATTTCCAACTCATAAGAGGCAGAGACACTCAAACTTCTGAGTTCAGGTCTAGCCTGATCTACACAGCAACTTCCAGGACAGTCATGGCTATACAGAGAATCCCTGTCTCAACAAACAAAACAAAATAAAAAGTAAGTTTTTATTATGTTTGCTTATTAGCTCTTTGAAAATTTTATACATGTATTAACTGCTCCACATTCTTGATGATTACTGATGTTGAACAATTTTTATACACCCTTTGGGTATTTATACATCTTTTTTTGAGAAATGTCTGCTTAGGTCATTTGTTCACTTGATAATCGTATTATTTGTACAAACTCATGTCTTCCTGCCCCACTCACTGGAATCCCCTGCACATAGATCTTTCTAGCTATGGTTAGGCTAAGCTTAGTTTTACCTTGCATCCATTGTCCTGGCAGTCCCATTGGCAGGAAAATGCCTTTTCTACCTCTTTATTCACTTTTACTTTGCCTAATTATTCTTTTTGTGGTGTTTCCTATTCAGAGAGGTTTCTCCCAGTGACACCATATACTTAGTCTGCCCAACAATGCTTTCTCCGACATATCACCCCGAGGCTTCATATTTATTTGGTGTTTGTTTTCAGTCCATTGTCTCACAGTAAATCATAAGCTCCTTTACCATGTTCTCCCAATCTTACACTAATTTTAGAATGATTTCCTTTAGGAATTTAATACAAAAACACAGTGTTTTTCTGTCATATTCATGCCTCACTTTCACTTTCAACTCTCCCTAATTTCCTCCCTACCTCCTTCCTCTCAAAGTTATGTTCGCTTCTTCTATAAATATTCTTGGTTCATACACACACACACACACACACACACACACACACACATACATACATACACACTTACATACATATTTGCATATATCCCTACTAGGTTATATTAGTATTTTCTATATGTACTTGGATGTAGGGCTGACCATTCAGGCATTGGCAACCCTTCATGTGGTTTGTCATTGAAGAAAATTGGCTCTTTCTCTCTCAGTAGTCATAGATTGCCCTCTCCATTCTAGAATGCACACCAGGGTTGTCTTGTGAAGTTAACCACATTGTTGAAAGTTTTCATGTGTGCAACATCTCAGTCCTGATCAGAAGACTTTATTTCAGAGGAGTTTTCTTCATCCTCTAGCTCTTAAAACCCCTCTGCTCCTTTTCCCAATATTTGTATAGAGCCTTGTTTTAGATGTTGTATTGTAGACGTTCCATGTGAGGGTAGGCACTCCATAGTCCATTGCTGTTTGCACTTTGGCCAGTTGTTGACCTCTGTTGAAAAAGGAATTTCACTGATGATGAGAGCTGCATTTATTTATGGGTATAAGGATACATTTGTAGAAGGCAGATGGCCACTGTTATCATTTTCACAGAATTCTTATCTGTGATCTATAACTTTCCCAGCCATAGATTTCTGGCTAGGTTTACAACACCAGGCATGAGTTTTCTTCTAATGAACGGGATTTAACAGAGTGGGTAACCAAACAGACAGCTACTTGAGTTACCACCCAAACTATTAGTGCCTTTATAGCATTGTCGGGGTAACCATCTTGCTGGAAAAATCAGTATTATAGTACTGTCACAGGATTTACAACTGGATAAGACTGTTCATAAGTTTGCAACTTAAAAAGTCCCTGAAACTATGAGAACTAGCTCTAGAGGAGGAGGTTTCCAGTTCTGTTCTAGATTGATTTTTCAATATCCTGTGGGAAAATGTTTGAAGTATACCAGCAGCAACTGGGTCATTTCCGCAAGTTCTAGCAGGCAACCAAGATCAATGGTGATAAGTTGTATTATTTGAGGTGGATTTTTGGAGTCCCTACAACTCAAATGTATGTTTTCATCATTTGGCACTAGGTTTCTTGTTTGATATTCAATCGTTTTTGAGGGAACATTATTCTTTTACATTGAGAAACTCCAACTTTTTCTGCACTATTTTATGTCTTTGTTCCCAGCAATTAGAATAGTACTTGGAACACATGCTAAATGTTTATTAAGTGAATTAATTGATTTGAATGGGAGAAGCATAAATTGAAAGCCTAAGAGTTTCATAATTGTATATAAGTAAGAAAACCAATTAAATTACTGGAATTTCAACGTTTGTAGGCAATAATTGAACTATTTGAAGAGGCAAATATTCATTATGCGGCTTCATAGTTATGCAAACAAATAGAAAGAATTGATTTTCTGTGAATAGCCTTGAAGAGTAAATGGCTTTGCTAGACAGGCAGTATCTTTTATCATAAAATCATTGGCATGAAAATATATATTTTGATGGTCAGTTATATTTGCTTCAAACTATAAAGCAATTAGCTATAACTTGAAAATGGACAACTTGAAAAATATGCACACTCATTGACTTGATAAATCAGTTATAATTTTATTATTTTCTAATATGACTTCATTTACATCTTTTAAATATTAGTAATGGTAAGCTTGAGTTTATTTCATTGAACTTTTGCAAGGAACACATAATGGTACTTAAAGTTCTTCCAAACCTAAAGTATTCTTTCATAATACGAATCAGAAAACAAAATAACATTCAAATAAGCTTGCTAAAGTTGACCGAAATTATATAAATTCAAACCCACACACTACGTCAGACTCTTTTTATTATCACCAAACTGTCCTATAAAGATCAATTAAAAATCAAATGGGAACTAATAAACATTTAGATTTTCAGACTTTGAGTGCAACAGTAATAAGCTTATCTTTAAGTGTTTGAAATGAGATGAAGTGTGTTAAATAAAAGTCTCCACATTTGACACTCGAGTAATTAATATCATAAGATCAAATAGCACCTCTGTGTATAATAAAAGATAGCATGATCCAGCTCAAGGGAAGGCCTAGGTCTAGAACACTGTTACTGATGCTATGGTGTGCTTGCAGACAGGAGCCAAGCATGGCTGCCCTCTGAGAGGCTCAACAAGCAGCCAAAAGAGTCAGATGCAGATACCCAACCATTAGATTGAAGCTAGGGACCCCTGTGGTTGAATTGGGGAAAAGCTGGAAGATAATGAGTGTAGGGCAGTGGGCTGTGAGAAGCAGCTGGGTGTTTGGTTGAGCATGAGTTTTGAACCCCGAAACCTTTATCTGACGGCAGGAGTTCAGCTCTGCTCCCAGGCCCTGGTTCTTTTCACTTAGCTTCAGTCCTCCAACAACCCCTCCCACAGAGAGGTTTATGACCATCAGTCATGAGGAACAGTCTCTCAGGCTCTCCCACATGCAGATGAGGTATCTCCAAGCTCTCAGGTCAAGCCAATAGACATTATCTGTTGCCAGACCCTAACTCACCCCAAAACTGTATATAAGTGCTCTATTTAGGGGAAGTAAAGCACACTCAAAAATCATCCTGGTGTCCGAGAGTTTTTGTCACAAGAGCTGTAACACTTCGTGTCCCGTAACCTGCCTGGGACACCAAGCTGCCTCCTTACCAGCTAGCCAGCTCCTTATCAGCCCAGCCCGGGCCTGGACTGGCTCAGTTTGGAGAGACAGGTAAGCACCTGGGAGAGACGGGTCAGCGACAAAGGAGGTGAGCAGGCAGAGGCAGCAGTGGGGGCAGGCAATCTCCAGTCCCTGCTCTCACCCAGTCGGGAGATCATGTGGGACACCCTCCAGAACAAGGGACCCACAACTGAGGAGGCGGGTGTCTCCATGGGAAAACCAACTGATCTGAATCCCCAAGATCTCTCAGACACTGAGACACCAACAAGGCAACATACACCAGCATATGAGGCCCCTGACACATATATAGCAGAGGACTTCCTGGTCTGGTCTCAGTGAGAGAAAATGCACCTCACCCTAGAGACACTTGAGGCCCCAGGGAGTGGGGAGGTTTGGTGGGGTAGGGAGGTGGGGGATGGGGACATCCTCTTGGAGACATGGGGAGGAGGTATGGGATGGGAAGTGGTGTGGGGGGGGGGCACAGGCCGGGAGGGGGATGAAGTCTGGACCGTAAAAAAGGATTAAAGAACAAACAAACAAAAATAAATAAAAGCTACCTCGTATCTTAATGGGAAATTGTAGTACTTCAGTGGAATTACATTCTTTTGCAATGCTGACAGCTGTTATGTACATATGTGCTTTACTGGACTTTACATACAATGCTGACTAGTGGACTAAATGTCTGGATTCAGATGGTCAGTGGTAATAGATTTTACTAAACTTTTCCAAATAAGACCAGTACAACCTGGAGTGGTTTACAAAATAAAGTATAAAAATCTCTTAAGAAACTCTCCATTTAGTTGAAAACAGGCCCAACCTTTAAAGTAAAATCATTTGTAGAAATCTCTGGCTTTAGAAAAGATAAACAAGTTATTTATTTTAGATAACTAACCTCTGGGAGCTCACAAAGGATATCTTGTGGAGAATAGAAAGAGGATTCAATTTTCTGGCTGCAGCAAGTACCAACTTGAATAGGATATGACACAGTTTTACCCCACTCACCATCTTAGCTCTCAACTTCACCATGAAAGGCCACCCACAATGAGTGGCCAAATGAAAACAGCAAAGGAAGAAATAGCCTATGTCTGATACCTGCCAGCTTCTTCTTCTTTATCATCTATCGTCATCGTTGTCGTCATCATAGTCTTCTCTTCTTCCACTTCCCCCTCTTCCCCCCTCCTCCTCTTCCTGCTCTTCTTCCTTCTCCTAGTCCTTTCTTCTCCTCCTCCCCCTTCTTTCTCTTCCTCCTTTTCAGCCTCATCTTTCCTCCTTGTTCTTCTCCTCCTTGTCCTTACTCCTCCTCGTCATTCCTCCTCCTCATTCTTCTTCCTTCTCAACGTCCTTTTGCCTCCTCCTCCTTCTTCTGCTCCTCCTCCTTCTGCTCCTGTTCTTCATTTCTCCTCACTACAAGTCAGGTTCTCATGTAGATCAAACTGACCTGTCTTATAATGACCTTGAACTTTTGATCCTCCTGTCTCCTCTACTCTCCAGAATGCTAAAATTACTGTTGTGTGTCACAACTGTTTATGAGGTACTGGGCTTAGCCCAAAGCCTTGTACATGTCAGACAAACACTCCATCAAGTGAGCTTCATTCCCAGTCTTGACTTTTATTTTATATCCTTACACTGCAAGCCAACAGAGGTCATTTAACTCAGTGCAATGTGAAAATAAATGCAAAGATTGGCTCTTCCCAGTGCAAAGGGTCTAAGAGCACACTTCTGGATTAACTTGAAAAAAAATTGTGGAGTCGATGTGGTTATGGTTTTAGTCTTTGTTTCAGAGTTGGGAAATGAAAGAATTGGTTAGTAATTCATAATATGTATGTCAGAATTTTCATTGTATAAAATGAAGTTGGTATCCTTGAATGAGTTTCCACATATGAAAATATACTATTAATAAACAATTGCCCTGATTTGTTGCAGGTAGTTTATTGCCTTTGACCTGTTCCCAAGAAGAACAGGGTTCAACGAGAGGCTCTTGTTTGTCACTGATTCAGTCTCAGATAAATTGGAAACCTAAACTCCAAAATAATCCATGTTCTTCTCTGAAACAACTACTGGTCCCCGTGATAGGTTTGTGACTGATTACCTTTTAACTTTTGCTTCTTTTCCAGCTCTGGAAGGGATGGCTTAAGTTTCTTAGATCTATATGTCAGCAATCTTTAAAATAAATTTTCAAGAGAGAAGTTGATCTGCACAAGGAGAATGTGCTTTTTTGAAGGATTTTTACCCTGCATCCACCTGTAGATGGTATACCCTTTGTTGTAATGTTTCTTTCCTGTAGGAGATACTGCTCCAAGTGTTAACAGATTTGGCACAACACATTTAACCTTAAAATAGTAATCTGAAATAATGGACAAATACTTATATCACTTCATTGGTTTATTTGGGGAGAGATTTACATGTCAGTGAGGGTAGGCCATATGATAACTATATATATGCATGATATATATTATATCTAATATGTTTAATATCTAACATATCTCTAATAAGTATAAATTTTATATTATATATTATATTTTATCATATATTCATATTTAATATATTATACAAATTATATATTATATTTATATTTATATTAAACACACCTTATATAATTTTTAATTATGTAACATATATTGTATATCATATGTCATATTTATATATTATATTCACTATTATATGAGTATATTTATGTATAATATAAATATAAACTATATTGTATATTTATTTACACAGAAATATAATATTATACAAAATACTTGTGTATAATGAGTACTATGTAATATATTTATATATTTTATACACTAATATTTATTTTATAATATATAATATTATATAAAATATTATATATAAAATATAAAACTTATCATTTATATCACATACATCATACACATTACAACACACATCACATATGACACATCATATATCACATATCATATGTCACATATCACATACATATCACCTATCATATATAGTTATTTATAATTTTATTAAAACCTGTATGTCGATTATATCAGTAACATGAAAAAGAAGGGTGATACTAAGATTGAATTATTTCTCAACATTTTTAGAATAGATATATTTTGTGGCAAAACCTCATGAGTACAAATAAAAGACAGTGAAGTGATGATACCAGGGTCGATAATACCAAGTTTTTTATGAACTCAGCTTTATCCAAAATTGTCGCTTTGCAATGAGACAACAAATTTTTAGTAGCTCATTGGTTCATATCTAGTTAAATTGAGATATATAATTATAGTCTGGCAAATAGAAGCACAAGATTATGTGTGAGAGAATTCTGTAGACCTGATGTGCAAACCTCTGTAGGCTGCACACTGCACACATGTGTGGGCTGAGGTGGTAGGGTGAGGCAAAAACCAGCCATGCTTCTCAAACCCAGTCATGGCCCTGTAATGCTGCTCTAGGTACAGAAGACCTATGTACATATATGTAATTATATGTACACAATCATTGTTTATGCAACAAAGCACCATGGTGGCCTCTCATTCAGTTTCAAGTGCTGGATCACTTTCTTAGGAGCCAGCATTCTTTCTGTATCAATCAAAACACTTTTAAAATTTAATTTACATTGGATACAAGGATGATGTCAAATTGGCAGATAAATACAATGATTCTGAAAAGATCTTCTTTGATTATGAAAGTGATACTACACAAAGTATTATGAAATATTTATTTTACCATTCAATTTTCTTTGTGTGAAATAAGAGTATCACCAGCTATTAAAATATTCAAGTTTTCTATATGTATCTGTGTCTTGCCTGGAAGACAGTATTTCATTAGAAGTACTTCAGTCTCCCAACTTGCTGGGATAACAGGGCAGTGCCTGATTTTTATTTTCCTTTTTTCTTTCTTTCTTTCTTTCTTTCTTTCTTTCTTTCTTTCTTTCTTTCCTTCCTTCCTTCTTTCTTTCTTTCTTTCTTTTGTTTTTTTTCTATAAGGTTTCAAATAAATTAGGCTTTAAAATGGTATTCTATAAACTATATATTTAATTTATTACTTGCTTTTATGTTTCCCTAAGTATATATAAAAGATAATTTATGAGCTCTTGAAAGTCTTATTTTAAATTTTAGATTTGAGATATCTAAACAATGATTTTTTTAATTTATTATCATTGGGAGTACTTCAAAGTTTTATATATTTATAAAACAGAGAAAAGACAAACACATAAATATTCCAGAAGTTCTAGGGGTAGTGTTTATTTACACTGTTTATGTACAAAATACAAAATTTAAATTTAAAAGCTATAAGCATTTTATTACTAAAGTTTATGCTATTTCAGATTTATTTTCTGTATTTATTTTAGAAATACTAAAGATCTTTTTGTATCTGCAATGAACACTTTTATCATAGCATGACGTTAGGTTAAAATTATGTGAAGTCATATTGTGAAATACAGAGACAGCATTTAAATACAGCTTTGGAATAGAACTTGCAAAGGAGATTCTATTCAAACCTTTATATGTAATTATATGTACACAAAGCTACATGTATAAATAAATCATAATTTATATATAAATTATATATAATTTATATATAATTATATATAAATATAATTATATATTATACATAATGTATATATAAATCATAATTTCTTTGAATGATTAAAATTGAATTTAAGTTTGAAATAAGAGAGATACAGTTTAAAACTTCCCACCAAGAAATTTAAAAACATTTTTCAAATTTTATGTAGTCTTACAGTTTATGGAATGAAACTCTCCCAAAATAAATAAGGTAAAATAATCAAACAGAAGGCAATTTTGTATCAAAAACTTACTTAGACTGAGGGTGGAGCTCAATGGGAAAGCCCATGGATAGCATGCTTGAGGCCCTGGCAATGATTTCCAGCACTATAAAAAAAAAATCATGTCATAAAATTTAACAGCCAAATAAATCTTGGCAGGACTGACTGCAGAATGTCACTGTAGAGAAATTGAACTGACAGTACAAATATGTTTGCAGGGTATTGTTTTGTTCCAGTGTTATGTAAATTCTACAAATCTAAAACAGAAAGTTTATTTAACAGATGCCAAGTCAATCTCTGTGTGCACTCTATTCCTTGTTACTCGGGAAATGATGTACTTTCTGCTTAATGATGCTGAAAATCACTCCAAGGACACCAAGCCAAATATGTAGGAGACCCATTGCATGCAGCAATTTGGAAACCATCAGTTATTTCTGTCATGTGGCATGAACTTTGCTTAAAGGGCCAGTAGCACAAGTCTATAACTTTCTGATTATAAGCTTAAAATGTTTAATCACAATACTCATCTCTTATCAGTGATTCAGAATGCAAGCAGTCTCTTTTTTTGCACATATATTTATGTGACTATTGATTAAAATGATAAAATTTGTAAAATAGAGTTATATAGTCTTACAGAGCCTCAAGTGGAGAGACTGGTTACTAACTCACAGTCAAAATTTCAGACCCCAAATTGTTCTTGTCTAAAAGAACTGCAGGGACAAAATTGAGAAGAGAATGAAGGAATGGTCAATGATCAGCCCAACTTGGGATATGTCTCATGGGAGTACACCAAGGCCTGACATTATTACTAATGCTACTATGATGTACAGGTAGCCTTTTAATCAAACTCCAGTTGGCAGTCTTGTTGAGCTTAACATTAATAAGAAATCCTGTAGTTTTTAACAAAATCACCATAAGAGGTTTATTTAGGACAACAAACAAAGCAGTGATATTTTTAATCTGTGTGGTGCTTTTTCAGGATAAGATATAGTCAACCAATTTTTCAACTAGCACAGGATTAATTTGGGATGTTCTTTCATATTTAATATACAGTCTTTACTTCATAAGCCTTCACATAATCTTTAAATTATATTTTGGAATATCATTTGCAGCAAAGTTGATTTAGGGATTGCAGTCATTTTAACAGGCCTGGACTCAGGCATCACTTGGATCATGATACTGAAATTCTGATAAGATGGCCTAATATTTCACTCTATAGAGAGATGCAAAGGTTTGATTATCACGTGCATTGCCCTTGATTCAACCATCAAAGTCAGAAAGTTTGGGAAGAAAGAAAAGAGACGTGAAAAATAAAATTACCCACTAGTTTTTATTTTCAATCTAAGCAAGCAACTTTTAAAAATAGTTTGTTTATCATTTTAGAGTGCAGGGCTTTACCATGGAGTTTCTGTAAGAGAATGTACTGAACAAAAATATCTTCATTAGCACAATGCAAAACAACTCTGGGCCTGGAGAGATGGTTTGGTAAGGACCTTTGCAGAGCTTGGAAATTATGGAGTATGTGTTCTTATTACCTGCCTTGTACCTCACAACAAACTGGAACTCCAGGTCCAAGAGTTCTAATGCTTTCTTCTGGCCTTTGTGGGTACTCACATGGTACACACACACACACACACACACACACACACACACACAAAAAATAATAAAGTAGTAAATAAATTTAGAAATAGAAAGGCAAAAATAAGTCTACTTTCTGGAGTCACAAGTTAATCTGACCAAAATATTGTTTTCCTTTGGTTTCTATTTTTGTGAACTTAGGTTAGGAAATAATTTTGTTCATATTTTCCTGACTAGATCCTAATGGTGTAATATCATAATCTGTAGCTGAACTTTTGGCTACTTATGGGTTTCTTTTTTTCTACCACTCTTCTCTACCCTTATTCCTTCCAACCCCCAATTCCAAGTAGGAGAGAAAGAAGATTAGAGAGGAAAGAGGGTATTAATCTCATTAGACTACTTTCTGCTGATTAGGTGTATTATGTTCCTTGGGGGTAATATTGCTTTTTTAAATCAGGGTATCTTAGCAACCAGCCACCAGCCACCAGCCACCAGCTACCAGCCACCAGCCACCAGCCACCAGCCACCAGCCACCAGCCACCAGCCACCAGCCACCAGCCACCAGCAACCAGCTGGGTCAAAGAAAGTTGTATTTAGATTACGGTCTGTTAATAGTATTGTAATTCCTGCAGCTAGTACTGGGAGTGATAGTAGAAGGACAGCTGTGATTAGTATGGATCAGAAAAATAATGGTGTTTGATACTGAGTTATAGCTGGAGGTTTTATAGTACTGATAGTAGTAATAAAGTTAATAGCCCCTAAAATAGAGGGTATGCCAGCTAGGTGTAAAGAGAAGATTGTTAGGTTTACAGATGCTCCAGCATGAGCTAGGTTTTTGGCTAAGGGTGGGTATACTTTTCATCCTGTTCCTGCGCCTGCTTCTACTATTGAGGATGCTAGAGAAGAAGAAATGATGGAGGTAGAAGTCAGAAGCTTATATTATTTATTCGTGGAAATACTATGTCAGGGGCTCCAGTTATTAGTGGTACGAGTCAGTTTCCAAAGCCTCCAATTATTATTGGTATAACTATAAAGAAAATTATAACAAATGCATGGGCTGTGACAATAACATTCTAGATTTGGTCATCTCCTAGAAGTGCACCTGGTTGTCCTAGTTCAGCTAGAATTAGGATCAACCAGCCACCAGCCACCAGCCACTGGCCACCGGCCACCGGCCACCAGCCACCAGCAACCAGCAATGCAACAACAACAACAGCAGCAACAGCAGCAGCAACCAGTAGCAGGAGGAGTAGCAGTCATTGCTGCTCTGGGACCTCTAACATTTTTATATCTCCTCAAGTGTCCCTAGAATTCCAAATGTCATACACTTGCAAAACTGTCTGCAGTAGGCAAAATCATACCCCTGCCAAGGCATGAGGCAAAGCATAGTCTGCTGCTGTGGACAATCTGAAGCAATCCCACATCCCATACCTGGGATTAAAACAAAAACATATTCCTATAACATTTCTTTGTTTTAAAGAAACTAACATTCTCACTATGGTATTCTCTTAAAATTCAAGTCCCACATTCCACTTTCCTAAACACAATCATGTGTCACAAAAATATTACTATTTCAGGGAGACTCTTGTACTATAATACATTTCTACATAGTTTAAGCTTTTAAGGTTGGATTTTTTGCCATCTATTTTGTGGTATATTTTAGTGGCAGGAGTAACTGTATGTAGTACAAAAGGCTATTGTATGATTTAAATTTTAGAACTAATGTCAGCACGTCCTTCATCTACCCTTTGTTTTGACTTCATCAAGACCTTACCTAAATATGCACCTTGAGCTACTAAACATCGCTGAAAACATGTAGGTGATTTTTACAAATGTTCTTGCTTTCTGTAGTTTTAGAAAAAAAATATAAGTGAACAATGTATTACATATGAATCCATGAAGTATGTGGTTTTTTTTTTAACTAAGCATTTACTAGTTAAGGCTTATATATCATGAGCAAAGCAAGTGGTGGAATTGGGCATTTTTTAGGAGCAATGTAATGTTTTTACAGTTTGTATACTAAGTGAAGAAAGTGAAATTTCTCTCTGTGTGTGTGTGTGTGTGTGTGTGTGTGTGTGTGTGTGAGAGAGAGAGAGAGAGAGAGAGAGAGAGAGAGAGAGAGAGAGAGAGAGAGAGAGAGAGAGAGGTGTGGGGGGAATAGTCCTGGGCATCATTACTTCACTTTCCTCACTATAAAATATGTTGGGAATTTGAATAAGCTTCATTGTAGTCTATTTTTAAAAATGTGCTTCAAACTGTTAACACAATTCTCTCCGCCTTTTGCATGCCATATATTTTGAGGAATTTTACTACAAGAACAAAGGATCACGAACAAACTTGCTTTGTTGAGCCTCTGCATCTAGAAGCACTTTAAGGAACACATTTGCCCTCTCTAAAGCCTTTCACTTGACTTAGCATTTTTCTACTAGAAAGTGTCTTGGGTGATCTGTGATATCAGGACTTTGGCAAGGACGTCAGTGTAGAATGTCATGATTTTTTTCCACCAGGCTGGTAACAGATCAGGTGCTAAATGGAGCTAGTTAGGAGGCTGTGTCCCTCCAGGTTATGCCTGAGTGTGCTCTAGTCTCAATGTCGTACTAGTGTCACAGTGTATGATACTGTATATACTGCTTAATGATCTGTGCCTTGTTTTCCTCATTCATAAAGCAGAATAATAGTGAATGGCTTTATACTTATTACAAAACTATATACTTATTATTTATTCTATGTAAGGTTGTGAAATAAGCACTAGAAATTCTCTGCTCTAAATGTTGTACCATCAGTTGAGTTCAGATCCTTTACAGTGAGGGGGCTGAAAATGGAGTTAAAAGATGATCTAAAAAGAAAGGAGAGGTGATTAGTGTCTGTGATGGCTTCAATGGAAATGTTCCCCACAGGATCCGGTTCCCAGTCAGTGGTGCTGTTTGGACGGGGATTGAGATTTTTAGGATGTGAAGTCTTCTTAGATGAAGTATGTTATTGAGAACAGGCTTTTGCTATTTACATCCTCCAGCACTTCCACTCTGCTGTTTGTGTGGAGTTGACAATGCGATCTCTTCCTGTTTGGGTCCTCTACTCCCACGCACCCAACCCTGTCATTATGGATAGATAAATCCACAAAGCAAAACAAACCCTTTTTTCTTTAAGTACTTTGGTTAGGATAGTTTATAAAAGCAACAAACCATGGATTTGACAGTCTTGAAAACTTTGAATATGATCCATGATGATATAAATTAAAATAAATAGTGAGAACAGATGATTGTGCTATCATGATCCAGCATTTGTTTGTAGTGTTGGTAGAAACACAATCGACAAACTCTTATTTTTCTTAATTTGACTCACTGACGACATTATATTTTTTTAGGTTGGAGACTTTACATGTAAATTTGAATTGCAATGCTGAAGCACAGACTTGTAGTAGGCTATTTCAACCCACAGTTATACTATTAATGATTTTTTAAAAGCCAGTTTATTTCTAACATGACAAACTTTTAGTGGGTACCACTAGTGGCCTGCCACACTCACACCAAGTTGACAGCAGGGTGTGGTCATCATCAAAGAGGTACACTGTAACAATTTTTTTTTTTGAGAAAATCTTATGAGATACCCAGTGCATGGTAGAAAATAAAGCTACCAAAAAGATCTTATTGTCCTTATAAAATCAAAAAATGACATCAGTTGACTTGATTGAATTAACATATATAAATTAAATAATATGGTTTCCTTATATCATTAGTGACAAATATACATATTATACATGTATGTTAGCAAGTGTAAATACATTGAATAATATGGTTTCCTTGATGCTTTAGTGACAAATGTACATATCATACATGTTTTTTACTAAGTGGCACCTTTTCTATCCTCACATTTTTTGAAAGTCATACTCTTTGTCAGTCATCTACCTACTTGTTACCAGTCTATATCCTCTCTAGGCTTTGTAGTTTATTTCCAGAGCCATACAAAGTCTTCAGTTGCTTTAAATAGTAGTGCATGTTTTGATCCTAAACCTTAAGACCATACAATTATATACTTGTAGACCACTGGGAAATACATATATAAATGGGATGCATTTGTAATTTCAATGATATAATTCCTTGGGAAAGAAATGTTTAACATCCTTAGACATTGGGGAAAGGTAAATCAAAACTACTTGAAGATTTCACCTTATACAAGTCAGAATGGACAAGATAAATAAAATCAGTTAGAACTCATGCTAACAAGGATGGGCAGTCAGGGGAATACTCATCCATTGCCTACACAAGCACAAACTTGTATAGACACTATGGAAATCAGTGTGCTAATTTTTCAGGAAGCTAGGAATAGGTCTACCTCAATACCCAGCTATACTATTCTTGGACTGATACCTAAAGGACTCTATTATACTCCTATTACAGTAATACTTGCTCAAAACATGTTCATTGCTGCTCTGTTCATAACAGACAGAAATTGGAAATGAACTAGATATCCATCAGTAGGAAAATGTACATTTGTAGAATGGAATACTATCCATCTATTATGAAAATAAAATTCACAGCTAAAAAGATGGACTAGAAAATATCATCCTGATGAGGTAACCAAGACCGAAAAAGAAAAATATGATATGTATTCTTTTCTATGTGGTTATTAGTTTTTAAGCATTAGATAGGCATGCTACAATATGAATAATCACAGAGGTTCAGACTAGAGTAAGGAACTAGGGAGAGGGAAATTAAATAAAATGCATAGTTAAAGAGAAATAGGCAGGAGTCTGGACCAGGAGGATTAAACAGAGACAGGATAAGAAGATGAGGTAAGGGAGGGAAGATGAGGAAGGACAGCTAATATTAAGAGTTATTTGAGGGATCATATACAAACTATTACACTAGAAGCTTCTTAAAATACATTCTTATATGAAAGAAATATAAACGGAATTACCAAATAACGAGACAAGAAGAAATTTCTTGCCACCAAGTGAAACTTCCAATGCCAAGAGTGGGTTTTTTCTCATAGAATTGTTGGCCAAAGTGGCACTGTAAATCACCAAAGAACTCAGGCTACTGCCATGGCTATTGGTTGTTCTCCACACTGACAGTCTAGCTCTTTTGCTGAAGACATCACCTATATATCTCATTGAACAAAAAGTTGAGCTGGTACCTAAGTAGAGCCTTCATGCCTTCTGACTAGTGTTCATGGTCCTGGAAGGTGCTCTGCACACTATGAGAAGAGAAAGTTAAATACAAACATTGCTATGAATGCTTCAATCTGCATTGGCAAACTGCATGCATTATATGCTCATGCAATCACGACACATATGTTCTGGGAATAACCAACCAATAACTGATTGGATTTAAGGCTCATTCCTTGATACAGAATTTTTGCTTGACATTGCTCAGGTGAACAAGAACCTGAACTAGATAGGACATGAACCTATGGAAAAACCAAATATGATTGTTTTACAAAAGGAATGTAGAAATAAAATGACCCCAGTATCATTTTCTTATATCCTTAGATGAGTGTTTCACTTACCATCATGACAGAAGCTTCTTCCTGACTTAGATGAGAACTAATGCAGCGACCCACAACTGAACAACATGCAGAGAAGAAGAGGCCTTGTAATATTCACTCTTAAATGGTATCACTCAATGTTCATCAAATTCCTCCCTCCAGGGCTCAGGAATCTATGGATTATAACAAGCAAGCAGTGTCTTCAGACACACTAGAATGCTGAACATATGCCAGAAACCGTGGCAGCACCCACAGGGCTACTTCCTGCTGATTAGAGTCGATGAGTTTGTTGGGACCAATCCAATCTTTGTTGTCAGGGCATCTCCAACTTCTTGTTCCTTTGCTCACAAATACTTGACAAACCTCAACAACAGCAACCAGGAACAGTGAGGGGTGGGGGTCAGGGGAACAACAGCCTGCATCGGCCTTCTTGATGCTAGCCCTTTTATTCCTCTAACCTTCTTACTCTCTTACCTACTGTTGAAGGATTAGAAAGGATTAGAGTGGAATAAGCATTGAAAATTAGATAGAGGAATAAGAAACCAATAAAGCAGCTAAAATCAAACATGCCATCACCATGTCTATTGCTCAAGTTTCATAAATATAATTTTTTCAAGTATGTCATGTACTCTGACCATATTCATCACTTTGCCCTCTCTCTACCCCCACTCTTTCTTTCTTTCTCTCACGATAATTTCCTTCCAACATCTAGTGCCTTTTCTGCTTTCATGTCATGCATACATACATGCTTTGCCTGGTACTTGTGAGCAGAGTTGGGAGTATTTGCAATTTTAGGGACTTTGCTACTTAGAGACTTTGAAGCCATCCTAGGCTATATGTTATCTTATATCAAATAAATGTGATAAAACTAACAAATAAATAACAAATTGAACTTATTGCGACATTTCAATATATTCCTAATCTATCACTTGTCTCTCAGCTTCACTCAATTTTGGTGCCATTTATTCAAATTCTTATTTTATATAATTGAATAGTTCAGCCTTCTTTTAAGTGACTTGGAAAATTTAAGAAATATTTAGGATATATTAATTCTAAATTATTAATTTAAAATTAATAATAATTAATGGTAATAACAATAATGAATATATTATACTTCTTCTATAATGTGTCATTTCATTCTTAATATTTTCCAAACCACTTAATGTGTATTCTGGACATGATAAGAAACATGTATTTAATTTTGTATTTTACATGCCCATTCAGTTGTCCCAGTGCAATTAATACAAAGTACAAAGATGTTGTCTTTCTTATGCATTTATTTTTATTTGTGCTGGAGTCTACCTGGGCCATCTGTTCCTTTCACCTGCCTGTCTGCTCATTTGCCAGCACCACATGTTTTAATTACAATGGCTTTAGGATACTTCAGTTTCTAGCTGAGCTGATGTCCTCCCATGGATTTTTTTTCCCTCCCAGCCATTTGTGCTCTCTACATTTGCATGTAATTTAAATATTACATGTTCTAAATTAACTGTACTAAGTATAGGACGAAGTACTTGCTTCAACTGAAACTATATTAATTTTAAATATTACTATGAGCAATAATGACTGTTTTCTTTATTTTTATTTAATAAAAATATTGGTTCAGACTGGACCAAAACTCACCATATTCTCCTTCTGTCCTCAAATTCACAATCCTCCTGCCCTGACCTCTCAAAGTGCTGGTATTACTGGTATGTGCCACTAGGACCAGGTCAGAACTGACATTTAATCACAAAGCAATTGAATAGCTTAATATATGGATTCCCCCCTTCAAAAAAAATAATCTCAAAAGTTTCACCCATTTCTAAGATATGACTTTGAACTTCAATGGAATATTTACAAGTTTTCATGATGAGTTTCATCAGTTGTTGTTTATGAATGTCACTATAACATGTGTGTTGAAATTTGTCAATGTATTTTTAAAATATTCATGTAAATAATCACATGCCTTTTCTTTTGAGGGTTATCCATGTTGTGAACTGTTCCTTTCTTTAATTCTATTATCTAATCCTATTACAAAGAATAATTATGCTTCTGAAATGAATAACACTGGATCACTATATGTTATTTGCATTAATTTATAATGCGTTTGCCTCTATATTAGTTTTATGAACTGTCAGTATTAATTTGATATCAATAGCATACTATCACCATTGAAAAGAATTTATTAAAAATTTGCTATTTTTGTTCATAAGATGGCTTAGTGTGTAAGGGCACTTGCAACCAAGTCTGATAGACTAAATTCAGTCTATATGACCCATATACTGGAAGAATATTGGCTTGGGAAAACTGTATTCCTACATCAAAGCATGTTGTACCGTGCACTCCCTCAAAAACAACTGTAATAAAATCTTAAAAAGCATTACTGTGTTTTGTGACTACAGTTTGTGGTATTGAGATAATCTTGTCGTTGAAAAGTTGACAGAGGAACAGGAGAGAGCTCATTGAGTAACAGCATTTGCAGTGTAAGCATGAAAAACGAACTGTATCCCTGCTCCCACCTAAAACGGTAGGGGTAGCCAGGCATGTGCCTGTAACCTCAAAGCTGTGGTAGGGCAGAGGCAGGAAGATCATACCTCTGAATCTAGGACTCTGAGTGGGCAGAGTCAGGAGTATCCTTGGGCATTCCATGCTGTAAGTCAAGCTCCAACTCAGTAGGAGACCTTGTCTCAAAGGAAGAAGGCAGAGAGTGATAGATCAGGACAGCAGACATCTTTCTCTAGCCTCCGTATACATATACACAAATGAATATACAACACACATATACACATGCATGCACATGGAAGTAAAATGAAGAAAGAAAGGATAAATTTATAGGTTTCTCTGGTTAATTCATTTAATATTTGCTCATTGTTAGCATGATTCTTTGATTAGTTTAAAGTAGAATTAACTTTATCAAATACAGTTTTCCTAGCCTAGCACCCTTATAAGTTTTCAAATTCATGATAAAGCTGTAGAAGGCAGGCTGGAAACATCAGACATGATCTGTTGAATGTCTTTCAAAGTTGGTGGCATTTTTGCCTGATGTCATTTTAACTTTTCAGATGTTTTGATTTCATACACTAAGTTTTCTGGTTCTGTGTCACATGTTTCTGTGTTATATCTTTAATTTTATATTGTTTCATCTTTGAGTATATTTCTTTTCTAGTTTTTAGGGAACTTCATATTTGAATCCTTTGTTTCTGTTAGTCTCTGATTGAAATTCTAGTTACTATTTAATTATAACAATAAATACAAATGTGTCGAAACTGCACTACCAATGTAATTGTTTCTTCTTTATTTCACGTACGTTTGCAGTATGCTTGTATGTTTGTTTGGGCACAAGTGGGATGACTGCATGTATAGGCTGGAGGTTGATGTCAGGAATTATCATGGATGACACTTCTACTTTCTTTATAGTGTCAAGGTCTCATATGTATGTATGTATGTATGTATGTATGTATGTATGCATGTATGTGTTTATGTACATCCCAAACACTACCCCTTCCCAATCCCCCTTCACAGAGTCTCTCCCCCAGTTCTCCTCCCTTTCTCTTCTGAGAGGGTGGGGCCCACTTGGATTCCACCCAAGCCTGGCACATCAAGTCTGCAGGATTAGGCACATCCTCTCCCACTGAGGTCAAACAAGGCCCTGTTGGGGATCAGATTCCACAGTCAGGCTACAGCTTTTATTGACAGTCCCTGTTCTAGCTGTTGAGGAACTTACATGGAGACTGAGCTGCATGTCTGCTACATATGCTGGGGTGCTAGGTCCAGTTGGTGTATGCTCTTTGGTTGGTGTATCAGTTTCTGAGAGTTCCCAGAGATCCAGGTTAGTTGACTGTTGATTTTCCTGTGGTGTTCCCATCTCCTTCAGGGCCTTTATCCTTTCCTCAACTCTTTCATTAGAGACTCAAGCCTCTGTCCAATGTATGGCTTTGGGTATCTGCATCTGTTTCTGTCAGCTGCTGGGTAGAGCCTCTCAGAGGAAAGCTATGCTAGGCTCCAATCTGGAAGCATAACATGGTTAGTGTTGCTAGCAAACTTGTTTGGGGGATATCCTGTTTCTGTCTTCCAAAGTTGGCATTAGAAGTAGTTTCCTGGACCATGAGCATTTATAGGAGTTCTAGAGATCTGAACTTCCAGGTCTCACACATGCCATATTACATACATACATACACACACACACACACACACACACACACACACACAATATATATATATATATATATATATATATATATATATATATATATATCCTCTTTACCCAAAGAGCATAGTTTTGAGTGATGATATTATATATAGAGAGGAAATAACAGTTTTGTTGTTGTTATTGATTCATAGTATTGATGCATTTTGATCATGAAATGTAGCTTGTTTCTATTTATGGAAATAATTGGAATTTTCTTTGTTGTAATACATGTTAAAATTTAATGAATGACATATTCCTCAGATGACACATGGTTTTGAGACGAGGCCCAAAGAAGATGGTATAGAAGTTCACTTCCATGTACAGTGTAGATACAAATAATAAATGTGAAGCTCTGTTCCTTTCATTCCCACCTGGCTCACAACACTGGCCAAGTACCCCAAGTGCAGAAGCAGACAGGGAGTGGGAGTTAGAGGTTTGGGGATGCTCAAATCCCATAGTTATAGTCCTTCTGTACCAAGCTTATTCTATTAGACTTTATAGTGCATTGAAAAACGTGTCAAATACACATTTCAAAGTATTGCTGAACTTCTGTATTATAGTGGAGTTTCCCCAATAATCACACTTTTCACTCAGCATAGATTCACAGAAGTACAATCAATGAATAAAAAATTACTTCAATAATCCATTTTCACTGTGTATGACTGCATTCTATACCAGGGTGTTATGAACAGTTTCAGCTCTCACCGACTACATACAACATCATTTATTTTTTGTTTCATCCAGTAGGCATGCAATGTAATGAAGTAATAGAAGAGTTTGTAAGGCATGTCGTAGAAAAACAGATCTTTCAGGATTGAAATCTATATTCTTATTTTCCTTTGCTTCTTACTCAACAAACAATGGTGCTATCAATTTTAGAAAACAGTTACTGATAGAATAATTTTTAGGTTCATCTAAACAGAATATCTCAAAACTTTTGGTTTTCATACATTTTTGTAGTGCTAGTAAGGGTCAAGGTCCTCAAATTTTCCATACAAAAGCATTATGTAAATGTGTCTTTTATTTACTCTGAACAGATGAGAAGAAAGCCTTACCCAGGATGTGCAAATACATGGCTTAGACTGAGCTCAGAGCATTTCTCTATTATATCTCTAGGTCTAGGCCTGGAAGCTTCTAGCCTCTGTATAATTTAATCATCCAAGATGATTGGTTCCATCTATCTTCCTTCAGCTTCTGCCTGAGTTCATCTGCCTGGCTTTACACTAATGTTGGGAAATTATTTTAATATTCTGACTCCTCATTCTTTGGCTCATTATATTTTCACCTTTGTTTAGCCTGTCTCTGTAAAGCTGTCCTGGTAGAGCTAACACACACACACACACACACACACACACACACACACACACACACACACATGCATCTTTTTTCTCTCTGTGCTCATTTCTGTGTTGATCTCATGTGAGTTGGGCATATCCTATCTCTGACTCATTCTATCAAATCTTTCTCTGATTCATCTCTTTGTCTGCTCCTCCATTAGATGTATTATAATACAGGAATGTCTACATTGCAGGTGAATCATACTTTTGAAAGTGGTTCCGTGTCAGTGCAGCTGTGTCACTGGATTAAAATTCCTCTACAGCATTATCACTCTATTCTAAGCCTCATACCTTTCTTCTTTACCAATAAATTATCGTTATTTATTTTAAAGAGATGTGTATGTGCATGCTTTTATATGCAGATCTGTAAATATGAGTACAGTGCCCTCAGGGGCAAGAAGACATCATGTCCCCTGGACTTGGAGTCACATTCATTTGCAAGCCACCTAATGTGAGTGCCGAGAACATAAGTAGGCTTCTATGCAAGAGCAGTATGAGCTTTCAACCCCCGAGCTATCGCTCCAGGCCCCTATATCTCTTTAAAACTTTAAAATGAATGAAATCCCAAAGAGGTTTTTGATTTTTTTTTTTCTCAAGTGAAATATTGACATGGAAAATTGTGGGGCAGAGGTCTGTGAAAGGATAGCTTGGTTCCTGGTTGAGCACAGGTCTCGAACTCGGGGCCCTAATGGGACAACAGTAACTGTTCAGTCAGGCCCCCAGACTCCAGGTTCCTGACGCGAGGTCCCATTCCTCCCAAGACCTACATTGATCAGTGCCTTTTAGTCATGTTGGACAGCATAGGTACAGGGTGTGACTACAGGCCTCAGTCTCAAGAGATTTCCATATTAATGAGATACCTAAAGGCCAGAGGGCATAGCCAATTAAGCATTCCTTCTTAGACCCTCCTCCCTCCTTCCTCCCTGTTTAACTCAGGTCTGCCCTGAGTTTTGTGGGGGTGCAGCCAGATTCATCTACCATCCTCCATGACAATAAAGCTTGTAAAATCATTAACTTCCTCATGTCTTTGAGGCCCCATCATGGGGAACCGTGGAGAAAGCCTTTAACTAAGGAGCCCTTTTTGCCACGCCACCACTGCAGCTGCCTAATCTCCCACTGAGGACTTCTCTATGTCTGCTGCTAAGCCCTGCCAACACAAGCAAGCCAGCCTTGAAACAGCCAAGCAAGTGCCTTAACAAAGAGTCTCTACCAGCAGGACGCTGTTGGGGATTCCCTCCCTATCCTCACTCTTGATTGTCGGCCAGTTCTGCTCGCATGGCATGCCCACAGCTTTTTGTTCTTCCATGGCTCTCAGTGGCATCTGGGAGCCCAAAGACTGAGACCACCGGGTCAGCTAACTGCCTCACAGAAATTATAAAAAAAGTAGCCATAAGTTTATTTCATAAAATCAATAATTAAATTATTTATTTATACCGGTAAATATTATACCAGTAAAAATTGAAAGGCTCTAGCAAGCCCAAGTATGGCCAACACAGACACAAAGATGGCAAACATGGTACCAGTAAGCTTTGCTTTTTACCTTTCTCCTATTGCTAAACTGTTAAAGCACATTCCGAAAGCTCTTCCCCAAGGTCTATTCCCTTATTGACCTGCTGACTCATTCCTGGGACTGATCACCAAGTTACAACTATCAATATATCAAGGATCAGCAATCAAAATCCATTATTTCGACTATCCTAATTAACATACCCAATCAGAATTTAGCAACACATCCTATGTCATTCTAATATAGATCATCCATTTTCATCTTAAAACTAATACTTATAAAGCTATTTCCTGCTGTTTCTCCCTGGTTCAGATTCAGCTGTCTTATCTCTTTGCCTGCCTTAAAAAAGCGTTTCTTTGCTTTGAGCATGGAAACTTTGGGGGTGTGGTCTGTGCCTAATTCGTTTTCCAGAGTGGACCACCCCATAGTACATGGGCCCCTTCAAAAATGTTCACTAAGAGTAATGTCTGTGTCTGACACTTTACGAATGTCTCTGGTTGAAATCCACATTTACATTTTGCCCGCTGTGGCTTCACACCTCAAGTAGCTTGTGGTTTGTTTCTGACTTATAAACATGTGTAAGGTTTTCGAAGTAGGAGCTGGAAGTTCTCAGACAGACTATATGCATTCCAGGGCTAATCCTTACTGAGTACTTAGAATGTGTTGGGTTCTTGCACTTTTCTGTTTTCTTTCGTATTATCTTAGTTTAACATGGAAATATTTGTGAGAGTCGAGCTCCATGGATATTGCCCCTGTTTTCTGGTCCTGACTGTGGCTTTTTTTTTTTTTTTTCCTATTTAGGTCCAAACTTTTCTGAGAATGAGTTTCCAACATGTTTTTATTCTTACTTCCCACCTTTTGGGGGGAACATGTTAGTATAGAACTTTTATCTTCTGTGTGGATTACATTCATTTAATCTAATCAAAACCACATACCATGTCTTGAAAAATACCATATTTTAAAAAAAATACAATGTTCACATTAATTTTTTAAAGAAATCCCTGTCAAGATTCTTAGAATTTATGTCAAGAAAACATTTCCTAAAGGTGGTAGTATATTTAACATGGAGTTAATGTTCAGAGGCTTTAGTAAATATCTTTACTTTACCAAGTGACCAACTATGGGCCAAGACAATCATTCATGTTTTTTACATATTAGAGAAGAGGTGGATAAAACCCTTTGTTTGTAGATCAGACAAGAACACTGAAGAAAGGTGGAAATATTTGGCTATGCTAAATAAAATGTATGGTAGTCTCTGATTTCAGAGGCAGTCCAATTTTGGTCTACAAATTTGTTTAGTATTGTGTTTTGCTCCCCAAGGAGTTTTCCTAACTAATTTTCCTTTCCATCTTTGATTAGCAAGAATTTCTTTAGCTTAGTGCTTTAAATAATGCCAGAAACCAATGTTAAATTTCTGGGAAGTGTAACACTTTGAATCTTCATAGCTAAAGCTGTTCTGTTAAGTTTTCTAGGGGATTTATTTTAAAAGATATGTATTGTGTTACTTAAGTGAATATTTTAAAACTCTCTAATAGTTCAGTAAGAGTTCTAATATGATTGGGCATAATGTTGCATTACGATTTTATGGCATTAAGTACTTGTAGGTATTCTGTGTCCAAAAATAAACAGGTCATAGTACAGGCTTCATGAAAAAATAAGTAATAAAAAAGCCAGAAATTGAAAAATCCCAGGTGAGTTTAATGATCATAATCCAGTATGATTTATCACATCAGAGCATCACCTCTTATCACATTTTTGTTTGTTTACCTGTACCTGAATACTTTACCTCAAAAGGGAATTTCTAGTTGACAACTCTATTATGAGTTTAGAGGTGAAATACAATTCTCTATGAAAATAATAACTTCTGAAACAGCTTAAAGAAAATTCTTGTGAATTATGATCAGAAACTTTGCCCAATCATATTGTCTCATGAGTATGAGAAATATATAAATAATGATTTTTGAAGGACTTAACTGATCCATAAAAATGCTGGATCAGGTTCCAACTAACTGACTCCTATGCTAATAAATTAGTCACCAGCTTTTTTTCCTATTATGGTCATTGTTGGATACACACACACACACACACACACACACACTTCCCAATTATGGAAAACTTACTATGAATAAAATCTTGCTTATTAGAACATGATATTTCTGTCATTCTCAGATTTATAGGGCATGAAACAAAACAGTGATTGGGGTCATTTTGCTGTGACATAAATGCAGCCCTAGTGCCCAGAAAATTCTTAATGCCATTTGAATTAAAAGCAAATTTGATAGACTTCCAAGGCTTGGGAATGCCACTCAGTTGGTAACATGCTATGATCTTATTTCTTTATTCAATAAATAAAACCTGAAGATAAAGTTGTCATTTTAATGCATCAGTGACAACATAAAAATAGAAGGATCATGAAAGAAATATCTTTGCTCTATGATTTTAGAAGATATTTTAGGGGTCGGAGACAGCATAGTTTGAATTTTCTGTTCAGATTTTATTTTCAACAAAGGAGATACACTGGAGGTGCCCACAGAATGTACAAGATTAAAAAGAGTCAGTTAAGGCTAGAGAGATGGACCAGAAGGTTTGGATGTGCATTGATCTTCTTGTAGAGGAAATAAGTTTGGAATCTTTGTTAGATGGATCATTGTCATCTGTAACTATAGTTCAGAGGACCCAATTGCATTTTCTGAGGGTTCATGAACTCACATACGCATACCACTCACAGACAGACATATACACACTTAAATAGAAAGTAAAATCTGTTATAAATAATGCCAATTACTTGAATGCATTTAAATGAAGCCCATTACTATTGCTGATATGTAGCTCTGCAATATTATCCTTACACTCCTAACAACTATTCTTTTCAGTTCACCTTTTATTTATTGCATACATGATGAATACCAGGCTTCATGACACATCTAAAGTGTAAGAGCCATTTTCTATTTAGGGAAAACCTTATATCTGAACTTTATAATTGCTTATATAATGTGATATATTGTTGTTTATAGTTAATGGACTATTTTTGATTTATTTCCTTTTAGACCATCTCATATTTTTTCTGTCCATTCTAAGAATTCACAACATCATATTTCATTGTGTGCACTCAGTGCGAACAGTTTGTGCTCTCTAAGTGGACATTGCATGCTTGTCATGATAGATAATTGAAGCAATTAGCCACCCTGGACAAACTTTATACATAGGTTTAGAGGTTTCAGTAATGACTTCAATAACTATTGATAGTGTTGGCCCTTAAATTCATCACATTCAAAACAAATTTCTGCATGAGTGATTCAAGAGGTTGACACAAATTTCTTAGTCCAAGGACATGCCGGCAGTTTTAGTAAACCAAATGTTAACATAGTATAGCATTCAATGCAGGAAAGCAGTGGAATAAGTACTTGCCTTATATGGTTGCTTGAATAGGAACATAGGTCCATAGGTAGTGACACTGTTAGAATTTGTGTTCTTGTTGAAGGAAGTGTGTCCTTGTGGAGGGGGGGCTTTGTGTTTTCCTATGCTCACGCTATGCTCTGTGTGGTACACAGCCTCCTTCTGTTGTGGATCAAGATGTAGAACTCTCAGCTCTTTCTCCAGCACCATGACTGTTTGCATGTTGCCATGCATTGCACCATGATGATCATAGACTAAATCTCTGACCTCTAAGCCAGACCCAATTAAATGCTTTCCTTGTAAGAGTGGCCTAGTCATGGTGTCTCTTCATAACAATAAAAAGCCTACCTGAGACACCCTTTTCACAGTTGTCTGCTTTACCAATGTGACAAAACAAAAACTGACACATGCAAATTTTCGTATTCAGAGCACCTATTGCTGATTTATAAATACTAGGGTAGACTTGGATCATGAATGTGGTTCTAGTTTTATATGTGACTTTCACTACAGAGCTTAATTTCCTAAATTTGATATGGAAACATAAAATGACAGATTGTAGGACAAAGATAGTATTTTCCCCACCACTAACTATTTTTCCTGTGTGTGTACTACTGGTGATTGAACCTAGAACCTCACTCATGCTAGCCAACAGTGCTAACACTGAGCTGTAATCTTAGCCTTCTCTTTTATTCTATATTTGAAAACAGGCTATTTAAACAGGGTCATATTTAATGTAAACACTGCAGTTGCTTTGAAATACATATAGAATTTTAAGAGGAAACAAAAGGCAAATCATACATTTTCTGAAACAGATATTTGGCTTATTATTGTGCCCCTTCTAAAAGTTTTAAAATAATCAATGAATCACAATTGTAATAATTTTGCACTTTCTCTCTCAGGAATTGTTTTAAAACAATGCTATTAATAATGTTAGAATATGTATATGAGTCCAAGTTTTAAAAATGTGCTTCTCAATACTCTGGTATATGCTTACAATTTAAGAAGAATAGAGTACATTTCATTGTGTTACATCATACTAACTTATGAAATTTATGTTTTGTTTAAGATTTTGCAGTGCTGATCATCCAACCCAGGGCTTTGTGTATGTTGAAACACTACCATTGAACACCATCCCAAGATCGTGGTGCTAAATTTGTCAGGGTATTATGTATTCATTTTATCCTTCCTTTTGGGTGAGCTTCTAAGGACATATTAACTTACTTTTTTTTTTTTTCACTTCTCAGATTCTCATGACCTAGTACATGCTAGAGAATTGTTTTACCATTGAGCCATTACCTACGTCCTTATCTGTTAATAAGCAATAGTGTCTCTCTCACTTTGTTCTAATTTATACTTATAAAATGAACCCTACTAACCCATTACATCCATATGCTAATAGGTTAATTGGTCACATGTCCTTCAACAACAACTAGGACCAAGAACTGAACTACAGTGATAAGACAATTGCCAGGTGACAGGCTAAAAAATTCATTTGTCTTGTTATCATACCTTTCTTTCACATTTTTTGTATTTCTAAACTCTTTGCTTACATAATTTGCTAATGTCCCCAATGCTAGATTACTGTGGTCCCAGGATTGCTCTGAGAACAAGTTAAAGAATCAGGCTTTATATAAAAAATTTCTCAGTGTATTTAAAATATCTATATTGTTAAAACAGCATATAATTTTTATGCCTAAGTACAACTGATCAATCAAATGTAAGTGTTCACAATAATAAGTAAGAGCAGAATACTGTAATATGGTCATCATTAAGTGTTTGGCACACCCATTGGATGGATGATAATTGCTATGTCTATTTAATGACATATTAATAGTGATCATATGTGAATGTAAGCATAGTTATCAGTTGTGACTATTTGCATTATTGTTGACATCTCCTAACTGCTACTAATTAGTTGAAAGCAACTTTTTAAGAGCTTAGACCTGCCTGGCTTTGGTATTGCACTCTTCAATCCCAGCACTCAAGAGGCAGAAGTAAGCGGATCTCTGTGAGTTCAAGGCCAGCCTGGTCTACAAAGGGTGTTCCAGGACAGCCAAAGCCACACAGAGAAAATTTATTTTAAAAACAAAAAAGAATGTAAATACCCAGACAAAAAGACTAAGTTGACTTCACAGAAACAGAAAAACAGAGGGTTATGTTTACTTTATCAATAGTACCTAATCCCTGATCTTTCTTCTCTGATTTTTTCCTTTTAATGTACTCTGCCACCAAGAAGAATCACAAGTCTAGCCATTGGAATTGATAAGCACATCAAGTATAAAAATCAAGAATATTTAGATAAACAGATGTCACACTAGAACACGGCAATGATTATATGTCCCACAGGCTGGGAAATGGGTTAGAATTTATAGAAATGAAAACAGAGCAGTCACTCGAGTATTAACTCATATTTCTTAAACCTAAAAATGTAAGTTCTCACATGGACAGTTATCCATGTATTAACTGATCAGAAAACCTTTATTAAGATATAATATAGATGGAGAAAGTGCTAGAATCACTATAAATAACATGTTGAACACTGAATAAAGTTCAAACATAAAGATATTGTCGTCAGCCTAGAGTTTACTCATGCATCTTTTTACTGTGCTCATTTCTCAAATACTAATCAAAATTCTAAATTCATAAACCATATTTTAGGTGCTATTGTGCACCCACTGTTTACAAGGTTTATGGTAATTACTGGGAACCTCATTCTATTCACTGTTGGCATGAAAGAACAAACCTGAACTCAACTATTTTCATGGCCTAAAGGATCAATGGACAAGCTAATGATCATAGAAACTGTAGATTTTTGCAACACTTAAACCCCAAGTTAAGATTTTGTTGATCGATTAACAAATGTTAAAGTGGATTTATAACAATGTAACTGGAAACAAACAAACCACTGCCTATGATATTTGCAGTTGTGTATTAAATTGAGAGCTCATAATAAAAAGTCAGATCTGACTTCAGCTATTGATACTCACTCACTATGGTTACAATTTTTGGAAAAACACAAATGTCTCCCACCCTTACATTATTATTCCCTTCTGACAGATCTCCACAGAGCACTTAAGTTTATGTCTCATAAAAATTATAGGACATAGCATAAAAATCTAATTATCTCATTTCCAAGCACATAATAAGTTCGCAATACTTAAACTATAATTCAAACCATTTATTGGAATCATAATTTCTAAGAAACTATTTTAATATAACATAAAATATAGAATCATTCATGTATAAAACCTTCATAGGAATAATATTTGTAATTTTATAGGAATAATATTTGTCATTATGGAAAGTAGATACATTATATCTGTGTGTTCAAATGAGAATTAAAATTGATTAAAGCTGGATCCCAAACTAAGAAACCTTTGAAAATTGTGCTGGGTGAAAATGGTTTGAATGGAATCGTCTCCTCCATACAACAAAAGCTTTGAGTAGGCAATCAAAGACTTTTCATATTTTTCCTGATTAGCACTCTTAATCATTCTGGGTTTTGTTTACTATTTTCAGAAAGAACTTTGAAATAATAATCCTGCTTCTTTCAATATAATTGAGTCCAATTATCTTTTGAAGAGATCTATTAAGCAACTTAAATAAAATTTATAGTATTAAAAATTTATTTCAGAATGGACATAGTAATAGTTATGGAGAATTCAGTTCTGGAATATTAATCTTGTAAGAATGAAGCAAAGTTTCTGAACTCACAGAAATTATTTCTTTTAAACAAAATATAGTAAAGATTTTTTGACTTTTATCACTACTGTCTACTTTGTCCCCATGGTCACAAATAATAAGACACACAAACACACAGCTACAGTGAAAAACATAGTTTGAATACAGTCAGTGTTTTCTTTTTTAATTAAATGACTACATATTTGTAATGTATTTATTATCATTCATTTATCATAGTTTAATAATATATGTCAGCTCCTCTTTGACATAGTTAAAACACTTCTGTATTCTTGTTCTAACTAATAAAGGCAGAGAAAGTGAAGAAGAAATATTTGAGCTAAAACAAAAGTTGTGATGGAACACACTTTTTATTTTGAGAGTCAACAAGAGCAGTGTAAGAGGACAAGATGATTGTATTTCACTTTTGAGCCTTACCTCTTCCCCCATTTTAAAAAATAAAATAACACTAGACAAAGAAAATTAAATGCCTCACATTTTTTGAATGACTTTTACTGTGGTATGCTTTCTTATGATCTTTATATTTCCTTTACAATTCCAGCAATCTCACAGTGCCATTAGAAGCTATTTGGTTCAAAACTCACAGTGAGAATGGTACTAAATCTTTAATTTTTCCTGGTTATTAAACATAAAATTCAATGTTCACAACTACAGTGACAGCAAGCTCATTTTGGAATTTACCAGTGAGTCATTTATCTGTCAGCAAGTATTGAATGGCTACTATATAATACAAGACCCTGGGCTAGATGAATTAATATGAGCCTGGGCAGTTAACATTCTATCATTGGCTAGCTCAGCATTGGTTCTTTTTAAAAATAGGATCTGTAAAACCATTGCTTAGTGATTTAGTGAGGCAGAGTCTAAATTCCTGATGAGACATAGAAGCCTGTCTTCACAGTCGACTGGAAGGCCAGCCTCAGGTTAGTCTGTCTGTTTGGCTGTATTAATGAGTAACTAGATACTATCTATTATTTAGCCACCAAATGTTATGGCAAAATTAAAATTTAAAAATCTCAAAGGTCAACTCAAAATGTTATGTTATCTCCACAAGGAAATACTATATTTCCTCTCAGTATTGTTTCATTGACAGTTCTTGGACTTTTGTCATTAATAATTTCTCTCTTTTTATGCTCACAGACCCTTGATACTAAAATAGGTATGTACTTTAAAATTCACTTGTATGAAAATAAAAACCTTTATATTAATCAACACATAAAATGCAGGACAACGGGTTACTATTAATACTTCAAGATATGTATACAATGTATAATGTTTAAATTAGCCTGTGCATATATATTTCCTCAAATATTATTTCTTTATGCTGACAATTCTAGCTTTTTATAATAGACAGTTTACTTGCTATATACCATTATTCAGAACTTCCTGCTTCCATTTAACTAGGACCAGTTTCAAAATAAAGGGAAGAAAACAGTTTAACAGTTTCAAATGCTTCTGTGTAATATTGTTGTGTCTTGCTGATACCTAAATGTTCCCCATTCCTTAACAAAATAGAGATAGTGTCAAGCAAGTGCACATGAGAAAATAATGTGAATTGATAATTAGCTAATTATATTAATTATATAGATTATCAGGCCTTTTCCAAAACTTACATTTAATCTGTCTAACCATTCAAGGTAAAACTAATAAATCAAAATTATAAACCTTAAAAGAATTAAATGATCAAAATATCCCTACCAATGTTAAAGAATTAAAGTTCTAAAACTGATGAACAGGCACATGTCAAAAACTCATCTTCTCTTATAAAATAAATACCCATAGTCTTAAGTCAAAAATTTGAAGAATTTACAGGAATTATAAATATTAGACAAGATGTAGTTGTCATAATTTTACATACTTAAATAGGAATATTGGTTAGACATTTTAATATTTGCTATTTTTTATATTTCAGGATTTCTATAGTAATGGATCCAGAGATTGTTCAGAGATTGTTATCTGTGGTGGCAAAACTGCAAGTAGGGCAGGCACAGGAGACAAATAAGCATGTAGAGTGGACTGATAACATGAAAATAAATCTACATGAGTGTGGAACTAATTCTGGAAAGTAAACCCACTAAAGAAAATTGCCGGCAAATTTGAAATCCTGATTTTCATTGTGAATCAGTTTAGAATGATTTCAAGTTAACCAATTGAAGAATTTACAGGAATTATAAATATTAGACAAGATGTAGTTGTCATAATTTTACATACTTAAATAGGAATATTGTTATTTCCAATATTGGACTCATTTCTAGACCAGTCCATGATTGAGTCTGAATAACTGGTCACATTTAATAACAAGAGTCATTATAACTTCTTTTTGATTCTCTGTTCCACAAGATCTGAGAACTTGAGGCAAGGCAACTTGTCCCATCTAGGTATAGGTAAGCAATGGTGGGTTGGGAACTTATGTCCAATACTGCTTCCCAGTCACCATTGTCAGGGCAATCAGCAAGCTCACAGATCAGCATCATTCTTTGTCCTGGCATCAGCATGTCTCACCCTATTGCTCTGGCGGCCACCATGCTCCTTCAGCATCCTGCAGGAAAAAAAAAAAAAAAACACAAACATGTCCTCTACCCCATATTTAATACCTGATCAGGATCATGCCTTATGCCAATAAGTGGATCCTTCCCTTTCACCTATGCATAAATTAAAAAACAAAAACAAAACCAAAAAACTTTAAAATAAAAAGAATACAATTTAAATAAATTTGTGGTGTACAAGGGTATGTCTCTCCCTTTTTTATCTTATAAAGATATTGTTTTAAAGTTCCATAGGCCCGTTCCACAGTCTCTTTTCCTTGACAATTATAAGGAATCCCTGTAATACGGGTAATGGTAAATTGCTGCTAAAAAGTCTCAAAAGTTCAACTGCCATAGCCAGTTCCATTATTTGTTTGTTTGTTTTCTTTTTTTATTATTAGATAATTTATTTATCTACATTTCAGATGTTATTCCTTTCCCCATTCCCCACCCCCAGAAACCCATTAACCCATCCTCCTTCCTCCTGTTTCTATGAGGGTGTGCTTCCACCCACTCACCCACTCCCACCTCCCCTCCCTCAAATTTCCCCTCACTGAGGCATGCAGCCTTCAACGGCCCAAGGCCCTCCTCTCCCACTGATGCCCAACAAATCCAGCCTCCTCTACAAATATAGTGAGAGACATGGGTTCCTCCATGTGTGTTTCCAGGATAGGTGTTTAAACCCAGGGAGCTCTGGTTGGTTGGTATTTTTGCTCTTCCCATGGGGTCACAAGCTCCTTCAACTCCTTCAGTCTTCTCATTAACTCCTCCACTGGAGACCCTGTGATCAGTTTGATGGTTAGCTGTGAGCATCCACCTCTGTATACATCAGGCTCTAGCAGTGCTCTCAGGAGACAGGCATATCATGCTTCTGTCAGCATGCACTTCTCGACATCCACAACAGTGTTTGCATATGGTGATTGCATCTGGGAGGGATCTTCAGGTGGGACAGTCTCTAGATGGTCTCTCCTCTAGTTTCTGCCCCACACATTACTTTTCTCCAACAACATCAGCATGTTGGCAGCCAAGTATATGGCTTGAACCTGAAAATGGATCCCCAGACAGAGTTATTTAAGTAACAGGCTGGCAAGCCAAGGACAGGTAAGATTCTGCACAGAGCCTTACCAACCTAAGAGAGAAGTGCATTACTTTTGATAATGCATATTCCATGACAGGTGAGGAAGGCATTTTTGTCAGAACGACCTAAAACAGGCTCTATCTTGTTAATGTAATAAAAAAGGGGGAGAGGCAAAGAGCCTTTGGGGCTGCTTGGCAAGAATCTGATATGGGCCAAAACCAAGGAAATGGGCAGTTTGGCAGGAATATGACATTGGTCAAGGACAAGGAAGTAGGCTTCAGGCAGAAGTCTAAATCTTAGGCTAGAACAAAGAAGTAATCTCAGGGAGAAACCTAAATATTAGGCTAGGACAAAGAAGTAATTTTAGACAGGAATCTAAATTTTAGGCTAGAACAAGGAAGTAGGCTTCAGACATGGAAATGACGTTGGACTAGGGCCGGGAAATAGGCTTAGATACTTTGGTCATACTGATAAGCCCTTAGAAACAGTGATCATGGGAGTGTTCATGTAATTGGGTTTAATGCCTTGCTCTTTCTTTGACTATTTGTGTTAATTGTGTTGCTTGTTCCCTGAACATTTGCATCTATTGTATTGCTAGACCCTCATACATGTATGTAATTAAAATGGTATAAAAGCATAAAGGAGGAGGGGGATGGGATAGGGGGTTCTAGGGAGGGGAAAAGGGGAAAGGGGATGACATCTGTGTTGTAAATAAATAAAATATCTAATAAAAAATAAGACTGTTGTGAGCTATCACAACATGTAGGTGCTGGGAATTGAATTCTTTTCTTCTGGAAGAGGTGTCACTGATGTTAGCTGCTGATCCTGCTGTTTACCTGAGAAAAGAAACATAATGATTACTAGTTTAATTGTGTATTATTTGTTCTTTGAATTGATGAATATTAAGCATTCTAGCTTAGACATAACTCAAAAAGGGCATTCTTTTTCTACTTGAATACTAAATTTTACAGCTTCACCCAAGAAAATTTGATAGTTTTTTTACTTAAATGTATCTTCTTTTATTTACCACAGAACAAACACATGTGAACTGGAAAATTTGCTCACTCTCTTCTTCATTGAATAAGCAATGTCATTTGACTATGTAACCAATGAGAAACAATGTACTAGGTGTAAAAGCCACACAATGAAGGTTCTTGTCTTAAGTTTTATCTTTAGGGAGTTTGTTAGTCAAGCTTTATGTTTCTGTGACTATACTTACTGAAGGAAAGATTTATTTTACTCTCAGTTTTAGAAGTCTCAATCCATCATTGTTAACAAGTCCTGAATGCAGCTTGTATAAGAGTGTACAAAAAAAAAGTGGATAAATACCAAAAAGAGGCCAAGAGTAGATTTAGCTGTCAAGGACATTCCTCAAACAAATCTCACCTTACATAATACCACAGCCTCTTATTAGTAATTTCTAACTTTGAATTTATTAATGGATTAATCCATTCATTAGGTTGGATCACTCATGAAGTATTTTTTCACTGGAAACTCTCTCAAAGACACATGCAGAGGTTTGTTATATTAATCTCCTTGATATTTCCCAATCTAATCAAAAGAGCAATCACAAATATCCCACACAGGGAATCTTATCTCAAAAAATACCAACTAAATGTTGTTGAGAATAGGTATCTACAGTCATATGCACATGCCTACATTCAAATTTCTATTTAATCTGTCAGATAGCACTTAAAGAAAGATGTACCAGGTCAATATAATATAGATTATATAGTAGTCTGTTGTTTGAATCAAATTCAATAATGAAGGTACAATTATCATATGCCTACTTTTCAAATGTGATTTATTACAAATGTATTTAAATATGGAGAATTTTTACAAAACAAAGATTGATAATAAGAAGCTTATTTAGCCAGAGTCTCCAGAATATGTAACATAAAAACTAACAGTTGGATCAAAATTGAAAATACAAGAATTAAGAAGGTTAAGCTGTAAAATGAAACCAGAAGATAGGGCCCAAGAAAAGAAAACCCATAAATTCCACCATTAACATATACCTATAGATAGATAGATAG
This sequence comes from Arvicanthis niloticus, assembly GCF_011762505.2. Taxonomy (NCBI): domain Eukaryota; kingdom Metazoa; phylum Chordata; class Mammalia; order Rodentia; family Muridae; genus Arvicanthis; species Arvicanthis niloticus. The sequence continues at coordinate 43,455,082 of NC_047673.1, forward strand.
ATAGATAGATAGATACATACATACATACATACATACATATGTAGATGATTTATTGGTAGATAAATGGTAGATAGATAGATACATACATACATCATAGATGCTTCATTGATAGATATATAGTAGATAGATAGATAGATAGATAGATAGATAGATAGAGATAGAGATAGAGATAGAGATAGAGATAGATAGATAGATAGATAGATAGATAGATAGATAGATAGAAAAGTTGGATGATCGAAAATAGATGGACTTAAACACTCGCTTTCTTTTCTCTAGTGCTTTAAACTTGCCAACCCTTCCTGAGATTTGTGATTAATCTTAGAGTAATATCAGTGGCATTAGTGGCACTTCAAACCCTCAAGGACTGTAAGCAAATCTTTAGAATTTTTAAGAAGCTGTTTTTGAAGAAATTGTGATAGGGTTTGGTGACTTTCTTTAAATGTGCAAAATCCCTTCCAAAGAAGGTAGTAGAGAACTTTCCTCTATGAAAGTAAACCAGAATGAAGAATTTATCAGTATTGTTAAGCTGGAAAAAAATCCTAGGATAACAAGAAAATGATAGTGCGTGTTCTTACCAAGAATTTCTTAGAATTAAAGGCTATACTTAAGTGCTCTTTAGAGTTTTGGCACTTGGTTAAATGACATAATCAGTAAAAAAAAGAAAAGAAAACTCATAGGGTATTTATAGTAGGGTATCTATTAAAAATGTAGAAACATAGTTGTATATGTTTAGAGAGTATTCTTGGGAAATTAGAGGGAAACTAGCCTGGAGAAATGGTGAGAGGTTTTGACTAAATTCTAAGTGACTTAGTATTTATTCTGAAGGTGACAGACACTCAACTATTATCAGTGAAGTGTTTAGCCATATAATCTTGTCTTTCTACTACTGGCAGAATCAAAGTCTTTTAGTGAACCAGAGGTATAGATATAAATTATAACATCATTTTAATCATATTTCATTGCTAGGGAATATATTCACAATGCTGCGATACACTGTAGTTATATGCACAGCTAAGTTACATTACATTTGAGGAACCTATCAATACAGGTTAGGTAATATATGTATATATACATATATTATACATATATATATACACATATACACACATTATATATATATATATATATATATATATATATATATATATATATATATATTGTGTGTATGTATAATTTAGTGATTATTTCTGGAAGGGTTCTTATGTAACAAGTATTACTGTATTTTTTTAAATACTCTTAAAATATCCATGTGTTAAGTAGAGGAAAAAGGACTAAGAGATTTATGTATTCTTGTATTAGTAGAAGCTGATGAAAAGAATTAGTAACATATGGAAGAAAGTGTCCAAAACCTTCCAAGTATAGCCACTATCAGGAGCACCATCTACGAAGCTATTGAAATGATTCAAACTAAATTACAAAGGCTTGAGTCATAGCAGAGGTAGTGGCCATATGGATAAGGGGCAGCTATGAGATGCAGTCAGTTGTAGGCCCGGTGACTCATTGAATGTGAGTAGGAAGGCTCTAGGGCCAGTCATAGGAACTCAGTGTTGATAAATGGACATTAGCCATCAATGAGAGAACATTGACATCTATATTAACTCCTCTAAAGCTCAAAAAGATTATGGAAGAAGGGGTCAGAGGATGGGAAAAATGCTGCAAAACAGTCTTCTGGACATGGCATGATTGATTTGGTCATAATCTCATAACAGCAGTAGTTAACTACCCAAGGCCCTCACAAGACTGAGCCTATCAATATCCCAGCATGAATGGGAGGGGGTCTGATAAAGCCTAACTTCTAGCTGAGTAGCTGTTTGTAGCTAAAACTTTGCAAGGAAGTGAAGACATGTTTCTCAGTGGTATAGTCACTGGTACTTTACCTTCATGTAAATAAATAATCTCATATTCAATGTTAATGTAAGTAGTCTTAATTAAACATGAGAGGTTACATACACACAGAAAAAGAACATGAAAGAAGAGAATTTGGGAAGAACAGATTTGTCAGGAGCATGGGCGCTAAGAGAGGAGAATGTGGGTAGCACGTTGATCAACAAATTTTGTATATCTGTTTGGCACTGTGAGAGGATAAACAGACAAGGGAATTAAGCAGAAAAAGCTTTGGGGTTAAAGTGAGTTGGTATCATGTATCTCAGATCTTTCCATTCTCGTCAAACCAACTCTAATGGGCTTCATTTCGAAATCTGAATGAATGTATGAGTTTCTAGTTTATTTAATTTTTTTTTATTTTTTGCCACGAAGCCTGCATTCCCTTTGATTTGATGACCACACAGAGATATGTATGGTTCTCATACCACAATTCCTAAAAGGCAGAAGACATTAATTTATTTGAAGCTTTTGTTGTGGTATGTAATCTATTTTCTTATGTTGAGAGCTATCAACACCCCACAATAGTATTGCACACATGAAAATCTACTGAAAAGGTAAGGACTGAAAATACCTCATGAACTGAACACTGGGACACCAGAGATATGGGGAGGTTTTATATCAACTATTGGAGAAATATTTTCAAGTAGATACTCTCTATTGTATGGTTGATATCACCATTTGCCTTCCAGTTGTCTTTGTGGCTACCAAATGGTCACTTTAGAGGGTGATTTCTTTCTTTTTCTGGAAAGCTTGTCTTACTCAAAGACGAATGGGTAATGACATCTCTTCCCAACTGGAAGTACGTGTGCTCAGTGTGAACAGCTGCTGGAACAATGGTGGAACAACAATGCTGGAACAACCTTGATGAACATACATGGTCACATTGCTTTCAGGACTAATGTCCATCTGTTGGAATGGCTGAGTGCCTAGTTAGGCACTTATTGGTCAGGCTGTTGGACATTCAATGCCTTACTCGATATATTACAGTTCTTTTCTCATGACAGCACTGCCCTCTGGTCACTGGATGCATGACATTAAATCCTTCGTCTCACATGTTCATCCAAAAGAAAAAAAAGCAACAAAATCAAAATTTTATAGAAGTTTTATATTGAAGTCCAGAGTATACAAAATCTGATATTGGTTTGTGTCTTTTCTTTTTATTTTATTCATTCAGTAGATGTCAGAAGGTCATTATAGCATGCCATGACTACATATATGAATCATTGAATGATGGTGATTATTTGGTTTTCATTAAAGAAGTTTTTATTTTCCCTTCTACACACACACGCACACACACAATCAAATCAAATGAAGAAATCCTAAAAAAATCATCTTGTTTTAAATTTCATTTCTAAAAATGTTTTGTCTTCTTGATCCTTTACTTCGTTTTCCCTCTTCAGCCTTGTTTGACTTACTGATTGACTTTTTCATAAAATGAATCCTGCTTATTTTTTCCACTTATGACATCAGATCTAGGCATTCTTTGTAGGCCATTGACCTTTTCCCAGTTTGCCCTCAAGTCTGAAATCTCTCTAGTGGATTCCTCTAATTACTTCCTTTTTTCTTAATTTAGTCTTTGCAGTTTGCCCTGTCAGTGATCTCTGTTCATCTTCTAGACATAGGAGTGTTTCACATTCTTGGCTCCGTGGAGAGAGGTCTCTTCATAGTTGATTACTTTCTAATTCCAAGAAGAGTCCTGGTACAGTTCTCTTTAATTCCTTTTTCTTCTTTTCTTCTTTTACTTTTTTATTTTTTTTACCTTAGAAACAGTGTTCTAAGTGTTCACAGAATTTTGTTTATTGCCTTGCTTGTTCTTTGACTATTTGTGTTTATTTTTTGCTTGTTCCTTGACTATTTGCATCTATTATATTGCAAGTTCTTTTTTCTTTGTAAGATGAGCAGATTTCGCTGTGAACTTTCAGGAGCATAGAGAATAGGACTCAAAGGAAAGATAACTCCAAGCAGGTTTCTTTCTTTCCAGGACAGAGAAACACAATGATTCCCTTTACATAAACCTGTTTCTGAGAGATGGATCTATGTAATCCATGCCATCATAAAAACATCCATAAGAAACTCAGAACATAGATACTTTTATTTTGAGTCAGGGTCTTGATATGTTGCTCAAATGGGCTTTTAAGTTTTGAGTTTTCTCCTCCAGTTTTCTGAGTGCTGGAATTACAGCCAATACCACCTTATCTTGTCAAAATCAGGTTTAAGATACTTGTAACATATATTATGAAGTGTGAGCATGGATGAATCTCATTACTTTATTTTTTCTTCTCTACAGTTATATGTACATATAACTCTTTCTCTTGTAGCCCATAACAAAAGGAAACAAAAATTTAAATAACAAGAGAAGATGGGAGAGAGAGAGAGAGAGAGAGAGAGAGAGAGAGAGAGAGAGAGAGAGAGTTAGTTCTGAGGAATAGTAAGTGCAAACATTCAATAAAATGTATTACATATCTATTGTGTCTGAACATTCCATATCCATCACCCTAGTTTTGTGAAGTTATGAGGAACATAAAATTGTTACCTTGCTTTTGTTTGTGCTATTGTTTTGATTAAACACATATGTAGAAAATACTTACTGTATTAATGATTGAAACAAATGTTTAGTATGTTTGTGACAGATACTGTTCTAACTACTGAGAAAGATTAAACACTTAGAATTTAGTGTTATCCTTGACACTGCTAAAGTGTCCAAAATCCTGAGACTAGGAAAAACCTACTACTATTATTGTGCTAAAGGAACATAACAATAAAATGACTCTTACCATTGAGCAAAGCATCACTCTACCCTCATCAGAGAAGCTTCTTCTTATAGTAAGTGGTAAGTAACAAAGGACAGGACAGTAGAGAGGGGTACTTGGTCCTAAATAAGATGTCTTTATCAAACCATTCCCTCATGGTTCATGGGTTCATGTGGAAGAGGAGGCAGAAAGATTGTTAAAGACAGAGTTCATGGGTGACTCCTAGGAAACAATATCTTACAGTTAGAACAGAACTCAGAATTGATAACACATGTAAATTCATGTGAACTCAAGGAGACTGTAACAACATGCAAAAGACATGTGTGGGTTCAAACCAGACAAATATCTAAGTACTGAGAAGGGAAGTGGCCACAGGTAACATCCTTTATAAAGAAGAAATCTGCAATTGATACCTGCTGAGAAGAGGAATCATGTTTTCTCCAATGGATGTTCCTGGCTATATCAGTCACACTTCAGAGCTCAGAGCAGGTCCCAGGCTCAAGAGTGGTTAGTCAACAAAAAAATGCACTTCATAGTTTTTTTGTTTGTTTGTTTGGTTGGTTGGTTGGTTTGATTTGCAATTTTTGTCTTATTTATTTTCTATCTTTCTTTTTCTTTTATTTCTTCTGTTTAGTTTGTTTTAATTTTTTGTTGTTCTTGGTCTTTCCTGATATTTGTTCTTGTTTGTTTGTGGAGAGAGTTAAGTTGGGTGGGTAAGAAGGTGAGAAGGATCAGGGGCAAGTTGAAAATGTGTGAAGAATTAAATATATTGCATGAAAACTGTTTCAAATAAAAAATATTAAAAAGCATAAAATACTTACTATTTTGACGAACTAGTTTTGAGGTCTTCTGTTAAGAATTTCATAGAAATTCATAACATATGAAATTCATAGAATTTCATAGAAATTGTTAATCTCAGCAAGAACAGCAAGATGAGACAGTCTTGTTACCAATGTGTGAATGTTAAAACTCTGGATCCTGCCAGCTCTAAAAACAAGGCAAGATGACAAGTCCTCTGTATGCCATTTAAAGAAACAAGTAATTGTGGAAATAATAGAAAAGCAATTTATTCCATGTGGCCATAGTGGGAAGAGGCATAACAAAACGATCCCAGTGACACCCCTCTATTCATCACAGGTCAGTTTTCTGAGCTTGGGCCAGGGAGTTTAGGTTTAAATAAAAGGCACGATGTGTGCGCAGTCAGGTAGCACTGCTCTAAGTGTGGTCCCAGAGCCGTCATGAATTCATCGTTGTCCTGAATCCAGTCTCTCATCTAAGGTGGTCTGACAAGTTGTCAAAGGTTTGTGAAATCTCTCCTTGGGGGACATGTTCATCCTCTAGCTGGCACCAAGCTTCAGCCCCATCCTTCTTCCAGCAAGAGATAATGGGGGAAATTCCAGTCCCTCTGGGGACCATTTTTTCAATAATCAGATGGACAAAGGAAAGCCAAGAGTCTCTACTATCTCTGTTCGTCCCAGGACATTTGCAAGCTGCCAGATAAAAGTAACAAGTTTTAAAAAACTGGAGCTCAGAAATAATAAGGGGATTCCTCCCTCCTAGGAAGGGATGTGGTTGTGAGTGAACTCAGTTTCAACGGTGCGGTGCAGACTCAGAACCTCTACATATGTGCATTTATAATATACTTGGTTTGTGTGTTTTCCAGATCTCTTGGTGCAGGAAAATCTTTGGCCTGTGGATATCTGTGTTAAAGTGGAATGGCTGTCATTTTGTTGTGGAATGACCTTGATTATTTTGCAAAATGCTATTTTATTTGTTATGTTGGTAATCATGGAGGACGTTTTCCGTGCATCGTCCAGTTCTCTTTCAAAAACAATAGAAAAACCTGTGTTCTCTCTTGCATCAGTATCCTATGTGCTATGGCAAAATCTGAAGAATTTTAAACATATTTTATGAGAAGAATGTTTTTAAGAAATCCAGAACTGAAAGCTGAGTTCCTCTGGCTCAGAAAAGCTAGAATCTTGTTTTAACCTTTGAACCAACAGCTGAACCTTATGATAATTTCCAAGAGATTATTAATACTATGTCCAGAAATACTCATTTTCCAGAATCTGGCTTAGCTTTCTTTTTTTCTTGTCCCAGTTCCATACATCTATGCTAATGTACTGGCAGCTATGGATTACTTCAAAGCAAATATTAGCAAAAGCTTTCCTATAATCCCCAAGATGTTTGCATTATAAAGAGTCGAACACATATTAGATACTCAATTTTTGATGTTAAATATTAACATTTTGACATTTTTAGGTTTTTTTCTGACAAAGGTGTATCAACCAAACCAAAGTTAATAGATATTATCATTAGTTTGCCAACATAGTACAGCATATTTTGAGTTTTGCAAAACACAAGGACATTCAGTTAGTTCATGAGTACCACTTACCCATCTTAAAATTAATTTTAATTTAGTAACAGATATTTTTATTTATTAATTATTGTCAAATCTTAATGTCTGTAACACTTGGAAATATGATTCCCTCTTCTGGTCATCATCGTCCATGCAAAGTGGAATGTAATGACGTGAGAGTCATACTCCAAATGGTAGATGGTATTAAGAAACACAGAATTTCCTGACAGAACAGCTATGGCATGCAATAGACCCAACACTTTTTAAAGCATTAGATTCAGTCACTTTATTTAATGTGTGGATATTTTGGCTGAATGTATGTATATGTAACACATGGGAGTTTGATGCTCACAGAGGTCAGAGGGCATCACATTCTAGAAGAAAGAATCAAATCTTCTGGGAAATGGAGCTGTGGGTGGCTGTGAACAATCACCTTGGTGCTGGTAATCAAACCCAGGTCCTTTGCAAAAGAATAAAAAGTGTTTTTAACCATTCAGTGGTATTTTCACTGCTCTTCCCTCAACACGTGGATTTTAAGGCCCATTATGGCCAGCACACATTGCTTATTCCCTGTTTATAATAAAGTAATGTCATCCTTACATGAAGAATTCTGTAGACTATAGAAAAGCATAAATATGTTGTTTAGTGAATACTTTTCTCAGTGCTATTACCAAATATTTTCACTCTTCCTTCAAGTATCCTTGTATTTATGGGAAAGCACAAATATATGGTTATAGTAGTAGCTAATTATTTTGTTGCTATGGACACATTGCTGACAAGTAAAGAAAGTTTACAGTTCTAGGGGAAGTAGCCCCTTCTGGCAGGGTGTAGTGGTAGAAGTGTGATGTGGACACAATCTCTGTGTCAAGGAGCAGAAAGAGATGAATGCTGACATTCAGTTAAATTATATAGATTTATATAAAATCAAATCCTTCCTATATTTTGAAGTTAGTGCCAGAGAAATTTAGCGCAAGTACTCATACATGTCAAAAATAATAAAACATTATTTACAATGCACTGAAAAACTCTCCATAAATTGTCTTTCAATTTAATCGAAAACAACATTCTGATAAAATTACAACGATTCTGACAAAATTACAAAATATTTCTACTAAGAATGTTAATTATTTAACTTTAATTAATGGAAACAATTTCTTTATATATGATTATATAAATATTTAATATGCTCATATGGTGTATTTCAGATTATAATTTTCTATACATGTGTGTAACAAACATGCAGTCTTATTTCCATCTTTTCAATCTTAAAATTTTTATCTAATGTTTTTTACATACTGGAAAACAATCACACATTATTTAGTATGCTTTAGCATATTCTCAGCATTATATATTGTTTTTATTCTATGTGTTGTTCTGAGTTCATTGGCGTTTGATAAACTTAAGGTTATCACAATGAAAGTTGTTTTCTTTATAGTTATGCTTATAAGTTAGCATAAATGTTGATGCATTATTTTTAGACCTCTAGTAATTTAAACATCTTGGTTTTAGCCTTAAGTAAATCCTTATTTTCATCTTTTCAATCTTAAAATGTTTTATCTAATGTTTTCCACATACTGGAAAAAAATCATACATTTTTTTTTTTACTATGCTTTAGCATATTCTCAGCATTATATAATGCTACATCACCTTTCTAAGCAGTGAGAACATTAGACAGTAGCTTATAAAAAGAACAAAATTTGTTTCAAGGAAGGGTCACTTTGGGAATGTGAGGTCATCAAGAAGCCCATTTCTAAAGGGTGAATGATGGATGGTATTGTTGCTATGTAGACGACCAGAGATGGAGGTTGGCGTTTGAAGATGGGAAGCCACATCAAGTCTAGAAGTAACATTGTTTGTTTGTCATGTCGAATCAGAAGCTGGGAGAAAATCTGGTAGATAAATCAACCCAAATTTTGTTTTTCAACGATATAAAAAGGACTTTTAAGAGAGAAACTTCAATGTTGTAGATATTAAACTCTTAAATCTCATGCCCTGGAGTTTAACCTAATGATAGAGCTTGGAAGTAGAAATCATGGCTATCATTCTGAATTACTTTTGAAACCAGAAATTTATCAAAGTACTTAAAAATACTGTCAAGAATAAACTGATGTAAAAGTCCAACTGTCACTAATCAAATCATATATTAAGACAATTCACAACAGACAATGGGATTATTTAAAATAAATTAAAATTTATGCATTTAATTGCTTTAAAATCCATTTATAAATATACAAATTGGCATATATTGTAATACTCAATACATGTTAATCCAGATCAGTCATGATAAGATGTCATGATAAGATGAAAGCTAATTTGAAAGAAAGGGTCACTTGGGAAATCTGAGGTCATTAAATGCCTATGGGAAGTGAATTTGTAAAATGTGCCAAAAATAACCTGTGCAAATACAGCAGAAATTGCCTTTCTTAGCAAACCAATAGTGTTAAATATATAGTAATCTCTAAGAACTTTTGCAATGTCCATGAATCTCGATTGTATTTCATCTATGATAAAATTCAACTTACAAGGCAATGCAAGTAAAAGAAGAAATTCAAAAATTTTTTTTCTGTATTGTAGTTGTTGATGCTTTTGTTTGGCTTTGTTTCCTGGGTTGGCTTCCCACTCAAAACCTTGTGTCTAAACCTCCTGGGACAGTGTGTGTGTGTGTGTGTGTGTGTGTGTGTGTGTGTATGCCATTATGCCAGCTCTTGTATTTGCTTTCTTACTAAAGATTGTTTGCTTTTAGATTTGTGTTTGTGTGTATGTTCATATGTAAAGGTGTATGTGTGGAGGTCAGAGGACAATGTTTGTATCAGTTCTCATCTGCCACCTTGTTTGAGACAGGTTTTTTTGTTTGTCACTATGTACACAAAGCTAAGTGGCTGTAGAGGTTTGGGGGGCTCTGTAGTTTTGATTTCCCAAATCTATGTAGCAGTGCTGGCATCACAGACATGGGTTCTACTGCAACATGGTTTATCGCGAACTAGCTAAGTTCCTCACAACTGCACGGCAAAGGCTTTACCCACTGACCCATATCCCCAGTCCTAAAGTTTGAGAACTCAATGTCTATTCATTAGTCTATCATCTTATTATGTCTGATCTACCATCTTATGTTTGATGTTTCTAAATAAGTTTCTTTTAAAAGATCATAAAATAACTTTCTGTGAAATGGGCACATTACTAAGTGTTTGATACCTAAACCTTTTAAATAAAACTCAGTTTGATTTGCTTTTATTTGCATCTTAGCAACTCAAAGCAAAAAATATTATCAGGAAAAGTAATTTATTTTATGTAAACAGTAAGATATTGTATCTAAAGGCACTTAAGTTCATCCAGTCAGTTTCCACCAAAATATTTACATATTTCTGTACATCTAATATATTAGAAGTTACTAAACATGCCTTCATATGTCCCAAACAAGATACATCACTCCCCATAGTTACAGGCTGCATATGGTTTGGATAGAAGTAGTTCATGATAAGATGAAAGCTAATTTGAAAGAAGGGATCGATTGGGGAATCAGAGGTCATTAAATGCCTATGTGAAGTGAGTTTATAAAATGTGCTAAAAAATAACCTGTGCTAATACAGCAGAGATTACCTCTCTTAGCAAACCATTGGTATTAAATATATAATAATCTCAAAGGACTTGTAATTCCCGTGGATCTTGACTGTATCTTATTTATGATAAAATTCAACTTACAAGGCATCGTTAAGCAAATTCATATATTTATAGCAACAATTATTATAATAATAATGTACTTCTTCTTATCATCTTTTACTTGGTGTCTAATTTTAGGATTATCAGAATGGGTTGCTGAAGGTTAGTATCCTTTGTAACCCATGATAATTGATGCAATTTAATCAAGTGCATGATGAAAAGCTGGTTACAAGCAGGGATACTTCTTGTTTCCACACAATCTCTATAACTGAAGCATCAGTGTGTCCTGGAAAACAATCCATGAACATTGGACTTGAAACTCTCTACACTCAAATGGGGACAAATTATTCTTCTTCAGTCTCTATAGTTTTAACTGCAACATGAGGCCGAGAGTATCCTCTCCACAACTGGTTTTAAGCAGATTAAATGAGATGATGCATATGCCCAGCTTCAAACATGCAATGTGCTTGAAATCATAGTAGTGAGAGTGATTACTTTAAAAATCTGTGTCTCCGGACATGAACCAGCGCTAACTTGGTTGTATATTTCTGCCTGTCTTTGTAATCCTGGAGGCAACGTGTCGTCATAAAATATTAAGTGTTCCCAAATCCATAAAAATGTGGATTTATTTTCTGTGGGAGTCCTTTAAGTAGTCAAGCGTGAAAGTGAAAAGTGCTTTGATGGCCTTTCCCCCACTTCATCCCTGAGATGGAGAAAACCAAAAGAGCCGCAACTGTATTATGTTAATGATCACAGTTTAAGATGCCCTGGACTCACAATAAATAACCCATGATGTCCATAACCACGTTGTGACTCATTGTTCATAATCAAAGGACTTCCCTGACATTTATAGACTCTGTTAAACTACCCATATCTCTGAGGATGACAAGACATTGGCAGGTGTGTTTTAAACCAGTCATAGGAAGGCCATTCCAGCTTATGATCCAATGCATGTTAGAAGACTCAATCCTCAGCTAAGGCCGTTATTCAATTATAGAGAGACTAACCACTTATGGCACATTAATTGGGTGTAAAATTATGAACTGTGCCTCTTTTAATTTGTGTCCTAACACTGCACAGCAATATTAGCTGGGTGATTATTTTTATATACTTTAATAGCTCAATATACTTAAAGGCAGCGCTAACGTCTCTACATTTTATTCCAATAGACAGGTGCTTAACTCTCGGCTGCTCATGTACTGTCCTCACCTGATGATTGAACCTGCGCTGGCTGGAATATCAGCCAGCAAAAAGGGAAATGGACCTCAGGATTCCAAGAAGGCAAGAGGGGAGCCCGTGACCTTCATCGGGGAGCCCGTGACCTTCATCGGGCCTTCAGGGACTTTTGAAAGAGCTGAAAATGCATTCCAAGAAGACCTATAAGGTTGGCTATCATTGTAGTTCTTAAGGTCACAAGTTCACTTAAATTCACTAGTAATGTGCAAATAACCCTGTACTGCTGGCCTCTACATGCAAGATGTGCTCATCAGACCACTGATAGCCCTGAGGTTGCTAGTTAATCAGAAGCATCCTCTGGTGAAGAAACATCTCTGTTTCATGTCTCAGGTTTACTCAATTTAGTTTGGTCCCAGTACTATCCTTGTTAGATAACAAAAACTTAAACAAACAAAGAAAACAGAGATATAGTGTGTTGATGCAGACTGTGTGTCTTCCCTGTCTCAGTGAACTTCTCCAGTTGATAGAAAATGCTGTTAACATCATGATGTTATGAGGACTATGAGAACTTAAGATTTTATCTTGAATCATTAGAACATTTACAGAATCACAGACATATGGAGCTTTTGGTATATTAAACTAATTAAAATGAACAAGATTATGCTCCTCCTAATATATTCAGAATAAGTTTTGTTCATTTGTAATAACAATCTGCCTCTTATAGAAGTACCCACAATAGCTTAAGGATCCTTTGAAACTAAAGACAAAGAACTACTCTTCCATCTCATAAGAACAAGCTAAAAATTAAAGATTAACTATCAACCTACAAAAGTATTTACATTGATAATAAGGATATAGAATACATAAATAGATAAACTCAATGCCACTAAGGGATAGACTATCATGATCTTAGAACACAGCACCTCAAAAAAGACAGGAAGCAACACCTGGAGAAGTAGTCTGAGCCTATGGAAAAGAACGGCCAACATTTCCATAGGTTTTGTGTCCCCTTGCTCTTGAATATGGAGGAAATTACCATGGCTCTAAAGCAGTTTAGACACAATTTGTAACCTAAAATCTGTGTCATAGTTAGCATAGGGTTATAATAGATTTTCAAACAGTTAACTAAATTTATATGCATTTTAGCATATCCTACTTACATGGTGCCTTTATATTTTCCCTTGTTTCTCTGAGACAGCCAATGAAAGAGGACCCTAAGGTAATGAAAGTAACCCATTCCGGACATACTTCATATTAGAAATTACTCAACATGGGTCTTCTAATGATGAGCTGAAAGAACTCAAAAATAACTCAAAAGGACAAAAAAAAAAGTGCTTATTTTACAGGTCAAATGAAAAGCTCACTGACTAATTTGTTAGGGCAACTCTGGATACATACAGGGCCTGGGTTTGCTCGACTGGCCTCCTCAGAAATGACTGGCCAGTGTCAGTTTTAGGGGCAGCTGAGTGTTTGCTCTCCTCTAGCTGGTTTGCAGAACTCAGGCAGGTGATTCTCATTATGCTTTACAAGTGTGTAATGAAATGCAGAGGTGATCAAAACCACCCCTGAAGCTACCCCCAGTGACTCACACTTTAAATAAAAGGCAGAAGCAATCCATTCTGCTACAGTGTTTTCCATTTCCAGGCCTCTGAAGGAGCAGGAAAATGGGGCACATGGTTATTTACTTTTTGTCGCTTGTTCACATATTTGAAGGCTATCTGATTGCATACTAACTGGTTGTAAAAAAAAAAAGAAGGAAAAAGGGGGAAAGGAAAAAAATTTAATGATTATTTTGAATAAAAGGAAATCCTTGAACTCTTTGTTCTCAGTAGTAAAACCTGATACAGGTTTGGCCTTTCTTTTCCATGAATTGTAAATTTCACTAAAGAAGACCAGTGTTATCTTAATGTTTATTATATGATTTTTTTAAATATTGTCTGGAAGAAGCATACACTGTATACTTACTTTTCTACAGGATTATTTAATTTAAAGTTATGTCCATATTTTCTTTAAAATTTGAATTTTATAGAAGAGAATTAGAAACCTTCTACATGGTGGAGACCAATGGGGACAGGTTGAAAAAGTTAACTAGAAGTTATTGGGTTGGGAGTAATAAAAGCAAAATTACTAAAGAAATTGATGTGTAAGATCAGAAAAGATTGCGTGTCCCAAGATCCTCAATGAAAAAGAAATGATTTGAGGCTTAAAATATGTTATTATATCATGAAATGAAATAACAGATTCTACCAAGTCTGAAAACTGCTCATTTTCAATACATAACCCAGAGAATGATCTAGGTCATACAACGAAGGATTTTAAGTCATAGTGGCTTCACAGAAGAATGATAAATCTCTTTCCAAACAGGATCATTCTGAGTGAGCTAAGTCTCCCCTCAATGCTGCCCTTCCTCAGGACAACAGACCACTATGGAGTATTGCCGGGAATCATGGAGGGAAACAAGAGAGGGACTGCTAACTTGAGCATTGATTTGTAAAGGTGTGTTTCAAAAATAGTCTCACAGAAAATAGCTAATCTTCCAAAGATCAAAGCAATTTTAAACTGGCCAGAAAGTGTAAGAGGATTCAAACGGTCAACAGGAGGAAAGCTGACTATTTAATGGGCAGCCCTAATAGCTGCAATATCCAGGTTGCCTTTTTGGACCCTAAACAGAGTATTCCTTTTACCATTTACAATATCAAAGCCAAGACAGACTGTATACTAGCTTCAACATTCTTCCATCCAAAACAGGCTAAGTGTCCATTAAACAAGATATAATTACATTTTGTCTACAATTCTGAATCTAATATAAATTGTCAGCTACTCCAAACTTCAATATTCAATAATAGGGACAGGTAACTGTCACCATCAGGATAAAAGAATAAATAGAAAATATAAATAATTCACTGAACTTAAAAAGTTCTAAAATTATACTGACAAAATCCCCAAGGTTTCAATAGGCTTCCTGTATGGAGTCCAATTCTTGTTCCTGGAAGTTTTCTCTTTCCTAAGTAATCATCCTGGCCTCTGCATATGCTTATTTATTTATTTACACCCCAAACAGTGCCCCTCTCCTGTTTCCTCTCACTCCCCCTCCTCTTCTCCTCTGAGATTGTCACCCCCCTAGATATTCCCCCCACCCTGGATCATCAAGTCTCTGCAGGATTAAGCACGTCTTCTCCCACTGAGGCCAGACAAAGCAGCCTTGTTTGGGACCAGATTCCACAGACAGGCTACAGCTTTAGGAGTAGCCACTTCATGGAGACTGAGCTGCATGTCTGCTGCATATGTGCCGAGTGTCTCAGTCCAGCCAGTGGATCAGGACAATTATGCTAGACTCCTGTCTGCAAGCATAACAGAATTTGATTAATCATTTTTAAAGTAAGATTTATTTTTAATAGGTATATGGATGTTTTGTTCGCATTTATATATATGCAGCTTGTACATGCCTATGGTTGTGAGCCACCATATGCTTGCTGGGAACTGATCCAGGGTCATCTGCAAGAACAGCAAGTGCTCTTCACTACTGAGACATTTCCCCAGACCCCTTGGCTGAGTTCTGCTACCCCTGTTTCTCTTATAAAGTCTCCCCTTTCCTTGCCTTCTCTCCTCATTCTTACTTAGCTGCTTTGAAATCAAAACTGGTTCTCTGCTTCCTGTCTCCCAGAAACTTCAGAAGCAGAGGCCATTTTTATTCTTTAAAAAGGCATACTTCATTTTACTCGTGCCTATGATTTTTCTTCAGCAGAAGACTCCCTCAAAACCTTAGCAACTTTTAAAATGCCTAACTTAATTATAAACACAACATCCACATCTAGGATTCTTTCTAAATATATTTCGTTTTATAATTTTATTTATTTACATTTCAAATATTGTCCCCAGTCCCAGTCTCCCCTTTGGCCCCACCCACCCTCTTCCCCTTCACCTGAAGAGAGTACTCACAACTTACTCATCCACTCCCACCTTACCCCTCTAGCATCCCTCTTCTCTGGGGCATTAAGCCTGCACAGGACCAAGCACATCCCCTCCCACTGAGACCAGACAGACAGTCCTCTGCTACATATGTAGTGGGAGCATGGACCAGCTCTTTGGTTGGTGGCTTAGTCCTGGGAGCTCAGAGGGCTCTGGTTAGTTGATACTACTGTTCTTCCTATGGGATTGCAATCCCCTTTTGCTCCTTCAGTCCTTCCATTGGGGTCCTGTAACGGTGAATTAGTTACCCAGAGAACTGCTTTGGTTCCCAGCAGGTCGTACTTGTACTTGTGCTGCACTGGCCCAAGATCTCTCTGGATTCGCAAATTAAATACACAAGCCAACTAAATTTGAAATGCCTTGCTTAGCTCAATGTTTGGACATTTCTAAAATTTCCCGTGGATACTAAACACTCCCTTTCAGGGTTCCTGTGTTAATATCTTCTAAAATCAATATTTTGTCTCTACTACCCCAGACTAAATGGGGAAGTGGCTCGTAGGTATAGGGTTGTGGGTTCCATATCTGCTCTGCCACAGGGCAAGCCACTTGGGGAGGCAAGACAGGGAGTTTGACTGTGCTTATTCCACCCTCTGCAAATGTAGGGCTATAGGGAAGCCCCAAGGCACTGCTCTGGGGAGGGAAAGCACAGTCTGAGATGTGGGAAAGCTGGAACTGACTCCAGGGTTCCCTGGACCTGTGACTTGCCCATGGCTGTGGAGTTCTCAGGCTCTCTTTGGACATCCAGGCACTACTCTGTGTCACAGAAGAGCTGAGAATAAAGTGGGGGGACCTTGGTCTAGGGGGATTGCAGAGGGGAGCACCGGCTCATCCCATGGTGATTGTTGTTCTTGGCTTGATGGACAGCAGGCTTGGTGATCGTTGTTTCTGGGAGTGTAGAGAGGCCTTTTACAGGAGACTAGGCTGCGGCTCTGTAGGCAAAGGCCTTCTCCATGTCTCTCCATGGTGGATCTCAATGAAAAGGGACAGTCTGTGTTTCCAAACCACTTATCATCATGGTAGAAAGTGGATGTCCTTTCTCAGGGTGGGCCTGAGATTAAATACCTATTGCAGGGAGGAATGTCTGGGAAGATAATCTTATTGGCAATGCCCTCCATACCTCTAGGTACCTCGTTAGCATGGAGATCTCTTCTCTTGACCACAGGGCACATCTCTTTTCCAATTTTCTTGGTCTGATATGTTAGGGAATACTTCACCTACATGTGGAAGGGCTTGGGGCATTGCCCTTATATGACTAATGGCCACAAATCTATGCGGGGAGGGGGCGCACTGGAATTACATGACAGGGGCCTGATGCTGGGAGCAGGCCAAGCTCCTGATTTCCCTTGAGGATCTCCAGGGGGCTTCAAGCCTTTAATTCAACCAAGGACCAGGCTTCCTCTCACTGTCCACTGCCCCACATGTAGGGCCACTTTCCCAGATCCTTACATGCCAGCAGGCCTTTACGTTTTATCTTTCTGCTTCCCAGTCATGGAAATTCTCCTCTTCTTCGATGTTCTACTGGATCCTTGCTCATGCAACCTAAAAGTCCCACCTCTTCACTCTGCCCAGCCATTGGAAATTTTATTTCTCAAACAGAGCCAAATGGGAGCAAGCTTCCTTTAGCATCTGACTGTGCAGGTTCCCCTGTGATTCTGGGAGCCAAATTAAGACAAAGCATTAGAACCAATCAATCCCCAATAGGATCCCCAGGCTTAGTCCCATGGTTGACTGTAAGTATCTGCATCTGTCTCAGTCATGTGCTAACAGAGCCTCTCATAAGACAGACTCCTGTCTGTAAGCACATCTTGGCAACAACAATAGTATCAGGGTTTGGTGTCTATGCATGGAATGGATGTCAAGGTAGGGCAGTCAGTCTGTGTATAACCTTTCTTCAGTCTCTGCTCCATTTTTTTTTTTTTTTTGTACCTGCATTTCTTTAAGACAGGAAAAATTCTGGGTTAAAAATTTTGAGATGGGTGCGAAGTCCTTGTCCTCAAACACATTAGCACAGGAGATAAGTTCCTGAATAGAATACCAATGTCTTAGGCTCTAAGATCAATAATTGACAAATGGGACCTCTTAAAACTAAAAAGCTTCTGTAAGGTAAAGGATACTTTCAATAAGACAAAATGGAAACATAGAGATTGGAAAAAGATCTTTACTAACCCAACATCTAATAGAGGGCTATTGAAAATATCCAAAGAACTCAAGAAGTTAAAGTCCAGAAACCAAATAACCCAATTAAAATTGGGGTACAGAGCTAAACAGATAATTTTCAACTGAGGAATCTCAAATGTCCAAGAAGCACCTAAAGAAATGGTCAACATCCTTAGTCATCAGGAAAATGCAAAACACAACCCTGAGATACGACCTTACACCAATCAGAATAGCTAAGATCAGAAACTCAGGGAGAGTAGATGCTGGTAAGGATGTGGAGAAAGAAAAATACTTTTTCATTGCTGGTGGGATTGCAAGCTGATACAACCACTTTGGAAATCAATCTGGCAGTTCCTCAGAAAATTGGAAATACTTCTACATGAAGACCCAGATATACCACTCTTAGACATATCCCCAAAGATGCCCTATCAAACCACAGGTGCACATGCTCCACCATGCCCATAGCAGCTTTATTCATAAGAGCCAGAAGCTGGAAACAACCCAGGTGTCTCACAATGGAAGAATGGATACAGAAAATGTGGTACATTTATACACCAAAATTCTACTCAGCTGTCAAAAATCACAAATTTTGCAGGCAAATGAATGGAACTAGAAAATATCATCCTGAGTGAGGTAACCTAGACCCCAAAGGACACACATAGCATGTACTCACTAATAAGTGGACATTAGCCCAAAAGTTTAGAAAACCCACGATACAATTCACAGAGTGTATGAAGCTTAACATAAAGGAAGGCCGAAATATGGATGCTTCAATACCACTTAGAATGGTGAAGAAAACAATCACAGGAAACAGAGCAAGGGAGGGACCAGGGGAAGAGAAAAAGGAGGAGCAAGATCAGGTATTTGGGAAGACAAGAGAGAATCCCTAAGAGCCAAGAAAATGAATGGAGATATGCAGCAGTATAGGGTAGGGAACTGATGGAACCACTAGAAAGTCCAAGGCACCAGAAATATGGGAGGCTCCCAGGAGTCAATGGGATTGACATTAGCTGAAATAACCAACAATGGGGAGATAGAACCTGAAGAGACCACCTCCAGTAGATAGACATGGCCTCTAAATATTTTTCTTAACTCTAAGACTCTAAGATATTTCTTTTTTAAATATCTGCACCATTCCCTCTCTCTCTCTCTCTCTCTCTCTCTCTCTCTCTCTCTCTCTCTCTCTCTCTCTCTCTCTCTTACAATATGTACAAGCTTAGACTAGGCTGAAGTGGGATAGTCTGGTTTTCAATTCTTTTCTAAATGGCTTCCTTCATCTGAAAGTATTTACTGTGTGCTACCTTAAGCCATGTAAAATGCTTTAATAATTGAAACAAACAACATTGCTCTTGACATGATCTTTGTTCAAGGCCATTTTGGTTGCTTGCCACCATGTTTCTTCCAATCCCACAAGTTCCTCTATCACAAGATTCTATTTTTTTTTCACCGCTTTCCATTCACTTTGCCAACGGTCATGGAATCACAAAATGTTGACCAAAAAATACCCTGGATTCTTAACCACATGGAATAGCAGCAACCCACTTCCCATTGTTAGCAATTTCTCTTTGTCTGTTCAGTAGCCAGTGGAGAGGAAAATGACCAAGAAGGAGTCTCTGCCTCTATGTTGATGCAACTTTGGTTTCATTCCCTTGTGGTAGGATTTCTCCTTTACTGTGAGTACTGAATACTCCTTAACCTTCTAAATCAAAGGTTATGGGTCAGTAAAAAAAATATTTTGTCACTTTCTGCATCCTTCACTCACTAATTTGCCACACACATATCTACAGTGTAAGTATTTGAAGAGATTTAATGTTACATTCCTTCTCTAAACTATAGTTTTCTCTACCAATCTTCATTTCAGCTGGCAAAAAAAAAGAAAGAAAGAAAGGAAGGAAGGAAGGAAGGAAGGAAGGAAGGAAGGAAGAAAGAAAGAAAGAAAGAAAGAGAGAAAGAAAGAAAACAAAATCAGTAACATTAGGCTCCCAACAGTGGGACTGGGATGTCAATCCAGCCACTGTCCTTCTACCTATAGTCTCTCCTGCCTGCAAGATGTAGATGTGCTAAGGCAATGGTGGCACAGAACTTGTGGAAATGGCCAACCAATGACTTCTCCAACTTGAGGCCACTCCACGGACACTGCCTGGATGACCAGAAACCACAGGATAGGTAGCTCAGAGACTCCAAGTTAGAACCATACAGAACTGGCAAAAAAAAAGGGGGGGGGGGGGTGGAGGAGTCAATAAAACGATCCTTAATGATGTTTTCCTATACTAATAGATAAGTACCTAGCCCAGTTTTCATCAGAGAGGCTTCCTCCAGCAGCTGATGGGAAAACCCAACATTCATTATTTTTGTAAATCTTTACTTCAAATAATTTGTCCTAAAACAATATCATGTTAACTAGATGTTTTATCAGAAGTATTGCTATCAGGAAATTTTCATTGTTTGCATTAGTTTTTAAACATCTTCTATCTTGAGAGTATTATTACATATATTTTATTCCCTTTTCTCCATCAAAACCCTCCCATTTATTAATTCTCTTTCTTGTACAAATCCATGTCCTTTTTTCATGAATTGTTAATACATACATATATGTGTATATATGTGGAGTTGAGACCTAGTGGTCTATTTTATGTGGTTATAATATATTATATTCACTGCTACCCAAAATCATATTGTGTAGATCATGGTAGAGAATAATATCATCATAATCACTATCTTTAGGCCACACACACTCATACCCTCATGTCTGTCTATGCATTCATCTTCTACTGCCTAATCATAAATGTCATAATTTTTTATACTGATTTATCAGTGTGAGGTGATGGAGAGCTTACAAAGTAGCAATACAATTTTCATGTACATTGTGAACCTACTTTGTCTCACAGACATAATTCCCAGTTAGTGATAGAATACTGGTGGTTGTGTTGAATCTGGAATTAAGATCATACTGAACAGGCATACCCAACTTGATCCAAACAACTGGAAAACAATCAAGTATAGGGAACAAAAACCTACCAGAGCCTATTAATTCATAGGATTCATCCTAGTTTTTGAGATTAAAGATTAAACTATTTAATGAAGAAAGAGTTTACTAATATTCCTCCCAGGAAGGATCATGCAAATACATATTCTAAGGTTTCTTCTATCATCCCAACTACAGGATAAAGGGACAGTTATCATTGTTGCTATGAATTGAGGAAAGTAAACTACTTGAAACTTTCAAGAATCTCACAACACCAGCTTTGAATTTATGTAAACGACCATCTAGTTACCTTTCTCCCATGGCGTGCATGAAGCCACAAACCATCTAATTATGGGTCCTGTGATACTATTGAAACATCTGTAGAACATTTTCTCAGTTTCAGAATTTGGAATTGGAATACATTAGCTCTGAATTGATTCCCTACATTGTTCCATTACCTTGTGATGAAAGGGCTAGCTTTGAAACAATTAGTAATGGCCCCATTTCTAAACACAAGGTAAAGAGGAAAATGGAGGAATTAGTTTTCTCATAACAAAGCAGGAAGAATGCAGAGAAAATATGAAGAATTACTTTATAGCCACACTTTATTCACCTCTGTGAACGCTCCAATTTTCCACCAAAGCCCATCCATAACAACACTTGCCTTAAATTAGTTTACAGGATTCAGTTCCTGGGTACATAAATAGAGAATTCTAGGGAGTTATTGGAGACAAGAAGGTACCAAGCAAAATTATTGCAGATATTTGATTCCTGCTATTGAAGAAAAAAGATAAGAAAGTATCCTTTTAATGAAAGATGTGTTTCATTGGAGAATAACAGACTTACTAAGTATATGTTGCTAATGTTGACAAATGATGTGGAAAGAGTCTCTTAAGGGGAGAAAATTTTGTCTAAGTTTTAAGAACAAACCCAATAGGAATTATATCTAATAAATCCTAGATTTTAAATACTATGTACTTGGAGATTAAAGTACTTAAAAGATTCTTGAATCAAATAGAATTATAATGTAAATTGTAGTTGAACACCTTTTTTTCTATTACAAGTCTGTTGATATTATTAAGTTTCTGTTATATTTGGCATCATATTCTATTGGGTAGTATATCTTTATTTTAAGTAGATTTATCCATTCATGACACATGTGGATGATGAGGGGTGCATGTGTGTGTGTTGTATGTGTTGTTTTATTCAATTTTTTCTACATGCGACAAATATTTTTAATATTAGACCATGTTTTAAAGAATAACATTTTGGGGGACACTTTTAAGATTTGTATTGTGAAGTTTCTAAGACATAATTTATTTGCTAATTATAGATAGCATCTAGAAAAAAAAGCATTGCTACATTCTACCTGGAGCCTTAAATGGGGTGAGCATGGACTTTGCCCCTAAGCAATACACCCCAGACTTTGGGTCAAAGTTTTGATTTGTTTGAAGAATGTACTGATCCAAGTTTATGCTATAGTATAGACTTATTCTTCCTTGGACTTAGATATTAAATTTTGATTGATATTTTATGTCTTCCTTGGTATAAAAGAAAAAGTAACAACAAAACCAACAAATCCAGGAAGGAATCTTCTTGTTCTTTGAAACTGTCAAACTACTTTTTAGCTAATTTATTTATTACTATAGCAGAATAGCGCTGGCTTGTTAAACTCCTCCTTATTTTTTAATTTTCATTGAGGGAGAGCTTGAGACAACATGAGTCTTAGAATAAAGCTACACTTCCTACACTCACATCCCTGAACACCATCGCTGCTGTAGTTTTCTCCGAGACATGGAAGTTTAAGGGTTTAGGAAGCAAGCATTCTTAACAAAATACAGAGCAAAACTGCTAACACATGTTTCTCTGTCTCTGAGACTCCTCCAGAAAATTTATTTTAGCATTAAATAATACAAGGGTATTCTTTACTTTTTGATAAATAAGTCAGAGAAGGAAAGAGGATCAGGGTGATGTTTTGGTCAGATGTAACCTCTGAGATTCTTTATCAAACTTGTAAAGAAATGTGTTTCTAGTCAGGAAAACACTTAAGTGTTCCCTGTCAAGGGAATCCTCATTCAAGTTAAGTCTTGGGCAATGATGGATTGGAATTAGTGCAACAGTTTTGCTTTGGTCAAAGTGTGAGTCCCAAGATGCACAAACAATAAACCTGATAGTGTCAGGTGGTTTTCTGTGAAAAACAGAGAAAACATTCCAGAGTTTTCCCTGGAGTTTCACTAAAGGTTCCTGGGGGCACTTCCACAATTCAGCATGCCTTCATTTCTTAGTTGAAAACATCTGGGGTAAGAATTTTGAGAAAAGCTTCTGGTGACAGAGTATGTAGCAAAGTGAGAATTAGATTTGAGTAAAAATATTAAAGTTTAAGTGAGGTTTTGTCCTTAACTGGTCCTTTATGGCTTACTTTCCTCTGCTTCCTATAAAAATGCACTTAGTAGTCTGCTTGCTTTTGGTAATAATTAAAAATAACAATGCACCTGAAACATTTCTTAGAAACTGTAAAGTAAATATATGTGTTATTATATATGTTGCTTATTAAAATAAAAAAGTCACAAAAGGTCCTATTCTGTGTAAGCAATATACAGTGTTTGCAGGAGCGATGGAGCCTGGAGATGGCAAAGGAGATAGTTTAGGATTAGAAAATGCAAAAAAATCAGATAAAAATGAAAATGTCTCTTCTAATAAGTTTTTTTTATACAAATTTTGAGAGGAAGAAAATAACATTGAAGATTAGTGATTTCCAAAACAGCGTTTGTGGAAGACCTGACTCAGAATATGTGGCCAATTGTGTTTTTTAAAAAAAAGAAGAAGAAGAAAAAGAAGAGGAAGAGGAAGAGGAAGAGGAGGAGGAGGAAGAGGAAGAGGAGGAGGAAGAAGAAGAGGAAGGAGAAGGAGAAGGAGAAGGAGAAGGAGAAGGAGAAGGAGAAGGAGAAGGAGAAGGAGAAGGAGAAGGAGAAGGAGAAGGAGAAGGAGAAGGAGAAGGAGAAGAAGGTGATTAAAGGTCTCCACACAGTAATTAAATTACACTAATTAGGAAAGTCTTAATATCTTTTTTCTGCCTCTTCTTTCATTCCTCCATTTCCACATTTCCTACTTTCCAAATCACCAAGTGATTTAATAGCACACCAATAATCCTGATTTGTTCCCTTGTAGACTGTGGCATTAAAGAGAATTGTGTCCATCCTTTAATGACCTATGTTTATTTCCTTTTAGTTGCATTGACCATCTTGGTCCTCCTACCATTAAAACAAATTAGTATTATTATTACTAACGAAACCATTAAAACAAATTAGTATTATTATTACTAATGAAACCATGATATTCAAAATGAAAAAAATGTGGAATTAAACTGTGTTTACATTGTTGAGAACACCAAATATCCTTGCTGCAAGCAATGCGTTTACTCACTGTGTCCAATAGAGGGCAGTGCATAACCCCCTTGCTGCCTCTGCTTAGGCCCAGGCACAGAGTAACCTGGAATGAATTTGTTATGATAGATTCCTTCAGGGCACTTGTCAAAGTATAAAAGAACCATGATGTAACGTTAATATCTTATTTTATTCATTTTGTGAGGGAAACATCAGTCTTCCTCGTGGAGAAAAATTGAGCCTTCCTAAGCCTTCTAAAATTATGTTTGACACATAAAAAGTGCCTGTGACTCCTGATTATTCCATGAATTTGGTCCAGCCTTGTTTTAAGTCTCCAATGCATTCCATCATGCTATGGTACAGAACTGAGGACTTGTTTGATTTCTTTTTTGTTTAAGTGTTTGGTAGACTAGGGGGGAGGAAGAATAAACAGCAGAAATAAAACAGAAATGTAACAGTGTGGTCATACCATCTTTGCTTTGCTGCCCATCTGAGCCTCGGAGAGCCATTTATTGTTCCTTAACTTTTGGTTCCTTATTTGTTATACTCAAGGCAAAATCAAACACTTAAGGGATTAGAGAGTGAAATGAGATAATTTGTATAAATTTGCCTACTTGAAAGTCATTTATAAATGGCTATTTCTTTTGTTGTCATCTTTGCAGAGGGGTGAGATTCAGGGTTTTTTTTTTTTTTCCTGTAACTCTCTTACCATTGGATTAATTCAATGTGGCCAACATCCTGGAAATGCCCACGTTAAACAAGCATGTATGCACCAACGTCCAATATTTCTCATCTTTCCAGCAACCACTGAGGAAATTCTCACGGGAACTTTACTGGTACACTAGAGATGACATCACCACAATCCAGTCAGACAGTGTGAGACAATGTGCATGTATTGTTAGCCAAGTGAACTCCAAGAAACAATGCTTCCCTTTTTAAAGGTGAGACATGATTTCAGGATGTACTGAGAATCTCAAGGGCATTTCCTTCCTGCACAGCATAGGTCTGGTGTGAATTCAATTCTTTCTTCCAAAACCTGACTTCTAACATACCACATCAATGTTTAGCTAAAAGCCAGGTTTAAAATATTTCTCCATCAAGATTACCTCTTTTTCTCTCTTTCCTACTTCAAATAACACAGTAGATCATAACTCTTATAGTTACTCAGTTAGGAAATGTGCTAATTGTCTCCAGACAAGACTTCTGAGCTCATTTCTCTAATCATTTTCGTTCCTAACTTTGTACTTAATAATGTTGATGGTAATATTTAGAACAGCATTTTTTGAGGCTGACTATCTAAGCCGTGGAGGCTCTGCTTATCTCTGCCGCCATGTTTCCTAGCTAGAGGCCCTGGGCGTGCCACAGCTAAAAAAGGCCAGCCAGAAATGTGGGTCCTGCACCCACAAGACACCAGTGTGGGAGATGGCTCCACCAATCTACCACGCTGACTTCACAAGGCTGGGCTGAGCCCAGATCATCCCTCCATCCATATGATGCCCTGTAGAAATGAGACTCTAATGGTTAAATATTATCCAATAGCTTTATATATATTTGGTAATGCTCAATTATAAAGATGCTACACAATTGGAAGTGTTAGCCAATTAACTAACCTAGATATAAGTTGTTACCCAGGACTGCTCTGGGTACATGCATAGCTCTTCATGGCTCCTACATCTCTGCCTCTTCCTAGCTCCTCCTCTTCCTTCTCCTCTTCCTTTCCTATCTTTCCACATTAGCTCTTCTCAGATTACCAAGATTTATTGTAAAATGTAGCTGAGCTACATAATAATTATGCTACATAATAATTTTGTTCTTTCATTATCAGACTTTAACTCCTAGCCTAGGATGTGAAAAGCTTCATTATTTCAAATTTGGATGGCATAAGTAAATAATTTTTCTAAATCTAGATAGGTTCTAAAACTTAGATAGTTTCTAAAACTTCCAGGATCTTTGTAAAAATACACATTTATATTTAATTATACTACAGTTTGCAATGTGGTTATGGTTCTTTTTGTTTATTCACATAGTCTGAACTTCCAACAGTTTTTCAAGCTTTGTGTATCATCTTCTGTTCCCTTCATGTACATCTGTTGAACCTGTTTCTATGCTTGAGATGTCTTTTATTCCCTGGCAGGTTCCATTGTGGACTCATGACTTGCACCATCCTCTGTGGCATTTTGCTAAGCTCTTGTTCTGGCAGCATGAGGAGACTTAACTTACATCTGCCAATAAGTTGTGTCTGCCCCTTGTTAAAGTTCTTTTCCTTTAAAGGATATGTTGCATATCCTTTGGGGTCAGGGATGAGTCTTGTCTGCTTTTAATTTCTAACAATCAGTGTTAAGCAAACAATTAGAACAAGTACTCACTAAGTGTTTATTGAAAGAGTAAATACATGAGTGAGTGAACAGCTTATCAATTTGTGCTGGGATAAAGTAGGTGAAGGGCCAAGACTTTGTGAAAGGCTTGTGTTACATCAAGCCAAGTTCTTTGATATAGATAGCCTGTTTAGGCAACTGAAGAATGTCAAATTTAATTGATGAGTTAAGCCCTATCTTATTTTTTTCCTGTACCATTATTCTGAAGAAATGGGAGAGTCTGTCTCCTCAGAAAATCAAATAATTTCGATTCTCTCTTTGTGCCTATGAAAACTGTACACTTCAGAGAGGGCACCAGGCATTCATTCTTATGACTTAATTCAGAGATATATTATTCTGCCCTCAGAGGAGCCCTTGGGGACATAACCCTGGATGTTTAATTCACAAAGCCCTGCTTAGAAAAGCCAGCTTGGAAGACTGAGGTGGATAACTTATTTGTTCCTCTACAGAACACTCATTTTACTACTTCAATAAAACAGGAAAATAAAAAGAATACCAAAGGGCTCTGTTAAATGGCAAAGAAAACTGCTGCTTTAGTTATGACTGCTTTTAGCTACATGTTCAAGGAACTGGCAGCCAGGACTTAATCAAACAAAGGTTTATTTTCTTACACAATTGAAATCTAATAGGAGACAGATTGGGGCTGGTGCCACCATACTGCCAAGTTACCAATGACTCGGGTTGCCTCTTCTCTCTGCATGTGTGCTGCTTCAGTAGTTGGTGAGAATAAGGTAGCTATTTTACCTCTAGGCAGCATTTCTGTATCACAAACAAGGAACAAGTGTATAAACATAGGCAGCAAAGCCTATGGCACTTAGATCTTTCTTCAGTGTTATTCCCTAAACATCACCTCTTATTGGTACCTGCAAGAAAGAGATTATGAGCCTACTTCCTCTGCACATGGATCTGTCCCATGAGAAGAGAATGTAGTGGACTTTGGCTTTGACAAATATGCAAAAAGAATTTATAATCCTAGCAAGGCCAAATAAGACACACAATCCAGATATTTTATTCACAAGCCATAAGCCTAGATTGGGCAGGTTTGGAGCTTTACTAACATATTTCCCAGCTATAAAGATCATTGTGACTTGTTGTTTCTCCTGGCCACATGGTGAATGTCCATCTCCTTTCATGGCAGATTCCTCCACCTCCTTCTTCTCCCTCGACCTGCAACACCTTCACTTGATCCTCAAGTGCCATGTCTTCTTGTCCACTACCCAATCATAGGCTCTAGATTTACTGGTCAGTTAAATTAGGAAGTGAGGTTCTAAACACAGGCTCTAGACTTTACTGAGCCATTAAATTAGGGAGGGAGTAAAGTTCACATAGCATCACTTGGTGTGTTGAGGATCTGCTCCTGGGAATAACCACATCTTGAGAAGCCAATATTTAGCATGAGAATACAAGCAGCTTAAGACTAACCCACTCTACAAGTCTGTGACACCATTGGGCAACTAGTCAGACACATGACAGCATAACATTACTATAACCTAAAAAAAATTTCCTGCTCTAGATAACTCAGGGAAGGTCAGTGAAGGAAATATCTATGAACTCTGGATGGATTGCTCCAGGAGCTTCCCCTTGCTGGGAAGGATACCTCCAAAGCCCTTTACATCAACTTGTCTTCTGGAGGCTTGTTCAGGTATCTAGAGATTTTAGCTGGGTCTGATATTAGAATATCCTTTGAGTTTAGTTTTTCTCCTCATTTCAAAAATTTACATCCTTTTTATTCTACTAGATAGGCTAAGTGTCATAAAACATAAAATGACACTTTCATGTCAATGGTTTTTAATGTGCTTCATCCTTCTCTATTATTTGATTCTAAGCATGTCTCAGCTCCTCTGTCTCCTGGGTTGCAAGATCATCCTTAGGTTCTCTTGAAAGCTTTCATTTTATTGCATCTGCACAGAAGCTGTGCTATTCCTGTTTGTGGTTCTGCATCTCCCACTGGAATATGGTGCATATTTTGACAAACTAAGGAAGTATTTACACATTTGCATAAGTGTTGTCTCCTTTGTGTGGTACTGTGACTAGTGAGTAAATCATACAGTGGAGAATAGTCTTCATAAAAGTAAATTCATTTCTTTCATATGCCTCTTTCCTCAGAGAAAGTACTGGGAGATCAACACTGAAAGGTGACCTTCTTCCAGCCATGAAACTGTTTCATGATCTCTGCTTACATTAGTGACTGTGGTAGTGTGGTAGTTTGAATAAATATGGCCCCATAGGCTCAGAGAGAGTGGTACTATTGGGAGGTGTGGCCTGGTTGGAGTGATGTGGCCTTGTTGGGAAAGTTTTTTTTTTTTTTTTTTTTCCTGTGGGGGCAGGGCATGTCTCTTTTTTCCTGCTGACTGCAGATTCAGATGTAGAACTCTCTGTTCCTTCACCAGTACCATGTCTGTCTGTGTGCTGCCATGCTTCCCACTGTGATGATAATGGACTGAACCTCTGAAACTGTAAGCCAGGCCCAATTAAATGCTTTCCTTTATAAGAGTTGCCTTGGTCATGGTGTCTTTTCACAACAATAGAAACCCTAACTAAGACAGTAACCAAGGACTTTGCTTTTCTGTGACATTTGCTGTTCTTCATCATCATGTCTGCCTAACTATTTATCCCAGCCACAACTCTGTCAAGCCAAGGCATAGTGGAAACAGACCATGACATAGTGGAAACAGACCATGAGTTTCTTTCCCTTGGGGGAGTATATATCTTGTATAGATATTGATTTTCACTAGTAACTTGTCCAAGGCTGAGACTTTTATTGCTGCTCAAGGATACTTTGAGAAATACTAATATTTTTGTGGTTACATGTGCTATTATATATATATATATATATATATATATATATATATATATGTGTGTGTGTGTGTGTGCATGAATATATAATATATAAATATATTGTATATATGTGTAGAGTGTAAATATGTATGCACATATATACATATATGCACATGTATACACACAAACACACACATATATAATATATATGTATATATGTATGTACATATATCATTTATCATCTATTATCTATCACATATCAAATATCACACACACACACACACACACATATATATATATATATATGGCACTTGAAGTGTAGCTCAGTGGTAAAGGATGTGCTAGCACATAGAAGGCAATGAGTTAAATCCTTTGCACAAATAAAGAGTGGAGGGGGAGAATGAGAACTTAGCTAATTATAAATATTTGTGTTATTGGAAGACTTAGAGCTGTAAAGTACTTATGCAAAACTTCTTTAAAATACAATCGGCCATTATTATCTATGACTAATGAGTAGCATCTTCTAAGTAAATACTCAAAATCATATGTATCCTGAAAGAGTGACTAACTTAAGGTATTTTAAATTTATCTAGATTTTATTCCTTATAGAAAGAGTGCAGTGTAAACAAAACTACTTGTACTTTGAATTTTTTAAATCTTCTAAAAAGGAAGCGAGGATATCTGAGCTGACAAAATACCCTAAGAATGTGATTTATATTAGGAATCAGAAAGGTATGAAAAGAGTAGGAATGTATTAGGATAGAATTATCTTTTTACAAAATGTGAAATCTTGGTGGATCTTGCATAGTCTTTATTGCAAAATAGACAAAAATTCCCTGAGTGAAGGAAGTCATTACAGGAAAATAGGAAGAGCTGTGAAGAGTTTGAACCTAGATATTCTTGGTGACATCTGCTGCACTCAATTCCTGAAGCCCATAATATGTTTTCATCAATTCTCTCTTTGAACTTCAGTAACCAGTGGCCCAATTCCCCTACTGACAGTTTTTAAACTTACTCTAAACTGAGTTAGTTTTAAGCTAGTCATCAGCCTGGATAAAATGTTGGCAAAATACAGAGTTCTTTTATTTAATCCTGAAATCATTGTGGTTGATATTTTCTGAAGCCAGTTTGGTAATAACTACTAAGGACCTTGAATATGCTTTTATATTTTGTTGTTCAAAGTTAGAAATCCATCTTAAGTTACTCTTCCTGAATGCAAAATGGTTCATAACTAAGAAGATAGCAAAGTTCTTCAAATGTAACAGTGCTCCTTAGGTCTCATTTCATACTTATAATTATCACAATGTTTAGCATAAAATACTAATTAGAGCAACCAATTGAATAAAATAATTTTTTATTTGTGCACACAAATAATTATAAAATTTTTAATTATTGTCACTAAACCTTCATAAGGTATAAGATATAGAACATATATAAAGGCATAAAAATAATTTTGATAAATAATTAAAGGACATAAGAACATATTAAGCACAAGCATATATATATGTATATATATATATTTTATTAAAAATATTGTCCCTACTGTATGCCTTATTTGCAACATTATTTAGTAAAGTGAAAAAATTGCCTACAGTATCTCATCTCAATTATTTGCCTGTGGCCCTTTAAACTGTATTATCAATAACTTTAAGAACTACTAAGTTATCATAGGTTTCATAAATCTTTTTTTCTAGAAGGTCATGAAAATTTAGCACCCAAAGCCAAGGGCAGAGCTGACAAATTGTGTCGCAGCTGCATGGGGCTTGTACTTTACTGTTGTCTTAAATTGCTGTTGCTGGGTTTTCCCTACACTTGTGAAATCAGATTTTGATGCAAACTAGAAAGAATGTCCAGGGTGTCTGGGTGTGGTCCTTTTACTTAACTCAAATAATCAAAGAACCTGCTCACTGTTTTCATGTTCTATGACCTAACTGTTTACAGAAACACTCAGTACTCTTCTACATTTCTATAGTTAGTTTTCTCCTTTCTTGGTAACAGCCACTTAAAAATATTCTTATTTATTCTTTGAAAAATTTATACAATGAATTTTGATCATATTTTCTCCCTCCCCAACTCTGTCCAGATCCTCCCTCAGATCCCTACCTACCCAATTTAATTTCCTTTCTCTTTTCAAAAACAAAAACAAAAAGCCAGGGAACACAGTTTGGATTGGTGAATTGAATCACTCCTGAGCATGACCTCTCCTGTAACAGTCACTTCTCATGTATGCTTCCATATCCAGAACCTTTCCTATGTTTCCTATTGTTCCCTCCCTCTTCTTCCTTCTTTACCATCCCCCACTCTCTTATCTTTTCATGATACTACAGATAAAATACAAGATAACATACATGCCTTTCCTGTACTACTGATTCCCAACTCTCCCTGTTACTGAGCTTTTATTGTACTTGACCAATACATTACTCACTATTTCTTTGAACCCCTGACTTCAAGCCAACACTGTCTCTATGGTTCTTCCAACTGATTCTCTTTCCGCGTGTCCAGGGCATCTCCTCCTTGCTTTTAGCTTACTCTTTTAGTGACATGGTTTCTAGGTTCAATTGCTTCTCATTTAATTCTTAAGGAATTAAAAAGAAAACTTCTTTTCCTTCTAAATACAGTCTATTATCCTTGCCATAATTTTCCCTAGGTTTAGCTCTCCACAGAATTGATCACACTGTGATTACCATTGCATTTCTCATGCAAGTTTCCCTAAAAGGAAGCAAGCAAGCCAATCTTAGGAATCATGTCTACCTAGTTAATTCTGCATGTAGTCACAGGGTAAACAAGTAAACATATATACGAGTACACAGATGGATGGATCTCACACATTTGTTTATTATCAAAATGTTTGATGTCAAAATATAATGGCAAAAAGACAAACTAATCACCTAACTTGTTACTGTATCAGTTTGCCAAAGTATTTGTTAACTATGACCCTCTATCTTTCTTTATTCAACATACCTCATAATGTAACTTTATTTTTTATTTTACCAAAGTCTTCTAGAATGGATTTTCATCTGTCTCTTTACATGGAAAATAGGAGGAAATTTTAAAAGTACATTAGGAGGATAAAACATAAGAATACAATAGAGCAAATACTCAGTGAAATGGTATCTCTGAAAACTCTACACTTCATAATTCTGCCTCAGTTATTATAGAAAGTTATGGAGAAGCATCTCTTAAACTAAAAAAAAAAAAAAAGAAAAAGATAATAAGCAAATATCTTCCTTAACCGGCAGGACCGGAAGTTCTAAAAAGGAATGCATAGAAACATTTGAAAATAATTTCTATTATGACAGCAATAATTTTGGCCACATAGGATCATTTGTCCGTAGTTCCATAGAGTTTTAGAAACTGGAAGTAAATAGACACAAAAGAACCAGAATAACTAAAAACGGAAGCTTGGTCATATAGGGCAGTGTTTCTCAACCTGTGGGTCACAACCCCTTTGGGTGTCACATACTGGATATCCTGCATATCAGATATTTACATTAGTAGCAAAATGACAGATATAAGAGAACAACAAAATAATGTTATGGTTGTGGGGGGGGTCACTGCACCATAAGGAACTGTATTAAAGGATCACAGGATTAGGCAGCTGGAGAACCTCTGATGTAGGATGAGAGAGCTGCTAGACACTAACGTCAATTGTCTTGAGCATTCACAACTGATTTTTGAAAAGAAACAAAACCAGGTACACTTAGAAACCTCTACACTGAGCCAACATTGCGGTGCAGCAGATGCTAACTGCCCATGAAACCACAGCCCCCAAACAGAGAGGCAAATAACCTTGAACAAGTTGAAGGAAAACTTACACTTTTCTCCTTATGTATTGTTTTAATACCTTTAACCTCGGTGAGATTATTTATGTAAATTTTATACTGCCTCATCGCTGATGTGATCCTGAGACCTTATAGGAGATATTTTGGCTACATCTACAGAGGGGCAAAGAAAAGTATACAACCTGTAAGATACATTGAAATTATCTCATTTAACCTTTTTTTTTTTTCAGAGAATTTTCAAAAAAAAAAAATAATGATAATTTTTACTGTGGGCATTTCTGGTGAGCACTTGGGAAGCTGTGTTGAATCAACCCTGAGCCTTGTAATTGGCACACGGCCCTATATATTCTTGCTTCACTGGGGGAACAAAACAAGTTTGAGATCAATATTTACACAAGAAATGTTTCCTAAATATTTGGAGGTTTTGTTGCAATAGTAGACCACATAACACATTTTTCCTGGTCTGCAATTATAAAAAGAAAAGAAAACATGTATCCCTCGATAATTTTTAAAAAACAGATCAAATTTAAGTCTTCAATTGGGATTTTTTATCATACTCATTTTATAATGCATTTATTGTTGAGAAATGCAATTTCAAGCCTTCTTCACGATGGAGACTCATCATGATAGTAAGTCAGGCTATGAGGAAAGCTCTTCCAAGACAATGTTTATAGAGAAATTAACCCCCTTTAAAAAGTTTTACTTGAGAGTCAAGCAATTTGAAATAATTCCAAGCATCTAAAACAGACTGTACTAGAAATCAAACTTACTTGTGTGAGATACCTTGATGCTACAGATAACAAATGTCTATAAGCTATCATGATGTCATCAGCAGATGTTATATGCTATAAATATAAGACACACTCCATCAGCTGCTGGAAGAAGGCTTTCTGATGACAATGGGGCTAGGTGTCAATTCTGTGAGTATAGCAGAATATCATTAAGAAGAGTTTCATTGACTTATTTTTTTCCTGTCAATCTTATTTGGTTCCTCCCAAGGTCTAAGCCATCCAGCTTCTGGATCATGGCCATCTAAGTAGTGTCAGCTATTGGCTCCCTCTTGTGGTGTAGACCTCAATTTAGACCAGTCATTGTTGGCCAACCACAAGCTCTGAGTCAATATTGTTCCAGCACATTTTGAAGGAAAGGCAGGTTGTGGGTCATACATTTTCCTTTTAAAACAAAGCACAGTTCCAAAGGTCACATTAATTAATCTCTATTGTGACAGGAACCTTGGCCATTGCCTTCACATTTAAACTTTCCTTTGTATACTGGAGCTGCAGAGGAATCCAATCACCAAATTATGAACTTTCCAAATGGTGTTATCAGTACCTCAGTTTTTAAAGCCACTGTGTTTGATCACACATTCCTTGTTAATCTTTAATTTGATAACACTACATGCTCAAGAAAAAGTAGGAGCAATTTTGTCTTTGATGAAGGATTTACTTGATTTCACACTTATAGAAACCATTTATTGCACGCGCGCGCACACACACACACACACACACACACACACACTTTTATTGCCATTGTTAAGGTTTTTCTTCCATCAATATTGCAGTAAAAAATATTCCAGACTTCTGAGGTTCACTTCTGGTCTCTGCTCTTACACATTTTTCCCCCTTACATCTCAATGTAAATTATCTTTCTAAAACACAAACTTTATTTTCTCTGGTTAGAACGTTTATTATATTCTAGTTCCCAGATAAAGAAGCTCAACTCTTTGCTTTGGAATATGATGTGATTAGTGAACAGTCTTTGCTAAGGCTTTAATGTTGTATCAGTCACAGTGATCTCACAGCTACCTTGGCTCACATCGCTTTTGTTGTTGTGTCCTGAAATGTATTATTTTCAGCATTTAGGGTATATTATGTTAGAGAAAGAATGATAGGTTCTGATTTCACATCAATAATCTTTGGTTTTATTACCATAACAATGATAATAATATATGGTGTTTTGAATATAATTAAATGGGCCCAACGATGCCTTAAAAACTATTCAAATGAATACATGCTGACAAAGAAAGTATAAAGTAAAGCATAAATAAAATCAAAGAAAAATAAACATGAACAATGAAAATGAAAATAAAAATGTGATGTAAATTAAAGATAGGTATTTTTCCACATTGATATTTATGACTGTCTTACATTCATGAATGGTTGTGCCCCTCAATTAACTTTAACAGTCTCAGGTTTTAATCTAAGTTATCCTATTATCAGGAAATACATAAAATGCCTAATGTGGCTATTTGAAATTTACAAATTTATTGATAACATGTATTTAGATACACTAAATTGTTCAAGTGATTTCTGAATGTATCATAGCACACAATGCCACTGTGCTGTTGATCCATGCAAAGGAAGGTATATAGTACAGGAACAAAAGCCCTCTAGGACTTTTTGTTGAAACCCATCATTATGTCCTACACCCATAACTGGGAAATACTAAACTTAAATAAACTCTACCTAATAAGGAAGAAAATAAAAGAAGTGCAATTTCATAGTAAAGGATTTCAATTTATTATAAACATACATATTCTTCAAGATTTTTAAGAGCTACACTTTTCCAAACCTTGTGATCAGTAAATACAGAACTATTCATCAAGAAATGAATGACTCTAGTCTCTTGTATGTTACATATATTTTATAAAACATTTCCCTGAAAATGAAATACAGATAATTTATTTTTAATTAGCTAAAGATATGGTATATAGGCAGGATAAAAGTCTTACTGTTTATAATTGGGTAGTGGATTTGGAATCAGAAACAGGATAATACTTCTAGCTAACTGATAAATGGTCAATTGTCATAGCATAATATGATTTCAAATAGACATGAGAATCAAAATGAAAATACAAAGAATACATATTAATACAACCAATAAGATAATCTAAAGTATAATGATAAGATATTTTGCAAATTAGGCTGGTTATATAGGAAACTTAGGGTTTAATTCTTCTACATGCTTTATTCTGGGTTGTGGATATTCTAGCATCCATTAAAGATCAAGGCCAGAGCAAAACGTTTAGTCTTTTATAACACCAATATTTAAAGATCTGAAGCCATTGAGACAGAAATAGAAATGTAGAGCTCCCCTGAAAGTGTAAAACCTGCAATAGCATTGCAGGAAGAGCTGGACACAAAGCAGTGCAACGTTCATTTCCCATACATACTCTGCTACCCTGTAGAGGAAGTCTATGTCTGGCACATTGTAAGAAAACCTATAAATAAAATATGTACAGATAAGGAAAAAGAATTATGAGAATTCTGGAAAAGGGCTAAGTGCTCTTAAATTAATGAAGAGAAACCATAGAGATGGTGTACCAGATGACTTCAGATATTGAAATATGGCATATTGAAAAGTATTTTGCTATGGGTGATTTCAGAGGAGAAAAACAGTATCAATGAAGGGCTGAGGGAGGGGACGACACAGGCATTTAAACTCAATATAAGAGACATTTAGGACACTAGGCTGACCCATAATGAAACAGTACAGTTCTCTAAGTATTAGGCTATCTCATTCTGATAGTGTGGACCATAAACATCTGTCACAGCTGTCCTGGAGGATAGATAACCTAAGAAACAGAGTGGATAAAACCATTTCTAAGCTGTTTTCCAACTCTTTCAATGAACATTTAGCATATACTGTTAGTCAGAACTTATATTTTTATAAAATATAAAAAGTAATAATGTAATGGATTTGTGTAATCTTGCGGTAAAATTTTATGTATGAAAGTTATTATTTAGTGCTATTTAGTACCATGGGATAAAGAACGGTTGATGATTAATTCATTCTGAGGGGGTCACGGATCACAAAGTCTGTGGTATTTGAGCACAGACTTTGGAGATGAGGGGATTTTGAAAGTTAACAGAGAGAAAGAAATTGTATGACAGAGGAGACAAAGTACATGAAGTGAAAAATGGGGAAATTTTATACAATGTTAAGAAAATTGTGAATTGAATGTTTTGGCTAAAATTTTGGATAAGGACAGATTAAGATGATAATGAGCTAAAAGATGTCCTAAGGGCTAAATATAGATGCCAACCCTTTTGGATTTATACAAAGATTTTTAAAAAGGTGATTACTGCAGTCATGTATGAACATTAGGAAGATAATACTTCTTTCAATGATGGAAAATATAAGAACAGAGTAGAAATAGTAAAAGATGCCAAATGGCACCAAGCATTAAGGACAAGGAATGAAGCTAAGCATCAATAAAAGTTGAAGTTCTATGAACCCGGAAAGAATTTCTGAGCTGATTTAGAAGGCTTAGGTTGTCATTGTGTATAAGCACATGCAGAAGGAGTGGTCTCTTCTATAGGAATTTTTGAGTGTATGCAAGGTAGATCAGTAGTCTACTTAGGAAAGGTTTGACACTGAAACAGTTTTCCAAAAGAGACATGAGGGGAAAATAGAGTTCATTTTTATATTAGTTGATTTTGAAATGCTAAAAGAAATGGTTGGGAATTCACATGAAAATTATGAATCTGGAAGAGACGAATGAGATGAGGAAAATTAAGATTCATGTTATTGACCCACCAATATAGAGAAGAAAGTCAAAGTGGTGAGAATAAAGGAGCTGATGAAGGAAAGCTTGTGTTCTGATAGAAAACTGAATTGAGAAATCTGACCACTTCTCAGCTCTAAGACACCTAGGAAAGAAGTAACATGGTCGTTGTTTGTAGAGAAAATCCCAAGACAGCCACAGGGATACCTTCATCTTCTCAGAGGGAGGCAACTTTCCCAATTTACTCAAAAACTTGTTTTGAGATATCGCCACATGCAATATAAATGTAGATTTATTTTTGGTATGTCAAAACCCGAGTGTTAGATGTAATGAATATTAAGTGGTTAATAGTTTAGAATATTACAGGAAATGATGAATAATTGTGATGAGGAAGTTGATACTTATTGGAGCATCTTTCTGTGAAGAAAATGCAAAGCCCACTAGGGGTGATGGCACACATCTGCAATTTCCACACTTGGGAGGCAAGATGGGAGGACCAAAGGTTCCCCAAACTATATTAATATCCTGTCTTTAAAATGAAGAGAAATAAGAGAGAGTTGGAGGGAAGGAAGGAGGGAAGAGGAGAAAATAAGAAGAAGATTAAAAGCACAGTACACCTATACATTCTAACACAATCTCTGTTGGGATCCAACCAAAAGTCTATTCAATAATACAGGATCTTTATGTATAAATATTTGGGGCTAATTTCAGAGTTGTTTTATTTGCTCTGTGAAAAATATTATTATTTTCTAAATAGTATTATTTAATTTCTTTTAGACTAGGTTAGGGACATTATAGTACCCTGGAGATGAGTAGTTGTTTACACGCTTCTACATACATCTTTATCTTATTTCGCATGATTCCTAGTATGAGAATTTTGATATGTACCCTTCCTCATTCCTTT
Source organism: Arvicanthis niloticus (assembly GCF_011762505.2). Classification (NCBI taxonomy): domain Eukaryota; kingdom Metazoa; phylum Chordata; class Mammalia; order Rodentia; family Muridae; genus Arvicanthis; species Arvicanthis niloticus. The sequence continues at coordinate 43,493,728 of NC_047673.1, forward strand.
CACTATATGAGAATTGTAAAAGGCAAAAATTCTGATTAAACTGGTTTAAATAAAGCCTGATTTCAGTGTAGGATACTTTTCTGTTCATTTGGGAGCTAAGCCTTTATTCCTTTGGCACATCACAGAGCTGTCAAGAGATCAAGGCTATCAATCTGCTAAGGCAGAACATATCATGGAACATCATAACTACCAAAGCTAAAAATGGTTTGATTTCAGACATGAGGACAGAGTAATAAATGATATTACAGTGGATCATTTGTAGAATGAAGATAGCTATAACTTCTTTATTATCTCTCTTATGAAGGCTAGTTCTTATTCCCATTTCCTGGACTCTGGTCTGGCTTTAGCAACTGTAGCCCATAAAATTGGTAGATGAGAGGCAAGATACTAAAGAAGATCTGGTAACAAATATATACTAATCATAAAAATACAATACTATTATTAAAATTATTATTATATACTTTATTTAAATTATGAAGTTTTAAGGTGGTTTTTAAGCTACAGAATATAAGTAAAACATTTGGACATAATAATACAAATTACAAAACAACTGCATCATTAATAGCTTAACTCCCTAAAGGTGAGTCTCATATCTAAAGCCACACTGTAAACTCTCCTTGAAAGTATAAGGGATGATATGCCCTTACCATTAGATCTGAATGCATTTTGTATTGTCTTCTTTGATCATAACTATGAACAAGGGTATAGAGAACAGTCCTAAGGACAAACCTCTTTTTTTTCTGTGATAAGAAAGAACATTTAAGAGAATAATAACTGTGATCAAGAGGCCATTGTTAAAGATAAAGTGGACATTGCTACATTTTTATAGATATTTCATTATGGATAAGTTTTCAAACTTATTATTCAGGGATATTTAATTGGGAATATTTTATATATAAAACCTGCTTTATTTCCCAAAATATTCCTAAAACACTCAGATTAGTAAGTATTTTTATATGTAATTAAAATAAAAATGTTTTCAGTGTCTAAATGTTATTCAGACACACCAAGGATGTTTCTAATAGATGGTTGATAGAATGAATTATCTACCCTGGCATAATGTGTTGTTTGATGTCATTGAAGTTTTATATTTGCTATATTATTTCATAAAAATATTTATTGGAAACAAATGCCTGAAAAAAATAGTACTTTAATTTGTAGTACACGAGAGCAAAGCACACATAGTTTAGAGTAAAACATAAGAGATTATAATATGAAAAAAAATTTTGGTTTGTTATACAGTGTGTCTTACATTGGAGACCAGCTGACATATTAAAATAGGAATCCACTCAAGAAACCAGAAGTGCACAAAACCACTTTCACAATTACCTTAACCAGTTAATGGTGAGCTATCTCTAAAACAGTGCAGCAACCACAGCCTTAAGCTGGCCAAAGTTGCAAAATATAACACAGAATACGTCTACAACATCTGTGGCATGTTGTGATATAGTGCCCAGCATACTGAGACAGTGTTTGGCAGATATTAACAAGATTAAAATCATGTCTGCTTCAGAATGCTGACATGGTAGTCTCTCTTCCAGGAAAATGCCTGAAACACTACACAGAATAGAGTCCTCACAGACCCAGACCGTTCCCATAGCATTGAGCAAATAAGAATGTACATATTTATGTAAAGGATTGAGGGAAGAAAGTCTAGTCTTGTCAGAGTAGCACTATTTTGAGCATGGGCTAGGATTAATATAGAAACATGGGAAAACGTATAATATGTAACTCACATGTGCACATTATTTAAAATTCAAATGTGTAAGAGATATAGCATGTTGATAAATCTGCAAAAGAAGATTTAAGGTGCCCCATTTCATAATGCAGTTTCAAACAAGTAACAAGAGTAATCTACAAATATTTCCTCCTACACATCTGATTTTTGTATTGGATTTACTGATTTTTTCCTCATGCCAAATTCTGCTCTGTTCAACTTGGCCTTAACTATTTACTTCTTTGCAGATCTGCAATAGACCTGGACTAAATTCTGGACTATGTAGAGAAGTCATTTTGTTTCCTCACACCTGCCAAATTCACAATACAGTGAAGCTACAAATGTTATCAAGTTTCTCTGAGGCTGGCACTCTCCAGTTTCTTTTATGCCTAGTCTGCCGGGGGGGGGGGGGGGTCCTTGGCTTCTGTCTGATTTCTCTGAAGCCCCAACCATATGGTGGTTTGTTAATGTGGCTGATGTAATTTACATCCTGTTCAAAGATGACAAAATTCTAAGATTTGTCGAATGCTTATTTAAAACAATTTAAAAGCTATGGGAAATTAATCATTCAAAGTGGAGCCATCCAAATATTTTGTCCTTGTTACAAAGCATAATAAAATCAATTGTTGAGATCGTCCTTGATTTTCATCTTCCTTCTGGAAAGTTATTTAACAAATATTCTCTGTCCTATGGTACACTAATAAGGGACAGACATTAGACACTGGAGACACTAAACTCAAAGCTAGAAATTTAGAAAAGCCATTTATCAAAAACAAAATTTGTCCATTTGAAAGAGATAATAAGAAAGAATGAAACGAATAAATAAACTTCACTTGAAAGAAAACAAAAACATTAGGTTGAGAATAAAAGAGAAGCCCCTGATATCAAAATAGACACATATGAATGAAAACAGAATTAAGAAGCCTTGTTCTGAAAGATAACTCTTTCATTAATTCCAGAAAAAGGAGTAAGGACAGGCAGTAATCATGACAAGTACCTTCTATGTTTCAGGCCCTTTGGATGCTATGTTATATGTTTTAAGTAGCTGAGTCTTTGTGTATTCCATGTATTTTAACAGGATGCATAAATTTGGGGATGTATATTTTTATGATGTATATTTCTGAGCATTTATTTTTGAATTTACTGTATAATAAATATTTTGAATCTGGTTCCTATTTAAATAATAAGCACTTTGAATGAGTCCAGTTCAAATAGGAGATATTAAGTGGAAATTGTATCATGATGAAACATTATTTTTCAAATTTATAATTTCTATTAATGTTGTCTACAAAATAACCTGAGGTCACAGGTTTAATCGGCCTATGATCACACAAGTAGAAGAGTCAACCTCAGTCCTTTAGCAATATTAAAATACCCATTTAATTTAGTTCCAGTCTTTTTCAGTTGTAGGCTGAAAGTAGTGCTGCCTTCATGTGTACTCAGAAGATGTTAGACCTGTGCTCTGTATAGCAAGGTCTGCTGGACTTAGTCCTACTGCTGATACTGAAACAGTTCAGGGGCAAAGCACCAACCTCTTGGCTGTGGTCTGAGAACAGTCATACTTGCCTACAGACAATGAAGTTGTCATACAATCTTTGCACACATTGGTTATCCTCCAAACCTTGGTATTGGCTTTTTACCCTGAATTTACTTAGTGATTTGGTACTGTCCTTTTAACTGAAGTAATGCCAATACTATCAGCTCAGAGAAGCAATTATTGACTTAGTGGAAGACCTCTCAGGACATGGAGGAATTTATAGTTGAGTCCACAAACTCAGTGACTATGGACACAAAGGTAGAGCTTCATTTCAGTGACAAATATACTAATCAATGTATGTAGGTACCAGGTAGGATCTCCAATACCTGGAGGTGTCAGAGTAGGACTAACAACCATGGAGTGCATTGTGGCTTGAGTAGATGTCTCTAGACCTAGCTCTATCCTGCTCAGCTGTGATGTTGGAATCAATTTCATCAACTTGGAGGCAATAAAGAAAGTGTCTTTGCCATGAATAAGAGTCTAAAATGATCAGAAGAGGAGTTTGTTCACTCAAATATCTGGTGCCAGTGTGAGTCTCTAAAGACAATCAAAATTCAGGCAGGTGGGATAAAAAAAAAGGGAACATTAACTTCAAAACCAACAACCCAGCGAGGGTTATATGTTTTCCAAAAAGATTAAAAAACAATGATTTTAGGAAGTTCAATTAAATGAAAAACAACAGTTTTTTAAAATTAAAAAAATGAACATATAAAATAAGAAGAAATAGAAACATAAAAGCTCACAAAAATCCAGAAATAAACAATACAGTAACAGTCGAGTCACTTGGAAGCTATAGTAGTAAGTGGTCATGTAAAAAGAGACAATTTACACACCTGATTTGGAAAGTGGTAATTGGGAGAAGAAAACTAAAAAGAATGAGAAATGATGAAGCAAAGAACCCATGAAATAGCATTATTTCTACAAGATAAATAAAAGAGAGTATCCAAATACAATTTTAGAACAAATTTGTCTAAAGTCCAAATAAAGAATTTTGAAATAGTGGAACAATGACTAACGTTTACATACAAGGGAACCTATACTAGGCTAAGAACAGACATCATAGCAATATATATATATCAAACTTGAAAAAGAGTGCAATCATATATTAAAAATATTGAAGCAGCAAGAACAACAACAAAAGATCAACCAAGAATATTAAACCCAGAAAAGGATTTCCTTCCGAAATGAATCAAGGGTAAAAATACACATAGTAAATAAATTTAAAAATGAATCAGTTAATTACCAGAAGACCCACCTTACAGGAGATGCTAAAAATAAATTCTTCCTTTAACAGATGGGTCTTATGGAGTACTGTGAAAACGCATGAATGCATAAACTATTTGTAAGAGCACAGGGACAATTTCAGAATTCTCTGATACTGCAAACACTGCAAACACTTTACCTCCAATTTAAACAGTAAGAGGAGTGTCCCAAATAATGGATACTCACAGGACTATCTATACTGAGCATATAATATGAAGAACAGAAGGAAAAGTATAGGATTTGTGTATTTAACATGTGTGTGTGTGCATACACATAGGCTTTGCCATGCATATGCAAGTCAGAGAACAACTTGTGAGAATCAGTTCCCTAATTGAACCACATAGGTCCCAGGGATTGAGCACAGGTTCTCATGGTGGGTAACAAGTGCTAGTACCCACTGAGCAATCTCATTGGTACGTGTGTGTTTGGGGGGGTGTGAGGGGGCAGAGTCTAATCATGTAGTTCTATTTAGACTGAGAACTGCTATGTCTTAAAGTCTGATCTGGAACTCACTATCTTTCTTGTGCAACCTCATAAGTGCTGGGATTAGAGACATGCATCACTGACCTTGACAAAGTCTAGCTTAAATTTATGTGATGAAAGTTATAATCAACTTAGACTAGAATGATAGAAGATTTTTTCATATAAGCCCCATGGAAGCTATAAGAGGAAAGTCTCTCGTATACACACAAAGCATAAATCAAAAAAATGGAAGCACAGGATTTACTAATCTAGTAGAAATGTGTTGGCATTTGAAACACCTTTGTCATTCACTGAAATAATTTTCTAATAGCTGGTACATGTTATTAAAAGTAATGTATGGACAAAAGGCTATCCAATGACAAGTGAAACAATGGGTTTTGATATAGAAGATGTACTATTAATGTAATTTCAGAGATCAGATTCAATTATTTTATTAAAACTAACATGTGTACATTTGGTACAGTACTAAAGACTTTTGAAACTATTTAAAAATAAAGCTAATGTCGTCTTCTAATTTTCTTCTTTATATCTATGTGAAGCCATATTTTCTATGGACTTTTCAACCAAAACAACACATTGCAACAGATTAAATACAGGAGCACATTTGACAGCACATCTATTTTTAATTAAACCATACACTAGAGATACTTTCACAATTATAAGCAGTACCATTCTTCTCACATTTTTATTGCTTTTGAAAACATTTCCTCATAAAACATTTTATTTATATTAATATGAAATATATTTCATGGTTTTTCATAAATTATTTCACATAATATATTTTTAAATATCTCATTTTTAACACTTAAGTGTTTTTCACTGTACCTGTTATGATTTTCTTAGTTTACCTCTTGAGATAAATATGATAGACGTACCCCCTTAGAATCAGCATTGCACTGGGGAGAGTCAGTGACTTTAAATTTTTCATGAGATACTGAGTCTGACTGTTGATCAGTGGGATGAGCTCATGAGCTTTGAAGTCACAGAAATCTGGTTTATATCTTTGTCCAGATTCTTCTCTAGACAGGACATGTTGGTCAATCATAACCTTGGTCAAGTTAGTGCTATGTCTATAAATGAATGAGCACCTTCTTAAAATATAAATGATCACTAATAAATGTTGGTAATTTTAATTATTTCCAGAGCCCCATTTTGATTATAGCTATAAGTAAAAATTCACCTTGCTACTTACAAAAGATATAAATTTCCATCAGAGTGATAATTTCTCCTTTTATAAATGACTGATGTCGATGATGCTAAACTTCTGTTGTAATGGCTTATGAAAAAACACGAAGCATGTATGTTCATGGACACAGGTGAAGTGAATATGTTGCTATCAGAGAAACTGGGAAACAATACCTGTTAGCCCTGAACTGCTGATTAATGATACCTCTGCTGATTGGAGGGTAGTGTGGGCTCCTAGTGTTGTGATATGGCCCAGCTGTGCCTTCCCAGTCTTTCTCCTTAGAAGTCAGAAGGCAAGTACTCAAGCTTAGGGTCTTGGAGGTAGACAAGTCACCATGAGTCTGAGAAGAGGAAACAACTTTTGTTCTTGTCATCTGTTTATTATTTTCGGGCTCTGGGCATTTATTCTGGGGCAGTAGAAACTGTTTTAATGTAAACGGTGAAATAATGGAAGAGAGAGAAGATGAGTAAACTCAAAGTGTAATGTTTGGAAAGTAAAGGAATAACGTGTGTGTGTGTGTGTGTGTGTGTGAGAGAGAGAGAGAGAGAGAGAGAGAGAGAGAGAGAGAGAGAGAGAGAGAGAGAGAGAATTTGATTATGAATTTGAGTTAATGATTACTGGTAATGTACCACTCTGTTACTTCTACATTCAAATGCTTTATAGTTTGGAAGCACATTGGAAGGGAGCATTATGCTCTTTAAAACATGATTTGCAGTGATTTTTTTCTATTTCCATATTACTATTATTTCCAAATTGCAGATGAATTACAAATTGAGTGGCTGTTGCACACAGTCCCAATGCCATAGCAATAATTAAAAACATGAAAAATGTGCATACTCTTTTTATCTTGAATATGTTAAATGATGAGGGTAGCAAATCACTTTCTGTCATGAACAGAAATATGGCCCGGTGGTGGTGGTGGCTCATGTCTTTAATCCCAGCACTAAGGAGGCAGAGGCAGGCACATCTGTTAATTCAGTGCCAGCATGGTCTACACAGAGTGTTCCAGCGTGGCCAGAACTACACAGAGAAAGCCTGTCTTGAAAAAGGAGGAGAACGAGAAGAAAGAGAAGGAAGAGGATGAGGAAGAAGAGGAGGAGGAGGAGGCAGGAGTGAAGGAGAGAGAGACAAAGACAGAGATACACACAGAGAGAGATTTCACCTTGTGTTTACACCTTGTTTCTAATAAACATCATGAATGAGAAGCTTATTAATAAGTAACACAGGGAATTCAGCACTTTTACACTCCCTCTTTCAGTAAACCAAGGTGTGTTATGCAGTTGTCAACAAGAAACAGCCTCTGGCATATATATTGTATAGCTTAGCAGAAGATAACATAGGCTAAAATAAATAAGATAGTTAAAGAAAAGAGCATGAACAATAACTTTAATACATAAGTAGTTTTTAAATTGGGAACATTCCAGAAGTCATTCAGATTGTAGCATATTCAAAAGATTTTTTAAATTTACAAAGCAAAGAAAGATCTTTTTAAAAAAAAAAAAAAAAAAACAAACAAGAGTGTCTAGTATTTCACGGAATCTTGGAGAGTAGTTAATCACATTTCATAAATGTCTGGTGCTAAAACTGTAAATCACTTTCAGACTTTCTTCTAAAGATGTGCAAACAAGGCTACAAAATTTCATTTTTCAACTTTCAACCTAAGCAAAAGTTAGAGAGACCTGACCTTGATTAGACACCTGTTTGCAATTCTAAAAAGGAATCTCCATAGCTACTTCCCTCTTAAGAGCAAGAGGAAATATTTAGTAATGCTTATCAATCACATTTTTCAAGGGCAAGGAGGTGTGGGAAACATTTATTCCATGATAAAAATTTCTGATTTCTAGTGTAAAATATAATTCAAAAGTTATGCAAAATAATGTGCTTGTCTGGTTTTTACAAAAATAAGTGTTTTGATTACTTCACTACCCCCAAATCCTCCCACTTAGAACCATGTGTTCTATGTGCTCCACCTGTCTCCAGTTTAATGCATCTCTCCACTCTAATCAGAAAAACTTCTTGCGGTACAGGGCAATCAACAGCACCAAGAGCCACAATTAGTCAACATTTAGAGTCTAGGAGATTGCAAAACACTCAGGTCTGAGTGATTCATCTACTTCACACTCACTTTTTCCAAAACTTGGGTATCATTGCAGGAGAAGTAGCAAACCTATTACAGCCAGAGAGAGTGGATAACCACAAGGGATCAGTTCTTTCAGGACACACCAGTGAAGATACTTGTATAAACTCAAAGATTTTTTTTTTTGGATTGCATAAACAAGATCTACACAAGGTCAAGGTAGAGAAAATCTCAGCATGAAAGGAGAAGGTGGTCATGAAGTCCCGTCCCGAGCTGAGGATCTGATAGCATCTTGTGGCTACTAAAAGGGAGTCCGTTTTTCTTCCAGGATATAGCCTCACAGAGGTTATCCATCCACCAGTTAACTGCCCCAACACCAACCCGCATACATACAGACAATGCTGTGTTAAACAACAAAACAAAACATAAAGTTGTCAAAGAAGAGAAAAAGGCAAAGTGATGAACTGGAGCAGAAGGAATGGGGATAAGACTGGATAACAACACAGTGCATGCATGCACAAAATTCTCCAACAGTAACTTGGTGTTAAGAAGATCCAAAACTGGTGTTTGGTATGAAACTTTAACTTGTGTCACCTTTTTTAAGCAAAACAAAATGTCCCCTCAATTTTTTTGGGAGGTTCATCCCTCTTGTAGCTGCCCCCCCTTTTTTGATCCCTGTAGACATCATCTCCTGCTTTACTACTAGCATGGCTTCACTTTATTCATGTGTATATGTATTTGTATATATATGTGCTTGTGTATGTGTATGAGTATCTGTGTGCATAGTAGGTGTATATATAGATGATGTATATGCACATTTTTAAAAATCAGAACTGCTAATTGGTTTCTAGATGTCTATTAGTAAAATTCCTAAGGATGCATAACTCACATGCCTGCCTTAAAGGTCCCTGAATTGTGAATAGGTGGTAATGAGAATTATGTTCTGATGAATGTTTTCAGTGTACAGGTTGTGGAATTTTTCCTGATTTGGACAGAGCTTATTTTACTGAGGGGTGAGTATACTTACACATTCGTCAAGTGACTAAGAATTGTTGCACTTTTTCTTTAAGAATTGGTAATGTCCAGCTGCAATTAGGCTCTCTGTGATATTGAGAAATTACTTTTTGTTTAGATATCTGTTATTTATTTTAACCATATAATGTACTTTTAACATTTTAGTCTTTTTTAGTACGTCTCTCCATCCAATGTGTCTCCTACCTAGCAATTTTAAAATGATAAAAATAAATTTATTTAGTATTCTTTGCCCACTTACTCATATCTGCTTCAGCATTCACTTATTTTTTGCACTATTTTTAGAAGAAAATATGTTCTTTTTTTCTAACCCCAAGGAGATGTTTATCAGCCTATACCCTTATCTATCTTCCAATCAAGTCCTAGACTTTTGATATTGGGCAAGTAATTATTCATTTAAAAACACATTCATTAAAGAATACCTACTTGTTTGAACAATAGATGAACTAATACTAACTTATGAGATATTTTTGGTGAATTATTTACTAAGAAGTATTTGTAAAGTTCATTAGTGTCAAAATGAAACATTCCTAACAAGTCAGAAAAGGTTTTCTGAGGGAGTTGGAGGGAATATAACATTTCCTGTTTGATAGGTAAACACAGGCTATACTGATCTTTCATGACGTGTCTTATCATAAGCAACATTTCTAGCTAAGAATTTCAATTTAATTTGAGTAAACAACCACTTTACCTAGTGCTAATGAAACAACCGAGAGATCTTCTAAACATTGAGTTAGCCTAGAATTTTTTTTTTTTTTTTTTTTTTTTTGGAGAAATTTGCATGGACAAATTATACCAATATGTGTGCAAACTCTACTTCTAAAATCTCAATCTTTTCCTACCCTCTGTCTTCACAGGGGGTTGATACACACTGCTATAGTAGCGGTGCATCCAAGCCAGTTACTTACAGAGGGAGTACAGAGTGGTCAGCTATGCTTTTACAGTGGGGGTGCAGAGGAGCCAAGTCCTATCTCAGACTATTACTCTCTCTTTCTGATCATGGATCAACACAGTATTAGTTGCCAAAATCAAAGAAACAATTTTAACGTCCTTCTCCAATATAAACTTACTTTTGACACAACAGCTTGACATGTTGTTTCTGTGGTATTTTGTTTATTTCTCTGATCTATTAAAATTTCTAAGATTCCTTTAATTCCTTTGCCCCAGAAGCACTGCTTTTTTCATGGCGCTTCAAAAGGTTTATGAGAGAAGCTGAGTACACATGGAGGTGAAGTCTTAGAAGCACAAGAAAGAGATTAAAATTTCGCCCGAATAGGAAGAGGTCTGAGGTGAGTGAGAGTCATCTCTAGTTTTATAGCAAATAGAAAAACACCAGATGGGAAAATGACTGTGTGGGATTATCTTCTGAACTCTGTAAAACTGGACTGTAGGCACTACACCAATTCATTGAAGAGCTGGAAGTAGCATATATCCACTTAACTGCATGTCATCTGAAAATAGCTATGGCATAGCAGTAATTTATTTTGAAATACTTCTGTCTAGGGAGTGCAATATTCATGAAGGTGTTAAAGTGAGGCCCCACATATAGCCAGAGACTTCACTCAGAGAATAAAGGTAAAATTTTATTAAAATGCAGGGTTGCTCAAGAGCTGTTGGAAAGCAGAGTTCAGCCAAGACACTTTTTATAAAGATTTATTTATTTTTTATTTATATGAGTACACTGCAGCTGTCTTCAGATACACAATAGAAAAGCGCATTGTATCTCATTACAGATGGTTGTGAGCCACCATGTGGTTGCTGGGAATTGAACTTAAGACCTCTGGCAGAACAGTCAGTGCTCTTAACCACTGAGCCATCAAGTGTCTCCAGCCCCAAGACACTTTTTTTTTTTTTTAATTTGTGTTTCAGATTAACAGCAAAGCTTTCTTAGTTGTGTTAATTTACTTTCAAAGATGAGTTTTTCTGCTTTAGCAAAACTAACAGTAGATTTACCAGCACACTTATAGCTCAGTCTTCTTTTGCTGAAAAACAGCATAAATGAGTAGAGGCTTTGTAAAATATTTAAGGGATTCCTGTTCTGTGTAATCAAAAGTAAGAATCTTATTCACCTGTTCAGCCATGGGAAGACAAGGCAAGGCATGCTTGTCAGATGCCTTAAGATCCAGGCACTGGACTGGAGAACAATGAATATAGGAGTAGCTGGGTCCAGAATCTAAAATACTATGGTCAGTTTCCCCTGACATTTTGTGCAAGATGATATTAGATCACTTACAGAGGCAGACAGGTGTCACTTCGTCAAAGACTGCAGAATGAGTCTGAGCTAACTCAACTTTCCAATTGATGAAATTTAATATGTGTGTGAGAATGGTAAAGAAAATCAAAGATTTGCCTGTATTTTGATTTGCTTTGTATTTTTGAGTGCTTGCACCTACTGTTGATTCATTCTTATTGATAGTAAAGTTTGTTGGTTACCATTCCTCTATCATAACTGATTGATCTAGATTAGCTTACAGAAACTAAGTAAATGGTCATATCTGTCTGGTACTTGTCAATTACAGGAAAACCTGACTTGATGGACCCAAAGTGGCTAAGATGTGGAGCTTTGGGAGCCTCAGTGGTTATAATTTGTTTTAAGTATGTTCATCCAACAGAGACTCAAGCCACTCAGCAACATGGTATGTTGTCTACATGATTTTTTGACAATGTCTCTCACTGGTCTGGAAGTTCCCAAGTAGGCTTTGCTGGTTGTCCAGGGAACCCTGAAGATCTCATTGTCTCAGCATCTGCAACACTGGGATTGCAAGCATTTTTCTACACACTTGGCTTTCTTTATGTAGATTCTATTTATCAAACACAGGTTCTCATGTTTATTAGGCGTGGTGGCTTAAATATGCTTGGCCAGTGGGAAGTGCCATTATTAGAAGGTATGGCCTTATTGGAGGGAAGTGTAATCTTATTGGAAGAGGCATGGCCTTGATGGAGGAAGTGCATCACTATGTAGGTTGGCTTTAAGGCCTCCCGTGCACAGCTTCCACCCAGTGCAGAAGGGTGCCTACTCCTGACTGCCTGCAGAAGAGAGTCTCCTCCTAGCTGTCTTCAGATCAAGATATAGATCTCCCAGTTTCTTCAGCACCATGTCTACCTGTACTCTGCCATGATACACACCATGATGATAATAGACTAAACCTCTGAAACTGTATACCAGCCTTAAGTAAATGTTTGCCTCTATAATAGTTGCCTTTGTCATGGTGTCTTTTTACAGCAATGTGAAGCCCTAACATAGAGCATATTAGAGCAAGCATATTAGCAGTTGATCTATCTCTCCCATCATTATTGTTCTGTGTAACAGCCTGCTCTGTTCTACAGGTCCGGGTCAAGGGAGATAGAGTGTGGGGCAAGCGATGTGAAGAATGGAGATAAGACAAAGGTTCTGATTAAGTCTCGTTTATTGTGTCTCTCTCATATTGAAGGGAAATCTGAGGTATTTATAGGCTTTTGCCACGTGCCTTGTAGGCGCATGGATATCATGTGCCTTGCAGGTGTGGATATGATGTAAGCCTTACAGGTGTCTATAGCATGGATAGCACATGGATAGCTCATAAACCGCATGCTTTGCAGGCATGGATACCACGTGCGCCTTGCAGCTTGGAGCAGTAAACAGCAAAACAAGATATGTGGGATATATCAGAGTGTGCTTCAGCTGTTGTAGGCTGTTGAAAAACAAGTCTCATGTCAGGGTTTATGGCTCAAGATGGCTGCAAAGCTGATAGCTGCTTTCTGCTACAAGTCGGCTCCCAACAGTTCTGAGGGTCAGACATGGGACTCTGAGGAAGTCATAGAACTCTATGTATATATTTTGTATACTGTTAGCTGTTTTACAACTTATCTAAGATAATAAAGACTCAGTTGAGTTCTAATGGTTTATTTCACTGGGAAGCTTGGCGTGGACCACCCAATAGTGCAGAGTCCTGCACCTTTGAGGCTAGAAAGAATCACTTTGTTCCTCTAGTAAGAAAGCTGTCAATGGTAGGTGGATAAACTAAGGATATAATAAAACATACATAAATTCAAAATGTAATAGTGACAACTGTACCTCTTCAGAGGGTGATAAAGGGCTAGAATGGCAGGCAGAATTTCCAGATGGCTCTAAAAGTTGCCCCTTGAGTACATTTCTTTCTAGTCATTTATATGCTTGTGGCAGAAATTTTCCTATCCAAATTATTTACAGCAGGAGGTCTATGATTGGATAGGGAAAAGGGAGGCGGAGCTAAGGGTGGCAGAAACAGAGAGGCAGGGAGAAATGCTGAGAGAGCAATGAAGGCAAAATGGCAGCGGACATGGACCTGAGTGGTTTCAAGTAAATAGGTAGATATGAAATCTAAAGGTTAGGAATATTGGGATAACTTTCTAAGTTGTGTGGGCATCCTGTGTATTGACATTTTATTGATATATATATATATATATATATATATATATATATATATATATATCCATCCATTGGTTAACTTTAAGCATCTAGAGTTTTGATTTACTGGGTTACTGAAAGGTGGGTCTGCAGACAACTGGGTAGTTATGGCTGTGAAAAAACTAGTGGTTCCAGGGATGAGCAAACTGGAGCTGGAAGCACAGTGACTGGTCAAGCTAGAGAGAGTAGCCCAGAAAACACCCAGCTGGGGACTAGGCAGCCCACTAGTAGTAGCATTACTGCAGGAACATGGTGACTAAGCTGGGAGCCAGCCAGATGCTTCTTTTCTAATACCTCCCACTACATATACTAAACTACGTGTTAATGAGAAGGGATTGCATAGCTGAAATAGAGTTTAAAATTGTTGATATTAAAATAGACTATAAAGGAAGGTCTATTGTAAAACCATTGACTGGCTGTAAGTGTAGTTGCCTTTTAGATCAGTGCAATACTATCAAAGATCTTCAGGTCACAACATCTTACAAACAAAACAATAATTATCCCCTGCCCCCCAGGCAATCTTTTGAAAGATGTTTGTAAGTGAACAGCTTGGAGAAATGTCTCTTTCTGGAACAATGGGAATTTTTTCTTATCATTCAGGGTAATATAGATAAATCATTATTCCAGATTAAAGATATGATTTGCTTTTGTGCATTATAAAAGATCCGAGTGTGTATGTTCTAAGTTGTGTAAAACCATTGCATCTGTGACACTGCCTGCATGGTAATAGGTACTATTCCATGTAACTTGGAAAGAAGAGAACCGCGCAGACATACAAGCATAAGTAGAAACATCACTTGCCTTCTAGAGTTTCATACCCTCTGCTAACTTTGGTGAAAAGTGCCAGAGAGATGTTTAGCTGAAAATACGTTAATATCTTGTACTTTCCAAATTCCTTGAGAGTGATTGATGGTGTCTCTTAGGTGTTCCTTAGATTATAAAAGAATTTTTGTTTAGAAGCAGCCAATATATTTTCCTTCATGATTTTTTTTTTTTTTACAGTTTATGATGAGACAATTTTTCCACATCAGATTCTGGGTATACAACTTATTTGAAAAGCTCACACAGATAATTTTGTAACCTTCAAACATCTCAGGGAAAATTTTATCTTCTGTTTAATTTAACTTATGTGTTTGCTTGTTGTTTATTTACTTATATTGTGTGCATTCATGTATGGGGGTAGGTGGGTAGGCATATGCTTGTGGAGGTCAGAGAAAAACTATTTAGGAGCTAGTTCTTTCCATCCACAATGTAGCTCTTGAGGACTGAACTGAGGTTGTAGGCTTGGCAGCCAATACCATTACTATCTAAGCCATTCTACTGACACCAAACTATTTTCTTCCTCATATTGGGTGGGGAGTTTGACTTTCACATACACTCCCATCTTTAACCTTTGCTGTCCAGCTATAAATAAGCAGTCGATGAGATCATTACATTGGTATCAAATGTCTTTAGATGATAAGAACTATCAAGAGATTCTGGAAACTTCCCCAATATTAATCACTAGATTAATATTAACAATATGAGAAAAATAAAAAGAATAATTATAAAAGAATGTGCATTGCTCATTCACAAATACTTGCCAAAGTTTTGAAGTGAAAAAAATAAATAGCTTTGCAGAACTTACCTTTATGGCTAATTATAGAAATCAAAATGTTCTCCTTAGTTCTCCCTTTGAAATGCTCAAGTTCTTTGGCAAGACCGTACTAACTTTTTCCCAATACTTACTGTCAGAAAGTTATTCTAGACTGAAGGAAAGTGAGAAATCTGAAACAGTGCCCTTCAAACATTTGCTCAACACTTTAGTTCAGCAGCAATGTCTTGAATGGATCATTTGAAATTTCTTTACTCATTCAAAGAACCTTGAAAAGGAACTAGAATGTGGTAATTTGATGACTCTGTTGCAAGAATCACTTTGTCCCTCTACTTAATAGGGTATGCAATGGGGCACTAAGTGGGCAATGCATATACCACTCAGTTTTCCTCCAGATCTACTTAACAGTATTAAAAACCTGGAAGATGCTTGAAATGTTGATCTTCACTCGGGCTGGTAATAAAAATAGCTGACCAAAAGTTTGTTTTTGTTTAGCATCAGTTAGACTTCAAGCTTCGTTAGTGCTTGCTCCTCTGGCGTCTCCTATGTGTAGCAGTTTATGAGTAATTTTGAAGGATATGAAAATTTTAAAACATTTCAAAGCTTTGGCTAATATGTAAAACAAACTAACAGTTCAGGATAAGTTATGGGTCATCTGCAATCTGTGAGGTTAACCAGTTTTGGGGTTTTGCTTATTTGTTTGGCCTTGGTTTCTGTGTTTTACTGGAGGATGCTTTTAAGATGATAGAATTCTGAAAGGGAAACATTGAGGAGACAAAGACAGAGACACAGACACACAGAGAGACAATGAGAATTAACTTTGTGGAAACCAAGAGTTCTCAACTTCTCCATTCACAAGAGTCCTTTGATCCTCCGTGGATACTTGCCCATTGTTTTACAGGATTTCTTGAGAAGATGGATTGTGTCTCCAGAAACATAGGGTCCTGCCTTGATTCTGCACTTAACACTGTACATCCCTGACATCATTCATATTTGTCAATGAAGGCGTCCGTTTGTGACTCCTTGTGAATCTTGAGATTAAGCCATACTTTGTCTTACATTTTTACCAATCCCTAGAAGACTCCAAGTCAAACAGAACTGCTCAAAATACTGAAAGAAATATTGGAGAGAGCAGAAGGCCGGTTGAGAGAAGGTTTTGGTATGAACAGGATTCAGATTCATGTCTTGCCAGTAAATTAGGCGAGGATCACCCCAGTGCCCAGATCTCAGGAGCCCCTTTCTTGCTTGTTTAGTCACTGCCCAAGCTCGCAGCCACGTCTGGAGGGGCAGGAGTTCTGCATTAAGCATATTCTTGAAGACGAGAATGTACCCTTCAAACAAGGTAGTGACATTTCAATGAAGAATAGAAAAAGGTGCCCCAGCGCTGCCCAAAAGTTCGAGAAGAGAGATGAGGTGTCTTTCTGTGATGAACATGCTTGAAGGAATGCCTTAGCACTGCATGCTCAAATGAAGAAGAGCAACCCAGGCCCTGTGTGTGAAACCCCCTTGTGCCAGTTGAGCTCATATGCTAAAACAGAGCTGCGCTCTAAGACCCCAGAGTAGCCAAAGTAAAGCTAGCTCCCTGGACACTGGATGAAGACAGCTGGAGTGGTGGGGACCAGGAACCCGTTACTGTGGATCAGCCGTGGAGAGGTGAAAGTGATAACATAGACAGTGGTCAAGAAGGTCCCCTAAAACATGCTGGTGTCTATGAAGCTGAAGAAATGACTCTTATTATGAGAGAAAAGCTAACTCCTTTACAGTCTGTGTACATTGATTTAAATGACTACAACACGTGTTCAAAGGGAAGAAGTGTTGTTATTTATATAATCGGAAAGTGGAAGATGAAGCTTTAGGTAGTAGTCTCCTGACAGACCCCAAGGGACTTTTGGCCAAAGAGAGAGAGAATTTAAAGCTACTAAAATGTCTTAGGGGATACTGCCAGCGTAATGTAGTAGAAACCTTACGACACAGGCAGCTGAAGGAACACAAAACGCTGGCCACAGACGAGGCTGGTCAAGAGGCTCATACCCTCATTCCAGTCAGAGATACTTAGCCTTTGGTGGATAATGTTCGCTACTCAAATCAGTCTCTTCCAATGTCCAGACACTGCCTTACCCATATCTGCCAGGATACAAATCATGTTCTCTTCAAATGCTGCCAGGGATCTGAAGAGGTACCCTGAAACAAACCAGTTTCTGTAAGCCGTTCTGAGGATTCTTGCTGTCCACTGCATTCTCAGTTGCCTCCGCAAATGTGTTATCATGAGCAGGACTTGGATTTTGTGGGTGATGGTATGCCATACCCTCTGTCGCCCTTGCTTTTTGATCCTTCACTAAATCTTGAAGATCATTCAGTCACAGAAATTGCTGAAGGCCCAGGACAGATGCATTTGGTTGGGGATGGGTATACATCCCAGGGACTTCGAAATGTAGAGAAAGCCTGTGTACCATTCCCACAACATGGATTGGCTACTGCAGATGGAAAACCAGAACCCACTTCCATCAGCTGACAATTCATTCTGGGAATTGTTTGCCTTTGGAGTTGAACTTTCCATTCTTCAGACAAGCTTAGCTCTGATCATCTCCCACTGAAGGGAAACAACTCACACGACATTCTTTCCTTCCGGGCTTTAGAGTGCTATAGACAAACGTAATCCAAGTTTGTGTGGAATGGATCTTTAGTATTAAAGTTTGAAGATTTTTGGCAAGGAAGATCAAGGTGATCCCTGTCTTTGGGAGATGCAATGCCTATCAGAAACTGTGCCTCAGAGAGAGAGAGACATTTCTGTAATGAAACTTCCTAAGCCATGGACAGAAATCCACACAGATGTCTAGGCAGGGTTGTGGTCAAGAACAGTGCTCTTCAGATGCTGGCTGTTAGTGTCTGGCTAGCTGTATCTAAAGGCCTGTATCTAAGCCTTTCCTCTGCTCCACATAATTGGACACTATAAACCCCTTTTCCTAGTGAACTGAGACTGAGAAAAGCAAACAACAGGTCTGGGCTTTTCTTAATTATTTTTACTTTTAACTAATGCACATTTCTGTGGTGGATCCTCTAGGCAAAATATAGTGAAATTATATTGTGTATATAGTTTTCATATAGTAAAATTATATAGTGTTAATAGTTGCATTAAATGTTAAAATGCTACAAAAATGTAAAAAAAAAAAAAAAGAAAAAGAAAATATTGGCTAGTCTTTAATTTCTTCTGCGTCCATAAGAACATAAAGATTATAAGCCATAAATCTAAAAGGAAAGTACTCCTGGCAGAAAACTCGAAGGAGGAGATGTTTCTCTGCGGTAAAAGCCAACTCCTTCCTTTTAATCTTTTCCCAGTGTGAGGAGGTGATGACTTAAATGGACTCTCAGCTTACATAGCTTATCAGCATATCTTTACAGCTGTGAACAGGCTGGCCCTCCATCACTTTAATTTCCCTTCACTCCTATATCAAGGGGGCAGACTGAGCTGATGAAGCTAAGTTACCAGAGTATTTCTTTTTTATAGGCTCAATGAAACAGGATTTTCTTGTGTAACCCTGGAAGCCCTGGAACTCACTCTGTAGACCAGGCTATCCTCAAACTCAGAGATCCACCTGCTTCTGCTTCCAAGCACTTTTATTAAAGATGTGTGTTCCTACCACCCAGCTCAAACTATGTCTTTTAATCAGAGATGTGTACAACAAATGAGGTCGAGTTTATACATTTCTTTCTACCTGATCTAGCTATTTGAGGACTGACCATCCCACTAGTATTGACCCCCCCCGCCCCAACAACAACAACAACAACAAAAAACTGGTTCTCTCTTCTTTGAAAAGGACTTTAGACCTTTATCACATACATAAGTGTCAGAACATAGGAAAGATTGCTAAAGTTTTTCAAGGCTTGATAGTTAATTTATCAGACCAAATACAATTAACTTTCTGTTCAAAGTGATAGTTTCAGTTACAAACATCTAAGTGTATTATTTAATAAAATCACATCTGATAATCATGTGCTACTATAGTTATAGAGGAGTTTTAATCCACCAACATGGCTGTTCTATCAAAGGACCACATCCAAAGTTGCCAGATCACATCTGGCTAGAATGCAAACATGCCCAGAGTTACAGTATAATCTGGCTGGAATACAGACACTCCCTTAGTACACACGTTAATCCTTAACAATGAAGGTAAGGTTAATCTGTAGAAGGAAGCTGCCATGTTTTGACCCCTAATTGAGGAACAGACAAACTTATTAATCAAAGAAAGCTTTGACAGAATAAGTCAGAGATTGGATCTGCAAAGTCACAGGAGAACAGGAAATTAAGAGAGGCTAAGTAACAGTAGAGAAGAAGCTGAGAGAGAGAGAGAGAGAGAGAGAGAGAGAGAGAGAGAGAGAGAGAGAGAGAGACCATTTTTAATAGGACAGTTTTTAAAAGACAGATAGCAGAGAGAAACAAAACACAGATAAAGACAGAATGAGCCAGAGAATGAGAAGGATTCAGAATATTAGAATATGTTGCCGAAGTTAATATAAGGCCCAGCAGATTAATTCAGTGAGATTTATTTAGCTTGCACAGCTTGGGTCAAGTTCTCCATCTCATCTCTTCATCTGAGGAAATGCAAGCAAAATTTACATTGACCCTAAATAGACAAATATTGAAATATTAAATTACTCAAGCTGAAGGCATTTTCATCTCTTGATTTCACATTTTATCACAAGCTACAATAATCAAATTTGTATGGTCCTGGTAATGTAAGGGTCTGTGACTCATGAAGAATGATACCCTAGACTCAAATAGTATGCAATTGCAAAGAGTGTTTATTCTGCAGAGAATCTGCATGCAAGGGTCTACCATGCACTGGCATAGAAGACAGAAGTGTGGACTTGCAGGGTCAATTTAATGTCTGTTAGAGTAGGAATGGGTGAGTTTTCCCTTTCTTTCCCTTGACTGGTTGACTCTATCTCCAAGGGTATAGGTGATTGGTTGGGCTCTGGGAGATTTGGGGGGCTTTAGCTGATTAACTATACTTGACTCAAACTAGGTGGTAGGGCAGCTAACTGATTGGCTGGGGTGTGTGTTTTTTTTTTTTTTTTCCTGGAATTGACATGTTTTGGACTTTTCCAGTTCTGGGAAACAGAAACTTAGGCTCAGTCTCCCAAACTGATGGTTTGCAGCTTGTCATGGAGTCAGTTTGGCTCTGGCTAACTCAGTCCTCTCAGTAGAAGAACAAATGCATACAGCAATAGAATAAAATAAAGAGGCAACAAATGAAAACACACAATTATTGTGCAACTGATCTTCTAGAATGATTCTGTGAACACAAAATATGGAAAAGATCTACTCTTCAATAAGTGGTAATTAAAAAAAAAAAAACAAAAAAAAAAAACATTGCTTCCATGTCAGAACCGCCTGAATTTCTCCATGTTCTATAACTCAAATATGTGGTCTCCTCAGCAAAAGGGACTTACTGACAAGTTCTGGAATATCATCAAGAACATTGGCAATAGCCTGTAATATTTGGGCGCTATCAGAGTTTATTGACAAACAACTCCAAAAAGAAACAATTCATTTCTGGTATGGGGAGATTATATATTAGCCTTTGTGGTCTAGTATAGGTATTGTTGCCACATTTTGAGTTAACTAGTTCAGCTTGAGCTCTTGAGCTCTTTTATATATATATATATATATATATATATATATATATATATATATATATATATGCATTGCATATACTTTTGTAACACACATACACAAACACACATCCATGCACACACACACTTGCATGTGCTCATATAGGCTTCTAGAGCAGTTGGGCTCCACATGAAATATTTTTATTAATTTCTCCCCATATTCCCTCCTTTAACATTCCTTCCCCTCCCCTGCCCCAATTTAATCCTTTATGTTCCATTTTTTTTTTTATCATTTTATACCAATGCATCCTATATCTCCTCCCTGGAGAGGCCTCCCATCCTCGCAAATAACATGACAGTAATTTTCTGATCTCTATGAGTATTACAAATGAAACACACATATGTAAAGATTCACAACTAACTTCCAAAAATGAGATAAAACAATGTTTGTCTTTTAGGGTCTTGGTTTTCTGACTCAGAGTGATTGATGCCAGTTCTATCCATTTGCCTGCAAATTTCTTAATTTGATTTTTCTTAACAGCTGAATAATAGTTCATTGTGTAAATGTACTGTATTTTTTATCATCTGTCAATCAGTTGGTGGCATTTAGTCCTTTTCCATCTCCTGGCTTTTGTTGTGAATAGAGCAGTATTGAATATGGAAGAGGAGGGTATAGAGTCCTTTGGATATATACTGAAGATGGGACAGCTGGATCATGCTATAGGTGTATTTCTAGCTTTTTGAGGTACGGTCACACTGATTTACACAGTGACTGCACCAATTTACAACCCCGTCAGCAGTGAATACTTATTCCTCTTTCTCCACTTTCATTCTGGCATTTGTCTTTTAAAAATCTTTTTCTTCTTTTTTCTTTTATTTCCTTCATTTAAAATTTATCTTAACAACTCTGAACTGGGTAAGAGGAAATCTCGAGGTAGTTTTAATTTTCATTTCCCTGTTAACTTAGGGTGTTGAACATTATTTTGATAAGTGTTTCTTCAATCATTTGTACTTCATATTTTCAAAACCGTCTGATTAATCCCATGCCATTTGTTCTTCCTTTTAGTATCCATCTCATATCAATGAAGGATTCAAAGACACAGAATTGGAAGAGGGATGTGCTGTTGCGGTCTGAGGGGAGTTGTAGAGACAATATGGTGGGTAGATATAACACACACACACACGTATGAAATTCACATAGAATAAAGTATTTTAATAAAAGTAATTCAACATGGATTAATGATATAACTAAAATACCCTAAACTCTAAAAGAACTAAAGAAACTAAGAGAAAATTGAATTTTTAATACATTATGAAAATCACAAGCAATTAAAGCATAAGCAGAAAAATGGCTTACAGTAATGGGAAAAATCTTCTGCCCAGGACAGGAAATTAAAACAAAGAAAGCTGGGTGGTGGTAGGGACACACTTTCAATCCCAGCACTTGAGAAGCAGAGGCAGAGGTGATTCCAAGTTGGAGGCCAGCTTAGTATACAGAGTGAGTTCCAGGAGAGGCAGAACTAAAGGGGAACCCTGCAAAAGAAATACTAAAATAAAATGAAATGAAAGAAAGAAAGAAAGAAAGAAAGTCAGAAAAATAGTTACAAAACAATCGTGTGTGTGTGTGTGTGTGTGTGTGTGTGTGTGTGTGTTCTTTATTGCAGTGCAGGAGATCAAACATGAGGTCTTAAACATAAAAGGCAAAAAAAAAAAAAAAATCTACCATGACATCCCTATTGCCTGTTAAGTCACCAAATGCCTAACTTTATATAAATACAGCAAATGAAAACAGAGAGAAGGGTATATTAAATTTTATGATATTAAAATATCTGAGGTTTATAATTTATGCAGGTATCATGACTGCCCCACCTGTCTCAAGGCCAATCTCTGTCCCTACTTATATCACTTTTGAGTTATTAATGCAAAATATTGTTACCTGTCAGAAGTAAAAGTTACTCAAATATAAAATATTATTTAGAAATAAAATCTGAAAATTACAAAAAGGATTTCAAGCAAACAGGTTTTCATTTTAAATACTTATCAGTAAATTAATAAAAGTATCTCTCCAGCAATAAAAAAAAATCAAATAGTAGCATGTCTATTTGGAGGGAAACAATTGTCTTTCTTTTTGTTGGAGATATCATTTTACCTTGTTATTTTATCATAGTTGTGATCTTTGCTCATGATTGTAAAGATTCTTGAGTTTCTAAGTTCTTATCAACAGACTCAATCATTCAGAGAAAGCTATGGGAACAAACTCTTAATCAATAGTGGCTTTACACTAATTAGAAATAGAACATGTCATCATCATCCCAAGACCTCTTTGGCATGTGTAGGATTTAGCCCCAAAAAAGTTCCTGCATAATACTTAGTCATATATTGGCAAAAAAGAGACACCCACATGTTTACCAAATTAGACCAGATGGAAAAGTTGATTCCATGTTAAAACAACTCCAGTGTCTTTATCCCCAAGTGTTTATTGTCCTTCCCTATGTGCAGACCTGAATGCCCCCCCCCCCCCACCAAGAAAGTCACATAGTGTAGGTCCTTCTGCACCAAGGATACTTCAGACTTGTAAAAAGTAATTTCTATGCATCAAAGCTGTTTTGTTGTTGAATGTCCCCACGAAATTACTTTGTGAAAAAAAAGAAAAAGAAAAATTAAAACTAAAAAGCAAAACAAAACCATTTTAAAATATTCTGCACCCCATCACTAGTAGAGATGAAGAATGCTAATAGCACACTTTAGCATATTTTTACACTTTCCCAATTGTCACTTGACAGACGCTTTCAAGAATCCATGAAGCCTGAATAACCATAATTCTGCAACATAAAAATAAATTCCTTTGGGTTTATAATGAATTTTAGTACCAATAAACACAGCAGGAAGAGAATAACATCTCAGTGGAATGCTGTTGCTGAATCACATGCATGTCTCTGTAGGATTTGCCAAAACTCCTTAGAAAATAGACTGAATAAAACTTATTTCTGTTTTTAGTAAAACAAACTCTGTGAAAGATAGTATTCCAATAGTGGCGATTTCCTTTCCTCGGAAATCCTGGAAGGTTTTTAAAGGGAGAGTAATGGCAGGCATGCTTTTAAAACGCATCTTTAAGAATTCTACTTTTGCTAGGCGAGTCCTCATAAACAGTGTTAGCTTTAAAGGCCTTCTGGGTGCTTGCTTTAAAATTTGTGAGTTATAGTAAATTTGACAGTTTAGAGAAAGTTAGGAACTCGAGGTAAATTAAATTTACAAAGTTTTCTTCTGACATTTCCAGCTAAGGAGCCGTTGTACTGTTCTTTTTCTCATCTCTTTTGTTACCAGCAGTACCCAACCAGTTGCAGAGTTCTCCCTTCTCCTCATCAAATCCTGACCACTGGATTTTCAAATGGTGCCACTTTGCATTCATTTGTACTTACTTGATGAGTAAAACATTCAACAAAACAGCAAAATTTTTTAAAGAGAGACTCTTCTCCAATCTCAGCTTCCTTGTCTACCCAAAAATAAAACAAGTTTATCTTTGGCATTAATTACTTTAAGAGTAAAACTTTAGATTGTTTAGAGCCATCAAAATGATTCTGGATTTTTTTTTTCTTTTAGTTCTTCAATCTTAAATCTAAAACTTAAATATGTGATCTAGAATCTGATAACATGGCCAGGAGTGGCACTGGAACTTGTAATCTTAGTTTGAAGCCAACCTTGGCCATCAGGAATTAGGGGAAGACTATGGGAAGCATATATATAAAAGCTTGGAGACAGGAAAATGAAGAAAAAATACTATATTTATATGATAATATCAAAAATTAAAATGTTATCATGTTTTAAGAAAAACCCTCTGTCATAAAATAGTACATGTCTAGAGAATTGAGAATTGTAGAAACACCAATCATTGAGTTATTTTCTTTTAAAATTTTGACTAGATTTTCCTGCTTTCCATTTACATGCTCAAGGCTAAACCAGGCAACCCAGGAGTAGGAAAAGGGTTTCAAAAGCAGGCAAAAGAGAAAGAAACATCAAGGCAACTTTTTGCCCCACTACAACTTAATCAGGATTTTATAGAATTCACACAATCAAGACAAATGTTATATTCATTTATTTTTAAATATTTTAGTTTTCTGGGTGTACAATATTTGATTATTATTCTAGTTAATAGGTTAAAAAATAACTTTCTTCTCAAATAAAACTATTGGCTGTTAAGGGATTTATATCACTTGTCACTAAACTTTATATTATATACTCAAATTGTGTGACAGAAGAATAGAAGATGGTGCTCTCTTCCTGCTGTATCTTCTTGCCTGGAGATTCACAAACAAGCAAAGAACAGATTCTTGCTCTGGGGAATATTACATTCTCAGGCAACTGGCTGCAGAAAACAACTCAAAAGACATGTGAAACATGTAGAATAATGCTTTTCAGATTTCAGTGTTTATAGAGTCATGATGAGATCTTGTTAAAATGGTGAGTCTGGCTCTGGGGAGCTGGAAAGAGGAGAAAAGCTCTTTCATCCATCACCAGTGTGGATGTCATTGCCCCCTGTGCTACACTCCTAGTAGCAAGGGGACCGTAGGGTATGAATGAGACGCTGCCACCACAAGGTGAGCCATGACTTCATCTTTCTGGTGTATTTAGATCAACATCCTGTCAGCCCTAATGATTGCTTATGTAAATTGCAGACCCAATCACATGTAACCACTCCAGCTTTTCCTGCCCTCCCTAACCTCTACCTTTAAATATTCTGAACTTTCTGGGCTCTTGGTTGAATCCTCTATCTCCTGTGTGAGATACGTTTCGACCTGAGGGCCCTCCCCAATAAACTGCCTCTGCTGTTGCATCAAGAAGGTCTCTCGTGTGTCTTTGGGTGCACGCTATTCCGGACTTGAGTGAGGGTCTCCCTTCGGGGGTCTTTCAGTTCCCCAGCTGTTTTTTTACCTACATGATTTTTTAAAAAATCTAGGCTAAGGGTCACATTGAAGTGACACTAATCCAGGATGGTCTTTAGGAGTCAGCATCATGGCTAAAGACATCAAGGCTAAAATCAGAGAACTACAAAACTGCCCTATTTGACAGCTGCTTCCCAAACCAGAAAAAAATCAAGAATTCCTGGCAGAACTACCTGGAATTTTACCACTGTGAGACGAAAATGACCGCAAAGGGCTGTGATGTCTTCATGCGTGAGTAGTTTCGGTGCCTATTCAAGTCCCTCTGCCCCGTAATCACTGGTCTCAGCCTGGGATGGCCTAGGAACAGAAGGCAGATTTTCTAGGAAGATCTGACTTGGCCAAGGCTATCTCTCTTCTCTTCTTTGTTCTTCTCCCCAGGGAGTAAAGGGGGAGAGTGCTATATTATATGATGGTCCCTACCCTGGGACCCTAAGTCATGATGCAACTGCTAATAAAAATTCACTGAAAACGTTTAAGGAAAAATCATTAAAGAAATACCATACGACTCTCAAATATCTTAATTTTAAAATAGGAACTGGCATCTATAAAGTGTCCAAATCTAACGTATTTTAATTCAGGCAAATATAAGCATTTATAGTTGTAGTTGTTTATGTTACATAGCCTTGTGTGAAAAACTAATGGACATAATGCCAGGAATACATTATCTAATCAATGAATACTCAGTTATAGTTAGAGGAAAAAGACAGGATATGCTGTTACACAGTAGGAGACAGAACAGGTAGCAGAGACTATTTTTGACACGGCATAAATAAAACTTCATATCTGCCTGCAGTGGCAGAGGGAAGGGGCAATTGTAGCATCAGTGGGAAGCTATTACTTTGCCTGAGCTTCAGAGAAACACAAGAATTTCAGCTAATAGAGCCTGTTGGGTCAGCTGCCAAAATTAGAACCACATCACTGTATCCTGTGGAAGTGGCAGCCATGGAAATGGCTTAAGTTAACATCCCAGGAGGGGAGAAGATAACAAACAAGCAATTCTCACTTTCACTACTACGGCATACACTCTGTCTAAAAACATCCACAAGGCAGCATTTGCCTTCATCCACAGTTGATTTTATGTGTTATCAAAGGAATGTGCTTCCCTTCGTGCTCAATAGAAATGTCACAGTGCAAGCTTGTCTTTTCATTATTCCCCTCATTTTTTTTGTGATGTGAAAATAAAATTATTTCTAATTTACCCTTACTTTCTGGTTATAGTCCCTATAAAATACCAAGACAAATGGATAGTGATATTTCTAGAAAAAAAACCTATAAAATATATGATAGCTAGTGTTCAATTCCTTTGGTTTACACAAAATCAACTTAAAAGTTTCTTTGTGTTCACAAAGTCATCCTGACCTTAGTACTTTCATACTAAAATACCGATAATATTTTTCATTTAGAACATAAAGTCATATTAAGTGCATTATGTTCCAGAACATTCTATAATGTTGGCAAGAATAGAAAAGTGTTACATTTCCTGTAGATTATAGTAGGACAAGTTACATCATAGCCAAGAGAACTTGAACCAATTTATGTTTCAAAGTCAATTGTTTCTCTATTTACTTAGTAACAGGTCTGCTCTTATTTGAATGAGAGTAGTACATACTATATTTACTCACTCTGAAGTTATTGGAAGAACTCCCCATTCATTCGTCTATTTGTCTGTCAGTTTACTCATGTTAAGAGAACCAAACACAAACCATCTATTCTGGACAAATAACTGGATAAATTTTGAACCCAAAACCTTATTTTAGGATTCCCTGAAAAAAGAAAACATGTAGATAAGTAAAGTGGTAATTTTTTGATTTCGTTGGAGACTCACTTGTGTCATGTGAAATTTTTCTGGAAGCTGTCTTATGAGAGGATGTTTTGTTGAAGAAGACACATGAGAGGATGTTTTTCCCCGAAGCAGACATGTCCAAGGGAATGTTTTGCTGAGTACAGACATGTGGTCTTTTCCTGGAAGCTGTCTGATGAAAAGGCATCTGATGTTTTGCTGGAACAGATGCTTTAGAGGACACATAATCTTTGGAAAGTGTATAAGTATAATCCAACAGATAGTGGGTGACTCGCTGGCATTGGATTTCCTT
The DNA here is from genome assembly GCF_011762505.2 of Arvicanthis niloticus. Taxonomy (NCBI): domain Eukaryota; kingdom Metazoa; phylum Chordata; class Mammalia; order Rodentia; family Muridae; genus Arvicanthis; species Arvicanthis niloticus. Next base: position 43,521,689 of record NC_047673.1, read on the forward strand.
GCTTTCTTTACTGATCTTCAATTGTGACTTTGAAGAGAAATGCACCGAAGAACTTGCTGAGGTGTTCCGGCTGCTTCTTGCTGCTTTAGCAGACTTGTGGAGCCTCATGGTTTTTCTGTATCAAGCCACTGCTGCGGATTCAATAGGACTGGACTTTCATCTCACAATAGAGATTGGAATCGCCCCAAAAAACTGCTTCTTTTTGTTTGGTTTTTGTTTGCTTGTTTTGGATTTTTTAATTGGTTATTTTGTTTATTTACATTTTAAATGTTATCCCCCTTCCCAATTTCAGCTCTGAGAAACTCCCATCCCACCCACTCCATCTGCCTCCACAAATGTGCCACTTCCACCCACATGCCCAGTTCCCCCCTCCCAGCCCTGGCATTCTCCACAAGCCTTCACAGGACCAAAGGCCCCCCTCCCTTTGACGACAGACAAGGCCATCCTCTGCTACATAAGCAGCTGGAGCCATGGGTCCCTCCATGTGTACTCTTTGGTTGGTAGTTTAGTCCCTGGGAGCTCTAGGGGGGTTGATTAGTTGATACCGTACTTCTTCCTATGGGTTACAAACCCCTTCGGCTCCTGCAGTCTTTACCCTAACCCCTCCATTGGGATCCCTGTGCTCAGTCCAATGGTTCGCTGCAAGCATGCACATCTGTATCTGTAAGGCTCTGGCAGAGTCTCTCAGGAGACAGCTATATCAGCATCCTGTCAGCAGGCACTTCTTGATATTCAAAATAGTGTCTGGGTTTGGTGTCTGTATATGAGATGAATCCCTAGATGGGGCAATCTCTGGATGGTCTTTCCTTCAATCTATTCTCCATACTTTGCCTTCATGAGTATGTTGTTTCCCCTTCTAAGAAGGACTGAAGCATCCACACTTTGATCTTCCTTCTTGAGCTTTATGCGGTCTGTGAATTGTTTTATGGGTATTCTGAGTTTTGTTCCTAATATCCACTTATCAATGAGTATATACCATATGTGTTCTTTTGTAATTGTGTTACCTCACTCAGGATGATATTTTTTAGTTCATCCATTTGCTTGCGAATTTCATTAAGTCATTGTTATTAATAGCCTAGTAGTACTCCATTGTGTAAATGTACATTTTCTGTATCTGTTCCTTTGTTGTGGGTCACCTGGGTTGTTTTTAGCTTCTGGCTATTATAAATAAGGCTGCTATGAACATAGTGGAGCATGTGTCTTTACTATATGTTGGAGTATCTTTTGAGTATATGTTCAGGAGTGTTATAGCGGGGTCCTCAGGTACTATGTCCAATTTTCTAAGGAACCACCAAACTGATTTCCAAAGTGATTGTACCAGCTTGCAACCTCACCAACAATGGAGGAATATTCCTCTTTCTCCACATCCTCATCAGTATCTGCTGTCACCTGAATTTTTGATCTTAGCCATTCTGACTGGTGTGAGGTAGATTTCCAATGTTGTTTTGATTTGCATTTCCTTCATGTTGAACATTTCTTTAGGTGCTTCTCAGCCATTCAAGATTCCTCAGGTGAGAATTCTCTAGTTCTATAAAGAATAGAATGGGGTATAGTTTAGCTCTATACCCCATTTTAATAGGGTTACTTGGTTCTCTGGAGTCTAATTTATATATATATATATATATATATATATATATATATATATATATATGCTCTTTATCGGATGTAGGGTTGGTAAAAATATTTTTCAAAACTGTAGGTTGCCATTTTGTCCTATTGACAGTGTCCTTTGCCTTACAGGAACTTTTCAATTTTATGAGGTCCCATTTGTTGATTCTTGATCTTAGAACATAAACCATTGGTGTTCTGTTCAGGACATTTTCCTCTGTGCCCATATGTTCAAGGCTCTTCCTCATTTTCTCTTCTATTAGATTCAGTGTATCTGGTTTTATGTGGAGGTTCTTGATACACTTGAACTTGAGCTTTGTACAAGGAGATAAGAATGGGTCTATTTGCATTCTTCTACATGTTGACCTCCACTTACACATGCACCATTTGTTGAAAATGCTGTCTTTTTTCCACTGGATGGTTTTATCTTCTTTGTCAAAGATCAAGTGACCATAGGTGTGTGGGTGTGGGTTCCTTTCTGGATCTTCACTTCTATTCCATTGATCTACATGCCCGTCTCTGTACCAATACCATGAAGGATATATATATATATATATATATATATATATATATATATATATATGTGTGTGTGTGTGTGTGTGTGTGTGTGTGTGTGTATATGTATATGTATATGTATCACTATTACTCTGTAGTAAAGCTTGAGGTCAGGAATGGTGATTCCCTAAGAAGTTCTCTTATTGTTGAGAATAGTTTTGACTATCCTGGGGTTTTTGTTGTTCTAAATGAACTTGAAGATTGTTCTATCTCTGTGAAGAACTGAGGTGGAATTTCAATGGGAATTGCATTGAATTGAATTGCTTTGGGTAAGATGGCCATTTTTACTATGTTAATCCTGCCTATCCTTGAGCATGAAAGATCTTTCCATCTTCTGAGGTCTTCTTTAATTTTTTTCTTCAGAGACTTGAAGTTCTTGTCATACATATCTTTCACTTGCTTTGTTAGAGTCACACCAAGAACTATTTATAAGCTATTTATAAGCCCTTGTCATTATAACTATCTTCCTCCCCTACCTTTGATCTGTGGCCTATAAAGAAGGTTGAAACATTTAATAATCCTTGTTAAAGTAGGTTTTAGAAATTCTAAGAATACAGATGGGTGCTGTGTTTATCTTTAAATATCACTCCATATTTAGATTTCATAACTGACTCTCAATACTAATAAACATTAAGAATTTAGCATATCTATAAACAGACACTTATTAGTATTATGGAATTTTTATGGCTATTGATTTTTCTGGTCACATTTTTTTGTTAAGAATTAGATGCCTTTTGAACTCATCTTTTAAAAACACATTTTATTTTTCTAAACTTTTTCTAAATGTTGTCTCAGTGAAATACTTCTTTTATTTCCATATGTAGTATTACTTCAGTTTCTGGCTATTCTTACTGGTAAACACAATAGAATATCATAAATCTTATGTGTCAGTTTTATGCTACTATAATGAAATACCTGATACAATTAACTTACAACAGGAAAGGGTTAATTTGACTCACAGGTCTTGAGGTTCTAATCTAAAAAGTGGGCACGCTTATCCATTTAAGCCTCTGATAAGGGTGCCACATGGCAATGGCGAGTATCTTCTGACAGAGCAAATGGCTTAACAAGCCTGGAAAACGAATGTACTACTTTGGGGACTAAGTCTTTCATGCTTAAGAGTTTTGTGCTTTTACCATGTAAACTACAGTAAGTATATTCAAATTCATGTATAGACTGGAAAGAGGCAGATAAATTTATACATACTAAAGGCAATGAGAAAGTATTTCCCACAAAACAATCTCTGCAGCGAGTGACTTCTGTAACGGCAATCTTCTTATATAGTCTAGAGTTTGGGGCTCAAATGGACCAAAAGTAATCTAGAGCCAAAACAACTTTAAAGTCTTATTTGCAAAATAGGGAAAAAGCCATAAACCAGGGGAAAAAAAAAAACAAAACAAAACCAAAAGCTGTTCCCAAGGAAGTGCCCAGGTAAAGATAAACTCCAATATACTTAAGATTTCAAAGTCCTTATTCTGTTTTTTTATATCTTGCTTTCAAGTGGGGCTGAAGCTCAGAAGTCAAAGGTTTACAATTCTGAAGTACACTTTCTTGTTGTATAAAAACTCTGAGCAACTTGCATGTATTCTTCTTGTTTTGTCATTAGTAAGGTGAATCAAAAGAGCATGAGATTCTGATAAGTCTAATTGTAATGCTACGGACGTATAACAGTTAAACTGTACACAGCACATAATATCATAATCTCTTCCTATTGCTGTGACAAAATATCCAAAGAGAGTGTCTGGGAGAAAGAGTTTATTTCAGCTCACAGTTCAAGGTTACATTCCATCATGGCATGACAACTGAGGCATCAGGAACTTGCAGCCACTCAGTTGGTCATCTAGCATTCGTAATCAGGAAGCAGAAAGCAAAGAATACAAGTGCTTAACCGACTTTCTACAATCTCATGTTGCCTGGAATCCCTGCCCTGGGATTCTACCCACTTTTAAGATGGAGTTTTCCACACCAACCAACCTAATCAAGATAACTCCTTAAAGACATTCAAGATACTAATTCTAAGTATGTGAATGGAGGCCTGTCTTTCAAATGATTTTAGATCCTGTCAAGTTTACAGGACAAACCATTACATATAACATGCAAGTAAATGAAGCGTTGCTATAAGACACTATTATATATTGGCTAAGGACCCAGGCTACATGGTCTGATGGCTCAGTTACTTTATCTAATGATGGACATGTAGCTGGCCTAAGCTGATGTGTCTGAGCTTTTCTTTGGGTCCGTTAGATAGGTTGAATTAATCTTTTCATAGTAGGCAAATTCATGGATCTAAGGCTAATAGCTGATGGGAACTATGCTCTTGGCAATTTGCTAAAAGATGTAATCAGGAAAAATAAGAGTGCCACGAGAGGTGAAGACAATATTTTCTCTTTCTCATAGATTCCAAGATGTACTGGCAAGTTTGCTCTCCTACAGTTATGTAAATAGCCTAGTCTTAAAAACAAACAAATCACCCTTCACAAAAAACATCCCTTTTCTCTGAACTATTTCAAATGATTTGGCTTTAGTTTATGCTATTTAATATTATTATGAATATTACACAACCGTTTTATATAAAATGGGAATTGCAACATAGACATAAATAATAAAATTTAACTTTCTGCTTTGGTTGCCACACAACCAAATCACAGAGTGAGCAGTAGATATTTGTGAGAAATGTGCTAAGACAGCACTTCCTGATTACATCATAAGTCTGTTGGTTATCTGACTCTCAAGATATTTTAGCCATTAATAAAGTTCAGAGATAAAAACTCTGAAACACAATTACTAATGCCTCAAATAGTTAGGATTCCTTTCTATAAGAAGATCAGGTAAAGTAATTTTTATAATGTGAATTAGAACTAGAAAAAAATAAGGAAAGAATATTAACATCTGGGTACACTTTAATAATTATATAAATTAATATATAATATATAAAATGATTATATAAAAAGTATATATATTACTAGAAAAATATGCAAAATAATTTATAATATGTCAATTTAATTTATAAAGCACATATAATGACTCTCTGAATAAAAGAATATATAATTAACTTTTTAGCAAATCAGTGTTGAAAGGAATGCTTGTCCTCTTGATACACACTTGCCAGATTCTAAAGTCCTCATTGATAATTATGCTGGTGATATTAGAGACCAGTAACTGTACTTCTGAGAATTTTACTGTGAGGTTCATTGTTATCAGCTTCGACTCACTTCTGAATCTTACAGCTATTATCTGTGCAATTTTGATAGTGATGTTTCTTTTGGTATGGAAAGGCCACTATCAAATAGACAAAATTCCTAAGATGACTTCATGTTTCCCTTGGGTTAATGATGTAAGCTTTATTGTTTTAAATTTAAATTTATTTTAAAAATTAAATTAAAAGATAAATCTATTATTTTTCATTCCCTTTATTCCTTCCAATCTCTCCCATATATTCATCCCCTTTTGCTCCCTCTCAAGTTTATAGCCTTTTTTTTTTTCTTTAATTGTATTATATACAAACTACTGACCTACTCAGTTAGTTTAGTGTTAATAGTATGGATATGATGTCAGGGCTAACCAGTTGGTGTTAGACAACCAGTCATAAGTCTCATCTTGGGGAAAGTTATCATCCCCCTCTCAGTACTCCTTAGTTGCTTGTAGTTCTTTGCCTAGGGGTGAAGCCCATGAGATTTCTCTTTCACAGTAGCACATCTATTGGTGTTATTCTTGTTCAGGGCTTGCTAGGCAGCCATATTGTTGATCTATCCTGCTTGCAGCTTCCCTGTGATTTCTAGGAGCAGTCTCCTAGATAGTGACAGGGTAGCACAGCTTTTAAAAGTGGTGACAATTCATCACATTCCACTAGTCCATAGCTAATCTATCAACTTCAAGTTAATTTTAATACATTTTTAAAAAGCCTTAATTGGACGAAGATGAAGCTGAATGTATACTTTACATAAAACACATACAAATTCTGTGATACGGGGAAAGGGAAAGCTAATTAGGCAGAAAACAGATGTGAAGAGCAAGTCGTATGTACAAAGTGAGTGTCACGGGAAGTGGTGAGGGAGGCAGAGCAAGGCCAATCAGCAGTCCAGGGCTATCGCAAGTTGCACTCAGGAGCTTCATTTTCCCCAACACGATGCTTAATAGCAGGTTTGTATACAGTTGTAAGTGCTTAATATAATGCCTGCATTACAGTAAACGCTCATAAAATCCAGAACAGGGTAAAATAAACTAGAAATCAATCAGTAAAAGATGCAACAATTAATAACAAGGAAGACTGGCACATCACAGGTACTCTTGGTTGTATAAATGAATGTGTGAGCTTCTTTTGGATGTAGTTTAATGATACACAACTACCAGTAAAGAAAAATCATAACAGAAAGTTTGGCATACCCAAAATTGTTGGTAATTATTCTACTATTTAAAAATAGCATTATGGAATATCTGGTGATTTTATTTGAAACATGTCCACACTGATAATTCCCCATCTTTTTTTTATTGGATATTATATTTACATTTTCAGATTTTATCCCCTCACCCCCATTACCCCCACCAGCCAGGAACCTCCTATCCCATACCCCCTCCTCATGCTTCTATGAGGATGTACTCCCACCTAACTCCCCATTCCCACCTCCCCTCCCTCGAATTCTCCCCACTCGGTGTTCAGCCTTCATGGGTAAGTCCCCATCTTAATCATAAATAATTTTTCTTTGCTGTTTAAAAAAAATCTTCCAACAGGAACTGTGTTCACAGTAACCATATTTCCTAAAGTTCTTGACAAACTACAACTTGGTGCTATTTGACTCTCTCTCTCTCTCTCTCTCTCTCTCTCTCTCTCTCTCTTTCTGTGCGTGTGTGTTTAATTAAATAATGCTTTGAGATAAGCATACAGTGTCTTTGTGCTTGTGTATTAGGATTTAGGTTCCATGTAAGCAAAGCTTGCCTGGCTCCCTGATAATTTAACTATTCATGAGGGGAGGGTATCTGTGAAAAATCATGGCAGGATAACTAGGCAGGTCCTGGACATTTTCACCATAAAATTTCCTCAGATGCCATTATATATTGAAAGTCAAATTTAAAATATTAAAGAGCTGAAATTATTATTTCTTTCCTTTCTAAGAAACCTTTAAAGCCAAACTGAACTCCTCTGCCTCAACTTCCTTTTTTGAGGAATGTAAGCTTCAAGTAAGAATGAATTGGAGGAATGATTAAAATGAGCATGTTAAGAAAAAGATTACAACGGAAAAAAGAAAACACCACTATCAGCTATTACTAAAGCTCAGAGGAGAGTGAGACGGACTTCTGATGTCTGTGGCTGTGTTTGCCAAAAGCTAATTAACAGGATTAAGCTGTGGGATTTCTTTTTCCCTACTGGGCAAACTAAAACACTTAGAAAGACAGCCTATTTCTATCTAATCGGAAATTAGTCTTGTGCTGCCATGTTTATGTCTAAACTTTAAAGTGCGTTTAAAATACAACAACACAGTGAAAGCCATGGCATTCCTGTAAATGACTTTTCCAGATTGATAACAAAGTAATTGAAAAGACAAGTACATACATGGGAAGTTGTTAGAATTAGATGAAAGACACTTCTGAAGCCTCTGATAGTCTTACTAAGTTGTTCTTAAGTTTACTGTATTAAATATGCCCTAACTTAACAAAGATAACAGAATTCTTTATCTTCATAAAACTGGTTACTAAACTTTATCCATTCAATGCTGTTTTTTATGTTAAGGATGTGAGTTTTAAAATGAGTTTTACAATATTGCACAGTGCATTATAAATTCTGATTCTATTTTAATGTCCTCTTTTTCCTAACATTTATCTTCATGTATTAGTGACATGAGTTAGAAGAGCTAACAGTGTTCAATGAAGTGTTCAACATTGAAATTTCCATAATTTTAGAAGTTCGGGATATTCTCAACTTCCTAGGGAAGTACATGATATAATCAAGTCTTGTATATTTATAAAATTATTGATATTAATTGGGGAACATACTAAATGGACAGACATACTAATATAATTTAACATATAAACATCAACTTAATTATGTTACTAAGAAACAAAATTAGCTTCTTGAACTTGCTTTTATTTTTATGGTTTAAAAAATATACTTTGTATAGTGACATTTCTACTTAGTTTTTTCTATTCAAAATAATGAATGAATAATAATTTATATCAATTCTTAATTTGTATATTGGTGAGATTTGGTCTGGATAATTTTTTTGTTACACAGAACCTGTTTTGTGCCTATAATATACTTGACAACATCATTGATTACTACCTATAGGATTTCCACACCAATTTCTTAGATTTTTAAAAAATAACTTAATTGGTTAATTTGGTCTTTGACAATTTCAAACACATGTGTTAGACAATTGGATAATAGTTATTGTTAGGGCTCCCTTTTATCTATCCCACCCGTGCCTACCCTAATTCCTTTCAAGTCCTTTCTACATTTGTGTCTTTCTGTCTTGTTTTCTGACTTGCTGAGTGTTTCTGTGGCATTCCATATTACCATTGGTTTGGAATTGTCCAGTAGATACTGATAAAGTTACCAGGTGAACACAAGATTGAAGAACATAACTGTCATCTTAGCATATAATCCATAATGTCTGATAGTTTAGAAGGGAGGAATCCAACCCATGAGATCCTTCCCATCCCCAAATTGACTACGAACAAGCATTCTCTTATACATGGCCATTGTAGTTCTCTTCAGTGACTATGAAATCATAATTGTAATATCTGTGTGATACTCTGAAAAAAAATCATAGACCTTCTTCCTATCTTCTGCTCTTTTATTTTTCTGCCTCTTCTTCCATTTTGTTTCAAGAAACTAAGAACTAGTAATATAAATGTCTTGGTTAGGACCAAGTGCTCAACAACTACTTATTCTTTGTACATTGGCCACCCATGAGTCTCTGCATTCACTGCCGTTCATTACAAAGAAGCCGTCTCTAAATAAAGCCCTGAGTAACATTTATCTGTTGGTATAAACATCAATTTAGAAGATAATATTCCACAGTTAATAGACTTTTATGTCTTTCTTTTGACAGGAGAAGATAAAATAATACTCAGTCATTCTCTGACTTCCAGGGAGAATCGCGAAACATTCTGTTCTTAGAGTGAGTTTCTGAACATTTCTGAAGCCACCGTGAGAACTAAGATGTAATGTTCCTAAGTCAGAGCCAGTGTTATAATATCTTTCTTGATTGTAGTATAACACCATATACAGTTAAGTGTTTAAAATGAGAGGATAGAATATGGCCAAAGCACCCAGAATGTGCCCAATCTCAGGGAAAATAAGAGGATAGATGATGGGCTTCCATTATCCCCCCATACTGGCACTGACATTCTTTTTGTTGTTGTTGGTTTTTCGAGACAGGGTCTCTCTGTGTAGCCCTGGCTGTCCTGGAACTCACTCTGTAGACCAGGCTGGCCTCGAACTCAGAAATCCGCCTGCCTCTGCTTCCCAAGTGCTGGGATTACAGGCGTGTGCCACCACTGCCCAGTTGGCACTGACATTCTTACCAACTGATTCTTATTTCTCAACCACCTATAAGTCTGCTTCAGTTATTTTATTTCATTCATTATTTTAGTTATGGCCTTATTACTGTGCTCTAATGATGTTTTTATTAAATTATAGTTATTTGTAGAATTCATAAACATAATGGCTTTAGGATATATGTAGAATATATGCCAGCAGTCTTTGTCTTTTCCCCAGCAGACTAAAAAATTGAAGCTTTTATTGTCTGTAAAGGGAAGTATAGCCAAGCTCCTGACAAGTTCATGTTGCTGCCTCCACTCTTTGTGGTCTTTTTAAAGGCCTAGATCCAGGTCCACTTTATGAGTCTCTGAGGATGGACATCTCATTAGAGGGGGAGTACGAGGGAAATTTGACCTTTTCCTCCCTACTGATTCATTGCTTAGTGGTTTTTCTGTATCCAGATGTCACTCCCTTCCTAACCTAAGACCCAGGTTCTATAAAACATGGGCTCTTTGCAGGAAGCTCCACAGACCTGCCCCCTAGAATGGCACACCTTCCATGGGTGAGAACAGAGCAAGGTGGGGTTTTAGTGTGTGTGTGTGTGTGTGCATGTGTGAAAGAGAGAGAGAGAGAGAGAGAGAGAGAGAGAGAGAGAGAGAGAGAGAGAGGTAGATAAATAGAGAAAGAGAGAAAAAGAGAGAGATTTTACCTTCTTCTTTTCCTGAATCTTTACCTGATCAAAAGTACAACTCTTCTCTTTTACTTCAGCTCTGCTGGACTACTTTGGTAGTTACCAGCCAAATAGAGACTCCCAATCCTGCTGAGATTTTGACAGCCCTTCAGCATTTCTGTTTACAGCCTTGGCTAGGTTCTACTTGTTTCAGTAGCCCATCACTGTCATTGGATATTTTTTGTTCATATTGTATCTGAATTTTAAAGTATTTTCTTCCCAGCAAAACTGTAGGTCTATCCAGAAGTGCAATTTTTACGTAATATCTTCCCTTAAAAACTTGAAAAGTTCCACTTAACCTTCTAATTATTCTTTGTCTCTCAAATTTACTTGTTTGGGGGCTAGAAAACTTAGCTTGAAGTTATTTAAGAAATATATGGCTGGGTGGTGGTGGCAACCGCCTTTAATCCCAGCACTTGGGAGGCAGAGGCAGGCAGATCTCTGAGTTCGAGTCCAGCCTGGTCTACAGAGTGAGTTCCAGGACAGCCAGGGCTACACAGAGAAACCCTGTCTCGAAAAAAAAAAAAAAAAAAAAAAAAGAAATATATGGTTGTGTGTTCTAAGAACCTTGCTATACTACGTTCCGTTAGTGAGAACAAAAGGAGAAATAATTATAAGCAGAGTAATTTATAGTCTCCCATATATGAATTTGGCTCTGATCTGATGATACCACTTCCTTAAGGATATTTAATATTAACTAAATTTCTTGTTCAAGGTGCAGAGGCGATATATGCAGTGTGAGGTCCTGAAGCTATTAGAGTAGCTAGAACTCAGGTAGACGTAAATTATCAGCAATGTCATTAGACAAAGAACTATATCATGAATGAAATCTTAGGTTCTATTGAACAATTTAGTGATTGGACTCAATATTAGTCTATTTACTTGAAATTTTCTAAGAATAAAAGATTTTAAGAATCCTCATTTCACTTCCCCCAATACACAAATAGGAAAAAATTTTCTTTCTGGGAGAAACACATATGAAATGATTGAATGGATGAATTGGCCAGCAAACTCAAGTACAATTACCCTTTTCTATTTGGCTAGTATATTTACAAGATGTATTATAAATACCTCCCAAACAGTTTACCTAGGAGTCTGGGTAAAATGATCATTACCTTAAAATATGTAATATCTTATTTGTTGAAAAATCATGTATGTACAGAGACAAAAAATCTACTTGGCAATTCAAAGAGAAAAGTTGCTGAGGAAGGGGGGAGGATTATAAGAGTCAGAGGGGATGAACCACAACAGAACATGGCTCTTGAGTCAAATAAGCAGGGCTCACATAGACTCACAGAGACTGAAGTGGCAATCAGAGTGTGGGCAAGGATATATACCAGGTACTCAGCATATATGTTAAAGGTGTTAGCTTGGCATTTTTCTGTGGGACTCCTAATTGTGGGAGTGGGCATGTCCCTGACTCTTTTGCCTGCTCTGAGGACTCTTTTCCTCATGTTGGGTAGCCTTGTTTTCCTTCACTATGAGTGCTTTCCCTTGTTTCATTGTATCTTGTTGACTGATGTCTCTTTGAGGCCTACTGTGTTCTCAATGTAAAAGGAGGGGGAGTGGATCTAGGAGTGAAGGGAAAAGGGGTGAAGAAGTTGGAAGAAATAGGAGGGGAAACTGTGGTCAAGATTACTGTATAAGAGAAGAGTTCATTTTCAATAGTTAAAAAAGTCAAAAAAAAAAAAAAAAAAGAAGAAGAAGAACAAATGTATTTGAGCAACATGTATTGTGTTCTTGAGAGCATATCATACTAAGCTCTTTTGTCAGTATCCAGTCAGGAGAAAGGAAGTCCAGGGTTTATTTTGCTACATATAATTTGAAGTAGTAATTTCTTAAAATGAATAATTATCTATATTTCTGTGATGCTGAATATGTTTTTATTATGTATCCATCATCTAATATTTAACTTGGGACAGTTAGCAATTTATTTATCCCCAAAATATTTATACCAATTTTTGGTGGTAAAAACATCAAAGAATGCCACTTTTAGTTACTTTGCACTGTACAATGTATTTTTTCATCAATTAACTTAATTATTTACTTTATATTCTTATCAGAGCTTCCCCTCCCTCCTTTCCTCCCAGTTCCTTCCTCTCACATCTTCTTCCCCCTAATACCTCCTCCCTTTCTTCTCAGAGAAAGGGAGACCTCTCATGAATATCAAATCACTTTGACTTATCACATTCTAGCAGGACTGGGCTCATTTTTTACTATTGAGGCTAGAGAAGGCCATTTAGAGGAAAGGGATTCCAAGGCAGAAAACAAAGTCAGAGACAGCCCCCCTGCTCCTGTTATTATACACGTGATTACCAAGCTGCACGTCTGTTACGTATGTGTAAGGGCAGTATGTCCATCCCATGCTTGTACAATGTACTCTTTACAAAGCCACTGTGAACAACAACAACAAAAATATCAAAACTTATTCCTCCTTCCTCTTTAACTGTAGTGTTGAATCCATTGACTAAAGTCTTCTCTTTTTTGATGCTGATCCATTTCTCTGGCAATTAGCACTGTACTCTCTATTTCTATATGGTTTTAGTTTTTAGAGTCCAAAGTTTAGATTCCACACAGAAGGCCACATGTTTGTTTATCTCCACTAAAGACAATCTACCATGAAGTCTTATGAATCTAGAACAAGGATGGCAACAAAGTGCCATGACAGCATTGATCTTAACAAGCAACCAGCAGCCTTCAGTAGGACTACAGTACTGACTGAAAGGTTAGAAAAATCCAAGACAGGGCTTGCAGTGCTAGGACTTCCTCTATAGAGGAAGGAGGGCTGTTCTGATGAGTTGCCCTGTATCTTAAGAAGAGGCCTCAGTGGATCTGGGATTAAGGTTTGACAGGAGAATAGGGAGCTAGTCAACTGATGCTGGCATTCTTCATGGACTACACTGAAGTTGATTATCAAACAGTAAGAAAAGTGTCAAAACCCACAGGGGGAGCCAGGGGAAACACACAGAAGAGGGATTCTAACAAGACAGAGAGTAAAAGCGAAAAGGGAATGAACAGTTCCCTTAATATTTCAGCCCATCTTGTACTCTCTAACAACTCCCAGGAGGCAGAACCAATGAGGCAAAAGAGAAGTGTGGCTTACATGGACCCCCAACACTGAAAAGTAGAATATGAAAGGGAGAGCTTAAAAAACATGAAGGTTGATACGCCACCCAAAGAATCCAAAGAATTCTAAGCTTTCAAATTCACAGTGATTTTCGTAATGCAGAACTCTATTTTAATGGAGAAAATTGCTAATAAAATATGGAAAATGGAACAAATTTGGTATCATGTCCTCTAAATTTCAAATATGTGCATTTATTGTCACAAAAACTGAGATTGAGAAGCAGAAAAAGTCTGAATACCAATAATCAATTAAAGAATAGTTTGTAAATACATAGATACTAGTTTTTTGGTTATCATCATTTTAATAGTAGTAAAATACTTATATTAGCTCCAAAGTTAAGTTTAAAGAAAATATAGTCTTTAAAATCCATTTTATTTTCTATCCCCAATTGACCCCTCCCTTTTTATACTTAATGAATTTCAAAAGATTTAGGGCACTCTTCCTAATTTTAGCATAAGCAAGTATATTACAGGCACAAATTCCCTCCCTATTATATAAGTAACAATACACAATGTAATAAATACATGAATAAAATTTTAATTTGAAAAATTTTAAAATGTACTTTTAATGTATGTGTAATGTTTTTAATATTAAATTTATCAATAAAAGTACAATAACCTTGATTGTCATTTGAGACTGAGTAAAAATAAATTATCTTAACTAAATTTTAACTTAAAAATTCTCTGCCGTATGGCATAAATTATTAAAAAATGTGCTACATCTTTCAATGGAAATATATAAAGGCATTTTGCTGATGGAGGGATCAATTTTAGTTATATTCTACCTGTATGAAAGAAAAAAAGAATATTGGCTAAATATTATAATGAACTACAAATATAATTTTAGTTGTCATAGAAATCCTTTTCTTCCAAGAGTATAAGAGGTTAAAGATGCAAAATACATGGGAAAAAGTACATGATCTGAAATTATTCACAAGAGGAACCTAAGAATAACATGAACACATATGGTGTATGAAGTTAATCAAGCAAATTATCAGCCAAAAATGTTAAGTGCACCTCACTGAATTCTCATTTACTTGTAAGAGGAGTTTCTCAGAGCTCAGTCCCTTTACAGCTGGCTGTGAACAAGCAAAGGCCAAGGCTGTAGAATGGTTGCAAAGCATAATTTTTGAGTAATTCCATTGAGACATAACTGTATGGATCATTCTTCCATTCCTACTTGAAAAGTATATTGGTTAAAGAATATTATTTTTCTGACTAACCCATTAAATATATAAATATCATGTATCACATATATATATAATAAGTTTTTGGCACATCACCTAATACAAAATATGAAACAAGCTCCCTAATTCTATTTTTGTAAACTTTCTAACAACCTTACTGATAGTGTATACTACTACTTATCACTCCTAGGGATTATCCTAACTCAGTCTGATCCCCTCCCACCTTGGCTTTTTGATGTGATAAGCATAAAGTAGTAAAAATTAGAAGTATGTAGTCTAGAGATATAACAAGCTGATAAGTGCATATTTTACTGCTTCAAATATAAAGCACAATGTGAGAATTTAAAGTAGGTGTTTGAAAGGCCCATGGTAAAGTAACAAAGCTAGCCACACACAAGTAATAGAAATATAAGAACAATTTCTACCTGGGCATGGTGGAACACATCTACGACCAGAGACAAGAGGAATGGGAGTTCAGACTTAGTCTTGGCTACATAGCAAGATGACTTTCTCTTGGATTCCCTGAGACCCTGTCTCAAACAATGAGAAAAAAAATACAAAGTGGTTGTCCATACAGCTTGGGTAGTGCTTGCCTCCTATTCAGACACTCATTCTTTATCTTTTAATTGGTTAGTTTGGTTCATATGATTTTATGGCACACATGAAACATTTAGAACTCTATTTAACATGAAAATACCTAAACATTTTTCTAATTGTTTTTCTTTTGCATTACTTTATTAGAAACTCTTTTCAATTGTCATTGTTTGGCAAATCTTTTGAAACTTTGGGTGCCTAGAAGGCAGTTTCATTAAGTTGTTTATTAATGATGAATGATGTGTCCCTTTACTTAGTATGAAATTCTAGATTGTTACTTATACTTAATATTTTGAAAATACTACTTGGTCATCATCTTGGGTCTAGAATTTTTAAGGAAAATATATTATCACAACTTTATTTGTTAATAAGTATAAAATCTATACATTTTTAAATTTTTTGAAAATTATTTCTCAGGTAATTTTATTTATTGTTTGAAAACTTCATAAATAAATGCATGTTAAATTTCTAACTCAATATTAAAATTTATGATAACTTTATTGTATTTTTCTTAATTTTCCCCTTTTAATGTAAATTATTTGATTTGTTTTTCTATAAATTCCAGACATTATGTCTTCATTATTTCATTATGTAGTTCTTCACCTGACATTTTATTTCTTTATGCATTTCCAGTTTCTAATACTAAGATGGATCCTTTTTTCACTTGGAATTATGGAACCAATTAGAAAACCCAGCATTAGCACACTAATGAAAGAAAGCCTATTCTTGGCCAGAGCATAAGAAAATCAAAGAGAAATACTCTCAAATCCACCTCTAAGTCCTTACAAAGGCTAATAATCTTTCTGAAAGTAAAGAGACAGTGGGGAGGATTTTAATTAGCAAGCAGGAGAACAGTTTCTGCCTCATTCCTGGAAAGGAGTTAGTTGGATTCATTCAGAGACAGAGAAACACTTCCTTTGATCCTTATGTGGATGTTTCCTGTGCAAAGAAGTTGATCCACTAAGCTGATGCTCTCCAATAGGAATTTTACTAGGAATATGAATGACCATGAATGGTAACAAACCTAGAGATACACAGTCAGTGTGGCATCTTTTTGAATGAAACAGATTTCCCTCAGATCCATCCTTCCCTCTCTTTTTGCAGCGCCATGCAGTTCCTAGAATGCTGGGTCAAGTGTGTTATATTAAGAGTTTATTTTATCTGAAATGCAAGACCAGTTATCAGAACTCTTTCCTCAAGCTTTAAGTGAGTATTGATCTGGGGACATCTCAGCATTTGTATTTCAGCTTTCTTAACTTCTCTTATGTTCTATGTTTTGAAATTTTTTTTCAGGATGTTTTCCTAAATGTCCTGATGCCCAATTCATTCTTTGATATACACAGTCTACTACTTATTTGGCAATATTGACTTAAGCCAATGATTTTTCCTTTGTACCTCTCTCCTTTCCATGAACCCTGCTCTTCTTTCATGCAGTCATTCTCCCTGTCTCTCGATATGTTTATTAGGCTCTTTCCCTTCTTGGTCTCTTGTTATATTTTTGTTCTAGATGACCTAGTGTGTATGAAGATGTTTACCTGTCCAAAATAATGCTAGCATATGTTGGAATGATAGCTTAGATGAAAACTTTTTTAACAGTATGAGCAGCAGGATTTTAAAAGCTTCCATTTTTAATGTTTTCTAGTCATTTGTTTCATTATGGTATTACCACTTCTCATAAACCTCAAGGTCTTTCTTCCCCCACCCAGTAGTCCGCTTCCATTTCATTGTAGCTTCCAGATGAGAGAAGGCTCTCAATATTGGTCCTTGATACTTCTTATCACAAACTCCTATACCTTCTTTCTCCTTTAGATTTCAAACTCCTACATAATCCCTCATTTAATTTCATATTGTATGGATAGTTATGGATATATATGATATAAAAATTCGTGACATGAGTATGGTCAAATATATATTGAATATATATTTGACAATATACAAATTTAAGTTTTCTATATGAAAGAAAGCATGTGATATGTTTGTGCGTGCTTAAAAGTATAATCTCTAGTTCCAGTCATTGTCCTGCAAATGACACAATTTAATTCTTCCATATAGCAGAGTAAAAGTCTATTGTGTTTGTGTATTACATTTCCTTCTTCATTCATCTGTTGATAAGCATCTACACTGGCCTCATATCTTAGATATTAAATACTACAGTAGTGAACATGGCAGTGCAAGCATCTCTAGGGTATGCTGACTTACCCCAGCAGCATTTTCATTGATGAATAGAGATGCAAAATAAGAACATTGCTTGGATCGTATTTGTCTTATATAGATATGATATATTGGAAAAGCCATAATTGATAGTTTATGCTTAACTTTCAGTTTTATTTTGCTCTCTTTACTAAGGTTTAGGGTGTTTTACTTATAGAGAAATATAAAATGGTTGAGTGATATTATTCTAAATCTTTCTCTGTGACCCCAACTAAAAACAAAAATACAGCATTTAAACATTTATCTTCTTTGCCCTGATTCCTCAGTGTTCTACTTATTACAATAATAGGACCCAGTGTGTGTGTTTGTGTGTGTGTGTGAATACATGTGCACATATGAATGTTTGTGTGTCCAAAGTTCTATAAGTGTTTCACAAAAATATATCAAGTAGTGACATATTTACATCTAACTTCTTGAATATAAATTTTAATAAGCTCTTATTCTTTTTAACTGAGTTATTAACTCTATTAACTCTATTAACTGAGTTATAAACTCTATTAACTTTACATATTATATAAAGTGATTTGTGGCTAATAAACTGTCACTTTCCTAAAAGAATAAGGGAAAGTATATGAAATATTGGAATAGAAAGCAACAATAAAGCTAACTCTTGAAAACACAGGAATCTCTGCCAGAAATTTACGATGGCTGATCCATAAATCAGTATTTCACTATAAAAGCATTATGTGGGTATTAAATTATAAAAGCAGTTAATTGTAAAAAAAAACTCTATATCTGTTTGACTCAATATTTGACAAACAAGTGTATAAAATTTTAAAACAAGTGCATTTTGAGAGAACTCAAAAATGAGTCTTACATGTTAAATCATACATGGATAGTCTTAACAGTGTAAGAATTTCAAGGAACTCCTGGAAATGAATTAGCTCAAACAATTCTCAAGAAAAAAAGAGTTGGGTAACAAAAATGTAAAAGGTAAGATGAGAGGAGAATATCTGAAAAAAACAAGGGTCTAAAAAAGTTATCCATTGACTTCAATCAAGATTCAAAGGCTTGCTATTTGTAGGAAAAAAGAAATGGGAATCTGATGCTTTGGGGAAACAGTAATGTGCACTCTGCACCTTTACCATGAATTGTTTTGTCTATGGATATGAGTAGGTAGTTGCCCTTGACTGTTAGAACTGATGTCTATTGGAGTTAAGACTTGAACACAATGACCCTACACATGAAAGTGTAAATGCAGAAACAATTGGCCTATTCTTTGAAACAAGTTTAACTCCCTGAAAGCTAATATGAGAGACCCTTTCTGAAACATCAGCTGCTTTGGATAATCTTAACTCATTATAAAGTGAATCTGGTCTACCCAAACCTTTATTTCCACATGAAATTGGCTTCTAACATGGTACCCACAAAGAGCAGGATATGCAAACAAAATAGGCTGGAAACGTTTAGTAACCTTGCTCCTTTGATTTGTGACTCAGGTTGTAAAGTGGAGTCTGCCTGCTGCTATCAACTTTAGTGCCATCCGTGGTCCAAATTGGTATTTGGAGCCCTTTATTTCAGCTGGACTTTACACTCTCCAGAGGGCAGCCTGCCACAGGAAGTGTTCAGTTAACAATGAAGGATGGACAGACTGTAGGAGCAAGAGCCAATTGCAGATTTGCCATGACCTAAAAGCTCAGTCATTGCCTTGTTTGCCATTTGCCTCTTGTTTTCCTACAGTCACTCAAGCTTGTGGTTTCTGCTATCAGTCTTTTCTGCATTTCAAATCATTTTGCCATCACTATGCTAACACTGGCAGGAGGGCTACAGATCTCCAGGCAGCAAAATGTCTTAAGGTTTAAACATATTGAAAGAACTGAATTGGATACTGCATGCATATACAATAGAATGGGTTCATCCAGGTCAGGGGATATATGTGAAAATCTTGGTTAAACAAAGAATATTCTATTTACTATTTGAGTTATATGATTTGCTTAGACAGTTTATATCTGAGTAAATATTAAAACTATTTAATATTTAAATACATATCCACCAATGCAACCTATCTCTAACTCAGAGTTTGGAGAAAGTGTTAGACAAAGCAATTACCTTTCCCTTACCAAAAAAAAAAAAAAAAAAAACTTCAGGTAGCACCACTGTCAATCTAAGTATGTTTCTGAATCCCAGGAAGGAACTGGATGTCATTATTGCACGATGGATAGATATGTGTCTTGTTTCACTTACTCTAACGCATTTATTATTTTTAGATTTAAAAAATAATACATCATATAAGTTCATTGGGTACAATGTAGCATAGATGCATGAGTATCTGAGTTTGATCCCTGGGACTAGGGTTTTAAAAAACTAGGCATACTGGCAGGTATTTGTAATCCAAATGCTGAGGAGACAGACATAGAATTCCTGGGGCTCCCTGGCCAGCCAGTTTAGCCAAGCCAGTGAGTCCCAAGTCCCAGTGATAGATCTTATCTCAAAAATAAGGTGGATGACTCCTGAGGAATGGCATCCAAGGTACACTTCTGGTCTCCATACCTACATCCACACAATTTCACACATCCTGAAATACAAGTATGTGCATGGTAACACACACACACACACACACACACAAGAAATCACAACAGTAAAGTATAGTCCCAAATTTTTAAATTCAAATGTGAAATTTGTTCAATTATTTCATAGAATAAACAGTTCATTTCTAGTATCTCATTTACTTGCTTTACTTGCATCTTAATCTATAATATTATGAAAATAACATAATGAGATGACTTCTAGAACCAAAAATTATTTAATGTCAGTGTAATTGGATATTTAAACTCAAATTCAAATATTGCATCTATAAAGACATTGGCTGGGATTTAGACACATTCTTTGTTCCTTAAGTGGCAGACACAATCCCATTAATCACATAACTGTACTACTTTTTGTAGATTTTCATTTGATAAAATTATTTATAAACCATGTTACCAGTTAATTACCACACACCATGTTTGCTAAAAAGTGACTGACTTCTGCCTTCGGCTTAATATATAACACATGTTGACTTAGACATATAATGGGTTGACAGCTTTAGCTATGTGCTTTTCTGAGAGGAGATGTGGTATGACAAAAATTTCACATATGGCAGCACAAAAAATAGAAGTGACATTTATTTGGGACAAAATTCTGGGATGTAGTAGGTAATAGGAACTAGGATATAATCATCTGTCTAAAGAGAAACATAGTGACCTAGAGTGAACAAGATCATGTTTCATTCACTTTCTGTGGTTAAGGAAAAGTCTGTGCCAGTGTAAAGTTGGAGTGTGAGCCAAGCAGCCCTTTTGACAACTGAAGACTTGCCCATTACACATTGTTTTGAAAGGGAGACAGAGATACAACATAGGCCTTAGAAATGTGTTGTTCATTTCTTCTGCTTTGATTGAGTTCTGGTTCCTTCATGGAAAGCTCCTATCATTTGCAGACTTCCATCTGTTCTCTCTACAGCTAGGAGATAAGTTCCCTAAAGACTTTTCAGACTTTATACAATTAAATGTCAGAAAAATACACTCAGAATACACTCTGCCTCCAGACTTATTACTTCTGTCATTACATTATACAATTTTTATTAGTTTACAATACATACACACCATCAGTCTCCCTCCATTAGACTTTTTCCAAATACCTCATGAGATATCCAATAGACCAAGACATGTACACATGCACATTCTTACACACACACACACACACACACACACACACGCACGCACACACACTTACACACTGAGAGATGTACATACATACACTCTAAGAAAGACTTTAAAATTTGTCTTTATTTTTGAGAATTTTATATATGTATACAATGAAGTGTGACTGCATCTTCACACATTTTGTCTCCCAATTTAATTGCTTCTCTCAACACATTCCAGTGTGGGGTGACATCTAGAGATGGTCTACCCCATCTATACTAGGATTTGGGCTAACGTGATCTTGTGTGGGTAAATGTAGGTACCATGACATCAGGATTCTTGTAGCCATGCCATGTGTAGAACACAGCATTTTGCAGCATTCCTCTTCATACTCCAGTGTTTAAACATTTTCAGTTTCTTTTCACAGTTTCCCTTTCAAGGATGTTTCCTGAGCTTGTTTACAGTTGAACACTTAGTTTGTAATTATCAGAGTTGAACACTTTGTATTTTGACAATTTATGCACCATATTATTGCCTGAAACCACATAAAAAGAAGGAATTTATTTTATCTTGTTTCCAAAAACAATAGAGTCTATCATACACCACACCGGCTATGAAGTGGTCAAATGCTGGAGACTATTGGGGAGACCTTTCTCATTCATATACCCATGCCAGATTAAAAGCTGAATACACCAAGTATGGGGACATATGTTAACTGTTTCCTGAATGAGTTTCCTAAATGAGTTTCTTCTCTTTGACCATCAAGTACTGGACCATGTGGGGTAAGTTTTTTATAGGTTCAAGAGATTTTGGAATTGAGATATAGACATTTTTGAGATGAGGCATTATTCAGCCTATGAAATAAGACAAATAATCATGATCATAGAAATATTTCAAAGGTTTCACAAATATGGTTCATATTGCATACTTGGGGCTGGCCATCATAATAGTAGCTAAAATACACATATGTATGTATATGTTTGGTTTTGTAAATTTTTTATTGGGTATTTTATTTACATTTCAGATGTTATCCCCTTTCCCCATTTCCTCCTCCCAGGAACCCTCTATCCCATCCCCCGCATCCTGCTTCTATGAGGATGTGACCCCCTTTCCACTCCCACCTCCCAACCCTCAAATTCCCCCACACTCAGCATTCAGCCTTCATGAGACCAAGTATCTCCTCTCCCACCTATGCCCAATAAGCCCATTCTCCCCTACATATACAGCTGGAGCCATGGGTCCCTCCCTAAGTGCTTCAAGACTGGTAGTTTAAACCCTGGAAGCTCTGGTTGGTTGGTATTGTTACTCTCCTTATGGGGGCCACAAATCCTCTCAGCTTTTTCAGTATTCTCTCTAACTCCTCCATTGGGAACCCCTTGATCAGTACAATGGTTAGCTGTGGGCATCCACCTCTGTATATGTCAGACTCTGGCAGACCTCTAAGGAGACAGCTATATCAGGCTCCTGTCAGCATGCACTTCCTGACATCCACATCAGCATCTACCTTTGGTGACTTCACATGGGATGGAAACCCAGGAGGAATGGTCTCCAGATGCCCCCTCCTTCAGTTTATGCCCCACACTTTGTCTCCATATTTGCTCCCTTGAGTATTTTGTTACTCCTTCTCAAAAGGACGGAAACACTCACAAGTGGTCTTTTTTCTTCAAGAGCTTCATGGGGTCTGTGAGTTGAATCTTGGGTATTGTGAGCTTCTGGCCTAATATCCAATTATCAGTGAGTAAATACTGAAGAAGCCAAACGGGATGGCCAGTGCCTGCTTTGACACACCCCCAGAAGCCTAGTGGCTGACGCTTGCTGCAGCATTTCCCCTCCAGCCCCGAACACATAGAAGCCCCCCCCATTCCTTCCCACCACCTGACCCTCCCAAAAAGATGCTGCTAGGGCCAAAGGCCACAAATACTCATTCTAATAGCACCTACATCCTGAGAATGACAATATTAGCTTGAGAACAGATAAACAAATCTCCATGCCACCTGGAGCTGGCACCATCTCTGATGGATAACCAAACACTCCCCAACACAGGTGGCTTATGGCCTTGAGAAAAGCAAAAGCCATACATCCTTAAAAATCATGCCAATTAACTGTTCCCAGGCAGCTGTGATGGATTTATAAAAATATTGTAGTTTCTCTTATCCACTGCTTCCCTCCCGCTATGTAACCTGCTTGTATATATTACCTACTCTCCTAGACTCGGGCAGCAACTTGGCTTTGTGCAACTTGTGGTCCATACCTGGGTTTGAAATAAAGGAATCTTATGTATCTCTACAGCAGATATGGCAATTCATTTTTTTCTTTTCTTTTTTTTTTTTTTTTTTTTTTTTTTTCGAAACAGGGTTTCTCTCTGTGTGTAGTCCCGGCTGTCCTGGAACTCACTCTGCAGACCAGGCTGGCCTCGAACTCAGAAATCTGCCTGCCTCTGCCTCCCAAGTGCTGGGATTAAAGGCCTGTGCCAGCACTGCTCCGCTCAGATATGGCAAGTCTTTGAGATTGCTTAGAGGTCCCATGACCTGGCCATAACAATACCACGTGTTTTCTTTTGTGATTGGATTACCTCACTCAGGATGATATTTTCTAGTTTCATCCATTTTCCTAAAAATTTCTCGAATTCATTGTTTTTAATAGCTCAGTAATACTTTATTGTGTAAATGTACCACATTTTTTTGTATCCATTCCTCTGTTGAAGGATATCTTGGTTCTTTCCAGCTTCTGGCTGTTATAAATAAGGCTGCTATGAACATAGTGGAGTATATGTCTTTGTTATATGTTGGAGCATTTTCTGGGTATATGCCCAGGAGTGGTATAGCTGGGTAATGTTATACCTGAGGTAATACCTGGTACCTCAGGCAATGCTATGTCCAATTTTCTGAGGAACTGCCACACTAATTTCCAGAGTGGTTGTACCAGCTTGCAATCCCACCAACAATGAAGAAGTGTTCATCTTTCTCCACATCCTCACCAGCATCTACTAACACCTGAGTTTTTGATCTTAGCCATTCTGACTGGTGTGAGGTGATATCTCAGTGTTGTTTTGATTTGCATTTCTGTGATGACTAAGGATGCTGAACATTTCTTTAGATGCTTCTCAGCCATCTGAGTGTCCTCAGTTGAGAATTCTTTGTTTAGCTCGTCACCCCATTTTTAAATAATGTTAGTTGGTTGACATTAACCCTCTACCAGATGTGGGATTAGTAAAGATCTTTTCTCAATTTGTTGGTTGTTGTTTTGTCTTATTGACGGTGTCCTTTGCCTTACAGAAACTTTGCAATTTTATGAGGTCCCATTTATCAATTTTGATCTTAGAGCATAAGCCATTGGCGTTCTGTTCAGGAACTTTTCTCCTGTGCCCAAGTATTCAAGGCTCTTCCCCACCTTCTCTTCTATTAGTTTCAGTGTATCTGGTTTTATGTGAAGGTCCTTTATCCACTTGGGCTTGAGCTTGGTACAAGGAGATAAGAATGGATTGATTTGCATTCTTCTACATGCTGATCTCCAGTTGAACCAGCACCATTTGTTGAAAATGCTGTCCTTTTTCCACTGGAGAGTTTTAGCACCTTTGTCAAAGATGAAGTGACCATAGGTGTGTGGGTTCATTTCTGGATCTTCAATTCTATTCCATTGATCTTCCAGCCTGTCTCTGTACCAATACCATGCAGTTTTTATCACTTCTGCTCTGTAGTACAGTTTGAGGTCCAGAATGGTGATTCCTCCAGAAGTTCTTTTATTGTTGAGAATAGTTTTTGCTGTCCTAGTTTTGTATTATTCCAAATGAATTTGAGAATTTCTCTTTCTAACTCTGTGAAGAATTGAGTTGGGATTTTAATGGGGATTGCATTGAATCTGTAGATTACTTTCAGCAAGATGGCCATTTTTGCTATATTAATCCTGCCAATCCATGAGAATGGGAGATCTTTCATCTTCTGAGATATTCTTCTATTTCTTTCTTCAGAGACTTTAAGTTTTGTCATACAGATCTTTCACTTGCTTGGTTAGATTCAAACCAAAGTATTTTATATTATTTGTGACTACTGTGATGGGTATAATTCCCCTAATTTCTTTCTCAGCCTGTTTATCCTTCTAGTAGAGGAAGGCTACTGATTTGTTTGAATTGATTTTATAACCAGCCACTTTGCTGAAGGTATTTTTTTTTAAATCAGGTTTAGGGGTTCTCTTGTGGAAGCTTTGGGGTCACTTAAGTATACTATCATATCATCTGCAAATAGTGCTATTTTGAATTCTTTCTTTCCAATTTGTATCCCTTTGACCTTTGGTTGTCTAATTGCTCTAGCTAGGACTTTCAGTACTATATTAAATAGGTAGGAAGAGAGAGGGCAGCCTTGTCTAGTCCCTGATTTTAGTGGGATTGCTTCAAGTTTCTCTCCATTTAGTTTGATGTTGGCTACTGGTTGGCTGTATATTGCTTTTACTATGTTTAGGTATGGGTCTTGAATTCCTGATCTTTCCAAGACTTTTAACATGAAGGGATGTTGAATTTTGTCAAATGCTTTCTCAGCATCTAGTGAGATGATCATGTGTTTTTTTTTTCTTTGAGTTTGTGTATATACTGGAATACGTTGATGGCTTTCCATATAGTGAACCATCCTTTCATTCCTGGAATAAAGCCTACTTGAACATGATGGATGATTGTTTTGATGTGTTCTTGGATTTGGTTTGCAAGAATTTTATTGAGTATTTTTGCATTGATAGTCATAAGAGAGATTGGTCTGATGTTCTCTTTCTTTGTTGGGTCTTTGTGAAGTTTAGGTATGAGTGTGATTGTGGCTTCATAGAATGAATTGGGTAGTGTTCCTTCTGTTTCTATTTTGAGGAATAGTTTGAAGAGAATTTGTATTAGGTCTTCCTTGAAGGTCTAAATCTATCTGGTCCTGGGCTTTTTTTTTTTTTTTTTTTTTTTTTTTTTTTTTTTTTGTGGGGAGACTTTAAATGACTTCTGTTATTTCTTTAGGGGTTATGTTTAACTGTTTCAGTGGTTTATCTGCTTCTGATTTAACTTTGGTACCTGGTGTCTGTCTAGAAAATTGTCCTTTCATCCATATTTTCCAGTTTTATTGAGTATAGGCTTCTGTAGTAGGATCTGATGATTTTTTAATTTCCTCAGCTTCTATTGTTATGTCTTCCTTTTCAGTTCTGATTTTATTAATTTGGATACTGTCTCTGTGCCCTCTGGTTAGTCTGGCTAAGGGTTTACCTATCTTGTTGATTTTCTCAAAGAACCAGCTCCTGGTTTTGTTGATACTTTGTATAGTTCTTTTTGTTTCTACTTGGTTGATTTCAGCCCTGAGTTTGATGATTTCCTGCCGTCTACTCCTCTTGGATGTATTTGCTTCCTTTTGCTCTAGAGCTTCCAGGTGTGCTGTCAAGTTGCTAGTGTATGCTCTCTCCAGTTTCTTTTTGTAGACACTTAGAGCTTTGTTTTTTCCCTTTAACACTGCTTTCATTGTGTCCCATAAGTTTTGGTATGATGTGCCTTCATTTTCATTAAATTCTAAAAATTCTTTAATTTCTTTCTTCATTTCTTCCTTGACCAAGTCATCATTGAATAGAGCGTTGTTCAGTTTCCACGTGTATGTGGGCTTTCCATTGTTTTTGTTGTTAGTGAAGACAAGACTTAGTCCATGGTGATCTGATAGGATGCCAAGGATTACTCCAATATTTTTGTATCTGTTGAGGCCTGCTTTGTGACCAATTAATTACATGGTCTATTTTTGAGAAGGTACCATGAGGTGCTGAGAAAAAGGTATATTCTTTTGTTTTAGGATGAAATGTTCTATAGATATACATTAAATCCATTTGGTTCATAACTTCTATTAATTCCACTGTGTCTCTGTTTAGTTTCTGTTTCCATGATCTGTCCATTGCTGAGAGTGGGGTGTTGAAATCCCCCACTATTATTGTATGAGGTGCAATGTATGCTTTGAGTTTTAATAAAGTTTCTTTTATGAATGTGGGTGCCCTTGCATTTGGAGCATAGATGTTCAGAATTAAGAGTTCATCTTGTTAGATTTTTCCTTTGACCTGTATGAAGTGTCCTTCCTTATCTTTTTTTTTATTTTTGTTTTTTTAAGACAGGTTTCTCTGTGTAGCCCTGGCTGTCCTGCTGGAACTCACTCTGTAGACCAGGCTGGCCTAGAACTCAGAAATCCGCCTGCCTTTGCCTCCCGAGTGCTGGGATGAAAGGCATGCGCCACCACTGCCTGGCCTTCCTTATCTTTTTCGATAACTTTTGGTTGAAAGTTGATTTTATTTGAAATTAGAATGGCTACTCCAGCTTATTTCTTGTTACCATTTGTTTGAAATTTTTTTCCAACCCTTATTCTGAGGTACTGTCTGTCTTTGCCACTGACTTTTTTATGCAGCAAAATTCTGGGTCCTGTTTATGTATCCAGTCTGTTGGTCTATGTCTTTTTATTGGGGAATTGAGTCTATTGATGTTAAGAGATATTAAGAAAAAGTGCTTGTTTCTTCCTGTTATTTTAGGGATTAGAGGTGTAATTATGTTTGTGTAGCATCTTCTTTTGGATTTGTTGGAAGATTACCTTCTTGCTTTTTTTATGTTGTAGTTTCTCTCCTTGTGTTGGAGTTTTCCATCTATTATCCTTTGTAGGGAAGATATTGTGAATTTGCGGGAAGATATTGTGTAAATTTGGTTTTGTCATGGAATATCTTGGTTTCTCCATCTATAGTAACTGAGAGTTTTGCTGGGTATTGTAGTCTGGGCTGGCATTTGTGTTCTCTTAGGATCTGTATGATATCACTCCAGGATCTTCTGGATTTTATAGTCTCTGGGGAAACGTTTGGCATAATTCTTAGAGGTCTGCCTTTATATGTTACTTGACATTTTTTTCCTTATTGCTTTTGTATTTTTTTCTTTGTTTTGTGCATTTGATGTTTTGATTATTATGTGACGGGAGGAATTTCTTTTCTGGTCTAGTCTATTTGGAGTTCTGTGGGCTTCTTGTATGTGCATTGGCATCTTCTTCTTTAGTTTAGAAAAGTTTTCCTCTATAATTTTGTTGAAGATATTTACTGGCCCTTTCAGTTGGGAATCTTCACTCTCATCTATATCTATTATCCTTAGGTTTGTTTTTCTCATTGTGTCCTGGATTTTCTGAATGTTTTTTGTTAGGAACTTTTTGCATTTTGCATTTTTTGACAGTTCTGTCAATGTTTTCCATGGTATCTTCTGCACATGAGATTCTCTCTTCTATCTCTTCATTCCCATGAGAAGTGATTTTAAATCTGAATTCTGCTTTTCTGGTGTGATGGAGTGTCCAGGACTTGCTATGGTAGAACTCGGTTTTGATGATGCCAGGTAAATTTTGTTTCTGTTGCTTATATTCTTGTGCTTGCCTTTCGCCAACTAGTTAACTCTAGTGCTACTGGCACTCACTATCTCTGACTGGAGCATGTCTTTCCAGTTATCTTGCTTGTCTCAGAACTCCTCCGAGTCCAGATGTTTCTGTGATTCTGTGATCCTGAGCTCCTGGGTGGAAGAGCTTCTAGGACTCCGGCTTCCTCTGGAATTCTGAAATTCTGCTGCTCTGAGTGCAGTGGTTCCTCAGTTGCTCTGAGTACAGTGGTTCCACCACTGCTCTAAGATGGTTCAGGATATGGTGTCTTCACAGAAGCAGACCTGCTAGGTGTCTGCCCCAGCCAAAATGACCAAGCAAGGGGTGGAAGAAGGGTGGTATTCTGGAGGCACAGGGCTTGGGTGGGTGAAGGGTCCAGAGTGCCCCAGGCTCTCAGTTGCAGTTCTGGGGTGTAGATTTGTGGGGGAGGGTTCTTACCAGCTGCTCTAGGAAGGTTCAGGATAAGGTGTCTTCATGGAGCAGACCACTCAGGTGTCTGCCCCAACCAAAAGGCTATGTTTGGTTTTGAATCAACTATTTGAGGGTGGTATTTAAATGAGCATGCATAGTTTCTTTGAGTCAATAGATGTCTAAAAATTGTAGAATAAATAAATGTAATATACAATGACTCTTCTTCTAGACAAACTAAAGCTATTATTTTGCCCTTGGGAAGATATATTTGACAGATTTTTCTAGATTATTTTAGATAGATGTTTGGAACAAAGAGACTTGTTATCCATAAAATTATCAGTGACCTTTACTATCCTTTAAATTCTTTAGCGGAATCCAAATTCTATGGTGAATTAGTGACAGAAAAAAGAATGAGTCAAATCTGTTTCAATTTTGATATTTTGTTATTAAAAACAGGATTAAAAACCTCTTACTCAAATATTTACTATGTTAAATTGGCAAACATCTAAGCAAATATTATTAATATTAATTATTATTAATATATTAGTATAATTTTTTATTAAAACATTTGGTGTTATATTGAGAACATTCCCTTAGAGTTGAGTTATATTCCCTAGAACTATGTTTTATCCAAGCTTATAAAAACTGGCAATACAAAATTATATTACTAAATTAAAGTTATACTTTAAATGTTAAGTAAATGTAACATCTTTGAAAGCGAAGTAAACAAAATAATTGTTTTGATGCCAAGGAAGACAGAATAGTCTGTCTTAAATGCAGGAGGTACAAGTGAAGGTAACGAGGAACAAAGAAGACTGCTGATGATGTGACCTTTTAGACAAATTGATGTTCAATTATGTTTGAGACCTACAACTTATAAAAGAAATGCATGATTTCTAAGTCCCTAAGAACTTTCACAGACTATTATTTTTATGCTAAAGTCTTACCTTATTTTGTTAGATATTAGAATGATAAGCATACTATGCATACAGGACACATACAATAATGGTTTCTTTATCTACAGTGCTAGTAATAAAGGTTTCTTTAGAATTTTTAATAGCTTTTAGGACTTTATAAATTATTTTTACATTTTAAGTCATTTTTCTAAAGTTGAAGTATGCTTAAGAACTGATAGATTATATATCTCAAAATGTTGTAAAAATACATTCTAAAATTTATAATATTAGAAGGTATATCTTATTAATCATAGCTGTCTGATCATGATAACTAGATAAGTACATTCAGTGAGTTATTTCTGACAACACAGAGACATTCTGAAAATGTACAGTGCTGTAGTTGTAGACATGGATTAGAGTTCAGAAGGAACCCACTGAGGTTTCCAAGATCAAGAACAGATAATTTGGGTAGACACACATTGGGAATGGTAGAAGCAGAGACTGATGAAGAAAGTGGGTCTGAGTGCTGGGAAAGGTCCAAGACTCAAAGGCTCTGAGTTTTCACATAGTACCTGACTTTTGTGGCATGTGGAGATGGACTTCTCGCATAACAGATCCAGGTCAGGAAATGCTGAATGCAGCCTCCAGTTTTCCTCTGCTCTTGGCATCTTTATTGTATTTATCTTGATGCCTTTGGAGCCTCTTTTTCGCCTCTGTTTTCCTACATCAATTTGTAATATGTCAGCAGGACAGATAAATGACATATGACAAAGATACTATTTAAACTGTTAAAAAGATACAGTGTTTATCAAGTTTAGCACACATAGCTGCAGCCATATATGTTAGCAAACTGTATGTAGTTTATTTTATTAATTATGGATTGGCTTATGAATTTATTACATATATATATATATATATATATATATATATATATATAATGTGTATGTAGTGTATACATACATGTATATTTGGTGTACAACAGTGTGTGGGTACACATTCCTGTATAAGCTCACGTTAAGGTCAGGAGGCATTTGGTATCTTCATCTAATTTACTTTATCTATTGCTCTGAGATGATTTTTTCACTGTTATCTGGATGGCCTTTGAGCTCTCAAGACCTTCTTTCCCCACAGTCCCCAAATGACATAGGAACATTCTTACATATAATGCTTCTTTCCCCCCAGTGACTCAAACTCATTTCTCCATCCTCGCCAGTGAAGTTGTCTTACTCAGTGAGCCCACCTCCCAACACTTCTACTTTTAAAATAAAATGTATTTGTTTTTTATTGTGATAAGATTTTGAAGATATACTTTAGGCAATGTTAAAGGCAAGTAATCACACTAATTCTACAGCCAAAGATTTTAGATTAGACTATGCCACGAAAGAATTTTCAAGTAAATATTTTTTTTGTTTATGTATTGTAGTCTCAGAACAGAAACATGAGTGAAGAGAAAGCAGGATTTCAGATGAGGCAATTTAGATGTCAAACACTGTTTTAGTGCATTGTTGTCTGAGTTTAAAAAGCCATGTAAGCACTCAGAACCACAGTCTCTTTTTACCAAATAGTGTTGAGAGAAGCCATTCTTCCTTTGACAACTTTCGAGTCCCCAGTTTGGCATACTGTGGCTACCCTTCCCACCTCTTTGCTATTGTGTAAATGAAAGAGCACTATCAATAGAATAGTTCAAGTTGACATAGAAACTGACCACAAATCTATTCTGTTCTTCATCATAGAAATAAGTAAGTTGTGCTGGCAAGATTGTTCAGCAGCTAAAGGCGCTTGCCACAAAGCAAGTCACCTGAGATTGATCCCAAGAACACACACGCTAGAAATAATATGGGAATATTGGAGTATCTTTGACAATGACAGATTCTCTCTACCTAGGGAGCCAGAGTCCTGGAAAACTTGTTGGTCACACTAAATCCACTGACAGCCAGTGGCATTTTGAATCTTGTCTTCTGAAATTCACAGATCACAAAGAGAGTGAGTTTTAGAGATTATCTGTTGCTTGACCCTTGGGGCTGGAGATAAGATGGCACAGAATCAACAACACAGACTCTGGGAGTCAGGCAAGTGGCAAAAGCAGACTCCTTTATTGAAGGAACTGGGCAAACATTTATACCCACCCCGAGCACCTCATTGGCTCTCAAGTAGTCAGATGTGGCACTGTCTCTTTCTCATTGTCTCTCTTTATTGCGTGATCCAGTATCAGCGGTCTCTAGCCACACCAGCAGATTTTTGGTTAGCTTAGGGAGGAAGTATCAGCAGCACATGCTCCAGTTTTGTGGCTGGGCCTGCTTGGCTAAATTCCTCCTACAATTATTTACTATGGATTCATAGGTAGAAGCTTAAGAGGAGGAAAGACAGTCAGAACATCTGAGTTAGGCATGGAGATCAGCCATGTTAAATATGCAGTTATGAGGCTAAAAGAGGCTAAGAACTTCAGAGAAAAAGGTAGGGAGCCAGAATACTGGAAAAAATATGCTTTGGACACCACTGAAAAGAAACTGGAAAAGAGAGAGAGAGAGAGAGAGAGAGAGAGAGAGAGAGAGAGAGAGAGAGAGAGAGAGAGAGAGAAAAGAAAAAAGTTACTCTAAAAAGTGAGCAGATCAAAAAAGAACATCATGACATCTTTTAGCGACTGCATAGAAGGCAGAAATTCTGGAAAGGAAAAGTACATTATTTCATCAAGGGAATACTTCCTCCTCCTGTTTCAGTTACATAACTTAAGGAACATTCACTTTCCTGAGAAGTGGTTCCTTATCCCGATGACTGACCTGCCCAGCTGCATTGATTCTGAAGGGAAGAGACAACAGCATATCTCTACCTAGAAGTAGATTTCATTTTATACTGTCATAGGAGGGAACTGATTGTCCTCTGACCTCTATATGTTACACACACACACACACACACACACACACACACACACACACACACACAGAGAGAGAGAGAGAGAGAGAGAGAGACAGAGAGAGAGAGAGAGACAGAGACAGAGAGACAGAATATATATGAGTGAACATCATTCATTTCAAAATTAAACTCAAAATGTCTTCTAATTTACTTAATGTTCTTTTGTCAATTTTTTGAAATTTCCACTAGATCTATCATGTTTTAACTCCATAACAACTTTTCTTCTCTTGTTTACATTTAAATTTTTAATATCTATTCAAATTAACAAGTGAATACCAGCAGTGGCTTTCTAAATATTTAGATAACTCACTCCAAACTGGATTCGCAAATAATAAAAAAGCTACTTTATCCAAGCTGTTTTGTCAGGCATGGGCAACCACTGATCACTTATAAACAAAGCAAAACAAAAAAGATGTTTATAAGGATGTATGTTTATCATTCCACATATATTCTTCAAAATCATTTAGAGCACTTGTAATTTTCTAGGGGATATTTTTGGAAAAGCTGCAAGAATGTGAGCGTTGGTATTTTAAGTGCTTTACATTTGTACAAGACATGCAGCCTTTCTTAGAGCAGCAAGGAGGAGACATGGCCACTGGTCTGAGCTGGAGCCAGGAGCAGTAAAAAGAAATCTCGGTAATAATGAGGGGAAGGGTGGGAGTTGAAAATGAAGAAGCAGAGATTAGCAGCGCTATTAGCTCTGGTCTACACTACTTCACCATAAAACACAGTGAAGATATGAAAGGAAAAAGCAGAGAAACAACTGTGTGGAACGGAGCCCAAGCCAAAGATTATACAAAGACATCAGTGGTGAAGATTGCCTGTAAACATTACAAAAGTGGAAAATCATCCATTCACATTGGCCATGACTAATTATCCCCAGCACCAGTATACATGTGATGCACAAATACTGTGTGTCATATATTCAAACAACTTTCTTTAAACAGTCAAGTGGGGTTTTATTTGTGGTTTTAGTGTCACAATTAAGCCTATTACACAAGTTTCAGTGAAACACAAACATTTTTCTTTTAGTAAATTTAGGCCTGAAGTTGTAGCTCAGTAACAGAATACTGCCTACTATTTACAAGTGACAATCCTGTATTAATTCCCAGAATCACACAGAAAAAAAGAAAAGAAAAGAAGGAGAAAAGAGAGAGTCATGAAAAGGGAGGAGAACAGGGAGGGGAGGAGAGGAGAGGAGGGGGGAGGGGAAGAAGCAGAGAAGGGAGGGGAGGAGAGGAGATGAGGGGGGAGGGGAAGAAGCAGAGAAGGGAGGGGAGGAGAGGAGGAGAGGAAGAAAAAAGGGGATGGACTAGAAGGGAGGGCTGGGAGGGTCCACAAGAAGGCAGCTAGCTGGGTCCAAACCAAGGTTCAGCAGTGTCTCCAGGAGAAGGAGGTAATCTCAGAGGAGGAGCACCAGCAAACTGGGGTGAGACTGGACAGATTGTAATGAAGGACATGAGAGAGTGACAATGACCTACCAGAGTCCAGAGCCACTGTGGTCACTGGGCATACCAGGTAGAAAGAGGAATTTTTTTTTTTTTTAAATCTTACTGATCTTTTGCTTATACATTACTGTTTCTGGTTT
The DNA here is from genome assembly GCF_011762505.2 of Arvicanthis niloticus. Lineage (NCBI taxonomy): Eukaryota > Metazoa > Chordata > Mammalia > Rodentia > Muridae > Arvicanthis > Arvicanthis niloticus. Next base: position 43,555,990 of record NC_047673.1, read on the forward strand.
TATTTATTTATTTATTTATTTCATGATTTTGTGTGTGTTATCTGTGATCTGTGTATTTCTTGTGCTTTTCTTCTTTTGTTTAAAATTCTATTTTATTTGATATTTTTATTTGCCTGTTTGTTTTCCTAAAGAGAAAAAGAAGGAGTGGAGATGGAAGGTGGGAAGAATAGGGAAGAGTTGAGGGAAGGGTAACCGTGATAGGAATATATTCTGTAAAAAAAAAAAAAAAGTTCCTTTTTCATAACAAAAAAGAAAAAAAAAGAAAAACAAAGAAGAAAACAATTATAATACTGAGAAAGCAGAAGTGGAGAAAAAAATCAAAGAATAGAGAGTTTAAACCTGGGATGGTACTGAGTAACCGGGTTCTAAACTGCAAGGTAATATAAGTAGAAGAAGCAGAGGGGTGATGGCACACGCCTTTAGCCCCAGCTCTCCAGAGGCAGAGGCACATGAAGCTCTGAGTTGGGGCCCAGCCTGGTCTACAGAGAGGGATATACAGAGAAACCCTGTCTTGAAAAACAAAAACAAAAACAAACAAACAAAAACAACAACAACAAAAAAGCTTACTGATGGTGGCCCATCCCAAGGATTGTCAGTATGTTACAATGCAAAAGGAACTATGTGATTTGACTAAGTGTGTAGCATTCATAGTGGAGTTATTATCCTGGCTTAGTCAAGCTGGTCTAATATAATCATATTAGCTATTACAAGTGTGAGAGGAAGACAGGCAAATGTTTCCAAGAGGTGGTTTTGAGGGATCTGACGCTTTGTTTCTGGCTCTGAGATGGGAAAAATATGCATGTGGGCCAGAAAGGGTTCAGAGGGAGCTGAGTGTGGTCAGCTAGCAGTAAGAAAGTAGAGGAAGAAATGCCCTGATGAAGAAACATTGTTCTGTAGTTAACATGAGGAAGAACTGGTCATCAAATTTGCATAAATGATGAAAGATAACTTCACGACACACATAAAGTGAAAAGTGTGAGCCTGAATTTAGGATTGATGCGGCTTTCCTGCCAGAAGTAGGGCAGTGTGCACTCAGTATTTGGTGGCTCAAACAAATACTGAGTGCACACCAAATTTTCCCCACACCAAATCCCATCTCTATTCTCTCCAGCTAGTTTCCCTCTATCCACCTCTGATTTCTATTTTAACTCCCCTTCTCAGTGAACAATAGAATGTATTCCACTAAATTTAAGAAAGTTTAAAATCAGAAATAGTAAATTGACTATTTAGCAAAAATAATTGCTATTTGTTTTCTAAAATTACAGTATTTTGTGAAGGATTTGGTAACACATATTTTTGAATGATATAATTTTTAAATCCAATTTATCACACAAAGTATCATATTAGTTTTGCTAAAATCATTATTGCTGATCTCCTAATGAGAATTCCACTTTCTCTGCTAAGAAGATGATCGCTGGATTTAGAGAATTTCAGGGCCTGGAGGATGAGTCACAAAAGCTGAACAAATGCTGTTTTGATGGCAGCTGAACTAAGTATTTTGTAACTGTTTCATAAAATGAAACACTGGGGATTTCCTGGTAGTAACTGAAGAATCAATAAATGTCAAACCTATTGTAAAAGGTCAGAAATAAATTGTGTCTGCAGTTATCTAAAACTGTGATATTTTTTTCCTCTCAGAAAGAGAAGATATGGATGGGGGATGATATTTCAATAGATTTTAAAGTGTTCGTGGTTGTTTGACAGAAGCACCTGAACATATGCCTGAAGATAAAGATAATTACTCTCACACTAAGACTCTTACACTACTGATAATTCTTTTTCAGTCATATCCTATTTAGAAATGCTGAAATGTATTATTGCTATACATACCTTTTAAGGAGAAACCAATGATATGAGGAAAGTTTAGAGTACTTTAAAAACCAGATATGGAAAACCCTGGATTTCTAGACTATAGGTCATTTATATCTGCCCTCTAGCTGAGGTAGAGGAATAAACAGAAAAACACCCATTACATCGTCATTAGTTGTAGAAGTTTGAGAAAATTATGCATGTTTCTTACAAACTACTTAAAAATTATTTTTGTATTTGATATAAAATTTTAATCAAGTTACTGTGTGTTAAACATGATACCCAGTCTAACATAATATGTTAAATTCAGAAATTAACTTTTTTTTATTTATTTAATTAATCTACAACAAGCTTCCTGACCTTGATTGGAATCATATGGGAAAATTCTGAAATTATTTACTCCATGGACCTAATCCATGATAAGTTTTTATTTATCTACCTAAGTTGTACTGTGGGCATCCAAAGTGATGGAGAACTTGACCAAAAGTAGTAAAATATAATCCGTATGTGGTTTTCATTTTTTTTAAAAAAAATTCTCAGGAGCGATCATCAAAGATTAAGTAAACCAATGGAAGGAATGCAGAAAGTAGATAGTGTAGAAAGAAAAAGGATGAGATGGGGTGTCACTAGAGTTGAGTTGAAGTACTGCATCTGTCTGGCATTGCTTCTAAGTCTTCACAGTACCCCTTGCTGGTTTCTCCTCTGTTGGGTCCTGACTTCTGTTTGTTTGCTGATGACCCCAAATAGTCATGTGGCCAAAAACCATCCAAACTGAGAAGTCTGAACACAAAGAGGGAGCATCTGGAAGCTTCTTATCAGCTTGTAGACAAAGACAGAGAAGAACGGGAAAACAGAGGACCGCAAACTATTGCAAGCCAGTCAGGGTTATTAAAGAACCTGATTCTAGTCCATGTAAATGAAGAGCAAGTATCACATTTATTGAGCATTCATGGTAGCATATTAAGTGCATTGTAACCTGTTAGCATGATGTCATGGGCATTGTATATACTAGGAATTAAATGTTATCCCTAAGGAATAATCAGTGATGGATATTAAGAGGTGTTTTTGAGGTAAAGTGAATTCTTTCTAATGACCTGAGTTCTGTCCCAGCACCAAAGTCTGATGGCTTTAGCTCTAGTTAATTTGACTTGGATATATTACCTTAATGCTACAAAATTCATAATCTCTTTGAGATATAAAGTGAAAAATATTAAAACTGATGTAAGCCATTTAAATTTACAACATGCAAAGAACTTGTTTTGAGATGGATTAGGGTTTACTCATGTAATGGTTTCTGGTTAGGAAAAACATAGTGGTTTCATACAGGTTAAATCTTTACAGTAAGTTTGTATTTCTAAGACACCTGCGTGTGTGCTGTATGCTTGTAGTAGACTGTATCTAAATTTTTCATAGTTTTGAAGCTTAGAAAACATTTCTATTATATTATTATTACTTTTGAGGAAGATTTTATTTCTCTGTTTCTTGTGTATTTGTTTAATTTTACTGTATTCTCCTGTAGTTTTTGAAACTATTTTCTTGTTTAAAACTTCTTTCATAAAATCATTAAGTATATTAATTGTCACTGTATCATCTTATATTCACAAGGAAAATGGATAATTTGAAAGAGTCTATTATTGTGTGTGTGTGTGTGTGTGTGTGCTTTGTGTGTGCATGTGTGTATGTGTATTACAATTGCTCTGTATGTTACAATGCATGCTGTCACTATATTATTGACAATCCCAAACACAAAAATAATAATAGCATTTCAAAGTTTAGGAGAATACGATTATTTTCTTATTTGTAATAAATAGCCATGAATATATATGAAATAATTTTAAATGAAAAGAATTAAAAGTATAAGTAATAAACCTAGAAGTTGGTGAGAAAATATGAATGGCTTACTCTACTAACTCTGATCCATTCTATCTTGAATGAGATTTCTTGCCTTTGACAATGCTGCAAATACAGTGACGTTTAAAAGAAATGAAAATATATGGTCTTGTGTGTGGGAGGGTGCTAAGGTTATTTTTGTTTATTTGTTTAATTTATTTACATTGGACTTTTGAGATAAGGTCTTTTTATGTACACCAAGCTGGCCTGGACCTTCTGATAACCAACTTGCCTCTACCTTCCCAATGCGACATTAAAGGTATATGACATCACACCTGGGTGTTCATCTTAGTTCATTTTATGAAGTTCAACTGCATATAGTATTAACCAAGTGGAAAGCTATACTTAAGTGAAGAAGGAAAAGAAGGAGGAGGAGGAGCATGAGGAAGAGGAGGAGGAGGAGGAGGGGGAGGAGGAGATGAAGAAGAAGATGAGGAGGAGGAGGAGGAGATGAAGAAGAAAAGGAGAAGGAGAAGGAGAAGGAGAAGGAGAAGGAGAAGGAGAAGGAGAAGGAGAAGGAGAAGGAGAAGGAGAAGGAGAAGGAGAAGGAGAAGGAGAAGGAGAAGACAGAATTGTATAGGAAATACCTTTTATTTATAATGAGTCTTGATTAGTGTTTCATTTGTATTTCACAAAGCTTATTTAAATTGTCTTTAAGTAGGTATAAACTATCACAACTTTTACTTTATATTTTTTGTGACCTAGAAGGTTTTATTCTCATTGCCTTAAGTATTTTATAACGTTTCATGCATAGAAAAATAAATCTTCCTCCCCTGCTTCGATGAAGAGTCAAAAGCATGAAGTAAAAGTACAAATCTTTTGTTTGTTTTATTTATTTACATTCCAAATGTTGCCCCCATTCCCTGTCACCCCACCAAGCGTTCTTCACTTCATTGCCCCTCCCCTTTGCTTCTGAGAGGATGCTCATCCACCCACCTCGACCTCACCTCCACTGCATCCTCCTTCCCTGGAGCATCAAGTCTCTACAGGATGAGGCACATCTCTCCCACTGAGGCCAGACAAGGCAGGCCTCTGACCTGTCCATGGATGCTATTTTCTTGGTGTCCCAGTTCCTGGGGTCCAGGTTAGTTAATACTGTTGGTCTTCCTATGGAGTTGCCATCATATTCAGTTACTTCAATCTTTCCCCTAACTCTTCTATAGAGGTTTTTGACTTCAGTCCAATGATTGGTTCTAAGTGTCTGCATATGTCTCATGCAGCTGCTGGTAGAGCCTCTCAGATGATAACCATGCTAGGCTCCTGTCTGCAAGCTCAACATGGCATCAGTAACAGTGTCAGGGTTTGGTGCCCACTCATGAAATGGATCCAAAGTTGGGCCCTTCACTGGTTAGCCTTTCCTTCAATGCTCCAAAAATATGTCTTAGGTTTTTTTTAAAAAAAAATCGTTTGTAATTTGTTTGTAACAAAACCTGAAGTTATGGAGATAAACTAAGCAAACAATAAAATAATAAGCTGTACTTTTAAAATAGACATAATGCTAACATAAACCAAGTTGCTTAAAAACATCAACAGAAATATTCAAGGTTCCAATTAGGTGTATTATGTTGATTATAAAATTTTTGTGATTTTTTTAGTTACTTTTTTTTTAAAAGAAAACCTCTGAGGCTTATATATTTATAGCAAAAACATTGATAATTTCATAACTTGTACTTTAGTATATATGCTTACTTATTTTTTAAAAATATGTAAAGTATATCATAGTGTTTCTATATACAAACCATGAAAATAATTTTCTTTTCTTATGACATTCTACATTTATGAAAATATGTGTGATAATATAACTTACTGTAATATTTGTCCATGCCCAAAATTTAAAATTATAGTATTATTAACTGTAATCCTGTGCTACTCAATATGTATTAATATTCAGATCCTCTCTTCCTGTAATCATCTACCAATAATGCTTTTTCTTAAGTGATATTCAACTTTATATAAAATGAACCATTCTAATTAATAATTGTTTGGATTGTTTGGTAGATATAAAATTATATTCTGACCATTACAAATATTTTTTAAATAAACTGTTATTTTGTGTGCATTTTTATTACACTGTCTTTTGACTGACAAGCACATAAAATTTTTTTGGTTGACTTTAAAACTTCTCATGCCTTTCCTTTAATTTCTTGAGCACAGGCTTTTACATCTTCCAACTGGAAATTACCCAAAATTCTGTGGAAAGATCTGACTCATAGCATGTGTTAATATTTGACTTATAATTTTGGGGTTAACTGGATCACAAAAGATTTACATTTAACATGCACAGAAGTGTTATTGCTATTATCATTTCTAGTAATTTCTTTCCAGTTGTAGTAAATCATGTCCTTAAAGTTCTTATCAATTCAGCCAATAATATAAAAACTTTTGAAGAAAGAACTGTACTTAACAAATTGCTGCTGTCCAGTCATCTCTACATCAGTATCAGTCATAAAATTTTAGGACTCATCAGACATATTGGCTGTAATCTGAACTATTCTTCTCATCTTGTCCTGATGCATCATTAGGACAAATACTATAAATGCACAAAAAAAAAAAAAAAAAACAAAACAAAACAAAAAAACAAAAAAAAAACCTTTATCTTTTAAAAGTATTCTCTAATTTGTAGTCCTTAACTGGAACCCAGGGACTCACACATACCAGGCAAATGTTCTTCCCCTGAGTCATATTCCATTTCTAGGAATACAAAAGTTAAAGATAAGAATATGCAATTTTAAATTAATTTGTGTGGCAGAAGCTACAACTATGGGCTAGCAGACATAACTGGCTCTTTGAGGTTTAGTTAAAGATCCAGTGTCTTTGCTGCAGGGTGGCTTTGTATAGTCTATATAAGTCGAAGCAAGAAATGCAGCTTCTTCATTATTTTAGGTTCTGGGTGAAAAGCCAAATCTCGCACATGAAAATATGTACTTTACTACTGAACTGTACCCCAGGATTGCATAGTCTTTTATTTTCTAAACTTCTACTTAATTAAAAGAATTATACATTTTGACTTTTAGATTGATTTTCCTCATGAGATAGTACATGTGAAGAAAATTTATTGTACAGCTGAGGGACTTGTTTTATATATATATAGTAAATATGCACGTTAATTTTATATGTAGAGTAAAAATTGAATTTTCGTGTTTTCATTTAAGAAAAGCAGGTAAATAGTTGTATCTAGATGCCATGGCATGGCTGCATTGACTTAATTATGACTCATGAATATATTCATGAGTCATAATTAAGTCAATATATATATATATATATATATATATATATATATATATATATATAGAGAGAGAGAGAGAGAGAGAGAGAGAGAGAGAGAGAGCTATAGACCTATAGAGCTATACAGCATTTGTAAAGTCATAGAGATTAGAAAGTTATCACTTCAAGTCCAGCTACCAGGTATGATAAAGAAAATCACATTGGCTCACAGGCACCCCCACTGATCTTGTGCTTTATATGATAGCTTTCCTAGCACAAAGGAAGAATCGATTAGTTGTATCAGAAACACTTAGATAGTAAAACTTTAAATATTTACCATGTAGCTTTTAAGCAATGCTAGGACCACTGAGATTATTCAGTTGATAAAAGTATCTCCTCCCAAGCCTAATGACTTGAGTTCAATCCCTAGGACCTACATGGTAGAAGGAAAAAACTATTCCAACAATTTGTCCTCTGACCTCCAAGTGTGCTTCTTTCTGGCACTTGTTTGCACACACACACACACAAACACACACACACACACACACAGAGAGAGAGAGAGAGAGAGAGAGAGAGAGAGAGAGAGAGAGAGACAGAGACAGAGACAGAGAGAGACAGAAACAGAGACAGACAGAGAGAGAGAAGAGAGGAGATAAAATACAAAAATATTTTTAAAATGATGGTTTGTTCTAATAACTACTAATAGTAAAAACTATAGCCATCTTAACTGAAAAACACTTGAAATATCCATTCAGTGATGATGAACTATTTTTTTAGGAAGTGTCTAGAGTGCATTTGTAAACTGACCATTAAATTAAACAATATGTTTTTATTTCTATGTAACCAACATATAATTTCTCATCCATATCATTGTGCCTTCTTACTGATCCCTGTTTTTCTGCCCATGCAATGACATTCATATTCTGATAGTTGGTACTATTTACAGAAAAAGTAAGTGTACAATAGTGAATAATAAAGCATAATTTTCAGATTTTGTATTTGCTTTATGGGACAAAGAATTGATATTATTGCTTTATTCAGAGCAGTTGAAAGAATATACATGTTTACAAGTTTTAAAAAGTCATTAATGAAGTTTAACTGGAACACTTGGTAAAGAAATGGTTTCATTAGAAACTTTAGATGCAGTTTGATAAAGGCATTGACCAAGTGAAAAACTGTATAACATATGATCCTTGAGATAAGAATAATACTAAAATTCATCCTCTGTCAAACAAAGGGCCAGAAAAAGTTTTATTGCATGTAAAAGTTGGTCATATAACTGACAAGTACCGGAAGTACAAGAGACTTATTGTGGTTGCAAGGAGAGGGAAGGAAGGAGGAAGAAAGAAATAGAGCTTGGAGATGATTCATTTAGTCCCTGACACTGTGTAGTTATTTGAAGGGATTTATTTTCAAATGTATTTCATTTGCTGTGATATCAATTGTAATACATCACCTTTTTTCCCCATTTGTCCCTGAAGAAATAAACATATTTTATTTTCCTTTGGGAAATATGACAGAAAGATGACTTTATTTCAAGTGTAAAAGTAGGTCCAGATTATATGTAGTAGTATAAATACTTAATGTTATCACTTTGAAGCTTAAAAATGAAAACACAATCAAGGAAACAGATAAATGACAAACAACATAGCACAGTAAATTTCTTCTTCTTAGATTGGGTATAAATCACTTTGATCTTTTGATAGCACTCACAGTTGTCATACCTAGAAACTGAATTCAGCATAGAATTGGTTTATTGTATTTTCAGTCTATTCTCATGAACTTGACATATTGATAAGCCTTCAGCAAAAGCCCTTTTCAGAAGGAAAAACCATCATTATATTTTGAGCAGAAACTCAATTATTTGATATGTTGTCATATGAGTACACTTTGGGGACTCCAACCTCTAGATTGGTGTCATACAGATAAAACCTTTGTATAGATCTGTTCTCTGAAGGGCTTTATTTCATAAAAATATACAGTGTTGCTTTTTCCTCCTGACTCAAGGTTAGAAATAAATCTACTGAGAGAAATTTAAAGGATTTTCAGAATTTCTCAGAAGAGTCTTACAATGCTTCAAAATACCAATTAATACATTTGGACCCCTTTAAGGAATGATTAAATGTTGCAAACTGGCATATTATATATGTAGTATTTCCTAATATATATATAAGTGATTATAGATAGCTACATATACTGTCTCCCATCATTATCTTGTGTTTAATTATTCAAATATGGATTTATGGGAAACATTTTATATCTTCTGAACATTTTATAAAAAATACACTGCTTACATGTCAAAATAATTGTGATCAATGCAGAAAAAATGTTAATGTTACTTTGTAAAACTTGAAACCTACCATTATAGGTAAACATATGGATAACTGCATATCTTAGTAACACACAGTGTATAAGACTCTGAACTTAGTGCTGAAAACCTATCAAGCTGTATTCCTCCTTTTAAGTTGTATATTAACTTCAAGAAAATTATGTCCACAATCTTCCCCTTCACTTTCCTTTCAGACGCTGCATGTGCTTGAGAAATAAGATTTCTGTTTTATCTCTTTATTCATGATGGGAACTTGAAAAACCACAAATACAACCAAAGGAGCAGTAAACTACAACCACTAATGGTAGCTGTTCTCATGGAGATAATTCTGGAAGCAGAGATTACTGACAGGCAAGTAGATAAGCCGTAATCATATTTCCTTTAACTGTCACAACATTTTAGAAATTGGACAATTTTATGAAGCACCTCTAACTTTGCTTGAAGATAAAAATTAAGCTGTCCACATGGATTCACCATATTACATGGGAACAAGTAGCTGCATGCAAGACAGAGCAGTAAGAACACCCATCCCATCTTACATGTGTGAAATTGTGTGTCATTGACCTGCATTACCTGTAGGTATTAGAGTCTGAAACTCCTTCCTTCGGGAACACACATCTTTTAGCTTGGCTACTTTTCTCATGCTTTGGTTCTGTAGGCTTAGTAGGACTTACAATTCAATGTTTTACTGCACAGTTAACTGTCTTTGCTAATTTTTTCCTAATTGATTTTATGATCAGTAGACTTGTGTATCATGTAATGTTAAGGAGTTAAAAATTGAAAACTATTATTTTCTTAGGAAATAACAGAAACACTACGAAAGGTTGACTTTGGATGAACTCTCAGGCGATCTGTCTCTGAAGCATGAATTGAGCAACCATACTGTTTACCAGTGTTTCCAAATGGGACCACACATAGGCTATCATTATATAAAAGTATGAAGCAAGATATGCCTTAAGTCCTAAATTCTTAGCTCCTTCAAAACAAAGGTTTTAAATTGTAATTAATAATACATTACAATAATCATTTAAACTATAAATCATTTCTGTGGGCACTGGGTTTTTACTTTTTGTCTTGTTTGAGTTTGTATAGTGTGAAAGCTAGCAAATGCCTTAAAATAATGAAATCCTCACAATAAACACTGGCGCTAAGCACAGTAATTCCTAACAGAGCCTTCCTCACTTTGTGTTTTTCTCACAACTACTATAAAATAATATAAAACAGAGTTGAAAATTACTTAAATTAGATAAAATTAAAGAACCTGTTTTTACTCTCCTTGACATAGAATATCTTTTCTTGTAGGGCATATATGTTGAATATATTAGAATATTGATTTTTCTCTGTATTTTTAGTTTAACATTTTAGGCTTCATAAGGAAGGGTAAATGAGTTATATCATCTTTCTTTTTCATTTTGATGTATTCTTCTTTCATAAAATATATTTGAATCATAGCCTCCCTTTCTGCCAGTTGCCCGTCACCTCTCCTCTCTCCAAATTTACTGCTCTCTAGGACCCCAATCCAACCACAAAATATTTGACCAACAATCTTTCCTGCCTGCAAGAAGTGTTGCAGAAATAGTGGCTCAGAGCTTATGGGAGTGACCAACCAATGACTGGTCTAACTTGAGGCCCAATCCACGAGAGGGAGTCCATGCTTTTCACTGCCTGGATAGATTTTGGATGGCCCAGAAACTTGGAAGATTTGGTTCTAATGCAACTAACAAAAGAAAAATATTTCTAATACAATTCTTAAAGTAACAGAAAAGGAAGAAATGTTTCCAAATATATTTAAAATAAACTAATATAACTTTTATACTAAAGTTGAATAAAGTCAGAAGAGCTAAAATATAGACATGTTTTTCTTATACACCTGAACATAAAGCTCATCAAGATATTTGTGAATTGAATCAACTATAGAAAAGTCATTATATATTACAATAAACTAGGTGTAATGCGAGAGATACAAGCAAGACTTAACATAAATAGGTAAAAACATGTAATTCAGCCAGTCTGCAAATCAGAAATGACATGATCATCTCAGAAGGTACATGAAAGACTTTTGACCAAGTTCAGTTCCCAAAGTAACTGGGAATACATTGAAACTGTTTCAAGACAATAAAGTCTATCTGTAAGAAACCTACAGCCAACATTATACACAGTGGGGGTAAAAATGAAATATCTTCTTTAAAATTAGAAACAAGACAAGGATGTCCACTCTTTCTCTATATATTTAACTTCCTTATTTAAGTACATGAACCTCATCCAGAATGTCACACAAGAGAATGAAATCAAAGGTATGAAAAATTAAAAAGGAAATTTAAAATTGTTTTAAGAATTAGACAGTAGGATCTGATAGTAAAAAGAATCTCAAGACTGTGCCAGAAACGCCTTAAATCTAATAAATGTTTTCAGAAAAAAATAACGGGAGACAAAATAAACATAAAAAAACCTTTATATCCAAATAATGAGCAGGACAAATTCTGGAAAGCAACCTTATTCACAATAGCCTCAAAAAAAAAAAAAAAACCCAGAAAAAAGTACCTGGGAATAAGTCTAATAAAGGAAGTTAAAGACATTTATAATAAAAACTCTGAAATGCTTAATAAAGAAATTGAAGAAGATCCTGACAGAAAAGACTTCTCACGTACATTAATCAGCAGAAGTAGAACTATGAAAATGGATATGTTGTTGAATGTGATCTACATGTTGGCATGTCATCCCCACCAGAATTGTATTCTCCAAGGGACTAGAAATCAATCTTAAAGTCCATGTGGAAGCACAAAAGATTCTCAATAGTGATGACAATCCTGAGTAGAGAAAGCAATGCTGTTGGAATCATAGTATTTTATTTCAAATTATACTACAAAGCCATAATTGAAATAGGCTTTTGACACAACAGACAGGTGTGCTGATGGCATAAAACAAAGGATCCAAGAAAAGCACACGGCTAAAACCATATAAGTTTTGACAAAAGTTTGAAAGAGACACATTAGAGAAAAGAGATTCTTCAGCAAATGCTTCTGGGAAAAATGGATACCCATATGTAGACAAATAATACTAATCACTACCTCACAGCCCATAGGTAAGCCATTCAAAATGTATCCAGTGCTTTATTGTAAGGCCCAGAACGTTGAAAGTACAACAGGGATGATTTGTGGGCATAAGTGTGCATTCCTGAAGGAGACTCCAACAACTCAGTCAAGGACTGAGAGACTGAAAAATGGGTGTGTAAAATTATATAGTTTTACATCGTAAAGGAAATAATTCCCAGAGAGAAGTATCTACAGAACGAGTAAAGTCTTTGCCAGCTAAATATCTGGTAAAGGATTAATGTCCAAAATACATAAAATCCAATGATCCAATCAATAAAGGGGCAAATTAAATGATCAGTTTCAAAAAAGTGAAGAGACACATAAAAACAAATCTTAAACATCCTCAGTCATGAAGGAAACACATTGCAGCACCTTGTCCAAGTAGTTAGTATAAGAAAAGAAGCAACAACATACACTGTGAGGAGGAGGCCAAAAACAAACCCCTATTCACTGCTTCCTGAAGTGTAATTAGTCCACCCACTGCAATCTAAAACAGAACTACCATATTATTAAATATAGATGTCAATCCTCTCTTGAATCTAATGCTTCTCTATTCCTAAATCTTAATGATAATTCTTATGTTTTCCTGAGGCAATTTGAATGTTTCTGTTTTTTTATCAATGCAATTGATCAATATCAATGAATCACAACACTCCTGAGAATATACCAGAAAGAATCAAAGAACACTTCAGAGTTTCCTACATATCTATGTTCATTACAGCATGATACACAGTAGCTGAATTGTAGGATTAGCCTAATGTTCATTGACAAACAAAAATAAAGAAAATATTAAATATATAGGAGAAATATTTTTAGCCATAAATAAAAATGAAATAAAGGTATATGTATAAAAAATGGAAAGAGTTGATAGTTATCATATTAAGATATATAAACTAGGCTCAGCAAGCCAAACATTGTATGCTTACTCTCAGATATGGAACATAGATTTTTGTGGATGTGTGTGACTATATGTATGAATGTGTTATATGTTATAAAAAAAAAAGAAGAGGCTGATAAAAAAGGCTAGGTGGGTCAAAATATTTTTCATCATGCCTGATGACCTTACTTCCTTTCTTGTGACCCACATGGTAGGAACAAAGAAATGACTCCAGAATTTATCCTTTGACCTTCACACATATATATGCTCACAAACTTATACACTGTATTAGGTAATTTTTATGTCAACCTGACACAAATGAGGTTAATCTTGGGATAACTAATCATTTTTTTAAAAAAATATTTATGTATGTATGTATGTATGTATGTATGTATGTATGTTTTTATTTATTTCTCCAGAATTTAATTCCTACCCATCACCCCATCCCCACCCCATCAGACCTCTAAACTCCCTGGAGCCTTAGTTTCTTGAGAGTTAGGTGCATCTTCTCTGACTAAACCCAGACCCAGCACTCCTCTGCTGTATGGAGAAAATGATTTGATAAGACTGGCCTATAGGTAAGTCTGTAAGGCATTTTCTTGATCAGTGTGTGAGTGCTTAGTTCATTGTTCCTGTGCCAACCCTGGCTGCTGGGTTTTATAACAAGACAGGCTGAGAAAGAAAGAAATCAACAAGTTCATAGGTAGCATCCCTCCATGCCCTTTGCAACAGCTCCTGCCTCTGAGTTCCTGTCTTGAGTTGCAGACCTGATTTATCTCAGCAATGGCCTGTTCCTTGAGAGTTGCAAACCCAAGAAACCCTTACCTCTCCAACTTGCATTTGATCATTAAGTTTTATCACAGTAATAGAAACCTCAACTGAGGCATACTCAGAATAAAAAAGCATGAAATGAAAGTTCCTAAAAAGTCTTAAATGGGGTTTTTTCATAAGAGGAAAGATGGTACTACAAAGATGAGAACATGAGAGAGTGATGGTTGAATGTGGTCAAGGAACATGTTGTGCTGAAATAAAATGTCATTGCAAAACCCATCACTATGTATAATAAATGCTTCCTAATACAATTATATACTGTAGTTGGTAGCTCACACCTTTGATCTTAAGGTGGAGAGGTTGAAGCCACGATATTTACATCACTCTGGAATATAGGGTGACACTTTGTTTCAAATGGACAACCAAATAATCAAATCAGTCAATAAATAAAACATAAAACCAACTTCTAGTAATTTATAACTAAAGTAGATGTTGGTAATGTTATTGTGAGATTTTTTACATATATTAGAAAAGAAAGTAAATTGATATTTATGTGATCTTTTAAATATAGTGATTATTAGTATATCAGCATGGTTTTTGTAGAACACAGTACCAAGGGATGGCATAGAAACAATGAACTGAGCCCTCACACACTGATCATTGATCAAGAAAATGCCTTAAAGACTTACCTATAGACCAGTCTTATGGAGTCATTTTCCTGATTAATATTCCTTCTTCCAAGATGCCCCTCACTTATATCAAGTTGACATAAAAATTATACCTAGTACAGGGTATAATTTTATGAAAATGTATGTGCCATGTGTGAATATCAAAGAATAACAAAGAAATATAAAATAAAAGGAATTTTAAACAAAAAATGTTGACATAAATTTCCTCATATATATTAATTATTTTTCCAAACTCCATGCTCTGAACAGATTAAAAACAATGACCAACCCAGTTATGACCAGCCCGATATCATCCACATTTATTACAATGATTTCTTATGTATGTTGTTGTTTCTGCTGGTTTCATTCTGTCTTTCTTTTCAGAGAGAGAGAGAGAGAGAGAGAGAGAGAGAGAGAGAGAGAGAGAGAGAGAAATTGAGAGTCACTATGTTGTACAGCTGTACCTAAAATTAGTAGCTCTTCTAGCTTGGATTTCTTATTGTTTGGGTTTCAAGAACCAAGCTGGAATAATTTATTTCTATTGAAATTAATAAAAGGACTTCTCGATATTCTTTAAAAATTTTTCAACAATTCTAATTATCATCCAAAAATGTTCCAGACAATATTAAAATCACATTCAGTGCAGTTATCAAGAGATGTGTTGCTGGATGGAGTGGTGAGTGCCTGTCATCCCAGCAATTGGGAGGGCAAGAAAATAAAATCAGACCTCCATGCCACTGAAAACTTCCTGTGGAAGCTACCTAGCAAAAACTTGGAGAGTCAGATGAGTCTGAGATAGAAAGAAAGGACTTATGTTGATCTATCTACAACAAAATTTCTGTATCAAAGGATCAGAGAGTGTTGAAAAAGAGGATGTGGAAAGAACTACAGAAAGAAGTTATCTGCTTTGAGACTGTGTCTCCTAGAAATGTCAGAGAAGCTAACTCATAAAGTCTTATCGATGTGGCAGCCAAGAGAAGACCAGAACGTGGACAAAACCAATAGACATGATCACATGATAGGGGAAATCTCAGGAGGTCTCAGTCCTGGGCAAAGAACTACAGGCAACTAAGGAATGCTGAGAGGTGGAGAAAATAGTCTTCCCCCATCTCCTAATTGGTTTTATGAGATGCTAAGTCCTGTGTGTATATACACGTAACAATATTCTGGCTAACCAGATTTTTTAATATATGTTTAGAATATATATTACATGTAGAATATATATGTAATATGTATATATGTATTTTTTTTTACTTTTTTGTGTTGTAACAATTAAGCACCGAGGTCAGAGGCCATGAATTTGAGGTAGAACATGAGAGTGGCTGGAGGGAGGAAAGGGAAAGGGGGAGTGACAGTTATATTTTAATTTTAAAAAATAAAAAAATTACCTGCTAGAATACATATTACATTCTCTTCCCCCTCCCACTTTTGCCTATCACCTTTCTCTTCACAAATAATTGAGAGAGAGAGAGAGAGAGAGAGAGAGAGAGAGAGAGAGAGAGAGAGCTTAAATTTCACATTATAGAAATCCAAAACAGCATCAATACAATGACGATTTAGGCAAAGGCCTTTTCACGGAGATAGTTCACTGATTGTTCAGTTTGACTCATTTCCTGCATATGTTGAAACAAGAAAAAAAATGTAAATATTAGGAAGGTATCAAATAAATTTAAATATTTATTTTGTACTCAGTGAGCATGTTTGCCCTATAGATTAGTCTAATGTTTATTTGGGGAAAGAGATATTCTTGAGTCAGGCCCCTGCTGTCTTGATGCCCAGGTTGGCTTTGATCTATCTCTGCCTTCTGAGGGCTGCTGTTCTCGTCATACACCAACCGTTCCTGCTGCCTTCCAAGTTACCACTTAAGAGGATATTAGCTATGAACAAAGCATAGAAATTGCAGTTCTGTTAACACAGAGTAACTTGTTAAAAAAACATACTGCAGTAGGAGTTTGCTTTGATATTGCATAATATAATAGCTATTTGGAACCTGAGGGCATGCTCAAATACTAGCAGGCACAATGATAAAAACGAGATAACATTGTGATTAAGAGAAAATATTAGTTAACAACATTGTCTTCAAATTATCCTGAAGCTATGCTATCCAATATAATATATAAATGATCATAAGTGAATCAGAAGCAGTAAAATAAATAGAATTTTTAACAGATTGATTTTTTCATGTAAATTAGAAATTTCTTCTGTTTATGATTGCTTACTGCTGGCTTTCTCCTTCTTTCCCTTGTAGTCTCAATGCAGTTTGTGAAGCTCAAGCCCGTCTGCACCTTTTATTAGAATAACCTAACTATCTTTTATTAGAATAACCTAACTACTGCCACGTGATTGATGTTATGAAAAGAAACGGAAGACAAAACATAATCTCTCCAGGAAATTCCTGAACTCTGACCTTTACGGGTCATAGAGAGCAGCAGTTTGTTGCTTTGGAAAGTGACCTCGGCCTTTCTCTTTTCTAAACAAACATTCAGATGTTATCTATATATTGCTTCTAAAGACCTCACTGCTAAACCCATAGAGATCAATGGTATCCTCTTATATTACACTTTATCTTTTGGTGAATGAAATTCACAGGGAAGGGAGAGAATGCAGCATGTGAAAAAATGACACCAAGATTCTATAAGAGTTTTGCTTAAAATTTAACAGTAGCTGTGTTGAGATACACTGTCTATTATTTTCTTCAGTTAGCTATTTTGGAAACAAAAGTTGCAGAAAATCTTCTCAGTACTAGTAATTGAGTGGATGCTTTAATTTATCTTAAAACTTGTAAAATTATTTTTGTGTAATCATCAGTTCATATAGAGACTATGGTAAAAGATACATTACAAAGTCAATTTATTTAAATTCTGTAATATGAGAGAGGCAATTCAAGAATTTTACATTTGTCCTTATGAAGTTTTGTGACTTAATCACAATTCGAATGATTTCTTGGTCGTAATGGCAAATCTACAGAGAATTCTACAGGCAGGTTAATAAAACATTTGTATTTCCATCTGCAGTACAAAACAAATTCCCACCAACGTGCTTGCTGGTATCTGCATTAGTTTTCTCCCAAAGGTCCAGATTTAAGGATCTCAGTACAGCCCCAACTGTTAAAGCACATCTGCCTATATAAATTAGACTGACAGTTTCCTACAGACTAAGAGCAGGTTTCCAGTCTTAGGATGGCATGAAGTCATACTACAAATTAATATTACCTTGGAAAACTAAAGATGGACTCAGTACATAAATGTTTAAGACATGTTACTAAACTTATTGTATAATTTAATATATCATGTTTCTAGTAGATTGTTTCCCCTTTGTCCATTGTGAACCTGTTTCCAATTTAAACACAATGAATTGCACCCAACCTTCAGTTAAACCAATGAGTTACATTATCTTTTGGTAGACAAGTTTTCACAATTGGTACCTACCTTACTTATATGTGCTCAAATAAAGTGAGTATAAATTATATACTCAGATTGGCGTGATGTTGTAATAAATGCTTGAATGTGGTAAAGATGGGCTAATAGAATTTGTATATATTTAGTAAAACACATGCAACTGTGTGTGAATATACACGGATATATACACATATCTATATTGAACTGAATTAAAGTGGAAAACCAAGAAGCAGGAACATAAAGCTTTCCCCAGAAGCAGTCGCCAAATGTTACTGTCCCCCTTCTCCTTGCTACTCCTTTTGCATCAATGAGGTACCAAGAAAATAAAACTACTCAACTGTCACATTAGTTAGCAGCTCACCATTACAAAATCCCGCTTTGCTGGGGCCCTAATGAGTGGTTCCTGTCTATGCAAACCTGTGTTGGTCAGAAAAATCTTAAGGCAGATTGGTTTGAAAATTCAATGGACTTAGCAACTTGACTGAACACAATCTAACTACAAATTAGAGCTATTTTAAGCAGTAAAAGACTCTCTAATTTTTTTTGTAAAAATTGAACAATCATCACACTACCATGCAAATAAGGATCGAAGCACACCTTGAACTTGTGTGTTTAGAAGCAGTCACCTGATTTCACCACTGTGTTCCCATCTAGCCTAAGAATCTGCCTTTAAATGAGTAAATATACTGTTTTCCGTTTGTGTTTCTGGTCACCTTCAGCAGCAAACAGTATTCTCTAGATACTGTAATTTCTTTTTTTTTCCTCTAAGTTCACATACAGTTACTGAGAATGGTTTTCAAAACTGTCTCCTGGCCAAAATACTATTTCTGTTTATCTTTAGATTCTTTTAGAAATTAGAACTTTTGCTAAAGCAAGCAGAGCTTTTAAGTATTTGGTGGAAGAAACTTATGTTTGGTTTTGTTGTTGTTTGTTTGTTTGTTTGTTTGTTTTTCAAACTATCACAAACAAAATAACTTTTTCAATTATATGGATGGCGCAATAATGCATCACTTGCAGATATGAGAGGCCATCCTAATGATTTAAAACTAATAATACTATATGGCTTTATTGATTTTAGGTCTTTACTATAGTGATAGCAGGCTTTTTAAAGGCATTCTAGTGCTTCTTGGTTGGTAAAATGATGGGTATCACTGGGAGATGTGTGTTGGGAATTGAATGATACCCTGACGCTGTCCTAATCAATTCTGACTTGAGTGAGGACCAGTCACAGTACACCATCAGTGGTTGAGGAAATTATAGAATATTTCCAGACGTCATTTTGAATCGTCATCTGCTTTTGAAAAAAAAAAATGGCTTACATATAAAATTTTCACATGCAAGAAGAAATGTAGAAGATAAGTAAAAAGTGTCCACAGATTTGTTCCAAAATTTCTCTGTACTTATAAATACACTCAGTTCACAAAGGCTACAAACGATCAGCAGTACATAGGAGATTTGTAATGCGTAGCCAGAAGAAAGAAGTATCCTGAAGTACGAATGAAGGAAGGATATCAAAAAAAAGTTTTACAGAAATTTTAAAAGAGCATCATAGTTATTTCATACAATAATTTATTATATAAATCAAGTGAATTTCTAAATTTCTACTAACCTCACAAACATCATAATTTTCAACACTCATTTGAGTTCAACTAAAAATATTTGTGCTGGTTACATTTTTCCTGACTATTTCTTTCAGGTGAAAAGATTTCTGTTGTTTATGGTTTGAGAGTTTATCTTGAAAGGAAAGAAATTGCAACATAAAGCACTTTCCAGCATGGTGGCAGAAAGAAGATTAAAGGGAGCACAGGAAGTGACCTGGGAAAGATGCACCCTCTATAGACACTCAGTGACGGTTTAAATAAGAATAGCCTTCATAGGCATCTGTACCTGATTGCTTGGTGCCCAGTTAGTAGAACTGTTGGAGAAGGATTGGGAATTGTAGCAATGTTGAATGAAGGGTAGCTTGGCTGGAGGAGGATGATACTGAGAATGGGCTTTGAGGTTTCAAAAGGCCATTCCAAGCCTGATGGTTTCCTGCCCCACCCTTTGCCTGTTACAGGCAAATCATGGTGTAAAGCTCTTAGCTACTGTTCCAGTACTATGCCTGCTTCTTCTCACTATGATGGTCATGGACTAACCCTCTGAAACTATAACTAATCTCCCAGTGAAAAACCACTTTCTTTCATAAAAGTCATCCTTGCCTTGGTCATCTGGCTTCTGGCCTCTCACTTCCACATCCTCCATTTTGCCACCTCACACCAGTGCCATCTTATAGTGAGTTTCTCCGGGGAGTAATACACTTAATTAGGTCAGAGCCTGCATGATATAATTGTATCTGGAAGTGTCCTCATAGACAAAGTCATTCAGAAACTTGCTTTGGTAATCCCCTAGTATCTCTTACTTCAACAAATTTGACTTGATTAATGTCCTCAGACCAGATGTCATCCTGTATCCCTTATTTAAGGGATGATAAGGAGTTTTCTAGGTTTAGCCTAGTGTTCTTCTCCACTGAAATGTCATAACAAATCATGTATATATATATATATATAAACTAATGTCTTAGTTAGGATTACTATTACTGTTGACAAAACACCATACCCAAAGAAACTTGGTGAGAATAAGGTTTTTTTTCCAGTTAAACTTACACATCCAAGTTCATCATCAGAGGAAGTCAGGACAAGAACTCAAGCAAGGCAGGGACCTGAAGCAGAAGCTGGTGCAGAAGCCATGGAGAAGTGCTGCTTGCAGGCTTGCTCCTCATGGCTTGCTCAGCCTTCTTTCTTATAAAACTCAGGACCACTGCCCAGGGATAGAACCACATACAGTGAACTGGTTTATCATCCATAAATCACTAATTAAGAAAGTGCACTATAGGTTTGCTGACAGCCCTATCTCATGGAGGCATTTCATCAGTTGAGGCTGCCACCCCTTTGGTACTCTAGCTTGTGTCAAGTTGACATAAAGCTAGCCAATAAAACAAATACACTTATTTAATTGATAAGCAAAACTATTTGAACATTAAAACATACTTTAATTTCAGACAAAACAGAAGCCATCATTTTCTCTTCGGGTATACAATAGTCTATTCTCTGTTGCTAATAACTGAATACCACAGACTATATACATTTTAATAAAATGTTCTACTTTGACTCTTAATTCTGGAAATGCAAGGCCAAGAAACCACATCTGGTGTCACCTGTCTTACTGGTAGTGTCTCTGTATGACAAAGATGTGGCAAGCCATAGGCCCTGTGTACTTGTATGTCTTTTTTCTGGTCACCTCTTTTCTTATAAAGAAACAAGTATTCATCATGATGCCCCACCCCAAGGGCATTAATTATGTCCAGATTATGCCCTAATCATGTCCAGAATGTACTAGCTTTGAATAACTTAATTAGATTAATTTTCCATTATTTTCATAGTTCAAAGTGGGGATTAACTCTCAAAGCAAGAAGCCTTAGAAAGAAACACTCAAACCACACCCAAAGTATAGCTAAGCAAGTGAACAGAATGATGTAGTTTCAACATGATTTTAGACTTATTGTCCCTCATTTTTCTGTTATTCTGGTATAGTCCTGTTCCAGGTACTGTCAGATTGGGTGTCTAGCTTGAAGTAATAGAATCTTATTTTGGCTCAAAAGCAGGAAAGTTTAATATTCTATTTGACACTCTGTGTTAGAAAGAAGAAATTGGGGTGGTAGAACCATGTGTAAGCCAGAGAAAAAGAACTGGTGCCCAAAAAGACAGATGTTAATACAGTCCCCAAAATTGAAGAGTAAGAGCTGGCTGCAATTTGAGTTTAGTAATTTGTTGATTGAATTTAGTTAGGTTAGGCACAGAGAACAGCATACAGTGAGAATTGGAACCAAAATATCTTTGGTCAGCATCCTCTCTGCCATTAGTTAACTACAACACATTTGGCAAGTATTTGGAAGGAGCACACAAAGACTACATATCAAGAAAATCCTCAGTTCTTCTTTCTCCAGTCTCCTCATTCTTTTTCTATTTTTATTCTTCAGAATAACTTGCTACATGATAAAAGATCTAACTGTGCATTGCAGACTTCGTCAGTCCTGTGGCTGTTAAAAAGCTTGAGGCAAATTCATAATCACTACTCATAAGGAGGGGGTACAGTTTTGTAATCAAATTATCCTCAATCTCATACTTACTCCCTGCCAAGTTTTCCCCTTTTATCTGTCTAGTTTTTTCCCATTATAAGTGTCATTGGGTTTGGTGAGTTGTTGTAAACCTCCTGTCTCTCTGTCTCTGTCTCTCTGTCTCTCTGTCTCTCTGTCTCTCTCTCTCTCTCTCTGTCTCTCTCTCTCTCTCTCTCTCTCTCCTCTCCTCTCCTCTCCTCTCCCCCTCTCCTCTCTCCTCTCTCCTTTCTCCTCTCTCTTCTTTCTCTCTCCCTTTCCCCCTCTCTCCTGTCTTCTCTGTCTCTCTCAAGAGATACATAATACAGAGGTTAGGGAACACACATACTCTAAAATAGACTATAGAGCAAAATACAGTCAAAGCCCAAAGACTGCATAGGAGATATGAAAATAGACAACAGGGGTCCGATGTTGAGGGCATTTCTAATCACAATCCCTACTGCTTGCCCTGTGCTATCATGAAAACCAAAACTGTACAAGGGAAAGAAGATGTTTAGGGGTGAAGGAACATGAATTACTAATACTGAGAAAGATTATGAAAGAAATGCCTATTAATATCACTAAAGGCTGTGGGCAGGTGGCTCATATAATTCAAGAGATTTCTCTCTCTCTATGTGTACACAATAAATTAGTTTTGACTATTTATACATACATGTCATATGTTATAACGACATATTGCATATTGATACTTGCATATTCTATACAATATAAAAAGTCCTATACAATATAAAAGTCCATGGAGAGAGCAAAAGATGTCCATCATACATGGAAAAAGAAATCCTGCCAGAACCCTGCCTTGTGTTCAGCTTTCATATCTAATCTTGATTAGCTGGCACATATGTCATAAAAAATTTATGTACCTCCCCAAAGCATTTGGCTCTTAAATTAATTATGTGCCTTATGGCTATGAATTAGACACATTCAATAATATTCTTTCACCCTAAGGCCCAGATTTTTATATGAGTGGTTAAAAGAACCTAATATAGGAAAATTAAAACTTTATGAAATAATATGCCCGTAGAAGGCTCATTGGGAGTAGGCATTATATCTCGGTATTACTATTGGGTTTCAGATATTATAGATAAGGTCACCATATTTCTGTAGGAAATCACTTAGAAATGGAATTTTTAGAAATACAGCCTGAATGGAATACTATAAAAATCTGAATACAAGAAAACAAATGCCATGGTTGAAATAATTAAATACCAAATCTTATTTATGTTAACAGTATATGTTCTATTGTTTTGTAAGTCAAAATTGAAAGGAATGATTTTAGAGGCTTCTTCATTTCATCAAAATTATTTGAGAAGTTATGCTACACAAAACAGTGTAAGAAACCAGACAATTCAATGTTAGTTTTAATAATCATTTTAAAATCAGTCACTGTAATATAAAATTTTTTTCTTGTGTTTTATTTAGATAAATTCTTAACTCTAACTTCATGATTTCATGAATGAGTGAAATTACTTGTTTGATATTTTAGGAAAGACATACCGGATGTTCACAATTTTATATTGGGAATTTTATAGCTAATATCTTCTTTATTAGTAAAGATAATTACATGTTCAATACATAATTCAGTATCATAATCAATGGAATTTAGGTTAAGTAGAACCTATTCATCATATCTTTGCCAACTTTTCTGTACATAAAAATGTTAGTGCATCCCAATAAGTTTTATTTGAATTACTAAGATCAGATTGTTTTCATAGGTTCTCAAATGCAATGAGAATTGTAAGCACAGTGTTCTTAGTAATTTATTTCCTCTGATCAATTTATGATTGATATGAAAGTAGAAGATCAAGTCTGTTTCATGTTGAGCACTGAGAGCTAGTACTCTTCCTTTAAATGGTTTAATATAAAATAGGACAACAACAAACTTTAGGAACTGATGCAGAAGTATGTGAATTAATTAGCCTTTATTGCCCCAGGCATTGCTGACAATTGTTTTCACTGTAACATATAAATGAGGATGCTTTTCTGCAGATGTGAAGAAGTGTGTCAAGATACAAAGACCATATGGACTGAATAGGAGGATGGCCTACAGGGTTTGCACCACACCTTACCTAGTCTGATAGTCTTCTCTGCAATATAGATTGCTAATGGAATTTCAATTATTAAAGTATGCATGGGGGTCTATCAGTAATAATTTACAACTAAACCATTTTAAAAGTTCTTGTATGAAATTTTATACATCTTATGATGCAGATTTTACAATGAAAATACACTTTAAAAAATAAAACAGCTATGAAGCATATACTTAAGCAGTTAAATGTTTTCATTGGGATCCTAAGAGTTAATTCAGGTAAGACAATCTAATTGTAATGGAACTGAAGTAACACCTCTGAAAAACAGAATCTTAAGGGCCAATAGGAGACCTGAACCTTTCTCTTATCTGACAAGCAATTTCCATTTTGCCCCACTTGTTTTTTACAATTTAGCCTTATTTTCTGAGGGTGTCAATCAAAGTTCATGAGGAAGATGTTTTAATCTGTTTTATACATAAAAGGAGATTAACCAAAGGACAAGCAGGCTCCTATTCCATTATTATTAATCAGATGAAAGGTCCTTTTACAAAAAAGAAGAATTTGGGGTAATCACAGTAAAATTAAGCTCTTTCACATATCTCATACAATTTACTTTCTCTTAGAAACGGAATCCAAAAGGTTCTTACTCCAAGGAATTGAACTAAATACAATCATTTATTTTCATCATACATCTGTCATCAGGTACATCCCTTGGATATGAAGTCGTGTATCTTGTGACCCTGTGGGTTAAGGTTTTCTAAAAGTCATTATAAGAGACATTCCATTCTCTTGGCATTTTAGATTATTTTAAGGCAATTCAACATCACAAAATGAAAAAGCTTAGACTGAGAAACCATGAGTCAGTGGTATATTAACACTTTCTCTTCACTACATTTCTTAGTTGAACCAACTTCTTTGGGAGACCATTTCTCACTTTCTCCTTCAATAACTGAAACCAAACAATGGAGAAGCCCTAGCTCACACATTTGAATGTAGCAGGGAAAAGAGCAATACATTATTGCTCTATCACCCCCTAACAGAAAGTGCTGTGCCCTCTTTTTGTTTATTTTGGCATGAAACCCAACACTCTGGCATCATTTTGAAAGTGGGTAATTGGAGAATTTGTGTTGACTTCAGGCCAGACATAAGCTAAGCATAATATGCAGTAGCCAGAACTATGTGTACTTTCATCCTTAGAAACTTTGCTAATCCCAAGGAGTAACAGATAATTGTTATTGGAAAATGTACTCTCAGTACGTTTCAGAAGCAGTGAAAGCATTTGGATATATAGAGTGCTAACACAATGTCACACAGTAAAGTTTAAAAGCAAGGCTGAATGTGTTTAGGGCTGACCATTTGGTACCAGAAAACAACTGGTGTGCTTTACCCCAGAGAAGACTGTTTCTTTCACACTTGCCATTCCTGAGTTTCCTGTAGTTCTTCATGTAGGGTTGAAATGATCTAAAAATGAAAAAAAAATAATTAAAAAAAATTAAGTAGGAATCCAGGTAAATTCTGCTGGACAGTTCCTTCCCCAGCCTGTGGGGTGTTTGCAATATTGGATTTATCCAAGCCTTGATTAGTATTTTGATAAACAAAATATTTTTTCAAATGTGTTCCAAGGAGGTCAACACATACAGTTTTTGCTGTTCACCTTTCTGCTCTTACATGTAAGATATAAATTTGTTATATAAAAAAAAAAATTCTGGAGGTTCTGTCCCTATTTGGGTTAACCATGGAATCTTGGGCAGAATGCTAAAGCAATATATAATACCATCATTAATGATGAAGCAAAACCATTAACTTCACTACTAGCAACAAAAGAGGAGACAGAAGAAGATCAGAGTCCCATCACCTCCTTCAAATCACCCTCCAGAGATACCAGATAGAACCTATCAGGACCCATTTTCTAAAGTGTTTCACTTTGAAACATTGACTTTTGGAAAAATTCTAAAGATCTAGGAAGAATGAGGTATGATATGATAAAAATGAATTTTATATATACAACATTATTAAAGACAAATGTAAGATTTAAGTTTCAAAATATTACATAGATATTTAAGTCATTAGTTTCTTCAAGTTAAGAATTTTGTTCTCTTAGTTAATTATTTTGGTTTGATATTCAGAGTTGAAAATGTATGGTATAATGACAATTGGTATTTTCTTAATGACCTCAAGTTCGTTAAGACTAAATGTCCACACATATCTAAGACATTCCATTCCAAAAGTATCATTGCATTGGAATATCAATGACTGAAGGAAACTCAGTTCTATCGCAAACTCCACTCTGACCAATTCTCCTTCCTGATGCCTGCCTTTAAGAAAGTGGTCTGCTGAACAGCCCTGTGATTATGCTAAGGTGAAACAGTCATGAGAGAAACATTGTTTATTCCCCAAAATTTTTAGTTGTTCATTGGATTAATCTTATTTATCTGGATGAAAAGAGATAATAAAAAAGATATATATATTGTGAAGGAATGTCTAAGATTGGCTTATATGATGGGGCTAGAAGTCCAACAGTGAGTGGCTGGGTGCACACTGTAGAGCCAGAAGGCTTGGTAATTTCTTAGTCCACCAAGCCACAAGCCTTAACAGCAATTTGATGTTGAAGGCCTGGAAAATTCTTGGAGTATCATTGTTGTGTAGTCCACATGGAAGGGCTAAAAAGTATGAGTTATGATGTGAGTGAAATATAACAGCAGCAGCAAAAACAAACATTGCTTCCCTCAGCAGCAGGGAGGGAAGCAAACATTGTTATTTTTTTCCCCTGGGGACCTCTTTATATATTATTGCTTCCAGAAGTTGTTTCTCATTCTGGAGGGAACTTTTATTCTTCCTGGAATCACTTCAAATACCTTCCCATATCTCTTATTTAGCTCCAGGTCCAATCGTGTTGACAGGATATCTGTTAATCAGTAGTATTTACAAAAGTCCATGTTACAAAAAGATGATTGAAAACAAAAGAATAAATTTGATCTTCATCTTTATTTAACAAAATGCTTCTGCTCTATTGATAGTCCTTTCTCAATTCTAGTTCTATTTTTATAATCCATTAATCCATGCAATAAAATGTCTAGGAACTATTTTAAATCGTAGGCATAGTAACAAAACTTTGTCCTACAAACTTGTAAGCTAAGCATAGAACACAAACCAGAAAAATAAACTTTTGTAAACTGTAAGAGTTGTGTGTCTGTGTGTGTAAATTTTGAACAGGAAGCAGTCACAATCTTAACTGTTTAAAATGATATCCTCTACTATTTATTCTTTGTATGTAAATCTTTCTCACAACATTGCTCATGTATTTACCTTGACGAATATTTAAATTTATTGCTTTTTATGGTTTGAATGTGGAATGCTCACCCGGACACTGGGAATACTATTTGGGAAGGCTCTAGAGACATTTGGAGCATATGGTCTAGGAGAAGAATCTAGGTTACTGGGGGATAAGCCACTGTGGTTATTGTGTCCCTGGCCCCCTTTTGTCTCTGTCTGTTTTCATTCTACTCTGAAGTAAACAACTTTCATCCACACAATTCTACTGCTATACAATCGTCTGGGCAGCGGCCATGCCACCATGGACTGAACCTCCTCAAACAGGGAGAAATAAAAGTCACCAAGTCACTTTTCTTGAGTATTTGACTGGAAAGGTAACTGAAACAGTGCAGATAAACAAAGTGATAGTCTGAGAATTGTGCATATCTTCTGAATTTCTGCACTGCCATCTTTTTCTTATTCTGTGGGTCATTAAATAATACTTGTGGGTCCTACATTATGACATTTTTGCTGAAAAAGTAAAGCCTAACAGCTATAAAAGGGACCAAGAAAGAGAAAAAATATGAGGATGGGAGTGGACGCCAAAAAGATACATAATACCTGAGAGAGGAAAAACGTCCTCAGCAGGCAGAGTATGAGTAGAGACCAGGGATAATAAGGACAAGAAAGATCAGGAACCTAAAAAGAGGAAGAGAATTTTCCTATTACTATAAAAAAATATCTAAAGTAACATCTAATACCTTGCATACTCACTTTTAGAATAGAGATAAATGCAGTGGTTTTATGCACTTGTCAGCAGTGAGCAAGTATTCTTGTTTGCTATTGATAGTCTTTGGAATGCTTATCATCAAGAGTGTAGCACGTTCTTACTATGTTTTACTTTAGCCTTCCATCATCCTGAACAGCTATATTTGTAAATTTCTAGCTATTTGGAGACTCTGAGCACCTATTTTGTATTTTGTAACTTTTCATATTGTTTGCAAGTATTTCTTTTCTTTTCTGTTGTTGTTGTTGTTGTTGTTTGTGAGACAAGGTCTCTACATAACTCTGGCTGTCCTGGTACTCACTATGTAGACCAGGATGACTTCAAACTAATTGAGATCCAACTACCTCTGCCTCTCAAGTGCTGGGCTTAAATCTGTGTACCACCATACTCAAGTAAAAATTTCCTTATATATTCCAGTCTTTTCCTGTTCCTTCATGCTGGGTAACTATTTTATTAGAATGATACAGTTAACAAAGCATGACTCAATGGTTTATTTTTTATATAGAAAGTTTTGATGTCCTAAAAATTCTTTTTTATTCTATTAAATATAATATAGTATGTCATCTGAAAGTCCTATGGTTTAATATTTGTCCTTCATAATTACTTTTAGAAGAGAAGACCAAGCCTTTTTCTTTTTGTACATGACCATTGAGTTCAACAACTAGTGTTCAAAAGCTGCTTCTCTGTAATATTATCTTTATAAATGTGTCCCTGAGTTCTTTGAGTTTTATGTTCTTATTTTTTTTGATAATCTCTCTACTAAAAAAGCTAAAAAGCCTCATATTATGAATACTTAAGTTTATATTAATCTGTATATTTGAGAGAATGTCCTCACTCTCTGTTCTTCAGCAGTGGCCCAGATCTTTGTTTTTTTTTTTCATTTGTGTGTGTGTGTGTGTATGAATAAATATCTATTCAGGAATGAACGATATATAAATAAACTATAGAATCAGCTGTGAGATTATAGTTTTGTAATTTTAGTTTACATTACATTAAATTGACATTGCCAAATTTTCTCATGACTGCTTGGGTCTTTCATTTGTTATCTGCTGATATGCTTTGTATAGTTGAGAAACAAGACTAATTTCCTGTGCCATATCTCAAACATATGGCATGCTGGAAGAAAAGAACAAAACTGAACAATCTGAGTCTTAAGTTAATCCCCAATTAAATGAAAATTCCAAGTTTAGATTCCAGATGTAAAGTCGAGCAAGTTTTTCCTCAAATCAAAATGAATTGTCACATAAATCTAAAATCTAAACATCATGTTTAAAACGTTACTTAACACCTCAGTGTCTGACACTGATTAATGATGTACTCCCCTACGGGCAGTCTTATTTCAAGGTAGAGGTCTTCCATGAAATAAGAATTATTTTCTCTTGTAAAGAAATTCCAAGATGACAGAAAAAGAAAGTTTATTATTTTTTTTAATGAAAGCTACAGGGGAATACCTAAAAACAGATTATCTTGCTAGCATTTAACATTGCTGTGTGATACAAAAAAGTATTTTCTTATAATTTGTGCTTTATTTTAAATCTCCTTCTGAATTTTACACACACACACACACACGTATGTAGTGTATGATCTTATCCATATAAGCAGATACACTACAACAACAAGCAGAAAATAAAGTAGAGGCACAAAACAAAACAATTCTCTCTCTCTCTCTCTCTCTCTCTCTCTCTCTGTGTGTGTGTCTGTCTGTCTCTCTCTCTCCTTCCTCTCTTTCTCTCTCTCTCTCTCTGTGTGTCTCTGTGTGTGTTTCATTCCCCCTCTCTGTGTCTCTGTTTCTGTGTGTGTGATCCACTCCCCCTCTCTGTCTCTTTGTCTCTGTCTCTCTCCTCCTGTATATGTGTGTATGTGTGTATGTGTGTGTGCACACATGCACATGCGTGTCTTCCACACTCCTTCCCTCTGTCCCCATCTTCCTTTCATACCTCCCCTCTGTCACAGGCACATTCTACATGTATGCGCGAGTGCAAACACACACACACACATACACACACACACACACACACACCACACACACCACACACACACACACACACACACACACACACACACACACACACAGTGTCTTCATAAGTCATGTTCTCTTAAAGATGTTCTTCATTCACAGTACCCTAGCTGTTACCCAGGGAGCTGTAACGTCACTCTTCTTTGGGTTTCCTGGCATTCCCTCACATGTTCTTGTAGTTTCCTTAAATCTACTCATTCTTCCCATTTGAATCATTTCACAGGACTTCTCATCTCACCGGGAACAGTTTTACTTTCCTTTGTTTTCTTTGGATCTTTTGCCCCAGCATCTGCTATACTCCTTGCTTAGGAACGAAATGGAGTTGGAAGGGCTATTCAAAGTAACCGCACTTGAAGTGCTTAAGTATCGCCTGAGTCCTCTCTGTTGTGGATGTTTTCTCTCCTAACTCCCATTCCTTACACTGATAACATTGAAGCTTCCACTTCCATCTATCCATGTGACCGGCTGGTATGCTTTATTAACTGTGATGGTTAATATTGTATTCAACTTGGCTGGATAGAAAACACACAGAGGAGATTAGTGAAACTCACCACATGTGTCCGTGGGAGATCTTCCCAGAAATCATTGACTAAGGAGGTAAGAAACATCCTTAAGTGTCTGGCTCTATCTTGCAGGCTAGGAACCTGAGTGAAAAGACACCATTAAAGGACATTTAATTAAGGCTGGCTTACAGTTTCAGAGTTTCAGTCCATTATCATCATGGTGTCAAACATGGCAGTGTCCAGGCAGACATGGTGCTGGAGAAGAGGCTGACAGTTCTGAATCTTGAGCTGAAGGCAGCAGAAGGAGAGTGTTCACACTGAGTATAGCTTGAACATACATGAAACCTCAAAGCCCGGCTCCCACAGTGACACACTTCCTCCAACAAGGCTGCATCTGTTCCAACAAAGCCACACTTCCTAATAGTACCACTGTTTATGGACCAAGCATTCAAACATACGAGTCTATGTGGGGGGGAGGCATACCTTTTTAAAACACCCACATGTGCTCTGTGGTCCTTTAGTACAGTCACGGGTGGAGATACATTTAATAAACTTGTTAATATGTTTTAATTTTTAAATATTGATTTGATTTTGTGCTTTGACAACTCCATATGTGTATATGATGTGTTTTGATTAAGCCATTCTCCCTATTCTCTCTTTCAACCATCCCTTCCGATATTAACCTTCTCCCATTCCCACCAGTCCCGTTTTCAGAGTCATGACTTTTGGTTTTATCCCATGACCCATTTATTTAACCAGGACTATCTCTGTGAAGATTGGAGAACAATCTATTGCAGGTCACCAGTGGACACACACCTGGACGTAATGACTCTTTCACTCCCCAAATTCATCTGTCAGTTAACATTCTGTTTTAAAATATTAATAATCAATTCTAACAGAAATAAGCTTTAACTTTTTTCCTACATATATAATGTTGATTAAATGCTACATAATGGGCTGGAGAGAGATGGCTCAGTGGTTAAAAGCACCAGTTATTCTTCTGAGGGATCTGGGTTCAATTCCCAGCACCCACAGGGTAGCTTATAATTGTCTGCAACTCTACTTACAGGGCAACTGGTAGACTCTTCTCCTTTGTTCTGGCTTCCAAATGCATCAAGCACACATGTGGTGCATAGAAACACACAAAGAAAAAACACCCATACACATAAAATAATAAAATTTTTAAATATTACACAGTGAAAAATACCTTAAGCCCACCAGATAGAAAGATCTGATAATTGGTCACATCTGGGGAAGGCACTTGCTTCTACACTATAGATGAAGTATGTCATCAAACTGAAGAGAATTAGAATCAGAATATTATCAGGATTTCTATTTCTCCACCAAGAAGCAGAACACTGTGGAAGATGTCTGCTTCAACTTAGGAGACAATCTGATTTAGAATCTAAGTGTTCTTTTGCTCACAGGTCCTTTACCCCACATTGTTTAGCCTACCAGACAAAAGTATAAATAGCAGCTCACACCTCCCCACTCATTTCAATACTCAAAATTTATGCAAATAAACATTTGAACCAACTATTGTATACATTCTTCTATTGACACACAGAACCATATCCACTTGTTTATAATTGTGGACACTCCCATCATCAAACACAAAATTGCCCACACATGTCACAAACAGCCATCCTTGACCAGCTGCTTCTTCTTGTAGGTCACACCAATCATGTGGACCAGACAAAGAAACAAGTTCTAAAAGGAGCCATTTCAAGTTTGATTTGGGGTGGTATTCTGAGTCAAAAGGCATCTGAATGGTCTTTCCTTGTCCTGTCTTTACCATGGAGTCTTTCAACACTATGAGACTTTGGAAAGTCTAATGTGAATTCTGTGAGTCACAAAAGCCTAAGTCTTGAGCAGGCATCCCATTCCTAAAAACTGAGGCTTATAAAACCATTGCTAGAAAGCTGTCCAAGAAACTTCAGAACAAATGTATAACAGAAAAGATAATGTTGTTAGGGTATTGTGAGCATACTTAGGGAAATAAAAGCAAATAGTTGTTTCCTGGCACTAAACTCAAACAATGAGGTCAAGTTTAGAGATTTTGTTTTTTTCTCTAATAGTCTCTGAGCCCCATTCTCTCTCTGCATAATACATTATTTTATTACTGTATATAAATCATATTTTTGGCTCTAAATGACATGGAGTGAGTAGAAATACTAAAAATACTTTCTCAAGTTGGCTCTAAGGAATTGTGGAGAAAATCCTGGCTTCAGCTTGGATTTTGGCTCAAGGTCCATTATTAAAACAGTGAAGGTAAGTCGCCTACATGCATTGCGCCTGATTTCCTCTCATGTAGAAAACCACAGATACAGTCCAGGTCCTACAGATCTAAGGCAATGAGAGATGAGTTAATCAGAGAGGTACATAGGAAATATTTGTTTTGAAACTCATTCAACATGAATTCACCTAGAAATCTATGTATACTTAAGGGGATACAATTTTCTCAATTTGAAGAAAAGTTTCTTTTAGTCCCAGAATGATTGCAACTTAATATTGCAAATATTATACAGCATTTTAGAGAATTATTTATAAACCATTTTCATATTTGAGAGCTAGGAAAAAGCAAAACTTTTGTCTTGGAAGAATTTCTGTAATGTGACCTATTGCCTTCATTAATACTATACTAAAACTGGGAGCAAATAACAAGGTAAAATTACAAGAATGGGCGTTTAAATGAGCTTTTCTTGGCATTTCTGTGAAGTATAATTCAAAATTTAAAACAAAATATTCATGTTACAAGTTTATGACCATGTGTGTGCAAGTTTATTTATCACATAGAAGACTGAAAATAGTTAAATGAGTCACAATACATAATTTCATAAGTTATCATTTTAATTATATCTGATGTTATTTTAAAAGAATAGAATATTTTACCCTTTACAGAATTAATCATTAATCATATAATATCTTGTTCATATTTAATATTTATATTTAAATATTTTTACCTGCTTCCTTTACAAAGAAATATGAGGTAGCTTTGAATCTTCAAAAGAATTGTTCAATACATTCATCTTTGTTTTTACTAATATCCATAGGATACGTTGAAATTTTATTCATTATTTCTCATGAAGCCATAGGTGAGTTTATTGCACATGAAATTAACTTGAATGATTCAGAGACCTAGGTTAGAACCAAAAAGAATTAAGAGAATGATTTCTAATGATATTCTGCTATTCTCATAGATCAGTGCCTAACTCAGTCATCATCAGAGTGGCTTCCTCCAGCAGTTGATGGAAACAGATGCAGAGATACACATGCAAACATTAGGCAAAGCTCTGGGAACTCTTTGTAGGGGGTGTAAGAACCAGATGGGTTGAAGACACCAGGAGAACATAGCCCACAGAATCTACTAACCAGGGCTCATAGGGGCTCACAGAGACTGAAGCAGCAATCATGGAGCCTGCACAGGTCTACTAGGTTCTCTATCTTCATGCTATGTTTGATAAGCCTGGAGTGGTTGTGGGATTTCTTATAGCTGGAAAGAGAGTGTCTCTAGTTCTTTTGCCTGCTCCTGGGACCATTTTCTTCCTACTGTTTTGTTCTTCCAGCCTTGGTATGAGGTTGTGTGTCTGGTCTCATTGCATCTTGTTATATCATGTTCACTTGATTTAACTGGGATATCTGCTCTTTTATAAAAGGAAATGGAGAAGCAGTGTGGATCTGGGGAAGAGGGGAGCTGTAGGGGAGTCTGGAAGAATTAGCGGGAGGAGAGATAGGTTGTTGTCACTATGTATTGTATGAGAGGAATAAAGAAAAGTTAATATTAAAATTAAATCATTTTCCCATATGCCACAAATAAACAAGTAGAAACTAGAAATAAATAAAAATTAAAATAAAAATAAATTCATTTATGTGGCTATGCTTACCTTTTATCCATTGAGTTGTAAGTATAAAAATAAGTAGTTTATAAATATTACAAATAATAATTATGTTATTCACATTGCAATCCAATTTTTATTATATCTTATTTTGTATATGTGCACATGTGTGTATGTATATTGACATACATATGATATGTGTGGAAGTTAGAAAACAATATGTAAATCTCAGCCCAAGCATTCCACCATGTGGGTCCTAGGAATCAAATTCAGGTCTAGAGGCTAGGCAGAAAGTATCTTTACCTACTGAGCCATCTTGCCAGCCCTGGTATCCAGTTTTTAAAGTTATGTTAGAATTATGACTAAATAAATGTAGGACAGTCCTTCCCACAAGAGAGCACACAATGCACTTGTAGTTACTGTGTTTTTGAAACATGGTTGGTGCAAATGAAAAAGTGAGTTCAAAATTATTTGATTTTGATTACATTTAAAATTTTGTACGTGATTAGGTTATTAGAAAGCTGGACTAATTTAAGTTCATACATATATTTCTAGCAGTAAATGTGTAGTTGAAATGTACAACAGCTAGATTAAGTGAAATATAATATTTAGGTTAAAATATTTTGGTCATAAGTATAAAATATACTATAGGTTAAAATCTGTAAAACAGTTTATTGAAGATTTGTAATATTGGTTACAGGTAAAACAATATTTTTGATACTAAAATTAAATTAAATACACTTTAAAAGCAATTGACTTAATGTGCATTTCATAAAACTTGGAATTAAGAATGTGACTCACGTTTTATTTGTGCTGGAGTAAGAATCTATGTAGACTACTGAAGGATATTGTCTTAGTTTCCTTTTTCATTGCTGTGATAAAATATTCTGATAGAAGCAACTTAAAGGAGAAACATTTATTCACAATTCCAAGCTGCAATTCATCATTGTGAAGAAGTTAAGGAAGCAGAGATTTGAAGCACTACTTAAATGGCATTCACTCTCACCAACAGAGAGCAATGCAGCTATATATTCACACTACTAGGTCCTAACTCACTTCCTCAGTTTATATTCTAGGGCTCAGCCCATGAAATGATCCCACATTCTAGGTAGGTCTTCCCACCTCAGTTCAATTTATAAAATCATCTACACACTCACAGGTCAAACTTATCTAGAAAATTTCTCATTGGGGCTCCCTTGCAGAGTAAGTATATGTTGTGCTAAAATAAACAATAAAAACTAATTATCATAACTGATCAAACTCAATAAGTGGCCATGTGGGCCCATCCCCAACTGATTTATCTAAAACCTAACTTCTATACCTAAGGCTCAGGAAACATTGAAAGAGGAGGCAGAAAGATTGTAAGCCCCAGAGAAACAATAAGTTTGCTGTGATATTGCATCTCCTAGAAATATTATGGAAGCTACAACCAGAAAATAAAACCAACATAGCTGCCTAATGAAGACTTGAACAAGGAAGACAGCAATAAGCAAGCCAGTATGGCAGGGAGACATCTTGTAGAACCCTGACTCTAGAAAAGAACTACAGTCATTCAAGGACTGCTGAGATCAGGAAAAAGCATCTTCCCCCAGGAAGAGTACCCTAATGGGTTAGTTACCCAATACCAAGTGGTCAGCCATTGAAATCATATGCAGACGTGTAACATTATATGAACCCAGAGGTTGCATTGATATACTTATGAATATATGTAACAACATTTAAAAAATTCAAAAACATTTAAAGGAAGTTTAAAGTTGCATCTTACCTGTTTTTAAAGCTCATAGTTCCATTTAGAGTACGTTGATTGTCAAACTGTGAATCACAGTCCCTCTCTGTGTCAAATCAAATCATTAAATATGGTTAACTTTTAGGAGAAATCAAGAACAACAATGAATTGTAGGACATGTTTTTGTTCCAAAACACTTTCAGTGATACTGGAGTACTTTTATTCCACATTCAGTATTCCAATATTGTTTGACTTTATGGTTCTTCAATCTATTACTTAAGATTAAATTTTTCCAATTTTCTTTTTTGCCAAGTATGATTTGGCTCCATTCCCATCACCCCACTGTGGAAACACGTTTCCTGAGATTTCTTTATGGCTTAAGCCTTTTACATGCTTTTATAAGGTATTTTCTGAGGATGTCAGTTGTGTAAAGGACATCATGCTGAGCACATGCTGTTAATCAGGCTGTTTCTCCAGTAGAGTTTCAGAGAGGATCAAAGACACATGATAATCACTTTCAATGACTATTTCAGCTGCTTAACAAATGTTGCTCTTTTTCCCTCATCTGCTTATTGTCTAGTTTTGGCATTATGCTAGATATGACGCTTGACTGGGAGAGGCTAAGTGTTATTATTGTTTCTTTTGGCTCAAAAGTAAGCATCTATTAATTAATTCTGCTGCTGCTCTTTAAAAAGGTAAAATAGATCATAGTAATAAAATATATAAAATATAGTACATTAAATCAAGAGTGAAAATATTCCATCTGCTAAATCATTTATGTTTTTAACAAACGTCCATTAGAGAACATTAAAAAAATTCTTCAAATGTATATTGGTAAGAGATTTTAAACATTAGCCAGGAGGCTGGATTGTGTTTACCATGCATCTACATTTTATACCTGAATGGATATTCATATTATACAACTCATTAACATTAGTTTATAGCACGTATTCTGAGGATGCCTTAAAATGTGTAAGACTAAATGTTGTTCTCACAGTAGAAAAAGGTAATAAAAATTATCAGATGCAATTATAATTCTAACAGTGTTTGAGGGGTGAATATATTGCTTATATTCTTTAAATTTTATTTATTTTTATTCCACAATATCAATACTTATTAATTACAGTGGTCAAGAAAAAATTTCTCTAGATAAATATAAAGAGTTTGAGTTTTGGACACCTTATATTACAGAGTGAAAAATGTAACATGCATTATTTTTCCTTTTTCTCTTGTTTTCTTCAGTACTTGTGATTAAACCTAGGGACTCTTTCATGCTGGGCACTGAATTACACACAAACAATGTATAAAAAGCAACTCTAAAAAGCTTAAAGAACTCTAAAGTCCTCCAGATTTATACTCAAATATATTGCTTGAAAACATAAATCACACAATAATGAATTTTATTAATAACAAAATTACCATTTTGGTAGCTCTTGTCTGCAATCCTAGCCCTATGGTGATGATGGCCTTAGAATCAGGAATTTAAGGCTCCTTTTCTAGGCAGCTTTCAGAAAACAAACAAACAAACAAACAAAAACCCACATGCCTGTTCTCAGCAAAACATCCACCCATGTATCTGCTTCAGCAACGCACTCTCTAATAAGTATGTTTCCAGAAAAACATCACATGACACAACTGAGTCTCCGAAGAAACCAGAAACTTCCACTTCACTTACTTTTACTGCAAACATGCATATTGTTGACAACATGACTGGAAATAGTAATAAAGGAAGAAAGAATTGAAGGAATTACATGAAGGTTTTGGACATTTGGATAACTATTAAATATCTCACTGGAAATGGTGACTATGCAGTTCATATCTAAGTCTGTGCTTTAGGCAGTGTTAAGGGCTGAGGATTTCTCTGGGTTTAATCCACACAAGTGCATTGTAAAGGAAGAATGCATCCAAAGAAGGATGTATAAGAACATACCATGACACAATCCAGCTGAGGAGGAGGTAAAATATTTATAGAAATAAAAAGACTCCCTTATCTAGTCCCAAAAAGTGAATAGGAAAAATTAAATTACTCCCAAAACATGAAATGTTACATACTTTATGAATTTAGAATTCAATATATCTGTCTGATTTTTTAGTTTACACAAACAGTAAATCAAACCTTAGGCATAGATGGGAGAAGAGATCCTTAGTCCCATCAAGGCTGGATGCCTAGTGTGGAGGGATTTGAGGGTGGGGAGGAGGGAGTGGGGATGGGTGGGTAGGGGCACATTCTCATGAAAGCAGGAGAAGGGGGGATGGGATGGGGGTTTCTGGGTATGTGGGGGAGAAATGGAGTAAGGGGATAACATCTGAAATGTAAATAAAATGTCCAATTAAAATAAGAAAAAATAAAATGAACAAAAGGAGAGGTAATGCTCAGTGGAGACTAGATAGACTGTGGAGGTTTGAGTAAGTACATGTTCCTCAATGGATGATTTATTTTATGTTCAAGGCTCTATTTTTATGTGTATAAAACTGTAAAGATTTGTGAAATACAGTAAAAGGAAATTTCCCATCAACATGTTCAATCAACACATGTCAAAGACCTCTGGATAACTTGCTGTTATTTCCTGAAATGATAAATTTCTGTATAGAATACTGAAGACACATGATGTACTTACTATTTGGAAATCTAAAATGTAGTACCAACAGATGTAGTCCTTCCTGAAAACCATTGGTAAGTACCAACAGCAAGCAACCATATTGCTATCACACTGATGAGCTCTTATGAAGAATTCTATGAACTCATAATGCTCATAAACAAAAAATAATAAATGAAAGCAATATGTGCAAGTAGTTGCATATGTAAAGATATTGGGCAAAGACTGTCACAGATTATTTTTGCTAAAGACAAAGGAAACATTCCACAATCTTTGAA
Source organism: Arvicanthis niloticus (assembly GCF_011762505.2). Classification (NCBI taxonomy): domain Eukaryota; kingdom Metazoa; phylum Chordata; class Mammalia; order Rodentia; family Muridae; genus Arvicanthis; species Arvicanthis niloticus. Next base: position 43,595,204 of record NC_047673.1, read on the forward strand.
GTATGACACCAAGATTTGACAGAAAACGGTAAGGCCAAGAGTAGTAGCACACACCTTGCAACCCAGTACTCTGGAGGCTGAGGCAAACAGATCTTTGTGAGTTTGAATCTATCCTGGCCTATGTAGTGTGCTCCAGAACAACTAAGGTTACAAAAATAAACACTACCTTAGCTCTCTCTCTCTCTCTCTCTCTCTCTCACACACACACACACACACACACAACAGTCTCACTCTCTCTCTGTCTCTCTCTCACACACACACAAAACAGTCTATCCACACATTTTTTTCTTTGCTAAATAAGCAAATATATCCAAATGATATATGGATATCTCTTAATGGATTGGCCAGTTGGTTGGAGATGTGAAAACAGAGTTCTGCCTGGACCATAAAATAATTTGCCAATTCAATCAACTCAGGAAAAAGAAAATGAAAAAACTAGTAAAAATTTACAAATGGGTAAGAGGGATAGCTACATTCTACAATCTGTTGTTTTGGTATCACAATCATGTGATGTGCATGTTTATTGAGAGTTTAAACTGTCTTTCTTTTATTGTACCAAAGACTATTTTGTGCAAAATGAGGGGAGAAGGTAATTTTCTGGTGAAATTACTTTCTGATACATAAATCAAACAAAAAAGTTACAGAAAGAGTGTACATGACTGAAGAGTCTAAAGAAGAAGAAAGAACTGAAGGAAGAATCGCGTTTTTAAAATAAAATTTACTTAATTGGGGTCTGTGGGAGCAGAAGATACAAAAATGATTGGAGTAAATTGAATACAAAAAGAATTCTGGAGCTGAAAACTGGCATACTTCTCAGGACTGCTGAAGGTCTAAGCAGAGTCCTGAGGGAAGATACTTTGATGTGTCTACTAGTTTTACACTGAAAAAAAAAAAACAACCTAATATTGTTTATATTAGGAATTAATATTATCTTATTACCCAAAATGTGCTACTTCTCTAGCTGTACACTTCCCTGATACTTTCTTATGCTACAGTTGGAAAGTGTACAAGAAAAAATAAGTTTACTTGCCTTGGATTTATTGTAATTTAAAATCCAATTATTTAGATGGAGATATACAAGTAAAAACAAGGAGAAGGAATATTAGAATGCAGAACTTGAACTGATAAGTAATTCTAGAAAAAACTCTTAAAAGAGACTAAACGGGGGGATTAAAAGAAATCAGATCTCCCTGAGAAAAGTCTTTCTCTTTTAGGTAATTAAATAGTATTTTAAATGACTTTATTTAAAACCTGAGCTTCCAGGGCTGAGTACTTGCCTTCACATCATCTTATGTTCATTAGCTTTAGAAAATCTTAGGGAAGGCATGCCAAAGAAACAATTAGTTTACGCCCCGCTAAACAGAGAGACAGAGAGTGGCTGAGCTGATGAGATCTTCATCGTGGAAAATGAACTCTGGACTTGAGTTGTTTGTGAATATTTTGTTTATCCCTAATCAATCCATTTTCATGGAAAATTCATAAAGCTTAGAAATTGTCATTTATCTTAATAGTGCAGACTGACAAGTCAATTAAGGAAACTGAGTTTGTTTGCTTATTAAATTGAACAGTAAGCACTGATTTCACAATCTTAGGAAATTAGCATCTTTTTTTAACATCCCGAGTGAAACTGCAGGAGGATTGAAAATGAGAGCCAATTTCAGTATGTTTCCTAAAATAGTGCTCCACCAATTTTCCTATAATAATAAACTTCTATTGATGTTATACCAGATATTAGTTATTAAAACATTTGAGATTTATCAGAAATGACCTTAAGACATCTTCATTCTATTGGATCCTTGTGAAACTACATACATGAGAACAAGTTCATGAGATTTCTCAGTGAATTCCCCTCAATTGTTTGTTTAACTGTTTGATCGATCGATTGATTGATTGATGGAATAATTGATATATTGATAGGTGGAAAGAGTTAGACTACATTTCACATCTACTCAGCCATTTGCTCTTTCTTTTTTTTTTCCTTCTTTCTTTCCTTCTTTCTTTTTCTTTGAAATAGCACCTCCCTATGTAGCCTAAGAAAGTCTAGAACTTGTACACTATAGGTATGTACCACAGTGCCTGCCACATATCTACTCAATTTTAATTCACCAAGGCATGTCTAGGAGCTAAAGGTTAAACACTAGCACAAGTGCTTCACATTTCCCAGAGTTTATTAGCTGCTTACCAGTATTTTAATTACTTTTCTCAGTGCTGTGAGACAACACCTGAAGAAGCACCTTAAGGGAAGAAAGGTATGCTGGCATCATGATTATGGTTGCTTTCTATGCATTTTGGGATAGAGACTGCAGGATGGCAAGAGCAGGAGGCAGCTGGCCATATCACAGCAGTAGACTGAAAGCAAAGAAGAGAGCAGAAATAGGACCAGGCTCTAAGCCTCAAGGTCAGACCTAACCCTCCAAACAACACTACCAGCTGTCAACCAATTGTTCAAACACGGAAACCTAGGGATGATATTTCAAATATCATATTCAAAATATAGTTTCCCAAAAGCCTGTATTGAACCATAAATCTGCAACAGCTGCCCTGCCTTTCTAGTTCCCACATCAAATCTCAGTTTAAGAATCCTGTAGAGCTGGGGCTACAGGATCTCACTGTGATGTATCTCACTGTGATGATCTAGTAGAACTCTAGGTCAGATATATTTTCATTTTCAAAGTTTGGAGCTTTACAAACAAAATTAAATGCAAAATATATTGAAAATATACAGAAGAAAATTAGGTATGCAACAATATCTGTAATTATTTGATATCAAATAAAGCAACATTTAGGAAGCACATCACATTATACCAAGCCTACAATTTTGTAATGATTTCTATGAACTAGTAATATTTCACTCACTTAATTAGAGTTACAATTGCAGAATAATTGTTTTGACAGAAATTGTTAGGAGGTATACAGCAAGATATATTGTCTCATTCAAATACCATACAGGATATTTAATACATTTGACATTATAATGAAAATTTTGAGAAATGAAATTCCTGAAAGCAACACTCTATACTTCATCAGAAAGCCTCTCTTTTAAAAGAAAACTCTTGGATCTTCATATTTTTGAGTTCAGAAAGAGAGGAAGGTAGGAAATGAAGTTGTTATTTAATAATATCAACCTCAGCCACTTTCAAATGAAGAATTCTAAGCTCAAGTAGAATAAAATGCTGTAACATCATTTAAGTCAGGAGGTTTGAAGCTTGGAGATGATGCTTTAATGTATTCAGATACATTCTATTATCTTCTGCTTGAGGCTCAGACCTATAGACTTCTCCATTATACTCTTCATTAAAATCTATCACGAAGACCTTGAAAAGGAGTGCCCTTGTAATGATTTTAAATGAATACATTAAATATGTTCAATGACCCAAGGAAAATGTTCAAGAATGTCTGGAATAGAGTGAAATGAATCTTTCACTTACACAGCACTAACGACTCTTCAGAGTTAAAGTACATCTCAGCAGCTGTTGATCCATTGTGTATGGATTTATAACACTAAGTATACTGGTAAGTGCTTACTGATGACAGTGTGCTCGGCATTGCTTGGCATGGTAAACTGAACAATGGAAACCACTAGATAATGTCTGCCTTTGAAGCAGGATGGAACACTCCAATGACATATTAGAAAATTAAAGGAGGTGTGTGTGTGTATGTGTGTGTGTGTGTGTGTGTGTGTGTGTGTGTGTGTGTGTGCAAAATGACAAAAGTTTCACATATTTAAATGCATCCTAACATTTAGGAAAGAAAGAAACACTCTTAGTAATTTATAAAAGTGCATATTAAGGTTAAAAATAGGCTAATACAAATTCTCTTATTTTAAGTACCTTTAAATGAGAAAGATTGAGACAAAGGGGGTAAGAAAAAGAGAAACAGAATTATTTTTCTTACAACCATATTTTTCACAAGTATTAGTTGTTAATTTGGTACCAAGACTGAATTTATTATTATCCAAATTTTTATTAAAGATTACTTATTTGTATGTAACATCTCAAAATTCAGAACACTTCTTCATAGTTATCTGATTTTAAAGTATGAAGACATATTGGGCATATATTGTGTGCAAGGTATACTCATTGTATATCTTAATTAATTTGAAATTTAAAAAGTAATTATTATGATTTTAAAGCTTTGTTCATCTCTACTAACTTCTGTGTGGATTTATGTGAACAAAAAAGAACTGGAACATGTTACTTAGCTACAATAGTAGTAGCAAATATTTCCTATTGATTAAGTTTCTTTATCAATCTTAAAGCTCATAAGTCATGATCTGAAAATAATGATCTGAACATCAACCACTGAAATAACTTCCATAGAAGTAACTACACTGGATGTAAAGCTCAGTCCGTATTCACGTGTGTCAGCTGACAGCAAGCAAATCCCCTCATCTACATGGGATATGGCTCAAGGTATTCGGTCTGTACCTGGAATGTATGACAAAAGTAAATCTTACATATATCATTTTCATTCCTATATGTGCATACTGATAAATTTTACTTACAAATTATGCACAGGAAGATATTATTCAAAAACTAATAAAACAAGCACACCAATATACAAAGTAAACTGTCATTCTACACTATACACATCCTTCTCATTGTGATGTTGTGACATGATATAATTTCTGGGTGATGAGGTAAAATGTGGTGTATGACACAGTTTCTCTGACATAATGTGAGGCTTTTGAAAGGACTGGTGTAATCATTTCAAAACTTGATTGTTCAATCTGAAAATAGAAATATTTACAAATGTCTGATCTGAAAATAGAGATAATAACAAAGTGATGTCCAGATAGATAGCTAAGCAACATGAATAATCTGGAGTTCCATGTACTACTGTTGTGCCACAGGGATGCTCTATAGCAAGAAATGATTCATGTCACAGATGGGCAGAATAGGAAGTTGTGATATATCATCACATAACTTGAACTTGCCATTTGATATTTTTAGATCAAATCTGAATATTAGTGTCTGAACCCAAATAATATACAGCTAAACAAAAAGGAGTTCATCTAAGTCTACTATGTATTGTTCCAGTATAGACAAGGTGGCATAATTGTTTTAAAGGTTTACTTAGACCACAGAGTTGGAGGCTGAAAACTCAAGAGAGGGCAACTGAAACTGTGTCACTCACAGTGTGACAGATACCATCAGGCATGACCACTTACAACAGGGAGAGAGTCACATAGTGTACCAGAAAATGGAAGGCTGGAGAGGGGCCAATTCATCCACTTAGCAATAAGTAACTTGTTCTTGGTGGAACTAATGTTCCTATAAGACCTGACCCAGTCTTGAAGGACATTAATCCTTTGAGAGTGGAGCCATTTGACTTAATTAATTTCACTAGGCCACTTCTTTTAAGTTCTGCTTACTGAATATCAATACACTAGGGAACATGCTTTTAGTATGTGAACCTTTGGGAATAAAAGCATATCAGAATTATATAGCAGGGTGATATCTCTGTGGTGAGCACTGAAGTGAAGCTTCTGGTTGTGTCATGTGATGAAGAATCATGTGATGTTTGACTGAAGCAAGACTTGTGAGAGAATATTTGAAGAGAGTTTAAGTAGGACTCAACAGACAGTAATAGGGTGCTTGCATAGCTAGCTATACAACTCCTCATTGGACTCTCAGCTTAGCTTGTCCTTACTCTATTGAGAGAGGCACAACAGAGAACTCCTGGTATTCCTACTGGTCCTGGTCAGTCCTGCTGACTTAATGCCAATTCAGCAGAGGCCTGGTAGTTTCCTCTGGATCACATTGTCTTTGCCGATTTTTGTTTGAGGACACTTTTGAACTGGATTGTTGGTATTCTGACACTACTAAACTGTACTGCTAGTATCCTGACATACAGAGATTGAAATCTCCTTCTAAACATGTCCACATTCCCTTGCTCTATTTACCATCCCCCCCCTTCTTTTAGATGTGCGCTTAAAGAGGGGTTGAAGCATTTGAGAACCTTTACTAAAGTAGGTTGTGAAAAAAAAATCTATGCTCACAAAGCACCATACTAACCCTATGATAAAGGTATGATTATCATAGTTGTTACACTGAAACTCCAGCATTGATTAACTGGAAGTTTAATAACAAAGTTTGCATAGACCCTCAAAGAACTCATACTAGAGTAATCTGACCTGTGAGCTTCCATGCACAATCATTAGACTGTACCCAGTCATTAAATATTTTGACAGAATACAGGATAAAGGTAGTGAAAGGGGATAGAAATATAATTGTTCTATGAAGAATGATCAGAAGGTTCTCTTGTTGGTAAAGGGATGAAATAGAAAAGAGAAGAGACAGTAAGTGGAAATGGAGTTATAAATGCCCATATTTGATCTGAAAGTCTCTTTATATAACTCAGGATTTGTCAGCACTTTTATTCTTACATCAGGCTGACTGGAGCATGAGAGGTGGAACTAACAATAGCCATCTTCATTAACATCAGGACTAAAGACTGATATCATGTGAGTCAACATAACTTTTCTATGTTTTTCAGGAAGTCATCCATAAATATGTGGTTACAATATTTGCTACAAAAATTCCAGCAATCTAATTTATTTTAGTGATATAAAATAGTTTTGTTGAACAACAGGAATATAAATTGCCCTTCTCACAGTACATTGCCAGAACTAAAACCTGACTATTGTACAGTTATTAGTTATTAAATCTCACTTACTACTTTCCCCTTCTCAATAGATCTATGATGCTCGTGTCCTGGCTCAATACAATCCTTGCAACAAAAGTCCCTCCTTCAATTGCTTGACGTTTCATTCCCAAATCCTAAAACCACTCATCACTGATGATGCTGTTTCACATGCAAGTTAAACCAAAGCCAAAATCAAATAATAGGCTGACTCATTTAAGCTCAGTTATACAGATATAACTTACTCTATCTCAATTCTCGCTTTATTCTGTAGAGCTCAAAAAATCTATTCAAGTTAGGTATACCCTCCACACTTAGAAAATAAAAGTTTGAGGAGTTTAGGTCATACATAGCTATGGAAAGATCCTGTGTTAATAAAACACAAACAACAAGAAAAAGCAAGTTATGTTACAAGAAGACCAGGCCACTTAGAGGACTACACAGCAACAATACCCTGTTCAAAAATGAGCAGAGAATGGATAAAAGCAGAGAAGGGAGATGGAGGAAAGGTAGAGGAAGAAAGAAAATCTAGTGAGGAGACAGAATTCAGAGATCTTAACAAAAGATATTTTCATTTATTTGTTTAAACCAGTGTCTCAATATGTATGTAACCCAATCTAGTCTGAACCTTGTCATGAAGACCAAACTGGTTTTGACGTCATGATGCTATTACTGCAGATTCTTAAGGTCTAGAATTACCAGGAGAGCTAGAAGAGCATGATAGAGCCATGATTTTGTTAATATTTTTGTTTTTCTTATTAATAAAAAATTTGGGTGGTAAAATTGAAATATAGTAAACTATAAATACATAAGTATAAAGCTCGATATCATTTAATATACATCCAATAGACCAACAAAAATATCTGTATCTTGTCACTCATCAATACGTATTTAACTATATTATTAATACCTCCTACCTTCTCTACGCCACCAAAACACAAAACATTCCCATCCTCAGAAGACTGTTGATCTGTTTCTTTCAATACATAATCCATCTTACATTTCCTAGATTTTTGCATTAATGAAATAATACAATAGTACATTTGCATGGTTTGAGTTCTTCCACTCAGCGCAAGTATTTTGAATTAATTTTTAGTATAGTATGTGAATTCAGAGTTTACTCTTTTTGTTTTTGTTGTTATTTCTGTTGTTGTTTTTGTTGTTATTAATAAGAAAAAAAATCTCTTTTATGGAGATATAACCTAGAATGCCAACTTTTTACATGATGGTGGGCATTTGTATCTTATCCAACTTTGGTCTGTACAGAAAATTAACTATAACCCTTGATAGGAAACTTTTTGAACAACAAACTTTTTTTTGTCTAATAACTACCAAGAAATACAGTGATGGTTTATAGTAGCTCTATGAATCACTGTCAAATGTTTTGGGAAATAGGTTGTACCACTTTGTACCAGGTAAAGTTCCCTTTGGCTCTTGTCTTTTTAAGAGAAGAATACAGCCATTGGCATAAATGTTTATTTAGCAAACAAATCATACACTCAAAAGGGAAAATTAAATCAATAGCCCCAAACCTGGGTAGCTGCATGTGGGCTCTACATTGTGAATTTTAAATAATATTTTATGGGCCTAATTAATAGTGTCATATACTCACTAGGGTAAGATATCTTCTACTCTCCAAAGTCATAGTGAACTTGATCTCCCCTTCTTCTCCTTTTGACTTCTCCTGCTTCCCCCTTCTTTCTCTGCATATTCCTCCCCTTTCCCATCCCCTTTTAATTTTCCTTCCTTCTCTGCACTTTTCTCCCCCTTTTCTCCCCCCCCCTTTTTTGTACTTCTCACTTTCCAAGTGACATATTAAATCACCGTATAACTATCTCCTGATTTTTCTGGTCATTCTATAATTATGTAAGCCAACACCTTGAGGCTATGTAAATAAACATGATGAAGCATTTTACCCTAATAATCTATTTAGTATAATTTTCTTCAATCATTTAAAGAGGTGAAATCACATTATTTCATATTCGGTGAAAGAGTCACAGAACAGCTTGCTAATAGATTTCTGCTTAATAATTCAATTATTTTATTACAGAGACACTTGTCGAATTTGAATTACAGTACATTCAAGTAAAGAAAAACTGAAATAGAAGTTTTGCAAGATATCTGAGATAGTCTTTTTTTGAGGTATAAGCTTACCAACTGTAAGATTAGTGTTCTGATATTGCTTGAATCATTGACTTGGACATATATGAGACACATGTTCAGAATTCAAATCACTCTTATGCCATTTCTCTATAGTGGTAATATCCAGCAGTGTGAAAGTATCTTTTATTTGCCATTGTCATCTCCTAGGTTTACTACTGAATAAGCTTACTTTTTCTAGTTCTTTCTGAACTTTGACTGACTGGTTCAATCCAGCTGTTCTGCCTTAAATTCCTCTCCAAGTTGACTAATTCAATCTAGCTTCTCTCAACTTCTCATTGATTCCTTCCACTTAGCCTCAAACGAATTCTGACAATTTGTTCTGATCTTCTGGCTTCTTCATCCCCTGCCCTTCACTGAATTTTATGAACTCAGGAATGAACTCAACTCCACTACACTCTACTCTCTGCACTTACTGCCAACTTACTGAATCTCTCTCCCTGTACTGTTCTTAAGAAGCCTCTCTTTCCTGTGTCAGTCTTGTGAGAGTTGGGAATATCCTATCTCTGCCTTATTCTGTCAAATCGTTCTCTGATTCATCACTTTGTTCTTCTTAGATGTCACTTTCAAAACATGGGCTGCTTCCTTCTGTAAACGTAACTTACCTTCGCTGTATGATATTATAGGTGTGCACTAAGGGTCTGTCTATATTTCATCCAGAGGGATTAAGTGTGTGTCATTCTAACTGTACCACACAGACCTAGAAGGTCTTTGAATATAATTCCTTGCCAGAGCAGCATCCCTCTACACAGCAGAATATGAAAAGCTTCTGTGGTTTAAGAGTCCCAAAGTGAGGATGAAGGAAATATAACAAATGAATCAAAATAATAGGAAATCAGGAAAAATATATAGCACAAAAGGACTTGGAACACAAATGGGAAAGCCTCTCATAATGCATTAACAGTATAAGAGGAAACAACTTGTATTAGATCAAAATCATACATAGAAAACTCAAATTCAAGGAGGAGATTACCAGAAGGCACAGAAGGAAAACAGTGTCACTTAAGCAGTTCAGATAAGGGCAGTGTAGACTTGCTTGTGCACCTATGGTAGGTGTTCTACTTGGCTACTGCTATCCCTTCTACTGATATTAAATACAGATAGTATGACTTATTAAGTTACTGTAACTAGAGCAATAAAACTAGAATGAAACCTATCATTATTGGGTGCTATTTATACATGTTATTAGTCTTTGGGACCAAACCTGGATTTAGGTGTCTGTATCTTCATTTTCAAGGCAAAAAAAAAAAAAAAAACCCAAACAAACAAACAAAAACAACCTGGATGTGGTTAGTTAATACTCTCCTAGATTAGTACCAAAATGAAAACTAGAGTTCAAATCTATATCCTTTTGGTTTCAAATTTTTCTTCTGCTCATATATATATAAAGCAATGCCAAGAAATAAATACTGCATTCCATTTTAATGTTCATTTTTGCTATTTGAAAAACTATGGACTTAAGTGAGATGACTTTCAAAATTATTTGGATAATGATTTTAAAGATGGCACAGTCTTAGTTAGGGATTTCATTGCTGTAAAAGACACACTATAATGAAGACAACTCTAACTAAATCAAACCTTAATAGGATGGCTTACAGTTATAGACATTCAGTCCATGGCATCATGTTATGAAGCATGCAGGAGTACAAGCAGACATTGTATTAGAGTAGAAGCTAAAAGTTCTGTATAGTATCTGACTGCATTCAGAAGAGACCATCTCTTCCCATGAGTGGATCTTGAACATAGGACCTCAAAGATGACCCCATAGTGACAAGGCCACCTATTTTAACATGGGCACACCTCCTAATAGTGTCACTCCCTGGGGCCCAGCATTAAATACATGAGTTTATGGGGGCCAAACCTATTCACAACCACATCATACAACTTATTACAAAGCAGGCTTAACAATATCTGACTGTATTTGTATGATGGGCCAATGCAATACCATATGTTTGCACTAGCTGTTTTAATTTTCTTAGAGATGTTTAGATTATGTACATATAGCCAGGAACTTAAGTCTCCTTGATTATTATTTTTATCTTCATTATATGATGGTGTTTATTGTTCAGTTATTTACTTTCCTTTTCTTCTGTTGAATAAGGTCTAGAATTTCTGAAATCTGTTAGTGTTCCAGTTATATCAGTAACAATGTGCTGCAATATCTTAGATGCCTAGTGGAATAAGACAATTCAAAATATTTTTTATATGTGCTTTAAAACTGAAGCATATGGTAGAACTGTTCTAAACAAATAGTTGTATGTTGTTTATTATATTCTCTGTAGACCTAAATAGAAATTATTTTGATAACATCATCACATTATTGATATGTCAATGAGGGAAAACACTCATGTAGCATTACTAAACACATTGAAGAAGACATGTTTCTGAGGAGAAAGAAGGGAAAGTTTATCTTTTGGAAAACCTACTTTATGTTTAGGTCAGTTTAGTTGACAGAAAAAAGTCAGGCCAAACTTTTTTTGTTGACTAAAAAGAAATACCCTTCCTTTCCCATGTTTTTTTTGTTTGGTTTTTAGATTTTCAGAATTATGAGCGTTAGAATTTTTCAAACATTAATTAAGGTGTTGGATAAGGAACTTGCAGTCCACAGGTGTTAATATATTAAGGACAAAAACTTTAAATCCACACCATCTTAATTAGAATTGTGTTCTTGCATTTGAACCTAAATGAAAGATTTGTGGAAATGTACTCACGATGAATAATTGGAGAATTGTGTTCTCAAGAAAAAGTAAAAATAAAAACCATCCAACAGCCATCTATTACCAAGTAATTATTTTTAATACTTTTTAACAGTTTTCCAATGTGATCAGCACCCACAAAAGCATGGACAAGATTACTGTTCTGTTAGAAGCTAATTTGTACTCAATGAAAGAAAAGCTTATATACTTTCTTCACTTGTCTAATTCCAAATTATGTCAAGTGGCTGACAAGAGACTGCTCCTACATTGGAAGTTTGATAGTTGATTAGTTTTGAAGCACCCATGATGGTATTAGTTCCATGGAAATCCACGTGGACTGTTAATTAATTATGATTTATGTTCTCATTTATCTGTTTCCTAAAAGACTTCACTCTTTTAAACCTTTAAGAGTATAGAGGCTATTAACAGGTATTAACTCAATACCGTTGGCATGATAAAAATGCAGTTTTGCCTAAGCAACAGTAACAGCAAAAAAGTTGGCAAAAGTGTTTCACATACTCTGGGATGCTACTCTGCCAGAAGTTTGACTTGGATTTTTAGAAAAACATGATGTTATCCTGAATGCCAGATGCTGCGTGCTAAAGCATTTGGATGAAACAATCCTTTATTGGACGGCCAAATATAGTCCCTGTGTGTTGCAATACGCCAGAATTTCCTACATTTACCACTCTACCCTTAGGTGAACTTCCCATGATTACACCACAAATAAACATAGAGTAATTATAATGGAATGCTTTCAACTGAAATGAGTGATGCTGTTTTAACTGTGCGTAATGAACATTTAGGTGCAATTCATGCCATAAGCTCTAAGAAATGGACTCTTTAAAAAAAAGCACTACAATTTCTATCCTTTTGATGTCATTTTTAGTGAGAAACCATACTAAAAGATGAAATTTTTTAAATGCAATTTTATATTTAAAGATATAACTTAAGAGCAATTGTAATACCTTTACTTGAAAAGATACCATTCAAACAATTATCTGCTTCTTCCTCTTCTCTTCTCCGTTTATCTTTGTCTGTCTTCTCTCTTTCAAGTTAAAACTCTAGACTATCTTAATGAGAGAAATGTTATTTTAAAAAGAGGCATTTGTCATGGGCTAATTATGACATGATCCCTACAGATGTATGTTTTGAACACTTTGTACTTTGTGGTTTTAGAGATCCTGAAAACTTTAGGTAGTATTGCCTAGTTGAACTAAATGAATAATGGAGATGTGTCTCTGAGAGTTATATGTGGTCCTAGGTCGTTTCATCATTCTCTGTTCCCATATCACTATAAAGTAAAGAGCTTCTGCTGTAACATGACGCCACCACGGTCATGATACTCCATTAGATCACATGGGACCTAATGACTATGGACTGATCCCTCTGAAAATGTGAGCCAAAATAAATCTTTCTTTCTCTAAATTGTTCTCTCTGTCATTTGATTACCTTCAAATGAAAATAATAAATCAGTTAATACGAAAAAACTATATTTAATCTTTTTGAAATAATTTGTAACATACTTATTATTGCTAACCTAGACATACAAAGACCATAGAATTGCTAACATGAAACAAATCCCACAGTAGACTTAAAATTGAAGCAGTCAATTTGTTAATTATATTTATGATTCAAATTTCTACAATGATTCTCATTCCTAGAATTGGATGAAGTATTTTCTTAACTTTTAATGGAATTTTTGTGAATTTCCCATAAGGCACCTCAATCCCATTTGTCTCCCTGTCCAGCCAAATCTGCCTTTGTCTTTGCAACCTGCCCCCTCAAAGAAAACAAACAAATAGTAGTGGAGAGACAGGAGAAAAAAGAAGCAATCATAAAGAAAGAATTTACAAAGACAGAGAGTAGTTTTTCTTATTAAATCACAGATCAGAATACAATATCTTTTTTTGATAAATGATTTCTCATAGACCCCAATTAACTTACACAAGTTCCTATTATCAATTTATGTTAGACATAATATTTTACCTCCTTATTGATGTGTTTGCCTCCGTGAAATAAATTATTTTTGTTCAAAAGATTCACTGAACCAAAATTATTCTTTCAAGCTTGATTGGCTTCACTGCCTAGGGTCTATGATTACTGAATAAAATGTTTGACACAATAATCTATGTTTAATTTAAATGATATCTATCTTGGGCTTTCTTTTGCAATTTAGTCCAAATAAATTAAATGTATGTATGTATGCTGCAACTCCATTGTTCAGAACAAACGAATATAATCTGGAGTGGAAAGTGCAATGAGTTTTGAATAAGAACCATTGCATTCATAGGCTGTTTCTGTAACTCAGGCTTATGGCATTTTTTTATAGTTTAAGTTGCATATAAGATATCTTCCATAAAGTTGTGTGTGTGTGTGTGTGTGTGTGTGTGTGTGTGTGTGTGTGTGTGTGTGTAAACCAGATCAGGACATTGAATGCTTTTCTCTCTCACTGTTCACCTTATTTCCTTTATACAGGCTCTGTCGCTAAACCTGGAACTCACTGAATTGGTTAAGCTGTTTGGCCAATGATATTATGGGATTGACCAGTCTCAGCCTCTCAATGCTGAGGGTGCGGGGATACAGGCATACTTGAATCTCCATGCCTGGCTTTCATGTGGATGTTAGGGATTTGAAAACAGGTTCTCAGACTTGTTGAACAAGCGCTGATAATCATTAAGATAACACTCCAGCCCCCAAAGATGAGTTTAAAATATAAATTCTAGATATGTAAATGTTATAACATTAAATGACATAGTAAGAGCTTGATGGCCATCTCCTAGAAACATCTATTGCTGTATGTGCTGAGCCAGCTCTTAGAGAGACACTAGAAGACTGAGCTCATCTAATCGGGTGACATGAGGTCAGTAGTGCTACTTGGTAGAAATTAGGTTTCTCTGAATAAAAAAGCAGCAAGAGAGAGAGAGAGAGAGAGAGAGAAAGAAAGAGAGAAAGAGAGAGAATAAATGCGGAAGTGATTTTTACTGCATAATATATAAATTCTGAAGACAGTATTAGCTATCTGAGCCTGTCATAACATATATATATATATATATATATATATAATTTCAGAATATGATAAGCCAATTTGTGGTTGTTCAAATTTACATAGTATAAAATCTTTATCCATTCTGAAGAAATCATGTTTCATGTTTTGTTTTATTATTTCATCAACATAATATTTTTATTGGATATTATATTTTTATTTCAGATTTTATTCCCTTACCCCATCCCCTGCCCCACCCAGGAATCCCCTATCTCATCCCACCTCCTCCTGCTTCTATGAGGATGTGCCAACACCTATCACCCCACTCCAACCTCCCCACCCTCGAATTCACCCACACTCCACTCGGTGTCCAGCCTTCATGGCACCAAGGATCTCCTCTCCCTCCTATGCACAACAAGGCCATCTTCCCCTACATATACAACTGGAGTCATGGGTCCCTCCCTATGCGCTCCCAGGCTGGTGGTTTAGACCATGTGGAGCTCTGGTTGGTTGGTATTGTTGCTCTCCTCATGCAGCCACAAACTCTTTCAGCTCCTTCAGTCTTCTCTCTAACTCTTTATTTGGGAACCCCTTGATCAGATCAATGGTTAGCTGTGAGCATCCACCTCTGAATTTGTTAGATTCTGGCAGACGTCTAAGGAGACAGCTATATCAGGGTCCTGTCAGCATGCACTTCCTGACATCCACATAAGTCTACCTTTGGTGACTGCACATGGCATGGATACCCAGGTGGTATGGTCTCCAAATGGCATTTCCTTCAGTTTCTGTCCCACATGTTGTCTCCATATTTGCTCCCTTGAGTATTTTGTTACTCCTTCTAAGAAGGACTGAGGCACCCATACTTGGTCTTACTTCTTCATAAGCTTCATGTTGTCTGTGAGTTTAATCTTGGCTATTTCAAGCTTTTGGGCTAATATCCACTTATTAGTGAGTAAATACCATGTATGTTCTTTTGTGATTGGGTTATCTCAGTCAGGATATTTTATAGTTCCATCCATTTGCCTAATAATTTCTCAAATTCATTATTTTTAATAGCTGAGTAATACTCCATTGTGTAAATGTACCACATTTTTTGTATCCATTCCTCTTGAAGGACATCTGGGTTCTTTCCAGCATCTGGCTATTATAAATAAGGCTGTTATGAACATAGTGGTGGAGCATATATCCTTGTTATATGTTGGAGTATCTTCTGGGTATATGCCCAGGAGTGGTATAGCTATGTACTCAGGTAATGCTATGTTCAATATTCTGAGGAACCGCCAGACTGATTTCCAGAGTGGTTATACTAGCTTGCAATCCTACCAACAACGGAGGAGTGTTCCTCTTTCTCCACATTTTTGCCAGCATCTACTATCCTGAATTTTTTATCTTAGCCATTCTGACTGGTGTGAGGTGGTATCTCAGGGTTGTTTTGATTTGCATTTCCCTGATGACTAAGGATATTGAGCATTTCTTAAGGTGCTTCTTGGCCATTTGTACCCCATTTTTAAATAGAGTTTTTTGGTTGTCTGCAGTCTAATTTATGAGTTCTTTGTATATATTGGATATTAGCCCTCTATCGGATGTAGGATTGGCAATGATCTTATCCCAATCTGTTGGTTGCCATTTTGTCCTATTGACAGTGTTCTTTGCCTTACAGAAGCTTTGCAATTTTATGAGCTCCCATTTGTCAATTCTTGATTTGAGAACATAAGCCATTGGTGTTCTGTTCAGGAACTTTCCCCCTGTGCCTAGGTATTCGAGGGTTTTCCCCACCTTCTCATCTATTAGTTTTACCATATCTTGTTTTATGTGAAAGTTCTTTATCCACTTGGACTTGAGCTTTGTACAAGGGGATAAGAATGGATCGATTTGCATTCTTCTACATGCTGACCTCATTTGTTGAAACTGCTGGGTTTTGTCCCCACTAGATGATTTTAGCTCCTTTGACAAAGATCAAGTGACCATAGATGTATGGGTTCATTTCTGGATCTTCAATTCTATTCCACTGATCTGCCTGCCTGTCTCTGTGCCAATACCATGCAGTTTTTATCACCATTGCTCTGTAGTACAGTTTGAGGATGGTGATTTCCTCCAGAAGTTCTTTTATTGTTGAGAATAGTTCTCGCTATCCTGGATTTTTTGGTATTTCAAATGAATTTGCAAATTGCTCTTTCTATCTCTATGAAGAATTGATTTGGAATTGTGATGGGGATTGCATTGAATCTGTAGATTGCTTTTGGCAAGATGCCCATTTTTACTAAATTAATCTTGCCAATCCAGGAGCATGGGAGATTTTTCCATCTTCTGAGATCTTCTTCGATTTTTTTCTTCAGAGACTTGAAGTTCTTGTCATACAGATCTTTCACTTTCTTGGTTAGATTCACTCCAATATAGTTTATATTATTTGAGACTATTGTGAAGGGTGTCATTTCCCTAATTTCTTCTCAGCCTGTTCATTCTTTGAGTAGAAGATGGCTATTGATTTGTTTGAGTTGATTTTATATCCAGCCACTTTGCTGAAGTATTTATCAGGTTTAGGAGTTCTCTGGTGGAAGTTTCAGGGTTACTTAAGTATACTATCATATCATCTGCAAATAGTGAAATTTTGACTTCTTCCTTTCCTATTTGTATCCCTTTGACTTCCTTTTGTTTTCTAATTGCTATGGCTAGGACTTTCAATACTATATTGAATACGTAGGAAGAAAGTGGGCAGCCTTGTTTAGTCCCTGACCTTAGTGGGATTGCTTCAAGTTTCTCTCCACTTAGTTTGTTGTTGGCTACTGGCTTGCTGTATATTGCTTTTACTTTGTTTAGGTATGGGCCTTTAATTCCTGATCTTTCCAAGACTTTTAACATGAAGGGATGTTGGATTTTGTCAAATGTTTTCTCAGCATCTAGCGAGATAATCATGTGGATTTCTTTTGAGTTTGTTTATGTACTGGATTACATTGATAGATTTCTGAATATTGAACCAACCCTGCATTCCTGGGATAATGCCTACTTGATCATGATGGATGATTGTTTTGATGTGTTCTTGGGTTCAGTTTGCAAGAATTTTATTGAGTATTTTTGCATTGATATTCATAAGAAAGATTGATCTGAAGTTCTCTTTCTTTGGAGGGTCTTTGTGAGATTTAGGTATCATAGAACAAATTGGGTAGTCTTTCTTCTGTTTCTATTCTGTAAAATAATTTGAAGAGAATTGGTATTAGATCTTCCTTGAAAGTCTGATAGAATTCTGCACTAAAACTATGTGGTCCTGGACTTTTTTTGGTGGAGAGACTTTTAATGTCTGCTTCTATTTCTTTAGGGGTTATGGTACTCTTTAGATGGTGTATCTTCTCATGATTTAATTTTGATACCCAACATAATATTTTTTTAATTATTTGCAAACTTCATGCAGTGCACTCTAATCACACTCACTTCCCATTCCTCCTAGGTCCACACTCTCACCCTTGTTGCTTTGCCTCTCCCGCTTCAAAAAGAAAAAAAAAGAATGAAAACAAAACTTACAAGTCCAATATGTGTTGCCCATATACATTTTGGAGCATGGTCAAACTTCAGTGGTCAATCATTAAAGAACATTGAGCCTTTCCCCCCAAACCTGGCAGAAGCTATCAACTGTGAAGAATTACATTTCAGTATCTTTATCAATATCACAATAAAGAACTTTATTTATTAACTTCCTGTCTAGACTGTTTCCTTTAAGGGCTGGCTGTCACAGTAGCCTTCAATGTCTTTCCTCAGTTTGGAGTCTGCAGTCATGAATATGACTGAAAAAGCAGCTTCCCTGCCATAGTAGCCATTGGCAGCATGGATTCTGTATATACCTGGCATCCACAAAAATCTTTTGAGGAGAAATAATAATAATAATAATCCAGAAAATGAAGCATTCCTCATCTCAGATAACTTGTTGTGGCTCAGAATCACAGTGATAGTGGGACAGGGCTATGAGTCTGGGGACAAAGACTGCTTTGCATCTTCGTGCCCTCTATGCTGGCCAACTAGCATGTGACATATATACTCTTTTTCTGCTAATCTCTGCTGCATGCACTGCTTCATTCTGTTATCTGTTTTTTTTTTTTCCAAATCGAAGATAGCTTTTCAAAACAATCTTCTCATATGTCCTGTGAGTTTTTAATTGTTCCAGAGATATTCTGCGCTCTGTAAGTTCATGCTTTGTCACTCTGTCTCCCTTTTAGTCTCTCACACTCCTTAAAGTGGCCCCAAGGCCCCATGAGTGCTTTTGGCAGTTGCTATCTTGACCATCTTCCAACAATATCAATGTTTCCCTTCTAAAAAGTCAGATTATCTTGTTAAGTTTCATATGATCTCTGAGTTATATCGTGGATATTCTGAGCTTTGGGACTAATATCCAATTATCAGTGAGTATATATCACATATGTCATTTTGGGTCTGGGTTACCTCACTCAGGATGATATTTTCAAGTTCCATCCATTTCCCTGCAAAATTCTTGAAGTCCTTGTTTCAAATAGCTGGGTAGTATTTCATTGTGTAAACATACGACATTTTCTGATTCCATTCTTTGATTGAGATACATGTGGATTGTTTCTAGCTTCTGGCTATTATATATAAGGCTTCTATGAACATAGTGGAGTATGTGTCTTTGTGATATGGTGGAACATTTTTTGGGTACATGCCCAAGAGTGTTATAGCTGGGTCTTCAAGTAGAACTCCTTCAAATTTTCTAAGGAACCACCAGATTGATTGCCAAAGTGGTTGCACCAGCTCACAATCCCACCAGCAATGGAGGTGTGTTTCTTTTTCTCCACGTACTCGCCAGCATCTGCTGTCACTTGAATTTTTGATCTTAGTCATTCTAATTAGTGTAAGGTGGAATCTCAGGGTCATTTTGATTTGTATTTCCCTGATGACTAAGGATATGGAACATTTCTTTAGGTGCTACTCTGCCATTCGAGATTCCTCTGTTGAGAAACCTTTGTTTAGCTCTGTACTTCATTTTTTAATTGGATTATTTGGTTTTCTGGAGTCTAAATTCTTGTGTTCTTTGTATATTTTGGGTATTAGCCCTCTGTCAGATGTAGGATTGATAAAGATTGTTTCCCAATTTGTGGGTTGCTGTTTTGTCCCATTGACAGTGTCCCTTGCCTTACAGAAGCTTTTCAGTTTCATGAGGTCTCATTGTCAATTGTTGATCTTAGAGCCTGAGCCATTCGTGTTCTATTCAGGAAAATTTCCCCTGTTTCAAAATGTGGATGCTTCAGTCCCACTTAGGAAGAGGAACAAAATAATCACGGGAGGAAGGAGTGAGGGAAGAATCAGAGTAGAGAGGGGGAACGGAAAAAAAGGACAGGTCAGGTATGGAGAGAGATAGGAGAGAAATCCAGAGCGCTAGGAGACTAAATAGAAATACGAAGTAATGGGGGTGGGGTGATGTGGGGAGGTTAGCTCGCACATGGGCGTGGGTGTGGGTCCTGTTGGGCAGAGTTGTTGTTCCCAAGTATCTGCCGCCCCAGGCCGCTGGACATGGCTCTGGGAAGTAGAAGTGGCACCGGGTAGACACTGGGCTAAGAAGCCACTCGGGGCTCTGCCTGGACGTGGAACGATCTCAGCCTGAAGTTCCCATGGGAGCAGGGCTCCTGAGTGGACCCCGAGGCCGGTGGTCTCTGTTCTTGTTGTCCCAGACATTGCTGGGGGATGTGGACAAACAGAGATGTGAGGGAAACTAGGGGAGAGAAAGAAGCCCTGATAGCACACAGCTCAGGAAGAGACTCTTGTGGCACTTGCTTGGCTGGTTCAAGGCTGGCTTGCTTGAGTTGGCAGGGCTCTGCAGTGGGAACGCAGAGAGGTCTCCTGGTGGGCGAATAGGGAACAGCAGCAGAGGTGGCTCAACTCATTAGTTAAAGGCCTTCTCCACGGTTCCCCACGGCGGGGCCCCAAAGACACAAGGAAGCCATGGTTTTACAAGCTTTAAGGTCATGGTGGATGGTAGATGAATCTGGCTGCACCCCCACAAAACTCAGATCAGATCTGAGTTAAACAGGGAGGGAGGAGGGAGGAAGGAGGAGGGAGGAGGGAGGAAGGAGGAGGGAGGAGGGAGGAGGGAGGAGGGAGGAGGGTCTGAGAAGGAATACTTAATTGGTTAAGCCCTCGGGCCTTCAGGTATTTCACTAATATGGAAATCTCTTGAGGCTAAAGCCTGTAGTCATGCCCTCTACCTGTGCTAGGTGACACAAACCTCTCTTCGGGAGGTCTTGGGGGGAGGGGGCTCTCATGTCAGAAGCTTGGAGTCTGGGAGCGTGGCTGAACACCTACCATTGTTCCATTAGGGTCCAGGGTTTAGGGCCTGTGATCAACCAGGAACCAAGCTATCCTTTCACCGTCCCACAAGGTGAGGGTGGGGGAAACATTTAGAAAGCCTCAGAGACCTTGCATGTGAGAGACTACAAAGTCTCAAAGGTGATGATCTTCGCCAAAATTCACAACAGTGGAGAGATGATGGAACCTGAAGAGAACACCTCCAGTAGATAGACAGGGTCCCCAGCTGAGGCAGGGGGCCACTCACCCATCTTCAAAATTTTTAACCCAAAATTTTTCTGTCTAAAGGAAACACAGGGACAAAAAAAAAAAAAAAAAAAATGAAGCAGAGACTGAAGGAAAGGCCATCCAGAGACCGCCCCACCTTGGGATCCATCCCATTAGCAGACACCAAACACAGATACTATTGCTGATTCTAAGATGTGCTTGTAGACAGGAGCCTGGTATGGCTGTCCTCAGAGGCTCTGCCAGCATCTGACTAAGACAGATGTAGATACTCATAGTTAACAATTGGACTGAGCTCAGAGACCCCAGTGGCAGAGTTAGGGGAAGGACTGAAGGAGCTGAAGAGGATTGAAACTCATAGGAAGAACAACAGTATGAACTAACTGGATCCCACAGAGCTCCCAGGGACTAAACCACCAACCAAAGTGTTTACATGGTTCCTGCTATATATGTAGCAGAGTAATGCCTTATCGGGCATCAGTGGAAGGGGAAGCCCTTGGTCCTATGGGGGTTTGATGCCCCAGAGAAGGTGGATGCTAGAGGGGTGAGGTGGGAGTGGGTATGTGGGGAAGCAAAAGAGAGGGGAGGATGGAATGAGGGTTTTGTGGGACAAAGAACGAGAAGCGGTAATGCATATGAAATATAAATAAATTTAATAATAATAATGCAAACAGACATAAAACTGTCAACTCTCCAGTATATACATGAGGAATTTCTAGCTTGCTATGCTTCTATATCAAAGTATCTATTCTGAATTATATATTTTAGCTATAATTGATGGATATTTAAGGAATTAAAATATGTATTAATATTTATTAATACATATTCAAACCATCTAAACAATGAGATAGTCCGTCTTTATTCCAGTTTGTTTTTCCCATAGAACTATGTTTTGCTCCAAATCCTTTCATTTAAATTTTAAATAAAGACAAGATTGTTTTTTTTTAAAAAAAAAAGGTAAATTCTTGCTGTGTAGCCTGAGCTGATTTTGAGCTCTTATATAAAAATATTTCTGCTTCAATCTCTTGATTGGCTGAAAATACAAAGTATGTTTCTAAACCATCTAAAAACTTACTTTATTTTAAAAATGACAACCTTTTTCAGGCTAGATATATGCAACATTGTACCCTTCTAAGATGCGGTGTAGAAACAACGAGCCACAGCTCACAGGCGGCCACCTGACCAAAGGACAAACAACTAGTAGAACATATCCCATGTACAGGCAACAGTTTTGGGGATAGTCCCCGCTCTGCTCCAATTGTTCAGGATCAACATGAAGAGCAAGTTGCACATCTGCTACATATGTTGAGGAAGGCCTAGGTCCAGCCTGTGTATGTTCTTTGGTTGGTGGTTCAGACTCTGAGAGCCCCAAGGGTACAGGTTAGTTGATTCTGTTGGCCTGCTGTGGAGTTCCTATTGCCTTAGGGGTCATAAATCCTTCCTCCTATTCTTCCATAAGAGTCCCCAAGCTCCATCCACTGTTTGGCTGTGGGTGTCTGCATCTGTCTCAGTCAGCTGGTGGAGCCTCTCAAGAGGACAGTCATGCAAACATAAAAGAGTATCTTTAATAGTGTCAGGAACTGGCACTTGCCCGAGGGATGGGTCTCAAGTGCAGCCAGTTATTGGCTGGCTGTTTCTTCAGTCTCTCTTCCATCCCATGTGCCTGCATTTCTTGTAGATAGGATTGTTTTAGGTTGAAAGTTTTGCGGGTGGATTAATGTCCCTATTGCAACATTTGGGGTTCTTGCCTGGCTACTTCAGGTTCCCCAATGCTGTAATTAATAGCTAAGGACACCCTCATTGATTGTTGGGTGCCTCCCTTATCCCAGGTCTATGTCTCTTCCTGTAGATGCCTTCTACTTCCCCACCCTTTTCAATTGCAGATTTCTATTCATTCTCTTGGCCATTAGATCACCATTCCTTTCCCTCCCCACACATTTGATCTGGAGCCACTAACCCTCCCCATCCTCTCTTCCTCCCAGTTCTCTTTTTTCATCTGTCTATTAGGCTATTTAATTCTTCTTCTAAGTGAGACTACAAGCATTCTAGCTTGTGCCTTCTTTTTTGTTTAGCTTCTTTGGGTCTGTGGAGTGTAGCATGGGTATTCTATATTTTATGACCAATATCCACTTATAAGTGAGTACATACCACAGATGTCATTTTGAGACTGGGTTACCTCACTTGGGGTGCTATTCTGACTATCCATTCATTTGCCTGCAAAATTCATGTCTTTGTTTTAATAGCTGAATACTATTCCATTGTGTAAATGTGCCATATTTTCCTCAGTTGAGGAACGTCTAGGTTGACTCCAGCTTCTGGCTATTATGAAGAAAACTGCTATGAACATAGTAGACCAAGTGTTTTGTGGACGGTGGGACATCTTTTGTGTATATGGTCAAGAATGGTATAGCTAGGTGTTGAGGTAGAACAATTCCCAGTTTTCTGAGAAATCACTAAATTGATTTCCAAAATAGTTGTACAAATTTACACTCCCACTAGCAATGGAGGAGTATTCCTCTTGCTCCACACATTTTGCCAGCATATGTTAGCACATGAAGTTCTGATCTTAGCCAGTCTGATGTATGTAATGTGGAATCTCAGAGTTGTTTTGATTTGCATTTCCCTGATGACTAAGGACTTTGAACATTTCTTTCAATGTTTCTGGTCCATTTGAGATTCCTCTGTTGAGAATTCTCTGTTTATCTCTGTTCACCATTTTTTAATTGGGTTACTTAGGTTGTTGGTGTTTAACCTCTTGAATTCGTTATAAGTTTTTGGATATTAGCCCTCTGCCAGATGTAGGGTTGGTAAAAATCCTGTCCCAATCTGTAGGCTATTGAAAGCATTTCTTATCGTGTTTTAAATGTACAACTTTTTTTTTTTTATACAGAGACAACCCCATTACTAGATCAGCAGGATCTGTGCCGTCAGCTAAGTGCACAAATAATGTAAGTTTATTATTTCATCCTTCTAGAGGATACAAGTACAATTTGGATAAACCACCCTCTGAGGTCTCCATCTTAGATTGACCTATGACCATGCTCTTCTTGTTACCCCACAGGATATATTACTTGTGTATATTCTTGGTGTCCATTAAGTGTCTTATAATGAACATATTATTATATCATATTATATTATTAACTATTAATGCCATATCATTATGCCCTGATACTCTCTACTTAAAGCTGTGATTATGGGGATGTTACAATAAAGATCTCTTTTATGAAAACTCAGAAAGAGCCATAATATCCTCAGATAAATAATATTTTGCAGTCCTTAAATTGTATATCATATTTCCAATTATTTACCTAAAATGTATATTTTTAATTTTATGTAACAGTGTTCTACTTATATGCCTACATGCCAGACAAAGGCATCAGATCCTATTGCAGACAGCTGTAAGCTACCATGTGGTGTTGGGAATTAAACTCAGGGCCTCTGAAAGAGCAGCCAGTGGTCTTAACCACTTGAGTTACCTCTCCAGCCCATTAAAATATATATATCTTTAAAGGCTTCCTCCCTAAATGCAGATGCATTAGGTGTTAAGGCTATAACGTGAAGATTTTTGAAGAAAAGAATGCATTTCAAAACAAGAGTTTAAACAAATTAAGCATCAGTGATAGCAAAGATATAGAGAAAGTGGTCAGAATGGTAATGGATTGTAAGGTCTCCACAGGATAGTTAGCATATGGCAGCCATTTCAGTTTGTGTTAGAGATGGAAATGAGAGTAGGAAGGATTCAGCTTTACAAAGAGCAGAGACTGCTTTGGAATAAGTAAATTAATTCTATGTTCTAGAATAACCTATGTCACTTAATATCATAGCTAGGTGAGACTTATATAAAATAAAGACTGTAAGCACTGGGGTTTATTAGATTTGATATTGAATCATGAAGTATAACTTATCATCTTTGTGATCTTGGAATATTTAATGCTTCTGAGTTTTAGTTTCTTCATTGACATCAAACAAATAACACTATCCATCTGATATAGAGGATACAAAAATAAAATGAGTCCAAATACTGTATGTAGATGACAGTGTCAGGTTCACCAGAGACAGTCATTTTATACTGGTAGTAAGAAAAGTATGAGGAACTTCTGACAAAATCTTGTAGCTTTTCTTTCGACTAGGAGGAGTAAGACTGGGATTAGAGATGGGAGTGTATTAAATAGGACTAGATGTATGCCCACACATGAAATCCTAGAACTTATGAGAGCAAAGCACGGGAAACAAGAGTTCAGGGCCAGCCTGGGCTCTATAGTGAGACATAGGCTATATAACAAGGTCTTATCTCAAAAATGCCATTCTGTTTTGACATTGTACATTATACATTGTTTTGCAGGTGTAGCCACAGGTAGATTCCCATGTCCCAGGGGATCGCCTCATACCTGTATACATATGGACAGCAAAAATTGAGCATTTAGTGGGTTTTTAATGAATAAGAAAAAGGAGAAGAGAAAAAAGAAGGGGAGAAATTGGGAAGTATACAAGTGGAGCTGGAGTGGGTAAATGAAAAGCTATGAAGAATCCCTAAATGCTTTGCTGTTAATGTAGTTATAAGATGCTCCTCCTTTAGTTGTGAGCTAGAAACAGAAATCATTGTTTAGACAGGGATTACCAGCATCTTGAGACATAGATTTCCTCTGTTAAAATTAATAACAAATTCTAGCCCCTTTAACAGTAATTTAATTTATTTTCATTTTTTTAAAAAATGTGTTTGTTTATTTGTGTGCAAGAAAAATCCAGAGTGGCTTGGAAATTTGGCTTACAGTAATTTTGAAGGGAACCAGAAACTTGAGGCAAAAATAATAGGAGAAAGGTTTCAGCTTCCAAAAGAAGAAACCAAGATACAACCAGCCTGGTGGTGGTTTGTGAGTTTCTTAGAGCTCTCTCTGATGAAATGAGTCCAGATTCAACTTTATAGCACATGCATGCAGTGCCTGTAGAGACCAGAAGAGGGTACTAGAATCCTTAAACTTGGAGTTATAGATTGTTCTTAGCCACCATATGAGTGCTAGGAACTGAATCCAAGTCCTCTGCAAGAACACTCAGTGTTCTTATCCACTGAGCAACTCTCCAGCATGTCCACTAGCTACTTAATCATCATTTCACTTTAACTGAAAGGAAGATTTTTCACATGATATTTTCCCCTCCCCCAGTATCACCTAGCTTCTCCTTTTTTCTCTACCTACCCAATTCCACCCTTCTTTTCTCTCTTTCTTTTAAAAAACAAAGCAAAACAAATAAAAACAAGAAACACACACAGAGAGAAAAACCTAAGAAAATACAAAAATAAAAAGCAAATGACCAAGACAAAAGAAAAATCCCAAATAAAGCAGGAGGCAGAAATGTTAGAGAGCCAGACCAGATGGATGACTTCAAGGAAACTGTGTCTTTCAGACATAAGAGTGTTAATACCCATATGAACTCATAAAAATGTTGGTAGCATGTATATAGCCTGCACAGGGTCAAACAAGATGGGGTTCTAGAGCTGAGTGGGAAAAGATATTTAAAATTCTTCGAAAATACCATTGACCTTATTTTGTGTTAACCAGCTACTCCTGGACATGATGCCTTCCTAAAGCATGACTAGTGAGACACTACTGAAGATAATTAACTTCTCTTCTACCAGTGGGCATCAATTACAGATAGTTTCTTGCTGAGGAGTAGGAGCTTGTGGTGCTCAATTTCTCCTAACAGCTCTGAAGCCCCATGTATGTTGAACCTGTGCAGGCCATATGAATGCTGCCACAATTTTTGTGAATTTATATGCACATCAGTGCTATTGTGTCTGATTCCTTGAAGTCATCCATCCATTCTGGCTCTACAGTCTGTCTTCTACCTCCTCTGTGAAGTTTACTGAGTCCTTAGGGAAGGGCTTGATAAAGACATCCCATTTAGGGTTGAATGTTCCAATGTCTCTTGCTTTTTACACACTGTCCAGTTGTTGGTCTCTGTGCTAGTTCCCACCTACAGGGGAGAGAAAATGATTCGATGCTGATAGCGAAGCATGGCAGTGATCTGGAAATTATGAAAATACCAATTTATATTTACTAATCATTACTTAAAGAATATGTAATGTGGGTTTGGAGTGTTACCTCAGTGGTAAAGATTACTGGCTATTCTTTCAGAGGACCCTGTCCCATCCTTAGCACACACATGGCTGTTCACATTTCACTGTAATTCCAGTCTCAATGGATATCCCCTCTTCTGAGTTCCAAGGGCACTACAGGCAAGTGGTCCAAGACCCACATCCAAGTAAAATACTCATGCACATGCAATGATATTTTTAAATTAAATATGTTGGCATTCTACCAACAGT
The DNA here is from genome assembly GCF_011762505.2 of Arvicanthis niloticus. NCBI lineage: Eukaryota > Metazoa > Chordata > Mammalia > Rodentia > Muridae > Arvicanthis > Arvicanthis niloticus. The sequence continues at coordinate 43,622,541 of NC_047673.1, forward strand.
TACCTGGCAACAGCCGGGTAAGCCTGGCTTGTTACAAAAGGGGCTATTTGGCTCACACTTTGCTCTCTCTGCTTACCCTCTCTCTGACTCTCTTCTCTCCCTGACCTCTTTCTTCCTCTCTCCCCTTCTGCCTCACCACTCTGTCTCCACGTGTTCTTGACTGGCTTCTCCTTTCCTCTCCTCCTCCTTTTCTTTTTCTTCTTTCTTTCTTTCTTTCTTTCTTTCTTTCTTTCTTTCTTTCTTTCTTTCTTCCTTCCTTTTAAGAAAACACAGCAAAATTTGTAATAGAAAATATTTATTCTAAATCCAAATAATGTAAAGGTAATTTGTGTGTTATCATAGACAAGCAATCATGAAGACAGCATTGTGGTACTGATTCAGTTTACAGACATATCTCTGTGGATATACATTTCTGGAAAGAACACTGAGAATCATTCAAGTCCATGGCATATACCTTTGGGGCCATCTTTTCCACCCGAGTATAAGAATGAGTAAGTTTCCACCACTAACCTAATACAATTGGTTGAGTACTTTCTTTAATCTCTCCAAGTTTCAGTAGAGTTAAAGAGTCAAGTAGAGGAAAGACTAAAACTGTTTTCACAATAAAAGGATTGGTTATCTTTAGACAACATAATCAGATCAATCAAACCTTGCAGAAGGAAACTATGGAAAGGAACAACTTGAATGTGTGGTCATATAAAAGCAGTGTAAGAGCAGAAGTCCTTCCTCAGAAGTGACTCAATTACTTTATAAACAGTCCCTTTTAGGACCTACAGTCCTGCTCTTTATATGTGTTATTTCTCAAATTCATATAATCTTAATTGCTCATAGTTCACAACACCCTTTTCCCTACAGGAAGGGAAATTTTCCTAATGTAATCATTTTCCTAATGATACTGATTGAATGAAATCTCCCATAGGAAAATAAAACCCATCAGTGTTTCCTGAAGGAGGAATATTAGTTATATAGGAGGTAATACTGAATTTTTTCAGAGCATCAGGAAATGAACGGCAGAATCAGTGGTGGATGATAATGATGGGATTGAACGGACTATGGAAGAAAATATACAGAATCTTTAGAGTGAATAAAGTGACATACTTGAAATGAGAGTGTCATTTGTATTTAGAAATAAATAATAATCAATTAAAAAGTCCATGTCTTTTTCAAGCAGTCGGCAACTATAAGGAACAGAGATTCAGACAGTTAGAGTTTGATGAGAAGCTATAGAAACACAAACAACTCCTGGCACTCACTTCCTATTAGACATTTATTTTAAGTGAGAATTATCTTTTGGATAAAAGTACTTTCCAAGGACAAAAGTCAATGCTCACTGAGGCAGACCCTTGGAAAACTTTTCAATAATAAAGACTGTGATCAAAAGTTGCTAGATTATTTTTTTTCCAATGAAAAGACCTTTTAGCAGCTGCAGAAGCTATTTGAAACTGTCTACAGGAAAAGCCACAAGATTAAAAGGCTATAAACTATTAGACACCTTATAATGGAAGAGAAGAAAGGAAGAGACAGCCTGACTGATCCCAAGAAGAGATAACAGGACCAGAAAAGAATTCCCAGCAGGCAAGCAAAATTGGGGTCAGGAGTGGGGAGAGGCCATAATAAGAGTGCCAGGGAAACAGGGAGGGGAGAAGGCTAAGTAGGTGTGAAAAAAAAATTTCACCACTTTTACAATTTGGATCCCCAAGTTAATGCATCCAAAAATTTTTTTACACCTAATTAGACTCATTTTGTATCTTGACATAGAGCATCAGCTATAAGTTTTGCTTACAACATATTACCAAGTGCTATCTTTTCAGTCAACTCAGAGAGCTGTATTGCTGAAGATTTGCTCGGTATTTTCCTCAGAGACACATTTCCAGACTGCCTGGTTCTCATTAGCTGGAATAAACAGGAGTGTGTTTATAGCACAGGGCGAAACTTAAAAGAAGGAACTTTCCTAGGGAAGCTGCTCTGGGAATTAGCAAAGCTGGGACTTAAAGGAGAGAGTTTCAATGCCCAGCTGTGACATAAGGCAGAGTCAAGATTCTTTAATACAGACTTTACTGAACAAACTACTCCCAGGGACAGTTTTATTTTGAACACAGTATTAAGCAGTTCTAATATGTGAAATTCTATTAGTGTTAAGCAGATACATTAGTTATAGGATGTTTATCTTCTGTTCTACAAATACTGACTTATAATTTCAGTGATAATAAGAATAAAAGACAGGTAAGGTATTCTTAAACAGATGACAGTCTAACGGTTAATTCAACTTATCTAATACTTCACAGAAATCACTCTTTAGTAGTAGAAAGTAATTGAGTATATTTATAATAAGATAACAAAATATTTGACTATTATAAAATACAATTTGAATGTGGTAGCTAGAAAAATCAATAACCAAAAGTAAGGGAAGTATCCAATCACATGTGTATAAGTATATTCTGTTAGTTTATTTACCTTCAGTTTATGAAATAACCTTGCTGTAGTAGTGGCCTTAATTTACCAAGACCATAAAGGAAAGTAAAGGGACAAGAGATTATATAAAATATTCAGGTAAGCTATTTGGAGTACAGTACCCAACAAGGAGCCAGAAGGACATTATTTACTAAAGGACATGCACACCTAGATGTATTTGGCCTTATGTGTTGTAACTTGACACTGTGTTTCTTTGATCAGAATTTTAAGTATAGAGTACTAGAAGTTAATATGGAACACTGGGAGACTGCGTGTGTTGATTAAAGCTTAAAAGGCCTCAGATGTCGAATGCAGCCTATGAGACCAACCACTAGAGGATGACAAGAACTCACCACCATTGCAGGGAAGAAGGTGTTCTCAGAGAATGCACAGGCGTGCTCAGTTTGCGAATGTTGTCAAGTGGAGTACTTTGATCAGAAACTGGAGAAGGAGGATTGTGTGGATCTTTCACCAAGAGGAAAAAAAAAAAAAGTCTTGTGGGAGCTATAATGTATAATAGTGAGTCTGGCAACTTTCACAAGAGCAGCTTAAATGGGTCTGAATTTAGCTGTTCATTATTTTGCCTGCACTTGAACAATAAGATCATTCTTCTACAGTAACACAATCACACTTATTTAAGTTTAGCTCTTCCTCATTAAAAACCTCAAATTGATTCAAAACACACTACAAAACTTTGACATCTATAGTTTTTAAACAAAGAGAATTTGGGAAGCAAATCAACCTTCAAAAGTTATTACATGGAAAGTGGAATCAGGGAAAGAACTGAAGGAACCTTGGATGAATTTTGCAACGAAATACCCAAAGCCAATATTTTCCTTCTAAACAGAATAATGGAGATAAAAATCATATAATTTAGTCTAGCAAAATGTCTCAGATTGTAAAAATATGTCTGCCGCTGAGCCTGACAGCCCCAGGTTGATTCCAGAGCCCTACAGAGTACAAAGAGAGAATCAACTCGCACAAGTTATCTTCTGACTTCTGTAGGCACTCCGTGACATTCTTGCATGGGTATATGCACGCACACACACACACACACACACACACACACACACACACAAACACACACTATAATTAATTGATTGATTAATGTAATTTCAGGAATCCACATAACCTAAATGAACACTTCAACAAAGTATTTTAATAATGAATATTATTTCAGTAAATAATAGTATACTCAAAATATAGTACCTTCCATCAAATCATTCCTCTCCATTACTTCTATTAACTTGACAATTATAGTATATTTTCTTACATATTTTCTGGACTTGTCCATTGTGAGTAGGTCCTACAAATAATTATACACTACCCAACTTACCTTTTATATTTTACTGTGTAGCACAAAGAAAAATCTTCAGTGCTCATTTATGTTACAATATGTATGAGTACTCATATCTTTTTTTGCTAAAGTTTTCTGCATAATTTTAAGAATCTTATTGCCATTTGATGAATATTTGGTTAGTTTGGCCTATTAGTTATTATCAATTTTGCTTTCTTGAATGTTCATATAAAGTATTTGTTTTAACACCAGTTTCGAATTCTCTTGGATATGTAACAAGGAGCAAAGTTGCTAGCTATTTTAGTAACTCTAGCTTTGGAATTTTTAAAGAGCTGTCAAACTGTTTTTCACAGTGCTAGCCCAAGTTTATATTATGTACTCACCTTCAATGGAAGAATTCAACTTCTCAACATCGTAAGCAATGCCTTTCTTCCTTGTTATTTGATTATAGTCTTCTTGATGTGAAGTGGTAGCTAATTGAAGTTTTTCTCTCATTGTCAACTTTGACATTTTGTTTCCTAAACTACGTCCTTAGATGAAATCCAATTTGTTTCTTTTTAAATCCGGCTCTTTGTACATTCGGTGGGATATTAATGAAGCTGTTGCCCAACGCACACTAATCCAACCGTGCAAAGATTCAGATTCATTTTTTTCTCTCAATAGTTTTTGTTTCAAACTTATAATTGTATATATTTAATCAATTTTGACTAGCTTTTACATCAAAAATCTTTCTTTATAGATTTCCTATTGTCCCAGTACAATTTGTTAAAACACTATTTATGTTTACCTCATTAAAGAGTGATGTCAGTACCACTACCTGTCGGCACACTGTGTGTGGGTGCCTTTAGGTATTCATTTATCTGTATATTTATCTTTATGCCAGATATTAATGTGAGTTTATTATTCTAAAACTTGAGAGTATGAATTCTCCTTCTTATTCTTTATAAATATTACATTGGCTTTTTAGAGTACTTCAGAATTTCACTTGATTTAAGACCAATTTGTCTATTTCTATTGAAATGTTATTGAAATTTTAATGGAGGTTGACTTCAATTTTAAATTTGAAGGAATTTGATTTCTTAATAATAATAAGCCACTGATCTAGAAACACAAGATTTTCAATTTGAGCCTACAAATCTGAAATGCCTCTGTACCTAAGCATTTTATCATTGGTGTGCTACTGTAAATAACTTACAGTAGTACTTTCAATTGTTTACTTTCAGTCCGTTAACTACAAGCATTTAAAAATGCATTGAAATGTAGATGATAGACCAGTAGCGTGCTATTTGTTGAACTTTTATCTCTACAACGTGCCTGCACAAGTGCGTGTGCCTGTGTGTGTGTGTGTGTGTGTGTTTACGTATGTATGTATTCTTCAGTGTTTGCTGTAGGTAGAGGTGTGGTTTTCTAATTGGTTCTTGGTTGTGTCAATAAAGATAGTGGAAGCCAATTGCTGGTGAAGGGATAAAGTTGGAATTTTCAGGTCCCAAGAGGAAGAGGATGAGATTCAGAGAGAGAAGGGGAGGCAGGCGGTGGAACAGAGGAGGCAGCAAACATTTAGGTCTCTGGGCACCTATAGTTTGTAGTTTCCAGCATGGGTGGAGGACAAGGAGGATGGGACAGGATATTTTTTACCCAGCCATTGAGGTATCTAGCTAGTTTTTGTTGTTGTTGCTGCTGCTGTTTTTTGTTTGTTTGGTTTTGGTTTGTTTTGGTTTTGGGGTTTTTTTTTGTTTTGTTTTGTTTTTAATTTTTGGATTTCTTTTTTTTTCTTTTTTTAGAAGTTGGTTATTTTATTTATTTACATTTCAAATGTTACCCTCCTTTCCAGTTTGCTCTCCACAAGCCCCCATCCCCCCTTCCTCCCACTGCCTCATGTCAAAAGGAAATGCAAGGACAAAGAGTGGAGCAGAAACTGAAGGAAAGGCAATCCAGAGACTGCCCCACTAGGGATCCATTCCATCTGATAACACCAAACCCAGACACTATCGCTGATGCCAAGAAGTGCTTATTGACAGGAGCCTGGTATAGCTCTCCCGAGAGCCTCTGCCAGAGCCAGACCAGTACACAGCCAAACATTGGACTGAGAGCAGGGACGCCAATGGGGGAAGTTAGGTCAAGGACTGTAGGAGCTGAAGGGGTTTGCAACCTCATAGGAAGAATAACAATATCAACTAACTAGACGCTCCCCCCTACACACACACACACACACACACACACACACACACACACACACACACACACACACGCAGTTCCAAGGGACTAAACCACCAACCAAAGAGTACACAAGGGTTATCCATGGTTCCAGCTGGATATGTAGCAGAGAATTGCCTTATCTGACTAGTTTTGAAATACTAAGGATGTCTGATGTTTTCCATGGGCAGCGACTAAAGTGGGCAAGAGAAAGGGCACAGCTGGGCAAGTTGGAGGCTTGGTGGAGCTAGCAGCGAGAGGCTGAAGGAGCACAGTTTCTGGTTATGGAACCAGCTGTCCTTGGTGGAGCTATGTCAAGAGTAGGACCAGCAGCTGTGTGTAGTGTTCTTGGAGCCCAGCTGATGGTGTGGCCCTGGGAAGGCGATAGCGTGGAGTTTTAAAATTACATGCAACAGTTTTCTATACTTAAGAGGTGCAGTTTAAATTCTTTTCCCCAGTTGAGGAACATCAGGATTGTCTCCAACTTCTGGCTAGTACAATTAAGGCAACTATGAACATAGTGGAGCATGGGTCCTTGAACTATGGTGGAGCATCTTTTTGGAATATACCTAAAAGTGATATAGCTGGGTTTTCAGTAGAATGATTTCCAGTTTTCTAAAGAACTGCCAGATGGATTTCCAGAATGGCTGTAATTTGTATTCTTCCACATGCAGACTGCCAGTTAGAAATCCCACCAGTAATAGAGGAGTGTTCCTCTTTCTCCACATCCTCACCAGCATGTGCTGTCATTTGAGTTTTTGATCTTAGCCATTCTGATTGGTGTAAGGTGGAATCTCAGGGTCGTTTTGATCTGCATTTCTCTAATGACTAAGGATGCTGACCACTTCTTTAAAGTGCTTCTTGGTCATTAGAAATTCCTTCGGTAAGAATTATCTTTTTAGCTCTGTATATCACTTTTTAACTGGGTTATTTGGTTTTCTGGAGTCCAACTTCTTGAGTTCTTTATATATTTTGGATATTAGCCCTTTGATGAATGTAGTATTAGTGAAGATCGTTACTCAATCTGCAAACTGACGTTTTGCCTTTTGACAGTGTCCTCTTCCTTACAAAAGCTTTGCAGTTTTTTTGTTTGTTTTTTTGTTTTTGTTTTTGTTTGTTTGTTTGTTTGTTTTTTGTTTTTGTTCTTCGAGACAGGGTTTCTCTGTGTAGTTCTGGCTGTCCTGGAACTCACTCTGTAGACCAGGCTGGCCTCGAACTCAGAAATCCGCCTGCCTCTGCCTCCCAAGTGCTGGGATTAAAGGCGTGCGCCACCACCGCCCAGCTGCAGTTTTAAGACGTCCCAGTTATCAATCGTTGATCTTAGAGCCTGAGCCATTAGTGTTCTATTCAGGAAAATTTTCCCCTGTGTCAATCTATTCAAGGCTATTTCTCACTTTCTCTTCTATTAGATTCGATATATCTGGTTTTATGTTGAGGTCCTTGATCCACTTTTGAGCTTTGTACAAGGACTTGAGCTTTGTACAAGGTGATATATATGTTTCAATTAACATTCTTCCATATGCAGACTTCCAGTTAGACCAGCACCATTTGTTGAAAATGCTTTCTTTTTTCCACTGTATGGTTTTGTCTTCTTTGTCAAAGATCAAGTGTCCATAAGTGTGTGGGCTTATTTCTGAGTCTTCAGTTCTATACCATTGATTGTCTCGACATTCACAGTACCCATACCAAGTGGTTTTCAATCACTATTGCTCTGTAGTATAGCTTGATGTCAAAGATGGTGATTTCCCCCAGATATTCTTTTATTGTTGAGAATTATCTTCACTATCCTGGTTTTTTTTTTTTTTTTTTTTTTTTTTTTTTGTTATTACATATGAAGTTGAGAATTGCTCTTTCCATGTCTGTGAAGAATTGAGTTGGAATTTTGATGGGGATGTCATTGAATCTGTAGATTGTTTTTGCTAAGATGGCCATTTTTACTATGTTAATCCTACCAATTCATGAGCATGGGAGATCTTTCCATCTTCTGAGGTCTTGCTCAGTTATAGTTACACCAAGATATTTTATGTTATTTGTGAATATAGTGAAGGGTGTTTTTCTCTAATTTCTTTCTCAGGCTGTTTATCCTTTGTATAAAAGATGGCTATCCCTCAGCTGAAGAATGGATACAGAAAATGTGGCTCATATACACAATGGAATGCTATTCAGCTATTAAAAATGAGGACTTCATGAATTTTGCAGGAAAATGGATGAAACTAGAAATATTATCCAAGCCCCAAAATGACATGCATGGTATGTATTCACTTATAAGTGGATATTAGCTAAATACCCATGATACAACTCACAGACCATAGGAAGCTTACAAAAAGAAAGACCCAACTGTGAATATCTCCAACCTACTTGGAAGAGGGAACAAAATAATCATGGGACACAGAGGGATGGAAGAACCTTCATGGGAAAGAAAGTGAGGCAGGATTGGGCATGGGGGAGACAGGAAAGAAGCCCAAAATAACAGGAGAATGAATTGAAATATGCAGCAGTAGGGGATGGGGTTGGGGGGGCCTGGGATGTGAGAGGCTACCAAGACTCAAAAAAGATGACCTTAGCTGAAATGCCCAACAGTGTGGAGATGGAACCTGAGGAGACCACTTCCAGTAGATAGACAGGGTCCCCAGCTTATTCAGGAGGCCACCCCACCCATCTCCAAAATTTCTTTACCCAGAATTGTTCCCGTCTAAAGAAAATGCAGGGGAAAATGGAACAGAGACTGAAAGAAAGGCTGTCTAGAGACAGGACCATTTTGGGATCCATCCCAGGTGTGCACACCAAACCCTGACACTGTTACTGATGCCATATTGTGCTTGCAGAGAGGAGCCTGGCATGGCTGTCCTCTGAGAGGAGACAAGTGCAGATACTCAGCCAACCATTGAACTTTGGTCAGGGACTCCAATGGAAGAGTCAGGGGAAGATCTGAAGGAGGTGAAAGGGATGGCAACCCCATAGGAAGAACAACAGTGTCAATCAACTAGGACCACTCAGAGTTCCCAGAGACTAAGCCACCAACTAAAAAGCATACATGTGCTGGTCTGTGGCCCTGGGCACCTGTGTAGCAGCAGCCTGCCTTTGGGACCTCAGTGGGAGAGGATGTGCTTAATCCTATGGAAACTTGATACCCTAGAGAAGATGGATGTTGGTGAGGGTGAGGTGGGATTGGGTCAGGGGGTGGGGAAGCACCCTCCCAGAGACAGGAGGTAGGAGGAAGGAGGGTAAAGAACTTAGGGAGGGGGAACTAGGAAATGGAGCAACTTTTAGAATGTAAATAAATAAAATAATTTAATTAAAATTTTAAAAATTAATTAAATAAATATTTTTCCCAGTTTAACTGGTGAAAATCATTGGCACAAAGAAGTTGCTGCTGTCTTGTATGTTTGTTCATAGGAAAGGCTTTTCAATGTCAACATTAAATAATTCTCTTAGTAAATCTGTCACAGATCCTGCTACACACTCAGATATCCATTTTCAAACTGAGGAAGGTGTCTCTCTCTTTTAGTTTCCTTGGTATGCTTTTGCAAGTATGTCATTAGATTTTTGTCAACTCTTTCATGTGTGGATATGTACATTTCTATGGAGAAAAGTATGGATTTCCCGTTGTTCTGTTTACATGGGATATTTTATTTTGTTTAGCTGATTTTTTCTGCTTTTGTTTTTATCTTCTATTTTATGTCTCCAACATAATCTTTTTTAATTATCTTGCTTTGTTTGTGTGGGCCCTAGTTGATACTCCCCTTTCTAATTTCACAATACAGAAGAAAATTTACATGTTTGCTCTAAAATCTTTCTTCCTTTAAAATATAGAGCGCTGTAGCTATGAGTTTTCTTTCATTTCCACACAATACTATGGTGTGAATGTAATTAATTTCTCATCAAAATTCATGTTGAAGCTTTGTCTCCCCAAAGTAATAATGTCAAGAGGTGGTAAGGTCTTCAGTGAGTATTTGATATAATGAAAGAAATCTGTCCTCATGAAATGATTAATGTAGTTCTCCATGGCTAGGTTGCTTATTGTGGGAAAAAAAAAAAAAAAAAAAAAAAAAAAAAAAAGAGTTGCGATAAAGCAAGGTCTGTTGCTCTGCATCTTGAAGCACAGTACGCAATAGAGCAACAGCAGTGTAAACCAGAGTTTCTTGCACCAAAGTGGCCGTCTATCCTAGTCTCCATCTCTCCAGTTTTTCTAAATACTTAAACCACTATTTGCTGTTGCTGTTACTACTGGTTTTATTTGTTTGTTTTTCTTCTAATGTATATAGATTAATCTGACCCTAATTTGTGATGATCAAAGTCAGAAGCACATGTCCAGGACAGAGAGCTTCACCAAAATGTGCAGCACTTTCCAATTACAGCCATTCTACCCATTATATTATCTTATCTGTTATTTTCTTAGAGTCATCCATAAAAAATCTTATTTAGCTGGGCAGTGGTGGCGCATGCCTTTAATCCTAGCACTTGGGAGGCAGAGGCAGGCAGATTTCTGAGTTCAAGGCCAGCCTGGTCTACAGAGTGAGTTCCAGGACAGCCAGCACTACACAGAGAAACCCTGTCTCGAAAAACAAAAAAAACAAAAAAACAAAAAAACAAAACAAAAAAAAAAACCCAAAAACTTATTTAAGAAGATAAACCTTAAAAACAGATAGTTACAGAAAATCATTAGTAGACATATTTTATATTGAATTCATTTCTTTAGGAGTTCAGAAAATTTTATTTGGGTAGGACTGTTTGGCTACTCTGTTTCTTTATTTGGAGAAAGTCTATATGTCCTTGAACTTTCTCAAACAATTTGTGTGTTCTTGTTGTATGTGTCTGATAACTTCTGAGAACTATTCATACTACTAAAATGATACAAGGTAAGCACCTATATATTTTATGTCAATGAAATGAGTCATTAGGGTGGAATTATCAAGAAGATCAACTATCAACCATGTAATTAGAGGGATGAAACATTGTGTTTGCTTTCTTCCTTCTTTCTTTCCTCCCTCTCTTCCCCCTTCCTTCCTTTGTCTCTCTCTCTCTCTCTCTCTCTCTCTCTCTCTCTCTCTCTCTCTCTCTCTTTCTTTATTTCTTTTATTTTTGGGTCACAACAGCTCACATAGTCTAAGCTGTGAACCAAGAATGACCTTGAATTCCAGATCCTACTTACTTTTATCCCCAGGTGTTGGGATTATATCTGTGCATTGCTATGTCCATAAAGGGTTGGGGTTTCATCCTCAGTGAAATCAACCTACTCCACAAAGGGGAGGAGGCTGTAGATTGAAGCACAAGTCCATTGGCACAAGGAACTCTGCCTGCATAGTGGAATCCCAAAAAAATGATGGCACTGAAGCTAAGATGAGCTTCACTGATTGCTGACATTGTGAGTACTGCCTCATAGTAAGACAGTAATGTTTACAAGTCCGCAGAGTCTACAATTCACAAACCGTGAGAGTTTCCTTATGTGGGACTCTCTTAGATCTTACTCTGAAGTTTTCTATTTGAATGGTTCTGATTTCCTGTGGTCAGTCATAAAGCATAACCACTAGTTTAGCATTTTATGAAATCTTGGTGAGTAAGTATTAGTGGGAATTCCCAAATTTGAAGCCAACTGGCAAGAGTGATAGTTGTTTGGAGAACCCAAACTACAATTTCACCCCATGCTGCTGCTGCATATCCTTGAATTGTGAAGTTTGGTTCAATTCCAAATAGTTAGTGTCAAAATTCATTGAGAGGACATAAGAAATGCAATTGTTCCTCTCCCCAATCCTTCCATGACATCAACTGTGGAAGACAGTGATTTTGCCCTGGATTTGGATGCTAATTGTATCCTGTGGTTAAAACTGCCTAGCCATACCCACATGCTTATCTTTTCATCTCTTTGGCATTGTGTAGTGACCTGAAAATGAGAATAGTAATAAGTGTCATAATTTTAAATTTTGAGACTAAATTGGAAATGCAGTAGTGGCTTAATTTGATTTGGGAATATATTAGCTCTGTAGCCAATGGAGAAGACAAACTTATTTTTAAAAGCAAACATCTAAAATAACAATGTGAACAATCTTGGGAAAGATCTAAACTTCAGACAATTGTTCACTATAAAATGTTGCTTTTAATTTGTCAATATAATTTATAACACTCAAGAATGAAATCCTAAATTATTTTGGAACGAGATGACTATTTTTTACAAATAAAACTTACAAAGAAGTAGGCTTATATTTTTGCAGTAAATATATTTTTGAATTGTAAAGATTTCTCAGTTACTTTAGTGGGTATTTATTTTAATTACTCATAATTTCTTTATCTATCTATGTTCTTTCTCCTGTGATACATTGCCATGAGAACATTCTATACCTCTTAGAAAAATACAAGGACTTATATTGTATCTTGAAACACATTTATTAAACAAAGTGCCAAAAATATTCCCAGCATATCTCTATTTTATTTAATGTATTTTCCTATTGGCAACCCTGGCAAATGCAATATGGCTGTTTACTGTCAAATTCCTTAGAGTTGTGGAATTAGCAAGGAGAGGCAGACAGGGACCATGTCCCTAATCTCAGGAATTCTTTTCAAATTTCACCTTATGCCATCTGTTCCTTCCATAAATTGAAGCCAGAGGTCTCTGTGCTCTAACTAATCAACAGGAAGGCATAAGAAGCCTGAGCAGCAGGGCTATGTTGGTCCATAGCAGTTTCCAAGGTAGCAGCTATAGAGCTATGATGAGGTTCTTCCTTCCATTATCCCAGGCACAAAGACAAGGACAATAATAGTCATGTAGTTTTAATATTGAACAAAGCTTTATAGATTCGTACATACTTTTCCTCACTGTTATCAGTTACGTTTCTGTTGCTGTGGTTAGAAATCCCAAAAAAGCAAATGAAAGAAATAGGGGTTTATTTGGTTGGAAATATAGTTCATCACAGTACGGAAGCTAGGAATACAGGGGCTTAAAAGAACTGTTCCTATTGCATCTTCAGCAATGGATGCTTGTGCTCTGCTCACTTTCTTCTTAATACAGCCCAGGATACCAGCTTAGGGAACTGTGTCATCCTCTGTAGACAGGTGTTCTCCCTCAATTCATCTAACAAGATAATTCTACACAGGCATTCGTAAAGGCTCCTTTCCCAGGCAATTCTCCAATTCACTAAATTGACAATTGAGAATAACCATCACACATGATTTTATATAGTGTCAGTTCACATCTTTCCCTAACCTAAATATCTCACTGATCTGTTCATATGTTGCAAATTTCTGACCCAGAACAGTTGATGTACCTTCCCTTTTGGACCATGGGACAAGCCATTCTTTTTTTTTTTTTTTTAATAAAATCGTAATTTTTACTTTTTAACATGAGTTATAAACAGAAACATGGAGGATGTGGGGAAGAGAATGACACAGGAGCATAGGTATTTAGGGAGAGTACAGATATCTTTCAGAACAGGGTATCATCTGGGTGAAGGTTCAGGGGACAGGTCACTATGACTCTTCCTATGATTCACTTGTCCTTATCTAAGTTGGTACTATCCACCAAGGCTATCTATTTACAAGGTCTATGACTATTCAGGCTGATAAATTTCCACAAAAGCTGCCTGTTTACAATAGTTTATAGCTATTGTATTCCAAGCAATTGATACTTAGGAGATGCTTTAATATTCTGTCAAGTCAGTTCATGATTCTACTTTTGTCATTAAACTTTGAGATGGCATTAACCCCCCTTTTTTGTAATTCCAGTACTTTCGAGGTTGTGGCAGAGTCTCATGACTTGAAGGAAATTCTTAGCTAAACAATGAGACCCTATCTCAAAACAGAGAGAGTCAAACAGAACAATAACCTCTATCTTTTAAGTTCACATGGGAAACACTACTTAGGCATATTGTATACAAAAATGCATAATCCAGAGTTAAGAACAATGCCATTTAGTTGCTCAGTGATAAAAAAAATCCTGGGTTATCTTAATGGCATCAAAGATTTCTGTTGGCACAGCCCTACCACTGGGAATTATCTCCACTAACCTAGGACCTAGAAACCTACCAGTCAGAAATGATGTGTATACCCCACAAAAACAATTAAATAAATTGAACCAAGACTCAACTGTTCTCAGATACTGACATTACATATTAAGACAACGCAAGTGTTTCTTACCTGTATTCTGCATATAATTTTTTCTCATATTTCCACCTACCCTTGTCATCTTTTGACAGTTCCTGTAAATAAATTGCAATACATTTGCCACTAATATGTTGTGCGTTGTGATTGTTAATGACATGTGGAAGAAAAACCTTTAGTCTTACAGTATTCACCTTTTTTGAATAGCTATAGCCGTGATTGTGAGATAGGTATAGTGTAGACAGTTCTATTTGTATTTTTAAAGACTTACTTTATGCTACCACGTCCTTTCTTTTTTCTTTTTCTTTTTTTTTTTTTAAAGAAACTCTGAGGCAAAATGCAGAGGATAAAAGACAGTTAAAGGTCTAAAAGCAAGACTAGCCTTCCTTACTTGATCTGTGCTAAACTGAGTGGACCAGAGCACTTTATTTTTCTTTCCCCTTGCAAACTTTAAGAACAAAGGCAACAGGGATTTTATTCTGTCTGTGGTTCCATTGTACTGCTACCCATGTGGGAAGTGACCTAGTGTGAGTGTGACTAACACAGATTGATCATGGCTCAGTAGAGAATGCCCTAGATTCCTTCCTACAGCTACTGGATGACACACATACTTGTAACCAGCTGCAGGTAACATTTCATACTTTTCCCCTGGGAGAAGAGAAGTAAAATCGAACAGCCATTTCAAAGGCAGGAATAGTGCTTCCCATATTTAGCTGCCTAGTTGTATTGCACATAATGGAACCTGAGGGCCAACATATGGTCTTTCCTGCTACAAGGACAATTAAGGGTCAGTATTAAAATTGTATATGCATGGACAACACAGCAAGTGTGCTTAAAGAAGAGGCACAATTGCTAATGTAAAAGAGTCATTTTCCTTGAGATAAAATCTGTATTTTAGAATATTTACTAAATAAATAAAGTTCTATGTAAATTTTTTTGTTTTTTTTTCTTGTTTTTTTTGTTTTGTTTTGTTTTGTTTTTACTCCCCTCTTCCCTTTTGCAGTCATGGGGGATTACACTTAGGATGCTGTATGTCCTAGGTAAATGCTCATCCTATAATATATATTCCTAGCTCTCAATGTTAAATTTAGTATTGGATCTTTTTAATAGAAAAACATGCTTATTGATGGTCTATGTGATATAGCTATGCATATAAAGTAGTTTCTAAAAATAGTATGAAAAAAAAAAGCAACCAGTATACATAAAATCATACTGACAGCTGGACTAACTTTCAGAATTTTTTTTTTTTGATTTTCTAGCCACAGATGTATTTATTCTCAAACTTGGTACAATTATTTCATTAACAATATTTTTCAGCTGGGCAGTGGTGATGCACACCTTTAATCCCAGCACTTGGGAGGCAGAGGCAGGCTGATTTCTGAGTTCGAGGCCAGCCTAGTCTACAGATTGAGTTCCAGGACAGCCAGGGCTACACACAGAGAAATCCTGTCTCGATAAAACAAAAACAATAAAAAACAAAAAAATACAAAAACAAAACAAATACTATTTTTCAGTTCAAGTGCTCAGATGGATTTAATTTATTCAAATAAATGAGAAAGTATCTAGCTAATTCTTCTAGTATCTAGTACCTAATATCTAATATCTTCTAGTATCTAGCTAATGAGGTAAGCATTTTTATAGGAATTAATAATAAACAAAATAGTCCTATATAATAATAAATCGTATCTTATGGAAATCCGTACACAGCCCATATGTCTCTCTCCATCTATTTGAGAAACCAATTTAATGCATTTCTTTGATTTGATTGTGTGTGTGTGTGTGTACGCACACACAGGCTTCAGTTTATTTTGGAACAGGATCTCATGTATCCCAGGCTAGATTTTCTGATTCTCTTTCCTCTACCTCCCAAGTATTGGTAAAACAGCATGTGCTGCCACATTAATGAAACATTGCTTGAATACTCTCATTGACTTCGTGGCATTAATCAATGTGGGCTGTACGGTTTTTGTATTAGAGCCATCATCACCATAAAAGAGTACCATTATGCTGATTGAGAAAACCATTCAGCCACGATATTTTGTTTGGCTACTCTTGAGCATGTTTTACCAAGCTGATACAACACAGGTGACCAGTGGGAAATCTACAACTATGTAACCACTACAAAAAGCACCAGGGAGCTCTCTTGAAAACAGCCCTAACAACAAGTTCTCAGGTAAAACACAACACTTGTTTCATAAATGTCAAAGAGAACACTATGAGCAAGAGTCACTGTTGCATGTGAAGAGTGTCTATTAGGTGCCTGCTCAATTCTGAACAAGAGCCACTGCTAATCTAAGCAAGACCTTGCAAAGGGAACTCTAGGCGCAGAACAAAATAAGTAGAACTCCTTGTTCTCCCTTTCCATAACTAGTCAGAAATACTCATCCCACAGTTTCAGACAAATGAGCTCCTACTTTTACAATATGGGTACAAAACATGAATTACGTTTTAGATTAGGCAAATAGACCAGGGATTAAACTGAGATGTTTGACTCCCATGTTGTGTCCTTCTCCACAGAAAACTGGGCCCTGGCATTGTGTCTAGCTACCAGTGTCAATTCCTTCACTTACAGGATGACCCCCCCCACCCCCCCACCCCTGCCATGAGAAACTTGTAACCTTTGTTGCCTACTAATCTCTGCTGGTATTTCCTCAAAAGAGGAAACAGGACCTTGATGACTTCTTTCACAGTCAAGTTTTTTTGTTCTCTGAAAGATTTCCCAGCATATTTATGGCACATCTTGAGTTTGTCTATACCCTATGAGGACACAGGAGCAAGGCTGTCAACATCCTTTGTTAACTACTTAATTTTGTTCCTTCAAACTAATTGATAAAAGTTACCAAAACAACAACTTTTCAGTTAGTGGTTTTTAACTCTCAAAATGAAATACCAGTGGAAAATAATTATTTATTCAGAAATTCTATTTTTTTAGACCTCAAAATTTCCAAGAACTTTGAAGGAGAAAATACTTTTTCTTTAAATAAATCATATATATATATATATATATATATATATATATATATAATTTTTCTGAGTTTAATGGAAACTGTTAACTAAAATCAATTAGCCATACTGAGGAAATTAGACTGCAATTTTTAATACTAATATAAATGTTTAAAAACTCAAAATATCTGTACCTTTAGTTCAGCCTTTATAATCTTCTATCAAATACATCTTCTTTACTTTTAACTACATCTTTTATTCTTCATTTCTTTCTCCTTTTTGTGGATGCATAAGTTCTAAATTAAATGTCTGTTTTCACAATCACTGGAGTTATGTTTATAGTCCAGCCGACAACATAAACTATACCTTTTCAGGCAAAAGAGTTTAGAAGACTGTGTTGACAGATAATCATGCCTAATTTTTATAAATCTATGACTTTATTTCTCTACAGAAATCTAGAACAGCTGTTATCAAAGTATTCTGTAAGAATAAGCAGCACTTGAAATAATCTCAGATTACAAGGAGTGAAAAATGTCAATATTTACCAAGGAAAAGAACCAAGAATTTAAAGTAAAAAAGTTGATCATTACAGAAATAGGGCTCACAATTATTGCTTAGAATAGTTGGCTTCTTGAAGACAGAGTCGATTGCTCCAGCAGCAGCACATCAGGATAAAGTATACACAGTTCTCTTTAATGCCCAGCATTTCACTCAGCAGCCATATTTTTTCTTTTAAACCACAGGGTATAGAACAGATAAAATACATAGTATTATTCAGAGAAATAAGCTCATGTCCCCTGCACTCAAATTACCAAATATAGCTCCCTTCTTAGGTCTAAGGAGCTCATCTCTGACTTTTATGGAAAGTATTTCTAAAAATTATTGTGCTCCAAAATAATGCACATGAAAATGTCTAGTACAGGCAGAGGAGAGCTGATAATACATCATGTGTATTATTTTCACCTTTATAATTTTCAGAGAAGGAAAATAGTAGAAAGACAAGTTGTTTGCAATACAGACCCAGCAATGCCAAAATGGATGCTAGTCTTAAGTGTCAGATATTAAAGTGAACCATGGTCATCAGAAAGAACCAAGAAAGAATTCAAGAACAATTTCTGGAGAAGAATGACTAGATCTTAATGATTGATTAAGCATGTAGCACAGGGCTAGATTAAGTGCCCAGTAATTCAGGGCATATACTCTTCTTGCAGGAGGAACCAGCCAGCATTCATTGGCTTTCCAGTACTCATGTCAGGATGTCAGCTGGTTCACCACTAGCTTTAACTCCAATTCTGGGAGATTCAATTCCTTCTTCTGGCCTCCACAGGCATTTCACTAGTATGAATATGCCCATATTAAGATATACACAGACACTTATAATTAAAATAAATTAAAGTAGGAAGAAGGAAATGATACTGTTATTAAGAGAATTCCCCAGTTTTGTGTTTGCTGAATGAGATACTACAGAAATGAATGCTATGCAACAAACGGGAAACAGCTAGAAAAATCAAGTAAGAAAAAGAAATTTCAAGGACTAGAAGTGTCAGTATTTGAGCTGATACATTATTTATCATTCTGGACAGTTGGTGAAATCACTTGGGAAATGTGTACAGAGGCACATGGAACTGTTGAACTCTGAAGTTAACTAGACCTATTCCTATCATGTAGGATGTCTTTGAAATAGAGCAGTGTAGAGCAGGCGAAGTACAAGTGTGTTTCAGGAGAAAACAAAGAAAACACTGCAGAGCACCTCTTCTAAAGGAGTGGCCTACTGCTAGAGGCAACGTTAGTTCTGTGTGACTCTGGTGTTTTGGAGCATCCTTAGGCCTACCCCTCTGAACTGTAGCCATCTGTGTTCAGTAAATAGATAAGGTTGAAGAAAATAAAGTAACTCAAATGAGATCCTAAGTTTGTTTCAAAATTGCTATGGTAACTTAGTAACTAAACATGTCTAATGTAGAATGGTCAGCCTTGAAGCCATGTACACACAACCAACAAAAATGGATCCAGCAGGCTTTATTTATCCATATTTGTGTGTACACAAAATAATACATATTTATGTTTGTAAAGTTAATAATCAAAGAAAAAGACTCTTTCAACTTGGGAGGCTGGGTGAGAAGAAAGGTAAGTGTTCAAGGGAGGGTTGTTGGGACATACTTCTGTTTCAAGTAATAATGTATTAAATAACAATAACAATGTGGGAAGGAAAGGGTTTCCTTGATTTATAGGTTGCAGTCTGTCATCTAGGAACTCCAAGACATGAATTCAAGATAAGAATTTGAAACAGAAACCAGGGAGGAACTGGCTTACTGGCTTGTTTTTCATGGCATGCCCAGCTTGCTGTATTTTACACCTCAGGATTACGTGCCCATGGTGGGGTGGGTCCTACTGCATCTATCATTAATCTTCAAAATGCTTCCATAGATATGTGCACAGGACACAATGATGGGGGAAATTCCTCTGATGAGGTTCCCTCTTTATATGTGACTCTAGTTTGTGTCAACTTGACAAAAACAAACCAACAGAACTGAAGAAGATGAATTCTCAATTTGACTAAGGTGCAGAGACCTAGATGTGCTCTCCACCCCTACTCTTCATTAATTAGTTCTCTTCTTTCTTTCTTTCTTTCTTTCTTTCTTTCTTTCTTTCTTTCTTTCTTTCTTTGAAATAAGAGACTATATTGGAGATAAAATTTATATGTGACTATGAATTCACAATATGTTTCTAACAGAGAAAGACTGAAAAGAGGTGAAATTCATTTGACCTGGATAGGCCAAGGTACAGAGAATCCAGAAGTAAATTGCTGATCTCCATAAACACTGAAATTAGGGACCTAATTCATAATTATAGTGAAAGATAAAACTCTGGTTGTGCAAAGCTATCAGTTCATAGGGAACTGTGGGGAGCTGTCCTGGAGCAAGAGTAAGACTGAGATGTGCCCTAAATCCCACAAACCTCATCCTGAGACTAGTACGTGTTGAGGCTGCTCCCGCCACCCCGTGCTCTCTACCTATGTGCTCCATGCATAAACTATACCTTCTCTCCCGTCTCTGATGACAGTCACATAGTATGTTGCTAGATTACTCATGCAACTTCCTCTCTTCTGATAAGAACTTGCCCAGAAGGCTCCTGGAATTCCTCTTTAGGTAAATGAAGCATTCCCAGGCCTCCACTCTAGCCAATAACTTATATCTACCTTGGAATTCCCAACCCAGTCCCCAAATCCATATAGCCCTGTTCACCTCAATAAAGTTGAGCTGTCTTGCTGAAGCTGATTTTGGGGGTCTATCCATACCTCTGTTCTCACATCTTTCAAGCCCTGACTTCCCCCTCCTCCCCAGCTTCTGCTCCTTTTGCTCTTGAAGGCAGGTGACCAATAGTCCCTGGGGACAAGAGAAGGTCACAGGAACTCATTAAGAAGCCACAACAGTCAGGAAAAAGAATTACTGGTAAATAGTATAGAATTCGCTACTTAGAAAAATTATCATCTAGAAGTGTGCTGTTTATGGTAGTCATTTGATTCTCATGACTATTAAATGCATGAAATGTGAATCTGAGCTCAAATGTTCTGTTAACAGTTAAATATACCAAATATAAAAGAGGCAGCATAATATAAATGATTATACCATGAATCACATGATAATGTTATTTATATTTTAGCTTTAAATGGAAATATTTTTGCATATATTGGGAAAATTAATACATATATATGTATGTAATGAAAATTATTTTCATAAATTTCTTTTCTTTTCTTTTCTTTTATTTTATTTATTTTATTTTATTTTGTTAATATAGCTATGAGAATATTTAAAATTTAAAAGTACCTCATGGATTACAGCTGTGGTTTATATTTCTGTGAACAAGGTGGTCAAAAAATTGATTTATTCCAGTTAATTAGTCTTCTTTTTTTTTTTTATCATACACTGAAGAAAAAAATAAGACTGTATATTTCCATGGTTTTGATAGACAGTCTTATAATTTAATAATAAAAGTAGAATTCATTAAAGGACTGATAGCTAACATAAAACGTTGGGAATATATTTCAGCCCCATCTCTTCACAGATTCTATGTTTGGATTGGTGTGAAATTACAATTCTTTATTTGTCTCCACAATAATTGACATTATTCTGTTAACTTCAGTTCTAACTCCAACCTCCTCAATTATTATACCTTTAAATTTTAGCTCAATTTTTTAATTTATATTTATACTTATCTGTTTTGCATATATTTGCATATGTATATTATATATAACATATATAATATATCATATAATTTATATGTAATTTATATATGTAACATAATAATTAAGATATATAAATATATTTTATATGTATATACTCATACTTATTTATATGAAAATATATAACATATTTATGTATAATATATACTATATTTTATATAGTATAAAATATATTTATATTATTATATAAATAAAAAATTTATATATTTAGCTCAAACCCAAATTAAACTGAAGTGGTTAAGGCTCAAATGTAAAAGTTAAAACCATAAAGTTTCTAGAGAAATGCAAACAGGGTAAAAGTTTTGTGATATACAGCTTGGCAACAATTATTCAGAAATCATGCTCAAATACATGCAACAGGAAAAAATCAACAAAGGAGAGTGCAAAATATAATAAATATCTGACCTTGCTGTCATCAGATCTAAGTACTGGATACAAATCACCACACCTTCTTTAAAAAGCGCTGCATATGATCTATCAATGTCTGAAGAGAGGGCTGATAAAGCACCGACTGCAAATAAAGCACCCACAAAGCTCTTGTTCTCTACAGAGTCCTGCAAGATCAAATGTATATTGGGCATTATATGATTGGTTTAGAGCAGTGGTTCTCCACCTTGCTGTTCTGGTTTGTGTAAAAATGGACCCCATAGGCCCATAGGGAGTGGCCCTATTAGGAGTTGTGATCTTGTTGTAGTGTGTATGGTCTTCTTGAAGGAAGTGTGTCCCAATCCCTTCCTGCTACATGCCAGTTCAGATGCAGAACTCTCAGCTCCTCCAGCACCATGTCTGTCTGTGGGTTACCATGCTTCCTGCCATGACAATAACGGACTAAAGCTCTGAAACTGTCAATATACTCACATTAATTGTTTTCCTTTATGGCCCTTCCTAATACTGGGACCTTGGGTTCTTACGTTGTCGTGACTCCAGCCATAAAATTGTTTTTGTTGCTACTTTATAACTGAAATTTTGCTAGTTATGAATATGCAAATATCTGATATGCCTGATGATCTTAGGGGACTCCTATGAAAGTGTCCATGTTATAGTAGGCAATTAATGTTACATAAATCACCCAAGTGACAGCAGCATGCATTCCTAGCTACCTGCCCCAATATTCTAGGTTTCTGAATGAAAGACAATATAGCTGGCCTTCTATTTGAATATGCCTTAAACAGCTCAATGGCTGAGCCACTCCCAAACTTTCATGTTGTTAACGCCTCCCTCTGATATTCCCGAGTTATTACTTACTAAAATCTATATTCCATCTTTGTTATTCTAAACCCAACGGGAAGGGGGAGGGCTGGGGCCCTCTCTTCTCTGATGTGAACATGATTTTTATGCTTGCTGTTCTGCAGATTGTCAAGCCTAGATTTTATTCTTTTTCCGGTATGGCGATTCTCTGTCCCTTGCCTTCGAACCCTAAAGTCCTCATTCTGTTTCTCTGCCCAGTCATTGGCTGCCAGTAATTTTATTTACCAATTAGAACCAACTGGGGACAAGGACCTTCATTGTCCTACAGATGGATTCTTATACAACTTTGGAAACCCAAATAATGTAATACAAGCATTACAAATCCACAAACAGGTCTGTCCAGACCCCATAGATTGAGAACTGGTGGTTTAAACACATGTAAGAATTACTTCTTTTCTGTGATAAAATTTTTGTATCTTGATTCTCAAATGGCAGTAATAAAGACATTCTAAGAATCTGTACACACTACATCTGTCTTTCCCCCAATGGTTTTGCATATGGCATGCTGTTTGTCATAGCTAAATGAATGTGTCACATCAGACCATATAGGAAAAAGAACAGAGAAACTCAGTGCTAAAACACAAATGAAAAGTATTGAAATTCATGGATAATTAAAGGAATTTTCTTAAGCAGCTGTCTTTTACACAAATTAGTTTAATAGAAAGTGAGAATTTTTAGTGCCTTCTTAGATATGACCTTCATTTTGAAATACTAAGATATTATGAATTTCCCTGAAAATAAATATTATTTTGCTAAACAGTGGATTGCCATAAGAAAAATTTAATTATTCATATATAAGGTCAATTCTAAATGACCTGTTCAACACAACCAGCAAGTGAGATTATCTATGATACTGTCTACTGTGGTCTTTCTGAAAAAGAGGTATCCTGTTATTTTTTTCACAGCTTATCCACATACAAAAAAACTATACAATTTTTAAACATAACTTACACATATGGTATTTTGTTATAATAAAATTCCCATTAAAACTTTACTATAATACCCTAAAATAACCTTTTAAAATGACCAAATATATTGTCATGAGCTTAAAGTTGCATTTAAACAAATATGTTTTGGAGTGAACTGGGGAAGAGTAGGGGAAGGAGGTGAATATAGTCAAAACACATATAAAACTCTCAAAAAGTAATAAAAATTTGAAAACAAATAGGGAAAAATAAAGAAGCAAGAAAGAGAACACTCTTCACTAGCATTTGGGCATAATAAAATTTTGCAGGATATTTCTGAGGAGAAATTTACAAAACAATGACAAAGACCTGGATGAGAACAAAATGTGGCTAAATGATGTGTTTCCTTATGTATCATGATGCTGTCAGAATTACTGATTCCAGGCTCAAAGATTTCCTCTGATTCCCTGGTTTCTCTCGGTGTTACTGTCTCCTCTATAATGTAGCAAGAAAATGCAAGATATGTTTTTGAAATAAGCATATAAATTTCAAACAGTGTACATTCAAACTTTACTATATGTCTCCCCATATCCTCATCCATAAGTACAAAGCAGCAATTCCCACCCAGCTGGGATGGACTAAGGTGGTACATGTAAAAATTGCATCTCTGAGTTAAAACTAACATAATCAACTTACATTCATGCCACTTGTCTTGAGTCACACTGTAATAATTTTATTCGGGTTTTTCCACTTTTCATGTTTTTCTTTCCATCTCCTAACATGCCTCTGTTCTAAATTGTAGTTTGATCCAATTAAGCCTCCAGGGAATATTGCTTACTTTTCTCATTGGTGAGCCCAATTATACTTGACAAGAATTGACTTAAAGGAAGCAGGTCTATTTTCAACTTGTACTGGGAGATACAGTCCACTGAAGTAGGTGGTGTAGGTAGTGGTCACTTTGCAGATGTCAAGAAGCAGAGAAAGATGATGTTGTTGCTCTACTTGCCTTCTTCTTTTTTTATCAGTCTGGGACTCCAGTCTGTTGAAAGAGCCTCCATGTTAGTGTCATTCTTCTCATCTCAGTTAAGTCAATGTAGAAACTTTCTAACAGACATCTCCAACTCTACATCCTGTCAAATGACAATATTGGGCATCACACACAGTCATCCTGTAGCTTACCCTTTTGATGGCAACACTAAATTGGCACAATCTAAAGGGTCTCTTCAATTAGCTATCTCTAATATTATTCCTTTACTTCAGAATGCTGTCTAATAGTCCTCTGTTTACATATCTGTATTCTAAACTTAGATCCATCATATTTAATTCCTTCCTGTGTCTTTTCCAACTACCTCCAATTCAAAATTTCCTCTAGAATGCATGTGTGTATGTATATGTATATAATGTGTTACATATATATGTATATATTGTGCAGTTTAGGTATATAGAGTTCATTGTATGTCACTTGGCCACAAGAAAGCTGTCAAACATAAGTAAGTGCTTGTTTCAGATGCCTTGCTCATTTTTAATTGTATATATATATATATATATATATATATATATATATATATATGTGTGTGTGTGTGTGTGTGTGTGTGTGTGTGTGTGTGTGTGTGTGTGTTTATAAGTATGTATATGTGACCACACATATGCGCACGTGTGCGCACATGCACACACACACACAGTAGAGGCTAGAGATCACTCCCAGGTATCTCCCTCTAATACTTTGGATCTTTTATTAGAAACAAGATCTTTCACTAAAATTCCAGGTTTGTGTTTCAGCTAAGTCAGTTGGCCAGGTACTTTTCAGGGTCCACCTGTCTCCACCCCTAGTGCTAGAGTAACAACACATGCGTCAGTCATTTGTGTGAAAGCTTTGGATCCAAACTCAAGTTCTTGTGCTTGAGCAAAAAACAGTGTACCCCTTAAGCCATCTCTCCACCACATTTCTAATTATATATAATAAATTACTCTACTGGACAAAATGAAGATAATATTGATAAGTAAAATTCAATCTCTGTACATCAGCTATTTAGTGGATTGAACATAAAGATTAAGAATCACACCAAGATATGAATATTTTCATCAGAGTTTTACGTGAGGGGAATGGAGGGAAAGGAGGGAACTATAAAGTCACCATTCAAACATTGGCTAAGGGCTAAGATTTCGATGTGGCTTAAGGATGTGGCTTCAAGGCTTCTTACACTGAAATCGCATTTCTATTTTGAGTGTTTTAAAGAGTGGAAATATAATCTATGATGCTTATTGAAAAGGCCCTTGGGAAATGATTAAGCCTGGATAAGGGCATCAAGGCGGTGCCTCCATGATTAATCAATTCTTGGCCTAATGCTTTTACAAATAAATCATAAAAAGGTAAAGATACACCAAATAAACATGTGTATTTCTTTCTTGTCTCTTCTGTACCCTGTTTTAGGCTAGGACTGTGTTAGCATGAAGAGCTTCACCAATTTGCTTCCCAGTCTTGAATCTTCAGAGTCAGGAGCCAAAATTAGTGTCTTTTCTTAAAAAACAAACAAACAAAAAAACAAACAAACAAACTCAGTTTGTGATTTCTGTGTCACAGACAACTCCCTCTTCAATAAACTGAAAAAATATCCTTAATAACATATAATGCATATTAGTTAGTAATTATTATTAACGCGCTACAAAAAGTTTCTTGGAAGAATATTAAACCTCAAGTATTATTTGAGGTGATTTTCAGGATTAGCTAATGTATTATTTGCATGAGTTGCATGTGGGAAACAGTGGTTCTTCAAAGGTCACATAGGAGAGCTGTGATAGACAGTCAGTTACCTACACAGTGAGCCTCCTTTGTAAGCTTTGTAAATGTGAGGCAGGTCTCAAATTCAAACCATCTGTCACTGTGCCCTTTCTGAGTCTTTCCTCCATGAAAGTTTGTTTACAGATGTTATCTCTGAGCGAGGAGCCCTTGAGCTGCTTTTATTGGAGGCAGCAAACTTACTTTCTGGAGAGTTTTGATTTTGGCTACCTATCTTGTCATGTCTGAGAGAGAGAGAGAGAGAGAGAGAGAGAGAGAGAGAGAGAGAGAGAGAGAGAGAGAGAGAGAGAGAGAGATTTAAAAACAATTCTAAGTATAACTGAGGATGATATTATAGGGACTGGCTGGTCTTCACTGGCAGAAAAACATAACCAATCAGAACTTGGATGGTTGTGATGGTCAGATCACACACAGGACTCTCAGCATTAGAATCAAGCAGTGACTGAAGACACAGAAAGTAATGTTAAAGATAGAGACTTAGAACTTCTGTAGACTAAGAAATAAAACTTACTGACTACGTATCCAGACATTTTGAGTCTACAGTGATAAGATGTATTCACGGAGAAGGAAGGATATGGGGGAGGGAAGGTGGAAGAGAAGAGGCATAAGGAAGGAATGCTAACATTTCAAGGTAGCTGCTGGGCCTCAGTCCTTTAGGTAATAGTCCCTTGAGTGTTGAGTAACAGGGTCTTCATCCTGCAAGATCCCCCTCCAGAAATAGCATTGTGACAGATGCTCTCTCCCTCTGAAGGCTGTCAACTTTTGGAAAATTTTCAAGAATCCCAAACTTTAAATCTCTTCATACAACAACAAGCCTGTTTCCCGTAGGTCAAATCTTGTGTCTTTATAGCTACGAAATCTTAGTCCCAGTGTTTATAGCCTAGAGTTTTACTAGAGTTCTAGTCAAAATTTCCTTCTGTTTCTTTCCAGTGTGGTCAGCATTGTTCCAGGGGCTTTTTCTATGCACTCTTTTCCCAAGGATAAAAAAGTTTTAATAAACATCTGTGGTGGCAATTTGAGAGAATACAGAGGAAATACAAATCATAATTGTTGATGATATGATGAAGCATTCAAACAAAGAGAGAACACTGTTGTAATACTAATTGCTTTACAAGAAGAAGAGGAGAAGAGGAGGAAGAGGAGGAGGATGAGGATGATGATGATGATGAGGACAAGTAGGATGAGGAAGACCATAACAGAAACAAAACACTTCTTTATAAAATTACCCAGCCTGAGATCTTCAGACAAAGCAAAAGAAAATAGACTAAGACAGATCTCAAAATTTGAGGGGAAGAGACTATTCAGTTTCAAAGCAACCATGGATTGGTCTTGTGACTGGAGTAAGTGTGTCATGATCTCAGGGTTTTCTTGTTGTTGTCTAGTGTTGTGTGCATAAATGTGTGTGTGTGTGTGTGTGTGTGTGTGTGTGTGTGTGTGTGTGTGCATGCACAGGGATATGCCCCACGCTGACATTAACTCTTTTACTTGATCATTTACTACTTATTTTATTGAGGTATGGTTTCTCACGGACCCTGCAGCTCACCAATTGCAGTCAGTCTAGGTAGCCAGCTTGCTCAGATATCATCTGTCTTTGCCACCCAAGTGACAGGATCTATTTGACCACTATGTCTACCAGGCACTTCTATGAGTCCGTGGGATTCTAACTCTCTGGTCCTCATACTTGTAAAATAAGTGCATTATCCATTGAGCCATCTCCTCAGCCTCAGATTTGAGTATTTACATAATAATTTCTATACCTTTAGAGTGGATTAAGGGTGGGTGGGCAATAACATATTGATGTTGCTAAGGCCTCTAATAGCTGAGCCAATGCTTGGGAGATAGGCTAGAATCTTCTATGTCAAGATTTCAAAATCAGGAAGGCTTTATTTTTATTTATTTATTTATTTATTTATTTAATTTTTTAAGTCAGAAACACAATATTTAAGTAAACTAAAAATTTCATTATACTCTGATATGAGAGCTTCTGTCCATGATTCATGTACATAGTTTACTAGCAGCTCACTAATGTAGATGAGGTGTGTCATGGCAGACATTCCCACAGACCAGAGGCTCTCAAACTTCCTAATGTCACATCCCCTTGCTATGGTTCCTCATGTTGTGGTGACCCCCCCCAACCATTATTTTTTTTTGCTATGTTGTAACTATAATTTCACTACTATTATGAATTGTAATGTAAACATCTGTGTTTTAGGCTGGTCTTAAGCAAGCCCTGTGGAAGAGTCATTCAGCCCTCCCAAGGATGTTGTAACCCACAGGTTGAGAACCACTGCCAAAGTCCTTTTTAAAGTTTATCCCTAAATGTGGGTAAACTTAGATCGATTGTTTTGTCCTCTTTTGTGGTTAGTGTTCAGTAAAATGTTTTTGCATGGTTACTGCCAAGGAGCTCTGTTGGTAGAAAGCAGCCCTTGTGCGAGGAGCAACGGTGACCTGCATTGTTTTGTTGTTTCTGTTGTTGTTACAAATTATTCTTCATACTGAGAGTAGGAATTCATGACTGAGTGTGAGAAGAGTCATGCTCTGGGAAACATGGGAGTATAGGGGCTTTGGGCTGAGCTTATACAGCCAGTATTTGCAAAAAGTGTATAAGGCAATGTTTTACTATTTCGAGCCTCTCCCTGAATGTTCATGGGAAAATGGGAAATCATTTCAACTTGCGTGAAGCAGGACTACTTCTTCTTTTTCTATTAGTTCCCTTCCCTAAGAATTTTCAGAGGTCTGGCATTGGGAATAGTTTCCATTACAGTCTTCAGTTGAGCAGTTTTAATTGGTTCATTTTGTTCTTTAACACCATACATGTATTCTTTCTCTTTCTACCCCATGACTCTCCCTTGGATCTTTCTTTTCCCTGTCACCTCCGACCTATATCCTTTGGAGCATATTCTAGTTCTCACTTATACTTTGAATCTGCTGTTTCTCTGACATAGGGCTATGGAGGTAACACATGGTAGGAGTCTAGTGATTTTCTAATTAAAGACGTGAGACACCTTCCCCTAAAAGTCTCCAGTATAGTCTCCTTTTGTTTGTTTGGCTTATGAATTCCAGTATTTTCATCTTACGTTTCATATAATTTCTAATTCATCTAGTTATGCTATGAAACAGGGGAGGGGCGTCTTTTGTTGTTACTTTTTTAAAATTTACAATTACCATTGAGACTAAAAAACATTGCCTTGTCAAACCATTTTTATTGCAATGATTGGTCAAAAAAAAAAAAAAAAGTTTTTGAGATCCTTATGCAGTGAGCTCTCCAACAAATGGCTACAGAATCCTAGGGGCATAACCTGCAACTCTACAGTTCTAAGAAGTGAGAAAAGCCTGGTGAGAAATCTTCAAAATCAGTGTCTCATAGGCAGGGACAATGCTTCTGAAAGTCTTGTAAACTTTTGATAAAGCCTTTGACAAAGTTTGACCCATAAATGTCAGTCTGAGACAATGTCTACGTGTCGGACCCCCAGGGCTGGCTCAAGGAATTGATTTAACAAGGTTAACGTGATAATCTCTTTCTCATGAACTTCCTGTTATTGACTCCCCAAGGAAAGCAACCAAGAGAGCTGTGACAAAAGACAATGTTGTTAAAATCGCAGCAGATTTCTACAAGGGATAAGTGTGATGAATACAATCACATAATCAAAAGCATCCCTGAATGGGACTCTGAGGAGGCAAGAGTCACCAAGCACTTGGCTGCATGATAAAAAGTTAATTGCTACTGAAATCTGGTGGGAGAAAAAAAAAAAAAAAAACAAAAAACCAAGACTCCAAACAAGAACACTCAGGGCTGTCAGGGGTTTGATTTATTTCTGAATTAAGGCTTTTGGGTTTTAGCCAGGAGAGATACTACTATAAACTTGGTTGGACCTTCTGGGCTGAGTTTCCCCAAATAACAGTAGGCACTCTGTCAGTAAACAAAAGTTGCACTTCTGTATGATCTGCTGCCACCATGGAGAGAGGAGAAGCCTTAGAGAATCTTATCAGAGTCTCAGCTTGTCAGAGGTAAGAAAACACAAGGGTGTCAGTCAACATTCAAAGAGTTTTAAGATGGGTCTTTTGAGAAAGAAGAACTGAGGAAAATTAGGCAGACAGCTCATGGGTTAGCTCTTTAGGGTTGGCTGGTAGACGTAAAACTTCCTATCAAATATTAGTGTATATAAATTCTATTAGTGATTAAGAGGCCTGTCAGAGTGAGAACATTATTTCCCTTTAATACGTTGATTTGTTGGCATGTCCTGAGGCCAACAGCAAACCTAAATTGTTTGCTTGCTAGCTTATCTTTCTCTGACCAGTGTTTTCTTAGAGAGATTAATAAAGCGTGTTGACTTATTCTATCAAGTTTATGCCTGGTGATAATTCTCGGAACCTATAGTTTTAATGAGGAAAAGATGGTATTTCAAACTGAAAATTATATAATAGTAAAGAAAAAATTAGTAACATTTACAGTCCGAAATAGGAACAAAGACCAGTATTATGGGATAATTCTAAAATTTGCCCTCATGCATGTTTTTCAATGTTAATGAAGAAGCTAAAATGCCATTTATAATGAATGCTGCACACAAATAATTAGTTGTAATAATTAGCCCTTTAGGTGCAAATACTACTGTACTTCTAACATATACATCATTTATATGGCATAACTACGTAGACTATGGTTATAAATTATTAAAAATTATATTTGCAAACTATAAAACACAAATAATTTTTAGTTAAAGACAAATTTGTAAAAATAAAAAAAATAGCTATTATGGTGTCAAGTTTTGGTTGTCAACTTGACTGCATCTAGAATCAACTGAAACAGAAGATGCTAGATAATCTATGTGGGGTTTTTTTTTTCAACAGATTATATGAAGCAGGAAGACCCACCCTAAATATGGGCACCACTTCCTGGTGGCAGCCCAGATAAAAAGACATAGCCAGAGAAAACTTTCTTTTTGCCTGCTTGCCTTCACTATCCACAAGTTCATCTCTTCTGCTTTTAGAAATCCACAGATAATCCTTCATGGATATCACAATTCATTTTTTAGAAATTCCAATGGAGACTGAAGACCAGCACTCTCCCAGGACTCTTCCAGATTGTGCTAATAAGAAATTAGGTTTCATGGACTGAACAACTTGTGGTTCTCCAGTGTGGGACAATCATTGTTGGACTTTTCAGACCACATACTGTAGTCCATATACATACACACAAACACACACATATATATGCGTGTGTGTGTGTGTGTGTATTCACCCTATTAGTTATTAGTTCTGGACCTTTACACAACCCTTACTAATACAGGTTATGGTATCAAGAGTGAAGTAACTGTTATGCTGGACATGACCATGTTCTTTTC
Source organism: Arvicanthis niloticus (assembly GCF_011762505.2). Classification (NCBI taxonomy): domain Eukaryota; kingdom Metazoa; phylum Chordata; class Mammalia; order Rodentia; family Muridae; genus Arvicanthis; species Arvicanthis niloticus. Next base: position 43,654,048 of record NC_047673.1, read on the forward strand.
AGGGTGATAAGAACCCTGTAGCATAAGTTTTGAGCTTAGGGCTAGAGAAGGGCTATGAGTGCTTGGATGGTAATGAATTATTATAGTAATCTGGAAGATAGGAGGCATTAGGAAACATGTTGGCAATGGAGACCTGACTTGCAAAATTTTAGAGGGAAGTAAATACACTTAGAGCCATTCATATGATATTTTGGATTCAGGATCCTCCGCAGAAGTAAAACCTTGACTGGACAATCGATGATGGTTAGCTGGGGCCACAGAATCAGCTGTGATTAATAAGAGACCAAGATCATTGTTGTGAAATCTTTTTTGGATAATATTTCCTTGGGATCAGCAAAGAGATTCTGTGGTCCCAAGGGATCCAGAGCTTCCTCTCAAGCTGGCAGCTGAAGTTGGTAGTGTTGTCTAAATGCTGTTGACTTTAGAAGCATAGAGTGTTAGTATTCTGTCTAAACTCCACCTCCACAGTTACCTGGCAACAGCCAGGTATGCTCCGCCCCACAGTTACCTGGTAACCGCCAAGTAGGCCTGATCCACTATAAAAGGGGCTGCTTGCCCCCTCCTCACTCTCTTACTCTCTTCCTCTTACTCTCACTCTCTTACTCTCTTACTCTCTCTCTTACCCTCTTGACTCTGTCCCCTCCCCCACCTTCCTCTCTCTCCACGTGGTCATGGCCAGCCTCTACTTCTCTTCTCTCTTATCTCTTCCACGTTTCTCTCCCCACCTTTGCCCTATCCCCTGAATAAACCTCCTCCCCCTTGGAACCGTGTGGTCTGGAGTGGTCTGTTCTGAGCTGCGGTCGGATTTCTTAAAACTAACATAGAGGATATAGGATGGATAGGTCATGAATTCATTCTTCCTTCTTGGTTTCAGAAATCCACAAAGGCCATGTAATGTGTGACAGGAGAGTCTAGGTATGTAGGGAACCCTGTGAGGCCACTATATGAAGCCGTGAAAGTAAATCATTTGTTTCAGACCCAAAGATGTTGGAGATACCAGAGACTTGAGTCATCTGCCTATAAAGTGGAACCAGACCAAGAGAGTGCTGTATGTTGCATGTAGCAAAGTTAGAGAAGCAAAATCATCTATCCCTTGTTGACACTGAACACGGAGTGGCAAGATTTGCAGTCTGCCCTGCTAAGGTTTGGTCTTGCTTTGATCCAGGTTTTTCTCATGATTCCTCCGTTGTTCTTTTGGCAAAGGTAATGTGTATTCTGTTCCCCTGCATGATGGAAGTAGGCAATTTACAGGGTGCTACAGTTAAGAGACTGCTCCAATCTTAGAAGACACTTTGGACTTTTAAACAGTGTTGCAACTGTCAAAGACCTTGGTGCAATGCTGAGGTAAGACTAAATGCATTTTCTAGTATTAAATGGACATAAGCCAATAGGGCCAGGGAGTGGAATGAGGTAGTTTGGGATTGTCTTCCATAGGCTCAGGAATTAACACTTGATTCCTGGTTGGTGGTGATGTTTGGGGAAGTTCAGGTGGAGTCACCTTGCTGGAAGAAATATGTCACCATAGTGACAGTTGGGGTGTGATGCTCAGTGCCTTTTCCTACTTCTGCTTTGATCTCTCTGCTTCCTACTTCTGTTAAAGATGCGCTATCTCTGCTTCCTGCTACTGGAGTCTCATTGAACTCTAATTCCTCTGGAAACATAAACCAAAATAAATTCTTCCTTCCACAAATTGCCTTGGCTATTGGATTTTTTTTATCACAGCCACAGAGAAGTAACTAATACAAAAGTATTTAAACCTTCTTACAAAATCAATAACAAAAAGCAAAACAAAACAAAAAAACCCTTATAGGTCAAAATTTGCAAATACAAATTAAGCAGAATTGACACTAAAACTTGTAGTTTTAAGTTGTGTTCCTTAGAGTCTAGAGTCATGAAGCAAAGTAATTTGATCATTCAATTATTAAAGTTTGAATTACAACCACAAAATAAAACCAAGGAAGCCAGAAAGAAATTGAAATCAGCTATAGATTAAACAAAAGGAAATGGACAGAATCTAATGAATGTTAAAGCCAGCACATTGTATTGAAGGTTCATAAAGGCACATAAAGCATGTGTTGAAATCACTGTTTGTTAGGGCCTGAAGCCGTCCCCTAAGCTTGGATCATATTCTTGCTGAAGTACTATATAGAAGTGTTAACAACCTCTTAAGAGGTACTGTCTAAAAACTGGCAATATCTTAGTCTTAAATTTACCTAACCTCTCATCCATCTTCAAGGATGGATACCAATAGTTCCAAGATTCCCCAAATAGTTAGATCTTATGGGTCAATTTGCTCATCAATGGGAGCAAACCTTGGTCCCACATGGGAGTCATTACTCCACTGAGGGAATCGGGGTCATCTCCAACCTTAAGTGTGTGAAGTTGTCTCTGGACAGGACCCAGTGCAAAATGAAGTGACTTTGCAAGCAGTAATGATTTCTGCTTTGCCGCCACAACTTCAAGGAGAACCTTCAAGAAGAAACAACTCAAATAATAAAACACACAAACAAGCTTGATTAAGATTGCTTGATTATAGTTCTTGTCCCAGGCCTTCCTTCTCCTGTATAAGCAAGAAGCTCTTATCAGTCCGCAGTACAAGGCCTACTATCTTCCCAGTGTGATCACACTGGGAATTCCTTTCTTGCATCACTACCACTTGTGACAGGTGACAGGTGACTGGTGTTGGAATTTGGTCCAAGGGAGACTCACTAACTCTGATAAAAAAAAAAAAAAGTGGACATAGATATGTAGTTATTTTCAATCAAACACTATGGTCAAAAAGATTAGAAAAACAATAGCTACAAGAAACTGGAGGTAATATGCAAATGTTACCCAATTCTCCCATCTCAATTGCTACTAATGAAGTAATAGTTCCTGGAAAACAAAACAAAACCAACAAACAGTGAAATGCCCCCCCCCTTTCCTTTAGGTGTGCTTTAAAAATAACAGTAATGATGGATCTTAAAGATCTTGCAGAAAGTCATTGATCAAAAAAAAATCAAACGTAAAACAGTAAAAAAAAAAAGATGTTTTTAAATTTCAAAATCTGTAATGGTTCATTTAACTTTTTAGGTGTTAAGCAGGGGAAAAAAGTCCTAGCAACTCTTTAGTTTTACTTTCTAAACCATCTTATTCTTTAAAAACTGTGTATTGCTAAATAATGTATATTAATAACAAATATATATTTGTTATTAATATATATTATATATTATATACATATATGTATATATTTGTTATTAATATATACTATGTATAATATTATATACTATACTATAATATATAATATGTATAATAATATATAATATGTATAATATTATATATAATATAATATGTATATATAATATATACTATATTAATATTAATATATATGTATGTATAAATGTATGTATATATGTATATATATAAAAACTTATTTTAAAACCTAAGCTAAATGCATGGTAGGTAGGATTCTAACACTGGACTATGTGGCCAGCCCTAATGTATTGGTTTTAAGGAGTACTAATGTTTCTTTTATTTAACCAGTTCTTGCTACAACTTTATTTACGTAAAACAGTAATAGCAATAGGAAGATAAATATAAGTGGAATGTATGTGCTAAATACATTTTAAAAAAAATTTCTGTCACTAATTCATTTTGATACATGTTAAATTTGTTGATTTTATGGTATTCATACCATGCTACACCCTGAGGCTGTAAGAAATGTGTCAAGTTCTCAGTGTGGGCTATCTATCTGAGGTGTTCTGACATCCGAGCCTTTTCCCAGAATTCCCTAAATCCTGGTGGTGTGTCCAAGCATCTGTTTTTACAACCGCCCTTTGTGACTCCAAGTGCAATAAAAGTTGAGAACCACTGTACTGGGACAAGATTACAAGGACACTCTATTTCTACTTGAGTCAAAAGGCAGTCAGTTCAACAGGAACATAGCAAGAAGCGAACATATTGAGAAAGTCAAGCTCCCAAATTACCTCAGCATGTTTGATGGGCTGACTGTGCCATCAAAGGTAGAGCTTCCTCATGATAAACAACTCCTGCCACAGATGCAGAGTAAGGCAGACGTGACTAAATCGCAGTACACACGTAAATTTCTTGAGGAATCTGGTCAACTTTAAGAGTTCTTTGCATCAACAGTATGACTTGGCTGCCAGAAAATAAACTAGGTCCAAGGCTATATCAACAAATGCTTGCTCTCTAGACAAGGAAGACCCACCCCCACTTTTTGTTTTGCATGCTTCATTGGGGTATTTTAAGTATGGAGCCATGTTCTGAACGGCGTACTTTATGAACGTAAACTTAGCGTGATGGATGAGGATAATTAGATCTGTCGGATTAAAATAAAAAGGAATCTTTCACTGGTAGGAAAAGTAGCCCTGGGAGAACGTGACAAATATTTCTAAATATCTGAAAGGGACTAACATGTGGAATTTAGATTAGATGAAATGTGCAAAATACCAAAGTCAAAAAGCAACGGATAGTTGGAAGGAAGAATCAGTGATGTCAGTTTTCCATCCATAAAGGGAGAACACAGCCAGCAATCACTGTGTGGAGCATTCACTGTTTGCAGAGGCATTTAAGCATTCACATAAATGTTGGGCAAGGAGACCTTCAGGTCATAGGATTTGAATCACAAGGAAACGTCTTCCTCCCACTACAATATTATGGCTTTTTAACATCAGTGTACTCAATACAGTTTTTGAATAGACAAAATCCTTCATGTTTTGCATGCTGATGAAGCTGCGTAAACGAAACTTCTGCCATCTGCCCACCTGCCCGAAGAGGAAAAAGGTTATTATCACCATGAAGACCGCAAAGTCCCTAGGTGCTCTTCCAGAGAACAAATGCATCACAGAACTTTTCTCTTTCAGCATATGAATTGTCCCATGCATCCTCTTTCTCTTGGAAATGGAAGGTATGTCTTACAGAAACTGTTAGGGCGTGTCTGTGTCTCTTTCAGTGTTCTTCAAGATTCTGGCCCATCTGTCCGTCTGCTGGAAGTTTAGGTCTTCCTGAATATCACTAAGATTATAGTATGAATCTCAATAGACTGCCCTGTATTCTGAGATGTACCGCATTACATTCTTGCTTCAAGTAACCTAGAAAACAGTGGAGGGGTGGTTCCTGGTACCATGGCTCCAAACATCTCTGCTATAATGGTGACTTTTTTTTTTTTTTTTTTTTTTTTGAACTCTCAGGCCGGTTCCAAACTTTTCAGGTCTTTAAGGATTAAGAATGCATGGAGTAGGACTTTATCCCAAGGAGTTGCCAGGGCTGAAGCGAAGCATGCATGCATCTCCTACCCACTGTACCTGCGCCCCCCCACCCTCCCCCCCCCGCAGTCCCTCATCTTTCTAGCTGCTGAGCTCAGTCATGTGGCCTCTAAAACTGGTCCTGCAGAGAGAGACCCTGTCCCTAGACTTAACTTGACCTCCTGCCCCCACCCCTACTCCCCAGCAGAGCAGGGAGAGAAGGGCAGAGAAAGGGAAAGCGAGGAGAGTGGATGGAGGTGGGGCTGGAGGGAAAGCTTGGGGCTGGAGGGAGCGAGCTTCCGAGGGAAAGAGAGGGGAGGGCAGACTGGGCTCGGCACGCTCCCTCCCTCTCGCCGCTTTCTCTCACATAAGCGCAGGCAGAGGGCGCATCAGTCATGCCCTGCCCCTGCGCCCGCCGCCGCCACCGCCACCGCTCGGCCCCGCGCGCGCAGGAGGCTCGAGCGCCCGGGAGCTCGCGGGCCTCGCCGCCGCCGGGCGCCCCGCCGCCCTCCTCCCGCCCCCCGGCTCCGCCGCCACCACCGCCTCCTCCAGCGGCTCCCGCGGCCCGGCTCCTTTCACTTCGGACGAGGGGAGGGAGGAGGGGGACGAGGCGACCCGAGGGCTCCTCGGGACTAGTGGAACATCGCGGGGTGACTTGGGCTTAACCACCCCACCCCCCCTTCTTTGCAAAACGCCCAAAACAAAACCGCGATCGGCGGAGCCGGCCCCCGGGCGCCCTCGCTTCACCTCGCCGGCCGCCACCGAGGGCAGTTCGGATGTCCGGTTTCCTGTGAGGCTCGTACCTGACACCCGGAGCCTCTCCCCGGCGCGGGCTGCCATAGCCGAGGGCAAAAGTTGGGAGCCGCCGAGCCCCGGGAGACGCTCGCCCAAGGGGGATCCCCGGGAGAAAATCACGGGACTGGGACGAGGAGCGGACCTCAGCCTCGAGCCCCAGCCTGCGCCTGCCAGCGGACCGGCCTCCCTGCTCCCGGTCCATCCACCATGCACTTGCTGTGCTTCTTGTCTCTGGCGTGTTCCCTGCTCGCCGCTGCGCTGATCCCGGGTCCGCGCGAGGCGCCCGCCACCGTCGCCGCCTTCGAGTCGGGACTGGGCTTCTCCTCGGAAGCGGAGCCCGACGGGGGCGAGGTCAAGGTAGGTGCACAGGACCCCCGTCGGGGTTGGGCTGAGGATCCAAGGCTCCCAAGCCCTGGACTGTGTTTGGGCTTGGCTTTACCGGCTCTACAGAGAACCTGCCGTGGAGAGTGTGTGCATAATTATTTATTTAACCTTTGGATCCAAAGTTAGAGATTGGTGCACGCTTTCTTGGAGCAAAGTTTCTCTTCTATTTCTTCCCCCCAGTGGAAAGCTGTTACTAGAAAGGAAAGCAACGTAGAGGAGGGAAGGGCCCAAAGAGGTGTCCAGGCTCACAGATTTGTTCTCCTTCACAGTGGTCTCTTGCCAACAGGGGAGCTTGAACACTGCCCTGGTGGCATGGCTCCAGAGAGGATTTCATTGCTGTAGGAAATGCTCTTTTCTTTTCCTGGCTGGTTTTGGACTCCAAAGAGCTTCTGGGGTGTGTGACTAGACAACAGAGGTTTATGCTCCTGGAGTGTTTATAGCAGGAGCCCCGGGCTCTATGAGTTAGTTTGGGAAAAGTGTAAGTAAACTTAGAAACTGGGCTTAAAGGTTTTGGATTTCAGAATTAACTTGAACTTGCTCAAATCTAAGATGCAACAGAGATTGGAATCTTTTAAATCATTGTCAAGTGAGATTTATTCCCCAACTTTATCAACTCTGTTCCTAGACCTTGGCTATAAGATACTAAAACTCAAAACATCAATTTGTTTTATTTTGTTTTTAAGTAAAATAGCGCCTTTCCTAAACACATTAAGGGGCTTTTGAAGACATTCTTATTCTCAGACTCTTATCTTATTCTGCTGTACTTCTCACTTGAACCTTCTAAAGAATATGTTTATAACATCTCAAAGTTTATAGTTGCAGTAATAGTTGAGATCTTGAACTCCTGAAAAAGTTTTGTGTTTAAGGCACTTCGAAGTATCCCCTGGCTAGAAGCAGACTGAAGTGGTTTATTGTAGCTGAGTGCAAGTGGAAAAAAGAATAAGAAAGAAGGGGGTGTGTATTATTCTCAACTTTCAGTTGACTTTATTGGTGAACATACACAGAATGTTCAGAGGTCAAATCACCTTCCCTTCAAGGTTTGTCTGAGATAAATTTTAATATGGACAAGGCTAGGTTGTAAAATATCAAATTACCATTGTGTCTACATTTGGTAAAAATACAAATACCGGAATTTGCAGTCCGTTATGAGAACTGCAACATTCAGCACACACTTATTACTGTACATACAATGCTGAGACTATCGTCTCGTCTTAAGTACCACAGAAATAAAGCACGGGACCCAATCGTACTTCCTGTAATTTGAACCCTTGAATTTTGCCAGACCTATTCACTTTCTGCCTCTGCAAATTCAAACTGATGTACTTGTGACTTAGTCAGACAACATCACCATCGCCTATGATAACTGGGCTTTGATTTACAGTAGGAAAGTGTGACGCATTGAGTAAAATGAGAAGCATTTCCAGATAAGCCAATAGTTTACAGAAGGAGTCTGTCACTCCTGGGTCAGTCCCGAATGACTGTACCAGACCATGGATGTCTGAATTTGTGTTGGAGAGCTCAGCTGTGTGTTCCAGGAGGTAGAAAGGTATAGGATACACATTTTTAATCTTCAAGGCTCTTCTCATTGGTATGTCATTAAACGTCTCATTTTCTCTGAAAAAAAAATTGTTTGCAAAAATTTCTTTTCGTATTTAACCATCTTGTAAATACTGTATGTTGAATAAGAACTGATATTTGGTACGTTATATGGCTTTTTAAATCTATCAGAGAAAACATCATTTTGTATGTGTGAATTTCATGAGTAGTATACTTTGCTTACTGAAACTTCCCTACTAGGTTAAGTAGGAGATTGGCAACTTGTTTTATTGATGCCTTGAGGGAAACCGGGTCTTTGCTGTGAAACTTGCACCCAATGACCCAAACAATGGTGTGAAGACTCCATGTCTCTCCCTAGTGGCCTTGCAAGGCACCTCAGTTAGCAAGTATTGGAGAACTGGAGGGAAAACAGTTGTTAGTTTTCCCAGGGACAACTTAAACTCTAGAAAAGTATTTCACAAAATACATACAGGATGTAAATCATACATAGAATTAACTCATAGGAAAATTTTCTAATTAATAAAAACCCATGTAGCAATTTAAAATTCACAATGTAGGAAAGCCAATAAGCTATAAAGCAGTGCTCAACACCCAGTCTTCTCTGTGATACCCAAGGCCATGCAGATAATTGGAAGTGAATTTAGTAGGTCCCCTTTCTATTTTTTTCATTGTTATATGATTTAGGAAAGAGTTCTAAAATATTTTCTGAAGGATGTTGATGCATAGAGGTCAGGGTCAGAAAACTAAGACAACTGTACGCTGTGGGCATTAAAAGAAACATTCAAAACTTGTTATCAAACTAATGAAAACTGCTGATCTCAGAAAAGGCACCCGATTGCTATATTTAATAATTTTCAGTCTCAAATTAAGTATACTCTGCTTATTCCGAGTTGAAGAACATCATTTTACAAAAGACATTGGCTTGTGACAAAAAGTAAATCAGAAGAAAGACATACCTCATACAGACTGTAGTTATCAAACATTTTTGCCTTTTATTGAAAATAGTTTTTTTTCTCACATAATACACCCTGATTCCATTACTCTCACCTCTATTCCTAAATCTCTGTGTGTTTTACTTTGTTATTTATGGTGTCAACTAAATCAATGACAGCATTCTTCTAAGTATCATATGTCTACTAACACCAAAATTTCCTAGAGGACTCCATTTTCTCTTTTAACCTGATACCAAATAAATCTGGGCTTTGGTTAGAAAGATACACTTGAACTAATATCTGGAGTCATTTCTCTTCACAGTAAAAGGGCTGTATGGTGGATATGAACAACTAAGTTCATTAGTTTTTTAACATAGTCTCCATGTTATTGATCAGCTTGTGAACTAATATGTCATACAGAGACATCTTGAAAGACATGTCACTTTTCTGTTTTTTTAAAATGAGTTTGCCATTAAAGTGAAATAGTCAAGATAAATTATTGTCTATTATTATGAAATTGGCATTAAACCATTTTTTATGTTTTGAAATTTGCGAGAGAGTCCTCAGTGTGGGTGTTTGATCTGGGAGCTTTGATTTGAGAGAAGAGCATGAGTTGTAATCAGAAGTGCATTTTTAAATAGACAGATTCATCCAAATCAGAATTGTACGTGCTCTATAAGAATCAAAACCAGAACTCTATGTGCTCTATAGGATAGGGTGAGGACATGAGAATGCAAATAGAACAGTTTGGAGCTGAAGGTGGAGTTATACAGACAACAGCAAGTTCTCCTAAGTTCCAAGAAGCTTAGATAGTTAGAATTCTGAATATTGCTTCACCAGCTAGCTTCCAGGGTTTCAAGTGAACTCTTAGTCATGGGAGAAGGATTATTTATGATCTGAATAAAAAAAAAATAAGCAGACTATTGAAATTAATCCTAAGAGTGGATAGAAGTCATAAAGACTTTTGCTTGGAGGTGGTCTAATTAAGAAGCAAAAAATTATATTAACGGAGTGGCATGCATAGCCCCAGCAGGACAGAAAGAGGGAAATGATAGGATCTGTCTCAGAGGATAGACCCATCAGTCTGGTGATTGGTTACTATGAAAGTCGGAATAGGAGAGATTAACCCTGGCCTTGATGTATTAGTGACAAGACAATATTCTTTACACTTGTAGAATAAGGCTATTTTATGGAAGAGGGTGGGTACTAGTGGTATTCCATAGACCGCTTAGGATACTAGTATGAATAAGACATCATTGGAAAAGCAAAATAAACCTTCTTCAAAGTAAACCCGTATAACAGCAGTTCTCGTCATTCTTAACGCTGTGATTTTTTAAATACCTTTCCTCATATTATGGTGACGCCCAGCCATAAGATTATTTCATTGCTACTTCATGACTATAATATTACTACTGTTATGAATCATAATGTAAATATCTGAGATGCAATCCTCAATGCAGTGGTGATCCACAGTTTGAGAACCTCTGCCTTAAAGGGACATAATTCTAGGATCAGTAGGACTTAAGGCATGTAATGAACTTCTGACAATTGTTACTATAATTTCTATGAAAGATTAAGAATACATTATATTACTGAGTATTCAATACACACAAAATGTCATTTTATTCAAGTAAAATAGACTGTACATGTAAAGTAACATCACAGTATATAAATGTACCATCATTTAGTTGGAGCCTTGTCTGTATTTCTGTGTTCTACTATCTATACTACTTGGCAGGAAGTAGCCGCCCACCCTTCCACAACACCAGAATTTCAAGATTAGAAATGAGACTTTTAATCTTTCATTACTGCATCCCGTATCCCACAGCAATTTCTGTTAGGAGTTTAGTCTTTGACTTCCTAGAAATTCACTTGTTAAGAGTTCCCTTGCCTCCGGGCAGTGGTGGCGCACGCCTTTAATCCCAGCACTTGGGAGGCAGAGGCAGGCGGATTTCTGAGTTCGAGGCCAGCCTGGTCTACAGAGTGAGTTCCAGGACAGCCAGGGGCTACACAGAGAAACTCTGTCTTGAAAAAAACAAAACAAAACAAAACAAAACAAAAAAACCAAAACAAACAAACAAAAAAACCAACCAACCAACCAACCAAACAAAAAAGAGTTCCCTTGCCTAAAGAAAGGGCTAGGTCCTTGTTCCATCTTCTGAATTAGCTCATAGTTAAGGACAGACATACAGTTGTAAAGCTTGAGTCTCCTCAGAGTATATTATTAAGTGTCTTTTTTTTCCTCATTCTTCTCTTAGGTTTTTGCCATTAATCTGTATGGTGTTCTGTTTACTGTTCTAAAGGTGGTAAGACTTGGAAGAATGGAGGCAATAAATGAAGCCAACTAAAGTCTCATGAAATGGCCAACTTTACTCAGAGCATCAGACAGTGTATACTCTGAGGGTAAAGAGGGTCACATGAGTAAAGTGTACAGTCACATGGGCAAGATGAATGTGGCAGGCAAACTGCACATGAGAGAAAAACACATTTTATCGTAGAGGCACATAAACAAGTAACATATCCAGTTGTAATGAATACTCTGAAGTAAATTCATCCCTAAACAATATATGGGCATAAAGACTCATCCCAAGAATGATTTCATATTTTTGAAGAAACTGAAGTCACAAGACTCTTGTCACAAGACAAGAAAACTTTTGAGTTTTCTTACAAGCACTCAGAAATCTCACAAGACTACTCTTGAACTGTGTTCTGCCTATGCTGGATACATACACACTGAGCCGGATTTATAGACATAAAGGTCAAATTCACCCTTCTTTGGCTTTCATGTCTTTGTATTTCTCCTCAACTGTGATTTCCTGATTGATAACCAGTTTTCATGTCATCCCATCAAGATTGTTTTAGGACACAGTTAATTCAGAACTGCAGTGGCTCATAGTTTTTAATTCCTATCCTACATGAATCTGAGAAGGCTTAGGATGGTAGATTCTGTGGATTTAGCTATTGAGATGGAGAAACAGTCACTTTGCAACCTGGATGCTTGGCTCAGCTATGACTGGGTTGTTGAGAACTTGGTGCCTGGCATGGTAGGGATTGGAACTTCTTGCTCTGCCAGCTCAGATCTTGCCTAAGCTGCTCCACATTTACACTGTCCTCCAAATATCAACTACTCCTTACTAACTGAGAGTAAACGAGTGGCTACCAATGGTCTTCAGCATCCGGAGAACCTTTGTATATCCTTAACAATGCTCTGCTCTCATCTGGTGTCACCGTGCTTTACAATGCATCTCAGTAGATGGCTGTCATGTTACATTAAAAAAGGATAAACACAAGGTACAGATTACATAGCCAGGAATAATAGCAGTACTGTTATGTTGGGGAATGGAGTAGTGGTCCTTTTGTGTGTGTGAGAGCTTCTGTGTGTTTTGAGCATATTAAAGGACTTAAGACCCTTGGTGTCCTCCATGCCCTCTGGCTCTTTTACCCTTTCTACCTCTTCTTCCACAGGGTTCTGTGAACCGTGAGGGGAGGAATTTGATGGAGACATCCCATTTATAGATGACTGTTCCAAAGTCTCTCACTCTCTGCGTAACATCTGGCTGTGGGTCTTTGTATTTGGTCCCAAGTGTTGCAGGAGGAAGCTTCTCTGATGACAGCTCAACAAGGCACTGGCCATATTTGTCTTTCTGGGTAGCAATCAAACTTTTTAAACATTTTTAAAAATTTGTCTTTGAGAATTTTATTCATGTGTACAATGTATTTCGCTCATATTTTGATTTGTGTAGGTGTGTTTGCCAATGTTTGTCCATACATGCAAAGGTCAGAGATCCACCTTAGTGACTTCTTGATTTAATGTCTACTTTTTTTTCTTTACTTTTCTTTTCTTTTTTTTTTTGAAGCAGCAGTATCTTTTAGTGAATTTGGAGCTCATCTGTTTGGTTAGGGTATTTGTCTCAGAGTTCAGAGCCACCTCCCTGGGTTTGCAAGTGGACTCTGCTGTGCCTGGCTTATTATGAGGACACTCTGGTTCAAAATCAGATCCTTATTCCTGGGCGACAGCCACTTTACTGACAGCCAGCTCCCCATCTCAAGAATAGTCTTTTGTTGTTGTTTTGATTTTACTTTTTATAAAGAGGAACCTTTGCAACACCTTCTGCATTTATGAAAGACGAATGCTCTTATCTGTTTTCAGAATCTACAATTCTGCTCATTGCAGCAGCATGCAAAACCCCAGAGAAGAACATGTTATAGCCATCAGCGGCAAATAGTTATATACTTATTTATGAGTGAACATGAACTTTACTCTGGCCTTTACCATTTGCTGCACTTTGATTAAAAATAGATCACAGATGGCCAGTGTTTGTCTGTCTGCCTGCTTGTCTGTCTGTCTAACTGGGTCAGGGTTTATGTAGCCTAGGATGTCCTGGAACTCTATGCATTCTGATATGTCCATGAACTCTCATTTACTTCTTGAATGATGGGATTAGAGGCCTTTGCAACAATGTCTGGTGTATAAATGTCCCGATTTACAGATATATTGAAAGAACAAGTGCTTAGCCAAGGTTCTTGCAAACATTTCTAATCGATTTTTTTTTTAATTTAATGTGGGTTTTGTGGGAAAAAAATACCAACAACATATGGCTTTACATGTCTAACGAACCTTGCCAAATAAGAGGGTCCAGAAAGAACAAATGTTGTTTGGCAAGAACCACATCCCTTCTGCAACATCTGGTTGGATGTTCAGTCATCTTTCAAAGACTGCATCGCTACTGCAGGATATGCATCCTTGCTATTAGTCGAGCTGACCTTTCGCTATATATGTACAGGTTCAAGTTTATGCAAAGTGGGAGTTAAGGTATCACTGATTTTTCAAGTTAGAAATAATTGAATACTGCAAAGAACTTTGACTAACAAGGAATGCTCATGGGCTTGATTTGTATTGAAATTCTAAAGTTTACAACAAACATTTCAGGTTTGTAGTTCTTTTTCTGCAATGGAAATGTTAAGTTTGTATCCTTCAGGTAGTTATGAAAACAACGATTGTTGAATTACTTGGTTTTATTAGGCATTTGTGGCAAAATGTGTCTTAAAATACTTTTTTCCTGATGAATTCTCATGTTTCTTGTGTAGACACTGTCCTGGGAGCTTTCAGAGGTAGGGTTTATGTCATCCTAAGGTTTTCAGTAGACTTTATCTTGGTATTTACTTTACCTTAAATCTTAGTTTCCAAATGGCCTTTTTCCTTTCACTTAAAGTCTATGGTCTTACATGGTGAAAGCTCCATCCAAGTTTGATTTTTCCTCTGCTTGCAGAACCCTTGTACCTTTCTTTGAACTTGTAGAACAGTGCCTAGAAGTCATAGTCATTGTTTGCAATTTGTTTCAGTCTCATAACAGCCAAAAGCAGAACTGCCTGGATAGAGATTTAAGCAATGGAGAGGGGTGTGGGCTCCATGATAGTTCCAGAATCCTTATCATAGCTACCCACACTCACACCCTGCCAGCGACTCACACTCCCTATAGGACAGGACAGATTGGCTTCTTTACAAATAAAGAAAACAACATGCCTTATTATATCATTGAACTTAAAAGAGTCTATAGTTAAATGACTGATAAATGGATGGATTAGCACTTACTGACGTAAGCTTAGCTTTCAATGATGTAATGGTTTGGCTTCATGATTGGGAAGAAAATCAAAGCAACTATTATGTCATGGGCATATGAAGTATCTCTGATTATCTGGATCATTAAAAACAAACTTATTGTATCTGGATCATTAAAAACAAACTTATGGAATATTATGTATAATAGATTGCCCTAAAAGGTTATGAGAGCAGAGTGTTAATTGGGTAGACTAAAGTCACACATGTACTGCTTAGAATATGTCTTCATCTATGCAGAGTGCCTGGTTTTTTTGTTTTTTTTTTTTTGTTGTTGTTGTTGTTTTTTTTTTTTTTTTTGTCTATCCTTGGAAGTGACAGCCCTGGGCACAGAACACAAAACCAAGAAACCAGGATGATATGGTATGTCTTACCTAAAATGATTTTGAGTTTGACTGGGATCTTTTGGATAAAAGTACACTGGTCCACATAGAAATAGTACTATACTATATAATTTCAAATGAACTCAGCTTAAAAGAATAGAAATTAAATCTGTTTAGTAATGAAAGTTGTACACTCAAGAGGCAAGGTAGAAAGATGGCAAATCTGAGGCCAGTGTGAGCTATATTGTACGCCCCTGTTTTAAGGACAGATCAAATCTAAAGATATTCTTTAATAAAACATGTTAATTAAAAATATTCTAATATGTTACTTCAATATATAAACATCCAAAATCCCAACAAAATTATTACATATGCTGATAAATGTTGCAAATGTAAAATTAAATCAGTGCATATTGCCTAAAATTTTAAAATACATTTTCATCAAGGAAAGTAGAAGAAAACTCAGTGAAACTTGCATGCAGAATTTAAACCTCTGTGGATTTTCTTAGAAAAGTGAGTTTTATTTGCTCCTTTGGAACTGTCTTCCTGAATGCCAAATAGCACAGAATGCACCTTCTCATTGAATTTTAGATAAATAATGGAATTGAAACTTTAAGAAGTCTTGTTTACCTCAGTGGTTCTAAATGTACTCAAAAGACCATACTTGGTGTCAGGTGATAGTTCTATTAAATTATCAGTCAATGCTATGAATATCATGATTTCTATGTGTTCACTGTGTGGTGCTGGGCATTGAGGCATGTGAGTGGTCAGGAAAAATACAATTAAAATGAAAAGGCATCAGATGGTTATTTAATGATAACATTGATCGATAGATAGAAAGATAGATAGATAGATAGATAGATAGATAGATAGATATTTTGGTTCTGTGTTCTGTGGCCAGGGCTATCACTTCACTTCTAAAGACAGACAAAAAAAAAAACAGGCACTCAGCAGAGATGAAAATATGTTCTAAGCAGTATATCTGTGTCTTAGTCTAAACAATTAACATTCTACAGTCATAATCTTGTATGATAATTTATCATACATAATAGGCAATAAGTTTCTTTTTAATGCTCTAGATAAACAGAGCTTGTTCATATATACGATATAATGTATATATATATTATATACATTATATACATTATATATGATATAATGTATATATTACATACATTATATACATAATATATATATATATATACACATTATATATGTACCATTATACAGAATAAGCAGGTTATATTATGTATTTAAGAATGCATATGTATACATACACACATATATGTATGCAACAACATTCAAGAATAAAGAGACCATACAAAATCAAGGGAATGTACATGTCTAAGCCCTAGATATGGTCTTGAACCTAGTCATTATTCTAGGATCCCTGATAGAGATGTTCATTAAGATATTTTAGGGCTTTTAAATTAGATAACAATCATACTTCTAAACAGAACACAGTAACTACTCATCATATAAATGAATACACACACAGGCAATATATTATACATATATGTGTGTCTACAGTACACTGGTATAATCTTTTTAAAAAATAACTTTGAATTTTAATTTCAAGGTTAAAATTTCACCTAAGCACACAAATAAACATTTATTTGGAAATTTCACAACATTCTGACTTAGATTTTTTTACATAAAATAAGTTTTTCATAGTGATTTGTTTTGTTTACACACTATTTTTTTCTTTTCTAAAATGCTGCTGTGCTATTTTATTTTCTATTTTATTGTACTTTTGGGGCCAAATCAGGGTTAGAATAGAATTTCTTAGCTAATTTTTTTTACATGATGAGAAAAATTTCAGGACCCCTATCATATTCTGGAGCCTATCTTGCTAAAATACTGGAAGAGATTGAGAACAGTACCAGGTAAAACAGAACAAGAGTGTGTACATGCATGCACCATGCAGAGGCAAGCAACACATCTCTCCCACGGGAACTGAGTAGCCATCCAGGAAGCTACTTACCTGCTTTCTCAAACAAGTAGTGTGAACTGCTTACAACCTTTTTTAAAATGGCAAACATAATTGTGTTGGTAGCAGCCCTATCTGTAACCTTTCACCAAGGAAATGACTCCTTTTTTCTTTTCTCTGTTTACATTTTAGTCAAGTCCATCCCTATTGCTATGTCCCGCTGACCCAGAGTAGATAGAGATTGGCAATTTAAATCAGACTGGATCTTAAGTGAAATGTCTTGATTTTCTTTTAACTTGAGTGGCCACACAGCTGCCTTGTGTCCCATAATTGAATTCCTATAATCTGTAAAAAGCCTTTGCTATTTCCGCTCACTCAAAACGTTTCTTGGAAGTAGCCAGTTAATATCAAATACCAGATGTGGGTCTGTTTGAAACCACCATGGTTTACTTTACTACAGTATTATTGCCTAAATGGAATATTTTTCATTCTTTTTCTCTATTTGTGTCTGTTGTGGGTATTTAGTTACTTTATTCTTTTTAAAGTCCTCTTCCAAGTTTAGGTTTTGAAAAATGAACACTTACTTAGATTCATGTTTGCGTATGGGTCGTCACATTAATGACATCCCAGGAAAACAAACTAATCCTTTTGTCTTGGAGCCAAACTTTAGTTTTGAGAGGACAGTGATTCATTGTTTGTTCCCTTTGAGACTCCTGACATTTTTTTTTTCTTTTTTTGGTGTTTATCCACATGCCAAACTAGAAATTTAGGCCAAAATTATTCATGAGTCATGACGATCACACTTAACACAGGGCATCTGAAGCCGCTTTAGATATACACATTAAGCCAATAATGAAGTCATAAATTAATGTAAGACTTTCCCTTCTTAAAACAGCTAAGAATGATACTAGATGTGTTGGAGACAAGTTCTAAATTTAGAAAATACACCATTGTGGTGCATCTACTTGAGTATAGTAGCATTCTGTTACTGATACAAGGTATACCATGACAATGAGCTAGAGACAAGAAATTTAGAATGTGACCACTCAGTTGCAAGCGTATTTGACCCTTCAATTTCTTTTACAGTTGTCTTAGGTACTTTTCTGTTGCTATGATAAACTCCTAGACCAAAGTGACTTTTAAAAGAAAACATTTAATTTGGCTTAAAGTTTCAGAATATTAGAATCCATGATGATGGAGTAAAGGTACGACTTGAGAGCTCACATCTTGATCCACAACCACTAGGCAGAGAGAGACAGTGGAAACAGCAAGAGGCTTTTGAACCTCAAAGCCTACTGTGGTAGCATACCACCTCCAACAAGGCCACATCTCATAATTCTTCACAAATATTTTTACCAGGGAGGGACCAAATATTCAAATATCTGAGCCTCTGGAGGCCATTCTCAAAGTACTATCACGGTCATAACGGTTGAGTGATGCTTCTGTGACTGACACATTTTACCCTGAAATGACTTTGTTTTGTTCTATCTGCCCCTCCCCCCCTTCCTTCTTTCCTTCCATTATTTCTACCTATGTGGTTATGGTTTGCTTGCCAGCCTGTAGTGGATACCATTTGGAAGTGGTGAAAACTTTTGAAGTAGGAGTCTAATAAAATGAATTAAGCTCTGTTGCTAAGGCCGTTCCCTTGTAGATGAATGCCCCCTGCCCCTCCTCGTCCGGGGCTTCCAGTTCTCCATGAACTTAGTGCTCTCTACTACACAGCATTACCTTCTGTTTTTCCACAGGCCAAATTGACAGAGCCAGGTGCTCTCATGTGCTGAAACCTGAAAACCATAAGTCCCAATACATCTTTTTCTATGTAAAGTGAGTAGGTTAAGTACTTGTCAAGTGACAGAAAGCTGATTCACACTGGGATATACGTCAAAGGCTCTTCAATCTCCCTTTAGCTGACAGTATCTGAAATTCAATTTTGGCTGTCCTGTGCCATTTTTCATATCACCGTAGGTACTAGTGACAGGGCTTTCATGACACCACTGAGAACTCTGTGTACTGTGGTAAGTCTGCCTCAGGTGTCTCAGTTAGTAGCCACACTCCTTGTAGGGTTGGACAGCTACCTCTTTATAGGATCATCTCAGACCAGTAAACATTTAAATTAAGCAAATGAATATAATATCAATTTCAATGCAAATTAAAATACCTTTCCAACTAAAGCTTTTATGCACTCAAGTTGTATTTTTGATGCTGAATTGAGCTATAGAGTTATTGTATTTATTGTGCCTATTGTGCATAAAGAGTTGAATTTTGATTAGTGAATGGAACTGAATTTTAATAGACAGCTCATTAAAATGGGTAATGGCCAGTAGCCATTAATCTGAATTTTAATGAGTTCCACATAAAGGTACACATGCTTAAAAATCTTAATTCTTAATAAAAAAGTCTAGATTTTTTAAGTGTTGTTTTTTCAGTATTGTGACTATGGATTTCACTTCAAATCAATGACCTACCTGTGTCTGAAGCTGTGTGGTTTTACTTTAGGACTCTGAATTACTATTTTCTGTAAAAGTTTAAGTTCAGTCTTTACAGAAGTGTTTGTCTAAGCTTAAGCTACTATCATTTTAATTGATTTTTCTGCACTGCAAGGACTTTGTTACTCTCTGGGTCCCGTGTTTTTCTATTGACTATAGGTTGTCTTTTCCTATGTGCAGTAAGAAAAAAGTATGTCTTAACACCAGGATCATTGTATGAAGGTCATATTGACTTCTAACTTAGAGCATATTGTTTGACTGTAAAGCAAAGTATCCTATTGAACAATGTGCCCTTTGATATTCAAATGTACAGTCACTGTTATAAATCAAAATATCAGACATAAAGAAGTCCTCCTTGCAGTACATCTCAATGTTTCTTTTAATGTTACATTTAATTTCAGTTTATTATTTTGGAATTAAATATTTTAAGTAGGCTTTAAATTATTTTAAAATAACTGAAGGCGGAGGTTCAGATATTGCAGGTGTACACAGACCACATTATATGGGTGGAGATTAGAGGATGACATTGAGAGTCAGTTTTCATCTCCCAGTCTCTTGAGTCAGAGTTATTCTTATGTCAAGTGTACAGTATACTCCACATTAACAGGTACCTAAGCTTCCAGCAGTTCTCCTGCCTCTAACTTCCATCTCATCAAACATGAAAGCTCTGGAATTATAGATACAAGTCAGCAAGTCATCCCATCACTCCACCAAGTGATTTTGTTTGTTTGCTTTGGTTTTGTTGTTTGTTTATTTGGTTGGTTTTTTTGTTTGGTTTGTTTGCTTGTTTTTTGATGTGGCTTCTAGGGATTGAACTTAGTCACGAGGTTCACAGTGTGGTGGTTTGAATGAGGATGACCCTCAAAGAGTCATGTATTTGAATGCTTAGACTTCCATTCAGTGAGGTGTTTGAGAAGGATTAGGAGGTATGGCTTTGTTGGAGGAGGTGTATTACTAATCTTTGAGGTTTTAAAAGCCCACACCATTTTTAGTTAGAGCTCCTTCCCTTCTCTGTCTCCTATGTGGACCAGATGCAGGCTCTCAGCTTCTGCTCTAGCACTATATTTGTCTACCTGGTGTTCCCTATGGTTACAGACTCACCCTCCGAAACTGTAAACAAGGGCCCTGTGTCTCCTTACAGCAATAAAAATGTAACTAAAACATAGTTTAAATGCTTTTACCCACCAACTATTTCATTGTCCCAAAATTGCTTTCCCTAATTATGGAATAGCTGTGTCCATCCCTGGCAGTAATTTTTTTATTACTTACACATCTGTCTGTCTGTCTGTCTGTCTGTCTGTCTGTCTGTCTATCTGTCTATGCAGATATATAAGTCTTTATAAAATACATGAAAGATATATTGAAAAAAAACTTAAATTAATTTGTGCTTAAACTTAATTTTGGAAGATAGGCTTTTAAAATTATATTTCCATATCTAATTACGCATTTTCTTATTCTTTGGGCTCATAGTTGATACTTTTCTTTGAGAGTGAATTTGATTTTAATGCAATAGTAGCTGGCCTATGACTTGAAATCTTCATTACATATATAGTAACTACCAGCACAGGACTTTGTTTGTATAAAGTAAACATAAGTAGTATAAATAGTCATGCATTTTTAGCTTTGTGTACAGAAAGCAGTCAATATTTGATAACATTGGATAATTATATATAATAATATTGGATAATAATAGGATATAATTTGTTAAAATTTTGTCAGGCTGATTTGTTCAATTGTAACAATCAAAAATCAGCAAGTTTTAGAAATGTCTGAAATAAAGAGAAGAGTTCTCAGGAGATTGGTAGGTTTAGTTCTTGTGTGTGTAGATCAGATGGTGGTTTGTGTAGATCAGATGGTGTTTTGTGTAGATCAGATGGTGTTTTGGATCTGAACTGGTGTTTTTGCAGCAGGGGCCTGAAATTGTTTTAATACATATGGGTTATTATTAGCTATTAAAATTAATTTACATTCAAATACTTTGGCACTCAAAAGATGAAGAGAATGTATGATATGCCATATGAATAAGTCCTTAGATGTTAAAAAATACCCTCAACTATTAACAAAGCTAGATTACTAAGTCACCAGGTTTGAATTAGTAATTCTTAATTCAACATTTGATGATGTTGCCATGCTAAATTTGATTTTCTGGCTTGTTGTTGGAAAAATTAATTGATTTCCGGCATGCTGATGATGGCTTGTCTTTCAAATAATATTCTTTTCTAGAAGAGGGTCACACTTCCTTATTTATTCTTTTCCTAAGTGCTTCTTAAATTTATTTTTATTTAGTATGGTTGATTTATACATGTATTTTGCTTGTGTGTATAACATGTGTGTGCTTGCTTCCCACAAAGACCAAAAGAGGGCTCAGAATCCCTGGAACTGGGTTTTCAGACAGTTGGGAGTGCTAATGTGAGCACGCTGGAATAGCAGCCAGTGCTCTAACTGATAAGCTAGCCCTAGAAATAAGTTTTTTCATTACTTTAGTCAAATAGCAAGATAAATTTCAACACAGTTGAGTAATTGAAACTTCCAAGCAAAGAGTCCTACAAGGACTCTGTTTTTGTCACAGCTAGACCAAGCTCAGGTCAAATCATTGTCTTTTGTCCTGCTTGTTATTTTTTCCTTTTATATTTGTTTTGATTAAAATATAATATATTTGTGACTGTAATCATAGATGAAATAAGACCTTATTTAAAAGTTATCAAATTCTTAGTTTTTTTAGGCCTTTTCTAAAAGAATAAAATAATTCAATATCAGTTAAACTAAAGAATGGAAGCAGATATTTAAGTACATATTGCGTATAAAGTAGATGCTGTCCATACTCCCAAGAACGGCCTCGTAGTTCTGTCATTCACTTTATAACATGTGTCTGTGTACTTAGCAAGCAATGGTTGCTCTTCTTGATCCAGTGTTTAGGTCTTAGACAAAATCTGGAAGAAGCAATTTGTAAAGTTAAATAATTCATGTGTTAAAGATTTTTAAGAGTTAAAACTAATCCTGTCTGGACATCTTAAATGATAAGCACCGAGACAGGAGATGATAGAATAATACTAAGTACACTATCCATAGCCTAAAGTATTGATAAAAACATACACTTTAATACATTTAAATATTAATTCTACCTTGTTATAGGTGTGTTGTTCATTCTGATATATACAAAGCGCTGAAAGCAAATCAACCTAAAACTTGTGTAATAAATTTTCTAAATTTTCCAAAACTCTTGGGCTATGACACCATCATAGAAAACTGCTTTTGAGCTCATATCAGGCCTGGAGCAGAGCAGGGGCAGGAAGTGTTGAAGCTTCTCAGTCCTTCCTGCTTCTTGTTACATTTCATTGCAGCTCTCTTATAAGATTTTTCTATGGGAGCCTTTAAAATATCTCAGCACATTCACATGGTTTTGCTTCTCATCACAGATTTGATCATGTGTCATGTCTTATGTCATAGCTCTATTGGCTCTGATTCCATTCGTCTGTGCAGCTCAGATAAATACTTGGAATTTTTCATAGCTGAAACCCAGCTACTTGAGGTCATGGAACCCAGCATTACTTGTACCTAGTACTGCCATACATTAGTTATGGTTGATAAAATGTAGTAGAGGTTTATGGGGGAGCTTACATTTTTCTGGTAAGGAAACTGTATTTCTTCTTGTTTCCTTACTTTCTTACGTGGGAAGCAGGAGCTGTTCTACAATTTTGAATTGTAGTTGTGCATGTCACAAAAGAAATTTTTTTTAATGTTGATGTGGACTAATACTTTTATAATTACTAACAGAAACCCCTGAAAAAGGAGTGCTTTTCTAATTTCACACTTTTGTAACCTGAATGTACTGAGCCTTAAACTTAGAATAATTTGTATCTTTGTAATTAAACTTCTATACTTCTCTGATAGCTACTTTAAAATGTATTTCTTTTTTATGCAGGCTTTAAGGTAACTTATTCAATAGTAGCTTTCACATAAATAAAGGCTGTATGTATTAGTAAGGCCAGTACTCTTTGTCCACTCCAATTGTTAAAATTGTTTGTAAAGAGAAAACTCCTTTATGAGTGGAGAGGATTATACTAATCTGTGGGTATGAGGACAAATGTTTAGATCGTTGTTATGTATTTTTCTGGTTTAGTAAAGTCATGGTGGTGGATTCTCCTCCAGTATCTATGTCTTAACTTTCACTGAGTTTACTAGGTTTCTAGTATCAGGCTTGATCTCCCTCTTGTTGAATGAGTCTTAAGCCCAATTAGAGAGCTGATGGCTACTGCTAAGGTATACATGTGTACATGCCTCTATTCACCATCAGGATTAGGGTACCATGGTGGTCTTTGATATGATCACTCAGAAGTCTATAGGACTAGTTAGGACTGGTGGTTGCCTCCCTCCTTTGGAAGAGTGCATGATCAAAGTATCTTCTTTTGAAACAGATGGAGAACACTACAGAAAATCATAGCCAATCAAAATACAGTGTTGTAGAGGTCAGGCCCAGTGGATACATCTATAAAATATTCCTGTACCTAAGGTACAAGGAACATTGTGGAAGAAGGGTTAGAAACGTTTCCAGAGCAACATAATCAGGGAATTTTCTATGAGATGGTGTCTCTTAGTAATGCCAGAAACTATGCCCATTAAGTATGGCGAATGTGACTGCCCCAAGATGTGCTGAACCAAGCTACACCAGTAGACATGCCTGAGCAGACAGTGAAAAGCCCACAAGGCTTAAACCCTACACAAAGAGCTACAGGCACCTAAGGAATGCCAAGAGTGGATAAATTATCTTCCTCAGGGAGGAGAATACCAGCTGATTAGCCAATATAGAATGGTCAGCCCTGTAAACATACATAAGGAACATTATACTGATAAGCAGCTTATACTTGGGAATATATATATATATATATATATATATATATATATATATATATTGCAATTACAATTGATGAAGAAAATACTATGAACTTTAAAGAGAGCAAGGATGGACATATGGGAGAGCTAGGAGGGGAAAAAGGGATGGAGGAAATATTGTAGCTATGTTTTGATCTAAAAAAATGTTGTAAAATAAGTATTTGTAGCCTGAAGACGAACCCCTTCTAACTCTGATTATCTGGAAAACTAGACAATATTGAGGGGGAAATTCTTGAAGATTTTAGAGGAAAAATTCAATAAGAAGTCTGCAAACTGACAACAAATGATACTTGAGAAAATATTTCCTTAACTTTCTTTCAGAAAAATAAAATACCTGAACTATTCAGAACTCCTGGTTGATTCTAGGCCTTGAAAATCCTGGATTTATCTTCACAGTCATCAAGTGGGACATTAGGAAAGAATGCTCATTGAAATTTGAAACAGCTGGGTATACAATATATAGTTTATAAGCTTATCCCATCTGTCAACAACAGCTTGCAGATGTCACGTGAACTGTTTTAACTGGGATTCGAAAACTCAAAGGAATTTCTAGAGGTGATAAAAAACACAGTTGGGTGACATGCAGAGCTCTTTCTTCTGCAAAGCTCTGTCCAACACACTTCCAAATGTGTACAAACTGTTCTGCACTGATGAAGTGTTTCAGGCTAGCAGTTTTAGAAGAAAACAAATTAAATAATAACTGAAACGTTATGCATGTTAATATTTTTTCTTATAGTTTATTATTTATAGACTCAATATATTTATTTCAACTAAATTTATTCCTTAGTCATAAACTGGGGTGGACACTACAGGCCAGGCAACAGTACATCTAAAATGATTCAATATTTGCATCTTAATAAGCTTTCTCTTTGCAAATTATTTCCCTTTTGGGCAAAGGATTTGTTCATTAACTCCAGGACGTGTCTAAAATCACTTCTTCCAATCAGTTCTTGATTGTTCGACTTCCTCAGAGTCGGCAGCATTTGTGCAAAATCTTTCCTATGTTAAGGCACTTTGACTTTACCAGTTATGAAAATCAAATCAATTGCCCTGTAGCTTGTCCGGGTCTGAAGCAGGAGTAGTTGATTTTTAGGGTAGTCTTACTTGGCAATCCACAGGATACAAATCAAGTTAGTCATAGGAAGCAATATTAATTAAAACATGTTCTGATGCATCCCTTCAAGACAGAATCTAGATTAACGAATGACATGTTTACTGAACTGATATTGGGAAATCAATCCTCTCCCTATCCCAGAGACATTATCTTTATATGTAGCAATGGCTGTTCTGGAACTCACTCTCTAAAGCAACCTGGCCTTGAACTCAGATTTGCCTGTCTCTGCCTCTCAAGTGCTGAGATTAAAGGTGTGTGCTACCCATGCTTACAGAAATCAAACATTTTAATTGCTAAGGTTGGTCATGTTTTTCTGATTCTTGACTACGTTGTTTAACACTTTAGTTTTGTGCTCTTTGTTTTTACATGTTGTGTATACTTCACCTTGCCACAGACATCTGCCAAGCATCATAATGTGTGAACTGATTGTCCTAACTGTAACACAATTGCAAAGTGGCTGACAGGGTGCTTTTCTCCTTTTTCACTTAGTCTATGGATATTAGTATCTGCATGACATACTCCTTCCTATATTACTCAAAAACTAATTCATTAAATTAAATTTTAAAAATTATCCTTTGAGTTTCATGAATCAAAACATCAACTAGAACTTGAACTTTTATTTTGTATTCTGCTTCATTTTAGTGAAATCATTGGCTGTGACATAAATTAAGTGATCCTGAAGCATATACTTTTTAAAGAAGTACATAATATATGGGGTTTAAATCCACTCTATAATATGTATTATTAATGATTATGGTTTCTACTTTTTTCCCCTAGAAATTTGCTGAGGCCATGTAGGTTTCAAAAGTGTAGAATATTAACTTGCTACTTATTTTTATTTGAAATGAAGTTGTCCTTCTAAGAGTATATTTGGGTTTCTGAAAATTAGCATTTGAGTGAATATTTATTGAGTATAATCAATCAGCTGAAATCAAAGGAAGAATCAGTTTTGCTTATTGATTAAGTGCTATCATTATTACTTTCCTTTTTGCCTTTATACATTTAGACAACTTGCTTTTAGTTTTCCTTTTTTGCTCTTCTTTCCCAAGGGTTCTACAATCCTACTCTTTGATACTAGAAAGAACTTTTAGCAGTTAAGGCAAACCATGAAATAATTTTATTACAGTCTCAAATGACTTTACCTAATATTTTGAGATTTGGTTATATGTAACAAAAAGTTTCATTTCAGTGGTTGAAGAATATTGCAGATTATTTATATTTAGTCATCAAATAACCTTCATGGGTGTCCAAGATGCTACAATGCAGACATCATCTGTCATATATGGTCAGTGTTTGGAATTCAGTCTTTTTACACTTGTTCATTTTAGCATGAGTGTGTTTTTTTTTTCTGGGTTTCTGTGGTTGTGGTGACTCTTTTGTCTTTATAACATTGTATCTGATTGGAAGGAAGAATGGAAGAATGGAGTTTCAGAATGGGGGTAGCACTAAAATAGAAAGACAAAAATTTCTGAAAAATTGTTTTTCATCAAAACTATCTCTTTCCCATCTTTAGCTTCAAGACAGGCTGAGAAGCAAAACATGTGTGGTTTCAAAGATATTCAAATTCTCCTCGTGAAGAAGAAATGGGGAATATAATCTACTTAGGATACTGTTAGTATTTGTTAGTGTTTTCTCAATATTTTCCATTTTTGTGGCTTCCAAACTTAATGCGTTCTTTTTAGAGTAACATGCACAGTTAATGTTTTTGAAACACCGAGTTTTGAGTAGGATCAATGTTACTATCCATGTCCTAAAGATTTAAGGTCTAATTTGCAGAGAGGATTTTTCCATGAAATAGTCATAGAGATGAGGATTTGAAATCACTTTTAATGTGACAAAAGTAGATGCTCAGTAATGAAAGGAAAATCTTGGCAAGTCTAGGGCTCTCCAAAAGTACTAAAATAATGTAGGTTTCAGTCAAATATAATTAGGTAAATATTTTAATTATTTTTGTAACAGAATGATATTCCGTCTTCTTTCACTTTCTTATTTTCTGGGTGTGAAGTTGAAATCAGAACAATTTCTAATATTAATTCTCCCTGAGTATTTTTTTACACTGCTTAATGCATAGACTGAGGCCTTCCTTTCTTCAGAGTGAATGCTCATTTCTTATGTGTGTTCATATGAAAAGTAGTGACAGCTGATGTTAGCTCATGGACATACACTACGTGATTATGGCAAAAAAAAGCCAAGTAATCAAGGAGCATGTATGATTACATTTTTCACACTACTGTAACAACCCAGGTACTTGTGTAATGCAGTCACTTCAGGGAGGAAAGTAATGAATAGTTTGTTTTCTCAAGTGGAGTTCCATGTTATTGGTTTCAATGTGGAACTCTTCATGTGTCTTTAAAAATATGTATGTAACTCTCTCTTGAGCTCCATGATTTACGCACTAATATAGGATAATATGAAAACCAGAAGTTTGAAAATGTATTTAGTGTATTTGTGATGTTAATGGAATATTGCAACACATTTCTGTATTTCCTTGTTAGCCTACTTTATCCTATTGATTTTATTACTATAATGCTTAAAATTGATTTATTTTTATGTGTATGAATGTTTTGTCCACAAGTTATGTGTGTATGTATATATGTATATGTATATATATGTGTGTGTGTGTATATATATATATATATTCACACACACACATATATATCACAAATGTCTGCCTGATACTCATGGAGGTCAAAAGAAGACATCTGATTCCCTGGATTTGGAGTAACAGCCAGTTGCTAGCCACCATGTGGGTGCTGAAAACTAAGCCTAGAGCCTCTGCAAAAAGAACAAGTGCTCTTAACTATTAATCTGTCATCTCTCCAGCTCCTTATCTGAATTCTTAATAATACTATATAAAACATATTTTCACTAAGTAGACCATGTATCAAATATAACTCGATGTAGACACAGAAAAGTACTTAAAAGCAAGCTGAAAACCTTGATTCCTCTAAGAAAACTTGACATTTGAACATTGTCCCATTTAATTTCCATGCTAGGAATTGACTAGTTTATTATTTGAATTTTCACCTGCAATTGAACCGTTTTTCACATTATGACTCTTGTATGAAAAAAGGAGATGCTGTATGATTCTCATGAGGGGCTTGTGGGGTACAGTGAGCACGGCCATTCTACAAAGACGCTCATCACATGCAGCATGGATCATGGCATGCTTCATGGTTCACCAGTCACAATTTACTTCCCCATCTTTATTTAACTCCAAAGTAATCTTTTTAAGCCACAGCACAATGTTTGTTGAATTCTAAAATAGGTTGGTCAGTCATTGGTTTTAGGGGTTGGGATCCAGAAGTAGAAAATTTCAAGGTTGAAGCATGTTATGTGCTACTTTTATTTCCTGTCTGGGATGTCTACCTTGGGATTTTATTTGGCTCTGCTGGGTCAGGGCAATACTCTTTTGGTCACTAGAAATACCATATCATATTGTAAAAGAGACTTCATAACTAGTCAAGTAAACTTGCTAAGTATATTTAAAAAAATCATTCTGGTGACTAATATCTTAAACTGTTTCCATAATAACAGTTTTACTAATATTAGAATTTATTGATTTTCATTCTAAATGACTTGCCAAATTTGAAACGAGTCTACAAGGAGCCAAATATAATTGCCAGATATATCTTAAAATACATTTTTAATAAGAAAATGTTTATAACAGAAATTCTTACTTTTAGGTAGTAATACTTACAGAGGACATTCTCCTGCTTCAGAGGAGATGGACCTGGGTTTTACTGCTATAATTTTAAGTATCTTGAGACCAATGGAATAAAAAGGATAGGATCCAGCCAAAAATTGAGAGACTGAACATTTAGTCTAGTTTAATTTCCATAACTGCTGTTTTACTATTCTATATAATTGCCTGATATTTTATAAATTGCCTGAAGACATTTCTAATGAGTAAGGATTTTGTCTCAAGTACTGTAAGAATACGCTTTGTTGAATTCCTTTACTATGGGTTACCAGGTAAGTAATATTTTTACTGAGTTTAGGGACCTAGATTTGACTCCCAGATAATTCAAGTACATTATCTTTAATCATTCTATTTTGAATTATTAATAAAAAGCATAGGGTCATTGAAATCACCTGGACTTTGGAGGCAGTCCTAGCTTTGAATTAAGCACCTTAGGAAGTATTTGCTTTTCTATCAGGCTTTTTTGACTATAAACTGGAGGAACAATGCATCTGTTGTACACTTATCTTATTGGGGAGGAAGGACCTATTTTTAGTTCATGATAAATCATACTAAATTTAATAAAGGCAGTATCTGAAGGCTTGGCTCCATGTTTCTGGACCCTTGGTAAAGAAGGGCATCCTGGCAGTGTGAACTTGTGGCAGAAATTTTCCCATGGTAAATAGGAAGAAGAGACAGAAGGACAGAAAGTCTAGGACCAAAATATCTCATGAACATGTTCTTCATCACCAGCCGCCTTCATGTAGGGCCTTCCTCCTAAAGTTTGCAAAACTATCCTAAGTAGTTCTACCAGCTGGGGAACCATGTGGAACATTTTACTCAAACACATTTCAAGGAAGTCCATTTAATGAAGTTTTTTATGTTTGTGGTCAGTTCCAATAAAGCATTTGTCCATTCTCCAGTGCCTGCCAAAAGTGTTAAGTTACTAAGTATGAGTTCCACTCCTGTCTTGGCCCACAAGAGAGAATGTAGCTCATTTATTCACTCATTAACTAATGTTATCTGTGTTTGTTAAGTGCACATTGAGGAGATATAAATAAAATAACTGTTTTTAAGATACCAATACCCTTCATGCTGTGGAAGCTATTGAAAGGCACCAGACTCCGTTTTTGTCCTTCATATAAGGAAACTAGAAAGGACAGATAAAAGGAACAAGGCAAGTTTACTGTGCTCATAGGTCTTTTCATTCAACCTGTGGGTCACAACCCTTAGGGTCGAATGGTTGTTACACATGGATCACATATCAGATATCCAGCATATCAGATATTTACATTGTGATTCATAACAATAGAAAAATTACAGTTATGAAGTAGCAATGAAAACAATTTTATGGTTGGAGCCACCACAACATGGGGAACTGTATTACAGGGTCACAGCATTAGAAAGATTGAGAACTGTTGGTCTAAGAGATGGGGTAGGAGGGTATTCTGTCTATATAAAGTTACAAAGAATCTTGTTCTGTTCAAGCTCCTGTAACAAAATGCCTTAGGATTGAGAGCTATGTGCAACAGAAATTTATTGTTCACTGTTTTAGTGGCTGGAGAGTCTAAGATAAAGATAGCCATTCATCATATACCCCACCTTTAGTCTCATACAGAGAAGGAGAGAGGGCAAAAAGTTTCTCTTAATCCTCCTTTATCATAAGATCATTGTGTTGGCTTTTGTTTTATGCCATAATGATACAACCTCAAGTCATCAGGAAATAGGAAACCTTGTTTTATTAATTGTCTTTAACAGATGGGCTGGTGTACAAGCCTCTGGGTTATTTTCTTGATCATTATGGGTGCGTTCATCTGACAGTGCTTGGTGCCATTCCTGTTCTGGTGCTCCAGGGTGGTCAAAGAAGGTAGACTGAAGAAATCTTGAAGAACAATCCAGTAAGCAACACTCTTCCATAGGCCACTGTGGCCAGTACAACCTCTAGGCAAGTGGTCTAGGGTAACCTAAAAAAGCAGTCTGAGCAAGCCATGAGGACCAAGCTAGTAACAGTGTCTCCATTCAGAAGCATGGCCATCTTCATCCATTTCTGATTGGTTCCTGCCCTTACTTTCCCTCATAATACATTGCAAGGTATAAGAAATTGAAATAAATGCTTCCCAAGTTAATGTTGATCACAATGTTTCCTCCCAGCAATAGAAACCTTGGTCAAGATCTGTATTTATCTTACCCGTGAGATTTCACCTTCAAGATCTATTTACTTGCCACCACTACATTGAGGATTATATTTCATTGTGAGTTTTATAAAAACAGTTCATTAATCCATAGACTGAAGAAAGTACTAAGTTTTATTCAGATGCCAGAAATCAGCATGGAAGGGAGAATTTAGTCCTATTGGAATTTCGAGGTAAAAAGCAAGGGTGGGATGTATAAATCTTTCAGGATTGACTGGTTAGAATAATTTCAGTATGTCCTATAGTCTAAATTGACCAGTATTGATTGGCAGGCCTCAAAACTAATATTTCTGCATTGTTTCCTAGAGAGTTGGACCCAGATAAAGGATATATGGCTCCAGAGAGAGGAAGTTTCAGACTCTGTGTATTAATCCTAACCTCTTAATTTATTTAGTAACATCTGTAAAAGTTGACTCTTCTTGTTCAGCTTTTGTATTTAGGTTATCTTTTCTGACTAAATACCGTTTCCCTCCTTTCTACTGTGGCTCTCCACACCCCTCGCACTCAAGCATTTTAAAGTTTTATTTGTATTGCTGTTTGTTTGTTTTGTTTTAATTTACTAGTCCTCTCTTTAGCTGCACAACTACTAGTTTAATCTACTAATATCTGTTTTGGTTATTGCATCATTCAGATCATATGTGTATGTATATGCATGTATATATATATATATATATATATATATATATATATATTCATGTATACATACATATATACTTATGTATATGGGCAGGTGTCATTGCACAGTTATCTATATACCTTTGGAAGACAGAAGACAGATGTTGGTACTGCGATCTTCCTTGAATTAATTAGATATGCTGACTGGCCAGTAAGCTCTAGGGTTCTTCTGTCTCTGCCTTGTCTACACCTGGATTGTATAGAAATGTTCTATGTCCAGCTTTTCACATGGGTGCTGGAGCTAGAATATGTACTCTCTCAATTGTGCGCCAAGTACTTCGCTGACTGAGCCACCTCCCCAGCACTATATCTCTGTTATTAAAGGACTTGTTCAGGATGAGATAATCTAAGGAGCCTAGAAAAGAACTGAACAAGTATTAATTGACAGTGAGTACTTAGAAGCCTGGTTCTGTTCTAAGAGCAATCATTTGATGGTGGCAGTGTAGAAAAGTCCTTGAACCTGAACATTTCAAGAGAAAAAAGTTTGCCAACACAGATAACAGTACAGTCTAGTATTTGAACACTACACAGTCTACAAACTGGCCATTATGGAAAGGACAGACTTTGCATATAAGATAGAAATTATAGTGTATAACAACTAGATTTGGAAGAAAAAATGTACTTCCTGGGTTCAAGTTAACCAGCCAAGCAAATTATCAAGTCCAGAACTTGGGAAACTACTGACACATGTACCTTCTATTATTCTTGACATGGATAAGGATTGATAATCACATTTAATTTACTTTTTGTCAGTATGAAACTTTTCTAGTTCCAGTTGCCGAGACTGAAAGTGTACATTCCCTAATTCTAAGGACTGTCTGCTGTGACTGATGCTTGGTACTTGTTCATCTAAGTACAAGTTTACTGCAGGAAGTATGTTAAACCTCTAGATATTCATTTGTCAGTCCACATAAGGCAAAGGGGTACACATGCATTCAGGATGATTATAGCAGGAAAAAAAGTTTGTTATGAAGAAAGCACAGACAATTAAATGATATGACCTCTAAAATGAGCCCATACATACATAATAATGTGTCGTTAGTTAGTTTCTATCTGTTAATGACACAGTTCTACATATTTTAACTCCATGTGAGTGAATGCTTTTGTGAAGAATGTGGTAATAAACAACAATATGGTATCGAATGGTGTTTACCAAAGAAAAATGTTGAGACACAGAAGACACCATTTTAGATTATGAGACACAGAAAACATTCAGCGAGATTGTATATTCACATCTGTGGAAATAGAGGAAAAGAGAGAGCATTTTCTTAAAACACACTGACTGAATGATTTCTGAATGTAAGTTGTCGTAACAAAGAATACCAAGCTGCCAAATCATTAAGCTAATGATAGTTTCAGATTGCTTAAAGACGCCTGCTACCCAACAAATTTAGGAACAATTATATGGTAAGGAAAAATTAGACTCTGAGAAAAACCTATAAAGAAAAGCAACGGAATATATTTTCAGAAAGGAAGAAAAGTTAAGAATTGGAACACAAGGTGTTGAAGGATAATAAGAAATGTTAATAATAAACAGTGTGTGTGTGTGTGTGTGTGTGTGTGTGTGTGTGTGTGTGTGTGTGTATTTTGTGGAGGATAACACTTAGATTTTTAATCTCTTTAATGTACACTTTAGAATTTAAACTAGGTTTCAATATTTCCTATAATTGATACAATATTATTTTATTTGGAGTATAAGGATTGCTTCTTATTGTATCTGTTTATGATAGTTGATGGCAGATCAAACTGGTAGCTTTCACTGAATGTCTTGTAATATAAATTGTATCAATATTTATATAAATATAGGTCCAGGAGTCTTACATCTTCTACCTCTCAGGGTAGTTATTACCTATTCATTTGGCACTTAACATGTACTACATTCAGGACAAGTGTCATATATGTGACTTTTTATAAATTTAACATTAACAAACTGATGGATTGTGGAGAGACTCTCCTGTGTTCTGTCAATAAAATGTCTATGGCCAATGAACAGAAGCAGGATTAGAAGGTGGGAGATCTTTTAAGAGACAGAGGATTGTGGGAAAGAGTCAGGTGTGGAAGATTATCTCCAACTCTGGAAGATATGGTCACATAAACCTGAGGAGAGGTAACTAACCATGAGGAAGACATAAAATAGTTTAAGTGGGCTGTGTAAGTAATGAGCTAGGGAAACAAGCCAAAGCTTATGGCCTAAGCACTTATTCATATATAATTATGCATCACAGTCATTAATTCTGGGAATAAAGAGGAAGGGTGGAAAAGCGAATGGCAACAATGGATCTTGGTTATGGATAGTCCTAAGAGAGAAAAACCATGTTAAAAATATTTGTTTTATTCATTAGCTTATTTTGCTACATAATAACATGCATTTACTTTGTTTTCTTAGTTTACTTCTCTGTGTTTTAATTCTCCTTCTGTCTATGCATGAATACTATTCACTGGCTACTTTCTATGTTCCAGACATCGTGCATGTGTGTACACTTAACATGAACCATGAAAACCTTTGACTTTTTCATTTAACATTATTGACTAAACCCTCAAATACTCTATCAGTAAGTCAGCTATTCTTTTCCTCTAAAATATGTCTAAAATCCATGTATTCCATGAATTTCAATGGTCGCTGTTCCTAGACTGGCTTGGTATTATGCTTTGCTTCTATGACTGCAGTAAAACCTGGTTGGTTCTTTTCTTCTTCTCCCCTCCCTCTTCCCCTCCCCTTCCCTTTTCCTCCTCCTCCCCTTTCCCTCCTCTCCCCCTTTTCCTCCTCTCCTCTGCTCTCCTCTCCTCTCTTGTCCTCTCCTCCCCTCCCCTCTCCTCCCCTCTCCTCCCCTCCCCTCTCCTCTTCTTTCCTTTGCATCTTCAAGTCTAATCTGTCCATGCAGCTTTCTATCAGAAAGTTTCTCTAATTGTGAAGTCAGATCCTCCCTAAACATATCCTTTATTGAGGAGGAAAACACAACCCATGCTGCTTTCACCACTAAGAACTTCTGTGAGTTTTGTTCCTACCACGTTTTCACATTTTCAGAAGAATGCAGCCTTTTCCTTCTGTCTGTTTTGTAATCGCATTCTTTTCTGAGAGTTTGGAATGTTCTTCCTTAGATGAGCATGGTTGGATCTGCTTTTTGTTGAGGTTCCAGCTTCAGTGCCAATTCATTGGGGGGGTGGGGTGGAGAGGGGTCTACATTCTTTTTCTATTCCAAATTAACCACCTAGTCCTATAATGTTTTCAGAATCATTTTGATTATTTCTTTCTTTATTTTCATACTTCTTAATTGACTCTTTCTCTATGGGAAGTGCCAAAGCTTTGAAAGATTTTTATTTATAGCTGTGGATAGCTGAGTGCTCACAAGGAAGAGCAAAATCTGGTTCTTGTTCTTCCTTTTGTTTTTTCATTGAATTTTGTTTTTTGATACTATATAATTGAGTTTGACCTGAAATTTGTTATGTAGCTTATGCCTTTCATTTTATAACACTCCTGATTCTACTAGGATAACTAGCACATGTTACTCACAGATGAAAGTGATTTTTAATACCTAAAAATCTCTATGCTTGTCATTCAATTGCAAATTATTTTCTTGTAAGGCCTTGAGATACTATTGTAAGTTTAATGGCAAATTATAATTTTAAAAGACAAGAATTTGCCTGGGGTTATATAAAGAGTGTCATATTACAGTGAGAATTTGATCTCAGCACTGTTAAATACTGAGGAATTATTAGTTTAGGTGAGCATTGCTCCTGAAGAGGCTAGTATGGTTCTCAAAGGATGGTTGAGTTTCCATAAGAACAGGATGCACTATGGAACAGTGAGTCTGCTTCCTCCAGCTTCTTGTTTCTCCCCATTTGAACTCTCTGCCATGAAGACGTCATCTTCCACACTGAGTGACTTAGTCTGAAGGTCTTCACATGACACTTGGTACAGTCTGATCTCTGACCTTTAAACCTTCAAAACTATGTGCTCAATAAATATCCGTTCTTTATAGATTAGCCATAGTAAAGTATTTTTCAGTAACATCAAAAATGTACCAAAACAATACAAATATCTGTGTGTGCATGAATAAAGGGCCTGAGACTATAATGTACTTGCCAGGCATCTTCAAGACTCTCTTTTCAAACTGATGTCTGCAGAAGCACAGTCTCAGTAGCAGTAAAGCACCAGCAGCGAAGCCAATGATAGATGTGGTGGCACATGCCTTTAATCTCCAGTGAGGAGGTGAAGAGAGAGGGATCCCCAGACCAAAGCCAGCCTAGGTTAAAAAGACTGTGTCTCAAAACCGAACAGACAAGCACAGAGCAACAGAAGAAAATGAGAAAACCTGATCGTATTTTCTCTAATATAGACTGTATGCCTGTATTGGAGTTTAGGAATTACATAGCATATCAGTCAGGCACAGAGTTAACTATTAATATTTGTAATTATTTTAGTTTATTTTTTCTTAGAATAAACCTTGAGATACATTTGAGACAAGAATTTTCTGGGGAAGGGTTTCAGGGTAGCTGGCAAGGAGAAGACAAAATGCTACAGAAAAGGAGAGAATTTCCACTGAGGGAATCCGAAGCTTAATCCTGGGGGAAGATTTCTAGGAGATGGTGTAGAGCGTGTTCCTTGGTTTAATTCCAACATTGGTTTAATTCCAGCATTGGGGCTGAAGTCTATAAACTTATTCACCAATTCTTGTTAGTCACTGGCTAAACAGCCAAGGGCTATTTTCGGGGCTTTAATCCCCAAAATGTCTGTACTACCTTAAGTGGGCATTATGAGTTTTGGCAATAAGAGAGACACTGAATCAGTAAAATGCAGATGGTGACAGATGGGAATTAGACCAGAATTTGTTAAAATTTAGAGGACATTTAGAGATTGTAAAATATAGGAGTTACCAAAATTCATCAGTAGCAGTATGTTATAGACAGCTTCTATGTGAATGTATACACTGGTGCAAATAATAAGGCAGTCTGTATTAGGAATTGTAGATATAGTATAGAAAGTTTCTCTCTCTTTCTCTTTCTCACACACACTCACACACACATAAACACACACACTTGATGTTACTATGTACTGTAAACTGTTGTAATACATTTAGTATTCTGTGTTACTAAGTGTTTGGATTATAGGTCCCCACACCTAATCAGAGAAATTTGTAACAATCTTCGTCAGGACTTACCTCAAACCACACTAATAGATTAAATATAGCCATGGCTATTCTAAAAATCACCATGTAGACCAACCTGACAAACTCACAGAGATCTACCTGTCTCTGCCTCTCCAGTGCTGGGATTAAAGGTGTATGCTTACTGAGAGATTTCTAGTAATTCAAACCAACCTATAGTATGCTGAATGATGGCCCCTGAAGATGAATATGTTCTAGGACCTGGATAATGAATTATTTCCTACATGGCAGTAATTCCCTACATTAACAGAGATTGCTCAGCCAAGATTTTTGAGAAGAGTAAATAGTGAACATGGGTGAGTAATGAGATCCAGTGAGTATCTTCTGGTATTTTCATGTTCTTGTGTCCTGGAACGAGAATTTGGGTATACAGATAGTGGTGAAGAAAGACAAGTTATTAGGAAAGAATGAATCCCCAAGAAAGGAAATGGGTCAGAACTGGGAGAAAGATCAAAGGCTCAGTGGATCCAAGCAGAGAGGGTAGTAATATTTTATGGGTCATTTGCTTAGTACTGGCTTTTCTCTTGCATGCTCTGTCCCTTGTACATCGGCTTAGTCAGGGATGTTTCTACTCTATTTCCTTGACAAATGTGGTTTTTTTTTTTTTTTTTTTTTTTTAATCTGCTAATTTTGACCTTATTCTCTGCAGTATTCTCTTGCTAGCTATGAGTGGGCTCAATGTAGTAATGTGGGTCCTTATAAG